>NC_045429.1:356926093-358176093 GCF_902635505.1 Sarcophilus harrisii | reverse complement strand
GCCATGGTGAGTATGGTGTAGGTGGGAGACTCTTTTAGTCTGAGCTGTAGCTTTTAGCTTTCTTATCTGATGTTCACTTGGGTGATCCTGAATAAGCTGCCTTTCTTTATGTCCAAACACATAGCCTGTAGTCACCTAACCTTTATCTTTTAACTAGTATTGTAATTTACATGGCACATAGTATCACTTTTCATATTTAAAACCCACCAATTAAGTAGCAAATTTCAAAATTCAAAAGTAGCATTGCATGCTCTTAGGACACCAAGAGGTAACTTTCTCAGAATTAATGAAGATAATGCAAGATACTTATAGATTTAACACTGAGTTATTGCTCAATCAGAGAATCTTGCTTCTCATCCCAGAATAGTTGATCTGGACTTTAGAAGGTCCCTAGGATGTGGTACTTTTTCATACTGTGGCCTTATTAAAAAATAAAACCGAGGCAAATACATTTCTTTTATACTTAACTTCTTTCTTTTAACTCTTTAAAAAGGTGAAATGTCAGTCCTTAGAAATTCACTTGCTAACTTTCCTTTTTTTTTTTTTTTTTTTTTTTTTTTCTTTTTTGTGTTTCTTTTTCTTTCTCTTTTCTTACATGGTTCTGGTGGATTCACATATGCTGATGCTGGTGCTGTTTTCGTGTGATCTTCAACGGTTTTGGGTGACCATTGACCCTGTGACCTCAAAATGGTGTCCAACTAACCATTTACAATTAACATCTTTTTTTATTAACAATTTTATGGTATTATCTTTTTTTCTTGGTGGGGATGGGGGTTGGGGTTGCCTTTTTCTATTCTAGATTATCCAGCTAAGAAGATGAAAACCACGGAAAAGGGATTTGGGCTGGTAGCTTATGCGGGGGATTCATCTGATGAAGAGGAGGAGCATGGAGGCCATAAAAATGCAAGTACTTTCCCACAGGGCTGGAGTTTGGGATATCAATATCCTTCATCACAGCATCGAGCTAAACAACAAATGCCTTTCTGGATGGCCCCATAGAAGACGACAAGAGCAGATCTTTGATCATCAGTGACTCTTCTCTAGCAATAATGCATGTGTATCACATAACAGACTGTGGAGCTGGGGGAGTCATCTTTAACGTTTCCAGAAGTTAGAGGTGCCGTGTCCCCTTTCAGAGGAGTTCCATTCTTTTAAAAATGTTATTTCTGCAGCAACATACCATCCATTAAAAGATGTTTAGAATCACAGGCTTATTTCAGGGTAAAGAGAATGTCTTGAGAGTAGATGAACTGTGCTTGCTTGATAAAAGGAGCAAAATGTTGTTTGTGGTCTGGCCCCCATGTTATTTACAAATGTAAGACCCTAGCTCTGACATAATACAAATATTTGTATTTCCCTGCTATTTGTGGTTGATTATAAGCAGTGGCAGCCAAAATTTTAGCATTATTGGGGACATAATTTTGAGAACTTGCATTCTTTTATTATTTAATTCTTCTAAGAGACCCTTTTCCATATTCCGTTGTTGGATTACTTTTGTTTTGAAATGCTGTTTTCTCATTTGAGAATCTTGGATTTCCTGGGTGGAAAGTTGACGTTCTTTCCTCATCTTTATTGGGATTATCTACACACCCAGCACCTTCAACATATTTAGGTCTTAAGATATTCATTGCAACTTTATTTCATCCCTCTAAACTTTCCCTTTCTTCAGCTGGTCCAGATGAAACTCCTTGACTATGAGCAGGTCAGAGAATTTGAAATTGTTGTATTACTACTCTCAATCTACCAGGTTCTTTTCCCAACTGCATAGCTCATCATCATGGAAATTTATGTCTCCACAGAACTGGTTGCAGCTGTAGTAGAGAGACTTGACTGCTCTGACTAGGCTGGTGAATCATTTAGAGTGACTGAAATTGCAGCTAGTTTCTTTTTTCTTGGCATTACAAAGGTTCTGCCAAAAGAACTTTTTTTTGTATTGAGAATATTGATATGTGAATCCACTGCGAACGTCAGTGCTGGCCTGCAGAGCAGGAGTTAGTGTTTGAGATATTGGGACTGTCATTTTTGCACACTTGAATACTTTGCAGGCTGGCTTTGTATAAAATTTCTCTGGTTTCCTATATGTTGTAAATACTTAGAACCATAATTTCATTATAAATAAATATAAATATTCTGCATTCTGCTTCTCTTTTCTTTGTATTTTACATTCTCTATCACAGAAAACTTGTCATGTGCTCTGAGTGTTAAATGCTGGCAAACATCATTTTTGTCATTTCACAAAAATAAAATTGTTACAGGAGGAAATTGTATAAAATAACTTTACCAACAGTTTATGGTAGAATATCAATGCCTGACATTGTTGCAAAATCAGGCTAATTGATAGTGTTATACAGATTATGCTAATGTTTTTGTGTGTGTGTGTGTGTTCAATTAATCAAGTTATTGATTGGGTTTAAAGAAAGGTAACCAATCTTGGGGAAGGTTAGGGAATAAGTAAAAGAAGAGGAGGGAAGATGTTTTTTCATATTTAAAATGGGTACATAAGATTCTCCAAAAACTTGTCAAAATGTTTTTAGTTTAATGTTTAGTTTAAATGTAGTAAAAGTGATTTGGAGGCTGAATGTGTGAAAAGGTTTACTAAGGGTACCTGCTTTTGCAATACAAAAGATTGGGGATGCTCAGCTCAAGTTGGAAAGGTACAAGTTGTAGCCCCATTAAAAGAAGATAAGAAAGCAGCCACTTTAAATGCCTTATATCCTCTTTATCTTGGTACATTAACTTCTTTGTGGTTAAGAATGTCATGTCAACTACATGCAGTACTGGTGGTCTAACTGGTAGTTTCAACAATGTAGGGAACTTCCTCTGCATCTTAACAACCTGTCTTGTGGTGTGGAGGTTAATTCACTCTTTTAATGTCATGGTCTCTAACAGAATCTCGACCTTAGTCTTTGTATGACTCCAAGGCCACCTCTTTAATCAACTACTCCACACCACCTCGGTTGTAATCCATAGAAGACTTTCATCTTCTAGTCTTTGGAGATCTGGCAGGACAGAAAGCCAAGGGGAAGTAGAAGAGTGAGGTAATAAGCTTAAGACAACTGCAGCCAAGCTTTAGCCAAGGTGCCCATTTTGGGAAGTGAAATATGAGTTGCATATTCTCGTTTTTACAAGAAATACATTAAAAAAACAAACAGTTACTATTTTATAGCATTGCTCTAGTTCCATTTAAGTCTAGTAGACATCTACCTCCTCCCCCTTCAGTCCAATACTGGAACTAGCATTCAAACCCCTACAGCTGTTATGAGGGAAAACTGGTTTTTAAATGCCAATCCCTCTTTGCCCTTCACTTGTATTTTTTGGCAGGTTTGAATTGGGATGTTATACATGGGCCCCTTCATCTGATCCATTGCTTTTGAAGGGGTCCCACTTGGATTCCAGGAGATGAAAGAAGACAGGAATTGGAGAAAATAAATGGTTCGTCACAGCTACAAACACTGATGAGGAGACAGGCAGGCTCTCTCACTCTTTTGGGATTGCTATTTATTGAGATAGACAAAGGTAGTTGTACATCATGGAGCTAGGGAAATGTGGTGATCTGGAATTTATATAATATATATGTAAATATGTTTGTTATATATAAAATTGTAAAAAATAATGTAATATAATAATATATATTTAGCATCCAGTGTATAATAGGGTATATATGTCTCCATGGGCAGCTGTAAGGTCAAGGGCCATCAGATTTTGTAGGCTGAGCCTCCTTTGGCCGATTTTATTATTCAGGAGGGATAGTGTGCCTCAAGAGGAGTTCTGGGGCCTGTTCTGTATGGAGGGTGAGGGTGGTTACCTGTTGCTGTGTCTATAAGACCCCTCTCTGAGGTAAGACAATGTCTAGGGGGTAGAACTACCATGGCATCCCCTTTATGTGGTGTCAGTCTCTAAAGGTGTTCCTGTTGTGAGGCTGCATGGACAGGATAGTATATGGCCAGGTGGATTATTGTATTGCCATGTGCTTCCACCTTTTCTTTTTTTTAATTTATTTTTAATATACATTGTTTTATGAATTATGTTGGAAGAGAAAAATCTCCCATGGGAGAAACCATGGGAGAGATAGAAAAAAAAGAAAAGTGGACATAGCATGTGTTGATTTACAATTCAGTCTCCTTAGTTCTTTTTCTGGATGCAAATGGTATTTTCTGTTCAAACTCTTGGGATTGCTTTAGATCAGTGAACCACTGAGAACTAAGTCATCACACATTCATGCTGTTATTGTGTACAATGTATTCCTGGTTCTGCTTGTTTCACTCAGCATCAGTTAGTGTAAATCTTTTCAGGCCTTTCTAAAATCAGCTTGTTCATCATTTTTTAATAGAACAATAATATTCCATTTTCTTCATGTACCATAACTTGTTCAGCCATTCCCTAATTGATGAGCATCTACTCTTTTAAAAAGAACTGCTACAAATATTTTTGAACATATGGTCCTTTTCCCTCCTTTATGATTTCCTTTGGATACAAACCCAGTAGAAACTGCTGGCAAAGAAGGGTATGCACAGTTTGATAACTTTTTGAGCATAGTTCCAAATTGCTCTCCAGAATGGTTGGATCCATTCACAACTCCACCAGCAATGCACGTGTCCCAGTTTTCCCACATCCCCTCCAACATTCATCCTTATCTTTTCCTGTCATCTTGGCCACCTGAGAGACGAGTATGGTATCTCAGGGTTGTTTGTTTTTAAATTTTTCACATTACCCTTTCCAATGTCCTAGTTAAACCTACCCATTGTTCCCCTATATCCACAGGGATCTGTGGGGCAGTATACTGTGTCTGTCCTAGGAGCAGGGAATGTAATTGTAATTACCCAGTGGTATATGGTCTCAGAGAGCCACCCCACCTTGTCTGTACCATGAGGGCTTTCCCAACAAAGGAGCAGTAAAAGGCACTTTTAGGGCCTTACAACAGCCAGGAAAATCCATTCCAGAGGCTAACACCCACAGGGCATGAGTGTTGCAGTGTTGTAACACTGTATCATGCAGTTTGGACCATTGCATTTCTGGGAAGATGCAGATGAGGTGGTGCTGGACGTTCTGCACCCCTGTGGTTACTTAGTCCCTTTAGGGAATGATTAGGGTTCTCACAGCCGGCAGTTCAGGCTGCTGCTCTCCAGCCTTTGTCAAAACGGCATAAACGGTAAGCTCCAGAATAGATGATACCATCCGCCCCAGAGTTGGATCTGCTGCTTCTCTAAGTCCACCAATGCCGCCTGGGTGTAGAGATGGTAGATGTTTTCAGTCCATGGGGATTCATGTCCTGGTTATGTCTCATTTTTGAGCGTGACCATGGGAAGAACTTGCCCACTCAGCTCCTCGTCCCCATTGAGCCTACTGCACTAAGGCTCCGATGTGCTCCTCCAGGAATACCTGTCTTGGCGTCTGTGTAAATGGGCAGTATGCCCAAAGTTGCCTGAAGTAGTGGCTTTCAAGAGAAATAGCCAGCCCACCTTGGCTGCAGCCACCTTCATCTCATCCCGTCCAACCTCCTCTGTTCTCCAAGGCCTTCAGCCGGGAAACCTCCGTCGGGCATGCCCCCACTGTCACAGCCACTCCGCCACATGCCGCCTCGGAATCCTGCCCACGACGCCAATTGTCAGATTCCCTGACTCTGAAGGGGTCCCGACCACTCGGATTCCGGGAGGGCAAACTGAGACACAAGCAGAAGGGATACGGTTCGGCCCAGCTACAGACCCCAGGAAGGAGGCAGGCAGGTTCCCACGCTCCGCCCTGGGCTGGCCATTTATTGACTTACAGACAAAGATGGCTGTATGCCAAAGCAGAACGTAATGGGCTTCTGCAGAAAAAAGGTCACTATTTTATAAGCATCCTGCAATGTGCCAATCAACATCCCCAGTCAATAAGGCCTGTAAGCTTATGGCTTCTTTGCTTCATTCCACATTGAGTTGTGGGGGCGTCACTGGCCAGCAACAAGGGGTGGGAGCACGAGCTCCAGCACAAGCCGGGAGGCGCGGGCCCAGGCTGACAGTGGGAGGGAAGAGGAGAGGAGGGAGGGGGCGGAGCCTCGGCGCCGCCGCGTCACGGTCCTCAAGGCCCTTCCCCTCCTCATCCCCCTCTCGCCCGGACGGTGGCGGCTGCGGGCGCCATTGCCATCTTCCCCTAGCCGCGGGAGGAGTCACAGGTCAGGGTTCCCGGAGCACCGGGCGTGGTCGGGCCTAGGTCTCCAGCCCCAAGATACGCGGGCAGAGAAGGCCGAGAGGACCGCGGGGGAACGGGCTGAGCGGCGGCCACGGGGCCCCAGGCCCTTGTGCCGGATAGCCCGGGGTCTCAGTCCCTGCTTAGCCCCCGGCCCGGCTCCGGCCCGACGCCGTGGGGGCGTGCACGCCCGGGGAAGGGGCCACCTCGCAGCGCGGGACCGTGTTCCCCTCGCCGCGCCCCCGCGGGGGCCAAGCGCGTGCCCGGGGCAGGATGGAGGCGGGCGCGCGCGCCGGCTGCGGCGGGGGCTCCTCCGGAGGTTCCGCGGCGGCCGCGGCGGTGGCGGCGCAGTCCCGCGAATACAAGCTGGTGATGCTGGGCGCCGGGGGCGTGGGCAAGAGCGGTAGGTGCCTCCTCGCGCCCGCGGGGTCGGGCCGGCTCTCTCCTGGGAGAGCGCTGGGCTCCGCCAGAAGCCGGCTGCACCCAGATTCCCTGGGGCCCGTCCGAGCCGGCCCTGATAGCTTGTCGGAGGCGCGGCCCCGCGCCAGGCCGGCCCTCCTCACTTAACTTCCCGGTGAAAATGGGGTGGGGGCGACCACTGGCTTAGGTGGGTTTCTCCAGGGTCCTCCCAACTCCGAGCCCCTAGTTCACGTGAACTCTCGTTTCCTCTTTTTCAGCGATGACCATGCAGTTTATCAGCCATCGATTCCCCGAAGATCACGACCCCACCATCGGTAAGTCGGGTTAACCCCCCATAGAAACTGCTTCAATTTAGAAAAGAAAGAACTTAAAATATTCCTCTAATAGCTTAGTAAATGAATAAAATAAAATAGCTTAGCTCAACCCCTTGATCCCCGCTCCGATGGCCCTCGATCCCTCTATCCTGCCTCAGCCCTTGGCTTCCCGTGTAACCTTGAACTAATTATTCCACCTCTTTGCCTGAAATTTCCTTCTTAGCTGGTTCCTTCCCGAAGCCCTGAGGTCCTGTGCAGCCTCAGCTGATCCTATCCCCTTCACTGTCACTGATGAAGAAGGCACCAGGTTCCAAAAGAAGATAGGGCTTTTCGGGAACCTTTTGGGAGGGCAGATATTTTTATACAGTGACAAACTGATGGGCTGAACCACCTGCAGAATTCCTCACTTGCAAACGTCTATAAGCTTTAGTGGCCTCACCTTTCCCCTTTAGCTTTTATGGTAGGGCAATAGAATATTATATTGAAAGGGGGAGGGGAAATAAAGCTGAAATGTCACCAACCTGGAACCCTTTCTGGTTTGTCACTTCTCTGAAGGCCTGATTGGAGAGGTGCTATGTAACTATGAGTCAGCCTGTTCAAATTTCCACAAAGGGAAGCAGAAAAGCAAGTAGAGCCAGCCCACTGAACTCTCACTACCCCCAGAAATAGCCTGGACTTCCTCCCCATGATCCTCTTCCTTTACTTCCTCTTACCTGGAATTGATCATTTTGTAAGGCCTTATCCAGTTGCATTCCCATAGTCTTGATTGTTGATAGCAAAACAGGTAGGAGAGGAGGAAATTGATTATTTGCTTTGCTGGGGGATAGAAAAAAATTTGTCAACCCTCTTAGATTTAAATTTAATTTTAAATTTAAATTACTGTGATTTAATGGAAAGTACTGGGTTTGGGCTTCAGTTCCAGCTTTACCACTAGTTACCTGTTTACCTTTTGAAGTTGTACCTCTAGCACTTGGAACATTGCTTCATAAATGATTGTTAATTGATTGGGAAATTTAACCTGATTAAAACTCTTTATCATCTTTTGCAAAAAGTCAGATAATTGTACTTGGATTCATCCATTTAAAAAACAATTATCAAGTGTTTACTGAGACATGAAGTGAAACAGAATCTACCCACAAAGAGTTTATTTTCTATTGGGGGAACAGCAGGTTCACAGATAAGTAAATATAAAATCTACACAAAGCATTGAGCATTGGTGGAAAGGGGGCAGCCCCTAATAGCTAATGGGAATCAGTCCCTTTAAGCAGTGATACCTGCCATTAGCCTTGAAGGAATCTAGTAATTCTAAGAGGCAGAAGTAAGAGAATACAGGTCAGACATAAGGGCCAGTCTGTGCAAAATGGAAAATGCAGCAGTTAAATCAGTTTGACTAGAATGTAGACTGTATGAATGGGAATAATGTACAGTGAATCTGGAAAAGTAGGTTATAGCCAAATTATTAAGGGCTTTAAATACCAAACCCAGTAGTGTGTATTTTATTCTAGAAGCAATGGGAAGACTCTGTAGCTTTTTAAGCAGGAAAGTAACATTGTTTGACACATGTTTTAAGAATATCTATCACCTGGCTCCCTGAGTTCTTACGATGAAAGTTCTTTATAAAACTTAGAGCCCTATAAAAATGTGAATGATTCATTATCATCAAATAGATTGCAAGCTCCTTGAGGATATTTACTCATCTTTTGCATTTGTATCCCCAGGCCCTAATCCAGTGCCTGGCATTTAAAGACTTATTGATTCATCAAGGCACAAAATAATATGACTATTACCCCCAAATTCCAAAGAATTGGGGTTGATTTAGGAAGTTTACCTCATAAGAAAAACTTTTAGGGACCATTGTAACTGCTGTTATACCTAGGCAACAACCTCCACCAAGCAAATCAGGCAAATACCTCACATGCTAGGTCACCCATCTGGAAGAATTTCCATAGGGAAGACTTCTAGGGTCCTTCATTCCATATATTCTGTAAATATAAAACATTGCTGGTTCAATTCAAGCCCAGAGGCAGGCCATGTCTTTGTAATGGGCTGGATCTGGGGAAGTAGAAGCATGTTACATACACATAGCACATGTTACATAGCACATCTATGCTTATATATACTGTTTCAAACTGCTAACATTTATGTTGGTGAGGTTTTAGGCATTTTAGAAATAAACTTAGTTTTGATCATAAAATCTGAGGCTCATCAGATTTAGAGCTAGGATGGACCTTGGAGATCATCTCATCCAGCTCTTCCATTTTACATAAGAAACTGCAGCATAGAAAATGAAGTGATTTCCCTGAAGTCACACACACACACACACACACACAAAGACCAAAGCCAGGGTTTGAAAGTAGAATTTCTCATTTTAAGTTTAATAGTTATTCTTGCCATTATAATCAGGTTGCCATATATCCCACTATATAGGTAAATGAGTATTTCAGAAACACTGAAAAAATTGATAATCTTTGTGTTAATTCCTTATGAGGAATCATATTTCTGGCTTATTTTCCTTATTATAACTTGGAAGTACCAAGACTTGGTTAGAAGCTAGGGGAGCAAGGGATTAGACACATAAATCTATATAGTCAGTGCATGTTCTTGAATGTCAATCACTTTGTTAATACCAGCCAAAGAAAAAGTATGCTTGAAAGATCCAAGTGGGATGTAAGAAATAGTTTTGACAGTAAGAATTGTCCCCAGCGAACCAAAAGCTAGTGCAGCATTTCTTTTTTACTAGTTGTCTTCAAATGAGGTTATTTTCTTATTATGTAGATATCATGTAAATATCAATAATAGGTAGAATGAAATTTTTCTTGGGGTGATTTTAAAATATTTGTAAAAAATAAAAGATATCAATAAAACCATTTTAAAAAGCCAATTTAAATGGTAAGCAGAGTATGTGATGAATTTAAATGAAACAAATCTTATTTGAGGGCAGTAGATTTACAATACTTCCCTAAGAAATTGTAGGTCCTTAGAGAACTTAGCCTGTACCTAGGTCTGCTAACTAGAAAAAGATATAATGATTAGATTAAGATCTCATGTGCCAAATTTTATTCAGGCATGTCCTTTCTTAGTTTTTCCAATGGCCTATAATACCAACTTAATTTCTGCATGTCTTCCCTTTTGTAGAAGATGCATATAAAATCCGAATTCGTATTGATGATGAACCTGCTAATCTGGATATATTGGATACAGCTGGACAGGTGTGTGATTTTTGAAAACCCAAGTGCCATGAACAAAAGCTTTTTAACTCTAGCAAAGATATGGGAAGTGTTTATATAGATGAGATCACTAGCCCAATTCTGTCTTTTTCTTTTCATGCACTCTGACTCAGGATAGCAGGTAATCAATATCCTTCCTTAATCTGGGACAGCCAATTTCTATATCTGCTTCTAATTCAGACAGAACAGAATAATCAATTTTTTTTTATAGGCAGAGTTCACAGCCATGAGGGACCAGTATATGAGGGCAGGTGAAGGATTTATCATTTGTTACTCCATTACGGACCGTCGAAGTTTCCATGAAGTTCGGGAATTTAAGCAACTGATCTACCGAGTTCGACGGACAGATGACACGCCCGTGGTACTGGTGGGGAACAAGTCTGACTTGAGACAGCTGCGCCAAGTAAGGACTGAGAGAATGCCTTTCTGGGCGCTGGCTGATGTTGTCTCTCTATATGTCCCTTTGTCTGCTTCTGCCTTGAACTCTGAAATATTAGTGTTTGTTTCCTTTAAGTGAGGGATACCTGAAAATCTCCCCGCTTCCAACATCATGGGAAAATTGTATTGAGTGCAAACTATTACAGGAAGCATTTTATGTGAAAGAAACAAGCCATAGATTTACAAGATAACGCAAACAAGGTAGACAAGGGAAAGGGCTCAAGCTACTTACCACCTATGTGCTCTCGGGAAAGTCTCCCATCCATTCCACACCGGAGCTTTCTCTACTCTGAAGTGAGGGCAGGAAGAAGAGTTGACCTCCAAGGTCCCTTCTAGCTTTAAATCTAGACTGCTGTGATTCTCTCTTGTAAAAGAGGATCGGGTGACAAATGGAGACCACCTTAGGTAAAAACCAGTGGGACCCCGGAGGTCATCCCTTAAAACAGGTGAGTTGTAACAGGAGGAACTTAGTTCAAAGTACAAAGGTTTCACTTCCAGAAATGGTGGAAGACTTGAGCTGCAAGAGACACTCATAGTTGTTTACAGCAGGTTCCCTTAAAGCAGAAAGAGAAGTGAGAGGACTCTGAGATGCCCATTAACTTCCAGATTGTAGCATAAGATGGATCTCTGGGTTTAATCACTTTATCTATCAAAAGTATGTCACCAAGATTATAGAATTTGATACATACAAGTGTTTTTCAAAAAGTTAGATTCGAGATTCAGATCGGTTGGTTTTAGCACGAGTCAATGTGTAAGAAAACTCAGAAGGTCCTGAGTCCTCTCTGGCCGTGCAGGGGTCTTTGTTGGCTCTGGGCCAGGCCTGCCCCCCTCTGCCTGGATACCTTTAAAGATCTCCCTGACAGGGAGACATTGCTCTTTCCACAAGTCATGCCTTCTTGTGTTCTTTCGCCAAGGTCACCAAGGAAGAAGGCATGGCTTTGGCCCGGGAATTCGGTTGCCCCTTTTTTGAAACTTCAGCCGCCTACCGCTACTACATCGATGACGTGTTCCATGCCCTCGTGAGGGAGATCCGCAGGAAGGAGAAGGAGGCCGTGCTGGCCATGGAAAAGAAGTCGAAACCCAAAAGCAGCGTGTGGAAAAGACTCAAGTCACCTTTTCGAAAGAAAAAAGATTCGGTGACTTGAAGGGGCAAGTTAGAACGTTTGTACCTGGGAGCTGCAGCACACAGCCAGAGCAGTCCAGTGACCCACGGAACTTGCTCCTCCTCCTGTTTGGACCATTGTTTTTGAAATAAGGCAGAGATGAAGGGCCGTCCCTACTGGGGTTTCCCAGTGAGGGGGTATTTAGAGTAATGTCTCCTAGTTTTCAGGTTTAGGAGCCCAGTGGGACAGTGCCTCCATTTTTGTTTTAAATTGCCCCTTTTGAGTTTAACCCATAAGTAATCTGAACTCAGGTGCTGGTGTAAATATGTTCAGTTACACCCAGGGTGGGGTGCAGGTCCTTGCGGGAGCTGCCCAAGTTCCCAGAGTCGTTCTTCTGCCCTGCAATCTGTATTGTCTTTCAACTTTCAGTTCCTGGGGTTGCCCCAAAGGAGGGACTTTTGTCTTTCTTGTTCACTCTTTGCTTTCTAAAGGCAGAGCAGAAAGCTGGCCCAACCAGGAACCTGTTCAAGTGAGTGCTAAAGGTCATCAGGTGGTTGAGGAGCTGAGAGTGGGGCTGGTGAGGCCATTAGGAGCAGGCCCTGTCTGGGCTGGGAGCTGTGAGTGGCCGTGAGAGCCCCACAGCAGGCCTAGTTCCCAGGATAGGGAGCACAAATCAGACCCAGCGGGGCCTCCTCCTAGGCCTCTAATTTGCTTGGTTTGCACAGCTTTGCATTTCCTTAGTTTCACTGAGGTTAGTACTATAGGAACCGTCAGAGGATTGCTGATCCCTTCATTATATAAATCCTCAAACAACTTGCCATCATCTTGGTTAAAATAATTTTTAAAAAGATTTTTTTTTCCAGAGGCACATAGACCAGTCCATTGATTTGCCTTGCTGCTAGCTCCTGCCTCCCCTTTTTAAAAAATCCCCCCACTGCTCTCTAAAAATACAGTAACACTGCCTCAGGGAGGAGCAAGATCTAGGAAAACAATATTTTATGCTCTTCTGCACACTGTTTAGATCAGGTGAAGTTATGTGTGCCTTCTGGATATCCAGAACCACTAGGCTTGGTGCTTTAAAATCAATGACTATAACATTTAGATTTTACCAAGTTGTCATGGGGGGGGGGGGGGGGAAGGGAAAGAAGCATTTAAAAAATTAAATTCCTTGTTTATCCTTGAATTTACAAATGAAATGCTTGCCCATGCTGAAATGCCATCAGTGATGTTGAGTTCTCTGTGTTGTCAGTATCCTTTTGACAAGAGCTTGGAATGTATAGAGATGGGATGCAAAAATGCTCAAAGTAATTCATACTTGCCAGAAAAAAAGTTTTGACATTGTATCCACTTTTCTTTGCTTTGACCTTTGAGAAGATGACTTTGTATTCATATAAGCACTTTGTTAAATAGAATTAAAATCCTTGGTTTCACCCTTCCTTACAGTACAAATACAGGAGAGGACAGAGTCAGTTTGTTTCCCCTTATGGATTTGAAGAAAAGTTTGTGTTTTATTTGGATATTGCTTCTGGATAAACCATGTGCTGCAGTATTCAAGACAAGCAAGAAAGTATGACCCAGAATTAATTGAGTTTCAGAGTCCTTTATGACTTTGGGGTCTAAGGATAAATAAAACAGTACAATAGAGCAGCATTTCACCTTATTTTAAATGTCTTAAGAGATTAGAGACATGAGACATTACATTGATTTTGAAGTTATTTATGTCATCCCCAAAACTACTAATTACCATAGCCAAAAATGTTGTTCCATCATCCCCTTCAATATCCTCCAAAGAGCTGTAAGACAAAGGGGAATTCTGTGCCAAGAAATGGGAAAAGTAAATAGCTGGCTTTTGTTTTTAAGATTATCACTGGGTTGTTTTTTTGTTTTTTTTTTTTTTTAATTTCTGTGGTCAGTCAGCAAATGTTTATTAAACTCCTACTCTGGGCAAGGCACTGTGCCAGGTGCTGTGAGGGCTACAAAGCCAAATAAGGCACAGTCCCATCTCTCTTCCAAAAGATTATTTTCAAGTGTTTAAATTTACAATTCAAGAATTATCCAGGTTAACTAATCCTTTCTTTATCTTGACCTCTCAGGCCTTTTAGCCTATTGCTTTTAAAAGTTGAAAGTCAGAACAACCAGGCCAGACCATTAAGTTGCTACATCTGGTAGGGTTTGCTTTTTGGAAATGGGAAGGGGGCGTGTCTCAACACGAAACAACTGGTTAAATCAACAGTAAGTCCTTGTCTGTGATGATCAGGAAAAGAAAGAGAATGCTTATTCATTTATTCACATATATGAAGACATTAATTGTACTTGACAAAATACAGAACTTTTTTAAAAAGAGCCTTAGTTTTCTTTTTATTTGTTCTATTTGTGAGTGAAAGGGTTTGAAAGCATACGGTTCCATGATTAAAAAAAAAAAGTACATTTAAAAAAACCAATACATTAGGTTATAGGAGAGTGGATTTTGGCATGTTGCAGAGAAAATTTGCCAAAAAGTAGAACATGTAATGGACATTATTAGGACATCAATTTGGGTCTTCAGGTAGAGATTAGAGGATCATGTGTCTGTATGTCGGTTGTATGGATTTGGAAGTAGAAAATGGTCTCCAAGGTACCTTCCAACTTTGATCTTACTTGATCCTATGGCTTTTCTTACACAGATACCCCAATTACACCTTCATTTCTCATACATCCTCTTTGCTCTCTCCAAAGGAATGCCAGAGAACCAGAAGAGAAAGTCCCTGTCCTATTTCATAGGTCAGACAAATATGTAAATAATATTTGAAATCTTTAAAGAGTGTAAACCTAAGTCCTGTCTCTGACAAACTAGCTGGGTGACTGGGATAATGTCCCCAGTCCTAAAATTAGGATTTTAATTTTTAAAAATCCATCAATTGAAAATTTATTTTTAATCTTGATGACATTGTCACCAAGTTTTTACAAAGTAACAACATATACACATATCATCGAATGAAATATTTAACTGCACTGGTTGTTTCACTCGTAATATAAAAAATGGAATATATTAGTTTAGATTAAAAAGGGTTTTGAACACATAGGCAGTTCAGTTTGATTCACCAAACTGTTTCAAGCATTTCAATAGATGCAGTTAGCACCACTATTATCCCTATTAAATTAGGTTTTTAAACCTAGTAATTGATTATTAACTTCTCTGTGAGCCAGGCAACTCTTAAGATTATAAATTACAGATGAATTATTCATGTGCATCTCTGGAGGGAGTTTTCCACACAGGGTGTTCCCCATACAAATAAAATTACATGTCCAGACAAAAAAATGTGTGTGTGTGTGTGTGTGTGTGAAGAGTTAGGACAGTGAATAGTAACTTTAAACATTAAACATTAAAACATTAAACATTAAAAACAACACTAGAATAAATGGATATAAATATGGGGTTTAGGTTAGTCATTAAGCTAGTGGTTTCCAAATGATTTCTTGTTTACATACTTTTAAAAAAATATTTCTTTTTAGTTCATATACAAATGTTTTAATTTTATAACAATTTGTTCTAACCACTAAAAATAACAATGATAAATGTTTTTTTTCATGTTTATAACAAAAAAAAAACATTAAATGCTTACTTTGTGCCAACATAAAAAGTTTTTTAATATAATGTCAGTTACATTGCTAAAAATTCTTTTTTCAACCACTTACCAAGAAACTGGAACATTTCTGTTTCACATTAAATAAGGTGGGAATGATAGTAAGATTTGCTTTGCTTTATATATACTTTACTAATTTATGTATGTGTTGTACATACAGAGTACTCTTTATTCACCAGTAGAGGAAGCATAATTTTTAGGCTTATGCTTATTGCTCATGTTACCATCACAGAATATGTCTGTTGACCATTTTTCTTCAAGTGCATAATACCAAATGTCTCATGTATCCATGGCAAGTGGATTTCATATCCTTATTAAGGAATTTGTGGGCCTTTAAGATAAAATGAAAATTTCTTTTATGGAGTTAACAAGTCATTAATAAGCAAGTTATTTTTTATTTGTAGATCAGATATTTTTAAAGTTGGGAAACTATTTTGTCTCTAACTTTCAGAATTAGTCATTTTGTCTTTATCAGTCTGATATTCTTGTATTATTATTATTATTATTTTGCTGAGGCAGTTGGGGTTAAGTGACTTGCCCAGGGTCACACAGCTAGGAAGTGTTAAGTGTCTGAGACCAGATTTGAACTCAGGTATTCCTGACTTCAAGGTTGGTGCTCTATCCCTTGAGCGACCTATCTACCCCTGACTCTTGTATTATTTAGAGTATTCAGTTTTTTTAAAGGCATCCAGCAAATACCTAAGTTTCAGAAGGAAATTTTTACAAATATATTTATTTCATTTTTATTGTAATCACTAAGAAAAATGGCAACATCTTGAGTCATCACCAGTAGTTTTAAACATCTTGCCACTTGACTTTACCTCTGCCTCACTTGAAAATCAAGAAATCAGCCTATGTGACATCATTGATCCTCTTTAGGAACAAAGGACAAATAAGAAAAATGGTGATTATTTTTGGCTCAAATATGCTTTGAATGATGGTGGCACAAGAAAAGCATATTTTGAAATGATATAGAAGTACTCTGATCCCATATTGTCACACAGTTATGCAAGGAGCCTTCTTTTTAATGGGCTTGTTTTTTGTAAAATTGATTGCTCTTGTAATTTGAAAAATTGTTCATCCCCTCACCCATTTCTCAGTCTAAGTGATTGTCTGTAATACAGAAAAAGTGTCCAAATTTTTATAAAGGATATTTTAAATTAGTGTTTGTTTAAAACATCAATTGTGTTTTGTTAGTACAAAGTTCCATGCAGTTCTCTTACAAATTTAGGATTTTAATTTTTAAAAATCTATCAATTGAAAATTTATTTTTAATCTTGGTGACATTGTCACCAAGTTTTTACAAAGTAACAACATATACACATATCATCGAATGAAATATTTAACTGTACTGGTTGTTTCACTCGTAATATAAAAAATGGAATATATTAGTTTAGATTAAAAAGGTTTTGTAACACAGGCAGTTCAGTTTGATTCACCAAACACTTTTTCAAGCATTTCAATAGATGCAGTTAGCACCACTATTTTCCCTATTAAATCAGGTTTTTAAACCTAGTAATTATGATACAGTGACATCTTTCTGATGTCACTATTTTTGAAATTTTGTTTTTACTTGTAAGCATCTAATTTCCCCTGGAAAAATATTTTATCTTATCACTATATTTTACATAGAAATTTCAAAATGTTTTAATTTATTAGATTTCAAACAATTGAAATATTTATAAAGTTTATATAGGGCAAACTAGCAATCTTCCCTCTCTATCAATAATACTTATTAATTCCAAGGATGTTAAAATGGATTGTGTTTGTGAATGTGAGCTTTTAAATTTATATTCATTTATTTCTACTTTATTGTCTCTACTAATTTTAGCCTCTCCAGTGGATTTTAACTTCAAACCAGTTTTGTATTTATTTCCCATGAAAGGATTTTAGTTTATAAATTAGAGACCACAATTTAAGAGAAATTTAAATGATCGAAAATTTCAACCATCTATAGTCATTTTCTACTTATTTCAATTTTTTTATGTTGCAGGGTTTTTTTTTTTTCTTTAGAAACGAAATCATTATAACTATCTTTACCAACTCACTGGACAATCAATCTTTAGAAGTAGGCAACAAGAGGGGGAAACTTTTTTAGAAGTCCTTGTGAGCTTAAAGAGTGGGAAATTCCAAAGAGTAATTTGACATTAAGATGGATTGCCACTCAACAGTGCAATATTGCAAGATATTCCCCAATTTGCTCTGCTATTTCACTAACTAAACAGCTCAGCTGTTCCCAACTTTTTATTTTCTGAGTAGCTAGCACGCGAACTTTGGTCCTAGAGAACTTACAGGGAAAAAATTCACAAACTGAACTAGGAAGTCGTAAATGTGCGACTAAAGAGATGGCTTCCCCATCCCTTGGGATAAGTCGAATAAGAGCTTCCATGGAACAAGTTCTTTGTTTGTTTCTTCCCCGCCCTCCCCCCTGACATGACACTCCCAGAGGAAAATCCCTGAGGAGCCAGGCATTCTGTCTCAGGCAGTGGCCTTCGATCACATGAGAAAGTGGTTGACGGCGCTTGGGCAGATTACTCAGCTTTCACCCAGTTTGCTCTGCTGAGGAGAGATGGGCGCCGCTGTCGCTAATCCCCCTGGGCTGGGGGCTGGATCTCGCCTCGGTCGTTCTACCTGCTGAGCCAGTTTGCATTTTACCTCCAAGAAGGAAGCTCTCTCGCTTCTTTAGCTCTCCTCCATGGGAGGGGAAAACTTTCTTCCACTTCAGACTGCTGACGCCGGTGCTGAGTTAATTCACCTTTGCTGCCTTTTGGAGGGAGCATATTGGAGCTGTCAAGGATCAAGGGGGTGCTAGATAGGACAAGGGGGCTGTGTTGAGTCATTTCAGTCCTGTCTGGGGTTTTCTTAGCAAAGACACTGGAGTGGTTGGCCATTTCCTTCTGCAGCTCATTTTACAGATGAGGAAACCGAGGCACACAGGGTTAAGTGACTTGCCCAAAGTGTCTGAGGCTGGATTTAGTCCACTGACTCCAGGCCCAGTACTCTATTCACTGTGTCACTTAGCTGCCCCAGAGATTTTTGGCTTTTTAGGGAAGTATGTCCAAACAGTGTGAGTCCCTGTATGTCTACCTCAGCTTCTAGACTGTATCTCTCATAACTCCCTGACAGTAGCCAGATCTTATAGAAAATCTGCAGCCTATTAATAATTAGAAAAGGTTGTTTATTCACCTACTAGAGACTTATGTGAATATTAATACTGGTTTACAAAACCCTTCCCTCTCAGTCCCCTCTCCTCAGAGTGGTTCAGTGGATAGAAGGCTGAATTCAGATACAGGAATATTTGGCTTCAGTTCCTCTTTTTGACATCAACTAACTATGATTTTGGTCAAGTCATTTATTTAGCTTCTCAATGCCATAGACCACAAGACCCCCAGTCTGTAAGTTGCAGAACAGGCATCTGATTTGAGGAATTAGGCTCATTGGGAATTTTCTGTATCAGTGAAACCACAAGTTCAGTCCAAAATACATGTGTATATGTGTATACATACATTCACACTCATATAATTATATAATTATATCTAAATATACATACATATATATTTGTATGGATAAATGCATATTTTTTTTCCTTTGCAAGAAAAGTAGAGTTAAGTGATTTGTCCAGGGTCACATAACTAGTAAGTATTAAGTGTCTAAGGTCCTCAGGTCCTCCTGACTTGTGTTCAACTCTTTGTGACCCCATGGATCACAGCACACCAATTCTGTCCATGGGATTTTCTTGGTAAAGATACTGGAGTGGTTTGCCATTTTCTTCTCCAGTGGTTTAAAGCAAACGGATTCAGTGACTTGCCTAAGATCACATAGCTAGTAAGTGTCCAAGGCCAGATTTGAACTCAGGTTTTCCTGACTCTAAACTCAGCACTCTGTCCACTGAGTCACCTAGCTGCTTCATAAACAAACATACCGACAAATACACACACACACACACACACACACACACATGTAAGTGTATATATATTCATACATGGCTCTGTACATCTTTATATATATTATATAATATATATGTGGCGATGGGGAACCATGTAAGGTCTGGAGTGATATTATCAAACCTGTGATTTAGGAACCTTAATCCCAAAGTAATTACTGGGTTGGGGCAGTCAGGTGGTAGAGCAGATAGACATGGTGTCAGAAAGATGAATCATTCTGGGTTCAGACTCCTTGTAGTGGTGGGAGCCTTACCCCATTTGCCTCAGTTTCCTCATCTGTTAAAAATGAGCTGAAGAAGGAAATGGAAAACCGCTCCAGTTTCTTTGCCAAGAAAACTCCAAATGGGATCATGAAGAGTCAAACAGGAATTGAACAACAACAACAAGGGGGTTGGGGAGGGAATATTTCTCTGTGTTTAAAGGATGGATTTTGATAAAAAAAAAATAAGCTTGATTTTAGCTGATTGGGTTGTCTAATAAGAATCGAGGGGAATGGGATTAATTTGTGAAGAGCTCTGAAAACCATGCTCTAAAATTTAGACCCATGAGAAATTAGCATTAGGATGGCATTGGCCAAGTGTTTGGAGGGCTGAGGGGAGCAGGGTACTCAATCACAGCAGAAGCTGTGGAGGTGGAATCGAGTTAATGGCAGAGAGCAGCTAGACAACCCCTGGGAAGGATACTGTGGTACCAGCTAATGAGCAGGCAAGAAGAAGCAAATTCATGTTTTGTTTTGAAATGTGGATCATAGATTCAAACAGAGGAGTGGGAAATGGGAGGATCGCAGAGGTCATCCACTCTAATACTTTCATTTTTGTAAATGAGGAATTCAAGGAGAAAGGTTGCAAGCTTTGTGTGTGTATGTGTATATGTGTATGTGTGTGTGTGTGTGTGTACACATACATACTCACATATTGGTGATGATTATTGCCACCATTATCACCCTGTGGGATTAAGAAACTTTTCATCAAGAGTTAGACTTGTAGTGACCTGGAGATCCAATGCTAGGAGTGGCTGAGCTCTGGATAGCACAAATCCGTAGCTTTATTTAATGATCCTATATGAGGGATTTGAATCCGATTTTGTCTTTTCTCAGCAGTTCATGTGGCTGAGCCATTAAGTCACCCAGCTTAGTGAACAAAAGCTACAGGGGTGGAGACCAGGCTTATTTCCTGCCCTTCCCCTGAGCTGCCTGCAGTCAAAGCAGTCACCCAACCCTAGAACCTTTGGATATGTAGGTGGTTATGGGTTTTGTTTTGTTTTTGTTTTTGGAGGATAGTCTCAAGCGCACAGGGGAGCCCCACGTTTGTATTGAAACTAAAGCCAGGCTGACCAAAGCCCTCTTGTGTTTCACATAGAGCCCTTTGCACTGAGCCTAAGACAGTGTCTTTTCTCAGTGTTTGTCAGATTGAATGAGATAGAACTGGATTGTAGGCCGTTTGCCTTAAGAGTTGGCTCCCACCGTCCCAGCCCTGATAGTCCAGGTTCTACCAGCCATCCCACTTCCTTCCAGAGGGTGTGGACTCCTTGTCTGCTGCAGGTGATCTGGGTGGGAACTAAGCAGATGAGCTGGGGGGGGAGAGGAGGGATGGAGGAAAGAAAATGAACAAATGGCTATCTTTAGGGCAGCAGAAATTTCATTTGTACTTGAAGGTAAATGTCTGAAGAGAAACATTTGGTATGTGTTAGTGTATGCAAATCATATTTAAATGATCTCCTTATCCCACACACCTGTAGGGAGCCTTTAGGGAAATCCTAGGCACTCCAAGGTAGGGGAGGAAAGACTGGCTCTGGTGTCTGGTCCAGGGTTACCTTTGACAAATCATACAACCCCCTCCATCCCTACCCACAATTTCTTCATCAGCAAAACAGGGATAATACCAGTATAAAACTTATCTCCCAGGGCAGTTAAGATTCCAAAAAGATGTGCAAACTTTTAGAACATATAAATGCCCATTATTATTATTTGATGAAATTGGTTTCCTATAAATATTCAATTCAAAAAAATCTTTATAAAGCACCTACTATGTGCAAGGCACCATGATAAACACAGAACCAATTTTTGCTCTTAATGTAGTTTACATCCTATGGGTTTGAAGGCACAGTAATATATGTAGATAAATAAAAAGTTTATAGAGAGAGTAATTTCAAGGGGGTCAGAGCATTCATCTTTAAGGGGAATCAAGATAAGCCATAAGTAGGGATGGCAGCTGACCTCTGCTTTGAAAGGAAACTGGAGATTCTAGGAGGATATGAGGATGGGCTTCATTTCTGGGAAGGGTGACTGCCAGAGCATAGACAGAAGCAGGAAATGAGTGTCTTGTGCTGGGGACAGTTAGCAGGCCGGTTTAGATTAGAAACATGGATATGGAGCCTAATTGTGCCATGTTTTCAATTTCAGGCTAAGGATTTTTGGAGTTTTATGTTTATGGCAATAGGAAGCTACTGGAGGCTTTTGAATAGGAGACAGTCACAGATCTGTGTTTTAGAAATATACATTTTGTAGAAATTTATGAAAATGAACTGGAAGAAGCTAGAAGCAGAGAGATTAATTAGAATCTGTCATAGTAATTAAGACAGAGATGATCAGGACATTTAAAGTAAATTGCCTACCAGCTCCCAAGCCCTTAAATGAAAGCCTGTCATAGCTAAATTAATTTATATCTCTCATTTTCAGTGCACCCATTTCTGTACCGATCATGGTCTCCCAAGTCCATAAGAGCAAAGAGAGAGGCTAAGTTTGAAGGAGTTTGGATGCTGTTTAAATAGTAGCATTTGGTCCAGGAGGGTATACAGAACCAAAAGTCAGTCACTTCTCTCAGAAAGTCAGTAGCTGACTGAATCCTGCCAGAAATACCTACAACTTCTAAAATTCTTTAAAAAGTAGAAGTATAGGGGCAGCTAGGTGGCGCAGTGGATAGAGCCCCAGCCCTAAAGTCAGGAGGACCCAAGTTCAAATTTAGCCTCCAGACACTTAACACTTCCTAGCTGTGTGACCCTGGGTAAGTCACTTCATCCCAATTGCCTCAGCAAGAAAATTTTTAAAAAAAGTAGAAGTACACATAGAACTCCCTCTCCAATCCCACATCCAATATGTTCAAATGCTACTGATTGAGGAGAAGCTAGGTCGTTTCTAGTAGATGGAGCACTGGGCCTGGGGTCAGGAAGACCTGAATTCAAATGCAGCCTTATCCACTTAGGAGCTGTGTGACTCTGGGCAAGTCAGTTAGCCCTATTTGCCTCAGTTTCTCATCTGTAGAATGATCTGGAGAAAGAAAGGGCAACCTATTCCAGAATAAAAAATACCTGAATGAGGTCATGAAAAGTCAGGGCCTGAGGTGAACAACCACCTATTGATCGATGATAGGACTGCAATGTCTCTTCTGTTAACTTCTCCTTTCTTCTCCCTTCCCAAGGGCCCACCTTCCTATTCCAACACTCTCATCACCTCTTGCCTGGACCATTTTCATTAGCCTTCTAACTAACCTCTTGTCTCCAATCACAGACTTCTCAAATTCATCCTCTACCCTGACAGATTATCTGGGACTAGGTATACTCATCCTGATCTCTGAAGGAGCATAGAGGAGCTAAGTAAGACTTCCATGTTACTTAGAATCCCTCAGCTTTCTCTGAAACCCAACTCTACAAGAGCCTTTCTGGATTTTTCTAGTCCTTAATGTTTTCTCTCTCCTTAAATCATTTTATATTTGTTCATTTGTTTATATATTGTATTCCCCAAGAGGTGGTAAATAGGAGAGCTAGGAATTGAACTCAAGGTTTTTGAACTGTCAAGTTCTCTTTTCCACTCTTTGTGACCCATTCTTGGCAAAAAAAAAAAAAAAAAAGACTGGCAAGTTTTTGGCATTTCCTTTTCCAGCTTCTCTTACAGACGAGGAAACTTGAGGTTAATAGGAATTAAGCGATTTTCCCATAGTCACACAGCTAGTAAGTGTCTGAGGTCTGATTTGAACTCAAGAAGATGAGCCTTTCTGATTCCAGGCCTGATGCTCTATCCACTGCGGCCCTCCCCTCCCTGTCGATCACATTCCTCAAAATGTTAGTACAAGTTTAGAATTGAGAGAAAAGAACAGAACCATCACTTGCAATGGGCCATGAGGGTTTTGCCCTAGGGCTGAAAATCTAGCGAGTGTATTTGGGTATCTTCCTTCCCCTTCACAGAAACCTTATCAGGCTGTGGAGTGGAATTTAGAAAGGCTGCCTTTGTTTCAATTCCCTGGTTTCAGAGAGACAAGTCATACTGAATGTGAATCAGTCTTTATTCTGCACGAGCACTGTGCATTAACAAATCCAACAAACAAGATAGCATTACATAGTGTAAGGTTAGCATCACAGCGTTATGCAATGTCACACAGTTCATGTTAGATGTTTTTCTGGTTTTTTTGTTGTTTTTTTCTATTTAAAATTTTTGACACACTTTTATTTAATTGTTTTAGACATTTCTGAGTTTCATTTTTACAAGAGAAGACACAAGGTAAAGAAAGATCATGTTGGAGAGGGATTGTGGTGAGGGCAGTGTCCCTACCTTGGTGATGGTGAGAGCCTTTCTGGACATGTGACCTGCCCTCCTCAGTCCCTCCCCTGAACAAGCTGTCTCTGTCCGGATAACCAATTGTGTCTGGATTTTGGATTGGGAGCAAGCTCTATTCCAATTCAACAGGGGTATTTTTCTTGGTGGCTCCTATCAGAAAGAGCTAGAAAAAAAGGAACCACTCTAGAAGGGGGCTTTTGATGCTATTAAAAGCTCTATTCTTCCTATAAGGGAAATGCCCAGAGGCAGGGCAACCCTCCAAAAACAAATCTCAATTTCCCAAACCTATTCCTGACCCTTAGAGAGAGAGAGAGAGAGAGGGAGAGAAAGAGAGAGACAGAGAGAGAGAGACAAAGAGAGAGAGACAGAGAGAGAGAGACAGAGACAGAGAGAGAGAGAGACAGAGAGAGAGAGAGAGAAAGAGAGAGAGACAGAAAGAGAAAGACATAAAATGAGAGAGAAAAAGACAGAGAAAAACAGACAGAGAAAAGAGAAAGACAGAGAGAGAGAAAAAATAGAGAGAGAGAGAGAGATGAGAATGAGTGACAGAAAGATAAACAAAAAATGAGAGAGAAAAAGACAGAGAAAAACAGAAGAGATAGAGAAAAGAGAAAGACAGAAAGAGAGAGACAAAAAGAGAAATAGAGATAGTCTTGTGCAAAAAAGAAAAAAGAAAAAGAAAAAGTGAGACTATGACTCTCTTGCCTACCAAATGATTCCTAGGAGGATTCGGTCCCCTGGCTCTGCCCTGACAGTGATCCTTGAAAGGAGAAGGCCAGAGGAACACAGCCAACTAATGAAACTTTGGGTCAACAAAGTCAAGGTCACCAATGGATCAGGCCTGAGGTAGGTAGGGAGAACCTGGTAAGCTATCCTTGTCCCCAACATTGTCTTTCTCTGAGAAAGTCAGTCATGGAGGTCAGTCCTCCTCCCCCCACCCCCCCCAAGTTACTGTTGACAGTTCCCCTATCCCCTCCCCACCCGTTCACTACTCAGGAGATCCAAAGGATGGGAAGAATAAAGCTACCAGGGGAGGTGGGAGAGTGAGGGGGTGGGTGGGAGTGGGGGAAGGGGAGAGGCAGTTTTCCCAAACTTATGTCAGGAGGAGCTATAGAGGCACACACACAGCAGGGCCAAAGCCCAGCTATCTCCACCAGTTGCTTTGCATTGTTTCTGGGAAGGAAACAGAAGTGGGGATGCTCAGGGATTTCTGATCTTTAGGCATTAAGGCGATGAAGAGGAACCATTTCCATTTCTTCCTAGACGGGCTTCAAAACGCGCCTGTTGGATTTACATTAAACTATCTCAAAGTGAGCTTTTAGAAAACAAAAAAAAAAAAAATTATTTTTTTTTCTACGTATGATACAGTATTTACAATCCTTGGGGCACAGGACAGAGACTAGTTTTCTGAACACAACTTAAAAATGGGAGGAAATGTGAGCCAGAATACTGGAGGAAAAAGGGAAAGAATTGGGGTGAGGGAAGGAAGGAGAGGACTCTTGTTATTTTTTTTTTTTTTACCTATTCAAAAAAGAGATTTTTAAGAGATGGGATTAAAAAAAAAAAACCTACAAGGGATTCTTTATTTTTAGGAAGCATGAGGATTTTTTTTTTTTTTTTTAATTGTCTACAGAACTACCTGGAAGGTTCAAGGCAAGATGTACATCCTTTGATAAGCCATCTGACTTCTGTAGCCCTCCTTGGAAGCAAATCGGGAAGAACTTTTTAAGTATAGTGGTACCTCACTGGTATAATAAAGGAAGATCATCAGGATCCTGGCTCAGGCTGTCACGGGGCTGATTCCTTTTGTAGGCTGAGGGATGCCCTATGTGGCAATTTGAGTTCCACTAATATTCAGGCTATCCCCCAGAGGCAGTTGTCTAAATCCTCAGAAAACTAAGGAAAAAATCATTGGGCTGGAAGATAGGAGACCTGAATTCTCTTCCCAGTTCAACCACTGATCTGGACTCTGGACAAGTGGCCGAATTTCTCAAGAGCCCCTATTTTACTGTGTAGAAGAAACTGATTAAAATCTCTAAATCACCCCCAGTGCCCCTGGAAGTTTTGAAACTCAGTGAGGTCATACATGTACTTTGTACCTTTGGGGTTGGGGAGGGTGGAAAAGGTGTTAAAGAAATCCAAGGATGATGGCAACATACCTTTTGCTGAGGATGGCACTTTTTGACTTGGAAAGTTAGGGATTTGAGCTTTTATTATTACTCTTTACATCCTCATCACCATCATTTTCTTCCTAAGGGCAATCATTGAAACTTCAAGGAAGAGAGTCATTTCTAAGAATATCTTCCTTTAGGGAACAAAAGTTAACCTCCAAATAAGGCTTTAGGCCATTCCAGAAAAATTCCTTGGACAATGTTTGGAAAAACCATAGACCAGCCCATCTAAGCCTTAAACCACTCAGATTTTAGTCTGGATGACTTCTGTATATAGCAGCAAAATGGGCAGGCAAGTGTCTTTCTCTCCTCCTTTCCCTCATCCTTCTCAGCTAGAAAGAGCCTGAATATTTGGGGATCATTACGTAAATCTCATTCTCTTTGGGTCCTGGCCCTTTGGATTTCCCTTCCCTTCCCTCTCCCCTTTTGCCCTAAGAGATCCTCTGAACTGACACCTCCATGTTCCTTAAGGGGAAAGTCTGGCTGAGTCACAAACCCAGCTTCCAGCAGGTCAGGCCCATTCAAGGGACAGCATCTGTCAGCCATCCCCACAGCTCAGTTAGCTAGATTTTTCTTATTACTGGTAAACAGAACAAAAAGAAACAGAATCCTTTCTCCTGCCCAGCCCCGCCTCCATTTCTCGGTGAGGGCAGACTTTATAGCTTTTGGCTTATTCCTTGGTGAGGCAGCAGCCCGGGACCTCTCCCATTTCCTGGAGAGAGGCTGGAAAGGAGACCGAGACCAAGATGGTGGATGAGATGAGGTGTTCAACGGCAAAATTTGGAATTAAAAAACCAACCAAACAAACCACAACACCCTTCAGAGAAGCCTGGTAAAAAGAGGCTAGTTTCAGGTGAACCTCAGCAAACACAATTCAGCACAGAACACGACTTTTTCATGGATTAAAAATCTGTAACTGGATATTGGAAGTTACACTAATCGATTCAGTTTGTATTAGACATGCAATTATGTGGTTACATTGTTATATATAGACGTATGGGGTCTTTCCCGCTTTTTTCCTCATTTTTCCCCCTTTTTCCTTTTTTTTTATTTTTATTTTTTATTTTTTTGAATTTCTAGTGCCTTGTAAAAAGGAAAAATAAAATCCTCATTGCTAGGAGCCAAAGAATCAATCTGTTGCTGGGGTCGAGTAAGGTGTCTGTCCTTCGTGGGTTGTGTTTTGTACGAAAGTTTTTCCTAAGACTAAGATGAGGTTTGAGTCCGCCTCTCTCCATCACCGCCCCTCCCTCCGATCCTCTCCCACCCCACCCCCGGGGCTGGGGGGCGAGGGCTGGGGATTAGTACTCGCTCAGACTGTGCCACTTGGCCACCGGCTTGCGGGGGCTCTCGCAGACCTCTCGCCAGTGCTCCGCGCCGGCCGCCGTGACGCTGTGGGCCCCCAGGATCAGCCTCCCCACCACCTCGTTCTTGGTGGTGCGGTCGAAGTCGATGACGAGGAACTCAATACTGATGTCGGGCAGGAGGTCGGTGGGGATGTCGTAGATGAAGGACTCGTTGAAGACCGGGTTCAAAGTGCACTTCTTCACGTGGGTTTTCTTCTTGGCAATGCGCTTCCTGCCGTAATAGAGGTTCATCTTGACGTAGGGATCTGCAGCCCGGGCAGCGCGGGGAGACAGAAAGGCAGAGACGGACCCATGACAAAGTTCTCTCTCACCGGCGGGGACCCACCCCGGCGCCCCCCGTACTGAAGCGGGCATCACCGCTGGGAGCAGGGCCAGCGGACCCCACGGGACAATCTAAGGGTCAGTTACGGAGGGATCAGATTCAGCGGGCAGGGTGGCCCTGGTGGATTTGGGGCCAAAGGTAACAGAAAAGCAAAATATATCAAGAAAAAAGGAAAAGAGACCAAGTGTGGTGGGTTCCCTTACCCCCAGGCAATTGGGGATAAGTGACTTGCCCAGGGCTCCACAGCCAGAACGTGTTAAGTGTCTGAGAGCAGATTTGAATTCAGATCCTCCTGACTTCAGGGCTGGTGCTCTATCCACTGCACCCCCTAGCTGTCCTCTAAGTGTGTTTTGAAGAAAATGGGCATTTATTCACTAAATATAGGATATGTTCGCTAAATGGGTATTGGGTGAAGGATAGATGCAACATTTAAAATTGAAAATCCCACTGAAAGGACTCGGAATGGACTGAGGGCAGGATAAGGTAACCTCACCAAAGCACACTAAAGAAATTCCCCTCATAAAGGGCAGGATTTTTAAGGATACAGGCTTCTGATACCCAGGTACCTTCTGGGTGAGAGCCAACATAGTCAGCAAGCACATGGCACTGAGCGCCTTGGCCATTTGCCCATTCATGGGCTGCCTCCCTCTGTAAGCCAAAGGTAAAAGGGGGGAGCCTGGAGGAGGAGAGGGAACTCAGAAACCCCAACCCACTGGCCGATTGGAGTAAATAGCTGCTACCTGAGAGACCGGTGATATCCATCTTTGGCAAGTGTCTTGCTTTAAGGACCACCACTGTCATTCTCTGTGCCACCGGCTGGTAGGACAGGGATACTTGCAGCTCTCCTCTGCTAATACACTTCTGTAAGGAAGAGACCAAATGTGAGAAGATCTGGCAGAGAGTGAGGGAGAAGGATGTGAGGGGTGCAGAGGCCTTGGAAGAGAATCTATATAGAAGGGAAAATATTATATACATAAAATATAAAATATATACTATGTATATTATATAATATATATGAATAAAATAATCATATTTATAGTAACCAAGAATTGGAAACAAAGCTTGTGGCAATCAGTTGGAGAATAGCAAAACAAATTGTGGCATGTGCAGGGGTGAGCTGAACCAGGCTCCCACTGGCTCTGGAGAGCTGACTGTTAAGTTTTCAGTGTGCACATTTATGCCTCTGGCAAATGCTACAAATTAGAACTGGATTGATTAGGGCTTGTTTTGTTAATTATCTAGACTTAAGAAAGTGATGACAGAATATTAATTTTCTCAGATTAAATTTAGAAGTATGTGGTGTATATATTTCTGTCCTCCAATCCTCCAAGAGCTGAGTGAACATTTATCAGCACACTCCTGGGTATAAAATATAATATATAATTATTGCATAAGAAACTGTGAATATGAAACATTTAGCGATACTTAGGAAGATTCTTATGAACTGACGTAGAACAAAATAAACAGAACCAATAAGATGTTGTGCAAAATGACCACATAAATTCAAAAAATCAAAACTCAAAATCAGACTCCTGCAGTAAGCATTTGACTCCAGAGGACTGATAATCATACCTCCCTTTTCTCAATAAGGAAATAGTAGGAGATCATCATACACGGCAACAAGATTATAAGATGATCAATTCTGATAGACGTGGCCCTTTTCAATCATAAGATGATTCAAGCTAGTTCCAATGGTCTTGTGATGGAAAGAGCCATTTACACCAGAGAAAGGACTGTGGGAATTGAGTTGGATCACAACATAGCATTCTCACTCTGTTGTTGTTTGCTTGCGTTTTGTTTTCTCTCATTTTTTTTTCCTTTTGATCTGATTTTCCTTGTGCAGCAAGATAATTGTATAAATATGTATGTCTGTGTTGGATTAAACATATATTTTTAATATATTAAAAAAAACTAAGAAAATGGTAGGCTCTAGGTATAGAATAAGCTGGTTATACATAGTTATCAATGTCTCAATCTATGTAACAAGGAATAGTTCTATGTTGAATGAGATGTTATTGGGAAAATGATGGAAATATTTTCCCCAATCACCAGTGAAATGTAAAGGGAAAAGGCAAGGAGTGTGAGAAAAGGAAAGGAAGAGCGAAACTGAGATGGAAAGGGGAAGGCACCAGGGTTGTGAGAGTTTATGAATTCTGTGGAGGCATTCCCTTCGTGTTTGCAGATCACAGCCCTTCCTTTAGTAGACTGCTTTGTGAGTTGCTAAGATCCAAAAATGTCATCATTCAATAGCCAAATCTCTAGTGATGAACCTTTCTGTATCGAGACTGGTCCTCAAACAATAGATTCACCATCTGTGGCTAGAACAAACTTGACACCTTTCCAGTTGGGTAGAGCACGCTAGAATTTGTGCTCTGTCAGTGTAAAAGAACACTGGAGACAGAAAACCTGAATCTGAGGCTGGGCTCTGTCGCTCACTACCTGTGAGATTCTGGGCAGGTCACTCTTGGAGCCTTCCCTGTAAAATGGGGATAATAATAGTTGTCCTAGCTACCCCCATGAAGAGAAAAAAAGTACTATAGAATGAAAGCCTTTGAAAATCGGAGCTGCAACTAGGGCTGGGCTATTACTGCTTTGCCCCAGGGGGATGAAACTCAGATGGAATAAACAGAACAAGCTCCTAGATCATTTTGTTTCTCCTTGGGCACTGGCCTTAGCATAATGCTTATTAACTGACAGTGCAACTGAAGCCATGGATTTCTTATCTTGGATGATCCCTAAGTCCTTTTCAGCTCTGTCAGTCCAGGGCATTTTTTTGCTTTCACATATATTCTCTCATTTTGCCATTATAATGTCTTCATGAATTATAGTAAAACCTATAATGATTCTGAAGGCAACATGGTGTATTACTTGGACAAGTAATTCTCTCTCTCTGAACTTCAATTTCCTAATCTATAAAATGGAGCTAAAATTTGCCCTGCCTGTTTCTCAAGGCTATTGGGAACATCCAATGAGATTATAAATATGAAAGAAAGCTCTCTCTAAATTACAAAGTACATTAGACCCATAAGGGGTTATTTTTACTAGGATGTTTTCTCTCTGACCCAATCATCTTCTTTTTCCATATTTAAATTCTAATGCAGGCGCAGCAAGATGATGAAGTGGATAGAGCACAGGATGATAAGTCAAGAGCACCTGAGTTCAAATCCATCTTCAGACACTTTCTAGTTGTGTGATCCTAGGCAAGTCACTAAACGACAGCCTCAAAAAAAAAAAAATCTAGTCCAGCCATCATAGTATAATAGAAACTTAATTAAATTCAACAAATATTTATCAAGTACCTATTATGTATTAGGTGCTGAGACAAGGAATGAGGTAATCTGAGTTTTAATGTCAGTTCTTCCAGTAATTCTCTATATGATCTTGACTATCTGACCTTAAGCAAATTACTCTGAATCTGGGTTTCTTGTGTGTTTAAGAAAAAAAAAAAAAAAAAAAAAAAAAAAAAAAAAGGGCAGGGAATGTTTTAGACTAAATGATTTCTAAGGTTCCTTTTTGTTCTTAAATGACGTAATTGATTCTAATGGCCACATTAGACTTATCTTTCCCTAGATAAAATTTGTGTTTTTTTTATGTTTTAAACAGGGAATCTTTCTGGAATGAGGGAAAAATAACTTCTACTCAAAATTTACATATATAAGTAATATAGCTAGGTGCCTCTGTAGGTAGAGTGCTGGGGCTGGAGTCAGAAAGATTCATCTTCCTGAGTTCAAATATTACCTCAGACATCTTCTAGCTCTATGATCTTGGGCAAGTCACTTAACTGAGTTTTTTTATCTGTAAAAAGATCTAGAGAAGGAAATGGAACTCCAATGTCCATCCCTTCCTTGTTCTTCCTGGTTTCTTTCAAGTTCTAAATAAAATGCTACTTTTTTAGAGGGAACCTGTTCTAATCTCTCTTCATTCTATTGCCTTCTTTGTTGAAGATTTCCATCTTATCCTGCTTGTACACGGCTGTTAGCATGTTGTTTTCCCCATTCAACTGTAAGCTCCTTGATTTTCTTTTTCTTTTTGATTGTTTTTGTTTATTTTGTTTTCCTTTGCATCCATGTCTGGCACATAGTAGGTACTTAATAAAAGACTAATTGAACAGCTAACATTTAGCTGTACGGAACAGTTTAAACAGGAGAATTGTGAATTTTTTAATGGTTCTTCCATGTATACACTAATGCCTATGTTCTATATCTCTGTAAAAACCAGCAGAGATTACAATCATAAACTGGTTCTCCAGTATCAAGAGAGAGAAAATTGTATAGTATAAAACTGTATAGTACTGGATTCAAGGCCAAAATGATTAGCTATGTTGCCTTGACCAATGCATTTATTTGTTGGATTCTTTGTTTCTTCTTCTGTAAAACAGAGCTAAAACGACTGTGTGGACTAATTATTTTATGGGGTTATTGTGAGGAAAGTACTTTGTAAGTCTTAAGTGGATATGTATGTGTGTGCATGTATGCATAGATTTGCATAGATTTACGTATGGACACCAGAGTGGGTTTATATACATGTATGCTTATATATAGGTGCATGTCTATATACACAAGTGGGTTGTGTACATATAAAAACATGTGTAGACATACAAATGGATCATATATGTGCAGATATACACATATGGGTATATGTATATAATCTTGCATATAATATGCAAATATATATACATGTGCATATATATAGGTACAGATCAGTGGGTATATATACATGTAAGTATAAATCATGTACACATATATTACCATTATACATATACTGTATGAATCTACACATTTATATGAATATATATTCATATGTATACACATAAGTGCACACACACATATCTATGAGCTATTATTATTATTATTTGCTGAAGCAATTGGGATTAAGTGACTTGCCCAGGATCCCACAGGCAGAAAGTGTTAAGTATCTGAGGTCAGATTTGAACTCAGGTCCTCCTGAGTTCAGGGCTGGTGGTCTATCCAGTGCACCACCTAGCTGCCCCTATGAGCTATTATTTATTGAATGTCAGAATAAGGTTTTGGACTTATGGGCAAGGAGGCTCTCCAAGGAAGGTGGAAGGCCAGAGAAGTTATTCATTTATTCAAAAAGCATTTAATAAACATCTAAAGTATGCAAGGCATTATGCTAGGTATTGGAGATGTAGCTAAAAGGAAAAATAGTCCTAGGACTCAAGAAGTTTACATTTTATAGGAGTAATACAATACATGCACAGATAAGGACATAATGTTTAAGTGATTGGGGGGTAGGGTGGGGCCAGACCGTGCTAATAATTGGAGAAGATTAGAAAGGGTGACCTCTGAAATGAGCCTTTGAAGGAGTTGGGTATTCCTAGAAATGGACCAATGAACAGATGAGAACACTGTGGGAATGATCTCCAGAAGCTTTGAGAAATGGAGGGAACTGTCAAGGTTACACAGATAGTAATGAGCAGAGCTGGGATTTGGATGGAGGCCCAGTGCTTTGGAGGCAGTGATCATCACCCTATCCTGAAGGTCAGCAGTGGGTGGAAGCCCATCTGTCAAGGAGCCTATAAGTCAGGGATTTATGACACTTTTTTTTTTTTACATTACGTCAGAATCTGACAAAGCCTATGAACAGATCCTCAGTCTTGTCATTCACAGGCTGCAAATGAGGCAATTGTGTTGAAACAAATATGTCATTTTCTGAAATCTATCCACAGATCCCAAGTTAGCAGCCCTTTGCTTACAGATACTTCTGTACTAAGTAGGAAACTGATATAATGATTCCTAACGTTTCTTTGCAGCTCTAAATTCTAGGATGCTATGAAATAAGTTGATCGCTAGTCTGTGCTAAAAACCCATTATCTGAACCTAACTTTTTGGAAAACAAAATAACTAGATATATTAAATATTCAATTCGACATAGGATGTTCTAAAAGTCTTAGTGCTGTTTTAAGGTTTGACAGTTTCCTTTCGCACTTAGATTTTTGGTTCACTCTATCTTTCATGATATAATTCACTATATTTCATGCTTCAATTCACTTTAAGCAGATTAAACTAAAAACAAACAAACAAAAAAGATGAAGTGGGGGTGACCTGTTCTCTTACTACAACACCAAAAGCTAATAGAGCTCTCAAAGTAAATCTGGTTTCTCTTCTTGATATTAGAGAGGAATGAACCTCAGCCATTTCAGAGCATCTCCTATCGCTGAAACCCACTTTGGTTTCTCCAGGTCATTCTCTGCAGTGTCTTGTGACCCATCAAGAAATGGATCTTGATGCCTGACTTACAATCTAAGCTTTCCTTTTTCATGATCAGACATGAACATGCATCAGATCTCCATCTGAATCTGATCATGGGGTCATTGTATCACAATATCACAGAGAGCTGAAAGGAGCCTCCAGGATCACTGGGGCTAGTCTCTCCATTTTACAGATGAGAAATCTGACTTGAACTGATTTACCCAAAAATCACATTGTAAAGGGGAGAGCCAGGATTCTAATCCATATCATCCAGGGTTATGTCCTCAGTATAATCAGTTTGCAGCCCTCACATCACTCCCTCTTTCCCCTTCATCTTATTCATCTTCTACCTCCCTGCTCATCAAAGATCCTTTCTTTAAGCTGAATGCCCCAATTCCTTTCATGTTTGTTTTGGTCTTTGCATTGGCACTAGGCCCCATCTCACTCCCCCCAGCCTTCCCATCTGGGTGTCCAAATCTGTTGCCACACTACCACCTGAATGCCATTAGAGTCTGCATTGGAGGCCCTCAGTCCAAAGCTATTCTCTGATCCTTCATCCCCCTTCTCACACCCTTCTCCCCTTCCCCAGATTCCCATGCCAAATAGCAGCATCAATGAATGGGGCCTTTCAGAAGAAAGAGTTATTCAGGGCTGGGAGGGAGCTGCTTTTCTCAGCCCGTCAGCCTATTAAAGCAAAGACCCTGGGAGACTTTCAAACAGAGGAAAAAGGGGGAGAAGGTTTTGTTCCCGCTCTAGTAAGGCTGTGAGATATTTTTAGAAGAGGGCTGAGATCCCAGCCTCCTCCCTTCTCCAGCCCTCCTCCTCTTTTCAAGAGCAGAGAGAATTAGGCATAGTGATCCCAAGGGGCAAACAGAGCGGTAAGAAATGCTTCAGAGAGCCATGTCCATCTATGCGTATAATTAGCAGGCAATTCACATCCTTCTTTTATAGCAATTTTCTAGTTAAAATTTCATTATTGTTCCCCAGAAGACTGGCATTTCTAACTTTTTTCTCCCACAATCTCCCATAACCATTTTTCCAGTCCTAGAGATAGAAACAAACCCTGAACCAGTAGTCAAGAATCATGTTTCCATAGGCCCATATTTTTTGTGACCTTAAATAAATCACTTCTCATCTCATGGACTCAGTTTTCTCATCTCTAAAATGAGGGAGGTGGATGTTGATGCTTAACCTCTGTCAGAGTGAGCCATGTGGTCAAAAGAGAGAGGGCTATCAATTGCCACTGGGATTATATTTTTCCATAAGCTACAGCTGAGAACACATTGATCTGAAGAGGATTTGTATGTTAACAATAACAAAACAACAACAAATAATAACAAATTACAGTAATAATCTGCTTTCTGATTATCCTCATTTGGCTGATTTCCATTGTGAATCATCCACAATGAACTCTTAATTCTTCCAATTCTCCCTTGGCCTTTCCTCTCTCATTCGGGAAGTCAATAAATGGTGACTACAAGGATGACCCTAGATTTTTCCAGACTGTAATGCAGCCAAATTGTGATACTTGCATCTTCTAAACCCAGTATTCCAGCTCTGCTTTTTTGCCTTTGCAAGGTTGCCTCCCGGCCTGAAAAGTCCTCCTAATTCTAAGGCTGGTGCTCTAGCTACCCTCTTCCCTTCTTTTAAGCTTCATCTCAGGTACACCTTCCTAATGAGACCTTTTCTCTAATTAGTTTGCTCTTTCCTCAGATTACATATATTTGTGTAAATGGTATAATTCTCTAGTAGAATGTAATGTCCTTAAAGGTAGGGACCATTTTTCTTTTTGTTTGTTTTTTAATCTAAATCCTTTAGTACAGAGTCTTACACACAGTAAGTGCTTAATTAATTCTTGAATTGAATTTGATTACTTTAACCACTGCCCAAGAGTTAATTTCATTTGTACTTTCATTTACCTTCTTAGCAGGGCTAATTCAAGTATTGTTTAAGTACCTACTATATGTCAAACGGTCCTCCCATAGAGATGCTGAGATTACATAGTGCAATGGAACTGAAGCCAGTACCAAACAGAACTTGGCAAGCTCTTTCCTGTTCTTGCCAGGAAGACATGACTTTCTAAAGCATTGCTTATTGCTCTGTTTGTCCTTTGAGACCACTGTTACTAATTCTCTCTACTCTTCTTGATTCTCACTGGGGTTTTCTTGGCAGAGATACTGGAGCAATTTGCCATTTCCTTCTCCAGCACATTTTACAGATAAGGAAACTGAGGCACAAAGGGTTAATGATTCTTTGCTCTTCATGATCCCTTTGGGATTCTTTTGGCAAAGTTCCTTGAGCAGTTTGCCATTTATTTGTCCAGCTCATTTTACAGATAAGGAAACTGAGGCTCAAAGGGTTAAATGATTCTCTCTATTCTTCATGACTCCTTTTGGGGTTCTTTTGGCAAAGATACTGGAGCAGTTTACCACTTCCTTCTCCAAATTATTTTACAGGTAAGGAAACTAAGATACAGAGGATTAAATGATTCTCTGCTCTTCATGACTCCCTTTGGGATTCTTTTGGCAAAGACTCTGGAGCAGTTTGCCACTTCCTTCTCCAAATTATTTTACAGGTAAGGAAACGGAGGCACCCGGGGTTAAATGATTTCTCTGCTCTTAATGACTCCCTTTGGGGCTCTTTTAGTAAAGATACCGGAGCAGTTTGCCATTTCCTTCTCCAGCTCAGTTTACAGATGAGGAAACTAAGACAAGGCAAGGTTAAGTGACTTACCCAGAGTCATGTCTAGTAAGTGTCTGAGTTAGAACTTGAACTCACATTCCTGACTTTAGGCCTGGGGCTCTATCCACTGAGCCACCATCTCACAGCCTCCTCTAGAAACAGTCTGTTTTCATCAGATCTTTTTAGCTTTATCTTGTATTTCTCTCCAATGTGTAGGATATCATCCAGCCAAAATGAATTCTCCTGTCCCTCTACCTCTCTTGCCAAAGTCATCTCTCCAGACCTCAATCCCTTTATCAATAACATTAGATCAGCTAATTCTAGGATGAGCAGAATCTAAGGGCATATTGGTGGTAGGGAGGGTGGTCACAGTGGGTTGGACTTTATGATGTCTAAGGGGATCTCCAAACATCTCCTTCTGTTTCTCACCTCTGTATCTTTTCTTGCCTTTCCTTCATACTGCCTTTTCAGGAAAGCCTTTCCTGATTTCCCCTTCAGACCTCATGGAAGTTTCTAATGCACTTGTTAGGTAATAATATTGTACCAGTTATGTTTTTGCCTCTTATTTCTGAATTTTCGTTGAGCTGTAAGCTCCAGGAGGGCAGGGATTTCTAAACTCTACCTCTCCATCAGTACCTAGTGAGTACTTAATAAATGTTTACAGAATGAATGGCTGGCTGCCTCATTGGATGAAAATGTACCTCTGTAGCCCTTGTCGTCTGGGACTTCTTTGTACAAACTCCTGTATTGTGCTGCTCTGGGGCCTTCTGGAGGGGGCTGGGGGAAGGGCGGCTCTGTTTCCCAGTCCTGGCTTATTCCTTCTGAAGAGAATTAATAAAGTGGAAAGAAACGCAGCTCATGCCAAGAGCCCCTGGCTATTTAGCAAATGTCATTGACTGAGCTCCCTGCCTAGTGCCCTGCTTTGGGGCTGCTGGGTTCCCAGACCAAATCTCCTCTCATCCCCCCCTCCTTTCTCTCTCCCAGCCTGTTGCTCAGCTGTGAGGAAGGGTCTGGCTTCCTTCACCTCCTTCCATTACCCCAAAAGGCTGATGATGTCCTGGCTGCAGTCTGTAGGAATCTCGCTGACCACCAAGGAAAGGGTCAGGAAAAAGGGACCAATGTGGGGATGGGAAGCAAGTGGGGCCAGTCTAGGGCTCGGGAGAAGGATAGAAGGTTAGGCTTGAAGGGAAAGGAGAAGTTTAGCCAGATTCACCCTGTTCCCTAATCCTGGAATGACCTCTTTTTACTTGTTCAGCTGAACAGGATTCTTTAATGTCCAATCAAATACCAAGGACATCTTCCTCCATCCTCCCAAACTACCAACCGCTGCACCCCTCAGACCTTACACAGCATTTATTTTGTAGTTCTGTAAAACCATTCTCATGGGATGCTGTGAATTACAATAATTTCAATTGGTGTTTTATGCCCCTGCTGGACTAAAGTCCAGTAGGACCAGGATCATGTTTTATAGAAATTTTTAAATTTACCTAGGTTTCTGACCTAGAGCTTTCTACACATAGTAGGTGTTCAGTGTTTATTAACAAGAATGCTGTATCTAGAATCAGGAAGACCTGATATCCAACCTCAGATGCTTACCTAGTTGTGTGACCCTGAGTAAATCACCTAATCCTATGTACCTGATTCCTCATCTGTAAAATGAGTTGGGGAAGGAAAGAGATTGGCAAACCAGTCTTTGCTAAGAAAACCCCAAAGGTGTTTGTGGAGATACTGAAACAATTAGACAACAAACACCCTCACCAGATCCCCTTTAATAAAAGACATATTTACAAAAAAGGCTTAACACACACTATAAGAGGCCATGACTGAGAACTATTAAAGTATTTCCTTTCCTCGGAGGACATGGCAGCAGGAATCAAAGCCTTAATCCCAAATTTGTAGCTGGAAGGGACTTCAGAGGTTAATTTGTCTAACCTTAACCCAAAGGATGAACTTAATCTGCAATATCACTGATAACCTATGCTGCTTGAAATCTTTTAGTCATGGGGACACTCACTATTCCCTGTGAAGTTAAAGGAATGAAACTCTTAAGCTCAGAATTGAGAGTCAGGAGATCTATAGTTTACTTCCAGGATGACCATTGGATGATTTTGACCGAGGACACTTGTTTATCTGTGTATCATTTTCCTCACTGGTAAAATAAGGCATCAGGTCATTTTAAAGGTCTCTTCCAGTTATGATGTTCTATGGCAAAATAGAAAGGATTACAGGGTAGGCTTGTGGGATAGATGGTGCAAAAACTATTTCCTAATTTCCCAAGTTTTTAGTCCTTTCTCATCCCTAATATGATTCTGCTTGTGGGATGGATAGTGCAAAAATCATTTCCTAATTTCCCAAGTTTTTAGTCCTTCCTCATTTCTGATATGACTTTACTCTGTATTAAAACATATACACATATATAGCTGTATGTATCTATATATGTATGTTATATGCTACATTTATACACATGTATGTATATGTTTACATGTATATTTATATATAACTACATACAATATCACATTATATATTTAAATATATGTGTATGTATATATATATAAAATATAACATGATATATATAATGAGCAGCTAGGTGGTTCCAGTGGTGGTCCTGGAGTCAGGAGAACATTCACTACCCAATTCCCCTTAGTTTTCTCATCTGTAAAAATGAACTGGAGAAGGAAATGGTAAATTATTCTGGCATCTTTGCCCATAAAACTGGGGTCATGGAGAGTTGGATACAATCGAAATGATTCAACTATAATATATATTACATATATACACACACACATATATACACATAATACATATCTATTACTTGTATGTATATATTTTACTTACTCTCTCTACCTCCTCCCCCACCCCAGCTCAGTCTCCTGATTCAGTTAACAGGGGCTGTTTCACTTTTCTTTTTCTATTCCCAAAACTTGGTGCAGAAAATGATTATTAAATAAGTGTTTATTGAATTGAATTGAATTAAGAAAGAGGGGCAGTACCCCTCTTTTGGTCATTAAAGGAATAAATGATATATTTATTTATTTATTTATAATAAATATATTTATATTTTATGTAAAAATATAATATAAATATTTTATATTTATAATATAAACATAAAATAAATTTATTCCTTTATCTTTATCCTTAAAACTGGTGTGCCTATGAAAAGTCAACTGTGAGTTTGGAAATGGGAACCTTCCATTTCAAACACATACAAGGTAAGAGTAGAAAAGAATAAATAGAAGCATATATAAAGTCAGCTAGTGGTATGTCAAACTCTGATAGGAAATAAATCAGTTACAATTGTAGGTTGGCGCTGGAAAAGGAATACATTAAGAAGTTGCCATGGCTTCTGGGCTGTGGGAAATAATCCACTGGAGAGACCACACTTCACTCCAGGTTGAAAATTAGCCCCCTGGCCCTCCCATTCCCTGAATGAGTCAGTGGTTAAACTATAGAGTTAACTAGTCAGAAAGAATCCCAGGAGTAGGCATTAGTGGTAGAGAATGGGCAGAGAGAGTGGGACACTCTTACTGGGCAGTCTGAACATGTTTTGTAGAAGAAGAAAAATGATAATTATGTCATTATTACTATGTCATTATTATGTCATTACTACTAATAATAATAACCTCTGTTCAAGTCCTATAATGCCTCATCATAGTGAGGGTGAGCTCTGAGTTCTTGACAGTTGTTCTAACAGGGCATAGCTCTGGCAGGTCCTGCTAAGCTGGAAATGCTTCGTGAATACTAGCCAAGCAACAGAATCTGGGTCTGTCGTCCAAAGACCAACCCAGCCAATTTCTATGGGGCTCAGTGACTAGGGGATGAATTAGTTTTTGGCCATCACTATCCACAGAGATTGTTTCATAAGTCTACCAATGAGGGGTTGCTGTCTCTGTTGATAAAGGAAGTATCCAAACCAGTGAAGTCAATTGGAAGTATTAATAATGATGATAGTAATAATAATTCCTTTATATATTGATTTATAGTTAATATATAGTATAGTTATTATATGTTACATATATAATATATATTACGTATTAACTATATATAACATAGTTAATATAATTCTATCCATTCTTATCGATTTCTTGGCTTTTTGATTTTCTTATACCAGCTAAAATCACACTTCTTAGAGGAACCCTTTTCTGATTCTTTTTCATGTAAATGCCTTCTCTGTGTTGTTTATCTTCACTGAATGGAGGTGTCCTCAATCAAACTGAAATCTTATCAAAAAAAAACCTTAGCTTAAAAAGGCCAAGGGTCTCCCATTGCATCGAGTGCCAGCTCCAGTCATCCTGATCTATAGCTGGACGCTGGAAGGAAGAGTGAGGCAGGTGACCTTGCCCAGCTCTCCCTCATTTAAATCCAACTTCTTTGAATGTCATGTCATCATCTCCCTAATGTCATGGTCCTTTTTGAGAACGAAGGACAAACAACAACAATCTCCAATTTATTCTGTATGCATCTTGTTTGTATATAGTTGTTTGCATGTTTTCTCCTCTATTAGACTATGTATGAGCTCCTTTTAGGCAGGGACTTTTACTTTTCTTTGTATTCCCAGTCCAAGGTACGATGTCTGATACAAAGTAGACACTCATTAAATGCTCACTGACAGAATGACTACATTCATTACTTTATCTGAGCCTCTTAAAAGTTTGATGAGGTAGATAGTATAAGTAATCTCTCCATTTTACAGATGGAGAAACTGAAGTTGCCCAAGACACAGAACTAGCAGTTGGTGAACGCACGTTCTTAAATTCAAGTCTTCTGACTTCAAATTCAGTGTTCCCTTTACTACATAGTAGTGTGCCCTCAGCATGGTACAAATGAGCAGAATTTTAGGAACTCGGCCCATTATCATAACTGCTCCTTCCTCGGTTGCCTCAGAGGCTTGCCTCAGAGGCTCTGAGCAAATGCCCATTCAACCATTAATGAGATCTTTACAGCACCACTTCTGCTATTTTTGTCTCTTTTCAACCTTTGGTTTTGTCATAAGGATAAAGCGAGATTGTATTTATTAGGACAGACACAGTAGGTGCTTAATAAATGCTTGTTCCCTTCTCCATCCCTTCCACCCCCAAGAGACTGGAAAGGATGTGTGGAATCAGAACCTGGATTTAAGTCCTCTTGACCTTATTCGCTGTATGCCTTTGATCTAATTTTTTAACCACAGTCATCTGTTAAATAGCTATAGGAAATCTTATGGTACCTACTTCTACTTTACAGTAGAGGAAACTTTTACACACCTTAGAGCCTTGTATAAATGTAAATTATCATTATCGTTCTTCAGCAGCTGGATGCCCTCCTCATTCCCACCCAGAGGCTCCCTTTTCCCTGCCCACTGTTGCCCATATCACCTGGATATTTCTCTTGATGATGTCCCGGGTCAGCTGAACTTTGCCAGTGCTGGGATCCACCCCAGCCAGCGGTACCATGACCTCACCGATGACATCATCCCGGGAGAATCGGTCAAAACTGAGGACCAGAAAGTGCAGCACGAGATCCTGCAGCTGGCTGTAGGGGATGCCATAGAAAGTGAAGGTCTCATCGAACACGGGATCCAGTGTCTTGCGTAGCACCCTTGTCTTCACCCGGTGTCGCTTATCTGGAAGAATGGTCATTTTGATGTAGGGATCAGAAGCCTGGGTCTGGTCATCCATCACTGGCAGGCCATGGGCCTCTTGGATTGTCACTACCAGGGCTTTTTTAGGGAAATTATAGTCTACTGAGAAGGTAAGGGACCCCAGCATAACATCTTCTTCTGGGGAGGATGGGGAAGCTGTTTTGCTTCCCCCGGGGGTCAGGCTCTGAACTGGGCTCAGTTCATCACCATAGTCCACCTTGATGGGGAGTTGGTCTATACAAGGGCTCGTGTTCAGTACCCCAGGACTCTTCTCTCGGGTTAGGAGACCCGATTCGGCCGCGTCCACCAAGAGATTCCCTCGTCCACCTTCCTGCCCGGGACCGCCTTTGTCTCTCCTCACACGGATGATTTTCTTCTTGTTGCTGAGAGTCTCAGGGTAAATGCTGATGCCTTTGAGCATGTGAATAAACTTGTAAGGAGGTGTCTTGTGCTTCTTCTCAGCCTGTTGGTGACAGCAGGTCCAGACAAAGACTGTCACAGACACAGACACCACCAGTACGGTAGCCCCGATGAGCCCCAGCACCACGGGGGAGACATCTGAGGGAGAACAAAGCATAGTCAGGCTGGAGGACCACCTATCTCATCTCCCCTACTCCCGCCTTTTTTCACACAGTCACTAGGTCAGTGTCATTGAATCTCCGTGCTAGAAAGGAACTTGGGGGCTACCTAATCTAACCTATAATTAAACAGAGTCCTTCCCACCCCAAAACACCTCTAAGAGAACTTCCAGTGATAATGATTTCACTATGTGTCAAAGCATCACTTTCCATTTGGAACAGTTCTAAGTGGGAGGAAAGTTTTCTTATTTTGAATAAAAATTTCTCCCTTTGAGACTTCTCTCTTCTGACTCTTCCGTTGTTCCTATTTCTATCCTCTGGGGATTAAAAAAAAAACAGAAAAAATGACGAGCTGGGAACAGAAGGCTTGAGTTTGAATTCTAACATTGTTAACTTTTTACTTAAATGACCTTTGACAATCATTCAACAATGTATCAGAACTACTGCTAGGCAGTGGAGCTATAATAATAACAGCCAGCATTCACATAGCACCATGCTAGGCACTGGAGCTACTACTTCTGGTAGTACTAGTACTACTACTAGTTAACAGTCATATAGCACTTACTATGTTACTAAATGCCAGGCACTGTTCTGAGTGTTTATTGCATGTGATCTTCACAACAACCCTATTAGATAGGTAATAACAATAATTATTATTATATTTGCTAACATTTATATAGGGGCCATGTGCTAAGGAGGATGCTGAGCACATTACAATTATTTGGTCCTTACAACAACTCTGAGATAGGTATTATCATTACCCCCATTTTACAGTTGAAGAAATTGAGGCAAACATAGTTCAGTTACTTTTCCAGGATCATATACCTAGGGAGTATCTGAGGATGGATTTGAATTTGTGTCTTCTTGACTCCAGACCCAGCACTCTACAAGCATTACTGTTCTAAGCATTTTACAAAAATTATCTCATCTGACTTACATGAACTGATGCTGAGTGAAATGAGCAGAACCAGGAGATCATTATACACTTCAACAATAATACTATATGATGATCAATCCTGATGGATGTGGCCCTCTTCAACAATGAGATGAACCAAATCAGTTCCAACAGAGCAGATGAACCAGCTACACCCAGAGAAAGAACTCTGGGAGATAACTATGAACCACTACATAGAATTCCCAATCCTTCTATTTTTGTCCGCCTGCATTTCTGATTTCCTTCACAACCTAATCACACTATTTCAAAGTCTGACTCTTTTTATACAGCAAAATAACTGTTTGGACATGTATACTAATATTGTATTTAACTTATACTTTAACATATTTAACATGTATTGGTCAACCTGCCATCTGGGGGAGGGAGTAGGGGGAAGGAGAGGAAAAAGTTGGAACAAAAGGATTTGCAACTGTCAATGCTGAAAAATTACCTGTGCATATATCTTGTAAATAAAAAGCTATAATAATAAAAAAATTGATTGAAAAAAAATTATCTCATCTGATTGTGAGCCACTTTGCCATCTAGGTCTTAGTGTCCTTGTTTGTGAAACAAGGAAGTTGGACTAGATGGTCACCAAACTCCTTTTAAGCTCTGACATGCTATCTATGACAGGTGAATCTTTTTCCATATAAGTGCTCAGGGTAGGTGATTTTCAGTCATGCTGAAGATGTAAATGGTGTAGCCATAGACACAAGCAAATGGCCTTAGGTGGGGCTAAAGTTAAGGGGATAAGAGGAAGCTAGGAAGAATGAACAAAAGGAAGATAAGTAATTTTATATCAGAGAATTACAGAATATTAAACTTGGAAGGGAATTTAGAAATCAATTAGCCACTTTACAGATGAGAGGTAAGTAATTTATATATTCAGCTAAAGAGGGATAGGAGTAGAACTAGAACCCAGACATATGTTAACATTGATTCAGTTATTTAAAAGAGGGCATACTGGGTATACAAATAAGATCTAAGGACTAATTACACTGATATAGAGGGCTGGGACCAGACCTTTTCTTCCCCCCTTCTTTAGCACAGCAAATGCACCCCTCTGGATAATTCTAGGTAGCTAGAGCCAGAGACCTGAATGATCTGGAGAAGGAGAAATCTGGATAGGAGTGGGATAGAATGGACAAAGGATTAAAAAAAATCACAGAATTTGCAAGTTGGAAGGAAGCTCCATAGCTAGTAACTTATAAGTAGTAATAAGTAGTTAACTTATAACTAAAAAAGAATTCCTTACAATCTTCACTACAATATCGTCAACAAGTGGATAACTTGTTTCTTATTTTCTAATCCCCTTACTTTTCTCTTCATACTCTGTGATTCAGTGTCACTGGTCCCCTTGCTTCTCCTCAAGTAAGGTTTTGTTCTGCCAATATCAGATTATTTACTGTTTAGAGGAAAGGGGAGGTGAGGAAGGAAAAGAAAAAGGTTTTGCAGGGGTGGATGTTGAGAACTATCTTTGCATGTATTTTGAAAAATAAAAAGCTAAATGGCTTGCTATTGAGTTGGGGGGAGAGGAAGAGGGATGTGGAGCACAGGGTTTCACAAAGGTGAATGTTGAGGGCTATTTTTGCATGTATTTTGAGGAGTGAAAAGCTGTTATTAAAAAAAAGAAAAAGAAAATGCTATTATTTTAAAAAAGGTTTTATTCTGGGCCTTTTCACTAGCTGTCCCCCAAAACTAGAATGTTCTCCCCCCACATTTCTCTGTTCCCTGGCTTCCTTCAGACCTCAGTGAAAAACTCACCTTATGCAGGAAATCTTTCCTAGTCAGGCTTCCTGAATCTCAGTGCCTTCCTTCCCTCTGATATTATCTACAATTTATCCTGTACATGTCTTATTTGTATATAGTTGTTTGAGTGTTGTTTCCCCCATTAAAACGTGAGCTCCTTATTAGCTGGGCCTATTTTTTGGTTTTCTGGTTTTGGTTTTTTTTTTTTTTTTTTTTGCATATTCAGTGTTAGTGCACTCCTTGGCACATAGGAGCTTAATAAATACTAGTTGATTTGATTTGATCTAAGACTTCTAATGAAGGGGAGATACTACTCTCTTTCCCCTATCCAAGGCAACACAATCTACTTTTGGATAGCTCTTTGGAAGTTCTTTTTGGTGTAACACTTAATGTATTAGCACATTACCTGGCACATAGTACAAGTTCCCACTGACCTCAAGGTTAAATTTGAATCTTTGCAACTTCTACCTATTACTCTTCCTTCTGTCCTCCTGGACCAAACAGAACAAGCTTAGCTTGTTCCACATGCTAGCCCTTCAAATACCTGATGACAGCCATTGGATACCCCCCTGAGTATGTATTTCTCAGGGCTAACCATCCAAATTCTTTCAATAAATCCTCCTGTAACATGACTCTAGACTCTAGGTCTAGAATTAAGACTCTAGATTTTTTTTTTTTTTTTTTTTGCAGCTTATCAATGTCCTCCCTAAAATATAGCACCCAGTTCTGAACATAATATTACAAAAGTAGTCTGATCAGTTTGCATTATAATAGGAATGTCTCTTTTTTATTCCAGGAAGCCACACCACTGTAAAGTAATCTAAGATGGCACTAGCTTTTTTTGGGGTATCATAGCAATACAAGTTGACTCATGCATAGGCTCACTAGTCTCGGAAAGGACAGATGGGAAGGCAGAGCTGGAACCAGTAATACGAATTTTTAACAAGGATGAATATATAGTCTTTCGTTCAGGTTTAAAAAAATCACAGACTTGGTAAAATATTAAAGAAGAATCACACAAGATGCTTGATAGCAATTCATATGAAGAAAAAAAAAGCTTAGGCTTACTAATAAAAGAATATTCAGAACAATGGGATCAACTACCATCTTAAACTGCTCAGATCTCATTGAAAGTATTGTTTTTAGCCCTATCCAATGAGTGGCCAAGTCCTGCTGGTTCTACCTCCACAATATTACATCCATTTCCTTCATGCTTACCACTCTGGTTCAGGCCCTCATCATTATTGTAACAATTTCTTAATTGGTCTCTCTGAATTTGGTATCTCTGTGGTATCCCATCTCCCCTCTCTACATACAATCTAAACAGCTAATATTTCTTGGGTAGGGGGAAGCGATCAGAGTTAGGTGATTTGCCCAGGGTCACACATCTAGTGAATGAGGATGATTTGAACTCAGCTTCTCCTGATTCCAGTGTTAGTACTCTATCCACTGCACTATCCAGGTCTATCCAGCTGCTCCTAAAATTGATATCTAAACAATAGGTCTGACAGTGTTACTCCTTGCTCAGTAAGCTTCCCGGCTTCCAACTACTTTTAGGATAAAATTCAAATCTCTATTTGGTGTGGAAAGTCCTTCACAGACTGACTCCCAATTTATATTTCTAAACACATTGCTAATCTTCAGTGGTCTAATTGCTTCCCTGTACCACATTCTACATTTGTTGGACTAGATGTCCTCTGAGACCTCTCATATCTCCGTATCTATGGAGGACTCTCTTTCCCCTTATCCAAGGGGACCTATACTGGCTAGTACCAGTCAGCTAGAAATTACTTTGTATTTACTTAGTCTATATTTGTTTTTATTTCATAGTACAATAGAATTTAGATCCAGAAGGAACCTTGGATCCAGTCCTCTCATTTTGTTGATGAGTAAATTGAGTCCAAACTTGCCTAAAGTCATACAAGAAGTTACAGAAGTGGTATTCAGAAACAAGTTCTTTGACTCCAAATCTTGTATTGCCTCTAGGAAAATGTCTAATTCAAGATAGAAAGCAATTCAGAGACACATATAATTTCTTAACTTCCAGATCTAACATCCTTTTCTCAATCCACATATTTCTTGACCTTTGCAGACTGTGGATCACTGTCTCCTCCTTAAAACTTCACCCTCTAGATTTTCCTGACCCCCAAAATCCAAACCCAGGAGAGTGGGTTCTCTTCCTACCTAACTGATCACTCCTCTGTCTTTGCTGGATCTTTATCTTTGCTCATGTCCAGTCCTTGGTGTCCTTCCAGTGATTTGTCTTGGGTCCCATTCTATTCTCCTTCTATCCTATTTTACTTGATGATATCATCAGCTTCCATAGATTAAATTATCATTTTTAAACCAATGATTCTCAGGTCTACTTATCCAGCCCTAACACCTCTCTTCTGACCTCTAATCTTACCTCTTCAGTCACCCATTAGATATCCTGTCTTGTAGACATCTTAAACTCAACATGTCCAAAACAGATCTCATTATGTCTCCACTTTCACCCCCTAACATCCCCTCCCTTTCCAAACAAATCTATTACTGCCAAAGGTACTACCTTCTCTATAGCCTCCTATATGACTTCCAGGCGTTATCCTCAGTTGCTTACTTATTCTCACCCCACATATCCAATCTGTTGCCAATGACTGAATTTTATCTTTATGACATCCCTCTTATCACCCCTTTGACAGGGCCATCACTCTTGTGCCTCCTCAGCTCACCCTAAGATTATTGCAGTAGCCTACTGGTAGATCTGCCTGCCATAAGTCTTTCCCCACTCCAGTCCACCCTCAGCTATCTAAGTGAATTTCCTAAAGTATTGATCTGACCATGTGACTCCCTACTCAATAATCTCTGTTGTCTTCTTATTGTCTCTAGAATCAAATAAACAAACAAAAATAGGGAAGGAATGGCTAAACTATTAAACCTTCCTCTATTAGCTGGGTGGAATTTAATGTATTGGCAATAACTGTTACAGTTGGTACTCATGAAATAGTTTTCTCTTGTAAGATTATTAACATTGATATGTTTGGATGAGTTCTCTTATCACTTTCTCCAGGAGGCAATGAAAAAAACCAACCCAGAATAAAATATTACTCATATCCAGAAAAACTTGTTAGGTTCAACAATGGCTCAATGAAAGGGTAACTTTGCAAAAAGGAAGGGCATTCAAAGCCCTTCATCTGTTCATAACTTGGTCCCTCCTACCTTTCTAGTCTTCTTATATCTTACACCCCCAACCACCTGCAAATATTCTGTGATCCAGTGCCACTTGTCTCCATGCTATTTAGTCATCCAGCAATGAACTCCTCCCAACATTGGGCATTTGCCTTGGCTGTCTCCCACACTTGGAATGCTATTCTTTGTTTACCAATATTTCCTGGCTTTCTTAGTCTCTTTCAAGTCCCACCTAAACTCCCACCTTCTTCAGATAGCCTGTCTAGATCCCTTAGTTCTATTGCCTTTCCTCTGTTGATTGCTTTCTATTAATCCTGTATATAATTTATTTGTACATAATTGTTAATTGTTTACATATTATCTTCACCACTAGATTGTGTCAGGGACTTTTTTTTTTTTAAATCTTCAACACTTTGTACAGTACCTCACATATTATGCACTTAAATCTTTATTGACTGACAAGCAGAATATGATGTCTACAAGTCCCATAGACAATCAAACACTATCATTATTAAATATACATGTGCTAAAAATCAAAGCAACTAAATCCTTAAAAGAAGAGGAACGAAATGCATATAGCAAAATAATAAAGTGACAAAAGTAGGACGCTTTAATGGGATATGACAAATTGAAAACAAGACGGATGTGACAGACTTTAGAGTATTTAAAAAACATTTGATAGGCATAGGATGAATATAGTAAAGAATGCATTTATTTTTAAAAAATGCACTGTAGTTTTATAAAAGTTGAATATGATCTAGGGCATAAAGAACTTACAAATAAATGCAGAAAGATAGAAATCTTTTAATAGATTATAGAATTATAATCAACTGCCTATAATCAGCCCTAAATGGAGGCTAAGCAATGATATAAATAATGTATGGGCCAAAGGCCAAATTACAGAAACAATAAACAATTATTTGAAAAATGCTAATAGTAGTATAAAATATAAAAATTTATGGGATATAGGTAAACCAATCCCTAGAATCGAATTTATGTCCCTTAAATGCTTATATTAACAAAAAGAAAAAAAATAATGAGTTGAATATGTGGCTAATAATTATAAAATCAATAAACACTAAGCAGCAAAAAAGAAATTAGTAAGATTAAAGGTAAAAAAAAAATAGAATCAACAATAAAACAAATAAACAAAATAAAGAATTTTTTCAAGAGATCAAAGTAATTGATAAACTGTTAGCTTATCTGCGCTCATATTGTCCTAATTCTATATCAACCCACTCCATAAAAATATAAGCTCCTTGAGGGCAGAGACTACGTTTTTTTTTTTTTTTTAATTCTCAGCACCTAGAATTGTGCCTGACACACATATATCAGGTATTTAATAAAATACTAATTGACAGAAAAACATGTACAATGATCACACCAATATAAATGAAAACAACAACAAACCTGAAAGTTAATACTATATAATTACCAAGTTTGGTCCTGAAAGAGAGGTGAGGAAACACATCTCCAGTTCTCCTTTGCAAAGACAGGGTATTTTAGGTGTGGAATACTGCATATGTTGTCATACTCAGTTGATGTGCCAATTAGTTTTCATTAACTGCTTCCCCCCTGTTTTTTTTTCCTTTAAAAATCTTACAAGTAATAACTCATAAGTTAGGAGAATATAGAGGGACACATTTGGAAATGAAAAGTGACATAAAAATAAAATTAAAATGCTGAATGATGTTACTAGTAAGAAAATGTCACTTAATATAAAGAAAATTTTTCTCACAATTAGAGCTATATAGCAATGAAACTGGCTGTCTTGTGAAGTAGTGAGCTCCCTGTCACTTCAGCTATTCAAGCAGAAACTGGATGACTACCTGACAGTAGGACTTATAAGAGAATTCTTAGATGAGGATGGCAGGTTAGAATAAATGATCTGTAGCTCCTATCCAATTCTAAAAGTATATGAACACTGCTATATTCTAAGGAAAAGGGAATATATTTTTAAAAGGAATTTTTTGTGTGAATTTCTCTATTTTATCCAAGCTAAAAGTGCAGGGGCTATTTAGGAGCCCAATCCAAATATTGATGTATTGGCAAGGGACCTTTGACTTCCTCTATTTCCAGCCTAAACCTGTTTGCCTCTTTTTGACAACCTGTGGCCCTCACTTGTGGGGGTCTACTCATATTGATGCTGAACTTAGGATGAATCAGCCTCAACCTTCATAGTAGTTGGGATTACATGCAAGTCCTACAATACCCAGCTTAGAACAGGCAATTCTAAGGTACAAACAAGGTAAACAAGATAAATCAAAGATACCCAGAGTGGTATATAATATTTAGACCATAAAAGGGGAAAAGATCAACATTCTATTGTAGTATGCACATGACAATCTCCTAGAAACAATAGAGAAATCATGGCTTATTAAATCTTTGTAGCAGTTCTACCCAAAAACTAGCTAATAAAATCTTATCCATAATATGTATTTTCACAGATATTTGTTGAATCAATGCATCTAGTTAGCAAACTGCAAAAGTTTCATCAATGATGAAGGGATGCAGGTGGAAGCTTTAAACAATGAATCAAATCAGAAGGAGATGCTTTCTGTAGCTTTTATTCACCAACATATGTACTTTCATGAAAATTATTTTTTTCTCATTAGTGAACATAAATATTGAAGGAATTCTAGGATAGGAAAATTGGGTTAGATTATGAGAAGGTAGAAGTATAGAACATTGGAATGCTAGTGGTAATCCAATCTCCATATTTGGCAGAGAAGCAAAATAAGACCAGAAGGTGTTTTCTGAGAATCATTTGAAATTGAGATTTAAGAGATGAAACACTAGATAAGGGTATAGCTACAAAATTCAGGTCCTATACGCAGCTGTGTGGTGATTTACTTGGCTATTACACTTCCTTCTTGTTATCATAGTTTGTGAAATTTTCACCTCTAAGAGGTGTGGATAAAAAAAAAAAAATACTGATTTTCCAGTTTGTGAATCAGAAGTGTCAAACTCAGAGCCCAGCTGCATGTGGCCCAAAACCTTCTTGAGTGCAGCCCAAACCAAGTTAAAATGTAACTGGGAGATATTTAACAAAATAAATAAAGATACAATAAAGTAGACATAATGTTACATTTTAAAAGTAAGTCAATATGTAGCCTGTGAAGAGATCTTTATGTACGATTTAGTAGCCCATTTCTTTTTTGTAATAGACACCATTAATAGAAATTATTCACTACTTCCCACTATGTTCTTGATCATTATAGTACCATATTCCATATCAAGAAACAGGGCAAGAGGTAATCACAGAAAAGGAAGGGACAGATGGTCATTTAGTTAAATGTACTCCTAAAATTTAACATATATTTTCACATATATAACATATATTGGATTGCTTGCCATCTAGGAGAGAGGATGTGGGAAAAGAGGAGAAAATTTGGAACACAATTCTATGCAAGGGTCAATGTTGAAAAATTATCCATGCATATGTTTTGAAAGTAAAAAGCTCTAATAAAAAATGTACTCCTAAATAAAAAATTCTATATTATTTTTGAATATTATTTTGAATTTTTGAAAATCATGTCCTATAGTCAAATATTTGATTGGGAAGGTAATTTAAACTAATGGATAAAAAAGAGGTTTAGGGCAGTTGTAAATTACAGTGAGCTTTGCGCTTTTGGAAAAAAAAAAAAAAAAACAAAACCAAAACCAACAACAGCTCAAAAAGTCTGGGTTTGAATAATGGTTCAGTCAATAAATAGTAAGCAGTAGGTGCCAGGCACTGTGGTAAGAGATAAGGATATAAAAAGAGGCAAAAGATCTCTGCCCTCAAAGAATTTAAAATCTAATGGTTCTGTGTAACCTGGGTAAGTTACTCAGATATTGTTTTCTCATATGCAAAACGAGGATAACTATAATGGATTTTATAATTACAAAATAGCCACCCTTTGAAGAAGGTAGTATTGGGAGCACTGCCATTTTACAGATAGGGAAACTGATTTGGAGATGTCATGGCAACATAGGATTTCATATCTAGTTATGAAATGACTTCAGAGGCCAACTGGTCCCATTCCCTCATTGTACAGATGCACAACTTGACATTCCATTAGTGTGCTTCCTAGCTTGCCTACCTTCCAAAAAATCCAAAAAAGGATTCTTTCCATTTCCTTATCCAAGACAGTTCTCACCCTTTCAATGTCCCAGGAAAGATAGTCTTTCTGAATGCTTTTCCATACTGATCATTTCTATTAGGGCACTGGGACAAAAATTGAACAACCTATTACTGAAGAGGAGGTAGAGTTTAGCAGAATCAGTAGTGGGATAAAGTCGGGATCATAAGAAGAAATAACAGGGTGATATAAGAACATCATTGACAACCTCAAGGGGAAATGTATTACTCCAAATAGGGAACAAGATTTGGAGATGCAGATGTGGGAGAAGGAAATAAAGTCAATGATGCGGACTTTGGGATTTCTTTGGGCAGGAGTGGTCGGAGTGAAGGAAGTTTATAAGATAGATTTTTTAAAAACAATAGCATATCTCCCTCCTTGTGTCCTTTGAGCTTAGATCCACTTCTAAAGGCCTCAAACTTGGTAGTGGAGAAAGCAACCAAATCCAAGCAAGACTTTGTCCTCCCTCTAATCATTGAAACCTTGATGACCAAGCTTCCTAGACAGATCAGGAGCAGAGAGAAGGGGACTCTCACGTGAGGAAAGAGAAGCTCTCTCGACTCCTGATGACTATCCCATCAGGGGGTAAACTAACAAGGAACATGGGGCATTCCTTCTTCAGGGCAATGGAGACTGAGAAAGTTGGGGGCTTCAGGATTTGTCCTCTAGCAGAGTGGAACTCCGCTCTACAGGAAAAGGGCTGTTTCCTCCCTTCCCAACCTCATCCCTCTTCGCTTCTCTTCTCCCCTCCCCCAGGGCCGTAGCTTATCCAACAGGGGCCAAGTGGGGCTGGGCCGGGACGGGCCGCTCTGAGATGACGTAATGCTTTCTCTGGTACACAAAGCGGCCTCCCCCGGGCTCCGGCCTCTCCCGCCCCTCCTCCTCCAGCTTCGGCTCCGGCCCCGCTGGCGAGGGTTCGAATCCCCCTCCCGCCGCTCTCCAAGAGCCAGCTCCGGGGACCAGAGGAACAAAGGCCCGGGGAAGGAGGGTCTAGGCGCAGCCAGGCGGCCCAGAAATAGACATCACGTCATTCTCCCAGCCCGGCATCGCCAAACGCCATTAGGTAGCAACGGACAGATCCCACCATTACTGTGCAGAATGAAGCCTCCGAGAAAGCAGCCTGGCCCCTCAGCCGAGCAGGTCCAGCAGAGCAGCTCAGAGCTGCTCCTCTCCTGCGCCCCCTCCCCCCAGCCTCACTCCCGGGAGGCCGCCTCCCCTGGCTGCCAGCCACTCAGCCCACAATCCCCAAGCTGCCATCTTAATACCCCATCCCCAGTGCCACCTCCCTCCCCTGCAGCCTGCAGAGGGGAAGGGACACCGCCCTTCGTGCCTTAAGGGGGAGGGTTTGGCCTCCCCATACCTGCATCCCAAAAGAAGGGCTTGAATTACGCTGTGCACCTCTTGTTTCTCATCCCTCTCAGTGCTGACAGTGACCCAGGAAAGGTTTTCAAACCTTTCTCCCACCCCCGCCGTCTACTACTTAGCTCTGGTCTGGTGCCAGTCCTGGCTTTGCCCATTCCTGCAGTCCACATCCCCAAGGTCTGGGTCGGTCCATTGCCGGGGGCCCGGCATTCCTGGCCTAGGTTTTCTAGGTCGGACACTGCCAGGGCCCTAGTCTCGGTCAAACTCATTTCTCTGCAATTAGGTCGTAGTGCCTCTGCTATAGTTCCAACCGCCCTCTGCTTCATTTCCCCAACCCCGAACCCCACTCACCAAAGCTGGGTCGAATGTTGGTGATCTCGGCCATGGCGTAATCAGCAGCACTTGCTGTAAATGGGTTCCCAGCTTCCCGAGAACTCCCGCACCCCTCTGTTAGTGCAAAGGCCGCAGCTGCAAGATGCCGATAAGGGGAACGGAGAAGGAAGACTTCTCCTGCGATGGCCTGGCCTCACCGTGCCAGCTGCGGGTCCACCTAAGATGCTCTAGGGATGCTCTGAGCTAAAGATGCAGGTGCAGCCAGACTGGTCCTGATGAGAGATAAGCTCCGCCCTTTTCCGAACAGTCCCAGGCAGAAAGACTCCGCCTCTCTCCGAACGGTTTCAGACCAGAGGTCTCTCTACTTTCCGGAACATACCGAAGAAGAGACCACGCCTAGTTTCGAAGCTCCGGGGTTGAAGACCCCGCCTTTTTACGAGTATTCTGGGAAAAGTGCAAAAACCTGGAGGCCAGAAGGAGGAGACTGGCGATTTGAATCTTTCTTTCCTTGATTATCATAGGAAATCCTATATCTTGGATCACTAGGTCTTAAAATAGTAGCAGAATGTTCTGGGTGACAAGGAACGCAGAGAATTGGAAAAAAACAAATTTCAGACTGTTTGAATTCCATTATTGATTAGATTTTTGCTATTACGGTGCATTTCTATGTAACCACAGAACGTTTTTATGGACCTCTTAAGAAACTCTAGTTGTTAATGATTAAGGACCAAACCATCAAAGCTGCGCACTCAAAAATCACGTCCTTATGATTTAAAATATCCTTTCTCCAGTTATCAAATTATTACATAGCTTTGCACCACAAAAACAAAAAACCCCACTCCCAAACAGAAACATTCCCTCAAAAAACAGAAAAAAACAAAACAAAACCAAAACTCCTTACGCCAACTCTCAGCATCACTTTAGTTACGGAAAATTGCTCTCTTAAGATCCTGTTTTAAAAACCGTATGGAATTCACCAAGATTTTAAGTAAATCTTATATTTGTATAGTGTCTTATAATTTCTTCATATCCATGTAGGACTTAGTACGGAGCTAAGTCCTTGTAGGAGCTCATAATGCATAAATACATCAATATTTGATGTACTCTTGATTTAATTCAGGGACTGAATTCCAAGGTCCCACTGACTTTGCTCCAAGAAAGGTAACTGTATCTAGAAACCAAGTAAATGAACACTTCTCATTTCTCCAGATTCCAAATCCTACATTTCATATACTTCATGGCAAGCCCTTTTCGTGCACCTTAAAATATTAGCTTTTAGTTGAGGGTGGGCGAGCGAGAAGAGAAACTTCGAGGGATGGTCTCTTTAACTTTTTTGCCAATGACAAACTTGTCAGCTCTGGCTTCATTTTCCCTGACTCAAGATGTCAGCCAAAAAAAAAAAAAAAAAAAGAGCGCATGCTCAGTTTTGGCCCAACTTCCTGGAACGCGGCTGGGGGGGGGGGGGCGCGCACGTTCATCTCTGACGCCGAGCGACTTCCGGTGGTGGCCTGAGCGGAGTTTCCGCGGGCTCAGGCCGGCCGGTGAGGGTGGCTTGTCGCGCGGTCCGGGCGGGAAGGAGGCAGGCGGGAGCGAGGGAAAGGGACTTCCGGGGGTAGGAATTGAGGAATATAGTTTACGGAAAGAGAGACGAAGTAACGGAGCTGAGGATAGGCGGACCGTGTAGAAGGATGTGTGAGGGACGGTGGGAAGCGGGAGTTGGGGGTCAGGGGTCACTTGGTGGACTTTGGGGGTCAGCGTTCGCCTGAGGGGGCTTGTGGGAAGCTGGGACTTGCGGAGGCTGCCTCCCCTGGGAAGGCGCTGTCCGTCCCAAGCGAGAACGCCAGCCTGAGGCCACTTCCCAGGAATTGGGACCCCGGGGCCTTGCCCGAGCGGGCAGTGGCGTCGCCCCCGCTGACTGTTCCTGTGAAGCCACAGTTCCAAGGGACCAGGTGACTCCTGCGGGAACGACTGACTCTGTGTGTATGCCATTGAGGTGCCGGCAGCTTGGCGCCTGAGTCCCAGTCCGAGCTCTTTCGACAGACTAACTTTGGGCAAGTAACTATTTTGCTTTTACTGTAAAATAGTCAGCTAGGTGTCCTCGCCCCAACTTCCCTCGTCACTTGGCTGAACATTTAAGTGGTTCGGTGTCGTTAATTAGAGCCGAGTAGAAGTTATTCAGGTTTGAATCCCAGTACTTGCGGGGAGTCTCCTAGTATCTTTTAGGGCTCAGTGACCTCATGTGTAAAATAAAGGAGTTGGCCTTGGGAATAATCTTTTAAGATTCAGAATTGGGCTAAATGTTATGGTCCAAAAAAGAGGGGCGCGCGTGTGTGTGTGTGTGAGATGAAATTAGTTCATCAGTGAACATAAACCTATGAAGGAAACTTTCTACCCATGCAGACTGAAAACAGTTCTGGAGTTTACAGGCTTAGAAAACTTTTCTGGGAGGTATTGAGAGATTAACTGACTTTTCTAGGAAACATAGCCAGGAAGTGTCAAACTTTAATTTAGGGCTTCCTGAAATAGCAAATAACTCCCTTTTCCCTTTTTATTATCTGTACTGACCTATTTCCCATATGACATTATAATTTAGAATCTTAAAAACTAGTAGCTAGGACTTGGGAGATTATTACTTTATCAAATCATCCCTGTGTAGGAGTCTTGTCAACATATAGCTGACAGATGGTCATTTCAGATTCTGCTTGATCTTTATGCAGTGAATTGTCTCACAAAGCAACTCATTACATTTTTAAAAAGCTGTAATTGTTTAAAAGTTCCTAAATTGAACTAGTTTGCTTTCTGTAACTTCTACTTGGTCCTGTTTCTGGTCTTTGAAGATGCATAAAGTATAATTAATCTTTCTTATAATAACCTTTTCTTGAAGACATCTATCCTGTTTCCTCTGAGTATTTTTTTCTAGTTTTAATAGTGCCCTTTCTCTTAATCAGTGTTTATAACAGTATTTATAGTTTGTTCACCATCATAGTTGCTTTCTTCTGATCATTTTCCAACTTGTTAGTGCTCTTTTCTGAATAGTACAGTATGGCAGGACTGCTTACTCTATCTTGTCTTATAGTTGGCCTAATGCAGCCTAAGTTTATATTAATTTTTATAATAGTCATTCTGATAAGGTCTAGATTTAGGGAACTAAAATGAGGTTAGGGTTTCTGGTTGTCATAAGATAAGGTCTAGTGGCAGGTTCGAGGTTCAGGGAACCAAATGGAGTGGTTTGGTTCCCCTGCACCCTTTGGGATTTGGCACAAGGGTAGGGAGTTTTGGGGACTCCCTTCTGGCGGTGTGGAGGTTCTTTGTTAAAGAGTTTACAGACCAAAAACCTAGATTGATAAAAGAAGTTTAATTATAGGGAAGGTTAGAAATCCTGACAGAGAGGCATAAAGTCTGGTTAGGGAAATAGATGAGGATAAAGAGAGGATAACACTGGAAAAGAATATTCCAGTGGACAGAGGCTCCTTGGCATCCCAAGCATGGCATAGCTGGCATGTTTGGAACCTCTGCAAAGAGAGGGTTTTATCTTGGCTCTTTTATATTCAGTGTTTTAGTGGGGGCTGGAACAGCCCAAGTTGGCTCATCAATTCAATGAGTTTCAGGACTGAACCAACCCTACCTAGACAACAAGGATGAAATTGTCCCTCGGGAGCGGGGTCTCTCACTAAGGCAGAGTTGAAGGAGATTTTCTCCTTCAAGGAATTTTAGAGTTTCCGGGTCCCCTCTTCAATTCCATTGAGGGGCATGTTGAGTTTTTATCCATCAAAATCGCTAGATCTTTTTCATATGAACCACTAAATCATTTCCCCCATTTTAAAGTGTTTGTATTGATACATGTGTTAGTGCTTCTTCCATCTTTAAAGATCCAAGAATTATCTTCGACATAGAGAAGATCTAATTCAGTTCTAATTGGTCAATGATGGACAGAATCCATCTTTCTGTCCATTTTCCAATTCTTCTTGTGCAACATGAGAACTATATGGTTCTGCACACATATTGTATCTAGGATATACTATAACATATTTAACATGTATAAGACTGCCTGCCATCTGGGGGAGGGGGATAGGGGGATGGAGAGAAGGAAGGGAAAAGTCGGGACAGAAGTGAGGGTAAGGGATAATGTAAAAAATTACCCATGCATATGTTCTGTCAATAAAAAGTTATAATAATAGTAATAAAAAAGAAAACAAGGGGAAAAAAAGATCGAAGAATGCTTTAAAAACATGATGGGAGAGCAAATTAATATGTTCAGAATTGTGTATATATCAGTATTTGTCTAGTGCTGGGACCAATTGAGAAATAAATAGGTTCTGCTTGTTCTAGGAAGAGAATACTGACATGCTTTTGTTTGAGCGAATAACTTCATTTAATAGGGCTGCCGAGTATCTAAAATGTAGTAGATTATATTTCTTTGAGGTGTGGGGATGATTATCACTAATTAGCATGAAAATGTTGAATACTTTTTTTTGTCTTTTCAGGATGGGGAAGAACTGGGTTTCTGCTTATCTTTAAAATGCTTCCTTGTAAGAAGAGAAGAACTACTTTGATATCATCCCCTCAGCATAAAGACACCTCGGAGGAGACCCTTTTAGATCTAGAGTCAGCTACTACCCCAGAACCTGACCAAGTTACAGACTTGGAGACAGTGTCCTTACCCTGGGGGCTGAGCCATGTCAGAACATCAAGCTTGGATGTGCACCATATGCAGGGTGATGGTGACCATGTTTGTAAGGAGGATCTATCTGCCTCCAGGTTGCTTGCTCAGGACGTAGATATACCAATCCTAGAAACTATTGATGTTTCCAACACTCAGGAAATCAGCCTTTCTTCCCCGGAATCTTCTCAGCCTTGTAACATTCCTATTTCTAAAGGAAAAGTCCAGGGAACTTGTTTGAGGAGGGGGAAGAGAATTGCACTCAGGCCAGGGCCAGCTCTTCGAGATGATCATCCAAACTTGAAGGAATCTTCATCCTCCACAGAGGCATGTGAGAAGATTAACAGTGAAAGTGGTAAGATGTGAATTCTGAATGTGGTCATTACCTTATTGTTTTCCAGAAAAATGTTTTATTATAGTCTGACTTAAAACTTACCTGTTGTCGTTTAAGCTATTGTCTCTTGTTCTGTCTTTAGAGGAGGTATCTTATAGGTACTCAGTAAGTTTTTTTTATTGTGTAGTTATCAAAATGTTTTACTGCTGTACTGCTTAGTGTTCTTAATGTGATTTGTAAAGTATACCCTGAATTTCTGAAGTATGGTGACAGGAATTGAATCTCTTGTGCAGGAAGAAAGTCATTTGTTGCCTTCTTAGATTAATTAGATTTTTTGGAATTAATATATTGGCTCACTGTATTTATATTCTGTCACATCCAAAGTTAGAATTAGAATTTCAGAATTAGAAAGGATTTTAGCTTATTTTAGCCTAACTTTTATTTTACAGGTGAGGAAGCTTATCATCTGTCTGATTGTTTGCCACAATCTACCTTTACTGGTATATTTCTATTTCCAGACAGTTTTTTGATAGAGTGGAAAAATTAGAATCAGTAACTCGATTATAGCCAGTGTTTTTAAAACACAGATTAAATTTCCTTGACTTTATTCTAGTTTTCTAGTTATTATGAATTGTATAAATATATTTGTTTCTTGATCATAGAGTATTTAAATAAACAAAGTTCAGTGCCATGCATGCAGCCAGAGATTCAATTATTTCTTATTTTTGAAAATTCTTATTTTGGTATCTGTATTCCATTTATTGGGACAATTTCTTTGTCCTGTTTTGAAAGAATAATAGAATCAAAGAATATTAATAATTGAAAGATAGCTTAAAGGTCATCTAGTCCAGCTTTATTCTAAGTGCAAGAATCCTTACTATAGCATCTCTAAGAAGTGGTAATTTAGTGATGGGAAACTCATTAGGCATTAGTCATCCCATTCCATTGTTAATTTAAACTGTTACCAGGCTTGTTTTTATTTTGTATTGATAGTTAACATTATACACATTGGTTCTAGTTCTGTCTTCTAAAACTAAACAAGATAAGTCTAATCCATTTTTTCACATGATAACCCTTCAAGTATTCAAATCCTGTTCAGTCCTTTAAATCTTCAGGCTAAACATCATAATTTTTTAGACAGCTAAGTGGTGGATTTGGGAGTCAGGAAAATCTGAGTTCAAATGTGGCTTCAGACTTTTATTAGTTATATGACCCTGGGCAAGTCACTTCCTTCCCTTATTAGAATAGTATTTTTTCTTCCAATTACATGTAAAGATAGTTTTCTACATTCATTTTTGTAAGATTTTGAATTCCAAATTTTTTTCCCTGCCTTTCTTTCCCCCTCTCCAAGACAGCAAGCAATCTGACATAGATTATATGTGTACACTTAAGTTAAACATATTTTCATTTTAGTCATATTTTTGCAGAAGAATCAAAACAAAAGAGAAAAACCATGAGAAAGAAAAAATGAAAATATTTAAGTGAAAATAGTATGCTGCAATCTGCATTCAGTCTTTTCTTTGGATGTGGATGGCATTTTCCATCATTGAGTTTTTTGGAATTGTCTTGGATCACTATTGCTGAGAAGAAATAGATTTGTCATAGTTGATCATCACATAGTGTTTAACATAAAGTTAAAGTCACTTTAAATTTTGTCTCAGTTTCCTTATCTATAAAATGGTGCACATAATAGTAAGCAACTCCTACGGTTATCTGTGAAGCTAAAATGAGATAACATTTGTAATGTGCTTTGCAAATCTTAAAGTGTAATATACTTGTTACCTATTATCGTTATTATTTATGTGACATTTATTTCATGCCCATCACCATCTTGATCAACCTTTGAATGAATCCACTTTACTTTGTCAATGTTCCTCTTAAAATATACTGCCCAGAACTGAAAATGGTATTCTAGTTGTGGTCTAAGCTGGTTAGAGTACAAAGGGACTAATACTTTTCTTGTTGTATATCCTGTATTTTTGGGTTATGTAGTCTAAACTTTTGTCTTTTTCATTTGAGCTACCAGTCAACTTAGTCTAAACAAATTTACATTTTACGTTTGAATTTTTAAATTTCAAGTGCAGTACTTCACATTTATCCTAATTAAATTCAGAATGTTATATTTTGTCTATTTTTTTAACTTGATCTATTTTTGGATTTGGTATAAGCATTTCCATTTTCGTCTTCATCTAAGTCATTAATAGTTTGAGAATAGGGTCCTATGGTTTGGCACTAGAGAGACTTTTCTCAAGGTTGATATTGATCCATTATTCAGCACTTTGTGGATACAGTTGTTTAAGCACTTTCAAATCCATTTAACTGTGTTTTAATCTGGCCAACATTTATTCCTTTTTTTTTTTTATTTTTAAACAAGTTTAACAACTTTGTCAAATAGCTTATTGAAATTAATATAACTATTCCTATACTACAACTTAGGAGACATAATTATAAATCACTGGGCCTCGAATCTTGTATCAGACCCTTGGCAAGTCACTTTAACCTCTGATTTCCTTAGCTTCCTCAACTGTAAAATGGGGATAACAGTATTTATTTCCCAGGATTGTAGTGAGGATCAAATGAAATATTTGTACGGTGCCTGCCACATAGTAGGTGCTTATTAAATGCATGCTCAATAAATACTGGTTTCTTTTATTTTTCATTTAGTAATGCATTTAAAAATGGAAGTGAAATTTGTTTGGTCCAACCCATTTTTAATGACTCGATGCTGTTGTATTTAGTGTGCCTGAGAAGCCCATGGTAGTGGGAAAAGGTTTGGATTTGTAATTAAAGGACCTGGATCCACATATCACTTTTGTCAGTCTCTTTCTGACCTCAGAGAAGCCATTTCACCTCTCTGGGTCTCAGTTTCCTCATCTGTAAAATGAAAGAGTTGTACTAAATGGCCTCTTAAGGTCCCTTTCATCTCTTATAATCTCTAGTTTAAATGCTGGCACAAATATCTGCCTACATCTTTCTGGAATTTTCTGCAAATTGGGATTAATCTTGCTAGGTTTTAATTAGTAGAAATAACCTTTCCCCTTTTTGAAAATTAGAAAGATAGTTTACATCTCTTTCTTCCACAGTTTTTTTCTTCTTCATTGTCTTCAAAAATTACTGACCGGGGCTCAGAAAACTAATTAATTACCATTAAGAAATATGTGCTTATTGAGTCTTCATTATCTCCTAGTTATTATGCTACATACTGAATAGGGGAGTGCAAAGATGAAAAATACATATGATTGAAGAACTTAAAGTCTGTTAGGGGAAAGAAAATGTAAGTGTATCAAAATATGATGCAAAATAGGTAGCTAGGTGGTGTAGTGGATAGAGAACCATCCCTGAAGTCAGGAGAGACCGAGTTCAAATCTGGCCTCAGACACTTAACACTTCCTAGCTGTATGATTTTGGGAAAGTCACTTAACCCCAATTGCCTCAGCAAATAAATAAATAAAATTTTTGTTTTTTCCCAGTTACATGTAAAAATAATTTTTAACATTTTTAAAAAAAAACTTTGAGCTCCAGATTCTTTCCCTCTTCTCTCCCTACTCCTCACATTGAGAATACAAGTAATTCAATATAAATTATAAATGTGTAATTTTATACAAAGCATTTCCGTCAAGCTTATGTGAGAGAAAACTTAGGCCAAAAAAAAGCAAGTGAGTTCCTTCCTGCCTTCCTTCTTCTGCCTGCCTTCCTTCCCTTCCTCCCCTTCCTTCCCTCCCTTGCAATTAGGGTTAAGTGACTTGCCCAGGATCACACAGCTAGGAAGTGTTAAATGTCTGAGACCAGATTTGAACTCAGGTCCTCCTGGCTTCAGGGCTACTTTTCTATCCCCTGCACTACCTACCTGCTCTAGTACCACATTTCAAAAGGGACATTGAAAAATTAGAGAATGCTTAGAGGAAGAAGACCAGGATAGTGAAGCATTAGACTAGAATAGGAAGGAAACCATGTCTTATGAGGAATCACTTCATGAATATTAGATATTAATTTTGGGAGAGAGGAAAAAAGATGTCATTAATTTTTGGAGGACTGTCATATGGAAGTTGAATTTGTCTTTCTTCATACAATAGAAGTAGGAACAATAGCTAGAAATTGGAGGCAAATTTCAGTTTGATGAATGGAAGAACATTTTAACGTTTGAACTGATAAAAAAAAAATGGAGTAGGTTGAATTAATAGGTAGTAATTCCCTTGTGAGAGTATTGATATCCAGCCATCTGTAAAGAATATAGAAGAACTTCCTCTTTTACATAGATTAATATATAATAGCACTACGAATTGGTAGTATTTATTAAATGCTTTCTATTTTTCTGGTATCTGTAGGGCTATGACAAAGCTTATAATCTCATTCAGAGACAAACATGTGAAACAGCAGAAAACTATATAAAACAATGTAACGATTCTTTATCAAAAAGGTTTATAGGGGCTGCAGTAGATAGAGCATCAGCCTTGAAGTTAGGAGGGCCTGAATTCAAATCTTACTCAGCCACTTAGCACTTACTATCTGTGTAGTAGGGTGAGTCACTGAACCTCAGTTGCCTTGCTAAAAAAGAAAAGAGAGAGATACAGAGAAGGCTGCTTAATTAAATGGAATGAATACTGGGCTTGGAGTGAGCAAACACCTGCACTTCCAGCTCTGACCCAGTTATTCTGATGGGTCACTTAAAAAAAAAATCACAATAAAAATAAAAAAAAAAAGGGATATAAAGATACTTTGAGAATTATGGGATTTCAGAATTAAGGCATTTTAGAGATTTTTTTAGTCTGACCTTCTCGATTGCAGATGAGAAAACTGTGGTTCTAAGAGGTTTGGCAATTGTTAATGCTGTAAAGTTACCCATACATATAACCTGTAAATAAAAGGCTATTAAATAAAAAAAAAAAAAAAAGAGAGAGAGAGAGAGAGAAAACTGTGGTTCTAAGAAGTAGAAGGTGACCTGTTCAATGAGGTCACAAAACAAGTTAGATTTAGGAGTAAAACCAACATTTTGCTGTTGTGTTTGATTTGAGAACAAAGAGTAATTGGTTGGAGCAATTAGGTAAAGTTTTTTTGGAAGAAGTAGGATTTGGATAAAGACTTGAAATGTAGATGAGATTTGAATATAGAGATTCGGGAGAGTTGACATTTCCTGAAAAAGGAGAATTGAAGTGGAGTTTTCCTGTGAGAAAAATGGAGACCTCAGAGATATTGTAAGTTTGGTTCTAGACCATTGCAATAAAGTAAATAATGCAATAAAGTGAGGCACATGAATTTAATTTTTTTTTTTTTTTAGTTTTTCTGCATATAAAAGTTGTATTTATAGAGTTAGTAGTCTAGTCTGTTAAGTGTGCAATAGTATTATGTATACACTTTAATTAAAAATACTAAATGGCTAAAAATTTTTAGGCATTATCTGAGCCTTTAGATAATTATAATCTTTGCTGGTGATTGGCTCTGGATCAATATTAATGGCAGCTGACAGGGTTGCTGAAGGTTGGGGTAAATGTAACAGTTTATTAAAATAAGACAATGAAGATTGCCACATAAGATTACTTTTCCTTTCACTTGTACACTTGAGGACATTTTAGGGATATTAATTGGTTTAATTTCAAAATCAATTTTGTCTCTGGGAGTAGTTTGGCCTGAGAAGAGGTTTAACAATGGAGAATGGCTGATTGGCAAAGCAAGTAGAACACACACATTTATTGATTAAATTTGCCATCTTAGTGGGTAATTTTGTGGCACCCCAAAACAATTACAATTAGGACATCAAAGGTGATTGATCACAGATTGCCATAACAAATATTATAATAATGAAAAAGTTTGAAATATTGTGAGAATAACTAAAGTGTGACATAGAGCCATGATGTAAGCATATGTTGTTGGGCTTGCCAATAGACTTTTGGATGTAGGATTGTATAAACCTTTAATTTGTTAAAAGCACAATAACAGGGAAGCACAATTTAATGGGGTATACTTGTAATGGGAAATAAGACTGCATTGGTTAGATAGGATCATTAGTGGGAAGAATTGGAGGTCTTGGGTCTCTTAAGATCCAGCCTAACTTTGTGACCTTGGACAAGTTGCCCAGTTTTGTGTGATATTTTCCTTAATTACAAAATAAGAGGACTAGATGATTTCTTAGAATCTTATATTTCTTATTGTTATAATTATGCTTCCCAGCATATAGTGATGAGGCTTTTAGCATAGAATAGTAGCAATGGAAATAAAGAAGAAGGGGTTGAATACAATAGATACATTAGGAAAGAATTAATAGGATATGGTGTTTAATATTAGGGAAGAGAAAGGAAAATCAAGTAATTTTAAGGTCCTTAACCTAGGTAGTTGGAAGAATATTAGTGCCTTTAAATGAAGTAAATGAAGGAGGACACGCTTTGAGAGAGTAGATGAGTTCAGTTTTGGATCTGTTGCATTTGAGGAATACTGAGAAAAAAGCATTTATAGTATGCAGTTGAAAATATAAGCTGGGAATCTGGGTAGCAAGTTAGTTGGGAAACATCAACATAGAGATAATTTGAATTGAGGGAATTAGCATCATTCCTGATAGGAAAGAAGCTAAGGAAGGAAACTTTGGAGAAATCACTGCAGAAGTAAAAGGAAAACCAGGATTGAGTTGTCTTGTAAAAGCTACAGCAGGAGAAAAGTGTTGTTTTATTTTTCAATAATAATCTATCTTTTCTTATCCCTTCTTCCCCCTTTGAAAAGAAAAGAAAAGTCCAAACAAGTATATGTAGTCTGGCAAAAACAAATTCTTATATTGGTTGTATCCAAAAACTCTTTCTCAGTCTGCATCATGAATTCATCACCTCCTGTGTCTTTACATTGTTGTTTGTGTAGTATAAATTGTTATGCTGATTCTGCTTATCATTCTGTTTCATTTCATACATTCCTCATGTTTCTCTGAAAGCATCCTTTATAGCACAATACTATTGCATTAAATTAATATACCCTAATTTATTTGGTCATTATCCAGTTAATGGGCAGCCCCTTAGTTTCCAGTTTTTTGCCACCACACAAAAAATTGCTACATAGGTAGGTCCTAATTAGTGTGAATAAGGAATCCTGGTAAGTGGTCTACCATATTTTCATTGAGCAGGAACTAATTAGTATATTTTACGGAATTATTTGAATTCAAATGTATACTACCACTTTAAGGAATTCTTTATTTGTCCTAATTAAAACCTACATATAAATTTTTGTATGTATGAGGATTTTGACTTTTTAAAAAATTTTCTTTAAAGCATAGATTGAGTAGCGGTGTCACTAGATCAAAGGATAGGCATAATATAGTTTGGGGGTATATTTTACAATTATTTTTCAGAACAGATAGACCAATTTTCAGATCCACAAGCACTGTCCCTCCAGCATTGGTCATTTTATTTTTTTGGTCAAATTACTAATCTGATGGATATAAGTATTACTAATTAATAGTGATTTGGAGCATTTTTTTCCTATGGTAATAGATGTCTTGGATTTTTTTTTTCTCTGAAAATTGTCTCTTCATATCCTTTGATTATTTTTCATTTGGGAAAGGTTCTCATTCATAAAATTTTAGAATCAATTCCATATTTGTTATAAATAAATCCTCTTTAAGATAAATTTGCTGCAAAGATTTTTTTTTTTTTTGTCCAATTACTTGCTTTTCTTCTTATTTTAGATGCACTGGTTTTGTACAAAAACTTCTGAATTTTATATCATCAAAATTGTTCATTTTATCTTCTGTGATTCTTTTTATCTTTTCTTTGGTTAAGAATTCTTCCCTGGTCTATAGTTTTGAAAGATATTTTCTATTTGATTTGTTTATAATATTACTTTTTATGTTCTGTACCCATTTGAAGTTTATCTTGGCATATAGTACAAGATTGGTATATGCCTAATTATTGTCATGTTGCTTTCTAGTTTTCCCTTTGGTTTTTGTCAAATAGTGAGTTATTTACTCAAAAGCTGTAATATTTGTGTTTATCAAATGCTAGGTTACTATGCTCATTTGCTTCTCTCTATTGTGTATATAATCTTTCCCATTAATTGACTTCACTGTTATTTAGCCAGTAATAAATTACTTTGGTGATCAGTGCTGTGTAGTTTGAAATCTGGTTCTGTCAGACTCTTTCATACTTTTTTTCACAATTACTATTCATTATTAAGTGATCCTTTGATAGTTTCATTGGCATGTGCTAAATCAGTAAATTAATTTAGGTAATATTGTCATTTTTATTATATTGACTTGGTTACCCATGAATAGGTATTTTTCTTGAACGTTTTCAATGTTTTAGATTTTTGTATTTATATAGTTCCTATGTACGTCTTGGCAGGTGTATTAAACTAAATTTAATCATGGAGTAAATTCATTCTGAAGTTATTTAATTTAATTTATTTTTTTGCTGAGGCTAGTGGGGTAACTTGCCCAGGGTCCCACAGCTAGGAAATGTTAAGTGTCTGAGGCCAGATTTGAACTCGGGTCCTCCTGACTTCAGGACTGGTACTCTATCCACTGTACCATCTAGCTGTCCCTCTGTAGTTATTTTAAAAGGAGTTTTTGTATCTTTTCATGCTGGGATTTGTTAGTGATATGCAAAAATGCTTATGACTTCTTTGGGTTTATTTTGTATCTTGCAACTTTGCTGAAATTATTAATAATTTCAATTAATTCTTTAGTTGATTCTCTAAGGGTTTTTTGAGGATAACATTATATATCATTTGCAAAAAGTGATCATATTGTTTCCTCTTTGCCAGTATTTATTCTCTCAATTTCTTTTTCCTATGTTATTGCTTTAGCCAGCATTTCTAGCATTGTTTAAAATAGTAATGATGATAATGAACAGCTTTGATTTGCCTTTTAATTTTAAAGAAAAAGCCATCTAGTTTTTCATATTACATTATGCTAGTTCTTGATTTTAGACAGATACAATAGGCAATGCTCTCAAGCTTTCCCAGTCAACCAAAAGAGTCAAATCAAGTAGTGTGCTTGCTCCCATGGTTTTTAGCATGATGTTTTCAGCCATGTTATCAAATGCCTTCAATGAGGACAAACATGGAATCAAAGCCAAATATTGTATTGTTGGTAAATTATTCAACTTCAAAAGGTTACAAACCAAAACTAAAGTGGAAGGAGTTTTGGTGCATGATTTTTTGTTTGCAGATGACTGTGCACTCAGTGGAGACTGAAGCAGAGATAGAGTAGTTCTCTACTAATTTTGGCCTAACAATTAACATCAAGAAAACACAGATCCTCCATCAGCCACAACCACACCATATGATGTGGTTACAGTAAATCAGTTACACTAAAATGATGAAGTTTTAATTAGTTTAAATAACTGTGGATAAGTTCACTTACCTTGGCAATATACTTTCCAGGGATGTCCACATTGGATAATGAGATCGATATATCCATTGCCAGAGTTAGCTTAGTGTTTGAGAGGCACCAGAGGAAAGATTGAAGACTGACTGTCAAACTGAAAGTCTACAGAACTGTTGTGCTGACCTCATTGTTATTTGCCTATGAAACCTGAACAATGTATCAGCATCATGCCAGGAAACTGAATTGCTTCCATTTGAACTGTCTTAAGAAGATTCTGAAGATCATCTGGCAGGATAAGATACCGGACTTGGAGGTCCTTTCTTGAACTAAACTGCTAAGCATTCCAACTCTACTATAGAGAACATAACTCTGTTGGGCTGGCCACATTGTTTGAATGTCAAATATATGCTTTCCCCCCAAAAAAATTATTTTATGGAGAGCTGACATAGAGCAAGATGGTCAGAAAAAATGATACTCTCAAGGTCTCAACTTTAGAATCTCTTGTATAACATGGGAGACACTGGCATAGGACTGCCCAGCCTGGTGTGCCCTTATCAGAGAAGATACTGTGCTCTATGAACAAAGCAGAATTGAATTAGCCTAAATGAAATGCAAAATTAGAGAAACCACTCCAGATGTTCATAGGGACTGTTGTGTCTGATGTGGCAGAGCATTCCTAGCTTGTATTGGTCTGATCAGCCAGCCAAACACACTGTAACTTGACTCTAACATAGTGATACCATTTTGGTCCTCTTTGAAAATGGACAACAACATATTTATGTTATTAAGGAAAGATCTATTTCTTTCTTTTTTTCTTTCATTCTTTCTTGATTTCTTAACAAGAACAAGAATTGTGTTTTCTTCAAAAGTTTTTTCTATATATAGAATAACTATATGATTTTTGTTTTCCTAATATTAATCTAGTCTTGCTATAACTTTTTTGGTTATAACTCCACAGTGGTCATAATGTATATTCTTTGTGTGTATTCTGTGTATTCTGTAATGTGTATTCTGTAAATTCTTTACTAAATGTGTTTGTGTGTGTGTGTGTGTGTGTGTGTGTGTGTGTGTGTGTGTATTTTTTTTCCCCTTTTTTTGTTGTTGAGGCAGTTGGGGTTAAATGACTTAACAGAGTCATGCAGCTTGGATGATAACCTCCACAGTTAAGTGTGGGAGGTCAGATTTGAAGTCAAGTCCTTCTGACTCCAGGGTTGGTCCTCTATTTACTGCACAATATAGCTGCCCCCTTTCCTAATATTTTAACATTTTTATATCAATAATCATTAGAAATAGTTTTCTTTCTCTCATTCTTTCTAGCTTTAATATTAAGGCCATATTTATATCATAGAAAGAGTTTAATAGTACTCTTTCCCATTTTTAATTAGATTACATAGTATTAGATTAATTGTTCTCTAATTGTTCGATAGAATTCAGTCATAAACCCATTTGGTTTGAGATTTTTTTCTCCTTTGAGATTTCATTTGTGATATATTCAATTTTTCAGAGATAGGAGGTTTCATATTTTTGTAAATATTAATTCCATTTTAATTATAATTAAGCAAAGTAGTTTCTAGCAATTTCATTAGTTCTTTATTTGCTATGAATTCATCCTTTTCATTTTTGATATTGATAATTAGCTTAGCATGTGATAATTAGCTTTGCATGCAAAGCTAGTTCCTTTATTTTTAAAACATCCTAATTTTTGTTTATTCAGTTTTTTTTTTAAATTCCAGCTTCATTAATCCCATTGATTTTTCAGGATTTCTGTTTGATATATAATTTGAATTTTAAAATTTATTCATTTTTAATAGAATACCCAATTTGTCGATCTGTTCCTTTATTGATAAAAATATTTAGAGATAAAACTTTCTCTGTCTATAATGACTATCATTAAACTTTTTATTTAACTTCACTGTTGTCTGTTTTAATAAAATTATTTCTTTCTATCCTTTTTTTTTTTTTGACTGATCCATTTTTTTCAACCCGTTTTTAAAGTTATTAAGTATCTAATTATTTTGTCAGTGGTTATTTATTGAATGGAATATTTTATTATTATAGTATGTAAAAGATTAATTTGGTATTTCTCCTTCATCTTTTGGGGAAGTTTGTATGTCCTAATATCATACACAATCATTTTTTGTAAAGATTAGTATAATCCTTTCTGTTCCCAGTCAGTAACCTTATGTCTGTCATATCTAACTTTTCTAAAATTTTCTTCAATTTTTAACTTCTTGTTTATTTTTTTGGATAGATTCCTTTTGTGAAAGGGGTACATTGTTGTCTGCCATTATTATATGTTTTACTGTCTCTTTCTCCCTGCAACTCATTTAGTTTTTCTTTTAAGTGTTTTGATATTATGTCCTTTGGTACATATGTGTTTAATATTGATATGAATTAATTTTCTATTATGCCTTTCAGCATAAGATAGTTTCCCTGTTCTGTCTTTTTTAATCATCTACTTTTGCTGTTGCCTTAATGCAGCTCATGATTTGCAGTGCCTGTCTTTACTACTTCAACTAAAGCCTAATAGATTTTGCTCTAGCTCCTTATTTTAAATCTGGGAAATTTGAATTCTGGTCTCTAGTCTGGTCTGCTATTAACCATTTTATGGGTGAAGTTATACCATTCACATTAATACTTACAATAAATAATTGTGAATTTCCCTTCTACTTTTTCTGTTTTTTTCCTTACCTCCGTTTTTAAAAAGCAAATATATTTTTTCTTCAAATAATAATTTTTTTATTTTCAAAATAAATGCAAAATGGTGGGTTCAGCATCAGTGCCCTATATTTGCTTGTGTTCTCCTGGCCCTTTGATCTTTTCCTTACTTAGAATCCAGTCATGAATTCTTATCCCTTCTTTCTTTGATTCTTTCTTTTTAAGCTTTTCTTCAGGGCTGTTCTGTATGGTGTTTTGTGCACACAATTAATTTCTTTCTGATACGAATTTCTCTACTATTCCCACCTATCACTTCTCCACTTTCATTCATTTCCTTGTTGAGTGAAATGTTATTTCTGCTCCTAGTTGGGTGTGTATTTTCTTCCCTACTTTGACAGTTCAGATGAAAGTGAGGTTCAAGTGTAAACTCTTGTCTTTCACTCCTTGTTTGGGTAGGCTTTTGCTGCCCTAGTCCATTCTTGTCTTTGAGGTATCTATTGTTGCTTGGAAAGATTTTTTTTCTCGTGTGGTAAGCTGTTAATTCTCTTTCTAAGGCTTTCTACTATACTTATTTCTTTTACACTTTTAGTGTTCTACTTTCTGAATTTTTATATATGTATATTTATCCAATTACATATTAAAATGTAACTTTTAAAAAGTTTTGAATTCCAAATTCTCTCCTTTTCTTCCTCATTGAGACAGGAAGCCATCAGAGACAAGTTATCCATGTGGAATTACATAAAACATTTCCATAGTATAAATTAATTTTTAACTTTAGAAAAATTTCCTTCATATCTCCTAGGAATTCTAATTGAATTTGTGCTTGAGATGTAGGTTTTCTTTGATGTTTTGCTTGTAAATTTGGAGTAATTTATCTTCTAAGTTTGTGTCTTTGATATCCCTGTCATCATAACAACTGTTTTGTTTTGTTTTGTTTTCTTCATTTGTTTGTTCTTTCAGACTTACTTCCCAGCTTTGGACTAGAGGTATTTCAGTGGATAGACTGCTTAGGCATATAATCAGGAAGACTTTAATTCAGATCTTGCTGGCTGATACTTACTATGTAATTCTGGGCAAGTCACTTAACTTTTATTGGTTTCATTCCTTTTTAAAATGGTGATTAAAAATAGACTGTCCAGATGTTTTCTGAGAATAAAATGACTGTATAAATACATTATCTTTGTTATTCTTCTTGTTCTTGTTTATATGAGTTAGGGCCAGGCTCTATACAGTTCTGAAGATAATGTATGGGCTGTGCTTGGTGCTCCTTTGGGTCTTGCTGGATGTTTTTCAAAGATAGCAAAGTCAGTTCAGGCTAGTAACTTACAGGCTTACAAAGCAGCCTGATTTAAGACTGCCTTCCTGTTCTGTGCTTCAGACTCCTCATCTGGGTTTGATCTGAGCAATACATCTATGAGCTTGTTCCACTCGACTACTGCTAAATTCAACCCTATCAGCTATTTGGAAGGTTTTGAAGTTTCAAAATTATAGTACTTCAGGCTTCCCTTTGGATTGAATTTCCTGTCCTAATTATTCCACTGCACATTTCAGATTGGGCTAGGATTTGGATGTATGAGACTTCCTTCTGCTCTCAGGGTCAGAGATACGCAATTGTTCCTTATGTCTGTTCCTACTTTTTTCCTTGTAGGTCTGTCCTTCAGTTTGCATCAGATTTTTGACCCAGTTCTGTAGTATGACTGAAAGAGCTGCCTTTTGGCATAAAGTGTCAGGCCTCTTTATGCAGAATGCAGGACTTCTTTATTTATTTAGCTATTTCAGAAAGGCTGCATAAACTTATTTCCAGTAACCTCAGATTTTCTCTCTGGCTCCCTATGCCAACCTAGGCTGGGAAAATGATTTGTTGTAAAAAAAAATTTTTTTCTTGAATTTCTTGTCAGGAATTAGTCTTGTGCATTTTCCAGTCTCTGTTGAGTAGATAGAGAGGGGGCTGGATTACATTATTTCTTCTCACCCTGCCATCTCAGCAGGTTTCTAAAGCCATAAATGGACAAAAGAAAAAATTATATTATAAAGCTGGGGGTTACCAAAACCATTTGGTATTGGCTAAGAAATAGACTAGTTGATCAATGGAATAGGTTAGATTCAAAGGACAAAACAGCCAATAACTTTAATAATCTAGTGTTTGATAAACTCAGACACCCCAGTTTTTTGGGAAAAGAACTCACTATTTGACAAAAATTGCTGTGAAAATTGGAAATTATTATGGCAGAAACTAGGCATCAACCCACATTTAACACCATACACTAAGATAAGGTCAAAATGGGTTCATGATCTAGGCATAAAGAATGGGTTTATAAATAAATTGTAAGAGCATAGAATAGTTTACTTCTCAGACCTGTGGAAGAGTAAGGAATTTATGACCAAAGAAGAACTAGAGATCATTACTGATCACAAAATAGAAAATTTTGATTATATCAAATTGAAAAGTTTTTGTGTAAACAAAACTAATGCAGACAAGATTAGAAGGAAAGCAATAAACTGGGAAAACATTTTTACAGTCAAAGGTTCTGATAAAGGCCTCATTTCTAAACTATATAGAGAATTGACTCTTATATATAAGAAATCAAGCCATTTTCCAATTGACAAATGGTCAAAGGATATGAACAGACAATCCTCAGATGAAGAAATTGAAATTATTTCTAGCCATATGAAAAGATGCTCCAAGTCATTATTAATCAGAGAAATGCAAATTAAGACAACTCTGAGATACCACTACACACCTGTCAGATTGGCTAGAATGACAGGAAAAGATGATGCTGAATGTTGGAGGGGATGTAGGAAAACAGGGACACTAATACATTGTTGGTGGAATTGTGAATACATCCAGCCATTCTGGAGAGCAACTTGGAACTATGCTCAAAAAGTTATCAAACTGTTCATACCCTTTGCATATCCAGCAGTGTTACTACTGGACTTATATCCCAAAGAGATACTAAAGAAGGGAAAGGTACTTGTATGTGCCAAAATGTTTGTGGCAGTCCTGTTTGTAGTGGCTAGAAACTGGAAAATGAATGGATGCCCATCAATTGGAGAACAATTGGGTAAATTGTGGTATATGAATGTTATGAAATATTATTGTTCTGTAAGAAATGACCAGCAGGATGAATACAGAGAGTCTTGGAGAGACATGAACTGATGCTGAGTGAAATAAGCAGAACCAGATCATTATATACTTCAACAACGATACTGTATGAGAAATGTATTCTAAAGGAAGTGGATTTCTTCGACAAAGAGATCTAACTCGGTTTCAATTGATCAATGATGGACAGAAGCAGCTACACCTAAAGAAAGAACACTGGGAAATGAATGTAAACTGTTTGCATTTTTGTTTTTCTTCCCGGGTTATTTTTACCTTCTGAATCCAATTCTTCGTGTGCAACAAGAGAACTGTTCGGTTCTGCACACATATATTGTATCTAGGATATACTGTGACTTACTCAACATGTATAGGACTGCTTGCCATCTGGGGGAAGGGGTGGAAGGAGGGAGGGGAAAAGTCAGAACAGAAGTGAGTGCAGGGGATAATGTTGTAAAAAGTTACCCAGGCATGGGTTCTGTCAATAAAAAGTTATAATTGTGGGGGGAAAAAAAAAGACTAATAGACAAGAGAAAATTTCAAAAAGGAAATGGTCATTGGTCAACAGTATTTAGAACCATGGAGAATAATGAATGAAAAAAGGGTGACTGGATTTGTTAAAAAAGAATGTCACCAAACAGGAGATAGAAAATAATGCGAAATGCAAGATGGATAATTCTGTCCACCCCCCCAACACAATTGGGGTTAAGTGACTTGCCCAGAGTCATACAGCCAGAAAGTGTAAAGTGTTTGAGGCTGGATTTGAATTCACGTCTCCTGACTTTAGGGCTGGTGCTCTATCCACTACACCAACTACCTGTCCCCAAGATGGATAGTTGTTTTTTTTTTATAGCTTTTTATTTACAAATTATATGCATGGGTAATTTTGCAGCATTGACAATTGCCAAACCTTTTGTTCCAATTTTTCTCCTCCTTCCCCCCATCCCCTCCCCTAGATAGCAGGATGACCAGTAGATGTTAAATATATTAAAGTATAAATTAGATACACAATAAGTATACATGACCAAACCGTTATTTTGCTGTATAAAAAGAATCAGATGCTGAAATAATTGTACAATTAGCCTGTGAAGGAAATCCAAAATGCAGACAGGCAAAAATATAGGGATTGGGAATTCAATGTAATGATTCTTAGTCATCTCCCGCAGTTCTTTCGCTGGGTGTAGCTGGTTCAGTTCATTACTGCTCCATTGGAACTGATTTGGTTCATCTCATTGCTGAAGATGGCCAGGTCCATCAGAATTGATCATCATATAGTATTGTTGTTGAAGTATATAATGATCTCCAGGCCCTGCTCGTTTCACTCAGCATTAGTTCGTGTAAGTCTCTCCAGGCCTTTCTGAAGTCATCCTGTTGGTCATTTCTTACAGAACAATAATATTCCATAATATTCATATACCACAATTTATTCAGCCATTCTCCAATTGATGGGCATCCACTCAGTTTCCACTTTCTGGCCACTACAAAGAGGGCTGCCACAAACATCAAGATAGATAGTTTTGATTACGTTAAAAAGTTTTTGTGTAAATAAAATCAATACAGTCAAGATTAGAAGGAAAGCAGAAAGTTGAGAAACAACTTTTACAGCCAGTGTTTCTTTTTTATTTAATTTTTTTTTATTTAATAGCCTTTTATTTACAGATTATATGCATGGATAACTTTACAGCGTTAACAATTGCCAAACCTCTTGTTCCAATTTTTCACCTCTTACCCCCCCCCCCCCCCCCCTAGATGGCAGGATGACCAGTAGATGTTAAATATATTAAAATATAAATTAGATACACAATAAGTATACATGACCAAAACGTTATTTTGCTGTACAAAAAGAATCAGACTCTGAAATATTGTACAATTAGCTTGTGAAGGAAATCAAAAATGCAGGTGTGCATAAATATAGGGATTGGGAATTCAATGTAATGGTTTTTAGTCATCTCCCAGAGTTCTTTTTCTGGGCATAGCTGGTTCAGTTCATTACTGCTCCATTGGAAATGATTTGGTTGATCTCGTTGCTGAGGATGGCCTGGTCCATCAGAACTGGTCATCATATAGTATTGTTGTTGAAGTATATAATGATCTCCTGGTACTGCTCATTTCCACTCAGCATCAGTTCGTGTAAGTCTCTCCAGGCCTTTCTGAAATCATCCTGTTGGTCATTTCTTACAGAACAGTAATATTCCATAATATTTATATACCACAATTTATTCAGCCATTCTTCAACTGATGGACATCCATTCAGTTTCCAGTTTCTAGCCACTACAAAAAGGACAGCCAGTGTTTCTATTAGAAGTCCTCATCTCTAAAATACACAGAAAACTCATTCATTTATTTATTTTTGATTTTCCCCAGTTACATGTAAAAACAGCATTTTTGGGGAGTTATGTATGCACATTCTTTTTTTAAAAATATATTTCATGAATCATGTTGGGCAAGAAAAATCGGAACAAAAGGAAAAAACTACGAGAAAAAATAAAACAAAAAAAATGGGAAGAAAAGTGAATATAGCATATGTTGATTTTCATTCAGTCTCCATAGTTCTATCTTTGGATGAAGATGGTATTTTCCATCCAAAATTTATTAGAATTACCTTGGATCACTGAACCATCTAAAAGAACCAAGTCTATCATAGTTGATAATCAGTCAATCTTTCTGTTGTTTTGTACAATGTTTTCCTGATTCTATTTGTTTTGCTCAGCTTCAGTTCTTGTGAATCTTTCTAAGCCTTTCTAAAATCAGCTTTTTTATAATATTTTATAGAACAATAATGACTCAGTCAAATTTATAAGATTACAAGTCATTCCTCAGTTGATAAAGGAAATGTCAAATGTCAAAGGATATGAACAGTTTTCAGATGAAGAAATTAAAGCCATCTATAGTCACATGAAAAATGCTCTAAATCACTATTGATAGAGAAATTAAAACAACTAAGGGATCACCTCACACTTATGAGATTGGCCAATGTGACAGAAAAGGAAAATGAGAAATGTTAGAGGGATGTAGGAAAACTGGGATATTGATGCATTATTGTGGAATTGTGAACTGCTCCACCTATTCTGAAAAATAATTTGGAACTATGCCCCAAAGGCTATAAAATTGCACATAACCTTGGATCCAGCAATACCTCTTAATAGGTCTGTATCCCAAAGAGATCATAACAGATGCTAATGGATTCATATGTACAGAAATGTTTAGAGCAGCTCTCTTTGTGGTGGCAAGAATTGGAAATTGAAGAACATCCATCAATTGGGGAGTGACTGAGCAAATTGTGATGTGTGAATGAAATGGAATATTATTGTTCTATAAGAATTGATATGTAAACAAATTTCAGAAAAATCTGGAAAGATTTACATGAACTGATGTTGAGTGAAGTGATAAGAACCAGGAGAACATTGTACACAATATTGTGCAGATGATCAACTTGGATAACTTATTTTTTCAGCAATACAATATCTTCAAAAGTCTCATGATGGAAATTGCTATTCACAGAATAGAACTATGTAGTCTGAATGCAGATCAAAGCATACTATTTTCACTTTTGTTTTTCTTTCTTGTAATTTTTCCCTTTTATTTTTATTCTTCTCACAACATGACCATTGAGTGGCAGTATGTTTAATGTGATAACCTATATCAGATTGTTTGCTGTCTTGGGAAAGAGGGAGGAGAATGAAGGAAGGAGAAAAAATGAAAATCAAAATATTGTAAAAATAAATGTGGAAAACTAATAAAAAAATTTTTAAAGGAAGTCACTCGGGATTTTTGAGAAAAAATGAGTTGTTGATACTTTTTTCAAATTAAAAAAAAAATTTAGACATGATTAATTTGTATAGGATTCCTGATAGAAATACTTCTCCCAACATAGCTAGGCACTTGATCTACAATTTATAGTCTTACAATACAACTAGTCTTTCCAGTTGATGCTGAAACTTGCCCCGCATTTGAGAGTTTGTATATATCAAGAGGTCATCTCTCTTCCTTTTCACTACTGATGCTTCTCAAGAGTTCTTTAAGAAATTCAAAAATTTTTCTTGGGAGAGTAAGAAGAGAGAATGATTGCTAGAGGACAAATAGCAGGATCAAAAGATCAAATGGAGAGATTACTCCTCAGCCCAGGAAATTTGTATCTGAAAGGATAGAATGGGGAAAAGGGAAAAGTTGAAGATGGCCATAAGAGACAGTTGAGTGTGAGAACAAGTTCCCTTATGCATTTGGAAAGAATAGTAGCTTGATATGGGGAAAGTTACTGTGACTTTTTGAATTCTTAAATACTGCCAACTCTGTTATCCACATGTGGTTTATTCACATTGTGGACTATCTATTTTTAAACCTAAACTGACTCCTAGAATGAAATTGGTACTCTCCTACTGACTCATTTAATATTAACCTAAATAAAATGTAATTAGAAATCTATTGTAAAAAACAAATCAGTTAGCACTTTGTTAGAAGATTAAATATAAGGGATGATTCTCACCATTTCGCTTTCTTTACTAATATGGCTAATTTAAACCTGGTTCTGTTTCTATTCCATTTTAGTTAGCTGAGTATATTAATAAAATTTCCTTGTAATAATGTTTACAAGGTAGTCAAATTACTTTGTTGTAGTAAAATATTGTTATAGTATACTATAGTATAGTATAGTTATTTACTATAGTAAATAGTTATAGTATAACTATTGTTATAATATCTAGTGTAGTACTAGATATATTCTTAGTTTTTGGAGGTGGAGATAAAATAAACCTGGTCCAATAAGTTCCAAGTAAATAACTTGCCCAAGGTTATAAAGTTAGCCAGTGGTGAAGCCATGACCAGAAAGTAGAGAAGATGCATCCTCTCTTCATCTCATCCTGATTGCTAAATTGCTAAAATTCCTAAATTATCTTATTGTTTTGTTATCTTTGACTAGTAATTTGATCATTTGATAGTTTAGTTTTTTTTTTTTTTCTGGGAAGGATAATTAAGAGTATTTGAGGTAGGGCAGGATGAAAGTTGTTGGAAAAATAATTGGCTTGAGGATGGTAGAAAAATAGTCTTGGGATATATATGTTCTCTTTTAACTTGGGTAGAAAGGATATATTGTCATGTAAATAGAAATGAAGAAATATCTTGCTGTAGGACAAGAGTTCTTGACCATTTTTGTTTCATAGACCAGGTTCCATTGGCATCAGAAGAAACTTGGGTCTGAATCCAAGCTTTGTGGCCCTGGGCAAGTCATTCAGCTAATTTAGTTTCCTCATTGAAAAATTGTTCTTGAAAAACTTGTTCTGCTGCCTCACTGAGTATTGAAAGAAAAGTTCTTTATAAAGCTTAAAATGCTATGGTAAATGTGAGTAAAAAACAGAAATGTTTATAGCTATTTGATTGAACCATATGATTTTTTTTTTTTTTTTTTGGCTGTATACCATATTCTAATACATAAATACTCTTTATGGAAAGAGCTATAGATATAGAATTTTATCTAGTTTCAGAACTGTAGTTGGAGTATCATGTTAGATAAACTGTTACATGGGCATGAACTAGAGAACATACAAAATTATTTACAGAGTAGAGATTATTTATAAATAGAACATCACAAAAACTAGTGCTATGATTCATCTCCTGATTGGAAAGAAATTAGTGTCCATAGGACAGGTATTATGATCATAGAAACATAGCTTTGTAATTGGGTGGAATTGAGAAAGTCAAAATTTAATTCATTGTTTTATAGTCTGGAAAACTTGACAAAACTTTAATAGTAATTGTCATTGGCAAAATTTGACTGACTCCATAGTCCTTTCCATTCTTTGATGTTGATATCTTTTGTTTTTATATCACATTTATATCTGATTATACCTTAACTCCTTTTTTTTAACTATTGAAAAATAGTTTTCAGTACTTACTTGGCATAGTGCCTGGCACATAGTAGACATTTGATAAATGCTAGTTTACTTACTAATAGGATTTTACTCAAGCTATCTTGGACTTCTTAATTTATTTTACTTACCTATTTGCAACTATTCTATATTAATTTATGGCATTTTGTATGCCTTCAAAGAAGAGATGGGATATATACCTACCCTATTTCTTTTGGGGATGAGAGGTTTTCTTGTGTACATGCATAGAAATTTTCATTATGTTGATCAGTTTTGCTGATTTTTTTTTTTTCCTTTAAAAAGTATTACTGGCTGGGAAAAAGTGGAGATACTGGGAGAAATTTTGGTCATACGGAGACAATATAGCAACATAGCAATGAAATGTAAAAAGACAATATAGATAGTATGTAACATAAAGAAAAAAAGTATGCACTCAGAGCAAGACCAGAAAGGAACAAATACATTTATTGAAAGATCTGTTGATCTTAATGTTAATATCATTGTTCTTTATAGAGCAACAGTGACAAAAGCACTGGGAGAATAATCAGGTGACTTAGGTTGTGGAAATGGCCCTACTTCTGTTTAATTAATGTTCCGGGGAAAGTCATTAATCTTTCTTCTGCTAACTAAGCTTATATATAAAAGAGTTGAGTCAGATGGTCTGTTTTAATTCTAAAATTCTTTGAATTTTGAAAACTCATTTTCATCTTTTTGACATTGTGAAACATGGTGAAGGATCAAAGAATGAATAACTGAGTGTAAACAAATTTCACTAGTATAGGAACTTCTGTACCAGTGCAGAGGGGCACCTGCTTTGCAGCTTATGCTCTTAGAATTGCTTGGGGCATTGAGAGTTAAATGACTTACTCAAGACCTTATAATGAATATGTGTCAAGAGGCCCAACTTGAACGCTGGCCTTCCTGACTTAGAAGCCCATTCTGTCTACTATGTTATGCTGCTTATACTTTAAAGACATATATGCCTTGTCCAAGTTGCAAAAGAAGACCATATTATATTAATGGAAATGGTATCTCAAAAAGGAAGAAAATTTTTCCATTTTAAGATTGCTGAGTAATTCGTGGCAACTAAATGGTGAAGTAGATAGAGGGCTGGACTCAGGAAGACTTGAGTGTGAATTCTACCTCAGATACTAGATGTGTGACCTCGGGCCAATTATTTAACCTCTCTGTTTCCATTTCTTCCTCTGAAATAATAATTTGTACCTATCTCACTGGATTGTTAGGAGGATCAGTGAAACTAAATATCTTTGTATGTGTATGTGCAGAGATACCTGGAATTTAATAGAGAGCTTTATGGTTTGCAAGATATCTTAAAATTACTGTCATTTTATCCTTATAACCTTTTAGGAGGTAGATGCTATTCTTTTTTTTTTTTTTTTTAATGGCCTTTTATTTACAGGTTATATGTATGGGTAACTTTACAGCACTGACAATTGCTAAACCTCTTGTTTCATTTTTTCCCCTCCTTACCCCCACCCTCTCCCCCAGATGGCAGGATGACCAGTAGATGTTAAATATGTTAAAATATAAATTAGATACACAATAAGTATACATGACCAAACTGTTATTTTGCTGAACAAAAAGAATCAGACGCTGAAATATTGTACAATTAGCCTGTGAAGGAAATAAATACTGCAGGTGGGTAAAAATATAGGGATTGGGAATTCAATGTAATGGTTTTTAGTCATCACCCAGAGTTCTTTCTCTGGGCGTAGCTGATTCAGTTCATTACTGCTCCATTGGAACTGATTTGGTTGATCTCATTGCTGAGGATGGCCAGGTCCATCAGAATTGGTCATCCTATAGTATTGTTGTTGAAGTATATAATGATCTCTTGGCCCTACTCGTTTCATTCAGCATCAGTTCGTGTAAGTCTCTCCAGGCCTTTCAGAAATCATCCTGTTGGTCATTTCTTACAGAATAATAATATTCCATAACATTCATATACCACAATTTATTCAGCCATTCTCCAATTGATGGGCATCCACTCAGTTTCCACTTTCTGGCCACTACAAAGAGATCTGCCACAAACATTCGTGCTCATACAGGTCCCTTTCCCTTTTTTATGATCTCTTTGGGATATAAACCCAGTAGTAACACTGCTGGATAAAAGGGTATGCACAGTTTGATAACTTTTTGAGCATAGTTCCAAATTGCTCTCCAGAACAGTTGGATGTATTCACAGTTCCACCAACAATGTATTAATGTCCCTGTTTTCCCACATCCCTTCCAACATTCCGCATTATCTTTCCCTGTCATTCTAGCCAATCTAACAAGTGTGTAGTGGTATCTCAGAGTTGTCTTAATTTGCATTTCTCTGATTAATAATGACTTGGAGCATCTTTTCATATGAGTAGAAATAGTTTCAATTTCTTCATCTGCGAATTGTCTGTTCATATCCTTTGATCATTTATCAATTGGAGAATGGCTTAATTTCTTATAAATTAGAGTCAATTCTCTATATGGTTTAGAAATGAGGCCTTTAGGTAGGTAGATGCTATTCTTAACCCCATTTTACAGATGAGGAAACTGAGGCAGACAGGCTAAGAGACTTTACTGACTTTTAAAACTTTTCAACTTTTTACATCTTTAGAAAACATAATATGAAATGCTTTCTTTTGTTGCAATTTCCTGTTTGATGATTTTGCATTGAATTCACAAGACTTGGACATTAAGCTTATCTTTGTCAAATAGTATGGCCTTGATTATAGCCCATGTGCTTTCAGTGTTTTAAATCGGATGAGTTCCCTGATTATTGAAGCATGTTTATTATCCTCTCTTGGATAAATTTCTTAGCTTTTTGTGGTATTATGGCAAAGTGAGAGCTTGGGAACTCTGGAACAGTTCTGCTTTTCTGATAAAATGCCTAGATCTTACAAGCTCAGCTGGACATTTCCTGTAATGATTTTTGGTATAACCTTAAATAAAAAAATTAGTTTCTTTAGTATCAGTTTCCTTTATCTAATCTTTATTTCTCTGGTCTTTGCACATTCTTGTCTGTAAGAAACATTTTTTCTTCATAGCAGTGATGAATAACTGGTTTTTCACTATTGTTCTGTCTTTGTAGTAGAGCAGGAATTCTTAAACTTTTTTGTTACTGGCTCTCTTTGTTGAATCCTGAAGAACCCTTCTGAAAATAATTTCTTTGGGGGGGAAAACCCTAAGAAAATGTTAAATTTCAGAAGCTTGTGAAAATAAAAGTGTAATTATTTTCCCACCCAAATTTTTAGATCCCTTATGGGGATCTTTTGGGAGTCTGTGGATGTCAGGTTAAAAATACATACTCTAATTTGGAACTGTGCCCAAAGGATTATCAAACTGTGCATACCCTTTGAATCAGCAGTATTTCTTTTAAGCTTATATCCCAAAGAGATCTTAAAGGAGAGAAAGGGACCCACATATGCAAAAATGTTAGTGGCAAGAAACTGGAACCTGAGCTTATCAGTTGGAGATTGGCTGAATATAAGTTATGGTGTATGAATGTTATGAAATATTATTGTTCTGTAAGGAATGATCTGCAGGATAATTTAAGAGAGGCCTGGAGAGATGTACATGAAGTGATGATGAGTGAAATGAACAGAACCAGGAGATCATTATACACGGCAACAGCAAGATTATATGATGATAATTCTGAGGGACGTGGCTCTCTTCAACAATGAGATGATTCAAACCAGTTCCAATAATCTTGTGATGAAAAGAGCCATCTACACCCATAGAAAGGACTGTGCGAACTGAGTGTGGTTCACAGCATAGCATTTTCACTCTTTTTGATGTTGTTTGCTTGCATTTTATTTTTTCTTTCATTTTTTTTCCTGTTTCATTTGATTTTTTTCTTGTGCAGCAAGATAATTATATATATGTATGCATATATTGGATTTAACATGTTTTTACCATGTTTAACATAAATTGGATTATTTGCCATCTAGGAGAAAGGGGGAGGAGGGTTGGAACACAAGGTTTTTGCAAGGGTTAACATTGAAAATTTATCCATACATGTTTTGAAAATAAAAAGCTTTTAAAAAAAAAGGAGGGGGGAGAGAGAGTTATTCTTGTATTTATTTTGTTACATGTTTGAATGATTTTTAAAACACTTAACTTTCCCACAACCACCATCACTGCAGTATATATTCTTTTAAGAGCCACAACTATTACATTCTTCCTATTCTTAATTTTTTCTCCATTTAATAGTACTTTATTTTTTCTAATTACATGTAAAGATTATTTTCAACATTCATTTTTGTAAGGGTTTGAGTTCCAGTTTTTTTCCCCTCCCTTTCCTCCCCTCTCTCCAAGGCAGCAAACATCTGATACTGATTCTCAATTTAAAAGCACAGCTAAAGAGAGCCGTGTGTTTCTAGCACTCAGCTGAAAGAACTGACTAAAGTTGGGGAAACTAGCTCAGTCTGGTTTTATCTGGCCAAGATTAGATATGCTGAGTCAGAAGTATAAGATGGGTTTCTCCAGTGCTGTCACATGACTAAACCAATTTTTGCTCACTCCAAGTAATTGGCACACTACTCTACAGCATATATATCGGATAGGATATTACTTTCTTCAGTCAACTTCCAGAATGAAAGCTTTCCTCCCATCTTACTAGGTTCCTGAAATCTCCAGAGGTTCCTATCTCCAATCAGTTGATATCAGTGTTGCTCAGCTACTTTTTTTTTTAATCTTTTTTGTTTCTTTTATGCTAGTTTCTGTGCTTTTTTTCTGAACTATAGCTTGTGTAAGATTGGCTGAGCTCAGATGGTAAAAGGCTTTAAATATCAAATAGTTTGTTTTATACTAGATGCAATGGAGACCCACTAAAGCTTCTTAATCAAAGATGTAACATGGCTCAACTTGTAGTTTAAGAATATCAGTTTGACAGATGTGTAGAGGAAAGATTAGATAAAGGAGAGACTCAAGGATAGGAAACATATTAGAAGGATATTGCAGTTATCTAGAGGGAGCTGATGAGGACCTGAACTAGGATAGTTGTGGTGTGTCATAATACTGTTTTAGATATGTTAAGTTTAAGATGCCCATGGGATATCCAGGGGGAAATATCCAGCAGGTAGTTGGACATGGGTAGGAGGCTGAGAAAAGAAATGGGAGCTTGATAAGTAGATTTGGGGACATTGGCAGATTTGAATCCATGGGAGCAGACGTGACTCTCTTAAGAGTGTAGAGAAAGGAATAAGAGGAGACAGCCAGCACAGGACAGAACTCAAGACATGCTCCTGACTATGGGGTTAGCTACAGGGAGATTGATTTTTTTCTTTCATCACCACTCATGAAGGTCTCTCCTGCTCATATATAATTTGTGGTTCATTTAATGTGGTGTTTGTGCCTGTTTTTATACCTGGGTCAGGTATGTGGTCTATCACATACATTATTTCTGTGGCAAAACCAGATTTTTGCTTGTATAATTTTGATTTATGACAACTTTTCCAGGAGCCTGTTTAAGTTTTAGGGCCTTCCATCCACATAAGTAGTAATATATGAGTACTAATGTGTAGGTATATACTGTTATATTATTACAGATAGCCTAACTGGGAAGCTTTTTATAGGACAAAGGAGTATGAATACTGACCATATGACATTATACTTGTGACCTTCAAAGGATATGAACAGACAATTCTCAGATGAAGAAATTGAAACTATTTCTAGCCATATGAAAAGATGCTCCAAGTCATTATTAGTCAGAGAAATGCAAATTAAGACAACTCTGAGATACCACTATACACCTGTCAGATTGGCTAGAATGACAAGGAAAGATAATACGGAATGTTGGAAGGGATGTGGGAAAACAGGGACACTAATACATTGTTGGTGGAACTGTGAATACATCCAACCATTCTGGAGAGCAATTTGGAACTGTGCTCAAAAAGTTATCAAACTGTGCATACCCTTTGATCCAGCAGTGTTATTACTGGGCTTATATCCCAAAGAGATCATAAAGAAGGGAAAGGGACCTGTATGTGCACGAATGTTTGTAGCAGCCCTCTGTGTAGTGGCTAGAAACTGGAAACTGAATGGATGCCCATCAATTGGAGAATGGCTGAATAAACTGTGGTATATGAATGTTATGGAGTATTATTATTCTGTAAGAAATGACCAACAGGATGATTTCAGAAAGGCCTGGAGAGACTTACACGAACTGATGCTGAGTGAAACGAGTAGGGCCAAGAGATCATTATATACTTCAACAACAATACTATATGATGACCAATTCTGATGGACCTGGCCATCCTCAGCAATGAGATCAACCAAATCAGTTCCAATGGAGCAGTAATGAACTGAACCAACTACCTCCAGTGAAAGAACTCTGGGAGATGACTAAAAACCATTACATTGAATTCCCAATCCCTATATTTTTGCCCACCTGCATTATTTATTTCCTTCATAGGCTAATTGTACAATATTTCAGCGTCTGATTCTTTTTGTACAGCAAAATAAGTTTGGTCATGTATATTTATTGTGTATGTAATTTATATTTTAACATATTTAACATCTACTGGTCATCCTGCCATCTGGAGGAGGGGGTGAGAGGAAAGAGGGGGAAAATTGGAACAAGAGGTTTGGCAATTGTCAATGCTGTAAAGTTACCCATACATATAACCTGTAAATAAAAGGCTATTAAATTAAAAAAAAAAAATACTTGTGACCTTTCTACAGGAAAACCTCAAATGCAATTTGAAGAGGAGGGGCTTTTACAGCAGTCAGGCAGTTACTCTGCAAGGCTTGGAACTCAGCCAAAGAAATCCTCTCAGCCAGGAGGGCTTACTTTTCCTCAAGAAAAGTCAACCAGGACCCCAGATCATCAGAATGAAGAAGAGATGGAGGATATTGGATTGTTTATTCCACTTGGTAGGTGTCTGGAAAATTTGATTAGCATGATCATGTTCACAAAGACCTACAGATTTATTCAAAGAGCCAAATAAACAAAATCAAGTTTTCACTGGCCTTAACATACTTATACTTAACACAGTGAATTTTTCATTAAGCTACTTGTTAATATAAGTCCCTTTTTATCAGGGTAGATCTTATTAGCCACTCCATAACATTATCATCTCAATGTCTTCTCTGTTTTTTTTCTCAATAGTACTTTATTTTTTCCAAATACATGTAAAGATAGTTTTCAACATTCATTTTTGTTACTTTGTGTTCCAATTTTTTTCTTCCTCTATCACTTACTTCCTTCATCCCCAAGAGAGCAAGCAATCTGATATAGATTATACATTTACAATACTTTTAAACATATTTCCATATTAGTCATCTTGTGCAAGAAAAATCACAACAGAAGGGGGGAAAATGAAAAAGAAAAAACAAACAAAAACAGAAAATAGCAAACAACCCCTCTCCCCCTGCAAAAAAAGGTGAAAGTACTATGCTCTGATCCACATTCAGTCTTCATAGTCTCTGGATGCAGTTGGCGTTTTGCATCCCAAGTCTGTTGGAAATATTTTGTATCACTCAATATTTTTTCTTGAAGATCGAGAAACTTGCTTTTTTGGTCATCTTGGGACTTTGTTTTTATAAATATATGTTCTCTCTTATATGAAGTGTTGGGAAATCCCAGAATATTTTGAAATCTTTCCTGGAATTAACACAGATATATTTCAAAGCAAGATAAAATATAATTTAGAGATTATTACTTCTTTAGATTTTTCTGTAATAGCTTCCTCCTGTTTATCTGGATAATTGAGATATAGCTGTATTAGAATTTCTTGCACGAATTCATGTTCTCCAAAAAACTCATCATCAAAATCAAAGGAGTCAGAGTTGATTTAATTTAACCTTTAGACACAACCATGATCATCATAATGTTCCATCAATATCAGTTTATGGATTTGCACTTTAGTTCTGACAAAAGCCATTTTGAGAGAAATGATTTTGTACTAACTCAACAGCCTATTTCTTGGTATATTTCTCATTGTTTTCCTCTTTGGAAAAAGCATACATTGTACCTTAATCAGTGAAGAAGACATAGGAATGTTTTAACTCCCTGACTTCCCAATTCCTTAGCCTCCTTAACCATTTGTCCCCTCTATCCTCTTGAAAGGCTGCTAAACAGAACTGGAGAAAGTTATAGAACTCTGCTGACTGGATACATTATAAATCCAAATTTTTCAACATTAACTCTGGGCCTTTATTGAAGCAAGACAGCACTTTTATTTCTCTCTCTCTCTCTTTTTTTTTTTTTTTATATTACTTCCCAAAGACACTATTCCAAATCTTTTCAAGCCCTTTATGCCACTCCTTTCTCCCCCTTGTCAGCTAAGAACTTTATCTTGCCTATTATTTCTGAGAAAATTGAAACCAATGGACATGAGCTCCCTCTTCAGTTTTCTTCATCGCACAACCTTTTGGTATCATCCTTCCTTCTTTCCTCTTTTCCAGCTTCTGTCAGTGAGGAGGTGGCCCTTCACTTAGCCAAGGCCAACCATTCTGCATGTGTATTTGATCCAATCCTTTCCCATCTTCTCTGGTCTATTACAACTTCAGTCATCCCTTCTCTCTAATGCTCAATACTGTCTTATTTACTGGTTCCTTCTCCTACTATTTTCAGACACATACAAGTCTTTACCATCCTTTTAAAAATATCATTAGACAATTATCAGATCGCTTAAAATTAAGTTTATTTCCATTCAGTGCTTCCACTCTTGTCTCATTCAGTCATTAATTGTTCCTTTGCATTTTGGGTTTTACTGCTGTTATTCAAATGAAAACATTTCAGATTTATCAGTGAATCCTTTATTGTCAAATCTAACCTTCTTTTCTCAGTCTTTTGGACTGGAAACTTTCTCCAGTCTGAGTTTTCATAACACCTCTCTTTTTGTTCTCCTTCTTCCTGTTTGATCTCTCCTCAGTTTCCTATTTCTTCTATCTACATTCTACATTCTTGGTAACCTTATTAAAGGATATTCCCTTCCCTCAAAGAACTCATGAATATTGGAGAAAACAATATATATATACACACAAGTGTATTAAAAATATATGCAAATCAAATGTAAAATGATTTGGGGATGGGGATTAGTAGCTGGAGATGTTAGAAAAGACCTCATTTAGATTAGGTCAGAATATTGAAGCCTTCATGTGGAGAGAGTGCATTTCAGTCCTTGAGGACAGACACTGTGTGTAAAGGCAAAAGAGTAATAGATAGAATTTCATGTTCAGGAAGCAGCAAGTAGGTCTGTTTGGCCAGGACAAAAGGTGTGTAGAAAAGAGTATAATACAGTATTATGTTTTAGAAAGGTAGGTTGGAACTAGATTTAAAGATTTAAAAATGCTGAACAAAGGCATCTTTAAAACTTTCAAAAAAGGAAATAATGTTTGGACTTGATCTTGTTGAAGCCATGGCCCTTTGTGATCACCACTTCATTTTTACACACTCACTCTCTCTCTCTCTCTCTCTCTCTCTCTCTCTCTCTCTCTCTCTCTCTCTCTCTCTCTCTTTCTTTTTCTCTTTTTTCCTGAGGCAATTGGGGCTAAGTGACTTGCCCAGGGTCACACAGTTAGGAAGTGTAAAGTGTCTGAGTCCAAATTTAAACTCGGGTCCTCCTGACTTCAGGGCTGGTGTTCTGTCCACTATACCACCTAGCTGCCCCTATCACTTCATTTTTAGGGTAAAGTTAATCAGAGCACTAATTAAGCACCAGTGAGGAGCTAAATAATATGCTTAAAACTGTGTACAAAGACAGAAACAAAACAGTCCTTGCAAACATGCGTTTTAGTGGTATATTATATAATTTTGCCAGATATCAAAGTCATATTTTTTTTGTCCTGGCCTATAGTCTGTAGATTCTCTTCTTTTTCCTTTTTTGAAAATTGGGATATATGCTGTTCTCTAGTTGTGTAGCACCTCTCTTGTTCTTAAACTTTTAGATGTTCCTGGCAGGGATTGAGTATCATATTTGATACTTCTTTCAGTACCTTGGAATACGTTTTGTCTTGATCTGTTAACCTGAAGATTCATTACGGGTAGCTGGGTACTTTCTTATTCTCTTCTTGCTTATCTTGATTTTATATTTTTTTGTTTTCTATTTTTGTTCTTTCCCTTCCATTCCAAAGAACAAAGGCTTCCTTCTGTGTAGCATTTCTTTTGGGATTTGGAGCTACAGGCTGAGCAGTCTCATTGTCCCCAACTCTGAAAAGCATGTAATTTGTCTTCAGTAATATTGTTTGCCTCCTGCCTTCTGAGTAGTCTTGAAAGAGATCCTAGAATGTTTTTAGGTTTATGAAGCATCATTTTATCTAATTTAGGGAAGAATGTATATTTATAAATGCATTGAAAAATAAATTCTTGTATTGATGATGATATTAGTAACAACAAAAAAGCATTTTTCTCATTTCACTCTGAAGCCTAAAGATTTTTAAAATTTTATTGCCCATTGTTTACAGCATAATTGATTTCAGTGTATTTCATTGATGGTCTTCCTTATTTATTTACAAAAGAACAAGATAGTGAAGAAGGTGAAAAAAGACGGAGAAAGAAAAAGGCCACCAAGAGGAAACGAGATGGCAGAAGTCAAGAGGATGGGTCGTTAGCTTATGACCTGAAACTGGATGACATGCTTGATCGTACCTTAGAAGATGGTGCCAAACAGCATAACCTAACTGTCGTCAATGTGAGGAACATCCTTCATGTGAGTAAGGCTGGGGTATTTTTGGGAACAGAGCAGCCAGCAGGAGATATGTGGGTAGGATAAGGAGGAAGGCCCAGAGACTTTAAAATTTATTATGCAAATCAAGCTATATTCAATTCAACTAAACAAACTATAGTCAACCAAGTGTTGAGTACTGTCCCCTGTATTCAAAGATTAAATAAAACACAGTTCTTGTGGCAAAATTTGCTGTCAATAAGATTTGCATGAAAATGACTTTTACTACATATTAGAACATAATAAATATAAAGGAAAGGTTCAGATTAATTACAAAGGGAGAATTAAAAAGACATAGATCACTTTTACCTGGGAGTTCAGTGAAGACTTCATGGAGACTGGCACCTGAATTAAGGTCTTAAAGAAGAAGAATTTCAGCAGGTTGAAATAGAAGAGGAAAATGTCCATATTAAACATGAAAGGAGAGTATAAGCAAAGGCATAGAGATGGAAGAGAATAGGATAGGAATGGAGGGCAATGACCAGTTTAACTGAAAGAAACAAGAGTATTAAGAGGAAAAAGGAAATTAGAAAGATAAGTTGGAGGTCAGAAAGCCTTGAATGCCAACTAAATATTTTCTTTATTTAGTAGGCAGTAAGTAGGTAGCTAGTGAACATCTGAAACAGGGATGTTTTCAGAGTGAAGGAAGATTATGTAGCGTTGGAAAAGTGTAAAGAATTAATTGGAGAGGGAAGAAATTGTATGTAGGAATACTAGTTAGTTAACTATTGCAACAATTTATGAGATGAAAAGCAGAGGTCCCAAAATAGAAGTTTGGGGGACATCCTTTCTTAGTGAGTGTTAATTGGATGAAAATCCAGAAGAGAAGGCTGAGAAGGAACATCGAGAGAGACAAAGGGGTTGGAGAACCAGAACAGAGTTTTAAAAAACTCTAAAAACTAAACAAACTAGGGAGAAGAGGATGATTTCCTTATATATTCCTCACTTTAATTCTCTATACAGAAATTATTTGGGTATCTTGTTTTTTACATGTGGCATATTTCTATCCCAAAAGATTTGTAGTAGAATGAAAAAAAAAAACCAAAAAATTTTTTACTAGTAAAAACATAGATGGTATGCTCATCAAAATTTTCAGATGACACAAAAGTTAGGAGAAATACCTGGTACATTGGACAATAGAATCAGTATGCAAAAGAATCTTAACAGGTTAGAATATTAGTCCAATCTAACATTCAGTTCACTAGTAATCAGTGTACATAAAGCAATGTGTGTTAAAAAACAAAAAACAAAAAACAAACGCAAATAAATTCCATCAAAAAAAAAAGAATGAATATAAAATTTTGCACTTGAATACAAAGAAAGTTACAAGTAGATGATAAGGGAAGTATAATTAGACTACTCTGAAAAAGATCTGGGGATTTAATGGACTGCAAGTTCAAATATGATTCAGCATTGCGATGGGGCAGCCAAAATGCTAATTAAATCTTGACCTTGTATTAAGAGTTCTCAATACTATAGAAAGAGCATTGATAAACTAGAGATAATCCTGAAGAAGACAACCAAGATAGTCTGGATGATTCTGAGTTATTGAGGATTGCTTTTATATATAGGCATGTTTATCCTGAAGAAGTCTTAAAAGAGTAACATGAAAACTGTGTTTTAAATATTTGAAGAGCTGTCATATGGAGTAGACTTGTTGCATTTGACCTTAGAGAGTAAATCGGGACTAATGAGTAAAGGTTACACAGATTTAATCAATTTAGGTTTGATATGGGGGGGGAGGGGGGAGATTTCCTATCAATTAGAGTTGACCTGAAGTGGAATGTATTGTCTAAAAAGGCAGTTTGAGTCCTTGTTCTTGAAGATCTTCATGCAGAGAGTAGATGTCCATTTGTCTGGTAGGTTATAGGAATGACTTCTTTCCCATACACATTGAACTAAATGGCCACAAGTTTCCCTTTCCAATTCTCTGTTTCTTTGATTCTTACATCTTTAAATCAAATGCACAAACTTTTGTTGCTTAAAGCAAAAATATCCTTTTTCTCCAGGAAGTGATCACAAATGAACATGTGGTAGCAATGATGAAGGCAGCCATCAGTGAAACAGAAGATTTGCCAGTTTTTGTGAGTTAACTCTTTAATGTGATGCAGTTGATTTGCTAGAAAAGATATTGGGATTATAGAGGGGATTTAGAAATAGATTTAAGAGCCTTAGCAGTAGGATTAACTCATTAAAACTCTCTAGCCCTAATGTTGCTTTCTTATTTTTTTAAATTGATCATTTTGTTTTGATAGCTTATAAACACCTCAAGTATACTTCGCCAAAACTTATAAGACAATAGCAGACAATGTTTATCATCTAATGTAATGGGCTGAGGCTTGAGTTGATGCACTGAGGTCCCAAGTACATGAGGCTAAATAGTAATTGGACTATACTCTATTAATATACATGATTGGATAAAGAATGGTCTCTGTGCAAGTCCTGATGTGTTGTACAGGAAATGACGATTTTGGTGGGTGGAGGCAGAGAGAGGAGAGGAAGCTGGGAGAGCTTGGGCCTGGAGTCCATTCTCCTGGCTGCTGGTCATGTGGCTGGTGATCTAGCTAGCTTCTTGACTCAGCTGCACACATTGCTATCGCCGATTCTCTTCCACCTCCGATCCTTCTTCACTGAGAATAAAGACTGACGATTTTCCCCTAACCTGAACACCGGACTCCTGCTGATTTTAAAATACGCGATCTTCACAATCAAAATATATGCAATTTTATACCTTTGTAATTTACTGTTTTAAAAGAATAGAAATCTTTGTTAACTGTTACAAAGTAGTTCTTACTTGCACTTAACTTAGGGTTTTTTTGGGTATGTAATCTTTTTATCTGTAGTTGTAATCATGTATATTCTTTTCACTTTGCTTGTTTGACTCTACATTAATTCATACAGATTTTCCCACATTTCCCACATAAATTTCCCACATAAATATGAATACAATGTAGTATTATTCCTTACAATTTTTTCCTGTTACAAATAGTGAATATGTAAAAATTGAATATTTTTGTATAGATAGGTCTTTTCCTCCCTAACTTTAAACTCCTTGAGGGGAGAATGTTGCTAAAAGCATTATAGCAGGGCATTGGAAGTCAAAGAACATGAACAATTTTACACTTTGTATTTCATTAACTGATTCCATTTTGCTCTCAAAATGGCTATAACAAAAAGCGGCTCCACTAGAGTGAATTAGTATATTTGTTTTTCCCCACAATTCTGCCAATATTTAATTCCTTCATGTTTGCTAATTTGGTGGGTGCAAATAGTTATTTCAAGTTGTTTTAATACTCATTCTTTTGATTCTTAGCGATTTAAAGCCTTTTCAAATGGTCATTGATGAAAGTTTTCAGAATTCAAATAATCTGTTCATATTTTTTACCTTAAATTCATATTCTTTAGAGATACCAGCTTTTAATTTGAATCAGTTTACCTATATTTTGAATTTCTGATTTTTTTATCAGCGATGTTTAATGGATAAAGTTTTCCCATTTTACATTTCCTCTGTTTACTTTTATTTTTACAAAAGCTTTAATTCTACATAATTAAAATAACCTTTTACCTTTTATAATTTTCTATATGTGTAATTTTCATTTCTTAAAGATTTTCCCCGATCTGCAGTTGTGGTGCAGTCTTCATTTCTCCTAATTTTTTTATGGTGTGGCTTTTTATATTTACCCCATGTGTACATTTGGAATTTATCAAAGCATATGGGGTAAATAGTGGTCTAAATCCATTTTCTGCAGAACTACTATCTAAGAGTCTCAGCTAATTGTGTTGAGGAATGAAGTTTCTATCCCAGTAATTTTTATTCTTAGATTTATCTCCTGATAACAAGAATACAACATCACTGAAATTATTAATATATTTTTATTAGTATCAGAACAATAAAAATCAGATAGTAATAGATTCATTTTGAAAAAAACCCAAAATACAGCACTGATGTTAAAAATCAATAGAAAGCATAGCAATGAAAGCATCTTTCCTTAGTTATAAAAATCTCTCTTCACACCTAGCATTATTTGAAGTGGAGGGGAAAAAACTGGAAATCTTCCTAATAAAATTAGGAGTAAAGCAAGCATTTCCAGTCTCATCATCAAAAATTTTTTTTTTTTTTTTTTTTTGGTTTAAAATAGAACTTTTTTCATGAGTTGTTTATTCATGAATTTTATTTTTTACAAGGTCATTTCTGAATTTATAGCCTTTCCTTCAACTTCCTCCCTCCACCACTTTCCAGACTTTTTCTCACAAGGAAAAAACAAGTAAATAAAGCCAATTGACAAAGTAAAAGTATCTGACAATGTACAGCATATTCTTCAGCTATAGTTCATCTTTCTACTGCAAGGGTATCTGTATCATCCCAGGAACCAAGAGTTTACCCCTGCCCTTTAGCATGGCTATGAATACAGCTATATATAGCTGTAAAAGAAAGAAGTAAACATTAATATAAAGTAAAAAAATATCTATTGGGGACCATAAAAACAATCTCATCTTAATTTTCAATTTCTTTTTCCTTTTTTCTTTCAGGAACCTAAAATGACACGATCGAAACTGAAAGAAGTTGTAGAGAAGGGAGTGGTGAGTAGTTTTTTGCCTTTCTTTTGGATGGTTAGATTTGGTGCTTACTGGAAAGAAATATAGGAAAGAAGTGTTGGGGAATAAGCATTATATTACACTTCCTGTATTCCAGGCACTGTGCTAAGCACTCTCTACACGTATTTTTTCCTTTAATACTCACAACAATCATGTGAGATGATACTGTCTCATTATACAGGAGGGAAAACTGAAACTAAGAAAAATTGAATGACTTGCCCAATGACTAATAGTGTCTGGAGCAAAATTTGAACTTCAGTTTTTTTGTCTCCAATTCTAGAATTTAGAACTGTATTTTTTATGCTACTGAACTGTGCAGTTATCCTATAACTTAAAAAAAAATGAAAGCACTTAGAGATATGGAAATCATATTCAGGGATCCATACATTGGCCCAGTGAACTGCTTCCATTTACTTAACCTTATTGTTAATGATCATCTCTGTTTTTGGTGATCATTTTTGTTTCTTGGTGGAACCTCAGGAACAGGTACAACCCTTCTTTAGGTGATAATTACTTGGGTTTTCCTCAAACAAGGTAAATTCTGAGAACAGCTGTAATAATAGGATCAATAACATTGTTGGTGGAATTGTGAATTGCTCTGAAGAGCAATTTGGAACTGTGCTCAAAAGGTTATCAACTGTGCATACCTTTTGATCCAGCAGTATTACTACTGGGCTTATATCCCAAAGAGATCTTAAAGGAGGGAAAGGGGCCTGTATATGCAAAAATGTTTGTGACAGCCCTTTTTGTAGTGGCTAGAAACTGGAAATTGAATGAATGCCTATCAGTTGAAGGATGGCTGGGTAAATTGTGGTATATGAATGTTATGGAATATTATTGTTCTGTAAGAAATGACCAGCAGGATGAATACAGAGAGGCTTGGAGAGACTTACATGAGCTGATGCTAAGTGAAATGAGTAGAACCAGGAGATTATTATACACTTCAACAATAATACTATATGAGGATAAATTCTGATGAAAGTGGATATCTTAAGCAATCAGAAGATCCAATTCAGTTCCAATTGATCAATGATGAACAGAACCAGCTACACCCAGAGAAAGAACACTGGGAAATGAATGTGGACTGTTTGCATTTTTGTTTTTTTCCCAGGTTATTTTTACCTTTCTGAATCTGATTTTTCTTGTGCAACAAGAGAACTGTACAAATATGTACACATATATTGTATTTAAGATACTTTAACATGTTTAACATGTATGAGACTGCCTGCCATGTAAGGGAAGGGGGGTGGAGGGAGGGAAGGGAAAGGTTGGAACAGAAGTGATTGCAAGGGACAGTGTTGAAAAATTACCCATGCATATGTTCTGTCAATAAAAAGCTACAATAAAAAAAAAGGAAGGAAAAAATAATAGGATCAATAGATATTTGAACCCCTTACTCCCCCTTTTTTGTGCACAGACACAAAACATCTTCAGATACTATCATCTATTCCCTATCCAGTATATAGCTTGTTGTGATAGTACAGAAGGAGAAAAGAAAGGAAGGCTCATAAATTAATGTGTTTGTGTATAAGGGAACTTGATTTTATTAAATTTTTTGGTAGGTAATTCCAACATGGAACATTTCTCCAATTAAGAAGGCAAATGAAGTCAAGGTAAGCTATGCTTAGTGGTTAGTTCTGAAATTTTTGTTTACTACTCTATGGCTATTTGTGTTTTTAAATTCCCTATTCTTTATTTACTTTGTCTATTTAATAATCTAGTTACCTCTTTAACCATATTTTTTTAATCTAATTGCATTTAAGTGTGAATGTAATCTGCTACTAGAGTTTTCTCTTGTTTCTATCTTTTTCAAATCTTTTTTTTTTTCCATATTATTGTCTTATGCAGCCTCCTCAGTTTGTGGATATTCCTCTTGAAGAGGATGATTCGTCGGATGAAGAATATCAGCCAGAAGATGAAGAGGAAGATGAGACAGCTGAAGAGGTGAGCAGATAACTTCCATGGCTCTATTGCTTCTGCATATCAGAGTTTGTTTCCAGAAGGCTAAGTGTCCATTTCTTTTTTTTGAGTTTATAAGAATACTTGTTCTGTGGGAAAAGTGGAAACACAGTAGTTTTGTCAACTCATTTCCTTGCAGTTTAGATCCAGAGTTGTGTGTGCTTATTTTTCACATCATCTTGACATTTTAATAGAATTGTTTGGCAAAGAAAATTAAAGCAAGTGAGCCCAAATTCAGTTAAGGGCAGTTGCAAAGAGTAATCACTTTGGGTTACGGACTTCATTTTGTAGAGCTTATTGGAAAGTGATGTGGAAAGCACTGCTTCTTCTCCACGGGGATCAAAAAGATCCAGAATGAAACAGTCCTCAGAGATGAATGAGACAGATGAGGAGGCTGGAATACTCTCAGAGGTAAATAAGAAATGTCATCAGCTGTCAATTATCTGTATGTGAATGAATTTGTATTACTCTCTTGAAAATTATCTAATGTAAGACTTTTCCTCCAGCCCAGAAGTTAATTCATTAGAAAAAGAATTGTATATTGAGGGAGAGGAGAGGGAGAGAAGGAAAAGGAATATATGTCTGTGTATGTCTTCTTGTCTTTGAGCAAGTGTGTTTGTGTGACTGGCAGTGCATCATTCACTACATCTATCTAATGTGTTTTAGAGTCAACTTTTTTCTATGATTTATTATTGTTTTGTATGTTATGTGCTCTGCATGGCTTCATTATGTGAATAATTAATGGTTGCTTATAAACCCAACTTGTAGTCAGAAGCCATCATTCTTTTGCCTTATATATCCAGGGTAAACTCTTTGACTTACATGATTCTGAATTTAGCAAATGTGGTGGCACTGTGTTGTAGAAAATAGAATGAAATAAGAGTCCACTCTTGTTTGGGTGGATAGAGGTAGATCCTTTCTACTTATAAGGTCTTTGTTTAATATAATAAACTTTCTTAATCAGGCTGAGAAAATCACCACCCCTCCCATCAGACACATCAGTGCTGAGGTTGTCCCCATGGGACCTCCCCCACCTCCTAAACCCAAACAGAACAAGGATAGTACTTTTATGGAGAAACTGCATGCAGTGGATGAAGAGCTGGCTTGCAGTCCAGTCTGCATGGATTCTTTCCAGGTAAACACATGGAACTCCAGGTAACTCAGGATATCAAGTAGAATAATTGGGTGAAGTTTGGGCAGAGGGAAGAATTTGAATTCTAGTACAGAAGGCAGACTGTAAATAATTAGTGTTCTACTTCCTTTCTTCTCATTCTCTCTATAATTCTCTACAGTCTAGTTTCTTACCTCATTACTCAATCTTAATTGCCAAATGTAATGACCACTTCTGGGTAGCTTTTTGATATTTTTCATCCCCCTCTTTTCTTTTTTTAAAAAATTATTATCAATAGCATTTTATTTTCTCAAATACATATGTAACTTTTCAACATTCATTTTTGTAGCTTTGTGTTCTAAATTTTTCTCCTTCTATCTCACCTCCCCCTTCTCCAAAACGCCAAATAATCTAATATAGGTTAAAATTGTACAATCCTTTTAAACATATTTCCGTATTTGTCATATTGTGCAAAAAAAAAGTAGACCAAAAAGGAAAAAAAAACCTGAGAACGAAACAAACAAAAAGGGTAAAAATATGATGCTTCAATCCACATTAAGTCTCCATAGTTCTCTCTCTGGATGCAGATGGCATTTCCCCTTCCTAAATCTATTGAAATTGCTTTGAATCTCTACATTGTTGAAAAGAGCCATGTCCATCAGAATTGATCATCACATAATCATGTGGTTGCTCTGTACATTGCTCTTGGTTCTGCTCACTTTACTTAGCATCAGTCAGTTCATGTAAGTCTCTCCAGACCTTTCAGAAATCATTCTGCTGATTGTTTCTTATAGAACAATAATATTCTATAACTTATTCAAACATTCTCCAACTGATGGGCGTCCATTCAGCTTCCAGTTTCTTGCTGCTACAAAAAGGGCTGCCACAAACATTTTTGCACATGTGGGTCCTTTTCCCTTTTTTATGATTTCTTTGGGATATAGGCCCAATAGAAACACTGCTGGATCAAAGGGTGTTATTATGTACATTTTGGTAATAACCCTTTGGGGATAGTTCCAAATTGCTCTCCAAAGTGGTTGAATCATTTTACAACTCCACCAACAGTGCATTAGTCTTCCAGTTTTCCCACATCCTCTTTCACATTTATCATTTTTTTCCTGTCATCTTACCCAATCTGAGAAGTGTGACTCTTAGATTAGAGTTAGATTAGACTCTTCTCTCTAGATTTTTGTGACACTGGTCTCCTCTGGTTCTCCTTCTTGTGTAACTACTCCTTTTCAACTTTCTACAGTCACTAAAAGATGATGTCCTCCAAACCTCTTGATCCTCTGCTTTTCTTTCACTCAATAATTTCATTAGCTCACATGGATTCAATTATCTCTGCTCATGATTCTCAGACTTGTGTTTACAGCACTTATCTTTATCCTGACCTTCATTCTTGCATCTCCAACTGCTTTTTGGACATCTCAAGCTGGATGTCCTATAGACATCTTTAATTCATTATGTCTTAATATTGAATTAATTATCTTTCTCCCCAAATCTTTCCCGTTTTCTAGCTATCCTATTGACTGGATTCTAGTGGCAGTTAGTGAGTTATGGAAATCCCCTTTCTATCAGAGGCACAAGTCCTTCATGAAAGAATTCACAAACCTGAAATATTAAGTGGCAAAAACTGAAGTGTATTGTTGGATGAGAAATTAGCTTTGCTTAGGAAACTGACTTCCTCAGTGGCAGAGAAATAACAAAAGGTTTTCTGCTGAGAAGAGAATGTCTTCACAGTGGGCAGGGATTCTGACAGGCAGCTATACCAAGGGATGAGGCATAGTCCTCTTTGGACATTCTGCAAAGAAATGAGTGAATAGATACCTACTTTATGAGCAGATCTTGGCAGGAGGCTGAGGGAAGTTTGAACTGATTATCAGACCAAGATCTTTTTTGAGAATCTGGAATTTCCTGAAAAAATGGCACCTTCAAAAGATCAATTGAGTGCTTTTGACCAAGATTTCCAATTGAATAACGATGTTTAACTTGTCTGGGGAGATATGCTCTCACTCAGACTTTACAGAGTCTGGGAGGCCAGGAATCAAAGGGGACAAAATTTCAGAGTGTTAATTTTACAGATCAAAAGGGAATACAAAAGAGGAATACACCCCTGTCAGTATTGTTGACACTGAAGGTTTATCACTATCCCAGGCACCCATACTCACAGCATAGGTAACTTCTCTCTCTCTCTCTCTCTCTCCCTCTCCCTCTCCCTCTCCCTCTCCCCCTCCCCCCCCCCCCCCCCCCAGCCTTTTCTCTCTCTCTCTCTCCATACACACATCCCACACCCATATCTACTCTGTTACCAAGTCCTGTTAATTCTATTTTCATATCTCTCATATGTACTCTTTTATCTATTTCTGATACTGTCATCACTTTGATCCAAATCCATATCATTTCACATCTGGACTATTGCATTCATCTGCTCATTGGTCTTCCCTCAAGTTTCTGCCCATGCAGTTGATCCTGTAGTCAGCTATCAGACTGATCTTCCTGAAGCACATGCTCTGGCTATGTCACAATACCTCCCTTCTCTTCCCCCCTCCAATAACCTCCTTATCATCTCTGCAATTGAAGCTGGTCATAGTTCCTTTAAGAAACTGTATTTCCTATTGATTTTCCTATTGATTTGATGGGATAGTGATTCCTTTCTGATTCCCAGCCCCTCCTGGCTGATGCATTATCATTTCCCCAAGCCAAGGCCTTTGATTCACAAATCCTGGTCAAAAGCATTCCTTTGAATTTCAGTAGATCTGGGCTTGTCCCTGCCCCCATTTTGATCATCTGCTCTGGTTTCCCAACCCCCACCAACACAAGCAATATAATGAGATTCTATCAATTAAGGTCTTTGTAGATGGACCTTGGCAGTTTCCTTTACTGCCAGGATCTTCTGCCCACTGAGAACTGCATTCTCAGTGCAAAACTCGATTTTTCCATAGATCTGTCCACTGGAATACTCTTTCCAATGCCATTCTCTATTTACCCTCAACTATTTCCCTAACCAGACTTTAATCTTACTTCCAATACCCGTAATAAACCTCTTTTATCAGTCTGGGTTTTCGGGTCTGTAAATTCCTTTAAGAGAACCACCACACCGCCAGAAGGGAGTCCCTAAAACTCCCTACTCTTGCACCAAATCCCAAGGGATTACAGGGGAGCTCCATTTGATAACCTGAACTCCAAACCTGCCACTAGACCTCATTTAGCTCCCTATGAGAAACTCTAATTTCATTTGGGTTCCCCAAATCCAAACCTCATCAGAATCATATATAAAGTCCTATCGTTGGTCCTTCATAATCTAACCCCTTCTGCCTTTCCAGTAACATTATTTTTTACTACCTTCCCCTTTGCAATCCAGTGACACTGGCCCCCATTTTGTTTCTCCCCAAAGATGCTCGACTTGGTGCATTTTCAGTGGCTATTACCAATGACTTGAATTCTTTCCTTCTTCATCTCTGTCTCCTTGACTTCCTTCAGATTCTAGCTGAAATCCCACCTTCTGAAAGAAGCCTTTACTTATCCTCTTCACAGTGCATTCTTTGTTTCACTTATCTAAAATTTATCCTTTATAAATCTTGCTTGTACATAATTGTTCTTATGCAATCTCCTCATTAGACTGAATTCCTTGAAAGCCAGTGTTTGGTCTTCCTTTGGATTGCCAGTTCTTAACACAATGCCTGGTATATAATAGGCACTTAATAAATACTTGATAAGTTAGCTTAACTTTGCTTACAAATTCCCTTCAACTCAGCAAGCAATTTAACATCTCCTATTTTGCATGACATTCTATGAAGTGCTGTAGTTTCTTTTTTTTTTTTTTTGGCTGAGGCAATTGAGGTTAAGTGACTTGCCCAGGATCACACAGCCAGGAAGTGTTAAATGTCTGAGGTCAGATTTGAACTCAGGTCTTCCTGAATTCAGGGCTAGTGCTCATCCACTGCACACCTACCTGCCCCCAGGTGCTATAGTTTCATAACCAACCCTGAGCTTACATTGCACAAGGAAGATAAAATATATAGAGTGAAGTCTATTAAAAGTCCAGGTATTATTATCTACATTTGGTAGATGAGAAAACTGAGATTCAGCAAGGTATAAGGAGCTTTCTTAGGTAGGAAGATAAGAAGTAGGTAAGCTGATATTTGAACCCTTTCCATGACACCATACTGATGTCTTTAATCATGACTGTTTAAAATGGAAGCTGTTTCCTCTTCATATTTGCTTGAAGATTGACATGAAATGTTATATATGGCTGAATGAGACATATACTTTTGAACTTGAGCAAATATGTATGTTTGTTACAAGTTTTTGTTTGGTTTGGTTTTTCCAGTAGGGAGAATTCAGACATGGAAGAAGGAAAAATAGATTGCTATTAAATGGAAAAAAAAATTTTTTTTTAATTTAAAAAATATGTCTGTGGTTATCCATTTCTGAGATAGATCTTATAGTCATATATCCATAGTGCCTTAACACAAATCCCTTTGTTATCTTACATTATTTTAATGTTTTTTAATGTGGTACTATCTTTCTAAATGAAAGAATTAATGGAGTGGATTGAAAACTATTAGAATCATAAAGTTCGGTGGAAATAGACTTTACTTTTATTTTTAAGTTCATCATTTAGGAAGAGTTTCAGTTCTAGAAGTTTGGAATTTAAAGTCAGTGTCAACCCTAGATACCATCTCCTCTACCACCTGAATATTTCATAGTAAACTGTTGAGAAATGAACATATCCTCAATTGATAAATGCTCAAAGGGTGTGAACAGGCAGCTTTCTGAAAAAGAAATTAAAGCTATGTATAACCATATGGAAAAAATGCTCTACATCACTATTAATTAGAGAAATGCACATTAAAATGATTCTGAGATATCACCTCACCTATCAAAAATGACATTGCAGGAGAAGGCATGAAAGAAAAAATAGATACACTAATGAACATTTTGGTGGAATTTAAACTGGTCTAACCGTTCTGGTGAACAGTTGTGAACTTTATCCTATAGAACTGTGCTTACCAACAATACCACTGTTAGGTCTGTATTCCAGAGAACAAAGAATAATGTACAGGACCTATGCATACAAAAATATTTATGGTAGCTTTTTTTTTTTTGTGGTAGTGAAGAATTGGAATCAACAAATGACTGAAGAAGTTGTGGTGTGTGATTATGATGGAATACTGTTGTGATAGAAGAAATTATAAAGAGGGTGGTTTCATAAAAACATGAAAAACTTTATGTATTGATACAAAATGAAGTGAACTGAACCAGGAGATCACTATGCACAGTAGCAGCAATATTGTATTGATGATTAACTATGAAAGATTTAACTACTCTGATCACTGCAGTGATCAAAGACAATTCTGAAGGACTCTTGATGAAAAATACTATCTAATTCCAGAGAGTTGATGAACTCTAAGTGCAAATCGAGGAATAATTTTCTCTCTTTATTTATTTATTTTTGGTGTCAAAGCTAATATGAAAATATTTAAAATAGTTTACATTTATAATTGATATTTTGCTTGCCTTCTTAGTGGGTGGTGGAGGAAAGATGAGAATTGAGAACTCAAGGGTTTTTTTTTTTTTTTTGTTTTGTTTTTTAAGAATATTAAAAAATAAATTTTTTTTGAAAAGGGGGGGAAAAAAAGGAATACCTATATAAACTAGGAATACATTTGGACTCCAGATACTTGCAGGAGTAGAAGGTCTAAGCAAGCTCTAAGAGAGCAATATGCTGAGGAAATAGAGGAATTTGTGAGTGTGATCTGAATTCTGAAAAAATAAGTCATTTATTGATGTTATTTCATCCTTTTTACCATTGGCCAGCCATTGGATGACAGCCTCATTGCCTTCCGCACACGCTCTAAAATGCCCCTAAAAGATGTTCCTTTAGGACAGCTAGAGGCTGAGCTCCGGGCTCCAGACATCACACCCGACATGTATGACCCCAATACAGCAGATGATGAGGACTGGAAAATGTGGCTTGGGGGGCTCATGAATGATGATGTGGAAAATGAAGGTAAGTGGTCTCATTGGCATCAATTTGTATTTCTTTCCTAATTTTCTTTAACATTTTCAGTTAGCTGAAAACTTAGAGAATGGGATGTTTGGTTATTCAAACAATTCAAACATTTATTAGTGTTTGATATTGTGTGGTGGGCCCTAAGGATACAAAAAACATGGACCACATTGGTTCTAGTTCTTATGGAGCTCATATTATATGTTGAAATACAGCACACGTACACGTGTGCGCATGCGTTTCTACAAGTCAGTTGGAGTAAGGAGAAAAAGATGATCTACTTGTTAGCATTATTAAAGGGAGAGAATCTGACATGAGGTGAGAAGTTAGGTAATGTGACCTTGGTTTCTAAAGTCCTGTTCTGTTTTTCTTAAGGTTAAATATGAAACTCTCTTGTTTGAAACTTTTATGCTGAATTTTTTCTAGAATCTGTTAATGTTTTTCTGTTTTCATATTATATAATAAAACATGTTTTTTTTTTTCTCATATCTCAAAGTTTTATTTTAAATTTGTAATAAATGTAATAAATACATAATAAATATGTAATGGCAACAATATTGATTCCAAACACACAAAAATGTTAAAACATGTTTTTCAATTGTGTTTCACAATGATATATTAAAAATATATATCTGGCATTATGGTAGATCCTAGGTATAGAAAAACAAAAGCAAAAAAAAACTCCTCTAGGAGTTTTAAGTTCTATTTTGTGGATACATCATACACTTGAATAAGAAATTGCAAAATAATTTAAAGTTAAAAGGATTGGGTCGCCAACAACTGTGGTAATCAAAGAATCAGCCTCTTTGATTAATGTACTTTTTTGTACTGCTATGTATGACCCATATCAGATTACTTGCTCTCTTAGGAATGGAGGAGGTGATGGAGCAAGAAAAAATTTAAAATTTAAACCAATTCCCTACTGACTCAATATGTACTAAGCTCCAAGCCAGATAGGTTTCAGGCTTTTCAGGTTGGTATTCTAAGGTTCCTTTCATCCTTGATTCCAGGCCCAGTACTCTGTCCTAAAGCTTCTTAAACTGAGGGGATCACTTAACTGAATTGGAGAGGTCATAAAAAACATTAAACAGTAAAACGTGTCAAATATTGGGCCAAGATTTAGCTGTTTATGTAAAAAATATATAAACAAGCCATATCCATCTCATTAGTATGAAATTTGCTTTTGTCTTTAATAAATAATAAAATTATATGTATACCAAAGATTGTTTTAAAATAAATTTCTTTATAATTATTTATCAGTTAAAAATTTTTTTTGTACTTCTTTATTGTTCTAATTTTGAACACCACTGTTCATTGATCAGTAAGAAAAAAGTGAAAACTAGAGAGATTGAAGAATTTCGGAGTTGGAAGGAACCTTAGAAAACCATCCAGGTGCTTGGAGCTCAATACCTTTTGAATCAGTAGGGGATTGGTTTAAATTTTTAATTTCATTACATATTCTGAAACATTAACACAATTCCTAATATGTTTTACATGATTAAACATATGTAGCCTACATCAAATTGCTTATTACCTTAGGGTGGGGGAAGGAAGGAAAAAATTCAGAACTCAAACCTTTCAAAAAATGAATGTCAAAAATTATCTTCACTTGCAATTGGAAAAAAAAAAAATACTATTAAAAATTCAGAACCTCGAGAATCAGCCCTGAAGTCAAGAGAACCTGAGTTTATATCTGGCCTCAGATACTTAACACTTCCTAGTTGTGTGAACCTAGTCAAATGACTTAACCCCAATGGGCTCAGCCCCCTCCCCCCCAAAAAAATCCGGAATCTGTAAAAAAAAAATATAGATAGATAGATAGATAGATAGATATAGATATATCTATCTATCTATCTATATATTTCAATACTTTAAGTAGTTGTAAATTTTGTTGATGTGGATATTACTTCTGATGTCAGTAGCTGTTGGAATCCTTACAACGTATTAACTCATTAGAGTTGATAGAGAACAATAATTGTCTAATTTAGCATGGTTCAGTATGATTGATCTGATCCTACGAGGAGATGTTATGGGCCAGAACTTGAAACAAGGTACTAAGTGGAATTAAGGAGACAGTGTTTAAATCTAGTTTAGCATTGATTTAATCATACAACAAATAATGGTTTCCCAGTGATATAATGATTGGTGTGTACTCAGTGAATAGCATATAAGCAAGAAGCTCTCAGGGCCAAAGAGAACTCTGGGAGATACAGAAACCCACAAGCCCACTCTCGGAGGCAAAGTCAGATTCATTCCATCTTCCACCTTTGTGCTGGCTGGAGCAAAAGAAAGCAGAGGCAAAGGACAAGCTGCAAGAGCTCTTGGAACCAAGCAGAGAGATAGGCCTCTAAGAAAGCTAACCGGACCCAAGGAAGGAGATAAGAAATAAACGTTTGGATTTTATCAGCTGGCTGTATTTGGAGTGATTATTACTCTGAACTGAAACTAAATCTGCCTCCAGAAAACCTCCCCAAGAAACCTGCTCCCAGAGAACCATCTTATATTATAAAAAAGAAGAGAACACCACAAGTAGCAACACTTTATGACTTGGTATATAATCTGCAAGAATTTGACATTTTCCTTTTTTAGGTCTGCTTAGTAGAGTTAGACTTCACAATCTTGTTGTGAGGGTTGGGGTTTTTTTAAAAAGGGTGGTGGCGGTTATGATAATTTGGCTCTATATCTTCAAATTGGAACTTAAAAAAATTTTTTTTTGGTTAATTGTGTATGTCTTAATTGGTTCATGGGGCTGACGTCAATTTGTGAAAAAAGGTCAACTAATGATTTGTACACTCATTTCCCAAACCCTAATTCTGTTTTTTTTAATTCAGAGTTTAATCACAAGACATTGCCATAGAGTATATATCTCTCCATTCCTATATTTCTTTTACATATTATACTCAGAAGGAATGGAGAGGAGTTAGATAAATGAAAGACTTATTGGAGAGTATCTGTAAATGATTGATTAGTTAGGGCTAGATCACCTTGAGTAGAAGTATGTGGGTACCCAGGTGATAATAGAAAGAAGCGTCATTTCAGCCAACCAGATGTTTGTAAGAATTGTATTACAACAATTTTTTTTCATGTGACCTGCTTTATTGTATTAATCCCTTTTTCCCCCTCAATAATATTTCATTTTTTCAAAAAATACATAGTTTCCATCACTATTTGACAAAATTGTTGGAATAATTGGGGAATTTTTGGTCAAAAAACTAGGGTACATTGTGGAATGCAAAATGGATAATTTTGATTATATTAAGTTAAAGAGTTTTTGTACAAACAAAACCAATGCAGACAAAGACTAAAAGGGAAGCAATAAACTGGGGAAAAGTTTTTACATCCAAAGATTCTGATAAAGGCCTCATTTCTAAAATACTCTATAGAGTTGACTCAGATTTATAAGAATTCAAACCATTTTCCAATTGACAAATGATCAAAAGATATAAACAATTTTGAAGATGTACAAATTAAAAACATTTATAGTCATATGAAAAAATGCTCTAAATCATTATTAATCAGAGAAATGCAAATTAAAATAACTCTGAAACTCACTATTTCTCAGATTGGCTAAGAAGACAGGAAAAGATAATGATGAATGTTGGAGGGAATGTGGGAAAACTGGGACACTAATGCATTGTTGGTAGAATTAAGACTCTGGAGAGCAATTATGCCCAAAGGGCTATCAAACTGTGCATACTATTTGTATTGTAGTGTTACTACTGGGCTTATATATCCCAAAGAGATATTAAAGAAAGGGACCCACATGTGGAAAAATGTTTGTGGCAGCCCTCTTAGTAGTAGCAAGAAACTAGAAACTGAGTGGATGCCCATTGGTTGGAGAATGACTGAATAAGTTATGGTATATGAATGTTATGGAATAGTATTGTTCTATAAGAAATGATCAGCACAATGGTTCCAGAGAGACCTGGAGAGACTTACACGAACTGATGCCAAGTGAAACAACCAGAACCAGGATGGCAACAAGATTATACAGTGATCAATTTTTATGGACGTGGCTCTTTTCGACAATGAAGTAATTCCGTTCAGTTCAGTGATCTTGTGATGGAGAAAGCCATCTATCCAGAGACTGTGGGAACTGAGTGTGAACTACAACATAGCATTTTCATTTTTTTATTGTTGTTTGCTTGCATTTTGTTTTCTTTCTCATTTTTTCATTTTTGATCTAATTTTTCTTGTGCACCATGATAAGATGGAAATATGTATAGAAGAATTGCACATGTTTAACATATATTGGATTGTTTGCCATTTGGGGGAGGGGGTGGAGGGAAGAGAAGGAAAAAAAAATTTGGAGTACAGGGTTTTACAGGAGTAAATGTTGAGAATTATCTATGCATGTGTTTTGAAAATAAATAGCTTTAGTCAAAGAAGAAAAAAAATAATTTCCAACATTTATTTTTATAAGATTTTGTGTTTCAGTTTTTTCACCTTCTCCCTCCCAAGACAGCAAGCAGTCTGTGATGTAGTCAGCAAATATGTAACTATAGTACTAAAAGCTAAGGGAGGCCCTTTCTAAAAGGCCATTTTTCAATATGTCTTCCAAACCATCATAGAAACTGGTGCTCTAGGGTCTGTTGACCTATCTTTGCTGCGTTTGGGCAAGAACTGTCTATAGAGGAAGATTTGTTAACCTATATACAATTCCCTTATGCTACTGGACATTCCCCACAACTTCACTAATTGTTTAATAGGTTTTTATAGAGAGCCCATTGTACAGAGACCTAACTACCAAGTTCCTTAGGGAACTACTAAAGAAATAAAAGATAGAAATATGCTCAAAAACCTTGTAATTTTGTTGAAGTGTGAATATACTCTAAAAGACATTATAAATAAGTATAAAAATTAAATTATTATGAACTATGAGTACAGAAATTCTTTAAAAGGACTGACAAGAATTGAGTGGAGGTTAGAGAAAGTTTCCCAAGTAAGGTAGAGATTGATGGAAGTTTTGAAGAATGACAGGGATATATTTTCATGAAGAGAAATGGAAGAACATCATCTTGTACAATTATTTAATACAATTGATTTTTTTTTCTTTTTTAAATAAATTCCAAGCTTAAGTTTGTATTTATCCCAGATAATTTTCACCTTGTTGGTTTTTGACCTTATCTTTATAAAGATCTTGGTACAAAAATGAACAAGTCGTTCTCTGGCCCTTGATGGAGCCCAGCTGATGTATTTGACTTAGAGGAGAATAAAGAGATTCCTAAACATGGAGCTTTAGCATCAGGGACAGAGATTAGAAAGTTTCTAAAAAACCATTTTCTTTTTTTTTTTTCTCTTTAGATGAAGCAGATGATGATGATGACCCAGAATATAACTTCCTAGAAGATCCTGATGAACCTGACACAGAGGATTTTCGCAATGACCGAGCAGTGAGAATTACGAGTAAGTCCTAATTGTGGGTGTGTCTCATCCTCAACTCTTGTCCATTTCCCTTCTAATGTCTTTTAATACAGAATTTGGGGGGTGGAATTTACAGGTTATCCTAGTTGGGGTGCTCACATCTCTTATCAGATTAGATTTTCAAGCTCTATAGCTTTAGTGGCTCCAAAGTTGAGCCTCTCTGTTCAATCAACATGATGCCAGGCTGGACTTGGAGTTTACCAACAAACATTTATTAAGGACTTACTATGTGCTACCAGGGTACTATATTAAGCCCTAGACAGAGATACCAGTATAAAAATATGACAGTTCCTATCCTCAGGGAGCTAATAGTTTATTGAGGGGATTTAATGTCTCCACAGTTGAGTAAATAAAGAATATATACAAAAAGGATAAAGTTCAAAACTTGTCTCTGGCATTTATCCCTATGATCATAGGCATGTTATTTTACCTCTTAGGGTATGAGTCTCATCATCTTTAAAATGAGGAGTTTGGACGAGGTAGCCTCTAAGGATTCATTCTATAATTTGATGATTTTGTGGGTAGAAGGCTTCTAGCCTCTAGGGAAGTAGGAAAGGGCCTTTTGAAGAAGATGAAACTTGAGTCCAAATCCCTTGAGTTTGGGATTTTAGGAGGGAGAATAGTCTAAGTGTGGGAGAAATGAAAGATGGAAAGTAAATCAAATACGCTATAATTTGGCTATAGTGTAAAATATATGAGAGGAAATAATGTGAAGTCCACCTAGAAAGGTAGACAGGAGTCAAATTGTGAAAGACTTTAATTGCCAAATAAAGGAATTTATATTTTATCATAGGGATTGCAATTGGCAGTGAGATACAGTCAGATCTGTGCTTTTGGAAAATCAATTTGGCAGTTGTTTGGAAGATACACTGTAGGAAAATAGAAAACTATTGCGGTTGTCTAGGTGGTTGTGATGTGAGCAGAGACACATGGATAGATGTAAGAGAATTTATGAATTAGTATTTATAAAATTTGGTGACTGATTGATTATAAAGTGCTGAGCATGGTTCCTAGGTTGCAAATTTGGGCATTTGAAAGAATAATGGTGCCATGGCCAGAGGGAAATTAGGAGGGAGGTCAGTAGGAATCCAGATAGAGCAAGTCAGAGGAAATTGGGATCCCTAAGGAGCTCAGGGGACAAAGAACTGGGCCTAGAGGCAGAAAGAATTGAATTCAGACATTGGCTTAGCTACTGACAAGCTCTGTGACCTGGCTGGGAAAGTCATGAAATTCTGTCTGCCTCAGTTTTATCATTTGTAAAATGAGGACCATAATAGCCTCTGTTGTCTAGGGTTATGAGGATAAAATGAAATAATGGTTGCAAAGTGCTTTGTAAACATTTAAGGCCTGTGTGTGTGTGTATTTATTTATAATATATATAAATTGCATGTAAATATATATATTATATATATATAAAAACATATAACTGTTAATTAAACTATTAAGAGTATAGGAGGCAGCTGGATGGTGCAGGGAGTAGGGGTACTGGCCCTGGAGTCAGGAGGACCTGAGTTCAAATATGACCTCAGACACTTAAAACTTTCTAGCTGTGTGACCCTGGGCAAGTCACTACCTCACCAAAAAGAAAGAAGGAAGGAAGAAAGGAAGGAATTTGTAAAGCACTGGGTAAACTTTAAAAGTCATATCCATCTGCCAGTTGTCATAACTTAACATACTTTCAGCTCAATGATGCAGCAAATATTAAGCACCTTTTGTGTTCATGGCCCTATGTGAACACTGGAAATGAAAAGGAAAAAATAAAGCTGTCTTTTCAAAGAATTTATACTCCTTACAAGATATTGTATACATGCCATCGTAAGAAAATTCAGACAGGAAAAAACACTTTTATATTTTAAAAATGAATGTTTTTCTAATTTCATGTAAAAACAATTTTTTAATATTCTTTTTTTTTTTTTTAATTTTGAATTCTAAATTCTCTCTTCCCTCTTCCCCTTCTTCCTGAGAAAGCAGGCAGTTTGATATAGATTGTACATGTGTAGTCATGTAAAATGTATTTGTATATTAGTTGTGTTGTTACACATCCCCATGGGGAGAAAAGTAGTATGCTTTGATCTGCTTTTAGATTCTATCACTTCCTTCTTTGGAGGTATATACCATTTTTGGTCGTAAGCCCTTCAGATTGTCTTGGTTCTTTGTACTACTGAGAATAACTATGTTATTTAATAGTTGATCATCTTATAGTATTGCTAATACTGTGTACAATGCTGGTTCTGCTCATTTCACTTTGCATCAGTTCACATAAGTTTTCCCAGGTTTTTCTGAAAGCAGGCAGGAAAGAACATTGAGAGTTCTTTGGTTAGGGAGACCAAGAGAGATTTCACTAAAGATGAGAACTGATAGAAATACTTTGAGGTCATAATGCATTACAGGCCTGAGAGGTCCCCACTTGTGCAACTTCTTAGATGTGGAAGATATCACGTTAGAGAAATTTACTTATGTTTCAACCTTTATTGAAATGGAAAGTTCATGTAAGGAAGTAGTATGAAATGAGATTGTAAAGGCAAATGGGAGTCAGATTCTGAAAGAATTATGTGCTAGAATAAGGCATTTATACTTTTATGCTCTTAGGATGGACCAGTCAGTATAATTTTCCTTAAAACTATGTCTGACCCTGTCATTCCCTTGCTCATTAAATTCAGTGATTTCCCATTATTTCCAGGAAAGGATTCCAAGAATCCTCTCTGGCATTTAAAGCTCACCACAGTCAGGCCCTTCTTTTGCCTTTCTAAAATTCTCCCTCACACATACTCTGACTTAACTATTCTTCACACATAACTTTTTCACATGTTTGTGGCTTTGAACAGGCTTTCTCTTATTCCTGGTATGCACTTATTGAGTTCCTTCAAAACTCAATTCAAGTGTCACCTTCTATAAGTAGTCTTTCCTGATCAACCCAAATGCTGGTGCCTTCCCTCCCCAAATTACCTCCTATTTACTTTGTATATATAATCTATACATACTTATATATGTGCATGTTGTTTCTCCTGTTAGAATATAAGCTTTGTGGGGGACAGGGGGAAGGAATTAGAAACTCTTCTACCTTTGCCTATATCTGTAGCACAATTTCTGGCATATATTAGGTATTTAATAAAATGGACATTGTTTGATTTGTGAGTAAAAGAGTAAGATGATTACACTTGGTGCTTTCTGAAGATTGACAGCTACGTGAAGAAAAAAATATTGGAAACAAGAAGATATATTAATGCAGTTATCCAGACCAGAGGTGATAAGGGTTTAGTCTAGAATTGTTACTTTGTGAATGGAGAAAAGAAAAAAGATATAAGCGATACAGAGGCAGAAATGACAAGGTCATGAGATTTGGCAGTTAATTGGGTATAAATGTAGGCTAAAGAGAAATCAGGATTGACTTTGGTGTTAAGAACCTGAGTGACAGGGAGTATATTAGAGTCCTCAGCAGAAGGGAATTTTGGAGGAGGGCTACGTTTGAATTCATTGTGATATGTTTAGTTTGAGAAATCAATAGAATTTAGAAATCAGAAAGCAGCTGATTGTATAGGATTGAAATTTAGGAGAAAGATTGGAATGTTTATCCAGATTTGACATTCATAGAGAATATGCCTGACCACTAAAGACATTGCAACTAGAAGATCTCTAACAATATGCCACAGAGTTCTATCCCTGACCAATATACTTAGCACTCTTGGGGAAGGTTGTTCCACCATGAGACCTCCTAACTTTACTGCTTTCTGGGACAACTCTCTCTTCATCTTGTCCAAGACACTGTTGTGAGTAGTTTAATCAGGTGTCTGATATAAATTATGATACATTATTCCTAGTACATTTCCTTGATCTATCATTATCATAATCCTATCAGAAAAGGAAACCTACTGGATTCACTAATAGTCTATTTGGTTTTGTTGTAGAAAAAGAAGTGAATGAGCTGATGGAAGAATTATTTGAAACTGTAAGTAACAAACTTTTAACTGGGACCTTGAATAGTAAAATTGGATGATTAAAACTATGACACTCCTTTCCCTGCCAGGGGTCCTCTCCCACTCTCCATAGTTCTTTTCTAGAAAACTAGAATAATCTGAAAGGGAAAATCTTTTTCCAAAACCAGAAAAGTAACGTGATTTAAAATTATTTCTGATTATTGTCAGCTCTCCATTATCCTCATGTAATTATTCTCAGTAAAACTTTAGCCTCCCACATTTTGTCTGCCACATAGCAAACTATATAGATGATCTCCTGCACTATCATTTGGTGTGGCCTCAGGAATTGCCTCAGCAAATATAATTAGGAAAAGTAATATACTGTTTCAAAATCCTATAAGGAATTGTCAGATAAAATGTTAACAGTATTGGATCATCCAGTCAGGTATCTCATTGATGTAGCTGAGAGTTGGCTTTCTTGTTAGATTTATGTGTCCCTCTCACTCCCCCTAAAAAACCCACAACAAACTATGAGACTTAAGTGTGAGAATATTAAAACCTCAGAATAATATTGATAGCCTCCACATGGCTCATTTTGAATGCCTTTGTCTGTTTCTTATCACTAGAATGAGGTTCTTAAGCAGCAAAGCCCAGAATATTAATTCTTTCCTCTTCTACTTAGTTCCAAGATGAAATGGGTTTCTCCAATATGGAGGATGAAGGTCCAGAGGAGGAAGACAATGTGACTGAATCCCGGCCCAACTTCAATACTCCCCAAGCCTTACGGTAGGATTAACAAATTGACAGAAATACTAGATGACACATGTACATCAGGGGTATTTTATGTAAGGGTTTAGGGAACTATATCTTTTTCCTCAGAATTTGTGCTTTTTATTATTTTCAAAGCTATTTCATTGTTCCCTAACAACTAATCTAAGATACAAAGCCTTTTGAAGCTTTCTGGCCCCTAAGCCTGCTTGGCTCTGTGAGTACAGAAATCTGTTGTACCCAGTTCCTGATTGTTTTTCTTACTTCTTCATCTTCTTTCTCTTTTGTTCCTTGCCATACATTCTAAACTAATAGCATGAATTTCTATTTACGTGGTTAAAAAAGACATATAGATCTAGCAAAATTCTATCAGGGTAAAATAATTAGAACTGCAGATATTAAAACAATTCACACAAAAGCTGTTTGGTCCCATAATTGATAGCACTTACTCTTTCTTAGCTCATCAATCTATTATAGTTACCTGATATTATATTGGCCCATTGTGATGTTGCTTTAGTCTAGTCATCTTTCTCATAATGTTCCCTGAGGAGAGTGTCTGAGAACAAGTTAAGGGTAATAGAATGGATAAATGAACATAATCTGATATGCCCTGATGAAATGGACAGATTTCATGAATGCAGGTTCTGTGACCATTTAGGAGTACATTTAACTTTCATAATGAATTTTTGGTTCACTACTCGTATGCATTTAAAATCACTTAATTATATCTATCTTCCTTCTCCCAATTGAGAAAAATTAAGGAAATTCAAATAGTACAGTTTTCTCCCCCCCCCCCAAAAAAAAAATTCATAATTATTCATCTTTACCCATAAATACTCTCAAAGTTCACGAAATCCAGTCCCCTTACTTAAATCTGCTTTGTTAAAAAGAAATTGGGAAGCCTCTGAGCAAAGAAACCAACCTTTATTAAGACAAGTAAAGATGGAGTGTGAGACCCTGAAATAGAACATTCAGTTATTTGTAGATTTCTTCATATATGGTGCCACAAAGTCCTCTAGAAGCTGATTCATGGAAGTTTGCATTTTGCAAGTCATTGTGTCCTAACTTGAAGACATCCTAACTTTGTTTTTTTCATCATGTCTCAATTAGCTCTTTACATGACTTTCTTACTTTATCATTTTAATATGTAGATATGATGATTATGGTCACACATTTAAGATACACACTTTATAATGATGTATTTACATTTCTAAGGTCAACTAGCACAGGAATTCCCTTAAAACTACATCATAGTTTGGTTATACACAGGTTTGGTTTTTTTGTTTTTTTTAACTCGGCACTGTGTATTTAATTATAAATCTCAGTTATTTCTTATCCTGTTGATTATAGCAGATAAAAAAAATTAGCAAGATAATACAGAACAAAGCACTCAAGGCATTGATTATTGATCTATTTCCTTTCTTTTGGGGAGGAAAAAACCCTAAATTCTTGCAGAAATTGATTCTCTACAAGAATACTGAATCTAGTTGAGAACTCAGTGACTGAAGAACGGGTCTCCTTTTTATGGGGCAGTGCAGCTCTAGACCAAGCTGTATCTGTTTGGGAAAGGAGCAAAAGCAACAGCTGGCATCTCTAGCAGCCTCTCTAGATGAGTTGTACTTGAGAGGTGTTGAATTATGTGACCAGCTACAGATTATTTTTCAAACTATGATATGATATCTATCATCATCTTTCCTACCCTGCTTAGACTTTGCTTCTCCTTCCCCTTTTACTCATATTCATTTGGGTCATTAATGTAAGCTTTTAAGTACTGACTACATATCCATGAGCTACTCAGCAATACCCTGGGAGGTTGGGATAGATGTGCTTGTATTAAGTACCAGCCATGTACCAATCCAAAACTGAGTACAGAGATTTTTTTACATTAACCAAAGTTTTGGCTTTTCTGCCTCCTTGTGGCCTTGGATTGATACAAGTTCACTACTGCTGAAGTACTATGTAGCTTGCCTGATGTTATTTGCTAGGTCCTCAGGTTTCTTTAAACTGTTACCTGAGTATTGAAAATAATGTAAAGCCAACAGAAGGAAAAAAAAAACAAACCCAATTATGACTATACAGGAGTTCTTTAAAGAAATTACCATCTTTTCATTATTGACCTTATAGAAGGAAAGTGCTAAACATAAAAACTAGTCATTGTAATAATTCAGGCAAGACCTTTTCCCTTATTCTTGTAGTATCAGCTTAGAGCTACCACTGAAATATGGAGCAGACTCCATATTTCAGTCTGCTCTCACTCCAAGAGATAGCATTGTAGATATTTAATTTCTTGGTTTATTCAGTTGAGCACCTTAGTATTTAATATATTGTTTTGTAAGACAGATCAGAGGAATAGTAGTTTGTAGTATAGTGCCAAGAGGAGAAAGATCAGTGGTAATGTTGTTAACATTAGACCAACCTCCTTATTTCTGTTCATTAAAATTAGTGTGTGTTCCACAGGGCTCTTCCCCCTCATCTCTGTACCTATTACTCTTCATCATACCCCTAGGATTTTGGCTTTTCGGGGGCGGGGGGGGAACCCAGTAAAATTTAGTGAAAAAAGTGGAGCAGAGATAGGATATAGTAGAGGCCACATCCGAAATACAGGGATCACATAAAAGTTTCAGACCTAATAGATTTTGTCTTTTTCCAAAAAAGTCTCAGTTACTCTTAGAAGAAATATTTACTGTGACATATCCATGTGGTGCAGGAATGTTGCCATCAGTTACTCAGAGACTAGTTAGTGTATTTTATTTTTGTTTTGTTTTGAGGCAACCAGTGTTTGAGTGATTTGCCCAGTGTTACACAGGTAGTAAGTATCTGGAATCAGATTTGAATTCAGATCCTCCTGACTTCAGGACAGTGCTCTATCCACTACATCACCTAGATGCCCCTACACTTAAGTGTAATCATACTGATGCTCCTTCTCTCATTCCTGCTCTTTGGTCATTTCCTTGCTTATCTGCATGTCACCCAGTGGGTGATCAAGGGAAAGGGCAGGTTGGAAAATATCCTCTATTTTGAGTCATGGCCAAGATGGAAGTTAGGGATTGGAAACCCCCTTGGTAAGTTCTTGTTACTTGACTCTTCTGATACCCTTTCTTCCTTTTTTTAGTGAAGAATGGGTTCTGGGGAACATCCAAATTTTTAAAAATCTCCTTTTGGAGACAGGTTTGAAGAACCTCTAGCGAACTTACTCAATGAGCAGCATCGTACAGTAAAGGAGCTGCTGGAACAACTAAAGATTAAGAAGAATTCAACTAAGCAACAACCAGAGGCAGAGAGGCCCAAGCCCCAGAAGACCCAGCAGACTCTGATTTTGGATGCAGCTCAGAGGAAAAGACTTCAACAACAGATGCAGCAGGTAAGATTCCTCTTATGGTGATAGTTAGATTTCATTTGAGCAGAGATTGAGGCTTATATTTAATTAAAGCCTCTGAAATAGCTTTCTTCGTATCAGTAGAAAACCATATCATTTGAACATAAGGCTGAAAGAGACTTTGACATAGCCATTCTCTTGCTATGAATGATAGCCTTTAAATTTTTGTTGTTCATTCATTTTCTTTTTTTTTTTTTTAAATAGCCTTTTATTTACAGGATATATACATGGGTAACTTTACAGCATTAACAATTGCCAAACCTCTTGTTCCAATTTTTTCACCCTTACCCCCCCCCCCTCCCCTAGATGGCAGGATGACCAGTAGATGTTAAATATATTAAAATAGAACTTAGATACACAATAAGTATACATGACAAAACATTATTTTGCTGTACAAAAGAATCAGGCTCTGAATTATTGTACAATTAGCTTGTGAAGGAAATCAAAAATGCATGTGTGTATAAATATAGGGATTGGGAATTTAATGTAATGGTTTTTAGTCATCTCCCAGAGTTATTTTTCTGGGCATAGCTAGTTCAGTTCATTACTGCTCCATTAGAAATGATTTGGTTTGTTCATTCATTTTCAATTGAGCCCAACTCCTCACAACCTTCTGGGATTTTCTTAGCAAAATTATTGGAGTGCTTTTCTATTTCCTTCTCTCAGCTCATTTCACAAATGAGATGAACAGGGTTAAATGACTTACCCAGGGTCACACAGCTAGTAAATGTGAGTCTAGATTTGAACTCAAGACGATGAGTCTTCCTTACTTCCAGGCCAAGAGCTCTATCCACTCTACCATCTAGCTGCCCATTTTCAAGGGCACAAGATTCCAAATAGCCTTCTGTAATATATTCGAGATTCTAACAATTGACATGGGACAGGTATAGTTTTTCCTTTTAGCTGATCTAATTCCTCATGTTACAACTGATACTCATTAGTTCTGGTCCTATCATTCTGATTAAGAGTTACCTTTCTGGTAGATCTAAGTCAAGACAGAATGTTAAGGTTAGTCACTGTTGTCATAGGCCTCTAGAAAGAAAAACATTTAAGTTAAAAGTTCCAAATACACTGGTAAAAGTTCCAAATACACTGGTAAAGTGTTCCTAGGTTCCTAATATGTCAGCCTTCTACATATCACTAATGTATTTTTTTTTTCTCCCTTCTAGCATGTTCAGCTCCTGACTCAGATTCACCTCTTGTCCAGTGCCAACCCAAGCCTCAGTTCGGAAGCTAATACCACCAAGATGTTTCTTGTAAGGCTTGTTTATCCCTAGAGTCTGAAAGCTAGAGTGTGAAATTAGCTATTCAAATATAATTTCCAAAATTTATTCATCCTTCATAATTTTATATTGATCCTTTTACACTAGATTGACCAATTTTCTTTTATTTTTATCTTAGCTATTTTCTTTATGAAAATATAGATAAATATATATAGTCACTTTTGGGCCTGCCACCTCATATTCTCTTACTTCTCAATTTAGTTTCATGTGAGTCCACTCTAATTTTTTTTTTTTTTCTGTTTTTACTAGAAACCATCTTTTAATAGCTATAGAGTTAACTGGTGATTTGCTAAGCATATGACTGGTGAATTACAGTGTACTAACCTAATTTTGAACAAAGTAAAAAAATGACTTGTTTAAGTAGTTAAGTTGAAGAAAGGAGTGGAACATTAAATGCTATAATTTGTCAATGGGAAAATTGCCCCTGAATTTAGTTGCAGGGGAATGATGATGTATGCTATATATATTTCTGAATATGGGCTTCTTGTGTGATAGCAAATAGCCTGTGGTCTATTTAAGAAGAAAGAACACACTCAGAAGATATTTTAATAAAAAACAACACATGTTACTAATTTTGTTTTTATATCATCTTTATTTCCAAATATATATATATCTTTCTTTCCCCCTTCCATAAGGATCTGTCCTTTATAGCAAAGAAATTTTAAAAGGGAGGGAGAAAAACTAAAGTTCAACAAAACTAATCAACACATCATCCACATCTTACATTATATTCAGTGTTCAACATCCATGGTACCCTACTTCAAAGAAGGAAGGAGGGGGGATACTTTTGAAGATGAACATTTTTATGGAACATATAAATGAAAATAAGTGTAGTACAGATTGCACATTTAAGTATTTTTAATGTCCTAATTAAAAGTGAAAAAAGAATGAGGTGAGGTTAATGAGGACTTTTTGATACAGATTTTTTTCCCCCTGAGGCAATTGGAATTAAGTGACTTGCCCAGGGTCACACAGCTAGGAAGTGTTAAGTGTCTGAGGCCAGATTTGAACTCAGGTTATCCTGATTCAGGGTTGGTGCTCTATCCACTATGCCATTTAGCTGTCCCTAGTAGTTTGAAAGAAACTATACATAACAGAATTTATTTTATATTATAAACACTAATGTAATATGTATCTCCACCTTGTAGCCTTTCCTTGTTGAAAGAATTTTTTAATCATGGTCTGATCCTTATTTCCGGGACATAGATCATTTCATGTTCATTTTTTTCCCAGAGGGAGCTGGGGACCTTTGCTCAAAGTTCTGTTGTCCTTCACCATCAATTCAACCCCAAGTTTCAGACAATGTTTCAGCCGTGTAACTTGAAGGGCGCTATGCAGCTTATTGAAGACTTTCACTCACAGATCCACATTGACTGTAGCCCTCGAAAAAATGTCAAGAAGAGTGGTAAGGGATAAAATGTTCAAATTAATGTCCAATTCTAGATGCAAGACAGTTTTGCTCCTCTAAGGAAAGCTAAAGTATATAACTGGAATGGGAAAGAGAACGGGATAAACTTTGTCCATTCTCTGCTCTTTTTTCCTTTTTCTAAGGATAGATATATATGATGTTTTAGTCCAGGAAGAATGAATAGGTGGTACATGAAGTGGGAAACAGATATAGGGAGAAATGTCAGTTCCAGGAGTGGACAAGAAAGAGATGATACAGTAGAACTGACTCAGATGTTGCTATGGGAACATGTAGATTTATGGAAATTTTTTAAAATCATCATATAATCTATCATCCATTCAGTTCACTTGAATTCATGCTTATTATAAGACTCCTTGAATTTTTATAATATTTAAATTTTCAAAGCAGCCAATTCATTCTCACAAAATTCCTGTGGGGCAAGTAAAGTATGTGGAATTTCCATTTTATCCATAGATAAACTGGTACAAAATTCTGAGTTCCTGATGTGATCAGTTCATTGACTATTTGGGTCTTTTAAAAAAATAATTATTACTATTTTTATTATAGCTTTTTATTTACAAGTTATATGCTTGGGTAATTTTACAGCATTGACAATTGGCAAACCTTTTGTTCCAATTTTTCCCCTCCTTCCCCCATCTCCTCCCCCAGATGGCAGGTTGACCAATACATGTTAAATATGTTAAAGTATAAATTAAATACAAGTATATATGTCCAAACAGTTATTTTGCTGTACAAAAAGAATCGGACTTTGAAATAGTGTACTATTAGCCTGTGAAGGAAATCAAAAATGCAGGCGGACAAAAATATAGGGATTAGGAATTTTATGTAATGGTTCTTAGTCATCTTCCAGAGTTCTTTCGCTGGGTGTAGCTAGTTCAATTCATTACTGCTGTATTGGAACTGATTTGGTTCATCTCATTGCTGGAGATGGCCATGTCCAGAGGATAAGTAATTTTCTTTGGGTCACAGAGTTAGGAACCAGAACTAGAGCCCAGAGCTCTTAATGCCTAACCTACTTTTGAGGAACTCAGATCAGGTAGATTCCATTTTGGGGCAAGTTTAGCTCTAGAATGTGATAATTTTATTCTGCTTCACTAGTTCTAAAAAGTAGAAAATATATAATTTTGCTTGTAGTTCACTTGGGTTCAGGAGATTTTATTTTGTTAAGTAGGGAAATTGATTTGGTTTGCTGTTCAGTAAAAAAAAATTTAGATATAATTTGATTCAAGAACATATATGAAAAGAATATATTGTGATGTAATAGGACTTGATTTGACATAGTAAAAGCAACAAAAAATTTCAAAGAATATTATAAATAAGATTTAATGGCAATATTGTCTAAATGACAGGGATATATACTATTTATAACCCATCCTATATAGTTCAAGATTTCTGTGAACTGTAGATTCTTCTTACAGCCAATGAATTTCCTTGTCTGCCGAAGCAAGTGGCCTGGATTCTGGCCACAAGCAAGGTCTTCATGTACCCAGAGCTACTACCAATATGTTCATTGAAGGCAAAGAATCCCAGGGACAAGATATTCTTCACCAAAGCAGAGGACAAGTATGTATTCGCTATCAGAAAGGGAAAAAAAATAAAAAACAGAATGAGGAGGAATTACAGTCTCAACTCGTTAGGGGTTGCCAATTTAATGGAGTAGATAGAACAGAAACAGTAAGAAAGACATCAAAAAGAGAGAAATGAATACAGAAGACCTGGTTGGACAGAGTTGTCACCATTAACCATTAGTGGATGGGAACAGAGAGAGAGAGATGAGAGAACTGAAGGGTACCAGGGAAAAGAAATCTGGAGAGTTTGGAGAAGTACTGGGAAGGAGGAGAGACAAGACCAATTTTTGAGTCTGTGCATCTTTTTTTTTTTTTTTTTTTTTTTTTTTTTAAGTTTATTAGCTTTGGGGCTGAAACACTTTGAAGGGACTGAGTTTCCAAAGCCTCTAATCAGTAAATACCTCCTGACTGCCAAGTCTGATAACCAGCTGACTGTGAGAATCAAGAACCTCAACATCAACAGGGCTCCTGACAATATCATCAAAGTGAGCTGCTCCTTTATTCTTTATATCTCTATCTCATGTTCTCTTCCTTTTGTCGAAAAGGGGCTGTTTGATATATTGAATATATTGAATATAGAATATAGAAAAGGGTTTGTTTGATAGAATATAGAATTGGGAACCTTAAGTTTTAAGTCAAACTTCTTTTGAAACATCGAATTAAGTTTTGCCATTATGTTATGGAACCTCCTTTTCTTCCTCTTTACCTGTTTCCTTGTGCTCTGGGTGACGGTCAGTAGGGGCCCTTCTCTTGACTCTTTGCTCTTGTTGCAGTTCCCCCTGGAGAGTTGAGCAGAACTTAAGCAGTATGATCATCATCTGCATTTCCTCTGTTCCTTCCCCTTCCCTCTCCTCTCCCCAACTCTGTCTAGAAGAGAAATAAATATGACACTGGAATAAGGATGGGATCATGCAATTGAAGCATTAATTCAGCCTCAAGTGCAGAAACTCTCACCTTGACCTGTGTGTGATTCCTATGTCTGCTTGTATCCATAGAAAAAGAAAAGGACCTTGATTTCCCCTGTGTTATTACTCCCTTCCTTCTTCCTTTCCCCAACCCCAGTCTGGCATTATAACATGAGGATTATCATACATGTTTATTCTTTGTTCTCAGTATTACAAGAAGACAAAGCAATTGCCAATATTGTTTAAGTGCTGTGAGGAGCTTCAGCCTGATCAATGGAAGCCGCCTGTGGAAAGGGAAGAACGGCATCTTCCTTTCTGGTTAAAGGTACAGTCCTAATTGTTCCTACAGAAAACCAGAGTTATCATGGAAGACCCATTGCAAGAAACTTAAGAGGTCTAGTTCAAGCCTGTAATGCAGTAGTCATCAAATTGGGCTGCAAGAAAGCTTAGGAAATGTTCTTACCTACTCTGAACTTCTAACTTCTATGTGAGATTTTCTCTTGTGTTAGATGAGGTCAGGGTCAAAAGGTATGAAATATTGGATATAATGTTAGATTTTTTTTTTTTTAATGTTTTCACTTAAAATTTTTTTCTATTGTTTTAAATTTTTTTTTCTTCCTCTTTTAAAATTTTTTTTTTTTTTATTTTTGGCTATAAGAGATGACTTTGTGAAAATGATGAGGGGAAGAGACAAAATAGGAAATCTAGATGACATAAAATTAAAAGATATAAAGAGACTCAGAAGTCCACAAAAAGAATTGTCAAGCAACATTGTTTTTTTCTCTTCAACCCTAGTAAAATAAAATAATCATGATGCTTATCTTCCCTGTAGGCCAGTTTACCATCCATCCAGGAGGAACTACGACACTTAGCTAATGATTCTGGAGAATCGGGAAATGTATCTGAAGTAGCTGAACCCAATTCTGAGTCAGGACTTGACAAAGACAGCTTGGAGTCAAAAAATGAGACTCGATATCCCCTACTGTTGCCCAAGGGTGTGGTATTAACACTGAAACCACTTGCTAAACGATTTTCTAGGCGGGCTTGGCGCCAGAGGAGATCATCAGTCCTGAAGCCCTTCCTTATCCCTCCTAGCCCTTCTCTTCAACCTGCCCCCAATACTGGAAGAACTCCAACTAGATTAACCCCACCTGAGGCACCTCCAAGCAAAGTGGTGGTCCGGATCCCCCGATTGATCCAACCAGCCACTGTCTTACAATCAGTGCCAGGACCTCCACCTATTGGTGTCCCTGGGGGTGATGGATTTGAGCTTCCCATAGCTCTGCCATCAGTGGCCCCTGAGAATGGGACATGCCTTCCCCAAACTATGTCCCAAACTTTGCTTTCCCCTGCCCCAGCAGCCTTCCAGCCTAAGGTCATGTTGCCAGCACTTGTCCCTTCAAAACCACGTAAGCCAGGGACAAAACGGAGACCCCCAAAGAGAGATCGGACCAAGCCCTCTCCACTTTTAAAAGCCACTCCCATCCTTCGCCCTGCACCAGTCATTCTCACTGTCCCTGCTACCACTGTAAAGGTGGTGAGCCTTAGTAATGGCTGTAATATGATTCAGCCTCTTGGTGCAGCTGTAGCTCAGAGCCCTCAGACTATCCCCATAACGACTCTCTTAGTTAGCCCCACCTCCTTCCCCTGCCCACTGAACCAGCCTCTTGTAGCATCTTCTATACCACCCTTAATCGTCTCTGGTAATCCTGTGAATCTCCCTGTGCCACCCACCCCAGAGGATCATACACAAGTGAAATCAGACATTCCTTGTCCTCCAGCTGAAGGGAAAAGTACCTTTTCAGCCATGGAACCCAAATTGGAGCCACAAGAATTATCTGCTCTCTGTTCAACTCTCTCACCCAAAGAGGAACACAACCCTGTGCCTCCCACATCAGGCAAGACCACCAGCCAGGAAGACCCATTTGAAGGTAATTCCCATAGCTGGACTGTTGTGAAGACAAATGAAGGGAGGGAAGTCCTAGAACCATTGCCTCAGAACTCCTGGGAAACTATCACTTTTCTCCCAGGGGATTTGGTGGAAATTGTTAAAGTAGAGCCAGAAGATCCTGGGGAAGAAGTCAAACTGCCCCAAAACAAGTCTCCCGAGCAGAATGTCTGTGGCGAAATCAAAGAAGAGGTCTCTGTGGAGCTGGACACAAGTCTTTCAGGTGAGGGGGCAAATAGTACCCAAGAAGTAAAGAAAGAGGCTGTTTTACAGGAGAACGAGAACAGTGAGACTGCAGAGATATCTTCAGTTCCCCAGGAGATTCAGGGGGAAGGGAACACAAGAGAAGAGGTGAGCAAAGGGTCTCCCAAGAATATTTCCTCTCCTACTAACCCTGCTGCCCTTAGTAGTCCCATAGGGAAGCCTGAAGATTCATCCAGTGTTGATGGCCAGTCAGTGGGGACTCCAGCTGGCCCAGAAACAGGGGGTGAGAAGGATGGGCCAGAAGAAGAAGAGGAAGAAGATTTTGATGATTTCACACAAGATGAGGAAGATGAGGAAATGTCATCAGCTTCCGAGGAATCTGTGCTTTCGGTTCCTGAGCTTCAGGTAGGCATTAAGGATACCTATACTATAGTAGTTGAAGACAAAGATAGATGCATTTAATAGGTAATCATATTTCAGTTATCTGCTATAGTATGTGAAAGAGTGATAAGAATTTTTTAAAATGGAATTTCTCTATCTCTTGCTGCTAGGCTTTGTCAGCAATATATAGAAATGCTAGGGATTTGTGTGGGTTTAATTTATATACTGCAACTTTGCTAAAACTGTTGTTTCTAGTAGTTTTTTGGATGATTTTCTAGTATTGTCTAAATATATCATCATATCTTCAAAGAATGATAGTTTTTTTCCTCATTGCCTATTCTAATTCCTTTAATTTCTTTTTCTTACTGCTAAAGTCAGTATTTCTAGTACAATGTTTAATAGTGGTCAAAATGGGCTTCCTTGTTTTGTCCTTGATTTTGTTGGGAATACATCCAGCTTCTCTCCATTACAAATAATGCTTGCTGTTGATTTTAGATAGATACTGCTTATTATTTTTAAGGAGCTCTCTTTATCCCTCTGTTTTCTAATGTTTTTAATAGGAATAGGTCTATATTTTGTCAAAAGATTTTTCTGCATCTATTGAGATTATCATATGATTTCTGTTGGTTTTGTTATTAATATAGTGGATTATGGTAGTAAAGTTCCTGATATTGAACAGTCCTGCATTCCTGGTATAAATTCCATATGGTTGTAGTATTTTATGCTTCTGATAAATTGCTGTAAGCTCTTTGCTAATATTTTATTTAAAATTTTTGCATCAATATTCATTAGGAAGATTGGTCTATATTTGTGTTATAAAAGAAATTTGGCAGGACTCCTTTACCTATTTTTCTAAATAGTTTAAATAGTTTTGAGATTAATTGTTCTTCAAATGCTTGGTAGAATTCATTTGTAAATCCACCTGACATTGGAGATTTTTTCTTAGGGGATTCATTAGTGACTTATTCAGTTTCTTTTTTCATTTTTTTTTAAATACAAATTTGTAAAGCTGGGATAATTAACTCTCAAGTATGCATATTTACCTCAATGGTTTTATAGGAAACCATGGAGAAATTAACTTGGCTGGCTTCTGAGAGGCGCATGAGCCAAGAGGGGGATTCTGAGGAAGAGAACTCCCAGGAAGAGAACTCAGAACCTGAAGAAGAAGAGGAAGAGGAGGTTTCAGAGGGAATGGAGAACCTGCAGAAGGAAGATGAGATGATGGATGAAACAATTGGAGGTCCTGTTGAAAAGCCCCCTTCCACCTTTGCTTCACCTAAAGTAATCCCAGAAGTGGAGACCAGTAGGATTCCCTCAGGTGAGGCTTTCATACCATCTGCTGCTCTTTGACGGTGATAGGATAAGAAATGGAAAAAGAGGCTGAGTAACAAACTAGCCTTTTTTTTTTTTAGTGGACCCACAGGATTGCTAGAGGAATACCACTCATATTTAAAAATTAGGCTCTTTTATATTCTCCAGAACACGTTATACAGAATTTAGTACAGAGTATATATTCAACAAACACTCATTAATCATCTCATCAGTTATCATATTTACTTTGGCTTTACTAAGGATTTTTTTATTTTAATATCAGTCCCTTCCCATTTTTTAAAAAATGTGAGACTGAGATACATATACCTGCAATAGAAATGGTATTCCTAAAGTGTGGGTCATTACTTCTATACAGTAAAGTCTGGTGATTCTCTATTACTTTCAGGATCAAGTTTAAAATCCTGTTTGGTGTTTAAAGCCCTTTATAATCTGTCTCCCCCACTCATCCAGTCACTCCATGTACTCTTAGTGATCCAGTGACAGTGTTCCTATTGTTCCTTGAACAAGACACTTCATTTCTAAACTTAAGGCATTTTCACTGGCTCTCCCTCCTTATTGGTGTTCTGTATTTTCTCATCTTTGCTTTGCTTCAAGTACCAGCTAAAATCCTACCTTTTATAGGAAGTCTTTTCCAGTCCCCCTCATCCTGTTCCTTCATTCTGTTGATTACCTCCAACTTAACCTGTACCTTCTATCTCTGAAAGATAGAAGTGTGGCACCTTCTTGATCTTCCCTTTGTATCAGGAAAGAAGTTGTATATATTTATGATATTAAAAGATAAAATGTGTTGATATTATACAGTACATATATTTTATGTATTCCTGGTTTCTAAATCTGTTCTCTGTCTTCTCTTGATCTTTGCATGTCTTCAACTTCGGCAAAACTTCCCCAGAAATTCTTCTTCTGACCTGTGACATCTTAAAACTCTGATGGGGATAATCATAATATGGAAGGGATAACTGTATATAACTTATTCGTAATTTTTTTTTCGTACATAATTTTTTTTTTTAAATTTTCTCCCAGGATCACCCGAGTTCCTTGAGAATAGGAAGTGTTTATTGGCTTTCTTTATTATATGCCTTACGTTTGCATAGTGCCTTCTTTAAGTACATACTTTTTTGTGTTTTTTGACTACTTTGACTGAACCTACAAAAATAACCGCTTCTGAGGTCCCACAACAAAAGGGGCAGGGGGAAGAGGTGGAAGAGCCAGTCTTGGTCAAATGACTTGAACAAAGTCACACAGCTACTAAATCTCAAGTGTCACATTTGAACTCAAGTTCTCCTGAATCTAGGGAGGGATTCTATCCATTGCACCACCTAGTTGCCTTTATTCACTTTCTCTTACAATCTGTTACCTGATATTTTTTAGGCAATAGGCCCTTGCTATTTGTTACTATCACATAGGTAGAGATGGAGCTATTTTATTCTCTTTTCCTATGACAGTTGGTTTGGGTAGACAAAGCAGGTTTTGAGGCTTATCACTTTTCCTCATAGCCTTTATTTAACAGGTCATTGAAGTCATCTGTTCTGGATTATCCCCAGTGGTTACATGGATGGACCCAGATTCAGGAAGATTTTTTTTTTTTGAGTTCACATCTGTCTAAGATCCTTACTAACTGTGTGATCCTGAGCAAGTCACTTCACCCTGTTTGCCTCAGTTTGCTCATTTGTAAAAGGAGCTGGAGAAGGAAGTTGCAAAGTACTCTAGTATCTTTGCCAAAAAACCAAAAACCCTCTAAATGGGTTCACAAAGTCAGACAAGACTGAATAACAACAATATCAACAACATTCTAACTTTGGAATGGTAGCTATCATCATGTGGATAACCAAAGAAAAACATTTGATCCATTTTTTTAGGAGAAAACACCAAAGCTGTTGGAAAATCCCGAAGTAGTCACCGTACTAGGAGCAAAAGGGGTAGAACACGAGCCAGCAAGGACACCTCCAAACTACTCTTGCTCTATGATGAAGACATCCTGGAACGAGACCCCCTAAGGGAGCAAAAGGATCTGGCATTTGCCCAAGCCTACCTGACGAGAGTAAGCAAAAGTTAGCTACTCTATCAACCAGTCAATACCACTTTAACATCCCTTTATGCAAAGTTCTGTGTCTAGATAAGGAAGAGGCTAAGGAATCAGTCTCTGCTTTCAAGGAATTTGCAGTTGAATGGAGTTGTGATTTGGTTCCTTAAAACTATAAGCATATATTTAGTGGTGTTCATGGTAGAGTCTGAAGTGGGATGCTTGATTTCAAATTCCCAGGCCAGGAATTCTGCCCTATTTAACGTTAGGTCATTAAAATTAGACTCATGAGAATGAAAGTCTGAATGGTATTCTTGTTTGTATTCCTTTTTTGAAGAAGCTTAGTCATATACTTATCGGAAAGTATTTACTTTGTCAAAGAAATGTTTTCCTCATATTCCTATATTTCTCTGTTGACAGTTTGAAAGTTCTGTACAGGTTTTAACTTTCTTTTTGGTTTCTAAAAATGCAACGAGAGTAGCCCCCGATACCATTAGGTTTCATGCTTGTATTATCTCCCTAGGTTACCCTTCAGATCTCTCTGTAGTTATTCTCTAGTCTCTTCCACTTGATATAAGCCCGGGATGCAGGCTTCTGATAACTGAATACTCTTCTTTAGGTACGTGAGGCCCTACGCCATGTCCCTGGCAAGTATGAGGACTTCCTTCGTGTCATTTATGAATTTGAGTCAAGCACACAGAGACGGACAGCTGTGGACTTGTACAACAGTCTGCAGACTCTACTCCATGACTGGCCTCAACTACTGAAGGATTTTGCTGCATTCCTGCTGCCAGAGCAGGCTTTGGCCTGTGGGCTAGTAAGTGGGTAGAGAGACGAGAGTGACTTCCCATCTCTTCTGAGATGATAAGCATGGACTGGGAGGGGAGGATGTAATGGGAAGATTTGGTCTTCCATAATGGATGTTTAAAAGCAGAATTAAAGGGTATCCCATCTATTTCCCAACCTCCCTGCCAAGGAGGAATGTAAACGTCAGTTCCAACAATCAGTGAGTAAGTATTTATTAAGTGCTTATAGGCCTTCTTCTTTCAGCCTCATTTATTTTTATTTTGTTCTACAATTGGGTTATGAAATAATTGTTCCCTTCCACTTCCCACATCCTTAAACACATTGAATACAACCTAAATGTCCCCATTTCTATGAATCCATCATCTTTACCTCAGTTATCCAGGGTGGAACAACTATAATGGTTAATCTCCAGGGAGAGAGATCAGTGTCAAAGCTCATAGTATGATTTGCATAAGTTTCTATAACTGCATTTGGAAATTGTCATCAGCTTCCCTAGATCAGGGAGTTTTATTTCTAGATCTTAAAGGGTAGGGTAGGAGTTTTAAGAACTTTGAGAATGATCCTCTCCTGGTACCCTTTCCTGGCAGTTTGAAGAGCAACAGGCTTTTGAGAAGAGTAGAAAGTTCCTTCGGCAGCTGGAAATTTGCTTTGCAGAAAACCCTTCCCACCATCAAAAGATCATCAAAGTGCTGCAGGGCTGTGCTGACTGTCTCCCACAGGAGATTGGTGAGGTAATGCATCTCAGTTTTACCTTTTTCCATCCCCACCATGGCCTTTCTAAAGAAGAAAAAGTAGTCTAGAGCTTTTTATGCTTCTGGGGAAAGCTGAAAGATAGAGGGGACAAGAATCTATCATCAGATCAGGAGTCTTAAGCCTCAGACTTCTCAGATCCAGAAAAGAGCATATTTGTCTAGGAGGAGGAATGTTCTTCGCCAGCAGTTTTCTTTCTGGCTATAGACTATTTTAGGAGGAACAGAGTGAGAATAATCTTCCCTCCATCTGTTAGAACAAAGAGAAGGAACAATAGGAAACAAAACATTTCCTGCAACAAAAGGAATGTTAATATTGCAGTTGAATGACCACTCCTCCAGGATCCATAGAGAGGATTACCACATAGAAGAGAGGGTAGGGTTTTATGAGCTCTATCTTACGATTCTGAGATCCTGAGGCTAACAGGGTTGGTTTGGAAGAGGTGAGAAGCTATGCTTTTGAGAATTCTTATCCTTTTCTCCAATTTTTCAAGCTTAAGACTCAGATGTGGCAATTGCTTAAGGGCCATGACCATCTTCAGGATGAATTTTCGGTCTTCTTTGATCATCTTCGACCAGTGGCTAGTCGACTGGGTGACTTTGAGGAAATCAATTGGACCGAGGAGAAAGAGTATGAGGTACAGATCCTGACACTCCTGAGGGACTTAGGGGTGAGGGAAGTCAGCAGCAGAGAGTCTGCAGGAGCAGCAGAGTCTGACATAGTTGGTGCTGTTCTTTAGTTTGATGGCTTTGAAGAAGTGGCTCTGCCAGATGTGGAAGAGGAAGAGGAGCACCCCAAAATGTCCACAGCCTCAAAAAACAAAAGGAGGAAAGAGATTGGAGGCCAGAACCATGACAAGGTTGGTCATTGCTATGAGATTCCCCTCTCCCCGTTTTCCACTGTTATATGGTTCTGTGTTACCTCTTTTAAATTAAACTGGCTGGGGAGACTTGGGGAAGTTATGGTACTTTAGAAGGGATAAAGTTGGCATAGGCTGGGAGGCGGGGGAGAGGAGCAGTGCAGAATATCTGCATAGAATACACAGTTAGGTGGGATGACCTCCATCTTCTATTCTAGATCTAAATTTTGGGCCCCCAAATCTAAGACATCACCGTTCATAGAAATTATCCCGTATTTTCCCTTTATGTCTATCTTCCCTATACTAGTAGAAATGAAGATCTAAGAACTGTTAATAACTCCCTTTAGTCTTCCGAGATTCTTTATTTTTTAATGGAGACAAATCCGGCTGAGGCCAAAGGACATTTGTCAGTCAGCATCATTGAGCATTTGCTTCTGTGCAAAAGTCTTGTCTTAAGAAGCAGATACAGCTGCAAGTGAATACAGATCACATTGTCTTTCATTTAACCCAGCGAATGGCCCCTTTTGAGATGCTGATCAAAAATAGACGAGTTAATATTTTGAACTAATAAATGCTTGAAACAAATAAGGAATGTGATCAGCCTTTTTTTCCCCCCCTTATACAATAATTTTGTTTATAATGGTCCTTGATGATGAGATGTAGCTGAATACTGTGAATGCTTAGACCAGGGCAATGTCATCAGAATAGATCATGAGTTCTGGAACCTGGATCTTTTTGCCTAGATCAACCTGGTGTCCAGGCCAACTGATCCTGTGTTTTTTCTAGGAAACAGAATGGCCAGATGGCCCCAAAGACTGTGTCTGTTCCTGCCATGAGGGCAATCCAGACCCCAAGCTAAAGAAGAACAGAAGAAGAGGTTGTAGCCATTGTAGCAGCAAGGTAAGCTAGGTCAGGAAACAAATGAGATTGGTCACAGGTGCATCTTTAGTTCAGGCCTGACTGAAGCCCTTTCATGTAATTTCCTCATCTCTAAAATGAAGTTGGACTAGATAGGCTCCAAAGTCCTGTCCAGCACTAATATACAATGTCCGTGGGGTTATAATATCTGAAATAAATTCCTGCCTTGTTACAGCTTTTAAAGTATTTAGACTTTGGAACTGTACAAATTAATTTGCATTAGAGTCCTGAGGACTTTCCATCTGACTTTTAGGTTGACACTTGCTATAGATGTGAGCTCCTTCAAGAGTGGGATTATCTTGCTTTTCTCCTTGGATCTCTATCAGTTAGTATGGTGCTTTGCACAAAGTAATTGCTTAATAAGTGCTTTCTCGTTCATTTATGTAATAGCTTAATTCATCAAAAGACTGCAAGTTAACTTTATAAATGGAATCTTATTTTGAATTAATTCATCAAGTATTAATTAAGTACTTGGATAACTTGGGAGAGGCCTCATGTTAAAGGTAGCACTTGAACTAAAACCTTGAAGGAAGCTAGGGATTCTCTAAATTGGAGGTGAAAAGAGATTACATTCCTGATGGAGGGGACACCTTCTGGGAAGATGTAGAAGGTATAGGCATTAGGGATGCCTGTGTGGATGAAAATAATGTGTAGTGAGTCAGATTGGGAAGTGTAAAAAGAGTTAAGGATGACTTTAAAGGTGTGAACTTGAAAAATGGAAGAAAGGGTGGTGGTGGCTTTGACATATACAAACAGGAAGTAGGAAGGATTTAGTGAGTTGTGTTTTGGATGCGCTAAGTTTGAGGTACCTATGGGGCAATGAATTCAAAATATTCAATAGATTGTTGGTAATATAGAAAAGGAATTTAGAAGAGAAGTGAAGGCTATATAGAGTTGAGTGAGAGTCATTTGTATAATTTGTTATAGCTGGGAATTATTGACATCACTGTTTAGACTAAAGAGAAAAAGGAAGACACTTAGTACAGTTGGGACTATACCTCCACTAGATAGGAGACCTGAATGAAGGTGCCACATAGGAGAAGAACCTAAAGAGAATATTAAATGAAAACTGAAAAAAGAGAGTATTATCAACATTGTCAAATGTTGGTCACTGAGGTCCTAGAAGAATAAGGATTTAGAAGAAACCATCAGGTATGACATTAGAGTTTTAGAAACCTTAGAACAGTATCAGTTGATTGATGCCAGATTGCAAGGGTTTGATAAATGAATGAAGGAAATGTAGACAGATTTTTTTTAAAAGCTTTTTATTTTCAAAATACATGCAAAGATATTTTCAATATTCATCTTTGCAGAATCCTTGTGTTCCAAATTTTTCTCCCTCTCTTCTCCCCCCCCTTCCCCTATATAGCAAATAATCCAGTATAGGTTAAACATGTGATTCTTTTTTTTTTCCAATTCTTTTAAATATGTTTCCACATTTATCATGTTGCACAAGAAAAATCAGATCAAGAAGGGAAAAAATAGCAAACAAACAGCAACAAAAAAGTTGAAAATATTATGTTGTGATCTACATTCAATGTGATCTACATTCAATAGTCCTCTCTCTGGATGCAAATGGCTCTCTTCAACACAAGTCTATTGGAACTGTCCTGAATCACTTCATGGTTGAAAGGAGACACATCCATCAAAATTGATCATCACATAATCTTCTTGTTGAGGTGTACAATGTTCTCCTGGTTCTACTTACTTCACTTAGCATCAGTTCATGTAGGTCTCTCCAGGCCTCTCTGAAATCATCCTCCTGATTGTTTCTTATAAAACAATAATATTGTATAACAAAAATATATCATAACTTATTCAGCCATTCCCTAAGTGATGAGATCCACTTAGTTTCCAGTTTCTTGCCACTATTAAAAAGGTTGCTTTAAACATTTTTGCACATGTGGGTCCTTTTTCCTCCTTTAAGATCTCTTTGGGATACAGGCCAAGTAGAGACACTGCTGGATCAAAAATTATGCACACTTTGATAGCCCAGTGGGTAGGGTTTCAAATTGTTCTCCGGAATGGTTGGATCAATTCACAACTCCACCAACAGTCTTTTATTGTCCTGGTTTTCCCACATCCTCTCCAATATTTATCATTATCTTATCTGAAAGGTGTGTGTAGTGATACCTCAGAGTTGCCTTAATTTGCTTTTCTCTAATCAATAAATCAATAGTGACTTAGAGCATATGACTCTTTTATATGACTAGAAATGACTGAATGTTATGGAATATTATTGTTCTATAAGAAATTACCAGCAGGATGAATACAGAGAGGCTTAAGAGAGACTTACATAACTGATGCTAAGCAAAATGAGCAGAACCAAGAGATCATTATACACTTCTACAACAATACTATATAAGGATCAATTCTGATGGAAGTGGCTCTCTTCAACAATGAGAGAATCCAGATCAGTTCCAACTGATCTGTAATGAACAGAACCAGCTACACCCAGAGAAAGATTACACTGGGAAATGAGTATGAACCACAGCATAACACACTGTTACTGTTTGCTAGCATTTTTGTTTTTTTCTTCTCAGGTTATTTTTACCTTCTTTCTAAATCCAATCTTTCCTGTGCAACAAGATAACTGTATAAATATGTATATATACATATATTGTATTTAACATATTTAACATGCAATCTAGGAGAGAGGTGAGAAAAGGAGAGGAAAAGTTGGAACAGAAGGTTTTGCAAGGGTCAGCGTTGAAAAATTACCCATGTATATGTTTTGTATATAAAAAGCTATAATAAAAAATAAAATTTCTTCATCTGAAAATTGTCTCTTCATATCCTTTGACCATTTATCGTTGGACAATAATAGCTTGTATTCTTATAAATTTGAGTCAGTTCTCTATATTAGAAATGAGACCTTTATCAGAACACTTGGATGTAAAAAATTTTTTTCCAGTTTTCTGCTTCCCTTTTAATCTTGACTACATTGATTTTGTTTGCACAAAGACTTTAATCAGAATCATCCATTTTGTATTTTATAATTTTCTCAAGTTCTTTGACTCTAAATTCCTTGCATTTTTAAATTAACAAGCTTTTTCTCAGTTTGCTTGTAAAAGGGAAAGTTATGATAAAATCAAATAATTTTTTTAAAGAATTGGGGAGGCATACTTGTAAGCAACAGAAAAGGAGGCAATGGATAGGAGAAAATTGCAAAATAGACAAGTTTGTTGGGGTTTTGGGCTGTTGTAGCATCCCTGAAAGAATTCAATCAAGGGCATTTATTTGGGCTTTTAGAAGGACTGGGTAACATCCTGTGGGCTATTCTCCTTAAGGGAGGGAGCAGCCACCTACTGAGCAAGGCAAGAGTTTATCTACATGGGAAAAAAAACCCAGGAGAATTGGCAGGAAAATTTGATAATCTCAGGTGAGATTTTACATATGTTTGAATAATCTCCGATAAGGATGTGCTGGGGAAAGTCCCTGTGACTGGCTTTATTTCAAATAAAGCATGCATGGTAAAAGGTCCTTTTGTTGTTCTAGTGAGGATAATTAGGGCTGGAGCAGTAGCTAAGATTCTGATTCTATCAAGATGATTTTGGGGACTGGATACCAGAAATAGGAAATGAGATCAAAATCAGTCATATTGTCCTATAAAAAGGAGACACCTGTTCTGAGACTGGAACAAAAGGAGAAAGACTGGAGGACGAATATCAAAAAGATTTAGGGAATTCATAACTTTTCAAAAGGAGTCTTGAAACTCCTATTTAAAATTTACACATTCATATATTTTTAAAAAATTTGTATTAATCTTTTTTTTTACATCATATATACTAATGTAAGCATCCTTGCCCCTTCCCAAGGACCCTTCCTTATGACAGAGAATTTGAAAAGTTCAGTAAAACTACAAAGGGATATGATGGATAGGCAGGCAGTGCTTTCTTACCTCTCTTATTCTGGACCAACCTTGGTTCTTGTAATGAGATTTTTTCTTTTTTTTTTTAACTTTAATTTTTGGGGGTTACATTTTAAGTTCTTAACTGTCTTCATATGTACAAACACACAAGGCATACATTCTATTTATCAGTTCTTTCTCTGGAGGTATATAGGCCCTTTGTAGTTATTCAGAATCAGTTTTTCACAGTTATTTTATACATTCTCTTGGCTTCTTATTTCACTGTAATATAACGATGGGGTGGATAAACCTACAGTAAAAGGTCAGCCTTTTACTCATAGCAACACATTGTCTAGGTGGGCCCCAAGGAAGGATACTAACAGTATCAATAATTATATTGAATTGACAGTCACTGTTACTGTATACAGTCAGAAGTACAAGCTATACATGTCAGCCTTTGAGATTATTTTAAATAAACATTCCTTAATGACCAGTTGACTTTCTGAGGCTAGCAACTGGTATAGTTAGTATAAGCAAAGGACTTTCCTCTTGTAAACTGGGAGTACTGCTAGCCTGCCTTATGACATCATCATAAAGCTTTTTGCCCCTTAACTTGAACATGGCCTGAGCCTGCGAATTCTTCCTAGACAGTTCTCTACCCTTCATGATTTGTTGTATTCCATCAATATCATGCAGATTTTTCCATGTTTTTCTGAAAGCATCTTGCTCATCATTGCAATTTATTTAGCCATTTCCCAACATTATGCTAACCTTGAATCTTTTGAACTTTCCAAGTATATCATATCATCTGAAAAAAGAGATAGTTTTTTCTTCTCTTATTGCTAGTATATCTAATATAATATTGAAAAATATTTGTGATAGTAGTGGCCATCTTTGTTTCACTCCTGATCTTACTGGAAAAGCTTCTAGCTGATCCCTGTAAATTTTTTCAAATATTTGTGTATAATGCTTACTGATAGCTTTAAGGTAGACACTTATCATTTTAAGCAAAAAACCACGTATGCCTATGCTGTACCTGAGGCTGTATTTGAACTTTAGTCTTCCTGATTCCAAGGCAGATACTTCATCCCTATGTCAGTGCTTTCAAGTGTTTTAATAAGGATATTGTGTTTTGTCAAGAAAAATTTTTTTCTGGCATTGACATAATCATGATTTTTGTTAATATAACCAATTATAATCATGATTTTTGTTAATATAACCAATTATATTAAACCATCCCTGCATTCTTAGTACAAATTCCAGTTGGTCAGTGTATAGTCGTTGAGATACATTGTAATCTTCTAGCTAGCATTTTATTTAGGATTTTTACATATTTACATATATATTCATTAGTGAAATTGGTTTGTAATTTTCTTTTTCATTTAGGCATTGGCACCATATTTGTTTCACAAAAGGAGTTTAATAGGACTCCTTTGATTATTATTCTAAATAATTTATTTTATTTAATATTGGAATTGGATGATCTTGAAATATTTGGTAGAATTCACATGCAAATCCCATTTGGTCCTGATATTTTTTTTTTTTTTTTAAGGAAACTCACTTATGGCCTGTTCAGTTTCTTTTTCTAAAATAGATCTATTTAAATATTTCCTCTTCTGTTAATCTAGACCAGGGGTTCTCAAACTACAGTCCGGGCAAGATGCAGCAGCTGAGGACGTTTATCCCCCTCACCCAAAGCTATGAAGTTTCTTTATTTAAAGGCCCACAAAACAAAGTTTTTGTTTTTACTATAGCTATATTACTATTACTATTTACTATAGGACAGTGAACTGGCCCCCTATTTAAAAAGTTTGAGGACCCCTGATACACAGTCTATACTTTTTGAAGTATTCTTCCATTTCACTTAAATTGTTAGATTTATTGACATAATTGAGCAAAATAACTCCTAATAATTGCTTTGATTATATAGTTTTCTTAAAGTGAAGCAAAATTGCATTTTTGTCCTGGGTTACAGGATAACATCTTTTGCCCAATTGCTCTTTTATTTTGAGGAGGTGCTAGGTTCTAATGGAGGGGGATTAATGGTTCTGTCCTTGGGCCTTCTTCCCTCATTGAGTCCCAAAGGGATTATTTGTGACTCAACGCCATCCCTACAGGTGTGTGAAAACAAGACCTGCAAAAACAAGGAGCCCCATGAGCTGCTGGGTACAAGCCCACCTCCTGAAGCCAGCCCTACCCCTGATGCTAAAGAAGCTGGACGAGGCAGGGAGCCAGGGGAGGAAGAGGCCCTGGATGAGCAAGATAGAGTCCTGAGAGCAGCCAGAAAAGGAGAGGGGAATGTTCCAGGTACTTCTTTCCAACCTCTATCCCTAATCCCCTTACCTCCCTGCATTGTAAAAGTTTGATGGTTCAGACTGCCACTCTCACAAAAAATAGACCTTAGGCTTGTTTTATTGTCACTTCTGACTTCTGGTAGGCTGATTTGAACCTCCTGACCTTCTTGCCTATCCCCTAGGTCTTCTTATGTAAAGCCAGGAACTAGGACATACCCAAGTTTATTTGTAGGAAATTCATGGTCTTCAAATAATCTCAGAGGAGCACACTGTGACATAAAAGCCCACCTCCCTCCCACACCATACCCATCTCTGCCAGCTGACTTACTCCGTTTATGAGGTCCTCTTTGACCTGTTTGTTTCTTTGTGCCTGTCCTGTATTTTTGAGCAGGATTGGAAATGGGAGAAGCAGTGCTCCCTTCTGAAGGAAACCCCACAGACAAAGCCCCTTTGGATGTTCCAGCACCTTGTTCACCAGAGAGCCCTCAAAGTTCCCCTAAGGCCGGACTTGTTAACTCAATCAGAAGACAAGCTGGAGCTGAAGGAGTCTATGCCCCATACTCAAAACTGCAAACTTCGAGTGAATCCCAGCAGGAAGGGGCCATGGCAGGTTCTGGGAAAGCCGCAGGGTGCCTCACCGCCCCTCCAAGTCCCCTGCCCTCTAACACCACAAATGTTGGGAAAGGATGGACCTCTGGGCAAGGGAAACCAGATACTCCCAATAGCTGGCTGCATCCTGGCAGGAAATTTGACAATAAGACAACAACCAGGATTCCCACCGTCCTTGAATCCCCCTCACCAGTAACTACCACTTCAGGGGCTGTTCACAGGGTCTCTGTTGGAGGTTCATCCAAAGAGGACACTGGCCTGCATGTCAGGGGGTCTGATGGAGAGCACCCCCTAAAGGCTTCAGAAGCTACAGTATGTGCCAACAACAGCAAGGTCAGCTCCACTGGTGAAAAGGTTGTCCTATGGACAAGGTAGGCATGATAAAATATTGGGGATTGGGGAGTTGAGACCAGGTCCCTGTGGCCATCTTGGTTATCTGTGTTACAGGGAGGCTGACCGAGTAATCCTCACCATGTGCCAGGAACGAGGGGCACAGCCTCAGACTTTCAGCACTATCTCACAGCAGTTGGGCAATAAGACTCCTGGAGAGGTAAGGGTTTTGAGATGTAGATGGACATAAGGAAGCTCACACATTTTTAAGGAAACTTTGGGTAAAGCCCAAAGTGTCTCATCATGGCAGGGTGTGGGTGTGGAGAATAGAGGGACAGAATTCAAATTACTACTTCCCACTTTTAGTGGGCTTTAGGTTCCCAGAACAGGAGGATAGACTAGAAAGGGGATAGAAAAGCTGAGGAATGTGACAGTTCCAGAATCCGCTTCTCTGAAAGGCCAATTTGGGGAGAAAAGGAATCTGGGTTCCATCTCCGTTAACAGCAGGCAGGGTGAAGAGAAAACAAGACAGATTCCAAGAGTTAAGCACTGAAGCCTTCTAGGACGTGATAGCTGAGAAAACAGAAGACACATGGTCTTCAAGGCCAAACTCTGCTCCTTACTAAGGTTATGACTATAAGTCTTCACTTCCTTTAAAAGCCACAAAGCATACACAGGCACTCCCTTGGTTTTCCCACAGGTCTCACACCGGTTCAGGGAACTGATGCAACTCTTCCACACAGCCTGTGAGGCCAGCTCTGAGGATGAGGATGATGCTACCAGCACCAGTAACACAGACCAGCTCTCTGACCGGGGGGACCTTCTGTCTGAAGAGGAGCCAGATGAGTGAAATTCCAGAGACACAGGTGGTGTTTGTACAGGACCAAACCCATCATGGCTCCTTACCAGGAGAGACAGGAAAGACACACTCCCTCCCTCCCCTCTCCATTATGGTTACTTGGGGCTCAGTTTACAAGGCTGACGGAAGCAGGGAGTCCAAGAAAAAGAAAAAGCAGGCTGGGAACTGAAGGGCCCTGGGTTTCAGCCTTCTTACGATTTGAAAGGAAGGCCTGTTAATGAAGGCTGCACTGTTCTGGATTTGTAATTTGTAAATTTGTAAATACTGTATCTAAGAGGGTTGAGCCTTTCTCCCCTCTAATCTCCATGTTACATATTTATTGTTTTGTGATCCAATTACCATCTTTCTAAAGCAAAATAAACAAACCCTATTGGTGTATCTGGCCAGCCCCAAGATAAAAACTGCTATACACAGCAGTCATGTTTATTGAAAACTATTTTATTTTTTTCCCTCTCTGGGCTGCTCAGCTTATGAGGCTGTCTCCGTCTTTGTAACACTGAGCCAGGTTGTGCAGCTCCTGTATGGTTTCTTCCATGTCATCTTGCTCCACACCTGCTGCCAGAAAACTGGCCCAGCGTCTCAAGTCAAGGTTGGCCAGTTCCCCAGCCAAGCGGCTCAAGACCCGATGCAGCAGTGAGGAGGAGCACAGAGTAGTGAGCACAGGAATAGTCTCCACTGCTGTGGAAGGGACAGTACAATCAGAAGTAAGAGAGACCTCATTTCCTAGAATGGGTGAAGGGGTGAGCCAACCTCAGACAAAATTGTGAAGTGACTTTTTTCTGTGCCCTTTTCCTACTTAATAGCTACTTTCTCTCTCCCTACCCATGAAAGAGAGAATTCATTCCAATAGGATAGAACCTTAGAGTTAAAGAAACTGGGGGTGGGGAAGTAGGGGGGTGGGGTTGAGATGTCATGAAGCTGGGGAGAAGCAAGTATTTTTGGGGGTTGGATTTATCCCATTTCTTACCTGTCCCATTGTGGGTACCATCCAGAATCAAACCCTGCTGGTTGAGTCGTGAGGAGAAGAAGCGTGGGTATGGAGGTACTACCCTACATGGACTCAGCAGCAACTGGGAGGAGCTGGGAAGATATGTTTTAGAAGTTTTTTTCCGGTGCAAAAAAGATGATGGGGCACAGATTTAAGAGACCTGGTTTACAGGAACCTCAAAACATCATAGCTGCAAGGAATCTTAAAGATTATCATGGCCAACTTTGTTGTATACAACACATGATATAATATTTATATATATATATATAAAATATATATAAATATAATATATATATATATAAAATATATATAAATATAATATATATATATAAAATATCAAGAATCTAAGGCTCAGAGAATGGAGTGACTTGGGATGTGGAACCCAATCCAAGAGGAGAAATGAGGAAGAATCTTAAAGCCAAGAAATTATTGGGGGAGGGGGGAGTGTGAAAACTTTTTACATACCTCAGGACCCCAGGCTGCAACTGCTGTAAATACTGGGCCAGCACCTCCTCTCCACTAGTACAGGCATGGAGTGGGGAACTTGGTGATGTACCTGGGGAGAGCTGACTGCCCAATGAAACACAGAAACTGCTATTATCCAGAGTAAATAAGATATGGAAAGAGGAACCCCTGATAGCCCGCAACCTAACTAGAAATCAGAAGGGCATAAATGATGATAGGAAAACACACCTCCTACCCCCTACCTGGTCTGCCGTGTTTTGTCCACACCCCGAAGCACCACAGACTGTGCAAAGCATCGAGTGCCACTTTGCTCCCCACATGCAGAAAGTGGAGTCCAGGGTGTGGTTCCTCCAAATTGAGCTAAGGTATCTGGAAGGGAATGGCCAGGAGCCACTGGGAAGGGGATAGAGGCCCCAGCTGTAACTACCTAAAAGGGGAAAAGAAAATCAGATCATGGATTTCTTGACTTTTTAGTTCTCCAATCACATCTAGATTTCCCCACTGGGTTTCCACACCTTTCTCCCAGAAAAGCTCAGCATATCAGCCAGATGCACCATGGATATTGGGGAGGAATGCAGTCGGTAGGGGACAGTGATCGTATCTAGGGCTGTAGCCAAGAGAGCACTGCTGTGGTAGGGCAGTGTGACCTAAAGAAAGAAGAAGGACTAATTAGAGAATTGCTTGGTCATGAGTCTGGGAAGGCAATTGTCAAGTATCCTGGGTAATAGTGGCAGAGAGTAAGGATAACGAATACGGTCCAGAATGCTCCATCTTTAGCCTGTGGCCCAGGATCCTCCTTTTCCCCCAGGCACAAACCCAGTAAGGAACAAGCCGGTTCCCCAAACATACAGACTAGAGACTTACATCATAGCGTAAATGTGGGAAGGTAACTGGGGGCTCAGGCCGAAGCCCTAGGCCACCCCCAAGGGACAGTGGACAGATAAGTGAGCTGTGAGCTGCGATGTTCACAAGGCCTAGGGCTGTGTTGAAGAGCCGATAGAAGTTTTTCTGAGGCTCCTAGAGGAAGAAAGAAAAGGATGGCACAAACAAATGGTACCTTTCTTACCTCTCTCATGGTATCTTTCTCACCTCTCCTTGTAGAGATTTTTCAGGGAGCACAGGAGTAGTAACACTTCCTTTTTCTATCACTTACCCCTAGAGTATAGGGACCAGGAAGCAGACCCCAAGTCAGGATTCCCCGTCCAGCATATTCATCCTGAAGCAATTCTGTAGCTTTAGCTCCTAGGCCAGAGAAGCCATCGTGCAGATCACACAGGACTTGGAAACCCTTGACAGGGAAGAAACATTAATAACTCATGGGGAAGAAATTGACCCTCTCTCATACCCACTTAGCCCCTCTGCTACCTGCAAATAGTCACATTCTTCCACATAGAAGTGTAGTCTGTCTTCAAGCTCTTCCAGATAGGTAGGCTCCCTTAAGAGGCTTTCACCTTGGCCAAAGCCCTCTAGGCGACCTGCCTCCCTGTGGAACACAGAGCTCACAGCTTAGCAAGAGCTATTCCAGCCCTAGGTTGGGATCTATTTCCACCAACCCCTGGTTGTACTCATACCCATCGTGGTTGTACTTCTGGATAATACAGATACTTCTGGGATGTAACTGCACATGAAGGAAGTCAGACCAGACTTTAATGCTGCCCTCAGGAGGGATTAGTGATTTAGAGGTGGGGGAAAAGGCTTTGGCAAGTGGTAGAAGACCTGTGGAGAAGTGGGGAGGTCAGGCTTTTGTAATCTGCTTTTAGATCTGCTGGCCCAGTTACCTCCTCTCCCGCTGCCAAAGGCCTCACCTTTACCATTGGGAAATGCTTGGACCCTCCAGACGCCATCACTACTCATCACTCCCTAAGAGAAGGAACAACATTTACATTTAACCCCATTCATCCTAGGGAAGAGTTGGCATACCAGTGAAAGCCTTAATGTTCTTTGCCATCTAAAATTATCAAAAGGAATTAATTTATAACAAAGAAAAGACTACCCATTAGATATAGACCACTTAACCAAAAACCCAACAAAAGGCTAAACAATTGCTAAAATAATCCAAATCACTTTGGGGTGATTTGAGGATGCTTCCTATGCTTCTAATGGACCAGATTCTATTTGGTTTTGTGCTACATGGGTTGCTGAAGTGTTTCAAACAAGAAATCGATGATATCACACTACAGTGGAGGCCACTGTTGTTAAAATGGGAAGCAGCAGCCTGCTCCTGGGCCTCGGGGCTCACCTCTGCACTCAGGAGGTTTTGCAGAAAGGGGTTGTTGGCTTGTAGCTCCTCTTTGTGGGTTGTGAGTTTACCTTGCCTGAAATAAAGATCGGCCCCAGGGCCAATGGTCCTCAGATACCCTTTGAGGGGTACAGTGCCCTGCCTGCCACCCCCCTTTTCTCATCCCTCACCAAGCGATGGCAGCATCCAGATGTTTGTCTTGGTATAGTCCGCCTTCTTGTTTCAGCGAGTTCAGGCTGCCTATAGGGAGAGAAGGGCAAAGGTACACAGAAGCTAAGGGCAGCCCAGCTGACTTCTCCCATGTGTGCTTCACTCCAAACCTCTCTCTCACATTAAACTGCTTGAGGAATTTTTCTCAGATAGGTGCTGTAGTGGAATGAACACTGACTTCATATCTAGCCTCAGATACTTAACACTTACTGGCTGTGTGACCCTGAGCAAGTCACATAATCCCAATTGCTTCAGCAAAAGAGAAAAAAAGACAGGCATACTCTTGGAGGTGTGAATTATTACCACAATCATTCTGGAAACCGATTTAGAATTATAAAGTGACCAAAATGTCCATGCAACAAAACATTAATAGAGTATTTTGTGGCACCAAAGAACTAGAGACAAAGTGGCTATTCTTTGAAGGAATGGCAAAATAATTAAGAGTTCATTAACGTAATTTCACTCACAGTTATCACCCCACCTAGTCTTAATAATACCTATAATGGTCAAAATAGTTCCTTTGCATGAAGATTTCTAGTTGACTTTTACCCATTTTCTTAAGTCAAATTCAGTTATGTCCAACCCTTCATTATTCCTCCTTTTGAGGTTTTCCTGGCAAAAATACTGGAGTGGTTTGCCATTTTCTTCTTCAGCTCATTTTACAGATGAAGGAATTGAGAAAAGCAATTAATCTTAGAGTCCTAGAACTAGTAAGTATATGAAACTCATATTTGAACTAAGAAAAATGTGTCGTCCTGGCCCCAGGCCTAGCAGGCTTATTTTTTTTCCCCCTAAGGCAATTGGGGTTAAGTGAGTTGCCCAGGGTCACATAGCTAGAAAGTGTTAAGTGGTCTGAGACCAGATTTGAACTCAGGTCCTCCTGACTTCAGGGCTGGTGCTCTATCTGCTGCATCAACTAGCTGCCTCCTGCCCTTTGCTTTTTACCTATATTTTCTGCGTTTGCATATCAACATCTGAAGCCACGGATTTTATAGGTAGTTCCTTAGATGTTATCTTCTATCAATTCTTGTAGATATCTACTATCTCCAACATTGTAACTTCCTGCATTATATATATCCAAGTTTTTCCCTTCCTCTTTTCGATTAAAAGTCTTAGATTGAATTGGGAAGATTCTAAACAAATACATTTTTATCAATTCTCATTAGACACATTTCATCTCTCCATCATTTTCTTAACTTTTCACACCCCAAATCTACTTCTCTTCAGAGGACCTTGACCTTGATTTGTAAGTCATGTTTCCAAAAAAAAAAAAACCTACCTCTCCAAGTGTGCTCCTAAACTGTTTTTTGCTTATAATCTTTAGCAGGGATTTCCAAGTTCAACTTGGCAATGTCCCTTAGACTTATGTGAATCATCACTAGTGGGTCATAATTGTATGGATTTTTAACTTTAAACATTCTCTGCCATATTCTGAATATGTAACCAAGGAATAATAAACTCTTTGTATTATTGGAATAATAAGTAGCTATCTCTAATCCCCTCAGAATGGGTACCAATGCTACTTATTCCTGTCAACTTTCTCTGACTCTTATTGAATATTCTCATCTGTCAGCATCTGTGGTTTTAAAACTTCAGTTACAGAAGCATCTTTCTCTTCAGATGGTCCAGTTCCTTCTTCAAGAAGAATTTCACATGGATTACCTCCAAGTTTTCTTCCCTTTTTCCTCCAGTCACATTCTTTCAGCTTTCAGTTTCTCCACACAGTTCAAGATTCTTCTCCGGAGCCTTTTCTTTGTTTTAATATTGAACTTAATCCTCTCCCCTTCCTGGTTTGTTTTTTCTTTAAAAAGAAAGCTTCATTCTCCCTGACAGTCCACAATATAGCTGGTCCTTAAACTCTCTTACCTTCTCTTTTAGGAAGCAGGTCAGCATTGTGAACTTAAACAGAAATTCAAATTAGGTTCACTCTACTTAGATCACTGAAAAATTAGCCCTGATCTGTAAATTTTCTGAAATAAAATTTTCTGAAATAAAAGATGATTGTGTCATTTAAGGAAGTCTGAACAACAAGGTGGCTGGAGGGAGGGCAGGGTCTGCACAGAAAGACCATTTATGATTGGGAAAAGCTTAATTGCTAGGAAATCGGAGCTAGGTTGACGTTAATCAGAGATAATGACTTGAAAAAGATCTGATGGATCACCTTATGGGGCCCATGCCTTCACTCTGCAGTTTAGAAACTGAGGCCCAAGGATGGAAAACAACTTCCTGCCCACGTCCCACCGCTAGTTCGTGGCGGAGGCCTTGAGTGGGCCCACGCGCAGCGGGGCCCCATTCCCCCCCTCCGGCTCGGGGGGCTCGGCTCACCCTTCAGGTCCATGACGATGAGGCGGGGCGTGTAGGTCTCCTGGCCGTGCAGGGTCTGGCCTGCCCGATACAAGACATCGGGGCACAGCTCTCCTGGAAGCAGCTCCTTGATTCCGGGCACCTCCTTGGCTCCGGCCAGGCGGCCCAGCGCGGCATCCTGGGGGGGACGCAGGCTGCTGGGTCCGGTGCCGGGGCAGGCCCTGAGCCGGCGGGGGCAAAGGGGCCCCGAAAGCGGAGTTTGGGGATCCCGAGGCGGCGCGCGGGCAGGGGTCGGGGCGGGAGGGGCTCACCTGTTGGTTCCACCAGTGCGCGCCCACGAAGCCGGCGAAGTGGCCGAGCTGCAACGTGAGCACTTCCCGAGCGGCGCCTGCCATCCCGCTCCGCCCGCTCCTCCCCAGCAGCCTCCCCGGCCACCCGCCGCTCCGCGCCGATTGGCCGGCTGCTTCCGGAGGTGGAGCTGGGCCCGCCTCGCCTCATTGGCCCACACCCCTGTTCTTCCCCCTTCCAGCAACGATTCGTTGCGCTCGAGAACCGCCCACCCACAATCGGCTTCGCTGAGGGCCGGTCCCTCCCTCTTCCAGAGCGTGGTTCAATCCAGCTTCCCGAAGAAGCGATTGGGGGACGTGCGCGGCATTCCCCGCCCCCGAGGCGGAGGAGAAACGTAGCGCGCAGGCGCGGTTCTGCTCCCTCGCTGAGGCCCCTACTCCCGAGGTTGGTAGCGCCTCCGAGAGGCGGAGTGTGGGAGCCCCCCGGGCTAGCGGCCGGCGCCGAAGCGCTCTCCTGCCCGAAGGCGCCGCTCCGCTCTTCCATCTTCTGCGGACCTGGGAGATACTCTTCTCCAGCCGGAAGCCCTCCCCTGTCTGACCCCCTCCCCCAACACCCGCTCCTCTTTGTCTAGCGGGGCGGCTGGGGCGAGTGCGGCGCGGGGCGGAGCCTTAGCCAGACCTCCTGGTTCCTTCCGCTCCCGGCTAACGCTCCGCTTGCGCAAGGAGCCCCTCCTCTCCCTCTGAACCTCGCTGCCGGCCTCTGTCTGAGAGGCTCTCCTGGCTGTCCCGCTTGCTCGAGCGCGCGTGTGTGGCCACGCGCAATACTTAGCAGCCGCTGCCGGGGCTTCCAGTTTTACCGACGCGAGCGAGGGTTCCTTCATTTTTCAGTTAGGTCCTCCCATCGATTCTGGTTAAAGCTGATGCCTCCGAGCAAGGGCCTTTATTCATGCTTTCCCTTCCGCATCTTAATCCAAGAAAATCTTAAAAGCCCAAAATTAGAAAGAAATGCGGGGACCGCCTAGTCCCGCCTACACAAAAACAAACAAAAAGCTCCGTTTGGACTCCCGGGACAAAGGTCATATAGCTTTTGGGAGAATCCGCTGTTTCTCAGGGCGATTCATTCCACTTATGCATAGCTTAAGTGCTACGATGTTTTTTTAGAAATTAGCCTTTATTTGTTTTTTAAATGCGCAGTGCTTTATGAATCGTGTTGAAAGAGAAAAATCAGAATTAAAGGGAAAAGCAACGAGAGAGAAAAAAACACAGAGAAAAGAAGCAAACATAGCATGTGTCGATTTACATCCAATCTCCGTAGTTCTTTTTCTGGCCTTGGATCGCTGAACCCCTGAGAAAAACCTAGTCTTTGATAGTTGATCCTCACAAATTCTTACTGTTATTGTATACAATGTATTCCTGGTTCTGCCTGTTTGCCACAACATCGGTTAGTGTAAGTCTCTAAAATCAGCTTGTTCCCGAAAGCAGATTATACACTTCGACAACAATACTATATGAAGATCGATTCTGATGGACGCGGCCGCCTTCTTCAACAATGAGAGGATCCAAATCAGCTCCAATTGTTAAGTAATGAAGAGAATCAACTGCACCCAGAGAGAACGATAGGAAATGAGTGTGGACCACAACATAGTATTTTCACTCTTTCTGTTATTGTTTGCTTGCTTTTTTGTTTTCCTTCTCAGTTTTTTTTTTTATCTTCTTTCTAGACCCGATCTTTCTTGCTCGCAGCAGCAAGATAACTGTATAACTATGTATACATATATTGTATTTAACATATACTTTAATATTTAACATGTATTGGCCTCCTGCCATGTAGGGGAAGGGGTGGGGGAAAGGAGGGGAAAAGTTGGAACACAAGGTTTTGCAAGGGTCAATGCTGAAAAATTACCCATGCATATGTCTTGTAAATAAAAAAACTATAATAAAATAAAATCAGCTTGTTCATCATTTTTAATAAAAAATATTCCACTATTTTCATATACCACAACTTGTTCAGTCATTCCCCAATTGATGGGCATCTACTCATTTTCCAATTCTTTGCTACCACAAAAAGAGCTGCTACAAACATTTTTGCACATGAGTCCTTTTCCCTCCTTTATGATTTCCTTGGGAAACAGACCCAGTAATGGTTGAGCTGCATGATGGGATTTTAGTCCAGACTCAAAAGCAAGGGAGGTGGTCAGTATTTAGATCTGAGCAGGGGAACATTCCAGGCATGGAGGACCACCAGAGAAAATGCCCTCAGCTGAGAAAGCATCTTGTTTGCAGAACAGCCAGTGTCATTGGATTGAAAAGAATACCTGTTGGGGAGTAAGGTGTAAGAAGAATGGAAAGGTAGTAGGAGGCTGGGTTATTTAGGACTTTCAGTGTCAGAGCATTTTGCTTTTGCTCCTGCAGGCCACGGGGAGCCATTAGAGGTTACTGAGGTGGGGTGATATATTCAGGACATGCCCTTTAGGAAAAATCACTTTGGTTGGAGTGGGGAGAGACTTGAGGCAGGCAGACCCAGCAGCGAGCTTGGTAATCATCTAGGGCTGGGGTGATGAGAGCCTGCACTAGGATCAGGGTCAGGTGAAGAGGCATTTACAGAGACACTGAAAGGGGAAATCAGCGGGCCATGGCAGCAGATTGGATACCGAAGGTGGGAGAGAGTGAGGAATCCAGGAACCCTGGGGTTCTGAGCCCAAGGAAGGGGGGAGGACAGGGTTGCCCTCTGTATTAATAGTGCAGGTTGAGAGGGAAAGAGAAGTTCTCTTTGGACATATTGAGTCTAGGAGGTCTACTGTCTGAAAGGCAGCTGGAGATGCAAGGCTGAAGGTCAGCAGAGACTGGGGCAGGACGGGCAGAGCTGAGAATCCTCAGCATAGGATCATGAAACCCATGGGAGCTGAGGAGATCACCAAGTGGAATCACCTGGGAGGGAACCCCCGAGGGACACCTGCAGTTAGAAGGGGGTGATCTGGAGGAGGGTCTGGCAAGGAAGACAGAGAAGGAACGGTCAGAGAGGTAGGAGGAGAGCCAGGAGAGGCTGGTGCCCCAGATATCAAGGAAAGGGAGGGTGAGCCACGAGGTCCTGGCTGCAGAGAAGTCAAGGAGATGGAGGATTGAGTCAAGGCCACTGGATCTGGCAACTAAGGCATCATCAGTGACTCTGGGAAGGGCAGATTTGGTGGAATGATTAATTCAGAAGTCAGACAGAAAGGGGTGAAAGGAGAATGAGAGGAGAGAAAGTGGGGGTACCTACTGTCGATGGGCTTTTTGAGAAGTTTAGCTACAGAGGCAGATGAGAGAGGAGACAGTAATTAGCAGAGATGGAAGGATCAAGTTGGAGTTTTTCGGGATAAGGGAGACATGGGCATGTTTGTAGGCAGTCTGAAATATCCCAGAGACCAGGAAACGCTGAAAAGGAATGGAAGAAGGGGGAGGACAAAGGGGACAATCCATTGGAGGGGAGGGAATGGAATGGGATTGCTTGAAGAAGCAGAAGTTTTAGCCGTGGTAGGGAGTAAGGCAGGAAGGGAGAAGAAAATGGTCAGAGGGACCCGAGTTCTACAGGAGTCTAGGAAGGGGGGAGCAAAGGGAACACACAATAAATGTCCTTAAGTTTTTCTATAAAATGAGGCCAGGTTCTCGGCTGAGAGAGTGGGAGGAAGAGGAGTCATGGGAGGTTTGAGGAGGAATATGAATAGATTAGGAAGAACCACTGTGGAGAGTGGGATATGGAGCTGATAAAGGAGATAGAGGAGAGCTGCCTAGCAGGAGTGAGGGCCCAGTGGAGGTTATAAAAGATAAATGTGTGTTGGAATCAGTCAGAACGGCTGTGAATTTCTCCACCTTCAGTTCAAAGCACTTGTGTGGAGGAGAAAGGGATGAATGGTTGAAGTGGTCCAAGGCTGATGCTTGGCTGAGCAAAACTGGCAACATGCTAAGAGTGTTAGGGCTTCAAGAGAGTAGGACAGTGTCGAGTTGAATTGGTTCACTAAAGAATCAATATGGGAAAAAGAAAAGAGAGTGGCTTGTGCGGGGGAGATGACCTGGGAGAGAACTGGAGGTCATGTTGTGGGTGAAGAGTAGAGTTATGTAGATAAAGGCAAAGGGAGGAGTGAAAAGCCAATAGATTATGGTCAGATAAGGGGATTTCAGAGTTATTGAACATGGATGTAGCATATTTGTTAGTGATGGAAAGATCAGGGGTAAGACCACTTTGTGTGTAGCTGAGGTGAGTAGGTTGAAGAACTATGTGGGTAAGATATTTAAGAGAGAATCATGTTGAAATTCCTTAATGCGAGGGCAGGAGTTAAGGGAGAAGAGAAAAATGCTAAGCCAGTCCAGAACTCGTTGAGGAAGCCCTTCAGACTCACAAAATAGGAATTATTCTGGGATTTCTCATTATCCCTCATCTCCTCCCTTACCACCCAATCAAGCTATAGCAAGGTCTGTCAGTTTCCTCTTTGGAATATCTCTAGAAATGACGGAATAAGGTCTATGAATGTAATGGAATATTATTGTTCTAGGAGAAATAACGAGCAGGTTAATTTCAGAAAAGTCTGGAAAGCTTACATGAACTAAGGCTGAGTAAAGTGAGCAGAACCAGGAGAATACTGCACACAGTAACAGCAAGATTGTGTGATCAACTGTGACAGATTTAGTTCTTAGTGATCCAAGATAATTCCCATAGACTAGAGATGGAAAATGCCATCCACATTCAGAGAGAGAACTATGGAGACTGAATGCAGAATGAAGCGCACTATTTTCACCTTTTTTGTTGTTATTTGCTTTTTCTTTCCCATAGTTTCTTCCCTTTTGGTCTGATTTTTCTTGCACAATATGACAAATAAGAAAATATGTTTAAGAGGATTGTGTATGTACAACCTACATCAGATTGCTTGCTATCTTGGAGAGGGGAAGTAAGGGAGACAGAAAGAAAAAATTTGGAACTCAATATATTACAAAAATAAATGTTGAAAACTATCTTTACTTTATTTCTAATAATATAAAAAAAAATGCTCTAAATCACTATTGATTAGAGAAATGCAACTTTGAGGTACCACTACACACATCTCAGATTGACTAAGATGACAGGAGAAGATAATGATAAATATTGGAGGGGATATGGGAAAACTGGGACACTAATACACTCTTGGTGGAGTTCTGAACTGATCCAACCATTCTGGAAAACAATTTGGAACTACGCCCAAAGGGCTATCAAACTGTCTCTACTGGGCTTATATCCCAAAGAGATCATAAAGGAGAAAAAGGGACCCACATGTGCAAAAATGTTTGTGGCAGTCCTTCTTGCAGTGTCAAGAAACTGGAAACTGAGTGGATGCCCATCAGTTGGAGAATGGCTGAATAAGTTTTGGTTATATGACTGTAATGGAATATTCTGTTAAAAGAATTGATGAGCAGGCTGATTTCAGAAAAGCCTTGGAAAGACTTTCATGAACTGATGCTAAGTGAAATGAGTAGAACTAAGACAACATTGTTCACAGTAACAACAAGGTTGTATAATAATCAACTGTGAAGGACTTGGCTCTTTTCAACAATGAAGTGATTCAAGGTAATTTCAATAGACTTTTGATAGAAAGAGCCATCTACATCCAAAGAGAGGCCTATGGGGACTATATATGTATCAAAGCATAGTATTTTCACTTGTTACTGTTTTTTTTTTGTGTGTGTGTGTGGTGTTTTTTTCTTCTCGTGTTATTTTTTCTTTGACTTTTTGATCTAATTTTTCTTGTACAGCATGATGAATATGGAAATATGTTTTAAAGAATTGCACTTGTTTAGCCTATATTGAATTACCTACTGTCTATGGGAGCGGGTTGGGGGAAGGGAGGAAGAAAAATTTGGAACATAAGGTTTTGCAAAGGTGAATGTTGAAAACTATCTTTGCATGTATTTGAAAAAAAATAAAAAGATAACTCTTTACATGTAACTGCAAAAATAAAATACTATTCAGAAATTTTTTTTTAAATTAAAAAAGGTACAAGGAAGAACAAAAATGTCAGTGTCTTTAGTTAGAAGGGTATCTATAGGGGAGTAAAGTGTAGGAAGACTGGAAAGGTAGGAGGGGTTCAAGGAAGGGAGGAAAAGAGAAAGAAAAGAAGGTAAAGATGAAGGAAGAATGAGAGGATTTAGGGGGAAAAGGGAGGGAAAAGATTTGAAAGCCAGAGGATTATATCCAATGACAATAATGACAACAAACTTGATAACAAATATAAGTGGATGGATTATTACGCCCAAAATTCCTAGATTAAAACAAGATATAGAGTGCTTAAAAAAACTTGACATAAATGAAATAATAAGAGGGAGTAACAAGGAAGAGTCAGCAGCAGGGTAGAATGGATTTAGCACAAAGACAGGTTTTATACAATTGTGTTTAGATTATCTTCTTGTCAAATATAAATGCAAACAAGGTTAGATGACTTGCCCAATGTCACATGGTTAATGAGTGTCTGAAGCCAGATTTGAATTCATGAAGATGTTTTTCTGATTGGACTCAGTATTCTTTCTGTTCCTTATTACCCTGGGAACCCAACTAAGGACAGCTGAAAGGGCTGGGATTTGTCCTCCCAGGTACCACGTACCAAAATAGCAAAAACCATGTTAAGAAATTTTGTGATGTTGAAGGACTCTAGGGAGAATTTGTCGCCATATTTCCCACAATATGCAACCTTTTAATTTTCTAGTGATGGAGAAATCATGACAAAAGAGCTTACACTCCTCTGCCTGCTCCCTGAAGAGGAAGCCTTCTCCTAATCCTCTGGCAGCAGATTAAAACCACAGGGTGACAGAAGAACAGAGAGCAAGACTGGAAGCACCTACCATCTGGAACATGCATTATCAGCGTCCTGTTTTGCACAGAAATGCACTGTATGGCAAAGAGTAAGAATTTTTCCTGTGCTCTTTTCTCCATTTGAAGAATTCACTGGAGCTCACAAACATAACCTTTTCTTCCCTCAAACCAAGTAAATAAGCATTCATTAAAATGATGAAGGTCTTCCTCTCCCAGAGTCTATTATTTATTATCTATTATTTTAAAAAATAAATTATTTTTGATTAGGTGGAAGAGATTATTCTTTTCCTCAATAGCTACCTAGCCTTAATCACTGAATGGGTGTTCAGTCAAACTGAAACCTGTTGAAGATCTTAGTTTAAAAATAAGCCAAGCTCTCCCACAGTATCCAGGGCCATCTCCAAACATGCTGATCTATATATTTAGCCACTGGACCTAGATGGCTCTGGAGGGGAAAGGGAGGCAAGTTCCCTCACTTAAATCCAATTCACTCTCATGTCATGACATTATATCCCTGAGGTCATGGACCTCTTCAGGAATAAAGTACAAACAACAATTATATGCCAGGCAATCTTAAGCACTATTAAAATAAAGACAAAAAGGGAGATTTCAAGATAATCACAGCCAAATAACTATGGACCTACGATATGTACATATAGGTTAAGCTGGAGATATGGATCAACTCGGGATAGAGAAGACAATGCTGATGGCAAGGTGGTCAAAGTCTGTACTTTTTAGTGTGTTTTAGAATTCTATAGTTGTCGTCAGCAATATCAGACAAGCTTCATTGAAAGTTTTTAATGATAATTATAGCTAGTCCTCAATAACACTTCAAGGTTTGCAAAGCACTTTTCATATATTGTCTCATCTGATTTTATTGGATCTTCCCTCTACTAAGACTTTAAATAAAGAGTGAATCGAGCAAAGATTTTGTCACCTGTTCTCAGCAGATCCAATGCACCTACCAAGGTCATTCATGGAACCAAACCTTTGAGCCCTAATTTTTACCAGGAGATCCCCAGCAGAAGCTGTACTGCACTAACAACAAACATATAGGAGAATGAGAGGAAGAACACAACACTTTTCAGCAGGTGAAGTAATATCCAGCCCTTGATTGTCTTTTAAAACATAGTAGACATGCCATTTTGATCAGTGTTTACAATTTTTTGTAAAAAATGATCCCTAGGACCCTTTAGAAATAAATTTAAGCCACTGAACAATTTCCTGCTGCTCTCTGTGATTTAAGAGATTTTGAATATCCCTGGACTGAGAACATCATTTGTGGCCAATAGAAGATGCCACTGAAAAACCAACTGGTCCATTCAGGAACTGAAATTGTGCTATTACCATCATTGATGCTGCTCTAATCCAAACGGAAATAATGGGCTAGGGTGGAAATATTCTGCTGGAGAAGCCAGAAACCAATGATAAGGTCCAAGAATGAGTAGTCAAAAAAAAAGAAGATAAGTGGGAACAACAGCTACTGTTACACTGAAAATTGGGCTCTGAGGACAGTCCAAGTTTTCTTGAAATTCCTGAAATAAAAAGGAACTTTTAATGAAGAAACACTGAGAGGAAACTTCTTCTGACCACTAAGAGGTGATTTGACTTCTCCAGTGTCACCTACTTCATGTGCACCTCAGGGGGATTCTGAAATCAGATATTCCTGGGAATGATTCTTTTCCACTAGGCCGTATTAGTACATACTGGTATATTTTTCGAAAATATAAATCTCTGTGTAGACCATACAGACATACACACATATCAAATTTAAAAATGCAAATGATTTTCAGCTAACTTTTAGGAAGGAAAAGCAGAGGTTTATTTGTTTAAGATTTTCATAGTTATTAACTTTTTAATCATATCTGGGTTCATAATACAATTAAATAATCTAAATTAATGTAACTGGCATGTAAACCAGGACAAATGTAGGTTGGGACTGTTTTTCCTAAGAAAAAGTTGCTGATATATTTGTTTAAGCAGAGTAAATGATCGGAGCAGCTAGATGGCCCAGTGGCCTGGAAGCAGAAGGATCTGAGTTTAAATCTAGTCTGAAATACTTAACAGCTGTTCCCCTTAGCAAGTCATTTGATCCCAATTGGTTGAAAAGAAGTAGATGTATTTGATAAGCATGACTTTAACTATACCTTCATTTTTTTAAAAATAAGTTTACATTCAGCAAGATGATAGTATTGGCAATAAGCAATGATGAGAGTAAGTTTGCTCACAGATGTTCAGAAGTGTTATAACAATTCCCCTAAGGAAGCTTGCCATAATCAAGACTATCAGAAAAAGTTAATGTCTGAGAACCTGCTATGAAAGCCTTAGAATATTTTGAAATACCATATTATTGAGTCTCCCATGGGAGAGATAATTTATTCCTCACTGGAGTAAATACTGATATCTAGCTAATCTGGCTGAGTCCTCCAAAAATGCTTCACCCAAAGGCAATCAGCTTGGCTCCAGGATTCCACAGACCTCTGATCTGGACCCTCAGAACATCCCAGAGCCTACACATCTGTCGTGACACATCTGTATTTATCCCTTACCCTTTACTATATTTCTCATGGATTGATCATCAAGCTGACATTGCACTCACTTTTGGAAAGACAGAAGGCAGAGTCACAAAATCCAAGCAAGAAGGAAAGATCTACAAGTGTCAAGGCAGCTTCTGAGAAAAAAAGTCATAGAAAGCCATCACGATGGGCACAGATCCTGTGCTATGATGCAGCTTAGGGAAAGCGTCAGCGTTAGGAATCGACAGCACCAGACTGAGGGATGTGCGAGGTCAGCTCAAGGATGGGACCAATAAGGTAACCCCTTTTACCTCCCTTTTCTGGCGAGCTGGGGACTCAAGATTTCTTGTTCCTTATCTGTTGCTTTCAATTTAGATTTAATTTGCCAAGCAGAAAAACTGTTGGCTCGCATAAAGGCTAAGCTGTGTCTATTTTGATATTAATATTATTGCACCTTTGTTAAGATTAAATTCTTACTTTCTGAAACTCATGTTTACTAGATCTACGCTGACCTAGGGTAGCTGATCCCTTTGGTTTTCAGGTGAGCTTGGGATTCCTTGATTTTATCCCATCTGATTTTACCCACTGCCTTGAACTTCTCCATTCACACATCTGTAGAAAGGAAAGGGCCAAAGGGAAAATAATATATCTTTAATCAATGTATAGTTATTCTGGAAAAGTAGAGAAGAAGGACTTGAATATTTCAGGGTAAGAAAACTTATTTTTGAGAATTCTCAAACATTGTGACTAAAGATAGTGTAAAATAATGGCTAGTATTGCCGCTAGATGGCACTATAGTACAGAAAACTCTGGGCCGCAGTCAGGAAGAGCTGAATTCAAATCCCACCTCATTTACCAGCAGTGTGACCCTGGACAGATATTTAACCCCGTTGCTTTGGTTTTCTCATCTGTAAAATGAGCTAGAGAAGGAAATGACTAACCAGTCCAGGATTTTTGCCAAGAAAATCCCCAAAGGGATGACAGAGTGGGACATGACTGAAATGAGTCAGCAACGAGCAATTAGAGCCCCAGATGGACTGACTGAGGGATGAAGTAGTTGCCCAGAAATGTGAACCGCACATGTGGGGCTGCCAGAGACAACTCTTTCCATCTGGATACTTCTGTGCTGAATGCAGAGATGCTCCAGCCATGTGACAAGATCATCTCCATGCTGCTGTTTCCATAGAAACCCCAGAGCAATCAGCAGACAAAGGGACTCCAATTAATGAGGGAGCTGAAATGCATCTTAAAAGACTCCATTCATTCCATTTCATTTTATATTTGTGAGAAAGGTGAGGACTGAAAGCATGAAAAACATGGCTCTGCCAGGATGGGGACGTTCCTCCCGCCCCTTCATGTTCTTTATTAATTTAGGTGAAAAGACATTTTGAGGAGGAAGGAGGAAGTCAGACATGTTTTTCCATGCCAAGTTTTTCACTTTTAAGTAGGGACCACACAACTCATTTCATTTATGAGCCACAATGCAAAGGGAAGAAGAGAACCAGAAATGTGGACTCCCACAACTATAACTCTCTGTCAGAGTTCACTGGGAATGGTTTGGGGGCTCTCATTGATTCAGTTTTATTCCCTTTACTGGCAGAATAGTAGAAAAGTGCTTGGCTTAGGAATGAAGGGATTTGGGTTTGCTTCTTATTGGCAGCATGTAGGCAGGCCTTCAACTCCTGGGCTTCAGTTTTCATCCCTGTAAGATGAAAACAATCTTATTTTCCATCAGTGCAACTAAAGGCAACAACAATTTATTGATTTTTGTTAATGATGTGTTCTTTCTTGTTCTAAATGCCATGAATGGTGCAGAAGAAATTGAGAATGATTCTTGTCCCAGGGAAGGACAAAGTCATGCAGCAGAAGGCAGGAATTACAAACTCTGGGATCATTGGATGACTTTAAATGGGTCTATTGAATTAAATGGGTCCAAGTCTTTGGACTTCAGTTTCTCCTAGTTGTAACAAAGGACTTCTGTTCTTCCCTTCTTCTTCTTCTTTTCTTTTAATATAGCTTTTTATTTACAAGTTATATGCATGGGTAATTTTACAGCATTGACAATTGCCAAACCTTTTGTTCCAATTTTTCCCCTCCTTCCCCCTCCCCCCTCCCCTAGATGGCAGGTTGACCAATAAATGTTAAATATGTTAAAGTATAAATTAAATACACAATAAGTATACATGTCCAAACAGTTATTTTGCTGTACAAAAAGAATTGGAGTTTGAAATAGTGTACAATTAGCCTGTGAAGGAAATCAAAAATGAAGGCGGACAAAAATAGAGGGATTGGGAATTCTATGTAATCATTCTTAGTCATCTCCCGCAGTTCTTTTGCTGGGTGTAGCTGGTTCATTTCATTACTGCTCCATTGGAACTTATTTGGTTCATCTCATTGCTGAGGATGGCCAGGTCCATCAGAATTGATCATCATATAGTATTGTTGTTGAAGTATATAATGATCTCCTGGTCCTGCTCATTTCACTCAGCATCAGTTCGTGTAAGTCTCTCCAGGCCTTTCTGAAATCATCCTGCTGGTCATTTCTTACAGAACAATAATATTCCATGGACTCTGATTTATAAGAAATCAAGCCATTCTCCAATTGATAAATGGTGAAAGGATATGAATAGACAATTCTCAGATGAAGAAATTGAAACTATTTCTAGCCATATGAAAAGATGCTCCAAGTCATTATTAATCAGAGAAATGCAAATTAAGACAACTCTGAGATACCACTACGCACCTGTCAGACTGGCTAGAGTGACAGGGAAAGATAATGTGGAATGTTGGAGGGGATGTGGGAAAACTGGGACACTGATACATTGTTGGTGGAATTGTGAACACATCCAGCCATTCTGGAGAGCAATTTGGAACTATGCCCAAAAAGTTATCAAACTGTGCATACTCTTTGATCTAGCAGTGCTGCTACTGGGCTTATACCCCAAAGAGATACTAAAGAAGGGAAAGGGACCTGTATGTGCCAGAATGTTTGTGGCAGCCCTCTTTGTAGTGGCCAGAAACTGGAAAATGAATGGATGCCCATCAATTGGAGAATGATTGGGTAAATTGTGGTATATGAATGTTATGGAATATTATTGTTCTGGAAGAAATGACCAGCAGGATAAATAGAGAGGCTTGGAGAGACTTACATGAACTGATGCTGAGTGAAATGAGCAATTCCAGGAGATCATTATATACTTCAACAACAATACTGTATGAAGATGTATTCTGATGGAAGTGGATTTCTTCGACAAAGAGAAGATCTAATTCAGTTTCAATTGATCAATGATGGACAGAAGTAGCTACACCCAGAGAAGGAACACTGGGAAATGAATGTAAACTGTTTGCATTTTTGTTTTTCTTCCCAGATTATTTTTACCTTCTGAATCCAATTCTCCCTGTGCAACAAGAGAACTGTTCGGTTCTGCACACATATATTGTATCTAGGATATATTGTGACCTATTTACCATGTATGAGACTGCCTGCCATCTAGGGAAGGGGGTGGAGGGAGGAAAAGGAAAAGTTGGGACAGCAGTGAGTGCAAGGGATAATGTAAAAAATTACCCTGGCATATGTACTGTCAATAAAAAGTTATAATTATTTTTTAAAGAGATAAGCATTTGTATGTAGTTTGGTAAAAACATGTTTTTATTGTTTATTCATTTTAGTCTTATCCAAATGTTCACGACCCCATTTGGAGTTTTCTTGGCAAAAAACACTGGAGTCATTTGCCATTTCCTTATCCAGCTCATTTTACAGATGAGGAAATTGAGGCACACAGGGTTAAATGCCTAGGGTCATTTCTCTTTTTTTTTTTTTTTTTTAATTTAATAGCCTTTTATTTACAGGATATATACATGGGTAACTTTACAGCATTAACAATTGCCAAACCTCTTGTTCCAATTTTTCACCTCTTACCTCTACCCCTCCCTCCTAGGGTCATTTCTCTTTTTTTTTTTTTTTTTTTTTTTAATTTAATAGCCTTTTATTTACAGGATATATACATAGGTAACTTTACAGCATTAACAATTGCCAAACTCTTGTTCCAATTTTTCACCTCTTACCCCCACCCCTCCCTAAATGTCAGGATGACCAGTAGATGTTAAAATATATTAAAATATAACTTAGATACACAATAAGTATACATGACCAAAACATTATTTTGCTGTACAAAAAGAATCAGACTCTGAAATATTGTACAATTAGCTTGTGAAGGAAATCAAAAATGCAGGTGTGCATAAATATAGGGATTGGGAATTCAATGTAATGGTTTTTAGTCATCTCCCAGAGTTCTTTTTCTGGGTATAGCTGGTTCAGTTCATTACTGCTCCATTAGAAATGATTTGGTTGATCTTGTTGCTGAGGATGGCCTGATCCATCAGAACTGGTCATCATCTAGTATTGTTGTTGAAGTATATAATGATCTCCTGGTCCTGCTCATTTCACTCAGCATCAGTCGTGTAAGTCTCTCCAGGCCTTTCTGAAATCATCCTGTTGGTCATTTCTTACAGAACAGTAATATTCCATAATTTTCATATACCACAATTTATTCAGCCATTCTCCAACTGATGGACATCCATTCAGTTTCCAGTTTCTAGCCACTACAAAAAGGGCTGCCACAAACATTCGTGCACATACAGGTCTAGGGTCATTTCTCAAAAGTGTTTGAGGTCTCCCTGACTTCCTCATTTCACCACTTATGGACCATTGATGACAAATCCACATCCCCTAAATCTGGCAAACAATTTGCTGATATTGTTAGGATACTAAAGTCTACTTTAATTTTAAGCTTATGTAATGAATCATCAATCATAATTTAGATTGTAAATACCCTTAGACAGAACTATAAAAGAGGCCCATCCAAAAGCCTGCTTTGGGTAGTAAGGAGAAGACTTCTGTGTTCTGTTGGCTTGGAATAATTGAACATTTAATCACTGGAGGGCAGTGTTGATTGACAAAGATTTGCTGGAATGCTGCCTCAAAGACAAACATGGCTGCAACCAAAGCAAAATGTAACAAAGCTATGAGCACTGTATAGGAAATACTCTTTTTTTTTTTGTTTTTTTTAAGAGTGTGGTCCACACTCAGTTCCCACAGTCCTCTCTCTGGGTACAGATGGCTCTCATCATCACAAAATCATTGCAAGTGGCCCGAATCATCTCATTGTTGAAAAGAGCCACATGGAAGAGATTTTCTTATTGGGACTTTTTGAGATCAGGCTGGTGTTTATTAGTTTGTATTGTTGAATAGTCAATAAAATTTTATTGTATACATTAATAAACATAAATCTTATCAGTCTGCCCCAATAAGCATCAAAATGGTAAATTGGTTTTGTATATATATCAGTTTCTTAAACTCTGGGTCATAATGCCATATGAAGTCTTGTAATTGAATGTGAAGATGGAATAATTATGATTTATTATCAGCAAATTTTTGATTTGTATATCCATTTTATATATCTATATACTTGGGGTTGTGTAAAAATTTCTTGGCAAAAAGGAGTCATGAGTGGAAAAAGTTTTAAGAATCCCTGCTATACACAGGCAAGTCTAACATTTCAGCATTTGTTCCTTATCTGCAAATGGGGATAATAATAACATCTACCCTAAAGAGTTGTTGTAGAGATCAGATGAGATAACATGTAAATCACTGTATAATTCTTAGCTTGATTATTATTATTATCGCAAGGACTCCAACTCAGTAGTTCTAGAGATGAAAGGGTTATGGAAAATAATCATATTATAAACTCTAGACATTGCTATCTGAAAAGAAGTTAAGTCATTGCTTTAAATGTCATATCTGCTCACTGGGGGTAACTCATTGACCTAGAGAAATCTCAGGGGTTCAAGAAATGGCTCTGGATTTTCCCTCTGGAATCTGGGCATTCGGATTGAGAACGAGGCTTCGTGATGCCCTGGTGCCCAATGCATAAAGCATCTTGGTTTCAATTATAGGGAAAACAAGCCAGTTTGCTGAGTGAGCTGCCATCAGCCTTTTCCACCTGCTATAGTGTGATGTGTTGAGCTTGCAAGATGGCAAAATGTCACCATAGTAAGAATTTATGTTTAAATGGATTGAGGGAAAGCTCTCCTCTTATCAATAAGTCTTCTGCTAGTTTCCCTGAATTACCCTCACCTCCTTTGATTCATTCCAATCCATGTGCCACCATTTCAGGTTTGAGTGTTGGACCTAAATAAGCGATCCCATTAAGAATCACTTGGAAGCACAGTGTAGCCCTCAAGGCCTCATTATTGGGAATATCTTATAATGCTCCTCCTACAGTGATGAACAGTGACCACAACTATGCTATTTGGAGCTTTATAGTAATCCATAATCACCTCAATTATCAAGGGATTAGTAAAATGTTCCTGGCCATTCGATATTTATGATTCTGCTCCCTGCATCGATTTTCCTGCTAGCTGAGCCCTAGCATAAAGAATCTTTTATTAAAACCCCCAGTGAAGGAATGGCTGAAGCACCTCGCTTGGCTAAGAGTAGAAACACAATGGACACTAAATTTGGATTCGGAGACCTTGGGTTTGAATTGCAGCTCTGAGGTTTACTGCCTATGAGATAAGGGGCAAGTCTTGTCTCTGGGACTCAGTTTCCCCATCTTTGTGTAACGGGGCTCTGGAACATGGACATGTGTACCCCATCCGTCTTCTGGGCTGATGTAACTAAGTGTCCCCTCCCCCCCCATGGAAACCCTAGGAAGTTTGCTCCTGGGAGAGGGATGATTATACATGTAAAAAATAATGCTCTGAACCCCAGGCACAGTGAATGAACAGACTCGGGGTAAGTGAAGCAGTTTAAACTTTTTAATATACTCCTGCAGGAGCGGTGTGAAAGCTCCATGGTTTACTCATACAGCTCACAATCATACCTTGTAATCCTTCCCTAGCCCCTCTGCCTCCTTCTCAGAGTTTACCTTGGAGGAGATCTTTCAGAAGTCTCACATGTCATTCAACAGCGACTACCTGCACTCCTTACTATGTTTCCCCACTCTGATTATACATCCCATGGTCCAAGATGGCGACTAATCCCACCTTCCAGGTGTGTCCACTAAACATTCATGCTTGCAAAAAGCCTCTATCCCCTCATTGCCCCTGTTAGTTTTAGCCAGTTTTAGGCCCCAGCTCCTTATCAGGAAGTTTGAGTTTAGCCAGTTCCTTTCCTCACAAGGTGATTGGTTGGAGATCCCTTAATAAGATATTTTATCCCTTTCCTTCATCCTGACTTTGTCGTCCAATGAATTTCTCTGTGACTACAAGCCCAGGCTATCCACTGATTTGACTCCTTTCCAATTCCTTATCTTTCTACCAAGTAACATCGGGGAAGCAGACCTGGCTCTCCCACCACTTCTCACTATATATATATATAAGCACCTTGCAGGAGCAAGGGAGCCTGTAGGGACCATCTGTAACCTTCAGCCACAAAGGGGGTTTGAAGAGCCTTTTCCCGGGGAGCAAGAATTGTTGGCTTCTTCAAAAAGGCCTGAGTTTGCCTTTGGCTACCTCTTTCCTTTGAGTGTAATGGAAGCTTAATGACTTTTTCTTTTAAAACATTAAATGAGATCATATTTGTAAAGCGGTATGTTCCTGGTACATAGGAGGTGCTTGATAAATGTTCCTCAGCAAAACACTGGCCCTGAAGTTAGAAAGACCTAAGTTCAAATCTGGCCTGATAAGATATATAACCTGAAAAAGTCACCTATTGTCCCCAACTGTCTCCCAAACAACAAAAATAAATGCTTGTTTCTCTTCATTCCCCAGGCATTTGGTGAAAGATTATGCTAAAAGGAGGAGGATCTCGCAGCTAGGTAGAATTGTTGAGGCTCGAGAGGGACTCCAAAAAGGTTGACGTTCCAGACCGGTGTCACAAAGTGTCTCAAAAGAATTTGCAGGCTCGGACCCATCTCCAAGTCAAGGGACAAGATTTATTACGCCACTAACAGGCTAAATTGCAAGAGAAGTCAGCAAAGTATCAGGGGCAAGAAGATAGATTTATAGGAAAAAGTTAGAGAACCAAGTACTTCACACCATCGATTATCTCTGTGATTTCATGATTACTAACAATTTGGTGAAACATAAAAATATACACCAGAGCGAAGAGGAGTTTAAAATCTGTCCTGAATTGTAGGTGTTTTGTGAACTGATCCAACCACTCTGGAGAATAATTTGAAACTATGTCCAAAGGGCTAGCAAACTATATACCCTTTGATTCAGCAATGTCTCTACTGGGTCTGTATCCCAAAGTGATCATAAGAGAAGGAAAAGGACCCACATTTGTAGCAGTCCTGTTTGTAGTATCAAGAAACTGGAAACTGAGTGGATGCCCATCAATTGGAGAATGGCTAAATTAATTGTGGTATATGAATATTATGGAATATTATTGTTCTATAAGAAAGAATCAGCAAGAATATTCCAGAGAGACTTACATGAACTGATTCTGAGTGAAGTAAACAGAACCAGAAGATCATTGTACACAGCAAAAAGATTATGTAATGATGAACTATGATGGATTTAGCTCTTCACAGCAATACAATGATTCCAATAGACTTGAGATGGAAAATGCCATCTGCATCCAGAGAGAACTATGGAAATTGAATGTGGATCAAAGCCTGGTATTTTCCCCTTTTTTGTTTGCTTTTTCTTTCTTGTGGTTTATCCCTTTTGTTCTGATTTTTCTTTCACAACATTAGTGATATGGAAATATGTTTAAAATGATTTTACATATACAATCCATATCAGATTATTTGTTGTTTTAAGGACAGGGGGAGGAGGTAGGGGGGAAATTTTGAAATTCAAATTTTTTTAAAAATTTGATTTAGTTAATATTTCTCCCAGTTACATTTAAAACATTTTTTATATTTTAAAAAATTTTTTGAGTTCCAGATTCTATCCCCACACCCAAACCCCATTAAGAAACATCTCCCCCCCCAAAAAAAAGCCCTCAAGAAAAATAAAATCTAAAAAAAAAAAAAGAGTATGATTCAATATGTATTCAAACAATCATTTTCTGGAATTCAAAATCTTACAAAAATGAATATTGAAAACTATCTTTACATGTAATTGGAAAAATAAAATACTATGAACAAGAACCATTTTGGATAGGTTGAGCAAACTAAGCTATGTCCTTGGGATTGCCTATAAAGTATTTTAAAAATTGAGAAAGGATTTCTTCCAGAAATTGGAGCAAGTGTCTCTTCCAGCCTAAGCCCAAGCCCAAGCCCAACTACCTGACTGGTAAGGGGTAGATTTAAGAGATTTTGGATTCATTCTTTGCCAGATCTTCTTCTTCCTTCCATCACCCTATGGCAAATCTCATGAATTTCAAAGGATCTGATAGATTTTGAAGTTCTCATCTTACCATAAATGATTTAACTTTATTCTCAAATGAGCTAAAGAAAGGGAAAGATACATTCATATTTCACCTTTAACTCAGAATTTCTTGAGCATTTAATGAATGTGAGAAAAGGATTTCAAGCAACCAAGAACTGTATGTTATCCTGAATGTTGGCAACCTTACTTGGAACACACTTTCCTCTCTGTATGTACTTGTGGGAGAGTTTATCGCAGAATTCTGTGTATGTGTGTGTTATACCAACTATTTCTACTATTCTAAAGTGCTACTTTAGTAGGACCTCTTTGCCCTTCATTCTGGAAGAGGACTATGAAGTCAGGGAGGGGATGCCATGACATCAGGGATTGAATTTGAGGGAGGGAGGGCAAGGTCACCTGCCTCACTTTCCCCTCCAGAGCCATCTGGATGCAGTGACAAGATACAGATCAGGAACACTGGAGATGGTCCCGGAAGCAATGGGAGATCATGGTCTTTTTAAACTAAGATCTTTAACAGCTCTCAGTTTGACTCAGTTTGAGTCTCACCCATTCAGTGATTAACTGTATGTAGCAATTCAGGCTAAGCATCTTCTCTTTCACCTAGTCAAACCCCACGTCCCCAAACCCAAAAACCTAACTAAATAAATAAATCTGTGGGGGGAAGACCAAAGCAGAAATGATTGCTATTTACATTCTATCTGAGTTAATCAGGACCCAAACAAAGATCAAATGGGGCTTGACCTGGGACCTATTAGTGGCCAGGCAATGAGAATTAGAGTGGTTTTGGTATTTCTTTCTAAAAGCTCCTTAAGGCTGATTGACTAAAGGCTTCTAGACTGAAAATGTCCTGAAGGTATTAGACCTGATGGTATTAGAGTATTGCTATTGCCCACCTCCCATCCCTTTTCCTTTTAAAGTCCTTAAGATCTGCAATTTCAGGTTCATTCCTAAACTCTTGTGTCCTCCATCTCAGGCCTTGCTAATTTTTCCTTAGTGAAGTTTCTGTGGTTTACCCCTTCCTCTGCATTTTCAGCCATCATCTTATATTTTAGGGTTTTAAAAAATCTGAACATAGCAATCACCAAATAAAATGAACATTTTATTATACAAAGTGAGCAGATAATGAGGATTATATCTGAAATCATAAATATTACATATAACTTCCTTTCCCTTTAAATACAGATTATATTCAGCATGTTACTATCAAAGAAGTTCTGTTTCCTAGAGAACTTCCTTCTGTTTGCCTCAGTGTTTAAAAAAAAAGTTCTTTTTTTATAAACACCATTGTTAGCCCCATTTACTCCTAAATTTCTAAGGGAAAAAAAGGGAGAAAAACCAAAACCTTTTAACAAATATGCATATTAATGCAAAACAAATCCAACATTTTGGCTATGTCTGAAGATGTGTATCTTTTCCTGTATCCTGAGTCCATCATCATTCTGTCAAGAAGAGGACAGGTGTTTTATCATTGGCTCTCTGAAGTGAATCATGGTAGGTCATTTTGTTGAGGTTCAAAAAGGAGACCCCAAAAGGTTGGGGGTCACAGACTGATGTCATGAGGTGTCTCAAAAGAATTTGCAGGTTTGAACTCATATCCAAATCAAGGGGCAAAGTTTATTGTAATTGTAATGCAATTGAAGTGGGCTAAGATCCAAAAGAATTTAGCAAAGAACTAGGAGCAAGGAGACAAATTTATCCAGTTCTTCATGTCAGTGATATATTTATATCACTGGTTATCACTGACCAGCAGTTTATCTATCTGATAATCATCAGTGTTTGTAGGGTTATCCTAAGGCCAGAAGACTTTAGAATCAGAACTGTTAGAACACTGTTAGAACAGAAGCATTCTAAATCCAGAGGACCTCAGGATCACTGATTCTAAAGCCAGAAGACTTTAGAATTCATGACAGATTGTTAGAACAGAAGCACTCTAAGGTCAGGGGAGCCTCCTCACTGATGTTTCCCTAGAAGCTGTACTCCATCATTTTTCCCTTCTCAAGCAATTTGAACCTCAAATTCATTTGGAACTAGGGGACAGAAATCTCATCTTCTGAAGCTGCTTCATGCTGATAGGGGCCTAGGGCTGTCCCTAGTGGGGTCCAGACTGAGGAAGGGAGGTACACAACTTGAAGAGGGCAGAGGCAGAGTCCAGGGGGTGCTGTCAGAATCAGGTAGCTGAGGATATTCAGGTTGAACAACTAATTGGAAGTGCATAGCTTGAAGTCTGGAGAAAACAAATCTCACAAGTAGATTTTTTTTAATTAAATTTTTTTTATAGCTTTTTATATATAAAACATATGCATGGGTAATTTTTCAACATTGACCACAAGTAGATTTTTAAAATTAACCTCCTCACAAGGGGGCAGGGGCCAAATATACGGAGAAAAGAAAAAGAATAATTAAAAGTGGAGTTAGTATGGAGGTTACTAGGAATAGTAACTAGGAACTTCATCCAGAGGAAGACTTGGTGGGGTAGATGAGGCTATCAGGAATATCTCACATCCAGAGAGTTTTTCCCAGGATAAATACCAAAGAACATTTCCCCCAAATCCTTGCTTTTGTCTCAAGGAGTAGGGGTAGTGTGTAGGACAGTGGCATTATACACTGTGAAAGGAGTACTCAGGTGGCCTACGTTGCAAGCACTATAATGTTTTTTTTTTCTTCTATTAAAGCTTTTTATTTTCAAAACATTTGCATGGATAAGTTTTCAACATTAGCCCTTGCAAAACTTTGTGTTCCAATTTTCTCTCCCCTCTCCCCTAGAAGGCAAATAATCCAATATATGTTAAACATAGAAATATGTTAAATAGAAATATACATACATATTTATACAATTATCTTGCTGCACAAGAAAATTCAAATCAAACCAGAAAATATGAGAGGGAAAATAAAATGTAAGCAAACCACAACAAAAAAGAGCAAGAATGTTATGTTGTGATCCACACTCAGTTCCCACAGTCTGACTGTAGCAGCACCATAATGTTTAAAAGGCATTAAGCATTGGATAGAGAGGATGACATAAGAAATGGAGATAATAAATAATTTTAATGGGTTTAATCTCCTTTAGCAAAAACTCTGAACCTTTTCAGTCTTACAAGGAAAGGCATTTACCTAATCAGTAAAAGCGTCAACTAAAACCAAAAGCAGTTTGAAGCCCCTGAGAGGGGACATATGTGCAAAATCCTTCTGCCAGTCCTCCCCGGGGTGGGTACCCCTCCTCTGGGTGGGCTTCAGGAGGCAGGGGTTAAAGCCCTTTCAGGATTTCAGGATCAGACACAAACAGGGCAGGCCTAAGAGATATGTTTAATTGTTCCTCCCAGCTTGTGACCAGTGAAAACAGGTTTTACAAGGGATTGGAGGGCACTTTTTCCTAGCCTGTATAGGCCATGGAGAAGTTTCCACTGGCTGGCCTTTGGGATTAGAAGGTGACCTGAAGTATTTGAAAACACCCAGAAGATGAAAGGGTGAATCCCCTTTCTTTAGTAAAGGGCCTGTTCCTGGGAGTCACATGAGGGAGTGTAAGAGTCAGGGAGCTGGTGAATTAAAGGTGCCATGGTCAGGGGCAAACAGGAGCAGTGTGGGCAGCTGAATCTGCAGGCCTGTTCCTCTTGGCCTGAAGTGAATCCCCCTTTATGTCCTTTACAAAACATAAAGGAAACCTCTCTAGGTCCGTGGACAGCTTGCAATTGTTGTAGAATTTCCCCTGCATACTTAATGGAAGAATCTGTTTATTTATTTATTTGTATTTGCTGTCAAAAGCCTCTTTTTTTTTTCATATAGCCCCATAATCGTGCAAAACATGAAAAGCATATTTGGATGTTCACTCTCATTCCTTCTCCCAATTCTAAAACTCTAGTGAGGGCAAAAATACTCTCCACTCTGTGGGGGTTAGAACCTCCAATGGTTCTACTCCTGGGTGTGAGTAGGGGCTTCCTCAATTAGAAGGTTGTGGCAGCCAGTTCTACGGCAGGAAGGTCAGCCCAAAGACACCCAGTTTCTTTGAGAAGTCAGCAAGGGGTCTGGGATGGGGCCCAGGGACAAAGCGAGGCTCCTAGGCCCTACCCCTGCCTTCCATCAACGTACAGTGTAAAAGGCTTCAGGCAGGGCGGGCCCGGCCCGGCCCGGCCCGGCCCAGGAAAGCGCACAGCTGGCTCTTGGAGGAAGGTCAGGACGGTAAGGTGGTCAGCTTCCTCTCTGTGAGTGAGTAGGAGGTGGGAGTTATTCCACGGCCCAAATACTTATCAGAGTATAAAGGCCCTGTGGGCCTTTAGATAAGGAAAGTTCATAGTCCTGGGAGGGCCTGGAGGTTAGGGGTTGCTATGGCTGCAGGAATCAAATTCGAAACGAAAAAGAATATCAGTTACAGTCCCTAGAGATTTTATCTCTAATTGCAGCTTAGGGCTAGATGTATTATTTTAAAAGTTTACCAGGATTTACACACATAGGAGATTTTGTTTAACATATTTTATATGTTTAAACTTATCCTGGTGCACAGGACCAATCATAACAAGCTTATAGATTCTTAGTAAACTTACTTGTTTAGGAACTATACATCCTAAACAGGCTCAGTTCTCAGGGCTGATAACCTTGCTCACCCTGATGGTTTTAAGAAAACTGGCAAGCTTACAAATTAAGGGGAGTTGATAGAGACCCCAGAGAAGGGGCTGAGCTTGCTGTTGCCCATGACAACAATTCTTAGTGTTTTCATGGGCTATGCTGCTTGATACCTCCCTCCACTCTGTGAAAGGGGGAAAAAGGTATTGCACATTTCATACTTGGAGGTGAACTGATAAGGCTTTCATCTCATCCCTCTTGTTCCACACACAATAATTACCAATTTTAGGTTTAACATGATAATAATTCCAAATAACTTAGTTAACAATTTTAGAATTTTCCTAAGTAATAGTCAAATAGTCTTAGCTGTAATTTCTAATTCCCTTAAATAAGTTTCTCTTTTGCTTTAGGAAGAAAACAAGACAATTTTAAAAAATGAGATAGAACAAATTTTTAAATTGACTTAACTTTAGTTAATGAGATTCCCTAAATTCTAATTAAATGCTCTAGACAATCTGAATTGCCATTTTGTTATTTTCCAATTCACACATTAGCTCAATATCTTGTTTTGTTGTTTGTCTAGACTTACAGTGATGGAGAAAATTTTAATAGTGAAGATTAAAAATATGTCCTGAATTTTTATTGGATAATTGTTAATAATAAAAATCTCATGATTATAGCAATAGATGGAAAAGCTTTTGACAAGTAACACTCACTTCTGTTAAAAACACTAAAAAAGTAAAGGTTAGAGAGACCTTTCATTGACATGGCAAACCAGGAGTCCTGCAGCTCATTTAGGTGGAGCAGGAAGGGGCTTTAGGTCCAATATCAGGGTGTGTGTCAGTGGTTGCACACTCTATATGGTTGCATAGCTGCATTGGAACCCTGGCTGTGCATCTCAGAGGTGAGGGGGGGCTCCAAGCATTATAGACTTGGCAGGGGATCCATTTATCTTGTGGGGATAAAGGGAGAATAGGAGTTAGTCACTGTCAGCAGGTGGGTACACTCTAAGCGGGCAAGGAAGCAGCTTGTTAGTTTTAACCAGGTGAGACTGATCCTGAAGAGCTTCAGAGGGATCCAGGGTCTGGGGTCTGAGTAAGAGGGTGGGTTAAGATCTTAGTCATTCAAGCATAGTGGAGAGAGGGAAAGGGTCCATGTTAGTGAGTGATATACTTAGGATATTCACAGATGAGCAAGTGATGTGCATATGATCTACATGAGATAATCAAGTAATGTGCACTATATTTATTTTTTGCTGAGGCAATTGGGATTAAGTGACTTGACCAGGGTCACACAGTTAGGAAGTGCTAAGTGTTGGAGATCAAATTTGAAGTCAAGTTCTCCTGACTTCAGGGCTGATGCTCCAAATACTGTGCCACCTAGCTGTCTCCATTTTTATTTAGTTTTAGTTTTAATTAATTAATATTTTAAACACATTGCTTTATGAATCATGTTAGGAGAGAAAAATCAGAGCAAAAGGGAAAAACCATGGGAGAGATTAAAAAAAAAAAAAACACTGAAAAAAGAAGTGAACATAGCATGTGTTGATTTACATTCAGTCTCCTTAGTTCTTTTTCTGGATACAGATGGCATTTTCTATCTAAAGTCTACTGAGATTGTTTTGAAGATGTGCACTACTTTTTAAGCAACAATTAAAAAAAAAGAATCTGTTCATACTATTTCTCTGCTTTCCCAATTGAGCAAATATAATCAAAATCCCACAATACATATCTATATAATCCAGAAAAACAAATTCCAACCCTGGGCATGTTGAAAAATATAACTCTGTATTTTAATTTCATCATCTGTCAGAAGGTTAAGTGCTGTGTTTCATCTTCATTCACTCACAATTTCACATTATATTGATCAGAATTCTGAAATCTTTTTAAGTCTTTCTGTTGTTTTTTGCTGTAATATTATCGCTTTGCATTTTTTCCTCCTATTCATTTTGCTTTATATCAGTACAGTCCTTCTCAATTTCCCCTGAATTTTTAATATGAATAAGAATATTCCACCATTTTATTATAGAATTTAAAAAATTTTATTATAGATTAAGAGTATTTCATCATATTCATATACTATAGATCGTTAGTTATCCAATAACTAATATCCAATAAGGGGGCAATCCCTTACAAATTTTGGTATGTATGGAGCCTTTTCTTTTTATTTTTTTAAAAAAAATTTTCATCGTAATTATTATTTTTAATTATCTTTATTAAATGTGAAAATACACTGGCATAAAAATAGTGCCCCCATTGGTAGACATATCTAAGACCCAGTTCATTATGTTTTAGATTCCTTTTTTCATATAAAACATTCAGAAATTTAAGATGTTTATATTAAGTTAGTCATCTCACGCACAAATCTGAACTTATAGCTTTAGGGTAGGAGTAGTAGCTAACTTACAGTATGAAAGATTACCAGTTTTTAATCTCTGTCAATCTTCCTCAACTGGCAGAGGTTAATAAATGGAGATAAACAGATTTAAAAAAACAGATAAAAAATGTAGATAAACAAAGGCAATACAATTTTATTACTCCAGAGTCATGCAGTGGCTAATTTATCTTAAATCAGATAGCAAGCAAGAGATCTCTGCACAAGAATGAGTTATTCTACCTACTATCATCCTGTTTAAAATATAGCAAATTTCTTATCACTAACAAGTAGTGATTAAGAAGAATGATCTGTGATTTAGAGTAAAACTATTAGTCACTGAAGAATTAGTTGCCTTCTTCCTTCCTTTCTTAATGTTGAAAAGGAAACTACAGTCAATAAGAGCCTTTTCTTTTTAAAAAAGAAATTATTGGGGGATATAAGTGGTGCAGCTGGGTCTGAGATTATGCACAGTTTAGTAATTTTCTGAGGATAGTCCCAATTGCTTCTTAACAGCTGGATCAATTCACAGCTCCTCTAACAGGGCACTTCTGAACTTGTTTTCCCATTGCTTTTCCAACATTTCCCCCCTCATTTGTTATCTTTACCCCCAACTGATAAGTATGAGATGGAACTTCAGAGTTGTTTAAATATACATTTCTCTATTAGTGATTTAGGTCTCTTATATGTTGTTGATAGCTGGATTTCTCCCTTTGAAAGCTGTTAATATCTTTTAATCATGTTGGAGAATAGTTTTTAGTGTTTTAAATTTGAATAGGAGACTTTTATCAGATTCTCCTCCCCCACCTCTCATCACCTATATTTCTTATAATTTTTATTATATTAGATGTTTATGCCATGAATTTGAATTCTTCCCTTTTTCATAAGTCTGAAAATAATTTCTTCCTTGAACCTCTAATTCATGATATAACCTCTAATATCTAGGATACTTATCCATGTGAAGCTTATCTTGGTGTATGATATGTGGAATTGGCCTACACTTAATTTCTGCCAGGCTTTTTTTCCAATGCTTTATTTTTCCAGCATTATTTGTTAGTCTTTCCTTGAAATACTGTGGTATTTGGATTTATCAAGCACTATGTTACTTTGTTTCTGTTAATATTTCTAATTTGTTTTAATGATAGGACCAAATCATTTTAATGATTATTGTTTTGTACAATTTGGGATCTAATATTGATAGATCTGTTTTCTTTTCACTTATTAATCTTTATATTCTTAACCTTTTGTCCTTCCATATTGTTTTTTTCTTAGATTTATAAAACTTTTTTTGGAATTTAATAGATACAGTGCATAATTGTTATATTACATTATTTTTACAAATAATTTATTATAGTTATATTATTTAATTTTATATGCTTGACCAACCTGAGCAAGTAATATTTCTCCAATGATTTGCCTTTATTTCTTCAAAAAGTGTTTTTTAAAAACTAGATTCATATAATCCCTTGCTGAATCTTGGAAGATACACTGTCAAGCATTTTATAGCTTTAGTTATTATCTTGAAAGGAATTTCTTTTTCTAGTTCTTTCTGCTGGGTTTTGCAGGAAATGTGAAGGAATGCTCATTTTTTTAGTGGATTTATCTTATATCTTGAAATTTTGCTTAATTTGCTTATTTTCTTAATGGCTTCTCTAGCAATACCATCATATCTGCAGTTTTTTTTTTGCCTATTCTTATTCTATTAATTTCTTCTTCATATGGCTATAGTTGGCATTTGTAGCATTATTTTAAATAGTACTAGTGGCAATGGGTATCCTTGATTTATCACTTAGTTTAAAAACCTAATTTTTTGTTTATGTATGTGTGAATGTTTTTTCATGGATTTAGGTAAAATTCTTTTTACTATATTAAGTTAAGATCTATTTCTATGATTTCTAAGTGTTTTTAATAGAAATGAATGTTGGATTTTTCCAAGGTCTTTTCTCCATCTGATATAATCATATGGTTTTTATTATATATAAATATGCTTTTTCTTATTTTGTTTCTTTATGTTGAACCAACCCTACCTATATAACTAATAGTAATATATAGTTTAGCTTACTTGCTAATATTTCATTTAACATTTTTACACCAATGATCTTTAGGGCTGATGGTCTGTAGTTTTCATTCTCTGCTGTCACATGTTTTCTTAGTTTTAGACAGCAAAACCACATTTATAATGCAAAGATTTAGAGGAGCAGCTAGGTGATGCAGTGAATAGACCACCAGCCCTTAAGTCAGGAGCACCTGAGGTCAAATCTGACCTCAGACATTTAATACTTCCTAGCTATGTGATCCTAGGCAAGTCATTTAACTCCAATTGCCTCAGCAAAAAAAATTAAAATTAGAAAAACTTTAAAGGATACCTCTTTTCTTATTGCAGTTTGTGTTGTACTGGAATTATTCTTTGAATGTCTGAGAAATCACTTGTGACATCTATCTGGTTCTAGTTTTTTCCTTTGGTAAATTTAATTTTGGCTTGCTTAATGTCTTTTTCTGATATTGGGTTATTTAATCCTTTTTTTTTCATTCATTTCCCGTTTTGTTGGCATATAATTAGACAAATGTTTCTTGTAATTTCATTTCCTCTTCACTCTACTTTCCACTATCACCCTCTATATAAAATCCCCAGTGCTGTCAAATTGATATTCCTAAAAAAAAAAACCTACAGGTCCAACAATTTCATTGCTCTTTTCAATAACATATCCTATTATCTCTAAGATAAAAGGTCAACTCTTCTGTTTGACATTTAAAGCCTTTTAGAATCTGGCTCCAATTTATCTTTCCAGGATTTTACATTGCTACCCCCTCCCCCAGCCAAATTAAAACTGGCTAGTTGATATTACCTATGCATGATATTTGTATCTGATGTTATCGTAATTATGTTTGTCTTATTGTGCATCAAGTTATATAAAACTTACTCATTTCTTTGAATTTTCATACTTGTCATTTCTGACCACAAATATTTTCATTACATGCACATACCACTTGGTTTAGTCATTCTGATAGGCTCCTCTGTTTCTAGGTCTTTTGTTACTATAAATACTACTCTTTTGAATAACTGGTATATTTGGATTTTTGACCTTTGGTTATAAATACTGAGTAGAGAAATTGCTGGATCACTGCATACAAGATTGTATGGGGTCTTATCTAGTTCCTATGGCAAAGGGTCAACAGCAATGAAACACCTGAACTGTTCAGAAATAAATTCAAACTGTTTCACTTTTACAACTGCCTGCTTTCTTTTCCAGCAAAATTTCTCTTGTATACTCCTTGACTGATGATGTGTTTCAGCCTCCTTATCTAACAAGCACCTCTCCTTAACTGTAAGTCTTTGGACCTTTCTGAAAAGTGGGTTAGTTAATAACAAAACACTTTGCAAAGTTTAAAACTTATATAAACAGCAGTTATGTTCACTTAAAATCACATTTATTACTGAACCAATAAAATAAATGAAAACAAAAGTGCAATTTTTTTAAACAAGTTTGCTTTGTTTGCTGCTTTGGAATTTGCAAAATCAGGGTGGTAACATGGCAAGGTGTTTTGGACACGAGAAAGAGTGAACGTAAGCCACCATGGTCACAGTTCTTTATAACCCCAGCTTGGTTCTTCTCCAGTGTCTCCTCTTCGAGTTGTACCTAATCTTATTGCCAGTTTTCATGCGAATCCATTGAGGGATGGGACGATTCTGCTTCTGCTTTTTAGCAAGGAACCTCTTAATTCTGAAAGTCTTGTGCGAAGACATGATGAGGTCTCAGCAGGCAGCCAAATAACAGCACAACTAGTGAGAGAATATTTTAGTATTAGTATCCGTGACCTTCAGTTTCCAGCACAGTGACTGCCACATACCAGACTGTGCATAAAATTTGGTGAACCAAGCACTGGAAATTGTTAGGTCTGGTTTTGCACTCAGCTTTGTCATCTGGAAGAGGCTGAAAACATACTAACATAGGCCACACTGCACTTATCCAAGCTAACTTAGAGCTGACTCTATATACACACTTAATATACTAGATATTGTCCTCTTGTGAAAAATGGGGTTTTGTGATCTTAACTGTTGTGCTTCTACAGATGTCCCTGAGAAAGGGTAAATATCCCACCGAACATGCGAGGGTTGCAGTTTTGGGCGGAGGGTAAGGAAAGTGGTTATTAGACAAGGAAGGACTGGGAAAGTGGAGATGTGACCAACAGCCTAAGCTCCTCTAAAGAACAAAAGGAAGAGCTGCTCTGGTCCCATTTTGCTTAGAATGGAGCATGCTATCACCTTGTGAGGGAGAATTGTAACCTGGAAGGATTTTGACCAATCAGAATCCTGATGGGAGGTACAGGGCCAACTAATATAAAAAGGATCTATCTGGCCTCTGTAAAGGGTATATGGAATCGGGTATACCCGTTCTTGCAAGAATATAAAATAAAATCTTTCCAGCATTCATCAGTGAGTCTGTGAGGAGTATGAAAAATTAAGTTTCCAAAGATATTGTCAAAACAGCATGACGGGAGGAGTGAAATATCTTTACTCACCTTATGAGTCAACCTCCCTACCCTCTTACCCCTTAGCTGTTCCCCCAGCTAAACAAAATTTCTTAAAAAGGGGCCCAGACCTAAATTGGCAGGTTAGGGCACAAGCTTTTTGCAATCACTTCATACACCAACTGATATATCCCCGGGGGGGGGGGGGGGGGGGGGGGGATACAGCCGCCCTTTTGGGACTGAATGGGCAGATGAGGAGGATTGTAAATCTGACCAATGAGAATCTTGAAGGGGCATTGAATCGAATTTCAGGGTGTTGCTTGTAACTCTATTCCTGTACTGCCTCACATCTGGAGAAGCGCGGGAAGGGGCAGCTCATCCTCAACCCTGCCGAGTTCCACTGGGTCTTTTAAAAACAGCGAAGTTTTTGATAAAAAATTTTGTTTCTTCTACTATACATTTTAAATATACTATATTTTCGTATGTATTTTAAATATACATGACGTTGTTCCAAGAATAACCTGGAAGGTGTAGTTCAATTTGTAGTTAGAGAAGGCAAATTCAAATCCCACCTTAAATATTTACTGCAAATTAGTGTTAGGGCAAACCTTTCTCTTCTCTCTCCCCTCCCCCCCCGGGCAACTGGGGCTAAGTGACTCGCCCAGGGCCACACAGCCAGGAAGTGCTAAGTGCCCGAGACCAGATTTAAACTCGGGTCCTCCCGATTCAGGGCGGGGGCTCTAACCACTGCGCCACCTGGCTGCCCCGGTCACAATCTTTGTGTGTTTCAGTTTCCGCCCCCACGGTCCTGTACTCTGACTATAACTAGTATTACTCTCCTTTGGCTCCAGCAGCATAACCCCCAAGGTCTCCCGGTGCTTTCGAAAGCATTAACCCCGATTCTCACCCTGGGGTGGCCCCGAGGGCCCAGCCAGCACCGTGGCCGTTTCTTCCACCTAGGGGCGACGGGTCTCCATGGGCAACGCCCCCTCCCCGCACGCTGTCCCCCGATCCACGAGAACAGCAACAGAGAAAAGACCCGGGGCCGGCTCCTCCTCGCGTGCAGGGGGGCCCGCCGCGGCCGCCTTAGCCGGCCCTTTCCCGCGCTCAGCAAGGTCCCGAGCCTTCAGGCCGGCCGGGCCCTGCCTGGCTCTGGAAGGCTCACTCACCCAGTATTCCAGCGGCAACCAGGTCCGAATCTCACGGCAGGAAGCTGCTCGGCGTCCCCTAAATCGCTCGCAGGCCAATCAGGAAGAAGGTAAAGCGACGGAAAGGCGACCGAAAGGTAGCCTTAGAGTGAGGCGACTTCCGTTCCGCCGGCGGGGATGTGTCTGTGTGTGTAGGGTTGGGCGTTTCTATATACTTCCGGGTTAAGGAGGGCGTGCTTTTCTGGCGCCTCCCATGCTCATGGAGTTAGGTGCCGAGGTCCGATTGGCCTGCCGCCCCTGCGGTTGGAAGCCTTGGAACTGTCCGCAGCTGAAGGCCAATCCCTTTCCCCCAAGTCTCTGTAGCCGGCCGGAATGGAATAAAACGTTTTCCCCCTCAAATCCCTCCGGCGGGGGATGGAATCATCCTATGAGGAGGAGCAATCCTTTTCCCCACACACACCTCCTGTTAGGGCGAATGGAACAGTCCGCTGCTGCGCTCAATCGCTTTGGCTCCTCCCCGTCCACCGGGACGCAATGGAACAGCCCGGTGCTGAGGACAAATCCCTTTTATCCGCACACCTGCCGCAGGCCAGAACGGAATCGTTTCGCGTTAAAGAGCAGTGTTTCCCCCTGCGGAGCTGGGAATGGAATGAGCCCACTGGGCGGGAGGGCTGGGGATGAGGCTGTGTGTTCTAAGCGGGACGCACGCGCAATGGGAAGGCTGAGCCTGGAGGGAGGAGGAGGTTGTGGAGATTTAGGAAGCTGGGCGGGGACTCTCCGAGTGGACACTGGAGTCTGGGAGCCAGCGGCTCCCTCAGCTTGTCGGGGCCCAGGCTGGGCAGATCTATCCGGCGGAGAGTTGAAGAAGAGCATCCTGTGAGCCGGCCCTGACCGGGGCCGCCGACGGAGTCGATGCGAAGCAGGTGAGCCCCGGAGAGGCGGCGCGGGGAGCGGTGAGCAGGGATGCTGTTGCCCAGCGAGGGGGCGGGGGGCGGGGCGTGCGGGAACGCGTGTGGGTCTGGGTCTGGGTGTACCTTTGCTCCTTCCTTACAGGAAATCTTTGCCACAGATGTGCCCTTTATCCCCCTTCACATCCCGCCTCTGGAGGAGGGGACGTCTCATCCCTTCCCCCTCTGGGCAGAACTGTCCGACGGGGAGAGAGACCCCCGAACCCGTCCCCTTCCCTGTCACCCGTTTTACTCTTTCTTAAGCGACCTTGCGCCTTCTCTTCCCGGCGATTTAGCCCCGGGATGGGGGCGCCCAAAAGAGAAAGGAGCGAATAGAGGCACCGTAACACGCATCTATTAATCGCTGAGTGAGGAGCCCGGCTCGGAGCTAAGAGTCAGATTCCAAGAAAGGCAAAGCCCTCGTCTCTGCCCTCAGGGAGCTGATCGTCTGGGGGAGGGCACATGGTGCTGTTACGGAGGAAATGCCCCGACTACACTGATGGAGGCCGAGTCAGGGGAAGTCACTGCTGACCCTTACAGGGGGGGAGTCCGGAGGCCCGGCTGAGGGAGCGGAGCATCTTTGCGTGTTACGTTCGATGGGGACATGACTAGCAGGCTGGACCCTGTAGGTCCCTAGACTTTCTTAGAAGGAATAGCGGATAGTGGTAGGGGGAGGGGTGCAGCCTAGACTGACTAATCTTCTGGTGCGATCAGTGGCTAAGTTATCCTCTGGGTGGAAGGAGGAGGGTGGGCTGACCTGTATATGGACTCCACAGTGGCCATCTTGTGTATGTAAACAAGCTATTTTTTAGATTTGAGAAGAATAGGAAGTGCCCCCCCCCCTCCCCATTTACGTGAATAGGGGTAGGTGTGTATAAACTAGTAAGGAAGGGTGTATGGAATGTACTCGGTAATATGTGGGAATGATAGGGATACCATTGGCATTGGGGCATCTAGATGGTACAGTGCATGGACTCGGGCTGGCCTGAAGGGCCTAGAGTCAGGAAGAAGACTTGTTTGAATAACATGTCTGACAGTTAACTAGCTGTGTGACCCTGAGCGAGTCACTTAATTCCTGCTGGAGTTAATTCATCTGTAAAATGGGGATTATAATAGGACCTACCTCTGGGGCTCGTACAATGCCTGACGCACAGTAAGCATTTATATGTGTCAGCTGTTGTTATGAGGGGGCTCATTTCATGGGATGGTATGTGTTGGTATAGGAACAGACGTACCAGAATGGCCTATTTGTATTAGAACTAGTGGAATGTCTTATGAGTAGACCTATGCAGTTCTGATTTCTGTGACATATTGAATTGTGTCTATAAATAAGTTTTTTGGATTTGGTAAGAATAGAAGTGTCCCAAGTAATTAATGTATATGGAGAAAGATGTATATGTTTTCATACTCCCATATACATATACACATGACTTATTTTTGTTTTAGTATTGGTTTGTACCTAACAGTATGTGCTGGATGAATGTAAGGGATTAAATATATTTTAAGACAAAATTTTATTAATATAGTTTGTTTTTTATACTAGCCACCATTTACAGTGTTTTATTTCCCTATTTCCTTCCCATGGATTGATCCTTTAAACAAAGAATAAAAAGAAAAAATAACCAGTTCAGGAAAAGTTAACCAATAAATATATTGTTCAATAGGACAAGTATATAGATATATATTTAAATATATCAGTATTTCACACTGCTAGTTACTCTGTCTTTGCAATAAAGAGGGTGAGATGCTTTCTCATATTTCTTCTTTTTTCATGATTTTGGTCAAGTTTGGCCCTAATTTTGAAGCATCAAGTCTCAGTTATGTTATTGTCATTCTTTCTATTTATGTTGCTATAGCTATAGCATTAATTATAGTTATATATGGATATAGTTATAGATTAATTCATATATATGTCTTCCCATGCTTCTCTGTATTTATCATATTCTTTTTTTAAGAAAATAGCATAATATGCTAGTACATTCATGAACTACAGCTGGCTTAAGCCTTTCCTCAACTGATGAACTTATACTTTATTTCCAATTCTTAGCTATTATAGAAAGTGTTGTTATGAATATTTTGGTGTGTGTGGCAACTTTCTGTCATTCACATCTCTACCTAACAATGGAATTTCTGTGTCAAAGGGTAATGGATATTTTCGACCAGAACATTCTTAACAGGAAGGTCAGTGGTGTATAAGAAAATGGATAACTTATTTTATGTTGCTGTAATTCTGTAAAAAAAAGACCTAAACTTGGATGATACTTCTATACATTTTCAAGGATAATGACAAATATGTATATTTTGGCCTGTTGTTTCCTTTACTGAATTTTGGGTTGCATCCTAGCATTGTGATAGCGTTAGAAGATATATATCAGTCATCTGGAAGGTGGAGAGTCAGATGGCTCAGACAGATTTTTAGCTCTTAAGGTTGCTAGAGTTCAGTCAGAAGTCTCTTATTGCCCTGAAATTTCTACCGGCCTTCATCTACATAGGGACCTATAGCCAAAGCCAAGGTGATTTGAAGAGGGGAGACTGAATATATAGGCTTTTCTCCATTTCTATAGTTTCATGTTGTCAAAAATCAGCATCATGAATCATTCAGCCTGCAGTATTCTAAAGGAATCCAATCCTGCCTTTCTGAGAAGGGGTAGAGGAAAGGACACAGTAAAAAAAAAAATTTTTTTTTGTTGTTTAGTAGTTGAGTTATATCCGACTCTTTGCTTACTAAGTTCTTGATAACTTCTTATTGATTGGCAGTATCTGACAGATCTCCAACTAAATGTTCCATAGTTCTTAAACTCAAACTAGAATCTATTATCTTTACCCTAAACATCACCCTTTTTGTATATTTAAAAAATTTTTGTTAAGGGTATTACCATCCTTCTTCCAGTCATTTAGTCCTACCACCTTAGAATCCTTTTTGACACTTTACCACCATGCCCCCTATTTATTAAGTTGCCAATTTTTTATTGACTCTCCCTACATGTCATTTCTAATAACTTTTTTTAATTTACGTAACCACCAGCCTACTTGAAGTTATAGTTACTCTCACCCAGTCAATTTCAGTTGGCTCCTAATTGTTTTCCCTGCTACCAACCTCCTCCTCTTCAACTCATTCTCTATACTCCCATGATGTTTCCAGTGGCTAGGATGTCGTCGTCACTTGGACCTCTTGGATCTTCTACTTCTTCAAGGCTTAGCTCAAGTGTCTGCTCCTATATGATCCCTTTCCTATCTTTAGGACAGTGTCTGGCACATAGGTAAGTGCTTAACATTTGTTGAATTGACTGAGTTAACCTTACAGAATAGGCTGGATTCATACTGGGGGATTGCCTAAAATCGAGAGAATTCATCTGTTAAGACAAGCAGGTTTGTGTGGAATTGATAATGGGAAACTTTGTTCTTCAAAGGTGCAGTGGGACTGTATGTAGTTCAGGTCTTCTGGGTAAGGTGCTATGGGAAAAGGTAGAGGAGAGGTTACCTGATACAGCAGTCTTGCTGTGTGGTAGGGGAGACTCGTATTGGCCCTTGGAAGGCTGAACCTCGTAACCCACTTACCTGGGCCTTGTCTGTGTCCTCTCATAACTACCTCTGGGTCCCTCCGACATCCTTTCTTTGATTTCTCTTGAAACTAGTAGGATATGCTAGCTCTAACTGCCTGAGTACCTTATAAGGTAAGTAACAACATACTAAAAGCCACCAAATTACCCACCCAGCTCTCAGGATACTCCTCAGTAGTCATAGCCGCAGTATAACCAAACACCATCAACATTCCTCCCAGATAAATAAAAAATACAATCAATGCCAAAAAAGTACTATTTAAACTTACAACAATCACACAACCCAAACCTCCACTAACTACAAGACTTAAACCACCATACACAGGGGAAGGCTTAGAAGCAAAAGCAATGAACCCAAAAATCAATAACAAAAACAATAAAAAAAAAAAAATCATCATTTCCATATTAGTTTTAGTATGGACTCTAACCATAGCCTATGTCATGAAAAAACATTGTTGTAATTCAACTACAAAAAATAATGACCAATCTACGCAAAACTCATCCCCTTCTAAAAATTACTAATCACTCATTCACCGACCTCCCTGTACCATCTAACATTTCTGCCCGATGAAACTTTGGCTCTCTATTAGGAGTATGCCTAATCATCCAAATCCTTACAGGCCTGTTTCTAGCAATACACCTCAGGCACCCTAACTGCTTTTTCCTCCATAGCTCACATCTGCCGTGATGTTAACCACGGCTGACTTCTTTGTAACCTCCACGCTAATGGAGCGTCAATATTTTTCATATACCTCTTCCTACATGTTGGCCAAGGGATCTACTACAGATCCTATCTCTACAAAGAAACATGAAATTGGTATAATCCTACTCCTGACTGTCATAGCAACTGCATTCGTAGGATATGTACTTCCCTGAGGCCAAATATCATTCTGAGGTGCTACCGTAATTACTAACCTTCTATCTGCTATCCCCTGTGTCGGCACCACTCTAGCAGAATGAATCTGAGGAGGTTTCGCAGTAGACAAAGCAATCCTCACCCGATTCTTTGCCTTCTACTTTATCCTACCCTTTATCATCATAGCACTAGCCATTGTACACCTATTTTTCCTCCATGAAACAGGCTCTAACAACCCTTCAAGCATCAACCCAGACTCAGACAAAATCCCCTTCCATCCATACTACACCATCAAGGACGACTTGGATCTAATACTACTACTCCTCGTACTCCTCCTTCTAGCCTTATTCTCACCAGATTTACTCGTAGACCCGGACAACTTCTCACCGGCCAACCCACTAAATACCCCTCCTCACATCAAACCAGAATGATACTTCCTATTTGCATACACAATTTTCCACTCAATCCCCAATAAACTAGGCGGAAAACTCGCCCTCCTAGTCTCCATCCTAATCCTATTAATCATCCCCCTGCTTCACACAGCCAACCAACGAAGCATGATATTCCGTCCAGTGTCCCAAGCTCTATTCTGAATTCTTACTGCCAACCTAATCACACTCACCTGAATCGGCGGCCAACCCGTAGAACAACCATTTATCATTATTGGCCAGCTAGCTTCTATGCTCTACTTCCTACTAATCCTTGTCCTTATGTCTATTGCAGGCTTATTTGAAAACTACTTACTAAAACCTAAGTGAAGAGTCCAAGTAATTTAATCAAAATACTGGCCTTGTAAGTCAGCTATGAAGGTAAAACCCCTTCCTAGGACCCATCAGGAAGAAGGCATTATGCTCCACCATCAATGCCCAAAGCTGATATTCTTTTTAAACTACTTCCTGCACATCAAAAAAATTCTTTTTTTGTTGCAAAATTCAATTTATATATTATCTCCAAATTAAATTTTTTTGCAAAAAACTCATTATATAACATTTATGTTATAAGACATACTTACACATAGAACATTTATATTATTCCCCCCCATATAAGCATGTACTTTATATATAATGTATTTATAAATATTTATGTATATAGAGCATATATTTATAGTTCACTATCATATAATAATATGCATATTAGATAAACAGTACTAAATACATTAATATAAGTATTACTAAGTATCATTAAATACATGCATATCTTTACCTAATATATCTCATATAGTACATAATACATAATATGTATATATTACATAAGACATAACATGTTGGCCTACATAGACATTACATCCATGAATATAGATCAACAAAGCTATTTTCTCTAGCAGATCATTATCCTTAGGAATACCTTTATCCTCCACTCACAAGAGATCAGCAACCCGCCATCTGAAGATACACGATCCTTCAGAGCAAGCCATAATCTGCGGACGAACCTTACTTCCTCTGACTGGCTACTGGTTGCTACTTCAGGCCCATTCGTTCCTAATTCAGCTTAACCATGCTTTTCGTCGAGGCATTTGTGATGGTAACAACGCTGTTTACCCTCATTATCATGGCATCTCCGGTGATCGTTACAGCATTAGGTAGTTTTTAATTTGGAGGTGGTTTATCAAGAGGGCAGGAGCCTGGGGGATGCCATTAAAACTTCAGACTTACATAACAAGATCCAACGATGTTTCAACCGGACATCAACTGAGAATGAAGACAGCACACACACTTATTTCCAAATGGTGATATTTAATGAATGATGATCAAACATAATATTAATTAAAACCAATTATAACATATGATGCTTAGATATTAAGCTAAGTAATTATAACCAATTATATTAGACATAATTAATCAATGATCGATAGACATATTATTATATTACTATAACCTCAATAGACTATGCGTTTATATCTCCCCCCACCCTCCCCTGGCACAATCTGTAACAAATCACAACCCAGGCGAACGTACAAGCATACAAGCGTATAGGCATTAGGTGAATAATAATTTATAATAGTTTTTTTACCGCCAACCCCCCCTACCCCCCTTCCTAAATTTTATCGCTTCCGTCAAACCCCAAAACCAGATGATAGGCCTTTAGTATGGTAATTAAATACCATGGAGAAATAGGTACTAAAACACATGTAAACAGCAGCTAGGCCCAACTCAAGCCTACAAACCACTACTCACTGCTAGAAACGGTATTATTATAATTATTATAGGTTACTATAGATATCTTATACTCAGTTTTCTGTCATATATTTCTCTGCTGACATCCTTATGTTATTCTTTAAAATATCTCATTTGTTAAATATTTCAGGCTGCTTATATCCATAATGCATCTCTCTCTCAATCTCTATAATAATAATATGGAATTCTTTGCAAACTCTTGTGCTCTGTGCCTCATAGCTATATGACAATACTGACAGACTAACTAGAAACCTTTGCAGCATGGACAAAGCTTGAACTTTGCTCTGGCATGCCCCTAGAATTCAGGAAATTGCAGACTCTAACATATAATTACTGTTCCTTAAAGTCAGATGCTCATAACGTGAACCCAAGGAAACTGTCACATTTCCAGTAATTAGCAACTTTGTGTTTAAAAACTAGAAGTGGCTTGTTTACATTCTTCTGGGAGTAAGTACTCAGTATATTTTGTTACAGGTTGGTGTATTATAGTTGTAGGGATTAAGTTGTCCAGCCTATAATAAGAAACTGAGGCAAATCTCTGAGCCAATGGCACTTTACCATGATCCCTTCCTAATGAAGTGGATTCTCAATATGAGATGCATTCTTCTTCTGGGACCTTGTTTTTATAGGACTTGATACCCAGATATGCAGAAGATACACAGGGAAATACAGAATTCTGTTGGTTGACATACCTTGCTCTTAACGACTAAAAAATGATATATTAGCAGAGGGGTCATAGATTGGGTGAAGCATGGGGCATCTCCACTGACTAAGTGGTCATAAAATGATCTAGAGATAAAAAAATAAATTGGAGAATTTCCATGTAATTGTGTCACCTCTGCCACCATGACAAAAGTGGAGGGCCTTTAGTTAACTTTCTGTAATGAAGCAAATGAACTTGGAATCTACAATTCACAACTCTGGGGCCCAGCATACAGAATTTATAATCATTACCCCTATAGAATCATGTTAGATTGATTAATCCTGATTAGAATAGAGCACGGGTCCAGGTGAATTATTTCTTACATAGTGAATAGCCCTTCTATTACCTTGAGGAAGTTGTCCTGAGCTGATAGCACAATACTTATGAAGACACAGTTCCTTTGGTCGTGATTTGCACCATTTATACATGAATTTGCTTTAAAACATATGCAGTTGTCACCAAAACAAAAAAGATTTACACTTTAGGTGATGTACTGTTTATTGAAGCATTATTTGTTGTAACAAAATCTTTCTGCTTTTAAGAAGGATTGAATAGCATTCATATTTGATTGTTTTGTTGTTCTTTCCATTTCCATTGTTGTAGTTATGCTTTTGTTTTTCTGATTCTGTGTATTTCACCTCACATCATATAAGTTGGTATGTGTCTTTCCATGCTTTTCTGTCTATATCATTATTTCTTACTGGTCAGTAATTTTCCATTATATTCATTAGCCATTCCCTAATCATTGGGCATTTATGCTATTTTCAGTTCTTTGATGCCACCAAAGATATTGCTATATTTTGGATTTGGGACTTTTATTTCTGTCATTGACCTTCTTATATGCCTAATAGATTGTGGACTTTTTAGTCACTTTCTTAGCATAATGGCAAATTATTTTCTGGAATGTTTGTACAAATTCAGAGCTCTATTGATGTTGTATTAGCATTATCTGTCCTTTTGCAATTTCTCCAACTTTGACTTGTCTTTGTTTCCAAGTTTGAGGTGAAACTGGTGAGTTGCTTTGATTTCATTTTCTTCATTATTAGTGATTTGAAGCTATCTTTAATATGACTATTAATGATTTGCATTCCATTTGCTAACTATTTGTTTATGTTCTTTGACGATAGAGGGAAGGCTTTGGGGCTTATTTATTTCTTTTAGTTCCTTGACATTCATACTCCTGTTACATATTTTTGAAGTAAAGATATTTTCCCTTGGTCGATCACTTTCTTTTTATGATTTCATGAATTTTGTTCATGTAAAATCTTTTCAATTTCACGTAATCAAAAATCATCAAATTATCTTTTGTGATTTTCTTTAATCTTTGTTAAGAACTTTTTCTCCAGCCAAAACCCAATCTGGATTTCTTTTAAAATTTTTAAACGGTCTGACCATATATATTGAAATTGTGTCTGTTTTGAGCTTATGGTAACATATAGCATAAAATATTGGTTAAATTTATTTTCTCCCCAAAGTGCTTTGTAGTATTCTTTTATTTTATTTTATTGAACCCTGGATTATTAGGCTTAGTTTCTTATTCTTCCTTCCTACTTTACTATACTATTTTAGTTGTCCATTTTAAAAATCATCATTAAATGGTTTTTGATCATTTTTTTCCTCGTATAATTTTATTTCTGGAAGTAATGTTCTTTTTTATTTTACTTTGTTGTTGTTGGTGTTATTTCCCATGAGAGCCTAGATCTCTTTTATTCTCTGAATGAGTTTTCTCATTATTTTGCCTACCTCTATTAAAATATTCCTTTGTTAGTTTAATTGGTATAGCATTACATCTTAGGCTCTGCAACACAAAGGTGGCAGTGTTAGAGGGAAGAAAGGAGCATATTTTAGAAATGTTATAAAGGTTATAAAGGTAAATTTGATAGACAGAGGAGTGAGGAGATATGGAGAAAATAGGGTGAGAAGAATAGTGAGGAAAAATAGGAAGGAGAAACTTTTAATTAACTAACATTTTATTTAACTTTTAATTAACTACTTTAATTAACTAACATTAACTAACATTATTTTATTATTATTTATTTATTGTTATTAAATAACATTAAAATTTGATTGAGACAAATTTGCCCATTAAATGGAAATGGTTAGCAGATTAAAAATTTAAATTTAACTTAATGTTGCTTTCAAGAAACATTTTATTGTTATTTTATTTTTTTCACCATAGTATTTTGTATTCCCAATTAACATGTAAAAATAGTTTTCAACATTCATTTTTTTTTTTAAGATTCTTAGTTCCAAAATATTTCTCCAAGACAGCAAGCAACCTGATTTAGGTCATATATAAACAATCATTTTAAACATATTTCCATATTTGTCATATTGTGAAAGAAAAATCAGAACAAAAGGGAAAAACCACAGGATAGAAAAAGGTGAAAATACACTTTCAATCCACTGTCAGTCTCCATAGTTCTCTCTCTGGAGGTGGATGATATTTTCCATCTATTGAAATTGCTTTAGATCACTGTTGCTGAGAAGAGCTAAGTTTATCATAGTTGATCATCACATACTCTTGCTGTTACTGTGTACAGTGTTCTCCTGGTTCTGCTCATTTTGCTTAATGTCAATTAATTTGTCTTTTCAGGCTTTTCTGAAATCTACCTACTCATCATTTCTTATAGAACAATAATATTCCATTACATTCATATATCACAACTTATTCAGCCATTACCTAATGATGGGCATCCATTCAATTTCCAATTATCAGGAAACATTTTAAAGATGAGAGATATACATAAAGATTAAATAAAGGGCAGGAGTAGAATTATGTAAAAAAAGCAGGGATAGCAGTAATCATGATCTCAGACAAAATAAAAATTAAAAAAGATTTAATCAAAAGTGAAAAATAGAGAAACTAGATTGTATGTCAGCAGTGTTGTTCAGTATTGTTTTAAACTATTTAAAATACCTAGACGATGTAAAATATCTGAGCATATGCTTACCAAAACGGACACAGAAACTATATGGACACTAACATAAAATACTTTTTGTACAAATAAACTCAGATCTAAATAATTAAAATAATGCTTTGGGGGGCGATCAAGGGTTCAAAACCCCTGGAAACAACAAAAAGTCTCCTAAGTGAGTAAAGGAGTGTTTATTGCCCATGTCCTTCTGGTAATGGAGTGCATGAGTACAGAAGTCAGAGTTAGATTAATCAAACCCCTCTCATGTGTTACCCAGTTTCCTCCTAGTTATTCCTGATAGATCAGTAGTCTGCTGACTAGCAGTATTAACTTCTCCGCCATCTTTATGCCCTCCTGGATATGTTCCCTCTCCCTTGTAATGCATTCCATGTTCAAAGATGGTAGGAAACTCCTACTACTGGGTGTGTGGTTAATATTCAGTTACCTTATCAAGCCTGCTCATTCCCTGTTTGCATTTGCCAGGTCATTGACCTGACTGATTTGATCAGGATCAGGGTTTGTGGTAATACTGTGGTTGAAAAGGATGCAAAGACCCATTTCTGGTTGGTTGGACCCACATGTTAAGCAAGTTTGTTGATTTTTATTATAATTCTCAGAATGCTAGTTCTCTTTAGAAAACAAGCTTTTTTCTTACTCTATCCTGGGGCCCATCTTTCGCAGGTAGGTAAAGCCAATATAATTTTTCAAATGACAATTATACCTAATATATTCACTGTTATCCCAATTAAATTACTAAAAATTATTTTTATTGAGTTAGAAAAAATAATAACAAAGTTCATTTGGAAGAGCAAATGGTTGGTGACTTCAAAAAAATCAAGAAAGAAGTAAAGGAAGTAGATTCAGCAGTATCAGATCTTAAAATATATTATAAATGGGAGCATTGTTGAAGTATAAAAAGGATAATTTTGATTATTTTAAATTAAAATTTTTTAATGTAAATTTAACTTATGTAGCCAAAAACAGAGGGAATGCAGAAGATTAGGAGGAACTTTCATAAACAATCTCAGATAAGATGTGATTGGATTGGAATATTGCTATGGTATAGGAAATGATGAGCTGATTGATTTAGAACATGGAACAATTTATGAAGGAAGATGCCATCCACCTTCAGAAAAACATAATAAATGGAAATAAGCACAGTACAGTCTTACATATTATGTCCGTTTACATATATATATATGTATATTCATGTTTAATTGTAGCCTTCTTTGGGGTAGAGAAGGGAGGGAAAAAATAAAGTAAAAAGTTCACAGCAATTCTGCTCCTTATTTTGCCTTGTTATTACTTAATTTCCCCCACTCACCCAGGGATCCCTCCCTTGTCTTCTCCCACTCTTTCCTTCTCTCTTTATCCCATTCCCATTAACACATTTTGTTCCACTAACATTATTCTACACACCTGTTTATACCCTGTCTTATCCTATTCCCTTCTGCTCCTCCCCCCTTGTTTCTTTATAGAGTGTGGAGGTATTTAATAATTTTGTTATTTTTTTCCTAGTGATTAGCCATTTCCATTTGAATGTATATAATTGAATAATCCTAGGAAAATATTTTTCCCTTCATAAAAGTACAAATTAGATTTATTTTTTTGAGGTTGGTTTTAAAGATTTTTAAAAATAGTGCCTGTTGATGATTACTATCAAGCTGTTTATAATACTAAGATATTTCTGTATAGGGAATTTTTTGATTGATACTAATAAATATCTCAACTTTACTTCTGTTTAAAAGGAATTCCCTCCCAAATTAAGATAAGAGAAGTAAAAACCAAGATCAGTGCTTGTAGATATTTTCATTGAAAAAATGAGAACAGTTCTACTCTTCGATGCCCCCAAGTTGACCAACTTTATTCAAATGCACAAGTGAGAAATGGAGTGTTTCTTGTTATTGTTGCCCTCCAGACTACATCCTTGTTTCCAGAACAGCCTTGGCAGACATCTTTGAGGAGAGTGACTCATACAAAGCAGGAGCTTGGCTGTCCACACTGTCGCCAGCACCAGCAGGCACTGATGGGGCAGACAAACGGGAGTCGCTGAAGTGCAAGCCAAGTGGCGTGTGTCAGGCAAGTCAAACCTCCTCCTCCTCTCAGAGTCCCCAGGAGGTCAGCCTCTCCCCCCTTGTCCTGGTTCTCCCTCCCCTTTCCTTCCCTGCTTCCAGCTCAGCCCTTTCAGATACCGCTGAGCGGAGTCACCTGTGACTATCTTCTGTCCCTGAAAGCACATGGCTCACCTGCCACCCAACCACCAGTGATGGGCAGGTAAGCCTGAGGCGTGGGACAGTGGCCTTTGGCAGGCCACCAACCTTGTTTCCAAGTCAGAGTCCAGGGAAGCATCCTCTGCAACTGTTACTGTAGCCCTGGAAGAGAATCTTCTCACAAGCACAGGTCTTAGCACTGTGAAGTGGCTCAATAAGAGGAATTGATGAGATTTTATCAGTGGAAATGAGAGTCAAGAAGATACATAACTATTTGCTTTGCTGCTGCACACATGGCTGACTTGCAGCTGTGACCTCAGATTTGTGATCTTTCTCTTGTCAGAATGTAAGCTTCTTGAGAGCAGATTCTGTTTTGTTTTTCTATTTGTATCCTCAGCTCCTAGCACAGTGCTTTGCACAGTTATTGCTCAATAAAATACTTTTTCATTCATTCATTCATTCATTCATAGTGGTGTATATTTTTAACGCCATATTCACTTGATGTTCTGTGACCATGATTCACAGAATACTGTAGAATCTAAGGGGTTAAAATTAAAATCATTCAAAAGGCAGTGGAGAAGTACTTACAAGCATGCTTTTATGAAGAAGTGATGTAAAGAATGTCAGCGATGAAACTCATGATTTAAAAAAATATTGGATGGCCTGGTTACATAATAAGGGCAAGGAATAATGGTTGGATTGCTCATTTGTATGTACCATTGTCATCTTTGGAATATCAAAAGGACTTGGGAAAAGGCTGCCAGTATGTTGGGTGGACCTCCTGTAGTGAACTTATGAGAAAACATGATCAAAAGTTAAGCAGGATAGAAAGAAATGGATAGGCTGTCAACTGTAATGCTGGAGGGAAATTCCAAACTGGCATGAATATTTGTGCATTGATAAGAGAACAGGCAGAGGTGTCAAAAGTATTTGGCTCTAAGCCCTCTGAATCAGGTTTGGACATAATTTTTTTAAAAATTTATTTATTTATTTATTTTTTTTGTGTGTGTTTGATGCTTTATTTTATTTTTTTTATTTTGAATGGTACATTTTATTATAAAGTGAAATTTGTAAAGTTGTTCCAGGTTCTTTTCTTTTCTTTTCTTTTCTTTTTTTTTTTTTTTTTAATTTAATAGCCTTTTATTTACAGGATATATGCATGGGTAACTTTACAGCATTAACAGTTGAGGTTTGGACATAATTAGGAAATGTTCAACAAAGTAAAAAAAATAAAATACAAGATAGATAATGTTTATTTGTGGTTTTCTAAGCCAATATATGGACCTCAGAAATCTATTTCTACTTGAGTTTGACACCACTGTTCTGACAGATTCTTCTATGCTGGTTCATAAGTATTACCAGTTCTGGGGGATCTCAGTAGTCACTGAGTAGCCCTTCTGAGTTATTATGGGACTAAATATACTGAGCCATTCACACAACCCCCATACTGATACCCTGGCCTGTGTGGGAACCATCCTGATTGGCTAATTGACATGAGAGCCAGTCTGGAGAACTACTTCTAAAATTTTTCTTTTAAAAGGCAATATTATTTTCTCTTAGGATCAAAATATTTCATTTCCCTTGCCCTTTGGTTGTTGATAAGTTTGATGATAAAAGATGAAACTAAATCATTGTAAGAACTGAGTTTAGAACACTTCATATCGCATTAAGATGTGAACAAGACCAGAGAGTCAATACTCAGTTACAGAGATTCATGTATTATATAATCCATTAGCAAGCATAACCATAGCAGAGTGGTCAATCAGGCACAACACCATAGGCATGGAAGATCAGAAATGGAAGTGGTAATGGAAGGTACTTTTTGGGTGCATCTTACAAAATGGGATTACCATTTAACCATTCATCAGTTCCATATTGCAATTCATCAGAAACACTCCATCCTTAAAGAAGTACTGCAGTTTTGCATCCTGCCCAGGTCAGAAGTGAAATGGGAGGCTGACCAAATTCTCTGGCTTGCCTGATGGCCCCCGAAGATGACCCATGGAAAAAAGAGATGGAGCACATGCACAGGCTAGAGAACAGAGTTCTGTTAACCAAGTCTGACTGTGCTGCCTCACTGGCCAGTACACATGACCTGCTTTGAACCCCCCATATAGAGCAAAATCCTCCAAAGGGGGCACTCATTGTGGCAGATTGCTGATTTAGGGCCGCTTCTGTTGTAGAGGGGAAAGGATTTACTTGGCTGCCATTGACCCATAGTCAGGATTTGACTTTGCATTTCCAAACCACAGAGTAATGGCTGAAACAACTATTAGAGGATTAATAAAATGCCTTATACATAGCCGTGATTTATAACTTCTGTTCAAGGTACCAATAAATAGAAAGGAAGTGCAAGAATAGACCTGGCAACATAGAATTGATTTTCCACATACTGTACCAGCCTCAAATAACTGGCATTATAGGATACTGGAATGGGCAGCTATAAAGCTCAGAACAGCTTCTAGTAAGACAAGGTCTATGAATTTTGGGTTGTCTTATTGCAGACAATGGTTTATGTCATGGATTAGTGACCATTTGGTTTAGTCTCTTCAGGAGATTAAATCCATGGGTCTGGGAGTGAATGGGTTGGGGAACCGAGAGAAATAAGACAGAAACTATTAAAAAATATTTTTGTTTCCCACACCAGTGCCCTTTGGGGCTTTTGGTCTAGTTATGCCCTTTACTTTGCAGTGAAGTTTAGCTATTCCTTGCATTTGACACTCCATTTCCAAACTGCTGACTTGTTCACTGGCTGTTCCTATCACTTAGAATTCTTCCTCTTTCTCTGCTTTCTGACTTTTAAGACCTTCAAGACTCAGCTCAAATTCCACCATTCTGCCAGAGGTCTTTCCTAGTATCTTCCAGTGCAAGTGTCTTTCTTGTGAGATTACCTCCCATTTGCATTGTAAATCTCTTATATTTACATGTCATCTTCATTTTTGAAATGAATTCCTTGTTGACAAGAGGAACCACATTAATACCCCCTTTTGTGTCCCCGGTACTTAGCAGTGTCTGATACATAGTAAGTGCTTATTGACTTGTTGCTTCTTGTACCATCCTTCTATGTGCCATAAGTCATGGAACGGCCTGCAGTTTGCAGGACTTATTCTTGTCCACTACACAGCAATGTAAAGGGGGTCAGAGGTACATACTGAGTAAGGATGGGATCCTGATCTGGGGACTGGAATATTTACATACTATGGAGAATAGTCACTGGGTCATGAATCACAACACAGGTTCTTAAAAAAAATTTAAGTGGAATTTAATGCAATGCCTTAGCAGTTTTAAGAACCAGCCAGCCAGCTGAAGTTTCTTTCTACATGGCACTGCATTGTGAAATGCACCTGAATCTTCCTGATGAACTGAACTCTCTTTTCAGATGCAGTGGCCAGTGACAATTTTGGTGATTTCTATGGTGGGCTTATGGAATAGTGTTCACGTGGAACCATGAGGGTATGAAAAAGCAGAGTAGACAAGCTTTTTTTTGTGCCTTATGAGGAAGTATTTTTGGGTCACAGAGGTAGCTTGTATTTAGTGAAGGTCTCAGTGTTGCTATTGGGATGTGCATAATTGTAATGTGTATACTGTCATAGAAGACATAGACAGAGAAGAAAGAAGGCTAACAAAATGTTCTAAGTACCTAGGATGCTATAAATAATGGAAATGTAGAGGAAGCATCTGAAGAACGTCTGTACCCAGTATAATATACTATTAAAATTTTGAGTTTACATTGCAACTTTTAGATAGATAGATGATAATCAATTTTGAGTTGGAAGGCCATAAAGTGGTTAAATAACTTCATTTTACAGTTGAGGACCTAGGGCTCAGTTACGAAGCTAAACTGATTCCATACCCAGCATGCTTTTCATTATGTTGCACTCTAGGACTATTGCATGCTTAATGTAATACCCAATTTTAACTCTTTATAATCTTGCTTTGGGCTTCTCTATATAGTGGCAACATCTTTAGGGATGAACAACAAATCTGTGTTACACTACAGTAGCCCCAAGTGCTGAGTTCCCCTTTCCAGTCATTCAGCAGACACAATTTCCTCAAAGCATCAGCATTCACTAAAGTATAGTATGAAGAGGGGCTTGAATCCCTTCTCCGTGCCATGGACTTGTCTCATAAATACAGGGTCTGTGGGAGGAGTGGTCACAAATGTACAGTACAGCAGTAATGAAGCACACACAAAAAGGGAATCAAGGCAGCTGATGCCCTTGCTTCTGTTGGTGGGCATTAATTTTTGCATCATCCTCATGCTGCTTCCACATGGACGGCTTTCTTAACTGTGTTCCCACCTTGTCCCCCCCTTTTTTTTTTTACTTTTTTTGTTTTTATTTATTGAATTTTTTTATTTTCAAAACACATGCAAGGATAATTTTTTCAGCGTTGTCCCTTGAAAAACCTTGTGTTCTAATTCCCCCCCCCCTCCCCTAGACTCCTCCCTCCCCCCTTCTGAAGCAGGGCTCTTGCCAGCAGGAGGTCTCCCTTGTGTCTATGATTGGCTCGGTCCTTTGCAGTGAAGCTTCTCCCTGCAAAGGCAATTAATGTTTGTCCTACATTCTTGAAGAGGACCAATGGCATCAAGAGGATGATGACTTGGCTTGCTTGTGAATTAGATTTAAGCGAGCCAGAACCGTCTTACTTTCCTCCAGCGTCCTGTGGCAAGACAGAAGTCAGGTGAATGGCCGCCAGGATGCAGCAGGGCACTCCAACCTGGCTTATAAAGCAGCATCCTTTTGGTGACTAAGAGTTGGCTCAGTGAGTAAGAGTCAGCAAGACTCACAAGTTGGGTTTCTGGGCAAGTCACTTACCCCGTTTACCCCAGTTTCCCTATCTGTAAAATGAGCTGGAGGAGGAAATGACAAACTCCGCTCCAGCATCTCTGCCTAGAAAATCCCAGAATTGGATACCATTGAAATGACTGAACAGTGACAGGAATTGAGACAAAAGATGGCCCTGCTGTGTTATATATGTGTTATAGCTGCTGTGTTAAGGAGGAGAGAAAATCCCTTCCCTCCCCCTCTTTACCTTTCAGGGACTGTGTCTGGACCCCTATCTGGGTTAACTGAAGAGTTAGCTTTCCTGAAGGAAATCAAGGTGTGACCAATTCCCCACTTATTGTGAAATGTATCTCTAACTCTGGGAGTTAAGGAGAACTTTATACTCTGTAAGGGAGCAGACTTTGCTAACCCACCTCTTGTTATTTGCCCATTTACTTTTTGTGATTATGACTATCTTTATATGTAATTTAATACCTTATTATCTATAATTATATTCGGGACTGAAGAAATTAGCTTGTCAGGGACCAATTCTCATTTTCTACTTTCATTTTATAATCTTTGGTGTTTGTGATAACTGAGTGATAAAATGTAATTGGGTAGAGACACCAGAATTCTAGATTGATACTGCCACATCAAGGTGTTTTTTAAATAATGTTATCATATATAATATTTGATATATGTGATAAACGAGCAATGAAATATGATTGGATAAACTAAACAGCTTTATGACATGGTTTATCACATATGTTCTATTGCTTCTATGCTTGTAAAATTAAATATCTAGTTTGTCCATTGGGTGAAAAGCTTACCTAGTTAGTTTCCTTCTTCATTGACCAGGGCACTAAAAATTTATTCAGATAATTTAGTGCGCATTATCCTAATACAGATCTTTCACAAATATGGCAGAAGCAGTGTCTTAGTGCTTTGGCCAGGAAAATAATCCTTAATCTCTGATGGGCCTATAATTGACTTCCAGAGGGAGAATGAAGTGGAATACAGAGGGATTATGTGGTATTAAGATTGAGCAAAAAGGCTACATAATACTAGCATTGCTGAAAATGAAAGGTATATTGTCCTTTCTTTATGGGGCAAGGAACTCAAAAGAAAGAACTCGGAATATATTGTTGAAATTGATTGTTTTACTGAACTGCTTTTTTTTCTCCTTTGTTATGTGTATCTGTCTGGGAAGAAGATATCTACACTAGTATTTTCTTTCTCTATTTGAGGGAAATAATGACATCATATTCTCTCTAAGGTTAATCCTTTTACAGAATCCATGATTCTACTTAGTTAGCCTTCTGACAGATTACCCTGACAGTCAGTTCTCCTCTCTCTTTAATCTTCATTCTCTAACCTTATGCCTGATATGCCCAGGTTCGTTACACCTAGTGTTTATTTTTTTCCAGCCTTTTCCATTAAAAAAAAAATACCTTTTGTATGACTCTCCCATCTTTCCATTCTTTATTTTTTCTCCCTTTCGCAGCCACACTCCTAGGAAAAAATGTCTATTTTTATTGCTTCATTTTTCCTTATGGCTCTATCTTGTCCAGTCTTGCTTCTGACTTCTTTAATTGAAACTACTTTCTCCAAAGTTAACAATCTCTTTTTAAAATTTTATTTTAATAATATATTATTTTGATTTTGAATTTCAAATTATTTTCTCCTTTCCTTCTTTATCTCTCCCTTACTCCCATTAGCAAACAATCTGACATAGTTTTACATGTATATTTATTTTTTAGCACATTTCCTTATGAGTCATATTGGGAAAGAAAAAAAGTACAACCTCTCTTGAAAACAATATGAACAAAATTTTAAAAATCCACAAAAATTTTTTTAAATTAAGAAATACTTTTCTTATTTAAGTCCCTACTAAGACAGTTACCCTTTGAAGATACTGAAATTGTGAATGGGCAGTTTTTTTCTTCTGTTAGAGCATTAGTACTCCATCATCATAAGACTTTAATTCCTCAAATACATTTACTTTTCTAAGAAGGTTTCTTTGGATTCTTGTGTTTGTATTTTAAAATATCTGCTCAGGCCTTGTCTTTTTTTTTTTTTTTTTTAAATCAGAAATGTTTGAAATGTCTTCTCTTCTAATTAAAGATCAATTTTTTCCTCTTTTCAGTGTTATTCTCAACTTTTCAGGGTAAGTGAATTTTAGTTGTAAGCCAATACATTTTGCATTTTGGAATATTACTTGACTTGTTTTTTTTTTAAGATGCTTGAAGTATTTTTTTTTTTTTTTTTGTCCTAGATTTTGGCTATGGCATTTCTGGTACTTTTCCTTTTCAAGATTTTTTTTAGGAAGTAGTTAGTGGAATATATTAATTTTTAAAAAATCTTTTGGTTTTAATAGATGTGGGCAGTTTTTGTTTATAATATCTTGAAAAAACTGGCCAGCCATGATATGAATAGAATCAAGACTTTAGATAAAAAGAAGGCTACTGACTATCATATATAAAATAACGGTAAACCATTTCAAAAAAATGTAAGCACTTAATATGTGCAAAGACTAATGGTAGATATTGGCTTAGTACAAAGGCAAATCAGATTATAGGTGTTGGGGACAGGAAATGAAAGTAGTAGTAGTTATCATTCAGCATTACCTGTGGCTATGGCTGTGGATAGAAGAGGAAGTGAGGTGGAAGTAGAAGATTAATGACATAAGAGGATTGGAATAAGTAGCTGAAGGTTATGGATTCATGAAGAGAGATCTAGTCAAGCAGGCAGATGGAGAGATTAAGTTTTTCACAGTGGGATGAGAACCAGATCATAGAACTGAGGATTAATTTCATGTTTCCACTTCTTTTCCATAAATTAATTTTTTGTTATATTTTAAGTTCCAAGCTATATTTTCCTTCCTTCCTTCTACTACATTAGTGAAGGCCACCACTTGACAGAAGAAAGACATATTTTTATTCATTTCAGCCATGTTTGCAGGATATGTGGCTTGAATTAGAACATCCAGGACAAATTGATCCAAATGAGAATAGAACTCACTATTTTAGTTAAATTCTCCAACCAGCTGAACTTATCAGTTTTGCAGATAGAAGTATTAAAGCCTAGATATTATTTGCCTTTATATATAACTTAGTCTAATAGAATAGATAATATAAACTGAAGTGTAAAAAATAAAACATGGGTCAGCTCCAATACATGTATCAACACAACAACAAAACCCCCAGCATAATTGAAAAGAGTCTTAAGTTTTAGTACATAATTAGTTTAAACAACATTTGACAGGAAAAAAATTGTGGTACAACAAAAGAATTGAAATGGGACCTGGCAGGTATACTTATTAGTTAACTCTAAATTGTTCATGAATTACATAATTTGTGAATTATCTCTAGCAGATTTTTAAACCCAAATTTAATTTCCTTTTAACTTCTTGGTTTCCATTGTGGTCAGCTAGGAATTCTCAAATTATTAGTATAAACGAGCTATTTGGGAGATGGAAGGAATAATTACACACACCAACGATAAAAAATGAATGCAACATTTAAATAACTTGCCTAAATATTCTATTCTTCAAATCCAAACATCATTTTTTGCATATAGACAATTTTGCCTCATTTGCCATACATTTCCCTTTCTTTAGCCCCACTGACTTGTGATATATATCCATTAGAAGATGATTTTAATGTTACTTCTTTGTTAGGTTTTCCTATTTCTTATGCCATCACATAGAACAGTTATTCCCTTGAAAAGGGAAAAATGTTTTGAGTTCATTCAGTAAAGAAATTAACATCTTTTGCCACAAGAGGAGAATCTGAAACTGGCTAATTTGATAGCCATAGTTAACAGCTCAGGGACAGCTTGATCCCAAACCGCAGGTTTATCAACATGTTGCTCCCAGGAAATTGTCTTTTAGGTTTTTTCATTTCTTGGTGCAGGCAGGGAAGCAACATCATTTAGAGAACAGGAATATAGAGTTGAGTAGGCAGAGGAATGGACCTGTTACTGAACCAAGAAGAGAAAGTTTTAGGATGGCAGTGCTGTTTTATGAAGGCTACATGAGATCCATCTTCCGGGTTCTTCCAACATAGCCGGCATGGCACAGTACCCCTGCTTTAAGAAAAAGAATGGAAGACTCAGAAAGAAAGGGTATAGGGAAAGGACTCATTCTTTCACAGGACTCAAGAAACCAAGCCTTAAGTGCTAAAGGGGTACAGATAAGTTTAGGAGCTAGGAAGTAGGATTTTTTTTTCTCTTGGAAAAATCACAGTTAGAAATTTTAAGGTGAGACAAAAGCATATTGTAGGAATTCCAGCTCAGGAGCCAAGTTGTAGAATTATGTAAAAATACCCCTTATTTGCTTGCTGGTGTTTGGCCAATCATTTGCTCATAAACACATTATTTTGGGGTCCTTGTTTCCAATTTTTTTTGGTCACATACTCCATCAGCCTAAATGTTTATACACATACCTCCAATACCTGTATAATCATTTATAAATTATACATATATAATAATGTACTTGTGTATATTATACAAATATAGAAATTTCAAAAGGACAAGATAAAGATGAGATAAAGTGTTTAAAGTTTTTTATTTTACTTATTAATAGTACATAAAATCTCTTTGCTCTCACTAAAAATATCATGAGGACAATATAATTGAATATACTTTATTATTTTGAAAAACGTTTAAAATTGCTTTCTACCTTTATTTTTGAATATTGGTTCTAAGTTCATTGCAAAAGCTTTTTGAGGGGGGCCCTTAAGTGAAAGGGGGTCCTGAGATCAAAAGTTTGAAAATTGCCAATTTAAATGAACAGAATTCTTGTGGTTATCCTTTCCCTCTTGGGAATTATGTCCTGATTTCCACAATCACTGTGATGAGGGGATTGTTTGAGGAATAGCTAGGTGGATGAAGAGGAAGATGATAATGAGCAGGTAGTTAGTATTGATGGTAGCATTAGGAAAGACTGTTCATCTATATAGAAATTGTTCCCCAGGTTGGCTGGGGGAGAAAGGGAGGCTAGAAGAAAAGCTGATGCCCTGAAGTTCAAGGTCACGTTTTGTTAATCTCCAGGATGTTGGATATGCTTCCACCTAAATGTTAGGGGAGGTGATAACTGAGAGGATAGTAGGTTTAACTTATATGAAATGTACTGTCTTCTGTATTCCTCATTGCTGCTTCAATTAGTTTGACATGCCTGGCTGTTTGTGGTAGTTGATGTCAGAGGCTAGAAAGTTAACTTAAATTTAGACTCTCCTAGTCCTCTCTTATCTGGTCTGTAATGGAAAATAAGTTGTTAGGATTATAACCAACCATAATTCTGGAGGTCTTATGATAAATTTTTTATTGAAATTTTGTTTCCTTCATCATCATTGTTACCCCATGTAGCCCTCTCCAGCCTGGAAAGTCATTTCATATGACAAATAGGATTTTTTAATAGAGAGAAAGGAAAAAAACTTACCCAAACTGATTAATACATTGAAAAAGTTTAAAAATATATGCAACATATAGCTCTTGTGAACCTCCCCTCTCATCTCCCACCTCCCTTGGGAATATCTCCTCATATCTTTTCATTAGAGAGATGATTAATCCATATAATTTTATTTTTCATTTTTGATGTGTAATAATTCTTTCCATTTACATTATTGTAGTTACTGTGTATGTGATTTTCTTGCCGCTACTTACTTTGTTCTACATCAGTTCATATATCTTTCCATGTTTCTCTGTATTCATCAAATACATCATTTCTTACAGCACAGTAGTATTCCATTATGTTCATGTAACACAGTTTGTTTAGCCATTCTTCTAGGTGATGGACATCTGCTTGTTTCCAGTGCTTAGCTATCACAAAAAAAGGCATGCTTTAAATATTTTGATGTATATGAGGATTTTTTTCTTATCAATTAAATTATTTCTTGAAGCATAAGCCTAATAATGGAGTCTCTAGGTGAAATTTAAGTGACTTTGTTCACATAATTCCAAATTGCTTTTTAAAATGATTGTTCTGTTTCTTAGTTCCCTCAATATATTAGTGCCCATTATTTCACAACCTCTCCAATACTATTGCTACTTTTTGTCATTTTATGCTCTTGATTTCACACATGTGTGATACATGATACAAAGATGTATGATACACACATTTCCTCCCTATTTATTTATTTATTTATTCATTTATCCATTTATTTATTTGTTTTTTGGATATGGCCAATATAGGAATTTATTTTGCTGGATTACACATGCTTATAACAAATTTTGTTTTTTTTCTTCTTTCTCAGTAAGCAGAAAAGAAGAAAGGTAAAAAAGAAAAAGGTGATTTTTTTCAGAGAATAAATTGTTATGGAACAAAGAAAATGTCTGAAATTATTCACTTTCTGTTGGAGACAGGTTTGAAGAACTACTAACAAACTTGCCTAATGAGCAAAATCATGTCATAAATGAGTTGGTAGCAGACTTAGTGTTCAAGAAGTCTTTCCTAAGCAGAAGCAGGAAGCACAGAAGGCCAACCAGAGATGTCCAAGCCCCAGGGGGAGAACACTGTGCCCATGATGGTCCTGGATGCAGCTCAAAAAAAGAGACTCCAGCAGCAGATGCAGCAGGTGAGACTCTACTCAGAGGAGGCGAGGTCCACAGAGACTTCTTGATATTAATAAAAATTAAAATATAGTATCTTTGGGAAGGGATTTGCAAAGACCCAGGATTACACCAAACATACCTGCAGGCTTCAGTGTCCATGGTAACAGACATCCATTTATAATACACCCTAGAATTTAACAGCCCTCACAGAGAAGAGGGAGTTTTATATCCAATTAAAGTTTTATATATAAAGTTTTATATCCAATCTACATTTCTCATGCTCATTGCTTTTGCTTTTATATCTGATAAATTCAAGTCAAGGAAGCATATTAAACCTGATCAATATCCTCTGCAGGAAGCATACGATTTGGATTACAGTTGCAAACACTTTGGTATAATCTGCCTAAGTTCTAGGTCTCTGATGTATTTTGTTTTCTCTGTTTCTTTCTCGCCAGCATGTTCAGCTCCTGACTCAGATCCACCTTCTGGCTAGCACCAACCCCAGCCTCAGCTCGGAGGCCAGTACCACCAAGATGTTCCTTGTAAGCCCGTTTATACATGAATCTGCACGTTGAAGTGCACGATAATGCTTGGCCAGTAGTTTTCCAAAATCACTCACCCTACCTGATTTACAGTGATCCCTTCATTCATTGGTTCTCCTTGATCTTAGCTCTTTTTACCTTTTCCTTTTTCTTCTCATATTGCCTAAGAATTCATAGGCATCCACTTACTGCCTTGTTCCTCCCACCACCAGGTTCCTATGAAAGGGCAGAGGGTATATTGTTTCCATCACCTCGTTTATCTCCATCAGTTCTACATTTTGTGTAGATATGCTGGATTGTTGAGTTTTTCTCCTCCTATCTTAGCATGTGCTGTGTTTTCTAAGTTACAGTTAACCACTAGGGATTTATCTATTCACCTTAGAGGAGTTTGCAGAATGTAAAAAATAGCATGATGTATGATGTAGGGAGGGAGTTAAAGGGATAGAACTTTAAATCCTAAAATGTCTTCCATTATAAAACTATCCTTGAGATTGATAACAAGGGTTTTGATGTACTGTTTCTTAGATATCAGTATTTCATTGATAAGATTGCTTAGCTCTTTAATCTTTTCTGTGATAATATTTGACTACCTGTTTTCCGAGTGTTATATCCATTTTCATTTGAGCCTCACAACTACTTTAAAAAGGGAGATGCTATTATTTTCCTTCTTTTATAGATGAGGAAACTGAGGCTTATGTAAACTGCCTTTTCTGCAGAGTGCTAGTGAATGTTTGAGGTAGGTTTGAATCGAAATCTTCCTGAATCTGAGTCCAGTGTTCTAGCCAGGATCTACCTCTCAACTAGCTTATGGTTTAGTTTAGTCTGATTTGAAAGAGAATACCCTCATAAAAAAGACATTTTCAATGTACAGATGAAAATAAGTAAATATAGTATGAACATTTCAGAAATGTGTGTGCTTCTAGTGTTTTGACTAATGGAGGAATCAGAATGGATAGAGGCTTATTAGGGAGTACTTTCTTAAAGAGGCTCTAAATAGAATTTGTTTTGCTACTGAAATACTATTTTTTCCCATCTTATATCCCTTCCCTCTAAGTAGGAAGAGTTTCTTGACTGGGTTGTGGGTTGCATAGTATTCCTTATATAAGTCTGTGACACAGCTTAACTATTGTGTTTTATGTTTTCCTAGAGGGAACTGGGGACCTTTGCTCAAAGCTCTATTGTCCTTCACCAGCAGTTCAATTCCAAGTTTCAGACCACATTCCAGCCTTGTAACCTGAAGGGTGCTATACAGCTCATTGAAGATTTTCATTCACATGTCAGCATTGACTTGAGCCCCCCAAAAAAGGTCCAGAAGAATGATGAGGGACAAAATCCTGAATATCCAAGTAGGATTCTGAATGTGTGGTGATGTTGTTCAGTTGGGGGAACTTGTCAAATGTAACTTGGGTTGGCAAGAGACAGGATGGCGCTTTATATTCCATCCTGTTTTGTCTTACTCCCTTGGGACTCTTCCATATCCTTTACATAATTTGGATGGATTAAGCTAGGAAGAGAACATGGGTTAGGTGACAATGGAAGAAATAATAGGGGGAAAAGTTAGTGCCAAAAGTGGAGATAGAAATAGGAATGATATTAAGTATAAGAGTTGGGGCAAGTAATAATTGGTTGTATGTGAATTTCAAAGAATTCTTCAGGTTGCTATAACATATGTTCTATATTAAGTTCACCTGAGTGTATGCTAATAAGAATATTTATATTTCAAAGCACTCATCTTATACACATATCTTTTCAGGGCAAGTGGATTTTCATTTTGCAAACAGATAAACTGGGACACAGAAACTTTCTTTTGGTTGGTTTTTTGTTTGGTTTGTGTAATTAGTAATGATAGTACTAGGACTTGAGCCCAAGTTTCCTAACTCCTAATATAGGGTTCTTTCCAGTGATTCAGGTAAAAAGAAATGTGAATTCAGGTCAGATTTAGCTCTGACATTCTGTGTGACTGTTTTCATAGTGCTGTGTGATACGTCTAGACCCTGTGATTTCATTGGGGCCTTTTTTCCACCTAGGAAGATTATACCCTGTGTATAACATAGTCTGAGAGAGCTATTTAAAACTAAGATAGGTTAAGTAACCTGCCTCTAGATTCTCACTGGAGAGTCAGATCTAGAACTTAGCACATTATCTGAACCTTGCCATCCAGCATGTTGTCCAAAACACAAAGTAACAGGCTTAGTTCTGATTCAGTTTGATTTACGAGGTATTTTTTTGGGGGTGGGCTTGGGGGAATAGAGCTTTCATTTGGCTAAAAATAAACATATACATTAAATTTGAATCAGGATCAATATGGTTTAGTCTGTACTTTTGTTTATAGTTTGATTTTGAGTCAAAGTCCTTGGCTCATTTTATTAAAATAAAGCATGTGAAGGACTTGCACTCACCAAGATACACTTTGTAGAAGTTCTTCATTGAGATTTCACTGATGCCCATTCAAAGTTCCTACTCCTATAATTCTAGACACAAAATGATTCTTCTTCTGGAGACTTTGAAGCATTTTACAGAAGAAAAAATAAATTTGGCAGATCTGTCCAGAATGACAATGACATTTAAAAACGAACAGACATTGAGGGACTTAGTGGTTTAGGTCTTTTCAGGATTTTCTAGTTACATCTTAGAAGGGACACAGGAGAGCTTAATGTGACAAGTTGAACAGAACAATGGGATTTAGGAACTGTGAAAAAGAAAGGTTAGAAAAATGGAGACTTTATTTTGGAGAAGGTTCTAGGAAAATAGAACTAAGGAGACTGCATTTATATATAAAGGATGGGAGGGCAGGTATGTAACTTGTCCTTCAAAAATGGATGAATAATTATTTAAATGGGCTCAATTGATTTTCATTTACAAGAAAATAAGGAGACTTGAATTAATGTCTAAGGTTGGAGGAAAGATTGGAAGGATCCAGTCAGTTACCAAATCTTTCTGTTTCTACCTTCATGACATCTTTTGCAGGTGACCCCCTTTCTCTTCTCATGTGGCTACTACCCTTAATTTAGCCCCTTATCAACTTTGGCCTCTTCATTAGTCTTCCTGTTTCCAACCTCTTCTCTTTTGAGCTGTCAAAGTAATTTTACTTAAGTGTGGATTTGACCATGTCACTCCTTTTTCTAGTAAATTCCAGTGGCTTCTTGCTGCCTCTATAATAAAATATAAACAACTCTGTTTGGTATTTTTTCCTTTTCTTTTATGTAAAACCATTTATTTTCAAAACACATGCATAGATAGTTTTCAAAATTTACCCTTGCAAAACGACAAGTAATCCAATATATGTTAAACATGTGAATTTCTTTCTACACATATTTCTACAATTATGCTGCATTAGAAAAATCAAAGAGGAAAAAAAATGAGAAAAAAAAAACAAAATGCAAACAAACAACATCTGTATGGTATTTAAAGTCCTTCAAAAACTAGTTTGAACCTATCTTTCCAGCTATATTATATTAGACCAAATCTTAATTTGTGGTCTACCAACTGATTTTTAAAATATTTTGGTAACTGTAAAGTAACTGTAAGTATTTGATTTCCTTTGGAATCCTACATATTTTATCTTATGCATTAAAAATGTTATTCCAAGGGAGGATTAATCAAATTGCCAAATGAAATTGACACAAAAAGGTTATAACCCTTGTAATTAGACATTACTCCCTGTACTCTCTGGTCCCAGTCAGAGGGGAATATTCCTTACACAGAATCTGTCTCCTGAATCTATGTCTTTTCCTTGGTCATCTCTCATACTTGGAATATCTTCTTTTCTCATCCCCACTTCACGGAGTTCCTGTCTTTCTATTTGAAGCCTTTCCTCATGCTTCTCTCTTCCCTCCCCCAGGCTGAACATTAGTTTTCTCGCTAATAGTTTTGCATTTAATGTCTTTACATTTTATTCTTTAAATCTCAACATTTTCTTGTACATAATAAATGTACCTGTTGTCTCTCTTTAATGGAAATATAAGCTCCTCAAAACTTAAAAAAAAAAATCGGTATCTCCAGTGCTTAATTGTTTGGCATGTAATAGATACTTAAATGCTTGTTCATTGATTTCTTTTTTTGTCATTGCTTTTTCTAAAGAATATTGTATGTAATTGAAAGACAACTTGGGCTAAAGAATGCAAAGAGATGTACTAGCTGATTTCTGAACCCGTATAGTTCAAGATTTCTGTGAACTGTAGATTCTTCTTACAGCCAATGAATTTCCTTGTCTGCCGAAGCAAGTGGCCTGGATTCTGGCCACAAGCAAGGTCTTCATGTATCCAGAGCTGCTCCCAATACGTTCCCTGAAGGTGAAGCATCCCAAGGATAAGATATTTTTCACCAAAGCAGAGGACAAGTAGGTATTCAATGTTAGGAAGAAGGAAAAATTTTAAAAAAAGGGGGGGGTAGGAGTCACTTTAATGGGGCAGATAGAATATAAACAATATGACAGACACCAATAACAAGAGAATTACATGCAGAAGAATAGAGCTTTAGTCATCGGTCTTTGGTGGCTGAGGATAGAGAAAGATATCATAGAACAGGGGGTGGGAGGTGGGAGTTGGAAATGAGTTGGAGGAGTTGGGAGAAATATTTGGAAGGAAGGGCAAAGCCTTTTTTTGAGTCTGTGCATCTTTTTTTTTTTTTTTTTTTTTTTTTTTAAGTTTATTAGCTTTGGGGCTGAAACATTTTGAAGGGACTGAGTTTCCAAAGCCGCTAATCAGTAAATACCTCCTGACTGCCAAGTCTGATCACCAGCTGACTGTGAGAATCAAGAACCTCAACATCAGCCGGGCTCCTGACAATATCATCAAAGTGAGCTACCTCTTTATTCTTTACATATCTGTCCCATGCTCTCTTTCTTTTGTGGAAAAGGGTAGCTTTGCTTGATAGAATATAGAATTGGGGACCCTAAGTTTTAAGTCAAACTTTTTTTGAATTTTTTTGAATTAAGTTTTGCCATTATGTTATGGAACCTCCCTTTCTCCCTCTTTACCTGCTTCTCTGTGCTCTGGGTGAGGGGCAGTAGGGGCTCTTCTCTTGACTCTTTGCTCTTGTTGCAGTTCCCCCTGGAGAGTTGAGCAGAACTTAAGCAGTATGATCGTCATCTTCATTTCCTCTGTTCCTTCCCCTTCCCTCTCCTCTCCCCAGCTCTGTCTAGAGGAGAAATAAATATGACATTGGAACAAGAATGGGATCATGCAATTGAAGCATTAATTCAGCCTCAAGTGCAGAAACTCTCACCTTGACTTGTGTGTGATTCCTATGTCTGCTTGTATCCATAGAAAAAGAAAAGGACCTTGATTTCCCCTGTGTTATTACTCCCTTCCTTCTTCCTTTCCCCAACCCCAGTCTGGCATTATAACATGAGGATTATCATGCATGTTTATTCTTTGTTCTCAGTATTACAAGAAGACAAAGCAATTGCCAATATTGTTTAAGTGCTGTGAGGAGCTTCAGCCTGATCAATGGAAGCCGCCTGTGGAAAGGGAAGAACGGCATCTTCCTTTCTGGTTAAAGGTACAGTCCTAATTGTTCCTACAGAAAACCAGAGTTATCATGGAAGACCCATTGCAAGAAACTTAAGAGGTCTAGTTCAAGCCTGTAATGCAGTAGTCATCAAATTGGGCTGCAAGAAAGCTTAGGAAATGTTCTTACCTACTCTGAACTTCTAACTTGTAGATGAGATTTTCTCTTGTCTTGGGAATGCCTTACAGAGATAACACAATTTCCTTTTGTTTCTAGTATAATTGGATATATAACTGGATACTTTGAAAAAAAAATTCTTTCTAAGCTTAGTAATCATAAATAAACCCTTTAAGTTATTCAAAAGAGAATAAAAATGGTAGTAGGTGAAATAATAAACTCCAATATTTGTGGTTAAATAAAAATATTTTTCAATAGTATTACTTTTCCAAATATATATAAAGATAATTTTCGACGTTTATGTTTGTAAGACTTTGTATTCTAATTTTTTTTTCCCTCTTTAAATTCCTTCCTCCCTAAGAAAGCTAACAATCTGATATAGGTTAAATATGTGCAAAGCTTTTTAAACTTATATCCATATTTGTTACGTTGTACAAGAAAAATAAAATCAAAAGGGAAAAAATCACAAGAAAGAAAAAAAAAAACAAGTAAACATACAATAGCAACAACAAAAAGATGAAAACATTATGCTTCAATTCACATTCAGTCTCGATAGTTCTCTCTCTGGATACAGATGGCACTTTCCATCCATCACAAATCTATTGGGTTTTCTTGAATCATTTCCTTGTTGAAAAGAGCCAAGATCATCACAGTTGAACACATAATTTTGTTGTTACTCTGTACTGTTCTCTTGGTTCTGCTCACTTCACTTAGCATCAGTTCATGTAAGTCTTTCCAGATTTCTGAACTCAGTCTGCTCATCATTCTTAGAAATATTCTTAATGTTCTATTACATTCATATACCATAACTTATTTAGCTATTCTGCATCTGATGGACACCCATTCAATTTCAAATTCATTAGAATATTATTTAAACAACATGGTAAACCCTTTTCCTTTTTGCTTTCAGGTTCCTTCAGAATTTCTTTTCCTCATTTTGATATAAAATTCTTGTTTTTTATGGGAAGGTTTTCAGCATTAGGGGAAGGAGAAAGTATTTAGAATATAGTCAGACTGGTTATTTAGGGAGTAGAGGTTTGTTGGGATGGGGAGGAAGAAATATATTTTAAAGAGAGACCTTAAAGTCTCACAAAGAGTATCGAATTCCTGAAAACTTCCAAATTTCTCTTCAACCTGATAGGAAATCACCAGAATGCTTGTCTTTCCCACAGGCCAGTTTGCCAGCTATCCAGGAAGAAATACAGCAGTTAGATAATGATGCTGGAGGATCAGGAGACCTGTCTAGATTAGCCGAGACAACATGTGACCCAGATCTGGAGTCGGGGAGCGAGAGCCGCTATCCCCTGCTGCTGCCCAAGGGTGTGGTGCTGACCTTGAAACCGCTTGCCAAACGCTTTTCTTCAAGGAAGATTTGGAGGCAGAAGTCAGTCCTGAAACCCCTCCTCATCCGCCCTGCCCCTGCTCTCCAGCCTTGCTCTAATGACAGTGCTGGAGGCAGATTAGCCCCATGTGAGACCCCTCCAAGGAGAGGGGAGGTCCCAGACGCCCAGCTTAGGCAGCCAGCCACCGTCTTGAAGACAGGGCCAAAGGCTTCGCCCTTAGGGGGCACAGGGCGTGGTGGTGGTGGGATTCCCGTGAACTTGCCTCCACTAGCCCCCAAGAACACAGCCAGGGCCCAAGCCTTCCTTTGTCCCTTTCCTGCAGCCTTCCAGTCCAAAGTCTTGTTGCCATCAGTTGTTGCTCCCAATCGAGGTGAGCCAAGGATGAAGCCCCCAAAGAGAAAATCGGCCGAGGCCTCCCGTCTCCTGAAGCCTGCCCCCGTCCTTCCCTCTCCCCGGGTGATCCTTACGGTTCCTGCCACCGCTATGGGAGTTGTGGGTCTCAACAGCCGTTTTAATGCGATCCAGCCTCCGAGAGCCACAGCTCAGAACCCTCAGACCATCCCCATAACGACCGTCTTGGTTAGCCCTACATCCTTTATCTGTCCATTAAACCAGCCCCTTATCGCCTCTTCTATTCCACCTTTACTTGTTTCTGGAAATCCTGTGAATCTCCCTGTGCCATCGACCCCTGCAGAAAACACCCAGGCGAAATCAGGCATTCCTGGTCCTCAGCCTGAAGGGGAAAGTGCCTTTCCCACTGTGGATCCCAAGCAGAAGTCCCAGGACTCATCTCCCCCTTGTTCAAGCCCCTATCCCAAAGAAAAGCACAGCCCGGGGCCTCCTCCACCAAGCGGGGACCGTCAGGGACACCTGTTTGAGAGCAATGCTCATAGCTGGACAGTCGTGAAGATGCTGGATGGGAGGCAAGTCCTGCAGCCGCTATCTCGTGCCTCTCAGATGGCCATCAATTGTTTGCCAGAGAATTTACTGAAGATTGTTAAAGTAGAACCTGAGGAGTTCGAGGAGGAAGCCAGCTGGACTTGGAACAGGTTCCCTGAGCCAGACATTTGTGATGAAATTAAAAAAGAGGTCTCCACGGAGTCGGAGGTGGAACCCCCATATGAGGAGGCAGATAGTGCTGCCCAAGTGAAGCAAGAGGCCGATTTACAAGAGGAAGAAGGTGAGACAGCAGTGGGGACTCCTGGTGAAGGGAAGCCAGGAGGAAAGATGAGCAAAGGGTCTCCCAAGAATACTTCCTCTTCCACTAATCCTGATACCATACTTAGAGTTCCCTTAGGTAAGCCTGAGGACTCATTTAGTGTTGTTGGTCTGACAGTGAGGACCCATGCTGGGCCAGAAACAGGAGATGAAAAACTTAAGCCAAAAGAGGAGGAAGAGGATTTTGATGAAGATGAAGAAATGACATCTGACTCTGAAGATGATGTGCCGTTTGTTCCAGAGTTTCAGGTGGGAGTTTGGGGTATAAACACTGTAATTGAAGACTTCAGTCTATGTTCAATGTATAATTATCTCTCAATTATCCTGAAGTGGGCATTGGGGACAAGAGGCATGGAGAATAATAGCATAGATAACTTGAAAATAATTTTATTTGGCTTTGGAATATATTGTGAGCTTTCATCATTTACTGAGTGTTAAAAATGATAAAATGTTTTAATAGAAGAGAACTGAACTTACTATGAATCAGCTGTAACAGAATGGCCTATGTAGAGATAATTGAATTTCTTGTATATCCAGTTGCACAGGAGAGTGTGAGTGAGCTTTGTCAAAAGAGGGAGGGACAATAATAGTTCAGGATGACAGGATCAAGAAATCATCAAGCCTGAATCCTTCATTTGTATTTGATAGAATTGAGGTTGATTCTTGGCAAAAAGTTACACAGGTTAATAGTAAAGTAACAAAAGTAATAGTAGTAGAATTAGGATTGAAACTCAGGTACTGACTCCAAAACTTGGATCCTGCCTTTTGGTTTCCTGGAGCAGATAATGCTAAAAATCTTCAGGAAAGAAAGATCGTTGAATGGTCATCTTGTTTCTGCTATTCCCTTTAGGCAGCCTGGCAGCTTACCCCACACATCTCTTAAACATCCCCCTACAACCTAAATTATGAAGTATGGCCAGATAGTGGAAGTTCTGCCCCCCTTTTACTGCCTAACATCTTTTTGTGTTCCATTTGTAAATTTGGATCCTCAATGGATGGAGATATGAGCAATGATCAAAAGGGTTTTGTAGGAAACCGTGGAGAAGCCGACATGTCTGGTGTCTGGGAGGTGCGTGGGCCAGGAGAGTGATTCTAAAGAAGAGAAACCTTGGAAAGAGAATTCTTGTCCTGAGGCTGTGGTGAAACTGGAGAAAGATGATGAAATGATGGATGAAGCAGATAGAGATCCTTCCTTCCACCCTTGTTTCACCTAAAGCAGTCCTAGAAATGGGGACCAAAAGGACGCCCAACCCAGGTGAGTTTGTTATGTTCACCTTGAGCAGCTCTCCAGAAAGATGGGCATTTAGTGCTCTTCATCATCCCCTACCAAGCATTTGAGAGAGGGCTCAATTCCAAACTTGCTTGCAGGATTTCCATTGAAATATTGCCAAAAATAAATAATGTAACATCTTTGAAGGCAAGGACCATGTCTTACACATTTTTCCCTTTCATCAGAGGGCCTAGCACAGAACCGAGAACACAATAGGTGGTTCTCAACAAATATTAGCTGAATCTCATCAAATGCCCATTGTGCATTTTCCTTCCTCAGTTTCTTTTTGCCAGTTCCTTACCTTCTTAAATATGAAGCTCAGAGATGTCCGTCTGTTATTATAAAGTCCTGTCTCCACCAAACACAAAGAGAGATACTCGAGACCTGAACACAAAGAAGAAAGTGGAGGTGATTCCATTTGTTTGAAACCTGCTGCCCAGGTCTTTGAGGCAATGTTCTTGCCAACTGGCAATATGCTCAATCCCTACCCTATGAATATTGGCCAAGAGGACAGTTTTGTAGGTCTGTTTCTTCTCGTGTCTTTCACTGACTGACATTTGTTGATTATGTTCAGATGGTCTTTGGGGATGTGCATTATCATCACGGCGATTTTTTTTTTTTGGTCCAGATATCCGTCTTCATTAATATAAGGAATTCCTAATGAGTTATTTGCTTCTTCTAGGAGAGATCAGCATATATTTGGCAATTTAGCAGTGTAAAGTCAGTATATGTAAGAGCCATTATTTGAATCTAGAACTCCCTGAATCCAATTTTGTACTGTTCAAACTGCCTATCAATTTCTCTCAAATGGAGTTTTTTTTTTCTCCCTCATCAAATAAAGCCAAAACTTTCAACTATACTTTTAGGGAAGAGCACCAACGCTGTTGGACATCCGGAGCTAGTGAAGCCCTGTAGGGGCTAGAAGGGACACCCTAGAGCTGCTCTTCCAATGCAGTGAGCGCATCCTAGAATGGAACTCCCTGAGGGAAAAGTACGTGGTATATTGTTCCAGTGGACCTAGCTAGCGTAAGACCACAGTTGCCTATGGTATTTGCTTTGGACAGACCGTCTCTGTTTCTTGAATTGACCTACCTCTAATTCAGATGGGCGCTCACCCAACCAGTTCTCAGATTTGTTCTTGTGCCTTGATCTCACCTTTTATTCTGTGTGCGTGTGTGTGTGTGTGTGTGTGTGTGTGTGTGTGTGTACATCTCACAGCTGGTCCAGGTAGTCTGCAAATGGTGCTTAACCTATCATGTGTGACTGGCTAGACTTTCTGTAGCCTGGTTAGCTTATCACTTTGTCCTTGATTGTTAAACTTTGCTTTGTTGGTTTGTTTTCATATACCTGCTAGAGCATGTCCTCATTTGAAAGATGCAGTTGAAACACTCTATAAAGTTATGAATTGACTGGTTCAAGCTAGTGACTTTTGCTGACTCAAGCTGGAAATTTTATAAAAGTCTGCACCAGCAGACACTTTCTCTTGTGCTTTTCAAACTGTATCTAGACCAGAGGAGAATTCCCAGTGGTGGGAATTCCAAACTGAAAGAGGCAACACTCCACCAGCCGTCACTGTTACACCTTCCGTTCCTCAGACTAAGCATTCTTCTGCAGCAGGTGGTTTATAATAGCCTACCAATGTTTTGGGGTTCTTGAGGTCAGGAGTGACTCTAAGTTTCAAATGCATGTGTTTCCTCTTAAGTACTCTTGTCAATAAATTCTCTTTATCAACTTTGTAGTGAGTGTGGCTTCCTTCTTTGTCTCATACTGGAATTAGAACTCTAAATTGTCACAGGCTTGCATACCAAGAATTTGCTCAGAGTTAACAGGATCAAAATAAGCAATTACTCACCTGATTCTCCCCCAGCCAGTCAAATCGAGGTCCTGAATTATTTCTTACTCATGGAATTGAGCTGTGGCTACTGGAAGGAGAGCCAGAGAAAAAAATAGTCATGTATTCAGAGAATTCTCATTCTTTTTTTCTTTATTATTTTCAAAGCATATGCAAGGATAATTTTTCGACATTGACCTTGAAAAACCTTGCATTCCAATTTTCCCTTCTCCCCCTCCCCTAGATGGCAAGTAATCCAATATATGTTAAACATGGTAAAAAATATGTTAAATCCAACATAAGCATACATATTTATACAGTTATCTTCCTGCACAAAAAAAACTTATCAAAAAGTAAAAAAAAAAAAAAAATGAGAAAGAAAATAAAATGCAAGCAAACAACAATAGAAAGAGAGAGTGTGCTATGTTGTGAACCACAATCAGTTCCCATAGTCCTCTCTCTGGGTGTAGATGGCTCTCTTCATCACTGAACAACTGGAACTGGTTTGAATCATTTCATTGTTAGAAAGCCACACCCACCAGAATCGAATGGATCATTGTATAATCTTGTTGTCTTGTACAATGATCTCCTGGGAGAACTCTCATTCTAAAGGGGGATTCAACACATATGCCACTTCGGACATGGATAACATTATCATATTGATCAGTATCAAGGAACAGTTTGAAAACTATTGGACAGTGAGCATTTCAGTTTCTGGAAAAATTCTTCAAAAATCATGGAAAAGATGGTTAGGGAACATCTAGAAAGGGAAATGACAGCCACAAAAAAGCCAGCATGACTACCAGACAGGTTGTGCCAGAATAATCTTATTTCTTTTGACAGAGTTATTATTAAACTGGTAGGAGGGTAATGCTAGAGATGGATTTTAACAAAGCTTTTACTAGAAATAGTATGATAATCTCATACTATTCTTATGGAGAGAAGAAAGAGAGAGACATGTGGATTCACAGCTGATGAGATGGTTGGATTAAAAAAAAACTAGTTATTTAGTGTGAAGTGGAGGGAAGTCTCCAATGATTTCCCCTATTTGTATTTTGCTCTGTACAGTGTAAATGTTAATGACTTGGTTAAAGGCATAGATAGCATGTTACTCAAATTTGCAGATGAAACAAAAGCTGGGTGACAGAAACACAAAATAACTTTATGGAGAAGGGCAGCTAGGTGGTGCAGTGGATAGAGCACCAGCCCTGAAGTCAGGAGGACCTGAGTTTAAATCTCAGACACTTAACACTTCCTAGTTGTGTGACCCTGGGCAAGTCACTTAATCCCAATTGCCTCAGCAAAAATAATAATTTATAGAGGTGAGATACTGTTCTGAAAAGGACTGTGGGATTTAGTGGACTCCAAATTTGATATTAATCAATTCTATGATGTAGCAGTCCCCCAGAATTAATATGATCTTGGGCTTCATTAAGAAAGACTTGGGTTGTAGGAATAAGGAGGTGAAAGTGTGACCATACTTATCAAGCCATGTAAAATATTGTATTTAGTTCTGAATAGTTTAAAAAATATCAAGGTAAGATGGAAGCTATCTAGAGAAAGTCAATCAGTATGGTAAAGAAACTTGAGTCTATATTATATAGGAGTAATTTGGAGGATTTAGGGATATTTAGCAAGGAGAACAGTGGGGTAACATAATGGCCTTCAAGCATCTGAAAGGCTGTCATATAAAAAAGTGATATGACTTAAAAGTGATTAGACTTAACTGATTGGCTCCTTAGAACTGATACAGGAACAGTGAGTGGAAGCTGCAAAGAGATGGTTTTAGGATAAATGGTCATGAAAAAATTCCCAGGAAATACAACTGTCCACAGATAAAATGGGCTGTCTAGAGAGGGGGAAGGTTCTGTGTCCTCAGAGGTCTTCAAGCTGAAGGTTGGGTGAGTATTTACCAATTATGTTATAGTTAGGATTTCTTTTATGTGTGGATTGTTTTGATTTATACTTCAGCTTCCCAATTCCATTATTGGTGAATATGTTTAGATTCTCTTTGGAACCCACTTGTGAATCCACCAACACTCTGGTTTTCTCTTTATTTCTCTATCTTTTTCCTCCCCCTTCTGAGGCAATTGGGGTTAAGTGACTTGCCCAGGGTCACACAGCCAGGAAGTGTTATGTGTCTGAGATCAAATTTGAACTCAGGTCCTCCTGACTTCATGGTTGGTGCTCTATCCACTGAGCCACCTAGATGCTCTATTTCTCCATCTTTTCCTCAGCAAAAGCATGGAGGGGCTGGATTCAGTGAAATACTTTGCTAAGATCATGGCAAATAACATAATATTTTTTGGATCCACTAGTCTTAACTTTGCCTCAAAATAGGCGAATGGTATATTGTTATACTTACCTTCTCTCCACTGGATTTTTAAAAAAATGAAAAAGTTATGTAACACCACCAGATACACACTTAATAATGTACATAAGGTTCTGATCAGTCTCATCTCTTTGCTGTTTATATATACACACACATTATATATATTGTATACATATATATATATATATATATATATATATATATATTTCATTATCTGTCATCTAGCATCATCACTTTCAAATACTCTGAAAAGAATTTGGCTTCTTTTTAGCCATCTTTTTTTCATTACATTGTTACAATAATTTAGTATATATATATATATATATATATATATATATTCTCTTTTGGAAATGTTATTCTTGTTTGACTATTATCATTAGCTTTTCCAGATGTTGACTGGCCCTCCATTTAATAGTAAATTTATAGCATTTTTGCCAAACACCTTAGTTAAACTTGCTGTTTTACAGACAGGCTCCATTTTCTCAACCCCTTTAAAAAAAATACTTTCTGATTCTGTGGTTCTTTTTCCATTCTCCCAGATTCTCAGTTTGCTCAAATTTTTGTCAGTTTAGTGCTTTTGAGATTTAATATATTTAAGTTTGGATCGGGTGACTTGGTCCCTCATAGATAAAATGGGCTGGAGAAGGAAATGGTATCTTTGCCAAGAAAACTCAGATCCTCCTCCTCTCCGCCCCCCTCCCCCCCAGCATAGAAAACAAGCGGGAGATCCGTTTAGTCTTTCCATCACTTGTAATCCCGTTACACGCCCCTCCTTCTCCCTAACCCTTCTTCCCTAACCTTTCTTGGGGTCCCGAGCTTTCCTCCTGACTGGGAGCTCAGAGCCGGAGGGAGGTGAGCCGGTCGGCCCCTCAAAAAAATTGTTCTGATGACGGGCCGGCCTGTGGGTGGTCCCTTTAGACCCCACACGGAATGGAGGCTGCCTGACTGCTCACCCGTTAGCTTTGGGGGGCGGGGCAGAGGCTTAACGAGCCACCACACTCGGTGGGCTCCCCGCGGCCGTCACCTCTTGCCCCTCTAGTGGAGGGGGCGTAGGCTTCCCGGCTGGACACCGAGGCACGGCTCTCCCGGGCTCCGGACTGGCAGCCCCGACCGCGGGGGCGTCCCAGAGGGGTACAGAGGCAGCCCCGAGCCTGGAGCCGTGCGCTCCGAGCTCGCCTGGCAGGGAAGCGGACACGGTTCTCCAGCTGCAGCTCCGAGCCTCCTTGCCAGATTCTTTTGCTTCCTACTTAGTTCGCCCCTTCTTCTCTGCCTCCGGTCTCAGAGGATGATCGGGAGGTCTTCCTCCTGCCTGAAGGACTCATCCCACCATCTCTATCTGCATCCCAGGTCTCTCCTTTGCCTGAGGGTTCCTTCCCTTCGGTCGGGAAACGGGTCTCCTCCAGCCCCGCCCCATCTCTTCCCTGCCGTACCACCGGGGGCTACCGTAATACTGCCAGATTTGTTAGCCTGTGAGGCAGGTTCTACCGCAGTTACCCCGCGTCTCTCACCGAGGTAAGCGAGTCCCGTCCCTGGTGCTGGCCCACAATGGAGTCTCAGAGGCGCTCTGGGAATGCGGCCTTGTGCCCAGTTCCTTTATGAAATGCAGTCTAAATTCTGTTTCCACTTCTTTGACAAGCAGCTTCTTTAGCTTCCTGGAAGCCAGGCTTGTGTCCGCGTCAAATTAACTGTGACATTTATTCTTTCACTGACCCCCTAAGTGTTGCCATTTCCCCAAGCCTCTTTTCACGGGCTCACTTTTCCTAGTTGTGATTAAGCAACCGAAAAGGCCAGAGGTTCAAACAGTAGCCTGTCAGTGGGAGTTTTCAGCGCATGACTTTGGACATCACTTCTTACTGTTAGATTTATAACAAGTCGATGGGAACAGCTGCAATCCCTGTTTCAGGGTTGTGAAGAAAACACCTTGCAATTCTTTAAAAAAAAAAATGCTAGTGGTATGAGGTGCTATCTGAAATCATCTCCAAATTCATCTATAAAGTGAGGAAATTATTTTTTTCTCATAGGGTGGTTGTGAGCACAGCCCTTGTGAGTTCTCGGGTAGCTTCCCCTAAGGCCGCTGATAGATCCTCAATCTCCCAAGATTGTAAGTTAGCCTCAAGTAGTTTTGTTAGGATACTTACTAGTGGTATTAAGCTCAGTTGGTACAAAGATGCCTTCTTCAACCCCCACATCTGTGACATGCTCTCTCCCGATTGCATATGGAATGGGGAGGGAGTGGAGGCAAGTTTAGAGAGTCCATGAGGCAAAGATGAAGTTCACAGCTTCTGACTTCTCTTAACTCTCCCTTTTTCTCATTCTTGGAGTGCTCAAGTACAGTGAATTTTCATGACCTGCTCTGGGCCGGGCCCTATTACCAGCCAATCTTAGGACACCATTGGGAAGATGAGAATTTGTTGCCATCCCTAAGGGTACAATGCTAGGAGACTGGCAAAGACTAAAAGTTTCCCATCTTCCAAAGTTTGCAAAGGTGGAAGGTCCTCCTCCAGTTAAAAGGGAAAGGGGAAGAGACTAGGCTGAGGCCAAAAGGCCAGAATTTTTTATTCCCCTGTGATTCCTTCTTAGACAATCTGGTTGAACTTCTCACTCCAATTTCTGGAATTTAGATGATATAAATTCTCTCTGATCCCTGGTCAAATTCCCACAATAAACGAGATAGGGTGGTTTCTACCTCATGTGAAGGTAGTTGCTGAATTATGAACCCAAAGTACTTTTATCTCCTGTACAACAAGTATTTGTTGAATGTTTTGTTTCAGACAAGGTTAGATGTACAAAAAAAGAACCTGTTTCCACCATCAAAAGCTGACTATGAGGCCGGAGAGAGCACTAACAGCTTTGCTGTTCAGTTATGTCCTGACTCTTTGTGACACTATTGGGGATTTTCTTGGCAAAGATACTGGAGTAGTTTGCCATTTCCTTCTCCAGTTCCTTTGACAAATGAGAAACGGAGGCAATCGGAGTCAAGTGACTTAAAACAGATGGTGTCTGAAAGTGAATTTGAACTAGAGTCCTCCTGACTTCTAGCCTGGTGTTCTTACCTAGTTTACCACCAAACTGTCCTAACAATTGGTGGTGGAATGTCAGAAAAACTGGGAAATAGCTTCTTTCCTGGAGAAGTTAACAGCTGAAGTGAATTTAAATGAAATTAGGAATTCTAAAAACTCGAAGGGCATGCACTGTGGATAGATTTGCAAAAAGCTAGAGGAGATAGAATGTAGTTTCACAGAAATGTAGTTTCCAGTGAAAAGGAATAATGTGAAATAATCTGGAAAAATTGACTGCAGGTAGATTATAAAGGCTTGAAACTCTCAAATGGGAAGTTTCTAACATATTATAGAGATGATAAAAGTCCAGGAAGTTGTCCAGCAGCACTAACAGTAGGAAGATTATCTTGGCAACTGCATGGGGGAGATAAATTGGATAGGGGAAGAGATGGAAAACCAAAAGGATAATCAGAAAGCATTTATGATGGTCTGGGGAAGATGTTATGGGAGCTTGAACTGGAGTGCTGACTGTGAACAGAGAAAAAACTGAAAAAGAAACTCTGAAAGTAGAGCTGTTGAAAGTGACTGAATCTAGAGGATGAGGGAAAAGTTCAGAATGACTTGGGTTGTAAACTTAGCAGCTGGAAGGATCAAATTTAGAGGAGGGGGCTGAGAGAGAAGTTGTGCTACTGAATTTGAGGCATCCAATTGGGGGTTCAGCAAAGAGCGGAAGATGTAGACCTTGAGAGTCTGGGCTGGACTTCTTGAGAATCAACTACATGGAGATAATGAACAATGGAGGTTGATGAGATCACCAAGACACATCATAAAGCAAGCAGACTCAGGACATGGTTTTAAGGAACATCCATAATTAGAACTGTTAAACCCAATTATTTATTACCAGTATGTAAATGATTCCCAAATGTCTTTCCAGATTTTCCCAGTACTTGTTAATATATCTCTACCTGGGTGTTCTGACATTTGAATGAATATGTCAAAGTCTGCTCATTTTTTAGTATTTTTTTTCTGTTGATATCATAACGTTACTTATAAACTCAGAAATAACTTTTCTCATTCCTCTCTGCTCACATATTTACTTGGAGAATCCTGTATTTCTTCCTCTGAAATTTCCTATCTTACCCATCTTAAATGGGCAGGATTTAAGTTACAAGGCAATATCCAAAAGGAAAATAGTTCATAGTTTCTCCTGCCAGATTCAGACAGTGAACTTCCAGGCAAATCACAGCAGGGAGAAGTGTGGGAAGTGATCCTGTCAGTGAAAAATATATGCATATGTGTGCTTCCTACTCCCAGGGAAAAATGGAAGCAAACCTGTCTGACCTTCACTGCTCCCCATTCTGAAATTTTTGCTCATGCCTACACTATACCCAGTGTCAGCAAGCATTGTTTGGTGAAAAATAAAAATCCCACATAGAATGCATAAGGGATGAATGAAAAAAACCAAACAAAACTTAAGCACTCAATATTTGTTAGGTATGGTGCTAAATGCTGGGCATACAATAAAAAAAAAGCCCCCACAAAAAAACAAAACACAAGACTATCTGCTCATAGTAAGTTTATCATTCACATAAGCATATATGCATCTATTTTTAAAAGATCTACTTGATTTAACCTCATTAGAACAACAAAAAAGATTCTATATGAAACCCTGAATCTTTTACTTATTTAAAAATATGTGTGTGTGTGTGTGTGTGTGTATATTCCCTTCAAAACTGTACTGCTTAACTTGAGCTTTCTGAACACTGTTCTGTTCTGTACATTAAAAAAAAATTTACACGGCTGCCTTTCTTATAGCATCATAACTGCTGACCCCTCTCTTAACCAAGAAAAGGAAAAAACAAAACTAACAGTCAAGCAAAAACGTTTCCACAAGGTGGCTGTGTCTCAAAACAAGTCTTTGCACTTTATGCCTGTTAAATTTGTCAGGAGGTAACATGCTTCCTCCTAGTTCCTTTGGAGACACAATCATTGCACTGATAATTTTTCTTAAGTCTCTCAAAGTTGCTTTTCTTTACAATATTGTTGCCTTTTTAAATAAACTATTTTGCTTCTGTTTACTTCACTGAGTTCATATTCTCCAAGATTTCCTGAAATCATCTTTTGTCATTTATTTTGATGCAAAAATATTCCATTACATTCACATGCCACAATTTGTTCAAGCTATTGCCTGAACTTCTAAGAACAATCGAGGCACCTCCACAGATTTCCGTCTTCCCCACACCTTGAGAAGGAGAAAGGAGCTAACAAGACTGCCTAGCATGTGTAGGAGGGCTCAGTTGAGGTCAAATAAGGTGATAAATTCATAGTGGAAGCAGTCAATGATTTTCTCCACCTTCATTCAGAAGTGGTGCTGTAGGTGAGAAAGAGATGAATGTGGGGTGTGATCCAAGGCTGAGGCTCAACTGGGCCTCTTTGGCAAAATGCTAGGAGGGCTAGGGATTCCAGAGGGAAGAGTAGGATGATGTAGAACTGAACTGATGGGAAGACACGAGTGTGTTTGTAAGCAGGAGGGAAGGAACCAATAGATAGATGGTGAAGCTCAGGAAGAGTTATGATGAAGCGCATGAGGATTTGACAGGGAGACAGGACCAGCAGAACGAATGGCATCAGCTGCCTTGACCATGTGTGCCTTCTTACCACTGTACATTTGTGCCCTCTCTGTACTTATGGGGGAATGAACCCATGGCACATAGATTGTTTTCTAGGCATTCTACATCTTTTACTTTACCAGTCATTTGATCTGACTCCATTTTACAGAGGAAGAGACTGAGGCCCATGAATTTTAAGTGACCGGCTTAAGATACAGAGGCAGAAAGTGGGGTTTGAACCCAGGACCTTTATTCCTTCTCCAACATAGATTTGCCACCCACAGTCAAGAGGGTTATGGATGATGTGTGCCTTTGTTCCTCAGGAAGGTCTCTTGGTTCACTTCTGAATCCTTCCCTACTCCAGTATCAAATCACTAAAGTCTAAATGTAAAGTCTTTTAACTCATTTATAGTCAAGAGAAAGAAGAGCTGCTTTATTGCCTTTTTTGATTTTTTTCCCCTCTATGTAGTAACCATTCAAATCAGATATTATAAAAACCCAAATCATATAATCCTAGTAAGTGAAGAAAGCAAAGGCAGAACTTGAATGAGAAAAAGGCAGAATTTATGTGTGTGTGTGTGTGTATGGGGTGGGCTGACGAGGAGTGGATGTTATCTCCATCTCCTGAACTGTACTGTATACAGAAGGCACAATAATCTAGCAATTCTCTTTACTGAGGACATGTAGACACCAATACAGATTCAGCCAGAAGACTAAGGCTTAGCCAGTGTTTGTCATATCATAAACCCAATGACATTTTTCTTTTAAGAAGGATCACGGGATCCTGGAGAACAACGCTCAACGTCCACATTCTGACACGATGACGAGACCAGGGATGGAATCTTCAGCTGATGTAGGCACTTCCAAAGGAAGCCTGGCCAGATGTGGGCTCCAAGCCCTGGGATCTGGAGCTGGCTACCTCTGGAGGAACACTTTCCTTCTGGTTCAGACTGACGCCTACCAAGTACCAGGCCTGATGGAGATGGGCGATTTAGAGATAAGCACAGAGCCGTTCGAGCTGCCAGGGATTCGAGTTACTAAGGAAAAGCAGCTCTTTTTTTCCTTCTTCTGTGTGTGCTAGAAAGGAAACACGCATAAGGTAAGTGGCAGGTGATCATTCCTTTACAGCTTGTTGGACAATGAGCATTATTCATCTGCTACCCACTATTGCCTGTTACCTTCTTTCTCCCTGCATTACTGAATCCCTAGATACTTAAGAACAAATTATCCCATTAGCCTATGTTGTTCTCCCAAACTATACCTATTCCCATTCTGACCTTGGCCAACACCTCCTTCCACTATGATCTCTAAAATTCCTATTTCATAGTGAACAAGCTTCACTACATTCTGGATCTCTTTTCTCATATTTTTCCCATTCACTCACCTTCACTGAAATCTGGATTTCACCAGGTGACCTTGCATCCCTTTACTTACACACTGATACACAGCTTCTGGAGGTAGAACTAGAATATTAATTTTCCTTGCCATTTCCAGTGGGTTGGTCAAGCTTTTATTAAGTACCAACTAGATGAGACATTGTGCCAAGTGCTGGGCTTACAAAAACCTTTTAAAAAGGCAGTATCTGTCCTTAAAAAGTTTATAATCATGTGGCAGCTGGGTGGTACAGTGGATAGAGCACCAGCCCTGAAGTCATGAGGACCTGAGTTTAAATCTGACCCCAGACACTTAACACTTCCTAACTGTGGGACCCAGGGCAAGTCACTTAAACAATATTCACACAAATGTATACAAAGCAAGCTATAGCTTCCGTAGATAGGAAATAATAGAGGGAAGGCAATGGAACTGGGGAAAGCTTCTTCTAAAAGGGCATGGTTAAGAGTGGAGGAGACAGTATTCCAGGCATGGGGGACAGCCAGAGAGATATGTTACTGGATTAAAAAATACCTGTTGAGGAATAAGGTGTAAGAAGAATGGAAAGGTTGTAGGAGGCTGGGTTATTTAGGACTTTCAGTGTCAGAGCATTTTCCTTTTGCTCCTGCAGGCCACGGGGAGCCATTAGAGGTTACTGAGGTGGGGTGATATATTCAGGACATGCCCTTTAGGAAAAATCACTTTGGTTGGAGTGGGGAGAGACTTGAGGCAGGCAGACCCAGCAGCGAGCTTGGTAATCATCTAGGGCTGGGGTGATGAGAGCCTGCACTAGGGTCAGGGTCAGGTGAAGAGGCATTTACAGAGACACTGAAAGGGGAAATCAGCGGGCCATGGCAGCAGATTGGATACCGAAGGTGGGAGAGAGTGAGGAATCCAGGAACCCTGGGGCTCTGAGCCCAAGGAAGGGGGCTGCCCTCTGTATTAATAGGGCAGGTTGAGAGGGAAAGAGAAGTTCTCTTTGGACATATTGAGTCTAGGAGGTCTACTGTCTGAAAGGCAGCTGGAGATGCAAGGCTGGAGGTCAGCAGAGACTGAGTGGGGCAGGACGGGCAGAGCTGAGAATCCTCAGCATAGGATCATGAAACCCATGGGAGCTGAGGAGATCACCAAGTGGAATCACCTGGGAGGGAACCCCCGAGGGACACCTGCAGTTAGAAGGGGGTGATCTGGAGGAGGGTCTGGCAAGGAAGACAGAGAAGGAACGGTCAGAGAGGTAGGAGGAGAACCAGGAGAGGCTGGTGCCCCAGATATCAAGGAAAGGGAGGGTGAGCCACGAGGTCCTGGCTGCAGAGAAGTCAAGGAGATGGAGGATTGAGTCAAGGCCACTGGATCTGGCAACTAAGGCATCATCAGTGACTCTGGGAAGGGCAGATTTGGTGGAATGATTAATTCAGAAGTCAGAAAGAAAGGGGTGAAAGGAGAACGAGAGGAGAGAAAGTGGGGGTACCTACTGTCAATGGGCTTTTTGAGAAGTTTAGCTACAGAGGCAGATGAGAGAGGAGACAGTAATTAGCAGAGATGGAAGGATCAAGTTGGGAGACATGGGCATGTTTGTAGGCAGTCTGAAATATCCCAGAGACCAGGAAACGCTGAAAAGGAATGGAAGAAGGGGGAGGACAAAGGGGACAATCCATTGGAGGGGAGGGAATGGAATGGGATTGCTTGAAGAAGCAGAAGTTTTAGCCGTGGTAGGGAGTAAGGCAGGAAGGGAGAAGAAAATGGTCAGAGGGACCCGAGTTCTACAGGAGTCTAGGAAGGGGGGGGGGCAAAGGGAACACACAATAAATGTCCTTAAGTTTTTCTATAAAACGAGGCCAGGTTCTCGGCTGAGAGAGTGGGAGGAAGAGGAGTCATGGGAGGTTTGAGGAGGAATATGAATAGATTAGGAAGAACCACTGTGGAGAGTGGGATGTGGAGTTGATAAAGGAGATAGAGGAGAGCTGCCTAGCAGGAGTGAGGGCCCAGTGGAGGTTATAAAAGATAAATGTGTGTTGGAATCAGTCAGAACGGCTGTGAATTTCTCCACCTTCAGTTCAAAGCACTTGTGTGGAGGAGAAAGGGATGAATGGTTGAAGTGGTCCAAGGCTGATGCTTGGCTGAGCAAAACTGGCAACATGCTAAGAGGGTTAGGGCTTCAAGAGAGTAGGACAGTGTCGAGTTGAACTAGCTGAAAGACATGAGTGTGTTTTCAGGGAGAGGGAAGGAGCCAACAGATAGATGGTAAAGATTAGGAAGAGGGTATTAGGATGACAGATGGAGTAATCTGTTTAGAAGACAAGGGGTAGAGATGATCAAGTGTGCATGTATATGTGTACCTGCACCAAGATTTTTTATCTTATTCAAATCATGGTGATGATTGTCTCATGGGGTTCAGCACCTGGCTCACTTATCTTCTCTGCAAATCCTCATTTTCTTTAAATCTCTATTCTTTCAGTTAAATCCAAGATCATGGTCATATCCTGGGTCTCGTCATTATCTACAGATGTTCTACTTTTTTCATTAAAGAAAATATGACTTTCCTTGATCTGACTTTCTTCGTTTCTTATCTACCCTCTAAAATTATTCTTTGCTCTCACTCTGACTTCTGATCCCTCTACCTGTTAGTACATCCTTAGACCATGACTCTGGCTCTGCATTTTCCTCAACTTCAATTTCATAATGACATGTCCAAATTGTCACTAACTTCACAGTGTTTTACCTCCTTGTCCTATCATTGGTCATCCCTTGCTGAACTCTGTCCTTGGATGACTACCAACCTCCTCCACTCCTACTTCTGAGATGCTTAAGGAAGCTGCCCAACCGTGCTGACTAGGTACACTAATGTTATTACAGTGGGATTGCCTAGTGAAACAAAGCAATCATTTTATTCCTTCTTGATTGATTCCCATTTTACTCCTTACAGAAATTATTCCATATCTTTTCTTCTCAATCCCTCTACCCCCACAATCTTTCAGCTATAGACCATACATCTTACTTTACTAAGAAATTTTAAGCCACTAACCATGAGCTCTCTCTTCATTCTCTACTTTCTTTCCTTTGCCCTTTTCTGATAATGAGGTAGATGGACCTTTTTCTGGCTAAGGGCCCTATGCCCTAGACCCCATTTAGTTTCTTCCTGTCTTCCAGCCAAAGATCCCATCAAGCATTCTTTCTTGAATGTTCTACCTTTCCCTCTCTATAGGTTCCTCCCACAATATACTTAAGACATTCACAACTTGAAAAACCTTCAGTGGATCATCTCAAGCTACGGAACTAAGTATTTCTTCCCTTTTTCAATCAAATAGAAAAAGCTCTCCACCTTTATTAGTCTGCTTCCTTATCAATCCTTTGAAATCTGGCTTCCCATCTAACTAATCAACTAGTGCTCTCTACATAGTTAATTACAAATCTGATAGTCTTTTTCTCCATTTCTCTTGGATGCATTTTCTACTTCTGATTCTTCCCTCTTTCTCCCTGGGTTTTTGACATTCTATAACAACCTATTTGACTACTTTTCAGTTCTCTAGATCCTAGCTTCTTAAACTGTGCTTTTTGACCATGAAATTATGATTATCAGTAAATGTTTGAATTATATGCCTTCTTATACACCTGTATACTTAGGGTCATGCAAAAATTTCTTGGGTGAAAAGTGTGGCAATTAGAAAAAGTTCAAGAAGCCCTGCTCAAGATGATCAAATCTCCCATGAGTTTAATTAATTAGCATCTTGATGCAGATCTATATATTCAACTCCAGTCTCTCCTGAGCTTTTCTGCATCACCATTACCTTTTGTTTGTTTCTAACTACATGATGTAGGGATATCTCAAACTTAACATATTCAAAATAAAATTCAACATTTAACCTTCCTCTAGCCCATTCTTCTTTCCTTTCCCCAGATTCATCATCTCAGTGTTTTCCTCATTCCCTATATCCAGTCACTTGCTAAATTCTGGCATTTCTACCCCCATATCTTTCATAGTCCCCTCATTACTTGTAACCTAGATCGTTACAATGCCTCCCAAATTTGTCTTCTTGCCTCCTTTAGCCAATCTATTTTTCACACAGCTACCAAATAATTTGCCTTAAGTTAAAATAAAAACAAGCCATGCCTTTAATTTCAATGGTTCCTTATTACATCTAGGATGTAACTCCTTTTAGCATTTACTATTCCAACTAATAGTTTGTAATGTTATTCCAAACTCTCCCCCTCACCTTGGATTTTTCCTCCTTTCCTGTACTGTACAGACCACAGCAGCCAAAGCAATTTTCTCAGTTATGCCCCCCTCATCTCCTATCTTCATGTCTTTGCAATGGCTGCCCCAAAATGCCTAAATGTACATCTTCATCTCCACTTCAAAGAATCTTAGAAACAAATACCATCTTCTCCTGAAACCTTTCCTTTTCCCAACTGCTAGAGCTTTCCCTCTAATTTAATTAGTACCTATACTCTTACACTGACATGCTATCTTCCCCGTAGAATGAATGCTACTTGAGTAGACGCTTTTTTCATTTGTTATATTTTTGTTTCCAGTGCTTTAGCATGGTGCCTGGCACATATTAGGCATTTTAAACACTGCTTTTTCTTTTCTGTAAATGCTGCTGAAACTGGCTACATTTTTATAACTAACCTTTGATAATGAATCTATAAATCTCACAGATGCACATTCTTGATGTCCTGTTATAATCAAATCTCTTATCACCTTTCTCCTTTTCACCCATTCAAGCATTTCTGCTTCAGTCTAAAAACACCCTTGTGATCTTAAAAGATCTCTTCATGGCTCTTACAGATTCCATCTCAGACCCCAAAATAGATCATGTTATTCTCTTCAATCTTGAAACACCTAATTTCCTAAAAGACAAGTTCCAAACTGAAGGGAAAGAATTTATTCAGACTTTTTGATTTTTCTTGGCTTTCTCCAAACCTTTTCCATAAGAGTAAGGGCAAAAGTGAAAAAAATGAAACTGCTCATTTTATTTGATAACAGCAAAGGAAACTGCATGTCAGGGTTAATGAGAATAGCTTTGTTATTCTAACTCTTTAGAAAACAAACAAAACACACCACTACCACCACAGACCAACAAAAAAACTAAACCAGCTGATTTTGATAATGGGAAAAAGCAGGTTTTTCCAGAGAGAATTAACAACTATGTGTTAGTGGTCTGTAAAATAACTTGTACTTTTGATGGAAAAAGCTATTTATATTTGCTACCTTCTACTCAATTTCCTTTCTCTTACTTAAAAAAATTTTTTTTAGTCTTCTTTTTAAAACCACTTTCCACCAATTCCTTCCAAGTATAATTAAAACAAACCAACACATTGGCCATGTCTGGAAAAAAACAAGAGTCATTCCCCAAAGCTGGTCTCCTTCTTGTTCCCTTCCCCCTGCTCCCTCTGTGTATGTGTACTTGAAAGAGGTTCTTGTAAAGAGCTCCCTAGAAACACTGCCCAATGGCCAGGCTTGCTTACTCTCTAGTTTCCTTTCTAAATAAAAACATTAAAGTAAGAAGTAGGGACTGAAGGAGGGGAAAATGAAAGATAAATTACAGGTAGCAACAATAATCTTATTTGGTATGTTAATTTTGTAGGCCAATGTCCTGGAAAGTAGACTGGTCAGCTTACCTTTCTCGTGCTGAAGCCATCTGTTTTCCAAATAATACTGAATACAACTTTCAAACTCTTTGGGGGTGTAATTGTAAACTTGGATGGGAACAAAGGGGTCTAAATCATCAAAACCTTCCTGGAAACAAAAATAATAAAAACAACACAAGAAACACAATTTTAATTACATTGACATGCTTCAAGGAGAAAACAAAAATTTACTTCTTCATGGGGTAAACTCCTACTGATAAAATTACAATTTGTTTAAAATAAAGAGGAACTGGGGCTCGAGACAGAATGAATAAGGAAGCAAGTTAATTAGAACAAAGCATCACAGGTTTTAGTGTAAGAGGTGAACTCTGGAGATCACTCTTATGATACATGAAACTTTTTATCCACAATGAAGAGGTAGCTTTTATTTACCTTTCCTAGCAAGTCTTGGGGCAAATAGGCAACTCTGGGTTTAAAGAGAGAGCCAGTCTGGCTCAGACTCATCACGATAGCCCCTCCATGCTGGAACAAAGAAGGAAAGAGATGAATTGTTTTTGATCCAAGGAGAAAATACATCTTAATCATGAGATGATGTCACACTTCCCTATATTGCATTGTAGTGACCTATATAAAAATAGCCTGGGGATGGGCCACAACATTTCCAGGTTCCAATTCTGTTCCTCATTTATTGTGGTACTTTGTAAAATCACCAAACTAGAGGGGGAACCAAGAAAGCTATCTGAACAATGTTACTCCAACAGCCAAATCACTCACTCCAGTTTAATAATATGGAAAAAAGGAGTCCAAAGACTTGAATTCTGATTTAGAGTTTGGATCTGATATTATAGGATTCTATTCATCAACCACCAAATTTAACCCTCTGATTTTAAAGCTGAGAGAGGCTCAGAGACCAGCTGTCCAACCATGGTCACAGAGGCATGTCCAAGACAAGATTTGAACTTTGTTCTAATTCTAAACAAGCCACTCACACATGTTTCTATTATGAGAAGAAGTTCTTGGTCATAATATTAGAATTAGAGTAATGTTATTAGATGAGGCTATGGATTATTTAAACATTAAAAAAAAAAAAAAAAAAAAAAAAAAAAAGGGTAGTAAGCTAGCGGGATGTCTCCTCCCCTGCACTCACCCAATCATTGCTCAACATCTTTTTCATATTATGAACAAGTGTCAGCTCCTCTGCGGCAACCTGCACAGGTAACAAAAAACTATCTTGTACTTGTTGATTTGATTTGGAATAATTCAATTGATAATAGAAAGATTTGCCCCTGCCCCATTAAAAACCAAAAAAAACCACCACCAAGCTTTTCTAACAAGACAAGCTTCTAGTGTCTGTACTGGACTTGAAAACAGATGCCAGGACACTTTTGAGTTTCATTAAACTTTTGGAGGGACTACAGATTGGGGAGAAGGCCAACAAAAAGGCAGGAACAGCACTTGTGCACTAAAGCCAACAATCCTTTCTTTGCACATTCTCTAGACCAGGGGTTCTTACTCTGTGGGTCATGAATTTGGATAGGAAAGATTAAACCTTATTTCAGTCTAATTGGTTTCCTTTGTGATCCTATCTATTTATAAGGCCCTAAGAAGGGACCTATTGAGTTTTTAGATTGATACAATGACAAAAATGGTTAAGAAACATGTTTTAAACTACTTAAAATAGTCACACTTCTTCTAATATTCAGGGTAGACTTGGTGATAAGGGACAGAATTCCTCTTTCTAAATCTACTACCAAGCACAGTACTTGCTGTAATAAATGTTTGTAGAAATATGATGTTTAAATGAATTAAACTAAAACTACCTCCTAGTTTTGATGATACTTTTTATCAATTTATAAAACTGTCCTTGACTTATTCCATCTCTAAAACAATTTTCTTGATTTTATTTTTCATTATTGAGGTCTTTTATCCCTCCTTTTTTGACTAGTAGTGACTCATAATGAGTTAGAGCTTGCCATTTCCAGAGGTATAGGGTCTTCAAACTTTACTATTTGCATTGAATAGTCATTCACAGGTTACTAGAACAGGAAGGTACATCAAAAGATCAAGACCACATCCCACCACTGGGATTAAGATCCTAGGGTGTCAGAATTTAGAAATGAAAGAATTGAGAAACAAGATTTTTCTACCAGGCTTTTGTCTTCTTTTTTCAGTGTGGTCTTCCCCCACAGAGCATTGACACCATCCACTGCCACCAGAAGGCGGAAGGAGCCAGAAGAACTTTGTCTCTTCAGTTCTTTCATCACAATCCCAACAGCATCACTGGCATTTCTGACTCTAGTTAAGCCCTGTCAGAGACAGAGTTAGAGTCAGAGACAAAGTTTTCTTTGGTTATGAGAAAGAGCAAGAGGTAAACTGTATGCCCTTTGTTTACCTGCTCAACTACTTCTCCAAGGGGTCTGCCCTCCTCTATGCTGTCCCTTTTGTTCCAGATATACTTCTGTTGGATTTTGATCTGAAACAAAAAAAAAAAAGTCCTTCAGGCTAAGAGTGAATTTGAGTGCAGCCGAGTGTGGGCTACATCTCAGTCTTTGGCTCTTCTGGTTATGACTGAAAAAATTTACCCAGCCAACTCTAGACAAAACTGCTTCTCTGCAATGTAGGCATAAATAATAATTGTGAACCTACTTTTAACAGTTTACACAAAAGGAACTGAAACTGTGGCATTATTACCTTTGTAGACTCCTCTTAAGAGATCATAGGCACCCATAGGAAGTTTATATATCAAAGCTACACAGGATAAAAAACAAATTTAAAAAAATTTTCCTAAACTAAAGTTGTAGGGGATTTTAGTGACCTGGTTTAGAAACTGCTCATTTGAGGTTTTGAAATTCTTTAGCCAGGTTGAAGCTTTCACAGGTTGATCATAACGTTCTTTGTTGTAGGTAGACTGCAGAAGATCCGGACAATTTTTCATCCAAGAGTGAGCTATAAGAAGTCACAAGAAAGTAAGTAAGAACCTGACCAAAATGAGCTACTGACTCACTGCATAGAATTAGTCTCTACTGCTTTAATTTTGGGGAAATCACTTTAGTTTCTGATTCAACTCAGCAAGTCTCCCATTAAAACATCTTTGGTTCTTCTCAGAAGGCAATATTATCTTTATCACCACCTTTACAAAGAGCTCAACTGAGCCACTTGAGGGATGAAATGATTCCTGTTTTTTGGGAAGTTTACCAGTTAAGCCAGATTAGGTGGATGAGATAGCACTGAAGGAGGAACTGAAGTAAATGTAGATAAAGGGAAAATTGTAGAGTTAAAAGAATACTAGACTGAGCAAAAGGACGTGACGTCAAAACTTTTCGATGCATGGCTCTGGACAAGTCACTCAAACTCTTAAGTTTTCTCATCTGTAAAATGCAAGGACTGAACTAGATAATAGCTAAGATTCTTTCTGGCTCTATGTTCTGTGATCCAAATGTAGGTCCAGTAAGTCTAAAGGGTGGGAAAAGCTTAAAGGACACTCAACCATTAAAAAAAAAACCAAAAAAAAAAACCTCAAAAATAGTATGTCATGGGAACCAGGCTAGGTAGGGATAGCTGAACAGGTTAGGATTCATCCTCCCAAGTACCATCATAATAGTGAATGCCAAGAAATTCTGTGATGTTGAAGGACTCCAGGGAGAATTTGTCACCATATTTCCCACAATATGCAACCTGTTTAATTTTCTACTGATGGAGAAATCATAACGAAAGAGCTTAGACTCCTCTGCCTACTCCCTGAAGAGGAAGCCTTCTCCTAATGCTCTGGCAGCAGATTAAAACCACAGGGTGACAGAAGAACAGAGAGCAAGATCGGAAGCACCTACCATCTGGAACATGCAATATCAGCCAGTCCTGTTTTGCACAGAAATGCACTGCATGGCAAAGAGTAAGAGTTTTTCCTGTGCCCTTTTCTCCATCTGAAGAACCCTTTGTCAAAGAAAACACTAGACACAAGAATCATTTCAGCTCACAATAGCAATCTCCTACTTTCTTTATCCCTTAGTTCCCAGAAAGCAGTCAGAAGGATACAGAGGACATATCGGATAGCAGGATTGGCAAAGTTTGTATTTTTCAAGTAGTGCAGGAGCTCTAGCGCTGGCTCTCGCACCATCAGGCAGGCTTCATTGAAAGTCTTCACCTAATGAGGAGTGGAAGAAACAAAGAATTTCTCACTTGAAGACAAAACAATTTCAACAGTATAGTCCAAGTAAAGTCTGTATTATATTTTTATATTGATCCAGAGCATAAAAGAGCTGAAGAGGAAAACACTTCATAGTAGGTGCTGAAATAGCCAGTCCCCAATTATCTATATTGGGGGTAAGAGGAGGAAAAGGAAGATGGGATCAGGACAATGATTATACTAATAAATGAAATCTATAAACAATCTAGATGCACTATTCCAATCAATATTTACCACCTCTTTTTTCAAAATTATCCTTAGGGCCTCTCAGAAACAGATGTAAGCAGTGATAGCCGTTGACATGCACTAGAGACACTATGAACCTGAGGAAGGGCAATGTTTGTAGCCAACAGAATTTTTTCTGCAAAGCCAACTGGTCCATTCCAAGACTACATACGCTTGTGCTGCTAACCTGACACTCTTCTAATCAAGACTAAGTTGTAAAAATTCTAGAAGCCAGAAAATAGTAAAAATGAGTGCTAAGAGGAAAAAAATGATAATAAAGAGTACAGGTAACTGTAGCACTAAAAAGAATCAGTCTGAAGCTGATCTTGATTTTATTCCTCTAAATGTATTTAAAATATAAATTTCCCCAAACAACTAGAAAAGAACACATAAATAATTCAGTTATATCTGTATGCTTTTAAGAAGGAAAAATAGCAGTTTACTCATTTGGGTCTATGTGAATTGGTTTTTTATTATAATTTGGGTCACAACAAAATTAAGTAATCTATATTCATGTAATTGGCCAATAAACCAAGCATTTCAACATTGAGAGTGTTTTTTTGAAAATGAACCTCAATGAAACTATTTATTTAAGGGAAGGGAATGGCTGCTGGGAGTAGCTCTGACTACAATATATATCTCGAAATAATAGCCAATATCTGACTTAAAAATCAGAGTCATATTTAAGCAAAATAAGGAATATTTCTGTGCCGAAGGATATCATGAAGGAACACCAAAAGATTAAAGGCAGGGGCCTTATGCCTGTGTGTAACATCTGGCCATAAATGTCAGAATAGTGACAGCTACAGCTGTTATCTCTTATTCTGAGATGCTGTAGTGTTGTCAATGGTATTTTGCATGACAAATGTAGAAAGCTTCTAACACATTAATTACTTCACTAATAATTTAGTATTTTACTAATAAATTAGGGTTCTTACGTATTTATATCAGTGTGTGTGTGGGGGTGATAACTAGTCACCCCAGTAAAATATTGACAAATCAGTCAAGATACTATGTAGGGATCTAGGATTAATTCTCTCTTGGATGAAGTAAAAACACAAATAAAACAACACCAATGATTTTGTAACACTTTAAGTTTTGTAAAGGGTGTTTTTTTTTTTTTTTTTTTTTTTTTTACCATATTTAGTCCTCAAAACAACCCTATGTCTTGTTTTACTACGTTCATTTAACAGAGAGGGAAACAGGTTCAGAAAATTATGTCATTACACTGGATTTGATCATGGTCATCCTTTCTCAAGTCTATCACTCTTTTTACTGTAACATGTTGCTTCTCCAAGAAGTCAACTTGTAATAAACTATAGACAGGAAAAACCCAATGAAGTTAATTTGAAAGTTAGTTCTATTTGGCTCTTGGAATATATGTTATTTCCCCCCCAGCATCCCTAGTACAACAAGCTAGATAGATACCCATTGGAAACACAGGAATGGCTAGTTAATTTAACACAATTAAATATTTGCTTCAGATAACACACATGAAGTTACTATCATGCTATAATGGGAGATAAGATCTAGGTTCAGGTCCCAGCTCTAACACTTTGTAATTATGGAATGTAAGAAAAAAAAGATAATTAACTTGTGTATTACTTTCCTCACCTGTATAATGAGACTGCCATTATTTACTTTATGACTTGTTATGAGCAATGAGTTTGCCAACCTTCAAGTGTAATATGGTAATATGATTGAATTATTATTTCTTTTCCTTGGGTTCAAGTCTTGTCTTTCCTCCCTTGCCCTTCCTTGCTATCCCTTTGGTTCCCCAATTTAATCTCCTCCCATCCCAATCCAGTGCCCCAAGCACCTGCATTCCAAAACGAGGGGGAAATCCATGTGGGAAAATAGTCTTCACTTCTTCCAGAGGAATGTTGTAGTGTTGAGACAGATGCTGCTCCTCATGCTTGGCCTGGATAGGGGCAAAATGAACATTTAGGATCAAGTATAGATGGAAAAAGGGGGTATGTTTAATCAGCAGACAAGTGCCCTGGAGAAATGGGGGGACCAAATGGAAAAACAGAAATTTCTCACAGTGATAGCAGGTACTAGGACTGCATGACTAAAGATATTATAAAATACTGGCTGCTGTGGTCAATCACAAAGTGTATTAGCCAGTGATGGTCTGAATGAAGCTAGTTGCCCAGCAACACAAACCCTACACGTGGGGTACGAAAGACAATTCTTGCCATCTGGATTCTTCTGGGCTGAGTACAGAGATGTTCTAGTCATGTGACAAGATCATCTGCATGCTGCTGTTTCCATAGAAACCTCAGAGGAATCAGCAGAGAAAGGGACTCCAATTACTGAGGAAACTGAAAGGCACCTTTAAAGGCTGTTCATTTTATTTCATTTTCTATTTGTGAGAAAAGATGAGGACTGAAAGCATGAGAAGCATGTATTCTATATAAAGAGCATATTTTGAGGGATGGAGATATATATATATATATATATATATATATATATATATTAAAGACAACTGAATAGAGATAGAAATATATATATATATATATATATATATATATATATATATTTTTTTTTTTTTCCCCCCTCGTTTTCTCTATTAATTTAGGTTAAAAAGATATTTTGGATGGAATGCAATAGGGAGGAAATGCTATTGAATGTCAAATTTTTCACATTTAAGCAAAGACCACGTAGCTCATTTTATTATGAGCAACAATACAAGGGGAGGAAGAAAGAAGAAACCAATACTTATTCTAATGGGATCTGAACTAGGAATTCATCACACATACAAGACCACCACAATTATAGCTTTGTCAAATTTCCCTAAATGGTCTTGGATGTCACGTTGAAGGTGATTCCCTCTCCAAAGAGCTCTGCCTGGTAATATTATAGAGGAGAGGAAAAGGACAGCAGTTGGAGGATAAGGAAACTTAGATTGTTTCCTTTGTCATCCATTTGACCCAAGGTAGGGAGGGCATTTAACTTCTCTGGGCTTGAGTTTTCACCTCTGCACAAAGAGAAAAGTCAGTGAACTGACATCAACAAGAATTTATTGCATTCCATTACAGAAATCTGGGTCTGGCACTGAAGTATATGAATTAAAATTTTACATCTGCAACTCCTTACTCTTTTAAGACTTTGGACATACTGTTAACTCTCTAAATCAATTTTTTCAACTATAAAAGGAAGCGGATAGGCTTCATAATTAAGCAATTATTATTCTAAACATCACATTCTGCACACAGAGACTAAATCAGAAACAGAGGCAACTCACCGGGTCACTTTCCTGAGTTCTAGAAATGGCTCTGGATTTTTCACCTGGAATCTGGGCATCTAGACCAACAGCAATGCTTTGTGATGCCCTGATGTTCACATGCAGTAAGCGTCCTGGGTCCAACTGTAAAGGAAATTAACCAGTTGTGAAAATCTGGTCACTACTGGGCATTTTACCCCTGTGGACTGGCAAAATGTGACTACAGTATCAAGATGAGAATGATGTTTGAAATTATTGGGAAAAGCCTTCACTCTTATTTGTATTTGTTCTCTAAGTTTTCCCTGAATTACTGTCACTTCTTTTGATTTATTCCAATCCGTGTGCTGCCATTTTCAGATTTGAATCATACCTAAATAAGTGATCCCATTAAGAATAACTTAGGGAGCACGATATAGCTATTAATGCCTCATTGCTGGGAATGTCCCATAATGATCTTGCCTACATGATGAATGGTGTCTACAATTGGGCAATTTGGAACTGTCCATAATCCATAATCACCTCAATCATCAAGGGACAAGTGGAATGTTCTTTACTATTTGATATTTAAAATTACACTCTTTGCACTGACTTCCTTGCTAGCTGTGCCCTAGCAAAAAGAATCTTTCATCAAAACCAGGCAATAAAGGAATATCTGAAGCACCCAGCAAAGTGAATACAAACTATTCTGCAGGAAATTCACCCTAGAACATTCTGAACATCTTATTGGAAGAGGCAGAAGATGTTAAGATTTCAGGCAGCAAATTTCAAGGAAAGTGTCAAAAAGAGAACCTTTTGCTTGAAGATAATAGTGATGTTCAAGCAAAACACTGTTCAAAAATGAGTGGCATGAAACTGATAAAAATGCAAACCAAAAAAAAAAAAAATCAAAGATAATCTAATCCTAAAGATTAAGTGGGTTAAAGAACATAGAAACAATAATTACATTAAAGAGAATGACAATGAGACAACATACTAAAATCTATGGGATGCAGCCAAAGCAATATTATGGGAAATTTATATATCTAAATGTTCACATCAACAAAATAGAGAAAGATCAATGAATTAAAAAAAAAAACAAAAACAAAAACAAATTTAAAATCCCCAATTAAACACCAAATTAGAAATCCTAAAGAGAGAGAGAGGGGGGGAGGGGGAATAAAATTGAAAGTAAAAAAATCCCACTCAACTAAAACTAGAAACTGTTTTAATGGGAAGAAAACCTCAACTTAATGAAATAGATAAACCATTGGCTAATTTGATTAAAATAGGGAAAGAAGAAAACCAAATCACTCATATATAAAATGAAAGGTGTGAATTCACCAACAATGAAGAAGAAATTAAAGCAATTATTAGGAATTATTTTGCCTAATCGTATACCAATAAATCAGACAATCTAAACAAAATGAATACTTTCAAAAATATAAACTGTCCAGATTAACAAAAGCAGAAACATATGATGTGGATATCTAAACCAGGAAGAGCCAAAATAAAGAAAATTATAGATCAATTTCTCTAACAAACACTGATATAAAACTAGCAAATAAATGACAGCAACATATCACAAGGATTATACACTATGACTAGGTGGGATTTATAGCAGAAATTCAGGATTGGTTCAGAATTAGGAAAACTATCAACATAATTGACCATATCAATTACAAATCCAACAGAAATCATATGATTATCTCAATAGGAAAAAGCCTTTGATACAGCATAAAAACCATTCTTATTAAATATACTAGAAGGGACAGGAATAAATTAAGTTTTCCTTAAAATGAGTAGTTATCAGTCTAAAAAAACAATCAGCAGGCATTATCTGTAATGCCAATAAAATCTGAATGAAGCAAGGATGCTTACTATAACAGTTAAGAGAATAAATTGAAGGAATTAGAACAGGCAACGAGGAAACAAAACTATTATTCTTTCCAGATGATATAATGGTTTACTTAACAAATTAATTGAAATAATTAACAATTGCTTAGAACAGGCAACGAGGAAACAAAACTATTATTCTTTCCAGATGATATAATGGTTTACTTAACAAATTAATTGAAATAATTAACAATTGCTTAAATGATGAGCAAGGTGATTCCAGAAAAACCTGAAAACTGATCTAGTGAAATGAGTAGAACCATCAATATAAAGATCTAAAACAATTCTAAAGAACTCATGATGCAAAATGCTATCTGCCTCCAGAAAAAGAACCGATGGAATGTGAATGCAAATCAAAGTATGGTATTTTTCTCTTTTGGTTCAAGTTATGTTAATATTTTATATGATTTTATATATATATATATCAGATTGCTTACCTTCTTATAGAAAGGATAGGAAAGGGAGGAAAAGAATTTGGAAATCTAATAAAGTAAATTGATTTTACATGTAATAGGAAAAATAAAATGTTATTTTAAAAAATTAAGTATGATACAATAGCTAATGCCCAACAAATCACAGGCTAACCTTCTCCAATGCTTTGTATCTTTTCAATCCATGTCCTTAACAAAGGAAGCAGTATCTGTCTTATACTAGGTTATGTGATTTCATTAACCCAAGTGATACTGACCTCTTCCTGAAAAGCAATGAGACTAAAATGTTGATGAATATTCTAATTTTTATTTTAAGTTTTACAAATTTTGGAAACCAAAGCCTAGTAATTTGGTTGGGGTTTGAGAACAGAATGCAAATTCAAGCTTAGTTTTAGAATAGCCTCCAGCAATTAATTCATTTAAGCTTTAGGGAGGAAGTTAAGATACATTTAATTTTATATGGAGGTGGGGAGGGGGGAGTAATCACAGGTGATTTCAACAGTGTGTGTATAAATATTCAGAATATGGACAGACATAGCATAGATGGGAAATTCCTCTCAGAGAAAACCTGCTCTACTAATGCATATCAGCACCTCTTCTGCAACCTACAATTTAGAAATGTGCAGGAGCAGCCTGAAGATGGATAATTTACCCAGAGTTACAGTCAGTATGTGTGTGTCAAGAAGCAGAACTTGAATTTAGCTCTTAGTATTCTAATACAAGCTTTAATTCCCTATTCTATTATGCCTCTCATTTTTTTTTTTTAATTTAATAGCCTTTTATTTACAGGATATATACATGGGTAACTTTACAGCATTAACAATTGCCAAACCTCTTGTTCCAATTTTTCACCTCTTACCCCCCCACCCCCTCCCCTAAATGGCAGGATGACCAGTAGATGTTAAATATATTAAAATATAACTTAGATACATAATAAGTATACATGACCAAAACATTATTTTGCTGTACAAAAAGAATAAGACTCTGAATTATTGTACAATTAGCTTGTGAAGGAAATCAAAAATGCAGGTGTGCATAAATATAGGGATTGGGAATTCAATGTAATGGTTTTTAGTCATCTCCCAGAGTTCTTTTTCTGGGTATAGCTAGTTCAGTTCATTACTGCTCCATTAGAAATGATTTGGTTGATCTCGATTGCTGAGGATGGCCTGATCCATCAGAACTGGTCATCATCTAGTATTGTTGTTGAAGTATATAATGATCTCCTGGTCCTGCTCATTTCACTCAGCATCAGTTCGTGTAAGTCTCTCCAGGCCTTTCTGAAATCATCCTGTTGGTCATTTCTTACAGAACAGTAATATTCCATAATTTTCATATACCACAATTTATTCAGCCATTCTCCAACTGATGGACATCCATTCAGTTTCCAGTTTCTAGCCACTACAAAAAGGGCTGCCACAAACATTCGTGCACATACAGGTCCCTTTCCCTTCTTTATAATCTCTTTGGGATATAATCCCAGTAGTAACACTGCTGGATCAAAGGGTATACACAGTTTGATAACTTTTTGAGCATAGTTCCAAACTACTCTCCAAAATGGTTGGATTATTCTCACAACTCCACCAACAATGCATCAATGTCCCAGTTTTCCGCATCCCTCCAACAATCATCATTATTTTTCCTGTCATCTTAGCCAATCTGACAGGTGTGTAGTGGTATCTTAGAGTTGTCTTAATTTGCATTTCTCTGATTAATAATGACTTGGAGCATCTTTTCATATGACTAGAAATAGTTTCAATTTCTTCATCTGAGAATTGTCTGTTCATATCCTTTGACCATTTTTCAATTGGAGAATGTATGCCTCTCATTTGTAATCATACTCAATCAACTTTTTCCCCAGTGATACAGAGTACAGTCTAAGTCTTTTATCACTATTGTTATCACCAAAATGAACAGGATATTTTGAAGACAAATGAGATAAAAAGTTTTTTGCTTTCTCATATAAGAATCTGCATATTTATTACATAGAAAGGGCTATATTAAGTGTGATGGGGAGCTACAAATATAGATGAATTTGTCCCTGGTCTCCAGAAGTTTATAGTTGAAAACATCCTCCTAATTTCAACATAGATCATGGGAACAGATTAAGAGCTGAAAGAGTATTTAATCCAACTCTCTCATTTGTAGTTGAGGAAAAAGAGATGAAGGGACTTGTTCAAAATAACGTAGATAAGAAGGGGTAGAAACCAGACCCTTTAACTACAAAGCCAGAGCTCTTTTATACCATACTTGGTACTGGCACCCTTTTAGTTTCATGGTTTGTAATCCCATAATTACTTTATATTATATTTATTATTATTTATATATATATATTTATTATTATATTCCCCAAAATAGTTTATATTTATATTTTATTCCACTTATGTAATCAGTCTTACCATCCTGCCAATTCTGCTGTAATATTTTATAAATTTGCTCTCTTCATTCATTCATTATTTTTCATTCATTCATAACTACCATCACCATTTCAGCCTAGATTATTTTAAAAATTAGCCTTGTAACAGGTTTCCCTCTGACCCACCTCTAATCTATTCTTTCCTCCCTCCACACAAGCTGCTAGAATAATTTTCTTTAAAATACTATTTTCATGTGTCACATGCTTTTTTTTGACACTTCTTCCTCAGATATCTCATTTCCCAATGGCTTCACTCATTTTGGACTTTTTCCCTATCTCAACCCTTCCTTCCCAACTCACCCACCAGCCAAGTTTTTCAGCTTTCTTTTATGTGTAGTTTTCTCCATTCAAATGTAAGTTACTAGAGGATAGACTGTTTTTTGTATTCCCAGCACTTAGCACAGTGCTTTCCATATAAATGTTTCTTGTCTATTAACAATCTGTAATCTATGGTGGTTCTTTCATTTCTGTCACATCAACTGGCACTCTACTTCTCTAGCCTCAGCCGGTTACCCCTTATTATGTTCCTGTCACTCCATTCTAGCCTGATCTTACTATATCTGCTATATACAGCTTATTAATTCCTGTCTTCATAGCTTTATTTATGTTGTTCATCAGACTTAGATGTCACTTCTTCATTTTCATCTTGTTTCTTTTACCAACCCATGCCCAGTAATAGTTCAATTACAGAAGCCATCCTTATTTAACTGCTCTATTCTAATGACTCCTTCCTTATCTTTGATCTTTGTGCATTTGTCCTATTTCTATTAGAGACTTACTCATACCTATAAACAGCTATCTTTTCCCTTTTTCTTCTTGCATGGGAGACAGAGATTAAATAGATGCAGGGCTCAGGAAAACGAATATAAGACTAGCATGCAGGTACAATACAATAGTGCTGGGGGCCATTTAATAGAGTCCTCTGCCAAAAGCAGAGCTTCTAAACATTTCTAACTTATTTTAATGAAAATATCAATCAAAACAAGGGGAAACCAATGGAGGGAAATTTCTAGGCTGGATCTGATTCTCAATCAAAAGGAGAAATCATTTGGGTGGCTGATTTTTTTTTTTTAAATAAAAGCTTTTTATTTTCAAAACATATGCATGGATAAAATTTCAACACTGACCCTTGCATATAAAATATACAGAAGACACAAAACAGGAGTAGCTGGGGCTGCATGAGTATTGAGATTAACTATTCCTATCTCAAAATTTTGTCTAGGAGGATGGTCTTCATAACACACCCTCCTATTCCAAGTCAGGTCAAACTGATCAGTAGCACAGTTTAATTACCTATCAGAAAATTAGTTTAAAAAAGATTTTGTGATTTGCCACATTTATGATATCATTTATATGGACAAACTATATTCCAAGTTTCAAATAACCAAATCTTAGTAACATAACCTGTCTCATAAGCTGCTGATTTCCGATACTGTGTTGTCCTCCCCCGTATTTGATTACAAGATTCAAGGATATAGATCATCTTCTTTTATATGTCTCCAAGGCATTTGCATGTGAAAGCAACAAATACTTAAATTTTTGGAAGATTGAAAGATAAAAAAAGATTAATGTTTATTTACAAAAGTATTACATAATTTTTAAAATCTTAGATTCAGTAATTTTCAGTACTAGCCTACTTACACTTTCAACTTATAGCCATTCTCAGAAAACTACTAGCAGATCTCTGTTAAAGATTCTAAGTTTGCTGAGGTTCATTTCTTCTGTAACTGCCCACATCATTTTGCAGTATGAACACTGCATACAAGAGATACTCAAATAATATAAATGGCTGACAAGAAATCATGAAGCAGCTTTATTTTATTTTACTTCACTGTGATTGAAGTAAAATTCACTACTTTGAGGAATAATTCAATTCCTCAAATTTGAAAAAAACAAAGTGCAGCAAAAATACTTAATATAGGAGGGGAAAAAAACATGGGATAGAAAAAGACATGAACTTAAGCTTCTTTAAATGGCAACACTAGCCTTGAAAAACCAGAGAGATTCTGAAAGGGCCACAGGGTGGTGCTATTCCTACAATAATCCCATGACTTTATCAGTCATGCCTTTCTTTGGCAAATGAAAGGCCTTATAAGAAATAAGGATGGCTTTTTAAAAAAATTTTTTTACAGTTTTATGTGTGAAATATGGCATCACTCAGTTGGTCGCCTGTTTCCAGGGGAAATAACCAGATGCACCCTTGCCTTTGCAGTTCTAGGACACAGATGCTGAGCAGCATTTGTGAGTCAATTAAGCAGAGGTCACCCTGAACTAAGTAATAAAAACCAACATCCTTTCACTAACATATCATGGCCAGAGGCTTCTTAAAACCTAGGGTTTTAATACAAACCCCAAATACTTCTTGTTTAATTCTGTTATACCAAATAATAGTTTTTTACATTAAAAAAAAAGAATGGTATAAAGACTAAAAAAAAAAAAAAAAAAAATCTCAACAGTGTACTCAACAAGAGACTAGGCACACCAAATCTCAACACCTTGTTTCTTCTACTCATTCAGCAGTATTCAAGAGGGACTTGAATATATGCAATATTTTCAGGCAGGCATTGGGGATTCATAAGATGACTGTTAAATTCCACCAGGGAAAGGATAGACAACTATAAAAATGTCTGGAGTGAATCTTGTCCATGGGGCAGTGCTACATTATAAATCTCAAAACTGGTTTTTTCTCAAGTACCACTACTTTACTCAAATGACTTGAGTTTCCTGTAAGTTGAAAAGGACAGAAATGGAATTCAAATTCCTTTTTGCATATAAATTTATCATTGAAAGAACCAGGCAATTTGCTGTTCTCAAAAAAGGATTAAAAATGTCATCAATTGCCCTTTGTGATTTTATCACTTTAATTTCCAAATATAATCTCCTCCCCTACCCCCCAAAAATTAGGTGACAACTCTTCTAACAAAGGATACGAAACAAGGAGAAAAGGTTTTCGGTAAAACTAACCAAATTTTAAACTGTATTTGATAATATGTGGATTATGTCAGATTTACAGGTACCTTTACCTTTGTAATGATGAGAAGGAGGTTCATTTTATCAAATCTTATTTCTCTGAGGGCAAGGTTGGTCATTATAATCACATAGCACTGACTTCATTTTATTGTTCTTTTACTTTGTTGTAGCCAGTGTATATACTGCTTTCATGATACTGCTTACTTCATTCAAGCTTTCCCATCTTTCTATGTATTCTTCATATTCATCATTTCTTATATTTCAGCAATATCCTGTAACACTAAAATCCCACAATTTTTTAGATTACTTTCTTCCCATGTTTGACCTTCCCGGGGTAAATGTGTAATAATAGAATCTCTTATGTCAATATTTTAGGCACTTAAAAAAATTACAGTTTCAAATGCTTATTTTTGCCTTCCTACAAGCCCTGCCAACATTGATGATTTCTATTACTTGTTATCATGACCAATTTGCTGGGTTTGAGATGAAGCCTTAGGACTATTTTGGTTTTCAATTTCTTGCTATTAAAGATAAAGAGGAATCTTCCACATGGTTTAACAGGTTTTAATTTTTCTTTTGAGAATAATTTGTTTTGTTTTCAATTGGCTTTTATTTGTTTTAATATTTGTTTTAATTTCTGATAGATACTTTAGAGGTCAGACTGTTAAACTGAGATACTTAAGAGCAAAGATTCCCCCATTAATAATTTCTCTTATGATAGTGGTCCTAGTTTATTCATATGAAAGGATTTCAATTTGAAATAATAGAAATCCTACAATCTTCATTTTGTGATTGCCTCTATTTTTGTTTTGCTAAGAGTTCTCTCTTTAGGATATGGAAAGATAGGCACATTTCCAGTCTTTTTTTAGAGGGCTGAAAACTGCTATAGACAGCTAAAACAAATGACAATGCCACCTCCACTGATTGTTTTTCTCTTTTCTCTCTATCCCCACTAAAAGACAATTAAAGTGATTTAATGTGTCTTTGATTTTCCCTTTTCTTTAGCTCAATATTCTTGACACAAGTGTTTAATCCTGGTTTTGCATGCTTTTGGTAACACTCCATTCAAGCAAAATTTTTTTTCTAATTATCATTCCCCAGACTAAAACCATATAAAGCAAAAAACAAACACATACCCCAAATAACAACAAACCTCCTCTATAATTTTCACCTCCAATCTTCAAGTTGACAATTATTAAATGGCTACTTGTGATTTTTCTCCTGGACACTTGAAGAAATAAGACATAAAAGTTCCTATCTTCAAGGAACTTACATTACATTGAAGGGATACTACATTTACACTAATAACTAAATATAAGAATTTGATCTAGGAAAGCTGAACCTTGAAGGAAGCTTAGAATTCTCTTTTTTTTTATTCATTTATTTATTTATTTATTTTATTTAATAGCCTTTTATTTACAGGATATATACATGGGTAACTTTACAGCATTAACAATTGCCAAACCTCTTGTTCCAATTTTTCACCTCTTACCCCCCCCCCACCCCTATACCAATCAGACCCCCAAAAAACTATCTTAATGACCTAGAAAAAATAACAACAAAGTTCATATGGAAGCTTAGAATTCTCAGAGACAAAGATGAAAACTGAAGAGTATTCCATTGCTGGGGAGAGAAGCCTTTGAAAAACACCAAGAAACTGAGTAAGACAACCAGTCATGGCTTGGGGGCCTGATGTTTGGCATACATGCAACTCTGCTTAATGAGTAAAAAAAATGAGTAAAAACTATTAGACAGCAACTCATAAGGAACTCTCAAGAACAGGAATAAAATGTCATCCAGGAATTGATATGAATGTGGAATATAATATGAAAAGAAGATCTGGTCAGGTAGCCATTCAGAGTGTTCCTCTGGTACTCTGGGGATATCAGGAGAAGTCAAGGAAGACCCCCAAACTAATTGGATGCTTTGCTGGAACAGCAAAAAACTTCAGCCATTGCTATCTTTAGACAAAAAATGTTGTCTAGATAGCTGTTTGAAGTTGCACTTTTCCCCGTGGGTTAAATGAAACCCCATAAATTTGTATTAAATTATTTTCTGAATATTTTATTTCAGCATTCCATCTAAACTCTTGCTGCATCAACTATTAAAGCCCATTCCCATTAAAATGATAATGAGTATTCATAATAAAAAAAAAGGAAAGATAGGCATATTAAATGAACTATTGGTAAAGATGAATTTATCCAACCAATCTTAAAGCAATTAAAATTATTATTTTTTTTTTTTTTACAAATCCATTTCTATAATGTCTCCAGTTTGGTGGAGCAGTGTTAGCTTATGTCTTTACTAAAGTTATAAAATATATCAATTAGTTTTCCTGTTAATCCTCTAGGTTTTCCTAGTATTTCACATTATTTAAATAAAAACTCATGTTATTTTGGATGCCAGATAAAAACTGCACAAGTAGAAAGTTGGCAAGAGTATTATAAATCTGTTGAAGATTTACCTTATGGCTCTTGGAGATCAGCCTTATCACCTTTCTCAGCATCATCCCTGAAAGGGGAAAAAAAAAAAAAGTGAAAATTAATTGGAACCAATTGACTGTCATCTCTTGGTGCACCCTGGATGACTGGCCCCATGATCTTGGTAAATCCACAAGAACAAATGTGTGTGTGTGTATATATATATATATATAAAGTGACATCAGTCATCCTTTAATTTAAGATGAAAACTAATTTCTTCTGTATTTTAGAAGTGATATTATTAGACTTCCAGAGTTGGAAGAAGTCATCTACCCTAATGTCTACAATACTTTCTAAACATCCATGAGCAAAGGAGAATTTAGTACTTACAATACAGGCCGATCCGAATTCCGAAACCTGATTCTTTATTACTGTTATTTATTAGCCAAAGTTTTGTCCTCTGGATCTTATACCGAAAAAAACTGAGGGGCCCCTGAAGAAGAAAGGCTTTTTGGGCCTGAATTTTTTTTTTTAAATTTTATTTTTCTTTAAATTTTTTTTGGAAATTTTGCCCCCCCCCCAAAAAAAAATTTTTGGAAAAAATTCCTCTTCCCCTAAAAAATAAAAATTTTTTTTCCAATTACATGAAAGATTTTTTTTTTTTTAAATTTAAAATTTTTTTTTTTTACAGGTTAATGTAAACTTAAAATTGCCAAAATTTTTCCAATTTTCCTCTTCCCAACCCCTCAATGGCAGGAACCAAGATTTAAAAAATTAAAATATAAATTGATCCAATGGTTACATGAAAGGTTTTTTTTTTTTAAAAAGAATCAGATCTGAAATATTTACAATTCTTGTAAAAATCAAAATCATCAAAATTGGGATTGGGGAATTAATGTAATTTTTTAGTCACTAGGTTCTTTCCAAAAACGGTTATTCTTACGTCCATTGGAAATTTTTGGTTATTGTTGTAAGGGATGGCCAGGTCCATAAAATGGTATCAATAATTTTTAAGAATTAAGTTCCTTCCTCTCATTTCATCCATCAGTTGTGTTTTTCCCAGGCCTTTTGAATCATCTTTTGGTTTTTTAAGAATAATATTCCCTTTCATTCCCACAATTTTTAAAGCCTTCTCCAGTGGGATCCATTCGTTTCCATTTTACCAACAAAAATCCACAAAATTTTCCCAAATCCCCCTTTTTAATAATCTCTTTGGGATATTCCCAGCATCCACTAGGATCAAAGGTTGCACAGTTTGAAACTTTTGAATTGGGTTCAAATACTTTTTACAAAATGGTTGGATTAATTCACAACTCCACCAACAATGCATCAATGTCCCAGTTTTCCCACATCCCCTCCAACAATCATTATTTTTTCCTTCATCTTGAATCGACGGTGTGTAGTGGTATCTTAAGTTTTTAGCTTTCTCTGATTAATAATGACTGGGAGCATCTTTTCATTGGACTGAAATAGTTTCAATTTCTTCATCTGAGAATTGTCTGTTCATATCCCGACCATTTTCAATTGGAGGGCTTGATTTTTTATAAATTAGGTTAATTCTCTTATATTTTGGAAATGAGGCCTTTATCAGAACCTTTGACTGTAAAAAATTTAGTTTTTGTTTTCTAATTTTTGTAGTTTTGTTTGTACAAAAACTTTTAGTTTGGTATGGAAATTTTCTATTTGTGATGAAATGATCTCAGTTCTGCTTTGGTCATAAAGTCCTTCCCCTTACAGGTCTGAAGGTAAACTTCCTGTGTTCCTCTAATTTATTAATAATTTCATTCTTTACCTGGTCATGAACCCTTTGACCTTATCTTGGTTCGGTGTTAATTGGATCAATGCCTGGTTTCTGCCATATTGTTTAATTTTTCCCAGCAATTTTATCAAACAGTAGTTCATCCCAAAAGCTGGGGTCCCGGGTTTTGTCTAGAACTAGGTTGCTATATTTGTTGATTGTTTATCCCTTGAACCTAACCTATTCCATGATCAATAATCTTTTTGAATACCAAATGGTTTTGGTAATTGTTTTATAATTTTAGATCTGGTAAGCTAAGCCACCTTCATTTGATTTTTTTTCATTAATTCCTTAAAATTCTTGACCTTTTGTTTTTCCATATGAATTTTTTTGTTATTTTTCAGGTCATTAAAATAGTTTTTGGATCTGATTGGTATGCGCTAAATAAATAAAGATTAGTTTGATTTGTCATCTTTATTATTTTGCTCGCTCTTCCAAGAGCATTTAATATTTTCCAATTTGGTTAATCAGACTTAATTTGTGTGAAAAATTTTAATTTTGCCATAAAAGTTTTCTGATTTTCCTTGGAGATAATTCTAAATATTTTTATATTTCAGGTTTACTTTAAATGGAATTTCTCTTTGTAACTCTGACTGTTGGATTTTGTTAGTGATGTATAAGAATGCTGATGACTTATGTGGGTTTATTTTATAACCAGCAACTTTGCTAAAGTTGTGGATTATTTCTAATAACTTTTTAGTAGAATCTCTGGGCTTCTCTAAATATACCATCATGTCGTCGGCAAAGAGTGATAATTTGGTTTCCTCATTGCCTATTCTTATTCCTTTAATCTCTTTCTCAGCTCTTATTGCCAAAGCTAGCGTTTCTAATACAATATTAAATAGTAATGGTGATAGTGGGCAACCTTGTTTTACCCCTCTTTGACCTAGATAAATGTAATGAAAAAATGAGAGGTTAAGAACCTGGATAGAACATAGAACTTTGGGGAATACTAAATATTAATAGAAAGCAGTATACCTAGTTCTGAGCATGGAATATTCATAAAAATTGACCATGTATTAGAACATAGGAACTTCACAAATATAGAAAAGCAGAAATATTTGATCCATTTTCACAGACTATACTGTAAAAAATTATATTAAATTTGAAGCAAAGATGAAAAATTAATTGGAAATAAAAAAATTTACACCTACAATGGATGGGCCAAAGTATAAATTATAGGAACAATAATTTCATTTAAGATAATGACAATAATGAGATAATATGCCAAAATTCCTGAAGCATTTCTTTCTTTCTTTCTTTTAATTAAATAACTTTTTATTGACAGAACCCATGCCAGGGTAATTTTTTACAACATTATCCCTTGCACTCACTTCTGTTCCGATTTTTCCCCTCCCTCCCTCCACCCTCTCCCCAAAATGGCAAGCAGTTCTATACATGTTAAATAGATTACAGTAGATCTTGGATATAATATATGTGTGCAGAACCAAACAGTTCTCTTGTTGCTCAGGGAGAATTGGATTTAGAAGATATAAATAACCTGGGAAGAAGAACAAAAATGCAAGCAGTTAACATTCATTTCCTAGTGTTCTTTCTTTGGGTGTAGCTGCTTCTGCCCATTCTTGATCAATTGAAACTAAGTTAGATCTTGTCTTTGTTGAAGAAATCCACTTCCATCAGAATACATCCTCATACAGTATCGTTGTTGAAGTATATAATGATTTCCTGGTTCTGCTCATTTCGCTCAGCATCAGTTCATGTAGGTCTCACCAATCCTTTCTGAAATCATCCTGCTGGTCATTTCTTACAGAACAATAATATTCAAATACCACAATTTACTCAACCATTCTTCATTTGATTAGCATCCATTCATTTTCCAGCTTCTGGCCACTACAAACAGGGCTGCCACAAACATTTTGGCACATACAGGTCCCTTTCCCTTTTTTAGTATCTCTTTGGAGAATAAGCCCAGTAGAGACACTGCTGGATCAAAGGGTATGCACAGTTTGATAACTTTTTGGGCATAGTTCCAAATTGCTCTCCAGAATGGCTGGATGTGTTCACAATTCCACCAACAATGTATCAGTGTCCCTGTTTTCCCACATCCCCTCCAACATTCTGCATTATCTTTCCCTGTCATTCTGGCCAATCTGACAGGTGTGTAGTGAGTGGTATCTCAGAGTTTTCTTAATTTGCATTTCTGTGATCAATAGTGATTTGGAACACTCTTTCATATGAGTAGTAATAGTTTCAATTTCATCATCTGAAAATTGTCTATTCATATCCTTTCACCATTTATCAATTGGAGAATGGCTTGATTTCTTATAAATTAAGAGTCAATTCTCTATATATTTTGGAAATGAGTCCTTTATCAGAACCTGCATTAGTTTTGTTTGTACAAAAACTTTTCAATTTGATATAATTAAAATTTTCAATTTTGTAGTCAATAGTGATCTCTAGTTCTTCTTTGGTCATAAATTCCTTCCTCTTCCACAGCTCTGAGAGGTAAACTATCCTATGCTCTTCCAATTTATTTATGATCTCATTCTTTATGCCTAGATCATGAACCCATTTTGACCTTATCTTGGTGTACGGTGTTAAGTGTGGGTCAATGCCTAGTTTCTGCCATACTAATTTCCCAATTTTCTCAGCAATTTTTGTCAAATAATGCATTCTTATCCCAAAAACTAGGGTCTTTGGGTTTGTCAAACACTAGATAATTAAAGTTGTTGGCTGTTTTGTCCTTTGAACCTAACCTATTCCATTGATCAACTAGTCTATTTCTTAGCCAATACCAGATAGTTTTAGTAACTGCTGCCTTATAATATAATTTTAGATCTGGTACAGCTAGGCCACCCTGAAGCATTTCTTAGGGAAAAAAATGTATCTCTAAATGTTAAAGAATTAAAGAACAGATCAATAAATTGGGCAAGCAATTAAAAAAAAAAACCCAAACTAGAAAATCAATCAATAAATTTATTTATAAACTTATAAATATAATATAAATATTAAAAATATTTAAACATCTAAATAGAAATCCTGACGTCAAAGGAGATTTAAAAAAACCTCACTGTACTAAAAAATTAAAAAGGGAGTTTGTAATGTTCTCTCTAACATGTAATATTCTCTTGAGGTTTTCTTGGAATCTATGGGAGCAGCCTTCATTTCAGTTCAGTAATCACCACAAGTGTAGCCAGGTGTTAAAGTCCAAATCCTTTATTGTCTCTTTCAAAGTCTTATCTCCTTCACTTGGGCCCTGGCTAGTTTTTCGGAGGCCTTCTGGAGTCTTGGTTTCAGCGTAGAAGTAAAGGAGGAGAGCCTGCCACCAAGGTGGTGTGAGATGGGATGACTCTGGCTGAATCCAAGGGCTTGTGCTCCAGCCTTCAGCCTCCAGCTTTGCGTCCGCTTGTCTCTGAATCTCTGAATCTCCCTGGCTGAGGCTTCTAGTTTATATGCTACACACTGAGTACAAACCAATCATTATATCACTAGGAAACCATTATTTGTTGTAGGATTAAATCAATGCTAAACTAGATTTAACCACTGTCTCCTCAATTCCACTTAGTACCTTGTTTTAAGTTCTGGCTCATAACAGGAGTTTATTTTTTTGGAAATTCCAATGAAATGGAAAAGCCATTAACTAATTTAATTTAAAATATCAACACCATCACATAAATATCAAAAATGAAGAGGGTAAATATACCATTAATGAAGAAAATAAAAGTAATTAAGAACTATTTCACCTAACTACATATAAATAAAACTATCAATCTAAATAAAATAGATGAATGTTTTACAAAAAATATAAATTGCCTGGATTAATAGACCCAGAAATTAAAACATAAAGAACCCTATCATTGAAAAGAAATTGAAAAAGCCACAACTGAAATCCCCCAAAAAAACAAATACCTAGAACCAGATGACTTTACAAGAGAAACTTACCAAAATTTAAAGAGCCATTAGTTCTTTTTTCTATTTCAATATTTCAATTTTTATTTTTTCAATTACATGTTAAGTTAGTTTTCAATAATCATTTCTATAAGATTTTGAATTCCAAAATTTTTTTTCCTCATTTCCTCCCTCCTTCCCAAGACAGCAAGCAATCTGATATAGGTTATACACGTACATTTTAAACTTATTTCCATATTAGACAAATCAGAAAAGAAAAAACTACGAAAAAAAAAATCAAACCTAAAAAAGCTGAAAATGGTATGTTTCGCTTTGTATTTGGTCTCCATAAGTTCTCCCTCTGGATTTGGATGGCATTTTCCACCCCAAGACTATTGGAATTGTCTTGGATTACTATATTGCTGAGAAGAGTTAAATCATAGTTGATCATTCTATAATCTTGCTGTTATATTATGTACAATGTCCTGGGTTCTACTTACTTCACTCAGCATCAGTTCATATAAATCTTTCTACCCTTTTTTGAAATCAGTCTGCTTATCATTTCTTACAGAATAATTATATTACATTACACCCATATGCCATAACTTATTCAGCTATTCCCCAAATGATGAGTAACCCCCTCAATTTCTAATTCCTTGTCACTACAAAAAGAACTGCTATAAACATTGTTCAACATATGGGTTCTTTCCCTTTTATGAACTCTTTGGGATACAGACCTAGTAGTGATACTGCTTGCTAAAAGGGTATACATAGCTTGATAGCCCTTTGGGAATAGTTTCAAATTGTTCTCCAGAATGGCTGGATCAAGAATTATTAGTTCCAATATTAAATACTAATAGTAATAAACTCTGAGGAAATAAGTAAAGAAAGGGTCTTACTGTGACACAAATATGGTATTTATCTTAAACTAGCAGAGTCAAAATAGAAAACTATAGATCTCAAATGCTGGTTTCTATAGGGGGCTTCCTGCCCCACCCTTCCCTCTAGTTTCTAGAGCAGAGGTCCTCAAACTTTTAAAATAGGGGGCCAGTTCACTGTCCCTCAGACTGTTGGAAGGCCGGACTATAGTAAAAACAAAAACTGTGTTTTGTGGGCCTTTATTAAATAAAGAAACTTCATAGCCCTAGGTGAGGGGGATAATTGTCCTCAGTTGCCACATCTGGCCCGCAGACCATAGTTTGAGGACCCTTGCTCTAGAGCTATACCCTCTAAAATTACCTTCTATCTACAACACACTATCTTGCAGGTTCTAAATTCAGAATTAAATTATAATCTCTTTGAGGGCAGGCTGTTTTTGTTTTTCTTTTTATTTCTGAGGACTTAGCTTTTCACTTAATATATATTAAGACATATAGGTGATACACTGGATAAAGCACTAGATTTGAAGTCAAGAGTTCAAATATATCCTCAGATAATTATTGGCTGTATAATCATGGACAAGATACTTTCTTTCTTTCTTTCCTCCCCTGGTCAGTTTTTCTTTTTTTTCCTCTTTCTTCAATTAACTTTAGTTCCAAGCTTTTCTAAAATCAGCCTGTTTTATCATTTTTATACAATAATAATTTTATATAATTTTTATAGAATAATATTCCATAACTTATTCATCATTCCCCAGTTGATAGGCATCTATTTGTTTTCCAATCTTTTGCTACCACAAAAAGCTGCTATAAACATTTTGCAATATGAGTCCCTTTCTCTCTTTTATGATATCTTTGGGATATAGACCCAGCAGTGGCACTGCTAGATCAAAGGGTATGCACAGTTTGATATCTCCAAAAGGGTTGGATCACTTCACAAGTCCACCAACAATATATTAGTGTCTCAGTTTTCCCACATCCCCTCCAACATTCATCATATCTTTTCTTGTCATTTAGAGGTATTTGCATTTTTCTAATCAATATTGATTTAGAATATTTTTTTATATGACTATAGATGGCTTTAATTCCTTCATCTGAAAACTGTTCATATCCCTTGATGATGTATAAATTTGACTCATTTTTCTATTTAGAAATGAGGCCTTTATCAAAAATGTTGGATTTTTGCTTCCTTTCTAATCTTGGTTGCATTGGTTTTGTTTCTGCAAAAACATTTCATTTACTATAATCAAAATTATCCATTTTGCATTTCATAACATTCACTATTTCTTCTTTGACCATAAAGTAAACTATCCTTTGCTCTCCTAATTTATTTATATTATTCTTTACATCTAAAGCATGTACCCTTTTTTTAAAATTATTATTATAGTAACTTTTTATTGGCAGAATCCATGCCAGGGTAATTTTTTTACATTATCCCTTGCACTCACTTCTGTTCCGATTTTTCCCTCCCACCCTCCACCCCCTCCCCTAGATGGCAAGCAGTCCTATATATGTTGACTATGTCCTAGTATATCCTAGATACAATGTATGTGTGCAGAACCAAACAGTTTTCTTGTTGCACAGGGAGAATTGGATTCAGAAGGTAGAAATAACGCGGGAAGAAAAACAAAAAGAATGTACCCATTTTGACCTTATTTTGGTATGGGGTGTGAGATGTAGGTCTATGCCCAAGTTTGACAATTACTATTTTTCAGTGTTCTCAAGATTTTTGTCAAATAAGTTCTTATCATGGAAGCTGGAGTCTTTGGGGTTTATATTAGATCACAACAGTTATTGACAATTGTGAATTGTGTACCACCTAAACCACTGATCTATTCTACTTCTCAGCCAGTACCAGATTGTTTTGATGACTGCAACTTTATAATAAAGTTTTAGGTCTGCTACTGCTAGACCACTATCCTTTACCTTTTTTTCCCATTAATTTCCTTGATATTGACTTTCTTTTTTCCAGATGAATTTTGTTATGTTTTCTAGCTCTATAAAATAATTTTTTGGCAGTTTGATCAGACTAAATTAGGTAGAATTGTCATTTTTATTTTATTAGCTTGGCCTAAACATAAGCAATTTATATTTTTCCAATTTTGTTTATATCTGACTCTGCGTAAAAAAGTGTTTTGTAATTGTGTTCACATAGTTCTTGGGTTTGTCTTGATTACACATCAAATATTTTATATTGTGTAAAGTAATTTTAAATGGGATTTCTCTTTATTGCTATTAGGCTGTTAGTAACATATAGAAATACTGATGATATGTATAGTTTATTTTATATCCTACAACTTTGTAAAGCTGTTTGAAGTAGTATTTTGGTTGGTTCTCTAAATATACCATCATACCATCTGCAAAAAAGTGATAAATTTATCTCCCAATTGCCTACTCTAGTTCTTTAGTTTCTTTTTCTTTTCTTATTACTACAGCCAACATTTCTAGTACAATATCGAATAATAGTGGTGACAATGGATATAATGCTTCTGATGGTTTTAGGTACAGGTGCTAATCTTTTAAAGGAAAACTTCACTTATTCCTATACTCTCTAGTGTTTTTAATTGGAATGGGTGGTGTATTTTGTCAAAAGCTTTTTCTGTAACTATTGCGATTATCATGTGATTTGCTAGTTTTGTTAATGATATGGTCAGTTATGCCAATTGTTTTCTTTATGCTGAACTTGCCTTGCATTCCTGGTATAAATCGCACTTGGTCTTGGTATATTATCCTGCTGATATATTGTTGTAATTTCTTTGCTAATATTCTATTTAAAACGTTTGCACCAATATTCTTTAGGGAGATTGGTCTGTAATTTTCTGTTTTAGTTCTTCTTGGTTTAGGTATCAGTACCATATTTGTGTTATTAAAGAAATTTGGCAGGAATCCTTTGCCTTTTTTCCAAATAGTTTATACAGTATTGGAATTAATTGTTCTTTAAATGTCTGATAGAGTTCACTTGCCAACCTATCTGACCCTGGAGATTTTTTCTTAAGTTCATTCATCAATGGACTTGTTCAATTGCCAAAATGGGGGCTAATGAAGTATTTTACTTCCTTTTTTTTTAAAATCTGGGCAATTTATATTTCTGTAAATATTAGTCCGTTTCAATTAGATAGTCAGATTTGTTGGCATACAGTTTGACAAAGTAACTAATTCTCGCTTTCTTTTTCACTGTTAGCAAGTTCACCCTTTTCATTTTTGATGTTGGTAATCTGGTTCTTTTTCTCCCTAATAGAATTAAAGAGCAATGACATCATGAAGTGATGTCTTGATTGCTGCTTTCATGGTTGTTGGAACAAATTGTTCTCACCTGTACATCCCACTGGGGAAAGTCTTCACATGTTTGCAGCAGACATTCTCCTAACCCACTGACAGGTTTGAGGATTCTTGATTATCCTCAGAATGTGAGGTAGGTAATGAAATAAGGAAGAATAAAAGAGGTTAGATGGAATGGTGATTAGTGCTGGGCCTGGAGTCAGGAAGATGAGTCCTCCTAAATTCAAATCTGACCTCAGACATTTACCAGCTGTATGACCCAGAACAAGTCACTTAATCTTGTTTGCTTCAATTTCCTAATTTGTAAAATGATCTGAAAAACAAAATGGTAATCCACTCCATCTTTGTCAAGAAAACCTCAAATGGGATCACAAAGAGTAGGATACAATGGAAATGATTAAATGACAGCAATAAAAGCTTGTTGACTAGGAAAATGGCTAAATAAATTATAATACATTTAAGAGAATACTATTATATATTGCAAACAAAGAATATAAATTCCAAGAAGCATAAGAAAGCTTATATTAATGTAGGAAGAATAAGTAGACTAAACACAATGGCCATAACAATATAAACAGGAAGGAAAAATTGAAATAAGTATAACCACCACCAAACTTTCCCTTCCAAAAGGGATGAGAAAATGCATCTTCCTTTTTTTGCAGAAATGTGGAACATAGCATGTATTGTCAAACTTAGCGGTCTGGTTTGTTTTGTTGACTTTGCTTTTTTTTTTCTATAATATTAAAATCCTGGGTATGCAAGGTAGAGTGATATATTAAGAATGTGATATAAAAATAAAAGACGTCAATAAAATTTTTAAAAAATCTTCAATCTCTTTTAGACATCTAAATATTGTGGCTGGATTTTTTTTCTTTCCCCTCTCAGATGCTGGCCCTAGTTAACCATATTATGATTCACTTAGAAAGGAATTTGCTTCTTTTCCTCTCTCAGATGCTGACCCTAGTTAACTATATTATGACTCATTTGGAAAGGCATTTGCCACCAAAAGTAGGAATTGAAATAGATTAAGAGAGAATGACCAAATGATCTCATTTTAAAACTTCTATAATTTACCAAAAAAGCTTTCATTCCAATTAATGCAGTGAGTGATTCTAATTTCAAGGAGAGGTGAAAGATATTGTGTATTTGCACAATAATTAACAATAACTGATAATGTACTGGATATGTAGGCTAAGAGATTATCTAAGGGTAAGGACCTAGGTGATTGGAAACATAGACAGACAGTGGTGCCTACAAGAGGAAGCAGATAGTTTACAGTCAAAGACAATGAGTTGTTTTGGACACAGTGAATTTGACTGAATATCCACAGTGTCCCCTGATGGATTATACTCAGTTTTACTAGGTAAGTGATTCTTAGTTGTAATCCTAGATCCATTACTAGCCAGAAAATCATATTCCACGCCTTTGGATGCTTTAATGTAGAAGTTGATAAATTGTGTGTCATCCTAACGATGGCTTCGCTATCCTTAAGTTGTTTCTGGATGCTTGCAATATTTTTGACTTATTGGTTATAACATTCCTGGGAGCTTCAATGTCTATTTTATCTTTTGGTTCTAGAATATCAAAAGCTTTCCTTGATAATTTCTTGAAAGATGATGTCTATACCTTTTTTTGATCATAGTTTCAGGTAGATCAATAATTTTAAAATTATCTCTCCTGGATCTATTTTCCAGGTCAGTTGTTTTTCCAATGAGATATTTCAGTTTTCTTTTTCTTTTTTTCATTCTTTTGGCTTTGTTTTATTGTTTCTTGATTTCTCATAAAACCATTTGCTTCTATTTGCTCAATTTAAGTTTTTTCAAAGAATTATTTTCCTCACTGAGCTTTTATACTTCCTTTCCCATTAGGCCAATTTTGTTTTTTAAGGCATCCTTAGTAGCTTTTTGTATTTCCTTTTGCACCACTCTCAATTTTCTTTCCAATTTTTCTTCTATATCTCTTACCTGATTTTCAAAATTCCTTTTAAGCTCCTTCATGGCCCAAGACCAATTCTTATTTTTCTTGGAGGGTTTGGCTGTAGGAGCTTTGACTTTCTTATGAGTGTGTTTTGATGTTCCTTGTTCCTATCGTAACTTTCTATGGTCAGAATCTTTTTCTGTTGTTTACTCATCATTACTTGGCTTTGAATTTTTTGTTAATTTTTTGTTTCCTTCTAGGGACCTGATCACAACCCTGTGAGAAGTGTTCCTATTCCACTGGGGCTATAAGGTCTATTGTATTAAGGCAACAGAGTCCTTTTTCAACACTAGCAAAAAGATTTCCTGTGAACTGAGGACTCTGGGAGTTGGCAAACTGCAACTCCTACTCATGATCACACTTAACTTGCTGGTTTCCCAAAGCCCCTTTGACAGACCTTTCCTGCTTCTTCCAAGTCATCTTTGGTGTCTATGGGCTGAGAAGTCCAGACATCATGAGTTCTGCAACTGATTCAGAGGCCCAAGGCCTGTTCCTGCTTTGCTGGCACTGGAGCTGGGGGTAGAATTGAACACTGGACTCCCATTCTGTTGCCACCTTTTCTGCTGACCTTCTAAGTTGTCTTCAGCTAGAAAATGTTCCACTCAGTCTTTTTGTGTGTTCTTACACTGAATTTTGTTAAGAATAATTACTTAAAGGAAGCATTTTGGGGGTAGAATTCAATGAATTCCTACCTTTATTCCACTATCTTGGCTCTGACTCCTAACACAGTGAATTTGAGAGCTTAATTTAAGAGAATCCTTTTCATTTTGTTATCATCTAGGGCATCTCCATGGAAGTCAGCTATAGACTGAGGTAGCTAAGTGATGCAATGAGATGATGTTGGGTCTGAAATTAGGAAATTCTGACTTCAAATCCAGACTTATTATCTGTACAACTCTAGGCAAATTACTTCACCCATTTCCCTTATTTTCTTCATCTGTAAAATGGGGTAATAATAGCACCCAAAAAGCCTGGGGTTTTGTGGATCACAGCTCTCATGGGTTTAATTACTATCTTTATGCAGATGACTCCAAACCTCTCTATCCAGTCCTAGTCTCTTCTAAAGTTCAATATGTTATTATGAATTGTCTATAAGACATTTTGACCTCAAATTCAAATGCATAAAGGCAGAACTAGTAAATGCATCCTTTTCAGGTCACGATGAAATGAAAATTACATTCAATAAAAAGCTAGGGGAAAATAGACCAAAAAATAATTGGAAACTAAATAATCTCATCTTAAAGAATGACTGAGTGAAATAGCAAATCATAGACACAATTAATAATTTCACCCAAGAAAATGACAATAATGAGACAACATACCCAAATTTGTGGGATGCAGCCAAAGTGGTAATAAAGGGAAACTTTATATCTCTAGAGGCCTACTTGCAATAAATAGAGAAAGAGAAGGTCAATGAATTTTGGGCTTGCAATTAAAAAAGCTAGAAAAGGAACAAATTAAAAATCCTCAGTCAAACACTAAACTTGAAATTCTAAAAATAAAAGGAGAGATTAATAAAATTGAAAGTAAAAACACTATTGAATTAATAAATAAAACTAAGAGTTGGTTCTATGAAGAAACCTACAAAATAGATAAACCCTTGGTAAATTTGATTAGAAAAAGGAAAGAGGAAAATCAAATCGTTAGTCTTAAAAATGAAAAGAGAGAACTCACCACTAATGAAGAGGAAATTAGAGCAATAATTAGGAGTTACTTTGCCCAACTTTATGTCAATAAATTTGATAACTTAAATGAAATGGATGAATACCTTCAAAAATATACTTGCCTAGATTAACAGAGGAAGAAGTAAACTGGTAAAACAATCCCAACTTTAGAAAAAGAAATAGAACAAGCTATTAATCAACTCCCTAAGAAAAAATCCCCAGGACCAGATGGATTTACATGTGAATGCTACCAAAAATTTAAAGAACAATTAACTCCAATGCTATATAAACTATTTGAAAAAATAGGGATTGAAGGAGTCCTACCAAATTCCTTTTATGACACAGACATGGTACTAATACCTAAACCAGGTAGGCTGAAAACAGAGAAAGAAAATTATAGGCCAATCTCCCTAATGAATATTGATGCAAAACTCTTAAATAAAAATATTACCAAAAAGATTACAGAAAATCATCCCAGGATAATACACCATGATCAAGTAGGATTTATACCAGGAATGCAGGGCTGGTTCAATATTAGGAAAACTATTAGCATAATTGACTATATCCAAAACTAAATTAACAAAAGCCATATGATCATCTCAATAGATGCAGAAAAAGCATTTGATAAAATCCAACATCCATTTCTAATAAAAACACTTGAGAGTATAGGAAAAAATGGACTTTTCCTGAAAATAGTCAGTAGCATCTATTTAAAACCATCAGTAAGCATCATATGTAATGGAGATAAACTGGAACCATTCCCAATAACATCAGGAGTGAAACAAGATTGCACACTATCACCATTACTATTCAATATTGTATTCGAAATGCTAGCTTCGGCAATAAGAGTTGAGAAAGAGATTGAAGGAATTAAGAGTAGGTAATGAGGAAACCAAATTATCACTCTTTGCAGATGATATGATGATATATTTATCGAGAACCCCAGAGATTCTACTAAAAAGCTATTAGAAATAATCCACAACTTTAGCAAAATTGCAGGATACAAAATAAATCCACATAAATCCTCAGCATTTTTATACATCAGCAACAAAATTCAACAGCAAGAGATATAAAGAGAAATTCCATTTAAAATAACTGTCAATAGCATAAAATAATTGGGAATCATTTTACCAAAGGAAAGTCAGGAACAAAGCAAAACTACAAACCACTTTCCACACAAATAAAGTCAGATCTAAACAATTGGAAAAATGTTTTGTTTTTGCTGCTGTTGCTTTAAATCACAGTCTCAGGATACATTCCCAATGGAATGATTTATTCAAAGGGCATATATGTAAGTTTTATAGTCAGTTTTGTATTTGTAAAATACACTTTATTGTGTATTACCAGATATGCCCGTACAGTTTATAAATTGCATTTCCTTAAGGAATAACTGGATTCTAATACTTTCTATAATGTTTCTATATTCTGCATGAATATTTGAATCTGTGCAATCAGGTGGCTACCTGATGTGGCAGGGTTTTATCTGTACATCAGTGGTATGTGTAGAATATTTAGTAGAGTACCATGTAGAATTAGGTATTTTATACACATGTCTACTATAGTAGACAGTCAATTAAATTTAAGTAAATGCCTACTACAACTATGAAAAGCATTATCTGATGGAATTCCTATACTCAAAGAGGTTACAATTTAATAGATGACAAGTATATTGTATCATGGATTCCTATAGGTGTTATAGGAGATAGGGGGGGGGGGGGAAGATAAATGTGGGTCATTCGGTTTCTCATAAGAGATGAAACTTGAAAGGATTTGAATAGGAAGAGTAAGGAGAAAGATATTAAAGATGACATTTTCTTCTTTACAAAAAATTCATCTACATTTAAAAATAATGATTGTATCATTAAAACAAAACAAAAAAATAAAGGGCATCAATAAAACTCAGGACACTCACTAGTCTCTGGCAATTGGCTTTTTTTTAAGTGAACCTCTTCACCATATGGTTTTCTTGGGTCAATTATCTAATTTGTAGATTCAGAACCTTGGGTCATTTTAACTGTTTCCCTGGAGTTTTGAGGGTAGGAGTGATCATTAGAACAAAGGCAAGAGGGAGAAATCAAATTTAAAAGAAGTGTTAATTTTTCCTAGCTAAATTTTTTGGTAAGAAAGAAGTTACTGGCTTAAGGTTTCTCTTTTATCTAGGTGTAAATTTTCAAACTTCACTTGATCAGAGAAAAATGAGTGCACTATTTAAAGGAAGCAGCTTCAGCTAGATATGTTATTGTATATTAGATTTTAGGAAAGAATCGAAAGACCCAAGAAATCAAGGCTGACTAGGTAATCTTTGGGTCTATGAATGTTTTTTCACTACTTTGATAACTGTATTTCAATATACTGACTCCTTTTATAATCATTTGTATCTTACTTTATGCATTTAAAATTTTTATTCTAATAATTAGAAGCTAAAGATGATTCATAAAGGATTTATGAAGAAGAGAACGAACATTTATACAGGCACCCACTATGTGCCAGGCATCGTGTTAAGCACTTTACAAATATTTTCTTTTGATCCTCACAACTGTGTGATAAAATAGATGCTATTATTCCTATTTTTCATTTGGGGAAATAAGGCTCGGAAAGGTTAGGTGAGTCACAATAAGAGTCTGAGATTGGATTGTATTCAGGTGTTCTTGCTCCCAGATCCAGTATTCTACTCCCTATACCACCTGGATGCCTATGTCCATGACATAAAGGGCAAGAACATCTACTTAATCAAAAGTAAATTCTAATTCACCAGACATTTATAAACAATTATTCTGTGCAAAGCACCAAGCTAGAGACTATTAATAAAAAAAAAAAAAAAAAAAAAAAAAAAAAAAAAAAAAAAAAAAGGCAAAGGTCCTGCCCACATGGAGATTACATTCATTTAAAGGGAAGAAAAGAATCTTGTGAATGCTACCACGTTTCTCTCCTCCTCAATTCTAAATACGCATTCATGGAGGTTCCAAGTTTAAAGTTACTGCCTCATTTTTTGGTCAGGTCTGAAAAGAAATCCCTCTTTTTCCTTATGGGATAGTTGAAAACTCCTATTCCATCTCCTTCCCTACCTCTAAAAGTGACCTCACTTCTTAAATTTCCTTTTCCCTTTCAAAGTCAACACTTTTTTTTTTTTTTTTTAATAAGAAAAGCTCCCTTTGGGGAACATTTTTTTCAGAATAGGCCCAATCTACCAAATCTCTCATGTTTAAGGCAATTACTTGTTTATTCTACCTTTCTGGAAAATCAAAAGGTATACCTGTTACTCAAATATAAACAAACTTTAAATTTGAAAAAGGACATGAAAAGATTGTTGACAATCATAATTCTCACTTTAAAAAATTAGATGACCAATAACAAAGTTAAGAGTAAAAAAATTTCCTAACTTTTTGGAGAACAGAAACTTATTGGTTTCTATTTTAGAGGTAGTCTGTTAATTGAACAATAGCTAGATTTGGAATCAGTGAGAAAAGACACATTGTTAAAATTCTGTCTTCCACATTTAAACTGGGTGACAATGATAATTACCATAGGTGTTTGATTCTACAGCATAATGCTAATACCAATAGAATCTATTTTCTCAAATAAAGTGATGTAAGGAAGCACTTTGCAAATACCAAAGGGCAATATAACTACCACTAGTTATTATCTTTATACTAGAAGCTCGGATCACAGGGGCTGGCTTTTTTAATTAAAGTGCTTATTGAACCAAATTGAGATATAGAAACTTGTTGCTTGGGTGGTGTTCAGTTTTATTAAAAGATTCGGAAGAGGGAGCACAAAGAACTAATTACACCCACAAATGATGTTAACATAAGCAACAGCATAAACAACCATATAATGCTTACTCAAAATCTATGAAAAGGCAGTAGAATCATAAACAGAAATGGATAGGAATTTTAGTTTACTTAATCTAATTATTTTACAGACGAGGAAAATGAGCTGCCCAAGATCACATTATTAACTGAGAAGTGGATTCTATTTCTACCTCCAGGAACCTTTCCATTACACCATCACAAGTTCTCCAGCGACTTTAGGCATGCAGGTGTCGCACGTCAACCCCAGAAGGCAGATCTGGGGCAGTTTTCCCGCCCACTTTTGCCCGAGGAGGTACAACCATAACTTGCGGAAGGTCACCCAGAAGTGATCACGGAACCCACTCTGCACCACATCCATCTCCCCCGCCTTGGGGCGGCCAGTCTGGGGCTATCGGAGACAGTGCCCGACCCGTCCCGAGAATCGTTAAAAGGGGGTAGGGTGCGCTGGAGCCGCAGACGTAGCCAGCACTCTGAGGCTCCTTCTAGCATCTCCCGGCCCCCGCCAAAAGTTCCGGGCCCCCACGCAAGATTAAGCCCCTTGCAGCCGCTGGACCCAGGGCTTTCTCGCACCCGCCATCCCTCATGGCGCAGCGCCCTCCGCTGCGCCGCGCGCACGTCCGGGTCGGCTTCCGTTTTAACGCGCACCCAAGCCCTAAGCCCGGCCCTTGCCGGCCCCCTCGGGCTCAGCTCCCTGGCCCCAGCCCTAGTCACTCACCCGCGGTCCCAGCGGCAGCCAGGCTCGAGCCCTACAGCAGGAAGCTGCTCAGCGCGCAGCCGCCGCTGCCTCCAACCGCCCGCAGGCCAAGGGGGCGCGAGGACGTCCCTGGCCGGCTCACCAGGGCCCAGAAGGGTGTGTGAGCAAGGTGGCTACACAAGGCGCGGCGGGGTTAAACTTTCTCGCCCTTCTTCCGGGTTGAGGACGTAGGTACGTGTTCCATCGCGCCTCCCAAATCGTGTACAACTGAGCCGAGGACAAATTCGAGCAGCTCTCCCCAGCCCCCTTTACCTACGCCCCTGCAGCCGACCGGAATGGAATAGTCCCGCAGGGGGGATTGTGGGAGGCGGGGATTGTGGGAGGCGCACGCGCTGGGGGGGAGGTGGAAGAGGAGGAGCGGCGGGGGGCGGTGGTGGTGGGGGGGGGGGGGGGGGAGAGGACTGAAGAAGAGGCGGAGGCGGTGGCTACAGCTAGCGCCGCCTGAGGTAAGCGTGTGGGTCCGCGCCAGAGCCGGCTTGACAGGGGAGAACGAGGAGAGGGGGTACGCGCGAGAAGTCCCTGAGCAAGCGAAGCGCGTGTGGGCAGGAGCGCGGGGCTACGGAAGATAGTGGTTGGTGGGGAGCTGGTGAGCTAGGCAGAGCCGCGGGCGCGCGCGCGCGCTCTCCCTTCGGCTGGAATTGGGCGGGGGGAGGAGCGGGGAAGGACGTGGGGGGAGAGCGCGAGGAGGGAGGAGTGGGAGGTGGGGGGGCGCGAGGCGCCCTTCGCTCCCTCCCTCCATCCCTCCCTCCCTCCCGAGGAGCTGCCGCCGCTGCCTCTCTGCCGCCGCCGCTCCCGCCGCCATTTTGGGTTCGTTTTGCGGAGGGGGAGACGATCCCCCTTCTCGGTTGCGGGCCCCGCCTCCCCTCAGCTTTTCCCCCCTGCCCCAGTCTGTTCCCCTCTCCTCCTTTTCCTTCCCGCCAGTCTGCTCATCCGCCTGCCGCCGCCTGACAAGCGGGAGGGACCCGCAGCGGACCCAGGGAAACGGAGGAGCCCCAAGGCGGCCGCCTACCCTCCCCAACTCCTTGCCCTCTCCTCATCTCCTTCGTCCCCGGCCTCTGACACGGTGAGTGGAAGCCAACCTGGGAGGCCTCCGATCCTGCAGGCTACCCCCCAGCAGCGAGGCCTTGGCCTCCTGGGAGCCACCGTCATCCTCGGTCTTGGACCTCTGGGAGAGGGGTTGGCAGGATTGGGGGAGGGGAGGGGATCCTAGGCCGACCGGGAAGTCCCGCCGGGAGGGGGTCAAGGGGTGTTCCTGACAGGCCGGTTCCTGGGGGGGGGGGGGGGGGGGGGGGGGGGGGGGGGGGGGGGGGGGGGGGGAGGAGGAGAAGGAAGGGAGGGAGTAGAGGCGGAGTCGGGCGGATGTCCCTGACAGGTTGGTCTCCGTGTATTGGCATGCTTGGGGGGAACCCTGACACAGACTGGCCTATGTTCGTATAGGGAATAGAGTGTCCTGAACGAAATTGATGAGGGTGATGGGGGTGGAGTGGTGGGTGGCAGTGGTATTCTTGACGGGGAGAGGGAGTCCTCGTGGGATTAATAAGGTTGGGATACCCTACGATGGATGGGCCTATGTGCACAATATTAGATTTATAGGCTAATGATTAGCCGATTTTCGTGTTTGGAGATGTTAAACTTAATAGAGACCTTTCGAGGTCTGAACAGTTGATATTTATTTTATAATATAACATTATATAAGTCAGGTAGATAATCACCTTCGAAGGGGTAACTCACTTCATGGGACAACATGTATTTAATCAAGAATCAAGGGGTTCCAGAATCATCTCTTTGTATTAGGGATGATAAAATCCCCAAAATAGATTGGTTTATGTATTTAATAATGTATTGCAATCGGATGAAGGTATTTCCTACTTAACAGCCAGCTGTTTATAGTTAATGGAGGAATAAAATTATCTGATTAGTTTTTCTTTATGGAGGAGGTTCATTTAGGACTAATAACGTAATTCACATCATAGATTAATGTGATGAATATCTTCGATAAAATAGCTTATAATGCATAAAGGAGAATGTTAATTCGTATGTTGTCTTGAGTGTATAGAATTCCATTGAATTGAAATACATTGTTTGAATGCTATTTATGCATATTTTACTCTAACTTTATTTATTTATTTTGCTGAGGCAATTGGGGTTAAGTGACTTACCCAGGGTCACACATCTCAGAAATGTTAAATGTCTAATGCTAGATTTGAACTCTGGTCCTCCTGACTTCAGGGCTGGTGCTCTATCCATTGTGTGGCTTAGCTGCGTCTAACTTGATTTTTCTTGAAAATAGTCTGGTAAAGTAGGTAGGGCAGATAAAATTTTCCTTATTTTACAAATGAATATATTGAGGATTAAAAAAGGTTTAAATGGCTGGCTGGCTATTCATTCAGCAAGTTAATTCTTGCTCCCCTAAAAATCCAAGGTTTCTGATTCCTGTTCTGCTGCTCTTATACTTCAGGTAGGGGACCATTATCAGGATAGTTTGATTTTTACATAGGGAAAAAAAGTTATATTTACTTGGCTTGTATCTAAGAGTGTTCATTATGTAAATGTTAAAGTTTTTTTTTTTTTTTTTTTTTTTTTTTTTTTTTTTTACGACTAATCTGTCCCTAAGTGTTTAGAAAAACTAGATACTGTTTACCAAATTACTTTATGGAGGAGGTGGCATTTCTGGTTAGGTGGTTCATATGCATGAATGAGGGAGATCCTTTACGTTTTGGCTTGTGTTCTGAGCTGTGAACTCACTCAGATTGTGTTTTGTGTTGTGGGAAGAAGAATCGTCATTATTTTGGTCTGTGATTATGGGAAGTACATTTGGATAAACCTGATAGAATGGGTTGGATGCAGATGCAGAAATGCATTGTGGGGAGGAAGTTCATCTACCAGACAAAATAACCTGTGTAGAATTGACTAAAACTTTTTTCCTTCAAAGTTTGTTCAATATGCCTGGAGGAAATTGTCTTTGAGCCAAGATGGCATAGTAAGTCTCTAGAAGAATTTATTTAGTAGAGTGGATTGCATATGTAGTACAGAAGTTTGTATAGTCCATATGTATTGGTTTTAGGAACCAGTGTTTAAACTGTGTATAGGAGATCCCTTTTGCCATTTTTTAATGCCTTTGAAAGTTGGGACTCCATAATTTCTGACAAGTGAATGTGTGCAGCGCAAAGCCTTCCTCTAAGTATAAAGAAAATTTCCTGAGCTCATGTAATAGTGCCTATGGAAAGATGGGTGGTTTCTTGATTTGATTCAGGCATGTATCATATATACACAAAAATATATCCACACATTTTAGATATATATGTAAAATCTACATTAGCAAATGCCATTAAAATTTCTATATGATACAACTGGTATTCAGATATTAAAAGGCAATCTATATACATTAGAGAATATTTCTTTTTTTTTTTTTTTAACTGGGACAGTTGGGGTTAAGTGACTTGACCAGGGTCACACAGCTGGGAAGTGTTAAGTTTCTGAAACCTGATTTGAACTCAGGTCCTCCTGACTTCAGGGCTGGGACTTTATCCACTGAGCCACCTAACTGCCCTATTAGAGAATATTTGTAACAAAATTGGACTCTTCCTACTCCCATCCCCAAGTCCTTGGAAGTTAATTGTTATAGGGTTTGATGTATATGCTGAAGTATTTTCCAGAGGGCTGTATTTATAGTTAGAATGAGAGAAGATAAAATGAAAGAAAATGGTAGTATGGTGTTTCTAAAAAGTTCTGAAGATCCTGTGACAGAATTAGGTGGTTTTGATAGAATTGTTTAGGACTTTTTGAACCTTGTTTTATAAACTTTTGTTCCTCTAACTTCTAAATATTGTTTTGGTATGTGACCCTGGAAAAAAGTGATATGTGTAGGTTGCTTACCTATGTCCTGCCTTGTTCTTACCTTGTTTCTTTTAATTTTCAATGACCCCTCCCTCTTATCTATAGTTTTATTTATACTCATATGAGTATTTTTTTATTCTTTGAGTTTACCATCTAAATAATGTTAGGATTTGAGACTAGGAATTGTAAATGTTTGAATCTGTTAGGGTAGTAGAAGGAATTAGGAGAGAAGCCATCATGTTGGAAATTGTATATTCTCAATATTCTCAATTATTTTTTCTTATTATCTGTAAAGTTTTCAGGTTGTATAAGCAACTTTATAACTAAAAATTATTTTGGTAGCATCTGATGTTTTTGGTTAAATGTACCATCTGTTTTAAAATTGGTATAAACATTGGGAAGGAAACACTTGTTAGTCCTTTAAAATTTTGATTGTCATGCTAAACCCTTTTTCTCTAGGACAGTGTATGTTATAGGTCTTAATGACCTTTTGCATTTATTTACCTATAGGAAACTCTTCATTTATCCTTGGGGTGAAATGTAGCCGTTGTTTGACAGCTGTAGTGAGTACACATGAATTTGGGATAGGAAATGTTAAAAAACAAACAAACAAACACACCCAAAACCCCACAAACACATGCTATTCCATTTCTTATTTAAGGTGATAAATTCAGTAAAATATTTTAATAGCACAAATGACAAGTTTGGAGAGGACAGTGAAGCATTCTTTTAAATTGTTCTGGAATTCTTAAGGATCAAGATTAATTTTAGGATGCTTAGTTTGCATTGTGATATCAAATACAGGGCTATTTACAGGTAACTTCTGAGGGCATTATTTCAGTACTAATGTAATTACCACCAGTTTTTTTTTTCTTTCCCTGAGGCAATTGGGTTCAAGTGATTTGCCCAGGGTCACACAGCTAGCAAGTGTTGAGTGTCTGATGTCTGATTTGAACTCGGGTCCTCCTGACTTCAGGGTTGCTACTCTATTCACTGTGCAGCCTAGCTGCCCAATTACCACTGTTTCTGACATTTATTTCTCTGGGAGTCTTGATTTATTGCTACTCAGAAACTGATCAGTACTATTTTTTAGTGTGTAGCACAGAGTGATTTTTAAATAGATATTTTGTGCTTTTTAAAGGTCTAATGTTCTAATTATTAAATTCTATAGATTGAGTTATGTGTATTGTTCTGAGTCTTAAGATTCTCATATGGAGGAATAATCTTTAGCTTGACTGTGTCTGCTGTGTGGTTTTCTTTTTGCCAGTCTTCCTGGAATCTTTGAGATTTCTTAAAATTTAGTCTTCAACATCTGGCTGCCACAAGAGAGGAAAGCATAAGCAAAGAGCAGCTTAAGAAGTGTTGCCAAAATTCTTAAGGATATTTCCCTAAAATTTACTAATAGTTCTTGTATTTTACTTTGTGTTTAGTCACTGGTGAAAAGCCAGATTTTACTGCTTTGTTAAGATTTGTCATTTTCTCTGTAAAGATCATTTTTTATGTTGTAATTCACATTTTGGAAATGACATCCTTTTAGAGTACCTCAGAATTTTACAGTCATTGTCTGTTTTTGACTCAGATTAGTGAATGTACCAGCTGTGAATTCAGGTTTTCAAAATTGAATTTAACTGAAGATCTTTCTAATATTGTTTGTTTCAATATCTATCTCTCATTTTAAAATTTTTATTTAATAACTTACTGAATTAGAAAGTTGAGTATTTTGAAATATCTCTGAGTCTTTATAGTATTTATTTCCTTCTATTTATTAGCTAGTCACTTATGTGTGAATAAATGTATGTGTATGTATATGTGTGTAAGTTGAATTATTGTTTACATTCTTCCCCTAATGGACTAGACTTTATTTCTCCCTTGTCAATTTTAAGAACTTTTCAATAGTGTATTGCTAACCAGAATTGAACTGTTTATATGAGAAAGTTCTAATATACAAAACTATTTGGCCAAAATTAAAAATCATTCCAACTTCACTTATATTTAATGGGATTCCTTTTGCAAACTAAAAGAGATGAGGTGAGTAGAAATCAAGATCAGTGCTTTTAGATGTTTGCATTGAAAAATGAGAACAGTTAGTTGCTATGTTTGCCAAAAAAGCTTATCAGCTTTTCTCAAATGCACAAGTGAGAAATAAAGTGTCTCTTATTATAGTGTATTTTTTTTAGTTGTAGTGACAAGATGTTAAAACATTTTCTAGTTTTTAGTTCCACTTGATTTTCTAAATGGAGCCAGCCATCACCAAAGAAATCAGATGGTATTGGTAATGTTGAACAAGAGCAGACATTTGTCTCAAGTCAGCCTGTCTTTTCAGAGGAAGAAATACATCGTTTTGAACATTAATAGTTGCTGAATTGTAACTTCTTTCTGGACGTTTGAAAAATCTATTAAATTGCTTAAGGAGGAACACATAAATGAACTACAGGGCTTTATGTGACTTTATCATGAGTAGAGACATTGTAGAAAAGGAAAGAAAATATTGCCATCTCTTTTACAAAGAGAATGAATGAGTTTTAGTGATTTTACTAATTGTGTGGAATGTAGTCTGTAGTTTTCTCCCACAAAAGGCAAAAGTATACAGTACTAGCATTAAGCCTTACAGTTGTGCTGCAAAGTTCATTGATTAAAATTTATTAAACTCAATTCATTTTCTGGTACAGTTACAGTAAGACTTGAATCTTTGTTACTCCTTGTGCTTACCTTTCTAACTTTAAAGTACATTTTTAAGTACATTCCCCCTCCCCACCCCCATGATAGTTAATTACCCTTACTGAATAACTTTGGACGTCAGTTTCTTGGTCTGTAAAGGGAGGAGTTGAAACTAATCATCTTTGAGGTTTCTTAACTGTTTCAGATCTATGATTCTGTGACCTTTTCTGCCCCTTAAAAAATAATCAGATTGGAATATTAGTTTTAATATTTTAAAGACTGTGGGCCAGAATGTAACTTGTTCTTCACTGTTAATTTCATTGAATACTTCTTATATTAACAATTAGTTCTCTAGGGGAAGAAGGAAGTGAGATATGTTACCCTGAACGTAACAAAGTTGCATAGAAGACTATATGCGCTTTATGTTGATGGTAATTGAAAGATGTACTATTGTTGGAGTGTTGCTTTGGTCCAAATATAATGAAAACCAATTTGGAATTATGGTAACAAAAGGAATAGAAAGTCCTTACCTTTTGACCTAGAGATTAATTCCTCTGGTAGGCACATTTACCCTGAGGAAGTCAGTGTTAAAAAGGAAGGCATCAGATACACTGAAGTATTTATAGCAGTACTTTTTATGGTAGCAAAGAACTTGGAACAAAGATGCCCATCACTTAGAGGAATGCTGAACAAATTGTGGTAGGTAAATGTAATAGAATATTGTTGTCCTAGAAGGAACAATGAATATGATAAATATAGAGAAATGTGATTAGGCTTAACTTATTAAAACCAACGTAAGTAGAACCAGTAAAACATTATACAAAATTATTGGAACAATAAAAAATGGAAAGAACAATAAAACTATTAAAACTGAATGCTGTGAAATGATATTGATTAAACTTGGTCCAAAGAAAAAAGGTACAAGAAACCAAATTCTCCTGCTTTTTGCAGTTTGGGGTTATGAGTGAAGAGCACTGCATACAATATCAGACTTTTTTGATGAGTTGAATAATATTTTTTCTCTTTTATATTTTTTTGGAATAGGAAGAGAGGATATGGTGGGGAATGTAGATGTTATGAAAACAAAAGATTACAATAAAATTTTATTTTAAAAAGTGAAAGGTATGTAAGCTTAATTATTTGTTGATTGAGAAACTGAATAGTTCTTAGTTCTTAATGAAGTGAGTTGAAATATGAATGAAATGAAAAAATGAGGGTGACTTTAGGCTTTATATAATATGAATAATGTAGTTTACCTAATCATATTAATAGTAAAGGTAGAGAATAAAGCCTCAGTTCTTAATCTTTTTTTATCTTTTGCCAATCTTGTGAAACGTAAGGCCTCCTCAGAACAATGTTTTCAAATATTTGAGGTGGAATACGTAGGGTTGAAAAGGAAACCTGTTCCATTGAAACAAAAAAGTTATACAATTTTTTTTTTTTTTTTTTTTTTTTTTTTAATGCCAGGGATTTCAGGTATGCCTAGAAGGAGTGCTAAATTTAGAATAGCAGAACCTGAGTTTGAACTTTGACTCTTCCTTATTGAGTCAGACCTAGGGCAAATCAGTTAAGCTTCTTGGATCTCATTTTCCTCATCAACAAAATTAAAGGGTTGGCATGAGTGATCTCTTAAGTTCCATTCCTTGATCTAAAATATGTGAGCTTACTTAGAGAGATCAATGAAGAATTAGCAGTTATTAATTTAAACACAGCAAAACCTGAATGAAACTTTTTTTTCCCCTTTGCTTCTTTTTGAAGAGAAAATCAAGTTATCAAAAACATCATTATGTGAACTAGGTTTAGTTAAGAAATTAAATGATAGATAATACTCTTCATCATAAATCCTTTAGTGAAGTGATTTATCTTTGCTTTAATCTGAGATCATACATCTTCCAAAAATTTTTGGAAAATAGTGTTTTTGTATATTTGTGCTAATTTCAATCTGCAACAGTTAATAACTGTCTTCCCAGGATTTTCTAAAATGGGCTTGCTCTCTTTTTTATTAATACCTTTTTATTTTCAAAGTATATGCAAAGATAGTTTTCACCCTTGCAAAACCTTGTGTTCCAGATTTTTTCTTCTTCCCTTCCCCCACTCTATCCTAGACAACAAGTTATCCAATATATGTTAAACATACACGTTTTTTAAATGCATATTTCCACAATTATCATGCTGCACAAGTAAAATCAGATCAAAAAGGAAAAAAAAGCAGACAACAAAAAATTGGTGAAAATACTATGTTGTGATCCATATTCAGTCTCCACAGTCCTCCTTTTGAATGCAGATGGTTCTATCACAAGTCTTTTGGAATTGACCTGAATCTCCTCAATGTTGAAAAGAGCCACAGTCCATCAGAATTGATTATCACATAATCTTCTTGTTGCTGTTTACAATATTCTCCTGATTCTACTCACTTCACTTAGTAGCAGTTCATGGCAGTCTCTCCAGATCTTTCTGAAATCATCCTGCTGATCATTTCTTACACAATAATATCTTGTAACATTCATATACCATAACTTACAGAACAATGGTATTCCATAGCATTCATATACCATAATTCAGCCATTCTCCAATTGATGGGCATCCACTCAATTTCTACTTCTTTGTCACCACAAAAAGGACATTTTTGCACATGTGGGTCCTTTTCCTTCTCTTATGATCTCTTTGGGATAAAGACCTAGTAGAGACACTGATGAATCAAAGGGAGAATGCATTGTTTGATAAGCCTTTGGGCATAGTTTCATATTGCTCTCCAGAATTGTTGGATAAGTTCACGACTCCATCAACAATGTATTAGTGTCCTAGTTTTCTCATATCCCCTTCAACATTTATGATTGTCTTTTCCTGTCATTTTAACCAATCTGAGAGGTGTGTAGTGATACCTCAGAGTTGTCTTAATTTGCATTTCTCTGATCCATAGTGATTTAGAGCATTAAGTTATAAACTTAAATTTCTTCATCTGAAAATCATTTGTTCATATTGATAAAATGGGCTCTTTCATAATTTCATATAGTGTAATACATTCATATGCTGTAATTTTCCTGTTAAATTGGTTGTATTTCTGGACGAAATTATTTCTGTGTCCAACTGTGATGAAAGTAAAGTTCCCTAGATGCCCTCTCCTTTTTATATATACTCTTCTTCTCACACATTTTAGTCTCACTTTTTCAGCTCCCTAGAAAAGAACCAATCTAGCTCCATTGTCTCTACTTGTCTATAATTTCCTCAGTGCCATTTGATGATGTTAAGGTTCTAAAGAGAAACTTGTTTTTTCTCTCCCCAATATGGTAACATTTTTTTCATCATTATGTATAGCACTTTTCAGATGTTCATATAAATTTATTTTTCTAGGTTTCTCTTTGTTCTTCTATTTGCATTTCAGTGTCTCACATCTAATCTTTTTAGCAGGAATGTTTAATTTTTAGAAAGTAATGATTTGTGGTTGTAAGCCTTTGAAATATTGTAAGAATTAATATTTAGAATGAATATTCCAAGATCTTCCCTTCATCTATGGCAGAATCTGTGGTTCCTTTTTTGTACTTGCATTCTTTTTTTTTTTTTTTTTTTTTGCTTTTCTTTGACTTGGAAGCTTAGAGATTTTGTCTATGCTATTTCTAGGACTTTTCCTTGTGGATTTTTTTTTTTAATGAGGTGATTGTAAATTCTTTATGTATGTTGGTAAATTTGGTGGTTTTATTTGTTTTTTTTTTTATTTTTTTGGAAAACATGCATTACAGGTTTTGTGATTGCTATTTGGTTTTCAAGGAGTGTGATTATTTTTATTATTTTTTTTTTGAGTGACTTGTCCAGGATCAGACAGCTAGGAAATGTTGTGTCAGATTTAAACACAGCTTCTCCTGACTTCAGGGCTGGTGCTCTATCCACTGTATCCATGTACGTGCCTAGTTTGATTATTCTTAAAATTATCTCTCCTTGATCTCTTTTTATTTTATTTTATTTTTTTGTTTGTTTTAAATAATGGATACCTCTTGGAATACATGGGAGCCACCTGACAGTGGCTGCTTGAGATCCAACTCAGAATGTATCTCTTATTGCAAGAGGATGATACAAGGAGACTGAGAAGCAGTTGCTGTTCTCTGACCCCTTTGACTGAAAGGCTGTTGCGTTGTTTTAGCTCTCTCTTCTTTCCTATGCCTCCAATTTAATCTCATTCCCAGTCTGCAACACCTGTGTCAGCAAAGGCTGTCCTGCAACTCCTTCAGATGCTATGGTCCACAGCTATAGAAGCTCTCGGAGAATTGACCTGTCCCTTAACAATTCCCCGTTTTTTGTTTTTTGCTGTTATTTTCCCCCCACAGCATGGTCTGCACACTGAGGAATGCAAGCAGCACTATCACTTCTGGATGGTTGTAACAGATGTTGATCTTGTGAGATATCTTGGAGATAATGCAACAGCTTCTCAGTCAGAGAGGTCAGAGAACAGCAACTGCCTCTCAGTCTCCTTGTGTCATCCTCTCACAAGAGGAGATCCTTTTTGGGTTGGATCTCCAGCAGCCACTGTCAAGTGGCTCCCATGTATTTCAAAAGCTTTCCCGTGTATTCCAACAGGTACCTTACACTTTCTTTCTTTTTTCCAAGCTTTGATATGACCTCTAGTCTCATGGAGTCATTGGTTTCTTGTTGGTCTATTTTAATTTGTAGGGAATTGGGGTTTTGTTTTTGCTTATTAGGTAAAATTTTCCAATTTCTGTCCTAAGATATTTATTCTCTGGCCAATTCTTTTCTTCAGAACTCTTATTTCATTTACAGTTTCATTTTAAATTTCTTGCTTCATTTTTTCCTAATATTCTTTCTCTCCCCCCCCCCCATGTGGTCGTGTGAGTCCTGTAGTCTTTTGGCTAAGCAACTTTTTTCCCTCAGTTTCTGCTTGAAGTTGTAGTAGAAAGACTGCTTCATGTATATACTATCATCTGTTGATTCATAACTACAGCCTCAGTTCTTCATGTGGGAGTTTGTGGATTTGTTTATTTTTATCTAAGTTATACGTTTTTTTAGTATATAATTGGAGGAAATAGTTTATAATTTTTTATTTTTTTAATTTGTTATGAATTTTCCCTTTGGTTTTTGACACACTTTGGTTTTCCTTTTTCTTTTTAAAATAATCAGGCTGCTTGTCAGAAGTTTAAAAAAATAGCTCGTATCAGTTATTGCCTTAGTGTTTTGGGTTTTTCCCTCACAATTTTAAACATGTTCTTGATTTCTAAAAATGTTACTTAGTTGTTTAGTTGAGGGTTTTTGATATATTTTATAATTTTTTTCTTTTTTAGATGTATGACCAATTCACTGAGTTATTCTCTCTTTTTTTGTTACTTGTTTTGAAAAGTTTTCAATTTTGTTTTTAGTTCCAAATTCTCTCCCTCTTTTTGCCCCACTCATTGAGGTTACAGCCTCAAAACCTATTACTGATTTGATGTTATGGAAAACAAATTTCTACATTAGTGGTAGTTGGGAACAAGAAAAAGAAAGGAAAAAATATTGCTGTAATCCACAGTCTTGAATTATCAATTATCTGGAGGTGGACAGTATTTTTCATTATAAGTCCTTTGGAATTGAGTGAGTTATTGTGTAAACCAAAGTTACTAACGTTTTTACAGCCAATTAAGTGTTTGAAAGTTAAATATTGTTACTTTTAAATTGCTTTCCTGGTTCTTTTACTGCACTTTGCATCAGTTCATTTAAGCCTTCCCAGGTTTTTAAAAATTATCCTCTTTGCCCTTTCTTATAACACAAATGTTCTATCATAGTCATATGTCATATACCTTTTTTTAGTTAGTCTCCATTTGATGGATATTCTTTCCATTTTCCACTTCTTTGCCACCACAAAAAGAACTGCTATAAATATGGGTCCCTTTCATGTTTGCTAAGTCAAAGGCTGTGTACAGTTTAGTAGCCTTTTTTTTTTTTCAAGCTTAGTTGCAACATTACAGTCTAGAATTGATGAGAGTAAAACTCTATATGTCCTGAGTGAGCCTTGTAAAATTATGTAAAATCAACAAAAAAAAATCTCCTTTGATCTACAAACCCAAAAGGTCTTGTATCCTCTCAGAGCAAGATAAGCTTTCTTGGAGGAAGCCATGCTTCTTCCCTTTCCCCCTTCCCCCTTCCCCCCCCCCTCCAACTTCATTCACATCCACTCAGAGACTTCCCTTAGACTCATGCATAAAATGGGTCTTCAGAAAATAGCTCTTTGCAGATCACTTCTCTCTTGAGAATGATATGCTCTTGTTGGTGGAGTTGTGAACGAATCCAACCATTCTGGAGAGTAGTTTGGAACTATGCTCAAAAAGTTATCAAACTGTGCATACCCTTTGATCCAGCAGTGTTACTACTGGGCTTATATCCCAAAGAGATTATAAAGAAGGGAAAGGGACCTGTATGTGCACGAATGTTTGTGGCAGCCCTTTTTGTAGTGGCTAGAAACTGGAAACTGAATGGATGTCCATCAGTTGGAGAATGGCTGAATAAATTGTGGTATATGAAAATTATGGTATTACTGTTCTGTAAGAAATGACCAACAGGATGATTTCAGAAAGGCCTGGAGAGACTTACACGAACTGATGCTGAGTGAAATGAGCAGGACCAGGAGATCATTATATACTTCAACAACAATACTAGATGATGACCAGTTCTGATGGATCAGGCCATCCTCAGCAACGAGATCAACCAAATCATTTCTAATGGAGCAGTAATGAACTGAACTAGCTATGCCCAGAGAAAGAACTCTGGGAGATGACTAAAAACCATTACATTGAATTCCCAATCCCTATATTTATGCCCACATGCATTTTTGATTTCCTTCACAAGCTAATTGTACAATATTTCAGAGCCTGGATTCTTTTTGTACAGCAAAATAACGTTTTGGTCATGTATACTTATTGTGTATCTAATTTATATTTTAATGTACTTAACATCTACTGGTCATCCTGCCATCTGGGGGAGGGGATGGGGGGGTAGGAGGTGAAAAATTGGAACAAGAGGTTTGGCAATTGTTAATGCTGTAAAGTTACCCATACATATAACTTGTAAATAAAAGGCTGTTAAATTTAAAAAAAAAAAAAAAGAGAGAGAATATGCTCCCCAAAAGAATCCCTCTTGGTGTTTCTTTAACAATAAAGCTTTTTTTTTTTTTTTTTTTTTTTTTTTTTACACACCATAGCCTTTGGGGTTAGTGAAATTCCTTAAACAGAACCCGTGCCTTGGAGAGCTGAACCTCACCCATTCCTGCCTAACCTCTTCTTCGGTACCTTCATCCCTTATCAGAATGGTTGCATTACTTTGCAGATCTACCAATGGTGTAATTAATACATTAGTTTATTTTTCCAAATCCCTTCAGGCATTTGTCATGTCATTTAACCTGTCTGATGTATTTGAGGTGGGGTCTCAAAGTGATTTTAATTTGACTTTGCCTAATTATTAGTGATTTTAGGGCATTTTTCATATTTCTATGGAAGACTTTGATTTCTTTATCTGAGAACTGTCTGTTCACATACTTAGAGTATTTGATGATTTTTTTATGAGGCGATGGGGTTAAGTTCTATATTTTTTAGAAATGAGTCCTTTATTAGAAATGTGGTATAGGGTTTCCCCAAATTTCCTGCTTTTCTTTAAATTTTTGATTGGTTTTGTTTATACAACAATTTCTTTTTTAAGTTTTTTTTTGTTTTGTTTTGTTTTGTTTTTTAGGTTATACATATCCATTCATTTTTTTGCATGTTCTGTGAGTTTTGTCGGGAGGCAAAAATTAGAACAAAAGGGGAAAACCATGAGAAAGGAAAAAAAGGTGAAAATAATATGCTTTGATTTACATTCTTCTAGTAAATAAAGCTTTTTTTAAAAAAAAAACACATGCATAGATAGTTTTGAGCATTCACCTTTGCGCAACTTGTGGTCCAAAATTTTTTCTTGCTCCCTTCCCCCCACTCTTTCCCATAGGTGGCTAGTAATCCAATTTATGTTAAACATGTACAATTCTTCTATGCATATTTCCATAATTATTTAATCCACATTCAATCTTCATAGTTGTCTCTCTCAATACAAATGGCATTTTTATGCAAAATTTATTTATTTTAATAATAATGATAGCTTTTTATTTTTCAAAATATAAGCAAAGATAGTTTTCAAATTTTTCTTTCTCCCTTCCCAACTTCCTCCTCCCCTTTTTTGTTTCTACCTGTACCTTATTTGCTTTATTCTTTTTCTTCCCTTTCAGCTCCCCTATCTCTGAGCAAGTTACAGTAAGAAAAGATATATTTATGTGTATATATGTAAATATATACATGCATATACGCACATCCTTGCTGACTTTTTAATTAAATTCTGTTCCCTAACTTGACTTACTATTTTAACCTCCTTTCATCCAAGGATCCTTCCCTGGTCGTCTTCCCTCTCCCTTTGCTTTCCCATCAACCCATCCCTCGCCCCTTATTTCTTTATAGATTTTGGAGGGTGCTTTACCCTTCATGGTATATATCTAGTGTAGCCTATTCCCAATGTGAGTAAGTTTTCAGAACTATGAACCCTCTTTCCTCCTCTAATGCCTGTTTGTTTTTCCTCTGCACCTTGTTTATAAATCATGATTACTATTTTTACTTTAACTCTGTCAATCTTTTTTTAAAGGTACCTATTGTTGATATGAATCTTAAACATATAGTATACATTTCCCATGTAAAAATAACATAAAAATTTGTATGTGTTTAAGCAGTTTTGTCCATGATTCTTTAAAATTGGTCTTTGATATTGGCTCTTAATATGTTTAATTTTCTGGTAAATTTGAGTTTGGTTGATGGAAAGTCCTGAAAATCTGCAAATTCATTGAAAGTACATTTTTTTCTCATTCAAATTTATCAGTGATTTTGCTGGATATGATTTTTTTTGGCTGCAGGCCTAGTTTTTTTGATTGTCAATAGATATGATTCCAGGATCTGTGCTCTTTTATTGTAGCTGCTTCTAAGTCTTGTACAATTTCAGTTGTAGCTACAGCAAATATGAATTTTTTTCTTGTTCTTGCAAAATTTTCTCTTTGATCTGGGGGTTTCAAAATTTGGCAGTAATATTTCTGTGTAGTTTCCACAAAGGATCTCTTTGAGGTGGTGATCACTAGATTTTTTTTTTTTTTCTCTTACTACTTTCCCCTCATGTTCTATCACTCTAGGACAATATTTTTTGTATTATTTCTTGCATTATTGTGTCAAGATTCTCTTTTTGGTCTCTACTTTCTGGCAATTATTCTTATATTTTCTCTTATTGATCTGTTTTCCAGATCTGTCATTTTTCTTATTTTTCACAGAGTGTTCTATTTTCTTATTCTTTGTAATCTTTTTGTTATTTCTTGGTCTGTCATAGCTTCACTGGTTTCCCCTTGCCCGGTTCTAGTTTTTAAAGAATCATTTTCAGCTTTGAGATTCTATTCCTCCTTTTCTAGTTGGTTAACATATTTTTAATTTTGTTTTTCTTAAATTTAAACAATTTTTTTTTTTTTTTAGTTTTTCTTCAGTGTCTCTCATTTGATTTTTAAATTCTTTTTTTGAGTTCTTCTATAAATTCTCTCTAGATAGGGAGCCATTTCACTTTACTCTTTCGGGTAGAAGCTTTTTTTTTTTTTTTTTTTTTTTTTTTTTTAACACTAAAGTGTCCTTTGAAGGTGAACCCTGGTCTTCCCTATTCCTGTTTTGGGATTTTTTTCCTTCTTTGGGTTTTTTCCTTCTTTGCCAGTTCTTTCTTTCTTTCTTTCTTTTCTTTTTTTTTTTTTTTTTTTTTTTTAATAAAAGAGATATTAATGTTAGTACCTCTAATCCTGGGGTGGGGGGAGAATGCCTCAAACTTTCCTTCAGCTTTCCACTCTGATCAGGAATCCTAAACCAAGAGTTTCACCCTTCTGCAAGTGCCCACAGCAGCCACATCCCTGCCCCACTGCTTCTCCACTCAGCAGATACTGGTTCCTTCTTGCCCAGGGACTTGTCTAAGCTGTCCAACTGGGCATGGCATTCCCAATCAGCTGAAGTTCACTTCATTTTCCTGGACTCAATGTCCAACTCCACAAACAGTCCGAAAGGTGGAAGTTTTTGCAGTTCCTGCTGAGACTCCAGCCATACCCAACTCCTCCCAGAACTCCCCACTTGGTGTTTCTGAGGAGCTAGCCTGGAGGTATTTGCACTTTAGACAGATTAATCTCCAGACTTTCTTCAGATCTTCTTGGGTTGTATTAGGAGGACTCCTGTTCTGTCCCAGTCTTCTTTATTTTTCACTAATCTATGTTCACCCCGGCACAAATTTGTTCTAGTTGTGGGGGAAATAAGGAGAGCTTTCAATTTTCCAACCTACTCTGTCATCTTCCCAGAATCCTCCTAAACATATTTTCACATGTATCATGCTGTGCAAGAAAAATCATATCAAAAGAGAAAAAAATGAGGAAAAATCCCAAGCAAACAACAGCAACAAAGGTGAAAATACTATTTTGTAGTACACAGTCAGTCTCCAGAATCCTCTTTGTGGATGATGACTCTTTCCATTACAAGTCTATTGGAATTGCCTTGAATCATCTCATTGTTGAAAAGAGCCAGGTCCATCACAGTTGATCATCACATAATTTTCTTGCCATGCATAACGTTCACTTCACTTAGCATCAGTTCATATAAATCTGTCCAGGCTTTTTTGAAATCAGCCTGCTCATCATTTCTTGTAGAATAATAATAATCCATTACATTAATATACTATAACTTTTTCATCCATTCACCAATTGATGGGCATCCACTCAGTTTCCAGTTCCTTGCCACTACAAAAAGGGCTGCTACAAACATTTTTGCATTGTGGGTTCTTTTCCCTTTTTTTAATGCTCTCTTTGAGATACAGACACTGTTGTATCAAAGGGTTTGCAGAGTTTGACAGCCCTTTGGACATTCCAAATTATCCTCCAGAATTGTTGAATCATTTCACAACTCTACGAACAATGCATTAATGTTCCAGGTTCCACATCTCTTTCAGCATTCATCTTTTTCTGTCATCTTGGTTAATCTGAGAGGTATAAAGTGGTACCTCAGAGTTCTCTTAATTTGTGTTTTCCTAATCTGATCTAAGTGAATTAGAGCATTTTTTCATATGACTAGAAATGACTTTAATTGTTTTCATATCCTTTATCAATTAGATAATGACTTATAAATTTGTCTAGTTCTGTACATATTTTAGAAATGAGGCCTTTATCAGAAATGCTGGCTGTAAAAACTTTTTTCTAGCTTTCTGGTTCCCTTCTAATCTTGGCTGCATTGGTTTTGTTTGTGCGAAACTTTTTTTAATTTAATGGAATCAAAATTATCTATTTCATAATTCTTTGGCCATAAAATCTACCCTTCTCCATGAATCTGATAGCTACACTATCTCTTGCTCTCTTAGTTTACTTACAGTATCTAAATCCTGAACCCAATTTTGACCTTATCTTGGGATAGGGTGAGATATGTTGGTCACAACAGGATGATTTCAGAAAGGCCTGGAGAGACTTACACGAACTGATGCTGAGTGAAATGAGCAGGACCAAGAGATCATTATATACTTCAACAACAATACGATGATGACCAGTTCTGATGGATCAGGCCATCCTCAGCAACGAGATCAACCAAATCATTTCTAATGGAGCAGTAATGAACTGAACTAGCTATGCCCAGAAAAAGAACTCTGGGAGATGACTAAAAACCATTACATTGAATTCCCAATCCCTATATTTATGCACACCTGCATTTTTGATTTCCTTCACAAGCTAATTGTACAATATTTCAGAGTCTGATTCTTTTTGTACAGCAAAATAACGTTTTGGTCATGTATACTTATTGTGTATCTAATTTATATTTTAATATATTTAACATCTACTGGTCATCCTGCCATCTGGGGGAGGGGGTGGGGGGTAAGTGGTGAAAAATTGGAACAAGAGATTTGGCAATTGTTAATGCTGTAAAGTTACCCATGCATATAACCTGTAAATAAAAGACTATTAAATTAAAAAAAAAAAAAAAAGAGATATGTTGGTCAAAGCCTAGTTTTTGCCATGCTTTTTTCAATTTTCCCAGTAATTTTTGTCACATAGTGGATTCTTATCCCAAAAGCTAGAGTCTTTGGTTTTATCAAACACTAGATTACTGTAGTCATTGACTACTGTGTCTTGTGTTCTTAACCTATTCCATTGATCCATTACTGTATTTCTTAGCCAGTACCAAATGCTTTTGATGACTGCCACTTTCTAATATAATTCAGGTCTATTATGCCTAGGCCATCTTTCTTTGCATTTTTTTCATTAATTCCCTTGATATTCTTGACCTTTTGTTCTGGATACATTTTGTTATTTTTTTCTATCTCTATAAATAATTTCTTGGCAGCTTGATTGTCATGGCACTGAATTAATAGATTAATTTAGGTAGTATTGTCATTTTTAATTATATTAACTTGGTCTTGGTCCATGAGCATTTGATATTCTTCCAGTAGTTTAGATCTAACTTTGTGTGGAAAGTGTTTTTGTAATTGTGTTAATATGATTCCTGGCTTTCTATTGACAGGTAAACTTCCAAATATTTTATATTGTCTACAATTATTTTAAATGGAATTTCTCTTTCTATCTCTTGTTGCTGGGCTTTGTTGGTAACATATAGAAATGCTGATGATTTATGTGGATTTCTAATTGTTTCTAGTACTAAAAAGTTCCTTCTATAGAATTCTCCATCTATAGTGCATTCTATAGAATGCACCATCATAGCTGCAAATAGTGATAATTTTGTTTTTTCATTACCTCCTCTATTTCCTTCAATTTCTCTTTCTTTTCTTACTGCTAAGGCTAACATTTATAATATAATGTAATGGTGATAATGGGTATCCTTATTTCACCCCAGATCTTAATTGGGAATGCTTCTAGCTTTCCTTGATTGTTTCTTAAAGATATTGTCCAAATTCTTTGATCATGGCTTTCATATTATAAGTCCAGTAATATTTAAGTTATCTTAGTCATATGGTTTTCAGTTATTTTTTCCATTGAGTTATTTTGCATTTTCTTTTTTGATTTGTTTGATGATACTTAATGTCTCATAGAGTCATTAGCTTCTACTTGCTCAGTCCTAGTTTTTACAGTATTATTTTAAGTGAGTTTTTGTACTTCCTTTTCTTGTTTGGCAAATTCCACTTTTAAAGGCATTGTTTTCTTCACTGAATTTTTTTCCCCATTTGGTCAGTTCTTTTTCTTTTCTTTCTTTTTTTTTTTTTAAGGAATTGTTTTCTTCAGTTTTTGTGCTTTCTTTTTCAAGCTGTTGATGTTTTTTTCACAGTTCTCTGCCTAGCTCTCATTTCTTTTCCCAATTTTTCTTCTACTTATCTTACTTGATTTTTAAAATTCTTTTTGAAGTCTTCTAAGAGGACTTTTTTGGGCTTGAGACAAATTCTTATTCTAATCCTTTGAAGCTCTGCATATAGACAGACATTTTGGCATGTTTCTTCTCTTCTGGTTTTGATCTTCCCTGTTGCCATAGAAGCTCTTATTTTACTTTTTGTTCATTTTTAAAGGTTGAGCTTTGCTCCTCGGGTACAGAGGGTACTGTTCCAAACCTTTTGCACTGAGAACCAGAGACTTATTAGTCACTGGCTTTTTGTGTTGGGACTGACAGCTTGCTCACTGAGCGAATGTGGCCCAGAGATAGTTGTTCCAGTTGTGCCCTGGCTTCCAGAGCTTGCAAGGCTGGAGGCCTCACAGCTGGCCTGCATTACTGCTGACCTGTTGAGCCAGGACCCTGGTGTCTTGGATGTTGCTCTCTGCTGTAAATAAGAGCCTCTTGCTGTCCATGCAGGGCTCTTCTGCTGTTTTACCCAAATGAGACAGACCTTTCTGGAAGTCCTAAGATATCTTGAAATGCTGAATGCTTTCACTTTCTTTTTATGGAATTTGTTGCTTCCAGAATTCTTTTAATGATTTGATTTAATGTTGTTTTCAAGGGAAACGAGGGAGAGCTTAAGCAATTTCCTGGCTTCTCTTTGCCACCTTGGCTTTACATGCCTCCCTCCCTCTTTGGAATCCACCATTCAGTCTATTCTTCAACCCTCACTGCCATTTCCTTTGTTTCTATTTTCTGTCTTTATCTTCCCAACTTCTCTCTCTTAACTCCTGAAGTCCTATTCTAATGTTGCCCCCCTCTTCTCTCTGGAGTGCCTTCTGTTCCATAAGCCACAAATTTTCTTTGATCTTAAATCTTTTATCTTTCTCAATCTGTCCATGTTTTTGCCCTTCTGAGGCTTGGCTGTCCTGCTGACATAATCGTTTTATTTATACTCCTAGCTGCACTTTCACTCATTTCCCCATACCCTATCTCCAATACCTTCCACTTCCCCATATTAGTCTAGGTGGTGAAGTTGGAATATTGTTTTGCTCTTCATTGCCACTTTATCCTCTCTACTGTTATCATTTAGTAATTTCTCCTATATTCAGATTGACTCAATTCATATAAAACACCCATTCAAAATCCTGTTAACTATTGTATGCTGCTCCTGTAGGATACTCTTCATTTGCTCTCATGGTCTCATACTAGGGGACTTCAACATATTAATACTCCATGAAACACCCTCATAAGCTTAGTTATTTACATGATCTATTTCGCCATCTTACTTCAGTCACCCACAAAGATGGTCATATCCTTAGATCTTTTTGTCACTCACAAATATTTTTAACTTCCATGCTCATGAACTCTGAAATGTCCTTATCTGATCATAATCTTTTATCATTCCTCTTATCCCTTTGCCTTATAAGTCCAAACCCTTTTCTTGGTTCTTCTAATTTTTTCATATTTTTTTTCTTGACCATTACCTCTGTACTAGCTACATTCTCCTCCCTTCTCTTTGTTGGACTAGTTATTTTCTACACTGTTTTCTTCTCTTCAGTTCCTTGGACTCTTATCCTTACTCTGCTACATTTTAGCCTTGGTTCACTTCCCCCATCTGTTGCTTTTGTTCCTACACATGTATTATTGAATTAATCTGGAGAAAAGCATGAAATGTTTTTTGTAGTCCCATTACAATTTTGTTATATAACTTCAAATATGTTCTAAATGCTGCTTAGCAATCCTTTTTACCTCCCTAATTAACTCACTTTCCCATTCAGGACAGTGGATCTTCCAAACCTTTTCCTCCTTTCTTAAATCTCCTATTATGGCTCCCCCTCCTCTCATCTTTTCAGTTGAATACCTTACCTCATATTTTACTAAGAAAAATTGAGGCCACTGGTTGAGAGCTTCCTTTTCTCCCCTCTTCATCACCTTGAATTATCCAGATGCTTCTGCCATTATCTCCTTTTTCTGTTTTACATAATGAAAAGGTAGTTCTCTTTGCACAGGAAACTTTCTATAAACACAAGGATCCTTGTGTATCTATCTTGTGTTCTTCAGCAGATTGTGCCTTCTACCAACTTCATTATCTCCCATCTTCAATCTTTCTATGTCTTTGACTGCCTCCCTATTGCCTATAAATATGCCTATGTTTCCTCCATCCTCAAAAAAACTCTTACTTGATCTGTACACCCTTCTGTGTATCCTACTAGTATCTCTCCTTTCTTTTGTGCCTAAATCCCTCAAGACTGTCTATACTAGGCTCCCATTTCCTTTCCTTTTACACTCTTTGACTCTTTAGCCTGGCTTCCAGTAGCATCTATGAATTAAAACCATTCTCTCCACAGTTACCACTGATATCGAAATTGCCTGGATCTAATCTCTCCTTCCTCCCATTCTCTTTCTTTTTGACCTCTTTGCAGCCTTTGACATTATTGGTCACCTTAATATTTTTTCTCGTAAAGTTTTTGTGATACTGCTGTATTCTGTTGTCTTACCTATTTGTGTGTGTTTTTTCCCCCCTCTCACTTATTTAACTACTCCTTCTCAGTCTCTCTTGTTGGACATTTATCCTGACTGCCTTCTTTTCTTCTAAACTATTTTACTTATTTATCTCACCTGACCCTTTGGATTCAATTATCATTTAATTCTCATATCTACTTAGACTTCACTGCTAACTTCTAGCCTTGAAATAACTACTCCCTATTGAATGAAGCATCTCTAACTAGATATCCCATTGACATTTTAAACTCGTATGTACAAAACTGAAAGTCGTTTTTCCTCTAAAATCCTCTTCTGTATTATTTTTGGCTTTCCATCATCCTGTCAGTTACTCAGGTTTGAAACCAAGATGTCATATTTTACTCCTCACTTTCTCTTACTCCTCATATCCAGTGTTGCCAAGGTCAATTTTATCTTTGTAACATCTTTTGCATATGCTCTCTTTTCTCCTCTGACTCTGCTACTATGCTGCTACAGGCTCTCCTTCCCTCACATTTGGGTTATTGCCAGTTTATCTTGCTGCTTGGTCTCCTTGCCACAAATCTTTCCCTATTCCAGTCCATTCTTCTTAAAACACTGTTAACTTAATTGATTTTGATCTTTATTCACATTACCAATCCTTTTGGAATTGTGGTATATTTGATATATGATGCTGTTTAAAACCCTTTTTAATAATTTAAAAAATATTCCAAGCTTAAACTCCAAAAATAGAGAGCATTTCCATATATACATTAGTACTTAAAAAAATGAATATTATATGAAATCATGCATATCCATTTTACAGTGCTTACCATTAAAAAACTTATTTATTCACATACACATAGACAGACACATAGTAAAATTCTACCCTTTACTTTCAAAACTATCCTTGTCTGTTTTATTTTTCTTTTTAACTATTTTTCCATGTTAGTCCTATTAATGAAAAAAAAAAAACAATAAAATGGGAAAAAATCCCAAGGAAAAAGAAACAAAAAAAGGGTGAAAATAGTATGCTTTGTTCTATATTCAGTCTCTATAATGATTTCTTTGAATGTGATTGGCATTTTCTATTCCAGATCTATTGGAATTGTCTTGGTTCGTTCATTGTATTGCTGAGAAGAGTTAAGTCTGTCATAGTAGATGATCACTTAATCTTGTTAGTGTGTATGATGAGTTCTCCTGGTTCACTTTATTCAATCAACATCAATTCATATAAGTTTCCACGCTTTTCTGAAATCAGACTTTTCATCGTTTCTTAAAGAACCATAATATTCCCTTACATTCTTATATCATAGTTTCTTCAGTCATTCTCCAATTGATGGGTGTCCACTCAATTTCCAGTTTGCTACCCACAAAAAGAACTACTATAAACATTTTTGCACATGTGGTCATTGTTCCTCCTTTATGATTTCCATGGGATACAGACCCAGTAGTGGTACTACTGGGTCAAAGGGCATATGTATAGTCTTATAGATCTTTGAGCATATTTCCAAATTGATCTCCAGAATGGTTGGATTAGTTCACAACTCCACCCAGTGCATTAGTGTCCCACTTTTCCCACATCCCCTCCAACATTATCTTTTCCTGTCATCTTAGCCAATCGGGTAGCTATGAGGTGGTACTGCAGATTTGATTTGATTTGCATTTCTCTGATCTGTAGTGATTTAGAAGCTAGATGGTGCAGCAGATAGAGTACCAGCCTTGAAGTCAGGAGGACCTGAGTTCAAATATGACCTTAGACACTTAACACTTCCTAGTTGTGTGATCCTGGTTAAGTCACTTAACCCCAATGGCCTCAGCAAAAAAAAAAAAAAAAAAAAAAGATTAAAAAAAAAAAAGCAGTCCTAAGTGAGGTATACTCTTACATTCAATTTCTTCCCTCCCCTTTCCCCTTCCCCCCCCAACTTTTTTATACCTTTAGGATTAGGATGTTTGTTTTGCTTGTGACTATTCCCTTCTTGGTTCCATCCTTCCCCTCATCTCCTTTTGTTTCCCTATTTTTTGATGCATTTCTCCAACAACTCTGTGTGTATGCGTACATGTTCTACCTTCTTTGCCCATTTCATATAAAAGTGAGATTTATTTGCTGCCCGTTCTCCAATGCTTTTCCTCTTTAAATGTTTTTGTCTTAGCACACATATAACAAGTAGCAAATTCTGCTCCTTTCTTCCACTTTTTGTACCCTGTTATATCCTTACTTTTATTTTTTCCTTCTCTCTCTTAAAATTCAAAAAATAGAACCATCCCAACTGTTAGTACCTCAATTTTTCATTTTTAACTTTGTAGTATTTTTTGAAGATACTAAAGTTCTGAAGAAACTTTTTATTTCATCTCTCCCTTTTAGAATGTTAACATTACCTCATCATAAAACTCCCTCCAGTTGCTCAAATAAATTTACCTTCATTTCTTCTAAATATAGTCCTTGTGGAAAATCCATTTTTCCCCCCTTGGGAAATCTTATAGTGTCAGGTATGCAATAATTTTTATTTTATTTTAACAAATGTTAATTGCATGGAAAATATAATTTTAAAAATTTTTTTGAGTTGTAAATTCTCTCCCTCCCATCCCTTTCCCTTCCATCCCTCATTGAGAAGGAAAGCAATTTGATAACAGGTATATGTGTGTAGTCATATGAAAAATTTGTACTGTTAGTCATATTGTAAAAGAAACACATGCAAATATACACAGAACCCATAACAAATAAAGGAAAAAAATGCTTCAGTCTTCATTTAGTTTATCAATTCTTTCTCTGGAGATGAATAGCATTTTTCATTATGAAGTTCTTCAGAACTGTCTTGGATCATGTTATTGATAATAGTCAAGTCATTCACAATATTACTGTTATTGTAGACAGTGTTCTGTTTTTACTCATTTTACTTTGTATCAGTCCTAGGTATTTTGAAAGTATCCTCCTTGTTATTTTTAATAGTACAATAGTATTTTTTCACAATCATATACAACAGTTTACTCAGTCATTCTGTAGTTTATTTTCAAAGGAAAAAAAATCAGATTTCCCACAAGAATGCACTACTGCCACCACTACAAGAGCTGCTGTAAATATTTTTGTGCATATTGATCTTTTTCCTTTTTGTTTTTTAATCTCTTTGGGATACTGATTTGGTAGTAGTGTTGCTTTATGAAAGTATATATATTGTGTTTTGGGCAGAGTTTCAAATTGTTCTACATATTGTTTGAATCAGTGTACAACTTTACCAACAGTGCATTAGTGTTTCAGTTTTCCCATATCTCTTCCAACATTTGTCATTTTTCTTTTCTGACATATTTGCCAATATGATAAGTGTGGGGTAATAGCTTAGAGATGTTTTAATTTGCATTTCTCTAATCAGTAGTGACTTAGAATGATAGAGATAGCTTCAGTTATTTTCTCTGAAAACTGCCTTTGATCATATCCTTTGACTAGTTATCAATTGAGGAATTTTTTTTATTTCTATAAACTTAATTCATTTCTTTATGTATTTGGGCAATTGGGTCTTTACCATAGTAATTTGCTGTGTTTTTTCCCCCACAATTATGATTACTATGTATTTTCTTCTGTATTATTTCCCTTTATTTAGCCTTTCAAACTGTCCATTCTCAAAAGTGTTTTGTTTCTGATTTTGTCCTTTCCTAATTCATTCTCCTTTCTATCTGCCCCAACTCTCTTTCTCTTAGTCTTATCAAGTATTTTCCTATAGAGTAAGATAGATTTGTGTGCCCAACAGATATATCCTCTTTGAACTATTTCTGATGTGAGTAAGATTCTCACTCTTCCCCTATCACCTCCATTTTCCTCTCCACTATATTTTTTGCACATTTTTTAGGTCAGATAATTTGATATATGCCATTCTATTTCTGCCTTTACCATCTAGTATATTTCCATTTCTTATCCCTTAATTTAGTTTTTTTATATAATTTACCATCATATTTAAGTCATACCATGCCCTCTATCTATATCCTACTACTTGCCCTAATAATGTGAAAGTTTTAGGAGTTAAAAGTATTTATTTTCCTATGTAGGATTGCCAAAGTTTAGCCTTGAATCCCATGTGATTTCTCTTTCTTGTTTACCTTTTTATATTTCTCTTGAGTCATGTATTTGAAAATCACAATTTTTGGCTAAGATGACAGGAAAAAATAATGATGATTGTTGGAGGGGATGTGGGAAAACTGGGACATTGATGCATTGTTGGTGGAGTTGTGAACGAATCCAACCATTCTGGAGTAGTTTGGAACTATGCTCAAAAAGTTATCAAACTGTGCATACCCTTTGATCCAGCAGTGTTACTACTGGGCTTATATCCCAAAGAGATTATAAAGAAGGGAAAGGGACCTGTATGTGCACGAATGTTTGTGGCAGCCCTTTTTGTAGTGGCTAGAAACTGGAAACTGAATGGATGTCCATCAGTTGGAGAATGGCTGAATAAATTGTGGTATATGAAAATTATGGAATATTACTGTTCTGTAAGAAATGACCAACAGGATGATTTCAGAAAGGCCTGGAGAGACTTACACGAACTGATGCTGAGTGAAATGAGCAGGACCAGGAGATCATTATATACTTCAACAACAATACTAGATGATGACCAGTTCTGATGGATCAGGCCATCCTCAGCAACGAGATCAACCAAATCATTTCCAATGGAGCAGTAATGAACTGAACTAGCTATGCCCAGAAAAAGAACTCTGGGAGATGACTAAAAACCATTACATTGAATTCCCAATCCCTATATTTATGCCCACATGCATTTTTGATTTCCTTCACAAGCTAATTGTACAATATTTCAGAGTCTGATTCTTTTTGTACAGCAAAATAACGTTTTGGTCATGTATACTTATTGTGTATCTAAATTTATATTTTAATGTACTTAACATCTACTGGTCATCCTGCCATCTGGGGGAGGGGGTGGGGGGTAAGAGGTGAAAAATTGGAACAAGAGGTTTGGCAGTTGTTAATGCTGTAAAGTTACCCATGCATATATCTTGTAAATAAAAGGCTATTAAATTAAAAAAAAAAAAAAAGAAAATCACAATTTTTATTCAGTTCTGCTTTTTTCATCAGGAATGTATGAAAGTCCTTTATTTCATTGAATACCCATTTTTTTTCTCCTAATGGCTTATACTTACTTTTGCTCAGTTTTTTTTTTTTTTTTTTTTAAGTTTTCTTTTCATAATGCAGTTGAGTTGAGTGGTTTACTTGCCCATGGTCTCTCATAAGTATTGCAGGGTTGAGATGCTTGAAAGTTCTTTATTTGTTATAGCACAATATTTTTCTTTGCTTTTCTTTAAGCTTTTTCTTTTCAAAATATATGCAGAGTCGCATATGCAACATTCACCCTTACAAAACTTTGTATTCCAATTTTTTTCTCTCTCCCTTAGAAGACAGCACATAATCCAATATTTGTTTAAGATGTGCAACTCTTTTGTACATATTTCTACAGTCATGCTGCAAAAGAAAAGTCGGATCAAAAAGGAAAAAAAATGAGAAAGAAAAAAAAGCAAGCAAACAACTACAAAAAAACAGAGGAATTACTATGTTGTGATTCACATACAGTCCCCACAGTCCTCTTTCTGGGTGCAGATGGTTCTCTCCATCATGAATCCATTGGAATTGGCCTGAATCATCTAATTGTTGAAAAGAGCCATGTCCATCAGAATTGATTATCATATAATCTTGATGTTACTGTGTACAGTGTTTTCTTGGTTCTACTCAGAAAGTCTCTGTTTTGTTGAATATCCATTTTTTTCCTCCTTGAAGACTTACACTCGCTTTTGCTGACTAGGTGATTTTTGATTGTAATTTTAGTTCTTTTGCCCTTTGGAAGATCATAGTCCAATCCCCTCAGTCCTTTAATGTAGAAATAGCTAAATCTTGTGTTATCCCGACTGTGGATCCATTATATTTGAATTGTTTCTTTTTGACTGCTTGACCTGGGAGATGGTGGAATTTGCCTGTAATATTCTTTGGAATTTTCATTTTGAGATCTATTTCAGAAGGTGATTGATGGATTCTTTCAGTTCCTATTTTATCCTTTGGGTCTTAATAATTTTGGGGGGAGAGGACAAGGCAATTGGTATTAAGTAAACTTGTCTAGTTTCACCTAGCTAGTGCTAAGTATCTAAGGCCAGATTTGAAGTTACGTCCTCTTTAGTACAGGGCTGATGCTCTATTCACTGTGTCAATATGAGCTGCCCCTCCTTAATAATTTCTGGATCTGTTTTATAGTTCTGTTGTTTTTTCAATGTCATATTTCATATTTTCTTCCATTTCTTCATTTTTCTGATTTTGTTTTATTGCTTTTTGATGTGTCAAAAAGTCATTAGCTGCTATTTGCTCAATCAATTGCTTTTTAAGGAAGTATTTTCTTCAATGAACTTTTATACCTTCTTTTCTATTTGGCTAGTTCTGCTTAAGAAGTTCTTTTCTTCAATGGATTTCTGTACCTCTTTTCCCCTTTGGCCAGTTCAGCTTTTCAAAAGTGTTCTTTTCTTTATTGGATTTTTTATTTCTTTTGCCATTTGGCTTATTCTGTTGTTGTTTTTTTATAATGTGTTATTTTCTTCAGTGATTTTTTTTGGTGCCTCCTTTAACAAGCACTTTTTTCATGAATTTTTTGGATCACGTTTCTTTTCCTAATTTTTCTGTGCTTCTCTTACTTGGTTTTAAAAATCCTTGTTGAGTTCTTCATTGGCTTGAGATCAATTAATATTTCTCTTTGAAGTTTTAAATATGGCAGTTTTAATTTTCTCTTCTCCAGAATTTGTGTTTTGATCTTTCTTGTCACTCTAGTAACTTTTTGTAGTCAGGATCTTTTTCTGTTTGTTCATTTTTCCATCCTGTTTGTTGACTTTTATCTCTATGCTAAAGTGGGACTCTGCATCTAGAGTGGATGGAGCACTGTCCCTATTGTCAGGGTTTTGTGCAGCTGTTTTCAGGAATAATTCTGGAGGCTTGTAAATTTTAGTTCTTCCAAGGTGCTATTATTTAGGGAGAGCTGTTTTACACAATCACTCTTTTCTATCCTGAATCTGTGAGGAGTGTCACTATTTTCTTGTGGTTGTAAGATCTGATGTGCTGCTGTTTCTCCCCTCCCTGGGATTGAGACTCACAACTGTGACCCAGATCTAAGTATGAACAATGCAGCAGAGTCCTTTGCCTGGTGCCAGCAAAGGCTGTGGACTGTTTGTGGGCTGAGAAGAAAGAAAACTGCCATTATTGTCAATGATTTATTTGCCCCTGAGTCTGACTGCTGGCTTGTTGGGGTGGCCTGCATTTGACTACTTCATTCTCACCCTGCTGCAACTGCCCTTTCTTGCCAATCTTCTAAGTTGTCTTTGTCTGGAAAATTGTTTCACTCTCTTATGGATTCTGCTACCCCAGAATTTGTTTTTGGGAATCATTATAAATTATTTGGAAGTGTCTGGGGCAGAGGAGGAGAAGCCCAAGACCAGTCCCTTCCTTTTTTCTGCTACCTTGGCTCTGTCTGTAGGGTATCCTCCTATCTTCCCCCACCCTCAGTAATTTTTGATGCTGGCCATGGTCTTCTTTAATTTACTGATCTCTCAAGTTTTACTTCATGAATTGGGGCTTTATGGGAATGACCAAGCTCTGTTCTCTGCTATATTTTTTGATTGAAACCGCATGTGATGCTTAGACCTCCCAAGGAAGTCATCTGGGTTTCTCTGCTGACTACCAGTTGCTCCCAATCCTACTCTTCCTTCATCTCTTCGGGGTCCTCTTAGGTATCTTTAGACTCTTTCAAACTTGAAGTCCCAGGGCTTAGACTTTTATGGTACAGTGCTGGTGCCTGATCCTGGGGCTTCTCTGTTCCTACCTGAGTTTTTGTATTTGTTGTTGTTTGTTTTGTTTCTACCTATTTGAGTCTCTTCTAGACCCCTGAATCTTCTGTTCTTGTTGTTTCTGAATAGATTCTTGGAGATTAGTAGTGTCTAGTATCTGTTCAAGCTGTTGCTCATTTGCTTTCCTTTTTTGTCTGTGTATTCCTGACTGATTTATTAATGCAGTTTTAGAGTGGAAAATACCAGTCTTATTTTTTAATTGAGTTTCTTGATCATTATTCAGTCTAGTGTGAACTTCAGGGTATTGTTGGAGTTAAATATGTGGGAATTATAAACTTGTTTCCTATTCAGGCTGCCATCTTGGCAGGAAATTTCAAACCAGTTTTCTATCACGTTGCTTTCCAGTCTTTTTGATAATTCTCATATCTCTTTCAGTAATTTGTGTTCTTTGTGTTATTGGATGATAGGTATTTGTAGAGTTATTTCTATTATTTAATCTTTTTAAAAAAATTTTCTGATGTACTTTTTAGTTTATAAAAACTGGCTATCAGCTTTGATTATTAATATTTCATCACATATTTTGAAATATAGTGAAACATTTCAGGGAATATGTTCTTCCTAAAGGAGTAAAGAATATGTAAAATAGCTGGCATTTACATGGAACTTTATTATAAAATGTTTTACATATTTTGCAGATGAGAGGAAAATAGGATATATAGAAATATATTTACATTTATATCTCTGTCATCATTTGTCCCTTTTTTTTTTCGGTTTTATGGGTTTTTTTGCAAGATAATATGTTCTTTTCATTTATGATACACTGTTGCATATTTACATCTTTTCTAACCTTCCTATATTTAACCATAGTTTATCATTAAACAAGAGATTTGTTTACAAAATGAACCTTTAGGGTGACTGAATAAAGTTATGGTAATTGAATGTAATAGAATATTATTCTAAGAAATGATTAGCAGGCTGATTTCAGAAAAACCTGAAAAGACTTACATGAACTGATGCTAAGTGAAGTGAGCAAAGCCAGAAGAACATTGGATATAGTAACAACAAAATTATCTGGTAGTAATTTTGATGGATTTGGCTTTGTGAAGCTTGCTTATTTATTTGAGAAAGCATGTATTCAGAAGCTGAAAATACATGGATTCACATCTTAGGAGACCCTCAATAGGACTTCCCACTGTTCCTGTTTTTGCAGCATTATATCTTTAAACTTAATATATTGCTGGTTTTGTAAGATTATCATTACTTTAAGGTTGGTGTCTCTTTTCTTTAGTTGTAGATCAGACAGAGACTTATAAAATCCCCTGTAATCTTCATTATCTGTATATTAGGTGGTGCAGTAGATGGTGTGCCAGGCCTGAAGTTAGGAAAACTCATCATCTTGAGTTCAAGTGTATGGCCTCAATCACTTAGTTAACAGCTGTGTGACTCTGGGTGAGTCACTTAACCCTGTTTGCCTCAGTTCCAAGATGAGCTGGGTAAGGTAATGGAAAACCATTCTAGTATCTCTGCCAAGAAAACCTCAAATAGTGTCATGAAAAGTCAGTCATGATTGAAAATGGCTAAATAAATTTATAAGCTAAAAGCTAGAGAACATTATGAAAGGCAAAATGGACAACTTTAATTACATTAAATTAAAAAGATTTTGCACAAACGAAACCAACAAGATTAAAAGGGAAGTACAAAGCTGGAAAAAATCTTAACAAAATATTTACAGAAAAAATCTGATAAAGGTCTCATTTCTAAAATAATGTAAGGAACTGGGTCAAATTCATAAGAATACAAGTCATTCCCCAATTGATAAATGATCAAAGGATATCAAGAGACAATTTTCAGATGAAGAAATTAAAGCCATCTATAGCCATATGGAAAAATGCTCAGATTGTCTAAAATGACAGGAAAAAAAAATAATGATAACTCTTGGAGGGTATGTGGGAAAACTGGGACACTAATGCATTGTGGGTAGAGTTGTGAAATGCTCCAACTATTGTGAAGAGCAATCTAGAACAATGCCCAAAGGACTATAAAACTGTGCATACCCTTTGACTCAGCTGTGCCATTATTATGTTTATATCCCAAGGAAATCCCAAAGGAGGGAAAAAGACCCATATGTGCAAAAAATGTTTGTAATAGCTCTTTTTGTAGTAGCAAAGAATTGAAAAATAAGTAGATACCCATCAATTTAGGAATGAATGAATAAGCACTGTGGTATATGAAGTTAATGGAATATTATTGTTTTATTAAAAATGACTAACAAGTTGATTTTAGGAAGACCTAGAAAGATTAACATGAACTGATGCTGAGCAAAACAAACAGAACCAGGAATACATTGTATACAATAACAGCAAGAATGTGTGATTATCAACTGTGAAAGACTAGTTTCTTCTCCAAAGTGATCCAAAGCAATTCCAGTAAACTGGATGGAAAATGCATCTGTATCCAAAAAAAGAACTATGGATATTGAATATAAATCAATGTATGCTATTTTCATTTCATTTTTCATTTTTTCTCCCCTTTTCTGATTTTTCTCTCCCCACATAATTCATAAAGCAATGTGCATTGAAATAAATAATAATAAAAAGATAACAAAGCAAAGTTCTAGTTTTTACTCAAATTAATTATAAGAAAGTATTTTTGCATAATTTTGCCAAGGAAAGCCTAGATTTAACTTAGAGGCCAAGAGGCAGAATATAAAAGGTGCTAGTAAAGAGGTTAGTTAATAAAAGTGCATGTTCGTTTCATGCTTAAGCCACTTCAATCACAGGGTGTCAAAAAAGTTTTAAGCAATAAAGAATTTTAGGACATCCTGTATAAGAGTTTTCAGCCACTTTTGTACTTTTGTCTCCTTTCGAAAAAGGAAAGAGAATAACAGGAATGCTATGGCTTTAGTGGTACCTGAATAGGAAACAGTTAGACAACTCTTGAATATTGTATTCTTCCAACAAGGAAAATATAACAGAAATATAAAGTACAAATTGTTCAACAAGTAAGATAAGAGTGATTCATCAGTAAGCGGTTATTTCTTGTATGCCAAAGAGACTTTTGATTTTTTTTTCTTAGAAAATGCAGAAACTCAAGCACTTCTTGAACCTGATTATTTTAAAATGACAGAAGGTTCATTATTGCTGCTATCATATATATGCCCTGAGGTTCCAAAAAAGATAAATTAAAACAATGATGATAATATTAAGGAATGGTGGAGCAACAAAGAGCACATGACCTTGGATAAGATTTTTTGTTCAAAAAAGCTGCCATTTGTTTTCTTATTCAGTCATAAACAATTTTGCCTAATAAACGATTTTTGCAAGCCTGAAAATAAACTTTTTATCATCCTGTTGCTTTCCACTTTAAGCTGTAAAGTCTTAATTAGTGGTGGTTGTCCTTTGTTCTTGAATGGGACCAAAATGATATCTCTATTGCTTCATATAAAGTCTTGCAGTTAGGTATGTGAAAGAATTGATGAAGAGCAGAGGAAGCAGAATCAATGTGTAAGTAAGCATTGCTACAATAATGTGTAAGAAACAACACTTAGAAGCATCAGAATACTGAATAATGTAGTGTTGCATTATGACTTTAGATACAGATAATCTAATATTGGTAAAATATAATAATAGTAATACATAATTCTCCTCTCAGTAAAGAGGTGGTAGATTAGAGGTGGTGATAGAATATGACTTGGCTTGGTAATTGTATTGGTTTATTTTGCTTAACTAACTATATTTATGTGTTACAAAGAAGGGCTTTACTGGGGAAAATTATTAGGAAATGATAGCAATAAAACATTTTACTTTTAATTTAATTATGTGAGAATCAGCATTTAAAAATATATGGATCTTTGTTTGAAAACACAGTCAGAACTAAATTTCATATACCAATTGATCTGCCACTTAAGATTGTCTCTAGTAATTGGACCATAATGTAAACTCTGGAATGATAGATTTACAAGAGTAATCAGCAGCTAAAAAACAAATTTAAAAAATGACAGAGTAACTATAGCTTGACAATGCTTATTTTTAAAAATTAGATATTATTTTGTTTTTTTAAATGACTATATGTATACTTAATAATCTTCCTTCATCAGAAGAATAGAAAATCCTTCTATTGCTTTGGACATTGTTCCCAAAAGACCAGTGCTTTTGGACCGTCACCTTTCTTCTGGGGAAATTAATTCCAGATAACTTATGTTGAAATATTCTCTACATACTACACTGTCTCATTGTTTAAATGTGGCTGTTTTTGTTGTTGTTGCTGTTGTTGTTGTTATTGTTTTTGGTATTTTATAGAGGAATGGAAGGTTTCTTCAAGACACTAAAGATCCCAAATTATTTAATCCTTTATTACAAATTAAAGTAAGAAACATTAATTGCATGTGACATTGAAAGGAGGATATATCACTACAGTGCTAAATAGCATATAGCCTCTTGATATAGTCCACCACATATAATGCCTGCTGAAGTTTTCAAATGGCTTTAGAACCTATATGAAATCAAATGTAATTGTTTACTCTAACAGGAGATGCTATCTTGATGATTTTGGCATGATTTAATAGCTAATGTCAGTGAATAGACATTTATTAAACACCTCCTATGTATAAGGCACTGTTCCGAGTGCTGAGAAGACAAAACAAAAGTTGAGCATTCAGAAACTAATTTTTAGTCAAAGCTTCATTGGTGTAATGTCTGACAGTTTTAACTTATTATTCTTGGGCTGTTCTACCACCTAGCCTCAAAATGTAATGCTTTTCCTTTTTATATACTGTGGATTGACAGAACTTGCTCATGTTTTCTTAAAACTATGATCTAAGCATGGAACAACAAAAACAAGAAACATGTAACTAACCTTCATAGAAATGCCATAATGTAGTATGAAGGGCTGGAAGTGCTAGGGAACCATTAAAGTTTAGCGAATGATGGGGGGGAATGACATGGCCCAGACCTGTAAAATGTGCAAAGTTTGACAAAACTGTCACTTTGACAATTAACTTAAGGTAACATAATTTATATTAGCTATTCCCCAAATATATGAATAATTAGTTTTCAGTTTTTGCTGTTAGAAAAAAAGCTGTTATAAATATTTTTGTACTTATGGGTCTTCTTTCTCTCTTTTAGGAAAGTATCCTCTTAATACCTATCTCTGCTTCAAAGAGTATACAATTTAGTGTATAACGTAGTGTTTTATATATTAGTAAAGTAACAAAGTACTAATTATTGAATAATTTCATTGGGAAAGACCTCCAAAGGTAATTTTTTAAAGTTAAAATGTGAACTTTAAAAGTACCAAAATAAAGCAATATTTCATATAATAGAACACAAAGAAATTGTACATAAAAGTGAAGAAAGCTATTGTGTTTAGCTTGCTTTTCTTTTAATTTGTATCATAAATTCAATATTTGAAGTTAAAAGTTTCTTGTCATTTACTTATGGCCTTTTTTGTTTTTTTTTTTAAATGTTTCAGTGGCCCCTCTCTCTCTCTCTCTCTTTTTTTTTTTCTTTTTAACAGCCCTCTCCATTTTTCATCAGTTCTAACAGGTATTCCCAATGTTTTTCTGAAATTGTTTGTTATTTTTACATCATATTTTAATAGTATTCTATAACATTTCTATGTTATCATTTATTCAGCCAGTCCCCCGGTAGAAGGGCACTTCTCTTAGTTTCCATTTATTTGCCACTACAAAAGCAGCTGCTATAACTATTTTTGTACATATGCATTTTTTCCATTTTCCTTAATTTTTGTGGTGTGTGTGTGCGTGTGCGTGCGTGTGTGTGTGTGTACGTGTACTTAGTGGTGGTAAATTAGCTAGGTGGAGAGTGTGTCAGGCCTAAAGTCAGGGAGCTCATCTCCCAGAATTCAAATGTAGGCTTAGGCACTTAATGTCTCTGAAATCTGAACAAATCACTCAACTCTATTCCTCAATTCCCATATTTTTGCTTAGAAAACCCCAAGTGGTGTCATGAAAATTTGGACACAAATGAAATGACTGAATAACCATCACCACCTAGTAATGCTACTGAGTCAAGAAGAGAAATTTTAATTTAGTAACTTTATGGTTATACTTTCAAATTTCTTTCTAAGGTGGCTGTACCAATCCAGCAACAATGCATCAATGTGTGCCTATTTTCTTCCATCCCTGTAACAATTGTAATTTTCTTGTCTTCTTTGCCAATCTGATGAATGTAAAATTTAACTTCAGAGTTAATTTGAATTTCTATAATTATTTGTGATTTGACCAGAATTTAATATAATTGTTGATAGCTTGGATTTTTAACTTTGACAACTGCCTGTTCATATCCTCTGACTGCTTGCTTATATGTTGAATAATAATTCTTGTTCTTATCAATTTACCTCAGTTCATTATGTATTTTAATTATGAGACCTTTTACAGAATAAGAATTATCCATTTTATTTTCTGTGATTCTTTCTCTTATTGGTTATGAATTCTTCCTCTATCCATAGATCTGAAATGTACTTTGTTCTTTGCCACTATAATTCTTTATGAAGCAACTTAAATTACATCTATTTGTTTCTTATTTTGTTATATAATGCAAGATATTGATCCCACAGCTAATTTATCAGATTGCTTGTTTTTCCAGTAGTTTTGTTGAAGAATGAGTTCTTAGCTTAGTCATTTAAATTTGTGGATTCATGAAACACTATTCTGCAGTATTTGGTTAGGTCTATATCTTATATACCAAATATTTTCCAATGATCTACCTCTCTATTTTTTATTAAACTAGTCCGTTGTTTTTTTTTTTAAACGATTACTCTGGGGAGCAACTAGGTGGCACAGTGGATAGAGTACCAGCCCTGAAGTCAGGAAGACCTGCATTCAAATGTGGTCCCAGACACTTAAACACTTCTTAGCTATTTGTGACCCTGGGCAAGTCACTCAACCCCAATCGCCTCAGCTGAAAAAAAAAAAAAAAAGATTAGCATGTTGCAATATTGTTTGAAATGTTACAACTTGGCCTTCTTATTTTCCGTTTTTATTATTTTTCTTGGTTATTTATTTGGCTTTTATCTAGTTGGTACAGAATCTGAGCTAAAGCTTTGTCAAGTTTTGCACATATAGCATGTTTTGTTTTAAAATATTTTTAGTGATCAATTTTACATTACAAATTTTGTGCATTTTTAATAAATTTGACTAACAAGAAGGTATTCTTAATGTCCAAGTTAAATCTTTTTTTATCATTTTATTCTTCATTGGGTAGAAACCTATATTTCTCATAAATTCAGTCATTTATTTTGTAGTATTTTCAAGGAAAATCAAGGAAGACCATTCAGTTTTCCTTACATAAAAATTTCATATCACTTACATAAGAACTATTAGTGTACCCAAAATATAGTTGTTAAAATTATCAAAAATTTTGTTAAGTTTATCAGCAGTAATAACTTAGTAATAAGTGATTTTCATTATATTTTGATGTTTAGAGCTGTTATAGCATTTATATATAGATAAGATTTTTTAATCTTTGTAAACATTATTTTAAAAACCTTGCTTTTTCATTGTACAACCATAACCCATTTAAAGATATTTTGGAATAAAAATTAATTTTTATACAAATAAACAACTTAATTGGAGATAAATTTTTTTAAGTGTTAGGAATGGTTACCTTTGCAGCAATTGAATAAAAACCTAATTTATCACATGTAGCTTCATAATATATACAGAGAAACGAGAGAGAATTTATATTTTGCTTGCAATGTGTCATCATGGTTTTCTTTGTCACCTTTCTGAAATGTATCTTTTATATATTTTCAGTGTTTCAGTTGAGAGACTGGGTCATACATAGGTTTTTGGACTTAAACCTACACAGTTATTTTTTTCCTTGTCAGTAATCATAGTGCAGAGCCACAAAGCTTTAGGTTTTTATTACTTTCCATTTTTATTTCTTAGAACTCTAATATATGTAATTTTTTCCCCTTGAAAATCCTTTCTTAGAACTCTAGCCTTAGGTTTCATTAGATAAGGACCTTAAAATTTTTAGAGGTAGTATGATATAGAGTTTAAAAAAAAAATCCTGAGAATAAAATCAGAAGATTGTGGGTATGGATATGCATTTATGTGCCCATCTTGGCTTTCCCGTTTCTTGCCATATGTTCTTGGTCAAGCTACTAAATCCTTTTGAGTCTGTTCATTTTAAAAATAATACTTGTCTTATTTAACTCACAGGTTCTTTTAAAGCTCAAATGAGATAAAGAAATGAAAATATCTTTTAAACTGTTTATACCAGTGCTCTGTACTTTACATTAAGTATTGCTTAATGTATCTTTTAAATAATTTTAAAGCAGTTTTTTCTGACCTTAATAAACTTCAACTAAAATGAGCATTTTGATGTACAGAGTAAAAACAGAAAAAGGATTGTACTTCATACTTTGAATCACTATTATGTATACCTTACTATTGTTTATATGTATATAAAAAGTTCATTGTGTAAATTTGTTTTCTTGCTTAAATGTAATTACTTCTGGCAAAAGTACTATTTTTACCTGTTATGCTTTCTTAATTGATTTGAGAAAATTTGTTATTTAATATTAACAACATTTAATTTTAGTTTTATTCACTAGTATTCATTGTATTGTCACTCCCATTTTATTTTTAAAAATATACTTAGATTAATATATTTTCTTTTGTATGCTACCTCCATGTCCCAGTTATGTGGCTGGTAGTAGACACCAGATGATGGTAGGCACCAAATGTCATTGGATCATGTGAAGAATTCACAATGGCCTTTCATATGGTAGGTTTATTTAGGGAATAGATTACAAATAAAATGAAAGATACAGTAGACACCAGGAATGGTAAATATGAAAAAGTTGGGAGAGCATGGGGGGGGGGGGGGAAGGAAGAGAGTGTCTTTGTTTCAGGGAGAAATTTAGGACTATTTAAAGGAGCTTTGCAATTTTTGCAATATTTTTATGTTGATATTCCCAAATCTACCTATGTTGTCTAAACCTCTCTACTGTCCTCCAAACTTGAATTTCCAACCACCTTTCTGAATTCCTTATTGTTCTCCCTAAAGCTTCTCCTCTGCCAAATTTCCTTATTACTATCAAACCTACAAATCTACTCCCTGGACCTGAGGCTGGAAATCTAAGAACACACTTGAGTCTTCAATTTCCTTCAACCCCATATCTGATCTGTTACCAAGATCTATTGATTTTACCTTTCTAACATATCTTGAATATGCCCATTTCCCTTCTCTGCCTCTATTCTGGTGATATAGGATTTCATCACCTCATGCCTGAACTACTGAAATAATCTATTTGTTAGTTGGTTTGCTACAAGACTCTCCCCCACTGTAGTCTAACTTTTAGTCATCTATCGAAATGTATAAATCCAACCAAATTATTCCCATTCTCTGTAAACTCTAATGACTTCCTATCATCTCCAGGATAAAATGTAAAATCTAATGTTTAATGTCCTTCATAAACCTAGCTTATCGCTCCCCACAACTTTCCAACCTTAAACCCAGTGAAATTGGCTCCTTTCTGTCCAATCCCACCCCCCAATCTCTTGGTTGTATACATTTTCTTTAATTGTTCCCTGTGCATGAAATGCTGTCTCTCCCTTATCTTTCCGTTCTGACTTCCCTGATCTTCTCTTCTTCAAATCCCAGCTAAAATCCCACCTTCTACAGGAAAGCATTTCCCAATCCTCCTTATTTCTGGTGCCTTCCCCTCTGTTAATTATTTCCTATTTTTCCTGTTTAAATATAAGCATCTGTACATATTTGTTTACTTGTCTCTTCCATTAAACTGTTGAGTTCCATAAGGGAAAGAACTGTCTTAGGTCTTTCTTTGATCTCTTAGAATATATATCTTATAGAAGTTTTACTGGGTCAGATAGCTATTCACAGTTTAGTAATATTTTGGGGGCATAATTCTAGAATGATTAAACCAGTTTGCATTTTCACCAACAGTACATTCACATATGTTATATATCTATTTTCTTGGGCCCTCTAGCATTTTTCATTTTTCTTTTTTATCAGCTTTACCAGTCAGATAGTTGTGAGGTTGTACTTCAGTTATTTTAATTTTTATTTCTCTACTTATTAATAATTTAGTTATTTTTTTTAAATGACTATTGATAGGTTCTAATTTTTTCTTTTGAAAAAAATGGCTGTTCATCTCCTTGAATCATTTCTCAATTGGGGAATGGCCCTTATTCTTGTGAATTTGAATGAGTTTCTGGTATATCTTAGAAATTGAACCTTTTGCTATAAAGTTTTCTGCTTTTAAAATTTTAGGTAAATAGGTTTTGCTTCTGAACACCATAAAGTAAGGAATTAACATTATAAAGTAAGGAATAGGTAAAAACTGCAAAGATTGTAAAGGAGCATTATTAAATGTTCAGTCAGTCTTACTGCATTACAGCATTAAGTACTTGCTGTGTGCCTAATGCTGTACTCAGGATTTAAACAAAAATCAATTAGTCTTTGCCGTCAAGGAGCTTGTGTTCCAAAAAGCATAATAGCTATTTATAAGATATGGATAATGTAGATACAAGCCTGACAGAAACCTATGTACTATGAAAGTAATGAATAAAAATGGTCAGAATAAATATAATATTGACAATTAAAATAAGATGTCCCTTTAACTAGTTGGTTATGCTAAAATAATATATTTTAAGTTGTGAATCTAAAATTTTAATCCACAACACTTAAAAATATATTGAAATGAAGATCTAGCTAACTGGAAGGATTATGGTAATCTTTTATATCCTATACTTTATGCACAGTGACTTTCATATAGTGATTATTATTTGGTATCATAAGTTGAATTGATAAGTATATTGACGATCAACTAGTTCAGTTTCTTATTTTAAAGATGAAGATCTGAAAAGTTGAAGGGGTGACTTTTGACTTGCCTTCAGTCCCATGAAGAGTAAGTAGCAGAGCAGAGTTTATTCTATGCTCTGTGTGTCTAAGTTTACATGTATATCATTAGATAAACATATATAGTATCCTCTTTTTTTTTTTTAAGCTTATCAAAGATATGTTTCATTGATTGGGGGGAGGGAGTAGTTGAAGATGAAATATTCAAATATTTGAAGGAATTACCATGTCAAAAAGATTTTAGATTTATTCAATGTAGCAAAGACTTAATAAGATGGGAACTGCAGGGCAGCAGATCTTGACTTGTCATAAAGAAGAACTTCAGTGAAACTTATCATTTATTACTTTTTTATTATCTGCAAAGCACTTCCCCTCAATGGTAGAGATGCAGAGGTAAAAAGTTTTAGCTCCCCAAAAAATAAATACTGAGAGTGGTTGGATGGTGTTATAACATTTACCCAGATAAGTAAACACCATATATAGATACAGGTGATTCTTCGTAAGTTATATATATGAGATTGTTGATAGCTTCTAGATATATATTTATGTTGCCATTGATAGGTTGTGTGTGTATGTGTATGTTTGTATGTTAAAATCCCAAGTAATTTGTGTGGGGAGTAGAGAGTTTTAACAACTAGGTGGTAGGGTGGGTGGAAGTAGGTCAGAAAAGACAGCTTTGAAGGGCTGCTAGGGATTATAAGAGGAGAACAAGAGGGAAAGCATTCTAGGCAAGGGGGCCAACCTGTACAGATTAGTGGAGGTGGCAGATGGAACATCTTATGTGAAACAGAGTTCCTAAGGGACATTATCTTATCAGTCTGTAATCATAACTTGGAATCACATTTATATAACAAGTTAAAAATCTCAGCATCAGTGTGTTTATTTTATCTTAAGAATAGTAGTTCAGACTTGGGGTCCATGAGATTTTTATTTTATTTTCTCATACAGTTCTATTTCAATAGAATTCTTTCTTTTCTTTTTTTAAAGTACTGTGTATTTTATGCATTTTTAAAATATTCTGATAATGGGTTTGTTGACTTCATTAGATTGCCCATAGGGACAGTGGGGGTGGGGTGGGTAGGAAAGGTGAAGAACCCTTGTCCTAGAGACAAGTAGGAGCGTTGGAAATCAATAAGTGGGATGACATAGTCTGGATAACATGATTATTGGAGATTGGAATAATGAGAGTCTAGAAGTAGGAAAACTACTTCAGAAATTTTTCAGTGAAAGGTGATGAAAGCCTGAACTTGAGTGATGAATGGAAAGAAAGGGACCAATTTTGAGAAAGGTTGTGAAAGTAACATTAATAAGGCCTGGAAACTGATTTGATAGAAAGTGTGGGAAAATGAAAAGTTGAAGATGATCCTAAAGTTGAAAACCTGGATGGTTACAAAATTTAAAATGTGACAGGGGAGATTTGAGTAGAAAAATAATTGGTTCTCTTTTGGTTATGTTAAGATTGAGATGCCTGAAGGACTTGGTTTAAAGCGTAACACACAATTGATATAGAATTTTTGCTCTCATAAGGAGAGAATGGGGATGATGATGACTAACAATCAGAATTGTCTTAAAATGGAATAAATTGTTCTATGAGAATAATAAGTTCCTTATTATTGAAGATTGTTATTAGATGACAGTATTACTTATATTTAGTAAAAGGTTGGACGAAATTGCTTTAAGGATCTTTTTATGTATGAGATTTGAGTTTTTGAGAAATTTGAGATGTAATGAAGTCACAAATATACAGTTGTGTATGTTTTGTGTATTTATACACCCCTGATATATACACACACCCATTACTATTACTTGATACTATAGAGGAACAGTTTTCAACCTTTCTGGTCTCAGGACTCCTTAAATTTTTGAGTTCCCTGTAAAGAACTTTTGTTTATAGGTTATATGTGTTGATATTTACCATGTTAGAAATTTAAAATGTTAGTATTATGAAAGCAGTATTTAGCTTTGAGAAAGGATCTCAGAGACTCCCAAGAGTCCTGAAATCACAGGAAAAACTTTGTAGAAGATACAAAAGAATATGAGCAAGATTTTTGTCATCTAGAAACCTGTGACATTATTAGGGAAACAATTAAAGAAACTAATTAGAGAAAAAAATTGTATTAAATCCTGACTATAAAGGCAATAAAAAGTTCAGAAAAGGAAGAAATCACAGTGGGCTATAATAGATAGGGAAGACTTTAGAGAGAAATTGGGATTTGGAGAAAGAGGATGTGGAAGGAGAAGGAAGAGATAGCCAGCTGAAGCCAAGGCTGATAGTAAATGTGGGATACTGTGAGATCAGCCTAAAGATGAAAGTATATGTCATGTTATAGTGGGGAATAAGATCTTACCTCTCTCTCTCTCTCTCTTTTTTTTTTTTTTTTTTTTTTTGGCTTCTATGATCTTTGTACATGTCATTTAACTTCACTGGGTCCTAGTGAAGACCTCTGTCAGTAAAATGAGGGATTTGTTCTAGATGAATAAGATCCTTTATTGCTCTAGATCTATGCTTCTGTAAACTGAAGTTAGATTAGGATAGGGCTAGATTATAGACGGCTTTAAGACTATATCTGAATTTAGATTCAAGGTTGTAGGACAGTAATGTCGAATTTGAATAGAAACTGGAACCATTTATCCAAATATAAGAATCATTTTGGGACATTATGTTGAAAACTTTAATGTTTTCATATTGCCTATAATTTATTGTATTTTTATTTAGCAAATTTTTTTCAAATCTGATTTGAGTTGCCTTTTTGGACCACATATGACACCTATTGTAGGAAGCATGGAGTGGTTTAAGGTCCTTTGTCAAGGTCCTTTGGTCTTGAAAGTTATATTTAATAAAAGATTATTCTGCCATTATTATATAAACTGTTTGGAGGTAAAAGAGATTAATGATATTGTTATACATGTATTGTTTATAGTCTTATTTGTACATTATACACATTATACACACATAGGCACAACCATGCATACAATTCAGCATTTGAATGTAAACTTCTTGAAGGCAGGGACTATTAAACTTTTGTTTTTGTGTATCCAGCATACAACATGGAGCCTGACACATAATAGGCTTTTGATTAATATTGTTGATTTATTTGACTGATACCTTAACTGTAGATACTTTGTATCTCTTGTGTTTTTATTATAGTTGAGGTAGTATATATTAGTGAATAGAGTATTGACCGCAGATGTATTTGACCATACAAACAACTGTGTGTAAACAAGATCTATATAGGCTGAATTGGAATTTAACTGAAGAAAGGCTCTAGAAAAGCAGTTCTCAAAAGTGTGGTCCAGCTTTCATGGGATCATTCATTGACTTATTCTTGCTATCTCAAGAGTCATTAGTGATTTTTTTTCAGTTAGCATTTGTATCTTTATTCTATTTGGTTAATTCTACTTTTTAAGGAGTTTTTTCTTCAGTCAGTTATTTTCTTTTTCTAAGCTGTTGAATCTCTTCATGCAAACCTCTCGTTTCTATTCCCTTTTTTTTTTTTTTTTTTTTTTTTTTTTTTCTTCTACCTCTCTTACTTGCCTTTTAAAGGTACTTCCAAGAAGCCTCTGGACTTGAGACCAATTCATATCAGTCTTTGAAATTTCTTGTGTGGACATTTTGTTCTTGTCTGAGTTTGTATTTTCGTCTTCCCTGTCATTATAGTAACTTTCTGTGGTCAAGGTTCTTTTCTGTTTCTTGCTTATTTTTTTTCTTTTCTTTTCTTTTGTTATTTCCTGTTTTTTCCCCTTCCTTTTTTTTTTTTTTTTTTTTTTTTTTTAAAGTGGAGCTCTACTCCTGGAGTAATGGGGGCACTGTCCCAAGCTCCCCTATATAGCTCTGAGCCTAGGTGTTGGGCATATGGGCTCCTTGTGTTTATAACTTTGCCTGTTCTGTTCATAGTTTGCCTTTTGAGCTGCAACTGGAAGTTGTCTCATTGATTTGTTCCTTTACTGAGCCGGAACTGAGGGTTGTAGCTGCTAATTTGTTGTGATTAAGACTGTCATCTTGGCTTTCCCAAAGTCTGTCTGAGCTGAGCTGAACACCCTTTTCACCTCAGTGAGACTGACCTTTCTTGAAGTTTTTCCATTCTATCTTGAGCTGACGAGTAATTTCATTCCATCAGACTCTATTCCGAGGCTTGGTTTCATGTGGTATTTGAAGGAAACTGGGAGAACTCAAGCAGCTTCCTGGTTTTATTCTGCCATCTTTGCTCCCCCCTTGAAAGTTCATGGGGTCATTGAGGTTAAAACTTTTCATAATCTAATTTAATTTCTAACAAGATAAATATTTGTAAGTAAACATAAGCAAAAACTCTTTGAAGAGTCCTGAGATCAAAAAGTTTAAGAATTATTCAAATATAGTATCCACCATAATAATGTGTATATATAACAGTTTTGCATATCTAGTCACACAAATGTCCACTTGCTGACTGACTGCTTTAGATAGATCTCTAATACTATAATTGACCAGTAATATGTTTATTGAGTGATATATCTAGGAATGAAAGATTCCTTAAAATTGAATTTTTTTTATTCTTTCCTGTGTTTTTAAAATTTGTTTGTCAAGGAAGGAATCTTCTGACTGATGAGTTTAGAATTCCTACTAGTTGATTTTAAGTTTCAGAAATAAACTTATTAGAGATTTTAAAATTTGGAGAACACTGACAATTTTGGTATTCATTTTTAAAGATCTGAATCTTTGCAATTTAGACTACTGAAAAATCACTGCTTAAAAAACTTGAATAACCAAAATTAAAAATGGCAGATTTACTTTGTAAATATCTACTTGGGGGAAATGTTTCCTTTTTGAAGGAAAAAAAAATTTTTCGGATTAATTTTTTGTTTTGTTTTGTTTGTCCTACAGAGATGCTGGTTGCAAGTTTTGGAGAACAGCCATTTCTGTTTAACACAACTTTTTAAATTTCTTACAAGATTCCTTGGAAATAGCCTGACTTGTGATGGACCATAGGAATACTGCTATGTTAGGAGTGGGTACCGACTCCGAAGGATTTTCAAGGAAGAGTCCTTCTGCTGTCAGCACTGGAACACTGGTTAGTAAGAGAGAAGTGGAACTAGAGAATAGCACTAAGGAAGAAGAGGATCTTTGGAGGCGGAATAGGGACAGAAACATTGAGACAGGGAAAAATGATGGTTTGACTGATGCACAGCAGTTTTCTGTGAAAGAAACAAACTTTTCAGAGGGAAACTTAAAGTTGAAAATTGGCCTTCAGGCTAAGAGAACTAAAAAGCCTCCTAAAAACTTGGAGAACTATGTATGTCGACCTGCTATAAAAACAAGCATTAAGCATCCAAGGAAAGCATTGAAAAGTGGGAAGATGACAGATGAAAAAAATGAACTTTGCCCTTCAAAACGAGTAAGTAGGATTCTTTAAATTTGAATTTCTTTTCCCATTATTAATCTGTGAATTTATCTGTTGACTCATATTCTGTGTGTTACAGAAAACATCTGAAGTCCATTAATGTTATACAGTTCTCATGAAGAGTAAGCAGTACGTTTAAAAGCATGACATTATGAAGAGTATTAAAGATTAAGGGAATTTGTGTGTATGTGTAGTGTATTGCATATAGATTTATAAATGTTCACATCCTATGTAATTATGGCAGATATTTAGGCAAAGTACTCAGAGTTGCTCTCCTTTTTACTGTGTTTATTAATAGGATCAGATAATGTTTCATTTCACTTGTTTTCTATTTTAGACTATGTCGGGAATATATATCTCCACATTGCAAAACAACATGTATGTTACACATTGGAGGAGGGGAGAAAAAGTAGGTTTAACATTTGAACTGAAATCTTAACCTCACTGATTGAATTTGTGACATGTCTAGATTTTATTCTTTTTATTACCTTTTTATGTTTTAGTAGTTTTATTTTTTCCAGTTACATGTAAAACAGTTTTTTTTACATTTGTTTTTAAAATTTTGAGTTCCAGATTCTTCTCCTTGTGAAGTTGTATAAAACTTTTCCATAAAAGTCATGTTGCAAAAAAACCTAAATCATAGATTTCCCCCTTAAGAACCTTAAGGGGGAAAAAAATAAAAATAAAAAAAATAAAAAAGTATTCTTCAGTTTGTATTCAGATACAATAAGTTCTCGCTCTAGGTATGAATAGTATTTTTCATCATAAATTCTTCAGTGTATTCTTGGATTGTTTTACTGAGAATAGCAAAATCATTCACAGCTCATCCTCCCACAACTTTGCTCCTTACTATATATACAGTACATTTCACTTTGATTGAGCTGGTGAAGAACTTTTCAGATTTTTCTGAGAGCATCCTGCTCATCTCTTCTTTTCTCTTTTTCTTTTCTTTTTTGCTGAGGCAGTTGGGCTTAAGGGACTAGCTTAGGGTCACACATGTAGGAAGTGTTAAGTGTCTGAGACCAGATTTGAACTTAGATCCTCCTGACTTCAGGGCTGGTGCTCTATCCACTGTACCACCTAGCTGCCCCCTCCCTCCCCCCCCCCTTTTTTTTAAATAGCGTTTTATTTTTCAAAATAAATAGAAGCAAATACTTGACACATTTATTGATGTATTTTTACAAATTATAAGCTCCATGAATAGTTATCATTGCATAGATTTTAGTAAAGGGGCAGCATCAGTAGAGGCTTAAGTAATGCTCTCTGAACAGGTCATTTTAAATATTGAAGAAAAAAGAAAAAAAATCAGAGAAAGAAAGAAGTAAGAAAATGAAGTACACTGGATAATGAACCCTCAGCTGCTTCATATGCTATATAGGCTGGCTACTGTCATGTACCATATGGCTAGATTCTGGAATAATAGCACCCTCCAACGGCAGTTTCCTAAATAACATCTTAGGGGTTTAGAATTCTAGTTCTTTCAAAAGCAGTTATCTTTACCAACTCCCCTTACCTTTGTGTATACTTAACACTTAAATGTGATGGGTTTTTTTTCTCCCAGTATCAATAAAAACAGCATTTAATGGCTTCATTTCCACTGATAATAATTCATGAGGTACCCTTGATAAATAATTGTGAGGCATTTTCTCTTTTAAGCAGATGTCAGAAGTTATGAGATCAGTAAAAGATAATTATTCTCATAGTTCTGTTCCTAGCTCAAAGACCTTATTAGGATAAAATTAAAATAAATAGGAAAAATTTAAATTTCTAGAGATTATTAATATTTGAGACTACAACATTTGTTTCTTAGAAGCAGAACTTGTCATATTCTATTCAACTATATCCTTTATCTTGGAATTTTAAAAAGTGAATGACCAAGCTTGGAATAGTTTTGACTAGAGCACTCTTTATAGTGATTTTGATTCTAACCAGTTTTTGCTTAATGTTTTGTTTATTTTTTGAGGAAAATAGAACTTTTTATGAAAAGGAGACTGTAAAATATAGTAAATTATATAGTAAATACAGGTCATGATCAAGAAATGGAATATTCTGGGTTTAAAATAATTACCGTAAAGTATCATGCATAGATTACTAGTTGGGGGAAAATAATGGTATCATAAAATATTATACAAAATTTTATATTTGATTTAGAAGACTCTTGAGTCTCTTTGAAAGAGTTTTAGTATCAGCTTTATAGATGTTGTATTAAACATGTGTGAAAATTTTCAGTTAGTAGTTTTCTGTTGCAGTGCCAGATAACAGAATTTATTGTACTGTCAAAATTTGATGTAAATAAAAGACATTTAGTTAATATGCTTTAGCTTCTATATGAAAATAATTTCCTTTGTCATCATTTTAATTGTCAAATATTTGAAATATCAGCATTTCTGAACTCATATTATTTAGATATGAGAATAAGATTAAAATTAATAATTAAAGTTAATGATTTATACTTATAATTCAGGGACAGAGTTTGTTTTAGTTTGGCTAGAATATAGACTGCATAGATAGGAAGGTAGATTCGTGTCAGATTGTAGAGATCATTAATTTCAAGAAGAAGGTTTGAATTTTACTTAGGAGGGTAGTGGGTAACGTTGAAGATTTTTGAGCTGAGGCATGATTTGACAAGATTTCTATATAAAAATAGTAATCTGGCATCAGAATAAAGGATAGATGTGAGTGGTTAGAGAATTAAGGTGGAAAAATATATTAGGAGGCTACCTTATTAGTCCAGCTGAATGCTAATTAACAAGTGCTTTGCATTAGATAATAGCAGTTGGAATGAAGTGGGTACTTCAGGAATAGGGAAGGTTAAATGTGGGACATTGCAGAAATATAATTTATATGATATAGTAACTGATTGGACATGAGGGGCAAGAGGGAAAATATCCAAAGATAATGCTCCGATTAAAAAAAAAAATGAAGATTAGTTGAATGATGATGCTATTTACAGAACAATAGTGAAATTAGGCAGACCTTGAATTAGTTGACCTGTACATATTCTTTGGCTCAGCATACTACTAAGTAGGCCTATACCCTATAGAAAGGAAAAAGATGCCAAAATATTTATATCAGTTTTTTTTTTGTGGTGACAAGAACTGGAAATGAAGGAGGTGGCCATAAATTGGAGAATTAATGCGAGAACTGGTAATAGGGAAGGCTTCAGAGAAACCTGATGAGACTTGTATGAAGTAAGGAGAATTAAGTGAGCCAGGATCAGGACAAAAATTGATAAGGTGACAACAATATTGTAAAATATACAAAATACAAGAAGATATTCCATCATATATAAGATGGTACTTGATTGGTGTCTTTAAAAAAAAAAAAGATATTCATTGAAGCTAAATAAGTAGGAAATCCATCTCAAGTATGAGGGACAGTCAGCCAGTGAAAAGGCATAAAGGCTGAGATGGAATGTTGAATGTGAGGAACAGAGAGAAATCCTTTCTGGCTGAATCAAAGATTGTATCATTTTCAATATCATTTCAAATGAAATTGTTATTGTAGGGAGCTATTAAGCGTTGACTGAAGGAGAGGAGTGACAGGATCATATCTGTTTAAAGAAAATCATTTGCTTCAATTTGTCAGATGAACTGGACTTGAGGGCAAGACATTAAAAGGCTATTTCAGTAATCCAGGTGATAGGTGATAAAGACTTGAATTAAGGTGGTATCTGTGTGAATAGAGAGAATGGGTTAAATGTGAGAAATGTTGTGGAGATTATAATGGCAAGATCTGACATTAAATAGATACATGAAGTGATGTAGAGAAAGGAGTTCAGAATTATTCTGAGATTGCCAACCTGGGAGAATTTTTTTAGGTCACACTCCCTGTGTTTTACCATTGTGTGATGATGTTAGAGGGAGAGCCTAAAAGTGACAATGGGGAACTAGAGATATCCATCTCTCTCCACGTTTATCCTTCATAAGCTGGAGTTGCTCTAGGTTATACCCTTTGTATTCCTTTAGTTCAGTTTTATAGTTACTTGGGAAAGATCATAGCACACACTAGGTAAAGTAGTCAACTGTTGAACTGAGTGACCTGGGCATTGAGAGATCACTGGGTAATATAGCTTTCTTATGTCCTTTAAGGGATATTTAAATAGGGGATAAAGGCTAATATGCCCCAACATTTACTGAAGTGATTTTGCAGAATCTACTAAAGAATCAAGAACCCCCCCCCAAAAAAAAAAAATAATTAAAAAAAAGAATCAAGTAACCCCCTTATGGACCTATACAATCCATAGTGATGCTTGATAAAATCAAATATATTTGATTTATATATTTAAATAATATAAATAATATATAATATATATAAATAATATATTTAAATGATATTCCATTGTATCCTAGTTCAGACCTTTATCATCTATCTCTCACTTGATCTGTTCCTTCATGAACTTCCAATAGCCTTTTTTTTCCCACCTTTTTTATTTTTGAGTTCCAAATTCTCTCCTTTCCTCAATCCTCTCCCCTGCCCACTGAGAAGTAAGAAATATAATACCCATTATATAAATATGATGTCATGCAAAACATTTTCACATTAGCCATGTTCTTTCCCTTCTCCCTTGCAAAATAAAAAGGTTAAGAAAAAAGTGAAAAAGATGCTTTTGTTTGTACTGAGTTCATCATTTCTCTCTTTGGATGTGAATGACATTTTTCATGGAATCCTTTGAAATTGCGGAGGATCATTGTAGTAATCAGTATTTCATAATTGATTATCATAATTTTGCTGTTACACAGTGTACAGTGTTCTTGTTCTGCTCACTTCACTTTAGTTCACGCCCAAGATTTCTCTTGAAAGCATCCACTTCATCATTTCTTATAGCACAATGCTATTCTATCAGAATCTGTCTGGACCTGCTCACTAGAGGATTTCAGTACCAGCCTGCATCCTGATTGTGGGTGAGGAGTGCAGAGTGGAATTCACAAAGATGGTCAAATAGGAGTCCATTTATTCAGAATTTTCTCATCCTTATATACCCTAATAAATTTATATAATTATAGCATACTATGCATGCGCTAACTATATATTGAGCATGCAGGCCCACATAAACAACTTGCTATTGTGTGCAGATGTCTCCTTGCCACTTTAGTATAACTATTTTAATTACAACACGGGTTGTCATGCTCCCTGACTTCTCAGGAAAGCTGAGATGCCCTTAGGGGGGGATGAGGAGCCAAGCCAGGCAGGATTCCTTTTAATAGATTAAAGATTCTTTTACCTTGCCCAGGGTTCCCCACTATCTATGACCCTTTACAAGAATCATATATTGTAACTTGTTCAGCTATTCCCCAATTGATGGACATCACCTTGATTTCCAATTCTTTTACACCACAAAAAGTGCTGCTTATATAGATCCTTTCCCATTTTTTCATCTCTTTGGTTATCTCTAATAGCAGTATTATTAAGTCAAAGGGTATGCATAGTTTTATAACCTTTAGGACAAAAATTGTTCTCCAGAATAGTTAGACCAGTTTACAATTTCACCCACAGTGTGTATGTCCCAGTTTTCCCACATATCTTCCAACATTTATCATTTTCCTTTTCCATCATATTGCCCAATCTAATAGCTGTGAGTATCTAGAGTTGTTTTAATTTCTGTTTCTCTAATTATTAGTAATTTAAGAACCTTTTTTACTTGGATGTTGATAGGTTAGATTTTTTCATCTAAAAACTGCCTGTTCATATCCTTTGACTATTTTTCAATTAGTGAATGAGTCTCTTATCTTTAGAAATTTGAATGTTTCCTGCGTATTTGAGAAATGATACCTTTATCAGAGAAACTTGATAAAATTTCTCTTGCCTCTCACTCCTTTCCCCCTTCCCCCTTTCAGTTTCCCAGCTTTCTTTCTGATTTTGACTGCATTGATTTTAATGTAAAACTTTAACTTCATATAATCAAAATTATACATTTTGCCTCCCATGATCTTCTGACTCTGATCATAAACTCTTCCCTTATTCATAGATCTGACAGGTAATTTTTCTCATGTTCCCCTAATTTTCTTGTGATATCACTCTTTATGTCACATCATATACCTTATCTTGATACATGGGTATGAGATAGTGTTGGACTGTGCCTACTTTCTGCCTGACTACTTTCAAGTTTTCACAGCTATTTTTGTCACATGGTGAGTTCTAGCTTTGATCTTTAGGTTTATTCAACACTAGATTACTGTCTTCATTCTGTATAGTATACCCAATCTATTCCATTGACCAACCACTCAATGTCTTACCTGGTTCTACATAGTTTTTCTGATTACTTCTTGGTGTAGTATATTTTTGAGATCTAGTAAGTGACTGAGGCAGGATTTTTATTTCGGTCTTCAGATTCCAAGTGTAGTATTGTGTCTCCTGCACCACTTAGTTATTGCTAGGTAGCTTACTATTAATCTTATTAAGTACTTACTATATATAGCAAACCTAAAATGAAAAAAGGTAGAGTTGGATTTATAATACTTGGGTTCATTCCAGACCATAGCTGTGTAAATTTGGGCAAGTTACTTTATCTCCAGGCCTCATTTTACTTACCTGTAAAATAAAAGGGTTAAAAAAAAAAATTAAAATCTCTCCTATTTTCTGTATTCTGTGATTCAGAAAGAAAAATCCAAATAACTAGACAAAGAGACTTAGATAGGGCGCAAGCCACCTAGTTTTAGGATACAATGTATTTCAAATTAAAAGTAGTAGTCCTATTGAGACCAAAGTAAATTTATTCACTATCCCTTTACCTATTAATTTTTAATAGGGCAGAAATGGGATTTCAACAGTTTCTCATAATCATATACAGGGTCTTAACTCATTCAAAAAATTTCAGGAATGTTGATACAGATTCAGTTGTATTTTAAAAAAAAATTTAAAAATGAAGGTGGCAGGCATAGTATTTACTTGTAGTTATCATATGCGAACTGTATGAGATGCAAAGATCCTAACTCAAATTGACTGCTCAGAGGCATGGTACATAAAGAAAGTTTCTTTATTTCGATTCTCCTGAGAAGTGGAGCAGTCCCTTCACCAGAAAGTCTGGAGCAAGAAAAGCCAATTTTACAGAAGTAATGAGCATAGTTACTTAGTCAAGGTTTACAGAAACTCTGTTTGCCCACCCATCTCCTGTTAATCCTCTTAAAATCATTGGGCAACTCCATTTTTATTTCTTATTTGTCTTTGGAATACAAGTGGGCTTTTTGTGGTACCAGGGTCTTAGTTAAGTAATAACTATTTCAAAAATGTTATTAAGAAAAAGTGATCTGTTTTGCTTCAAAGGTAAATAATCAATTAAGGAAGAGGGGTTAAAGGTTTCTAAATTACTCAGCTCGTAACTGAGATTTGGTCTCTTTCAGGCTTTTCTCAATCAATTAGATAGGAATGGAAACTTTCTTGTATATCTCCTGGCCATTAAACAATTAGTAGGTTTTTCTCCAAGCAGTTGAGTAAAGGTCAAGGAGTGATCTCTTAAATATTTTCTGCTGAAAGAGCAAGTCTTTGCTCTTCTCCCAGAGCCTAATGATTAAACAGAGTCTTGGTGCTGAGTCTTGAATTATTATTATTAAGGTCATTATTTTGAGTAGTCCTCAGTTTCCCGTTTCACTCATAACTAATTGCAAAAAGAAGAAATTATTGAATATTCTTTTCCAAGAAATGGGAGAAAATAGTTCTACCCCTGACATTATGAAAGATGACCTTGACCTTGAGCATAAGTTCAGTTGTGTATTTATTAAGCTACCAAAATATTCTTTTGTAACAAATTATTCTTTGTAACAAATTATAAAAGAACATTTCTAAACAATTTTGTTGAGACAAAAGAAAAATCCAGTATAAACAATAGATTAACATACTTTGTTAGAAACAATGGGCTAATATTTGTTACACTGAAATGATTATTCTGAAGAGCCAGAGGAGCTCATCTGAACCAAGGTTTAAGACTTAATGTCAGCTTAATACTTTGAGGTACACTGTAGTGTTAGCTTTGTTTATGTTCCCTATATAATAAAATATATTGACATTTACTTCACTGGACCCATAAATTCTTCAGTATGATTAACCTTTTCCACCAATGCAGATGGTAAGCTGTCTTTACCTTCTCATCCCTGTAATCCTTGTCAGTGTTTCCCTAAAAAGAAACATGCCTCTGGCACTTTAAATACTTTTTTATGCATGCCACTACAAGACCTAAGTGATTACTAAGTGGGAAGCATTATCCAAAGCAGGATCCAAAGTTTGTGGATACAAATTCAAGACAGACAGACATTCTTTGCTTTTAAGGAGTTAATATTGTAATGGGGGAAAACTAGAAAACTATACACATCAGAAAGCAGAGAGTTTAAGGGAGCTTTTGCTCATTTTATCTCCCAAGACCCCAGAAAAGTAGGTGCTTTGATTTTCCACATTCTACAGATGGAGAAACTAAAACCAGTAAAGGTGAAGTGATCTGTCTAGATCATATAACTAGAAGCCCTGAGTAAAGTTTTGAATTTATTCTGTGTAGATACTCAGGTCTTACTCTAGGTTTAACACTCATTCCACTGTATCACCTATAATTTTTGCCAGTAATTTTTCCAGTTTTATGTATTCTTGATTGTATCTTTTATGTCACTTACTGAATGCAAATCAGTGTTGGTAATATGCAGAATATCATATGTCTTTCAGTTGCCCTTGAGTACCCCCTCAATTTTAATTATTAAGAATTTGTGGCTCTTTTTGTTACTGTTTTTTAACTGGGTTCTGGTATTGGGAAGGATTTGAAATTTAACTGAAATGCTGAATGGTTTGCCAAATTCACTGTAACCTGCTCATTCTTCTTTTAGTTGTAGTCTCATTGTCTAGCCTGTAGTCTGGATTTCTTGGATTAATACAGTGACTTGACCAACAATCTGAATGTCATAATTTGAACATTTTTTAATGATTTGGTTTTCCTCCATTGAGGAGAACCATTAGGTCTTTCATATTTCATTGTTAGCAGTATGAAATTATCCATAAACAAGAGTATCTGAAAAACTGTAAAGAATTATGTTTATATTTTGATTTGGGCATCCTTCATGACAGTGGAAAAACCTTTAAGCAGTCATGGCTACTTTGAGTTTTGCTGAATATATTGTTTATTAGAGATTCAGTGAACAAAATTACCTTAGTGATTGTATCTAACAAGATTACTTTTATCAGTTAATCAACCACTGTGTTAAATCCTGGGGATACATACAAAAAGAAGAAAAACACTGTCCCTGTCCTCATGGATCTTACAGTCAAAGGGGGGAGAGAACATGCAAATACACACACACACACACACACACACACACACTGTCTCTCTTTCTCTCTAATTAACAGAGAGAAGGCTCTGGAATTTAGAGAGGTAAGAGGAAAATGGGATTTTAGTTGGAATTTAAATGAAGCCAGAATGGTTACTGGGCAGGACTGAGGAGGAAAAGCATTCTGGGCATTGTGAGATGGCTAGAGAAAGTGCTTAGAACCAAAAGATAAGAGTATCTTCATGAAAAAGCCAGGGTTACTGGATCAAAGAGTATGTGTTGGAGAATAAGGTAGAAGACTGGAAAGTTAGATTATGAAGGGCTTTGAATGCCAATCGGAGCATTTTATATTTTATCCTAGAGGCAATAGGAGGCTTTTGGAGTTAGAATAGAGGGTGACATGATCAGACCTATACATTAAGAAAATAATTTTCATTGTTGGAGGATGTATTAGTAAGTATAGGGCCATACTTGAGAAAGGCAGTTCCACTAGCAGATTTTTGCGGTAGTCAAGATGATGAAGGTCTGTGCTAAAATGGTGGTTGTGAAAAATGTAAAGATGAAGACAGCAGACATTGACAATAGATTGGATATGAGGGATGAGATATGGTAAGGAATTTGGGATGCCTCCTGCATTATGAATCTTAGGGACTGGGGAGATTAATGTTGCTCTTTCTAGTAAGAGGGAAGGTTGGGGGGCATTTAGGAGGAAAGATTTTTAATATTATTAAAGAGTAAATACATAAAATTATCTCCATGATTGTATATATTAAGGACTCTTATATGATCTTCACAATATGTCCTTCAATATCTTTCAGATTCCAGTAAAAGATTTTTAATATTGTCTCACTTTTGTTCATAGATGTAGAAACTATTTTCAAAATGGACGCAGATTAAATAGTTTTATTTTTGAATATGATGAATAAATACTTCACTGGGATAGATGATTAAATTGAACCCTATTTTATTATGATTTTTGTTCCTATTTTTAGTATTAATCAATTTGATATGATTCCATAAGAGCAGTGATTAATAGCCCTCGAGCTGTGAACTGTAGATTGTAAGTTCATCTGCTTGATCATAGAGAGCTAATTACAGAACTTTTACTTGTTTTTTTTTTTTTTTTTTTATGGTGACCAACCCTATCTGTGGTGGAAGTGATTCAATTACATGGAAAACCCCCCCAGCTACTTTTGTTGCCCTTCCATTCCATGTCATCCTTTTAATAGCCCTACATGAGGAGATGACCATGAGCATTTGACAGCAAGTGACCCTGATTGTCAGCCTGTTTGTTAACTGTCTTTCTACCATGCTCATTAAGACCTGAAAGGTCAAGATAGGTTTGTCAAGATCTGCTCCTTTATTAGCCCATTTGTTAACCAGTGGGATTCTGTATTTTGTGTAGACCCTTCTTGAAGGTCTGTCAACCAGTGAAATTCTATATTTTTGGTTTGTTTCATCTGTATTGTCCAGGTATTGAACATTATAAAAACAAGAAACATATTAGATTATAAGAAAGATCAGAGGACCACTTCATTAGAAGAGCCATGAAATCTTTAATAAAGTGCCATTAGTTCAGTGCCCTGCCTCAATTTCTTTTAATATAAATTAGGCAGTTTTGAAACTATGCATGACCGCTATTAATTTGAAATGCAATAACTCAGAAAATATTTGTTTTGAATTTATAATTTTGATTCTTTTCACATTTTTGTTAATAAAAAACCATGACAACTGATTGAAATTATATACTAGTTTGAATATTATTTTTTCCTTGAGTTTTAAAATTTTCAACTGGTGTCCCTTCTGTTTTGTGGTTATTATAGGGCAAGGGGATCAATTTTAATTTTGTGCTTTTCATTAAGAGAAAAGTGGATCATGTTTAGCAGCCCCTTGGGAATAGTATCTTGAACAATGATCCCAAATCAAATTTAGCTATTAAATGGGATATTTTCATTTGCCCCCAAGTAGAATTTTGTATTTAATAAAAAAAAATTCAAAATTTGCTGGTGTTCTTTTCTGAATCTGACACTAAGAAGCTATAACATTACAGGAATGAGTTAAAACATTTTCTGTTCATCTCAGCCCTCAACATCTTTAGCTCAATATAGTCTTTTGGTCAAGGTATATGACAAAATGAAATAGTAACCAAAGGTGATCATTCATAATCTAATAATTTAAATTACCTTGTATAGAACCTAGTTAAATTTTTTCTTTCTTATTATTCATGAGTAGTTCCATTTTCTCCTTTATTTCCACTAGATTCTTTAGTTCTAAAATTCTTTAATTGAATATAGCCTTTTTTGATTAAGATGTCAGAAAATTAAGTAATGACCAAGAATAAATCACTCTTTAGTTCTCAAAAGTTTGCTTATTCATGAGTAATTGTTTTTTTTCTCCTTTTCTCTTTTGTTATAACTAAAGGCTTAACAAAGCAATTATTGAGCATCTGCTCTATGTGTATAATGCTGTTTCAAACATTGTATAGTTAGAAAATAAAATGTAGAAAATACAGTATAGGAGAGAAAGTTTCCTGGGTAGTGTTCTAGTTCTGCCCCTTTACAATATTATTGTAATGAACATTAAAATTAGGAAGGGCTACTTAAAACTAACTTCTGGTTGTCTTGAATTGTTTGTTTATAGAAATAACTAAATTGGGACTTTTTTCCCCCCAAGATTTGATTGTAGATAGATTGAATGAGGTATCCTGGTTGAAGAGAGGTATAAGTAGGGGTTTTCATGTAGGAGTTTGGATTAAATGACCTTTAAAGTCTTGCAACTCTAGAGTCTTATGAATACAATATTCATGGTGGACATAGGTGGAATAGGTGTTCTTGAGGACACAAAACTGGAACAGCAGGTGGCATTATAGAGCAGGTTAAAAGATATGGTTCAGTAATTGCTCTTATTGGACTAGTGAAGAGGGATTTGTAGTTATTTATTGAGTTCAGGAAACAGATGCAAAATCTTAACAATAAACCATTAGATTTATTGGTCTTCATTTCTTCTTAGAAATTTTTTTTCATGATTAATAGTAATTTTGCTTCTATATATATATATAAAAAAAAATAGGACAGATATGAGGGTTTAAACAACTAAGAACCTGTTTTGTCTTTCTTTGACAAATTATGGTATTTTTTACAGTAACAAGTTTCTAGTGAGAATAGATAAGAGAAGTATGCTGTTGTTCAGTTAGAACTGTCTAGGGAGTAGAGTAGCATGTTGCCTATTATTCTTATTGCCTTGAACATATGGAACTATCTTAAGGTTTTATATATCTGCTCTTAAATAAAGCTCTAATTTTGCTGTATTTTATTGTCTGAAATAAGAAAATAGACATGATTAGATACAAGTTAATACTTTCAAAAATTATGGAAATTAATTAGAAAGTTCCTAAATAGTAACCATTGTTGAATTGTGAAATCTAGATGTTATCTAATAATGTTTTTTATTTCTCTGACAAGCAAAGTTCAAATCTTGCATGTATACCATATCCTGTTTCTTTTCTTTTCTTTTTTTCTTTCAAATAGCATGAAGCTTAGTATATTTCCTATTACTTTCTTAGGAAGTTAAAACAGAAGGAGTACTAAAGCATTTTGTTATTAAAGCACAGATGGTAAATATATGCATTGGAATATTTTAGCTATTTATAGTCGAACTACATTGGATTACTAACGTTTGAAAGTATGGGAAGAAGAAAAGTGACACTAACAGTACTGTTCATATTTAAGACAATAAAACAAGATGGAACCTGCCTCTGGACTCCACCTCTTCAATTCTGTACAAAATTGATGTGTATTTTTTTGTAGCTCCTTGTATTGTACTTATTTGTATGGATAGAAGATTGTAGAAGATTGTTGGTGAAATCACAGCTGATACTGAAATTTTTCTATCAAAAGATGGCAACAGTTGTTTTTATTTGTTTTAGGTATTTGCTGTCAGCAACAGTTTGGGAAGGAAGTGTACAGATTATTTCTTCTCACTTTGAAAATTTGAAATAAATGTATATTCTTACTGTGCATGTTATTTTTCATCTTTCCTTCTGGTCAAAAAGGAAGAAATTGACTCTTCTATCCTTTTTAAAATTGTCATCTTCTCTTCAAAATATAATGACTTGAGTTTTGATAACATTCAAGAAATCAGTGTGTTTTTCTAAAACAAAGAAGGATAAACTTGGACCAGAGGAGGAAAAAGTATAGTTAAAAATAATTGTGTACTGAGGGAAAGATATCTAAAATATGTAATTTACTACTGGAGAAAACCAAATTCTCTTTGGCCCAAGTTGGAGGTTCTTATTAGTGTTGTTATATTCAATATGTTTTCTTCACATGCTAAAATAAATACTTGAATTGTCACTTTTAAAAATTTCTACTTTATTACTCTAAGGGAATAGTATAGAAAGAGCAGTCTCTAGATTACCTTGGTTCTTCTTGTGATCATGAGAGAATCATTTCTTTGGTCCTCAGTGTCTTCCTCTATACAGTGAAGGAGAATTGGTTTTATGAAGAGCCAGTCAATTCTGGAATTATTTCTATTAAATTTAAACATATTCACATGTTCTTGAATGCAGGGATTGTGTCCTTTTTATCTATTGCTTAAAATAGCTCTGTGCACATGGTAGGCACATAACTGTTAATGTCTTTTCTGCATTGCATACAGAGATACAATCTCCCCCTCACCCCCAATAATTAATATTTTACATATTTTCTCTTTATGCTAGGTCATTGTTAGTTGTTAAAAACTATTCCAAGCATTGTGGTAGGTATTGATTATATAAGTACAAAGAATGAAGAATCTCTGTTTGGAAGAAATTCTTATGGGGTAGGTGGGGGGAAGCACATATATACCTATATTTAATATAAGCAAAGTTCCTCTTTTTTTCTATTTTACCCTAAGACCAGTGCTTTTAGCGAAAGTTTTTTGATTTGGTTTTGTTTTTTTACCAAGCCTAAAGGTGACTAAAAGACAAATTCTCTAAAGCATATCACAACTTGCTATCCTGGTCTTGTATAGATATTCTCCACTTGAACTCTTAGCCCTCAAGTTTGAACCTAGGTAAAAATAATAGGAAAGGACCTTTGCAGTTAAGTTTTAATAAACATAAATACTCTGAAGCTACCATCATGGAATCATAGAATCTTATGATCTTTATGTGGGAATTTTCTTTATTATCCCAATTTTACAATTACTCCAGTTCTTCAGGCTCTCTCCTTTATGATGAATTTCTTATGTATGAAAATGGAAAAAGTAACAGTCTCTATGTATTCAACAATGACTTCTTATAGAGCAGAACTTCAAAGGTATTTCTACAGAGCACTTGTCTCCACAAAATTATAGAATTTTTTTTCTCTGTCAGGCCAAAAATATTAGCATGGTTTGAGCCCTGGATCATATGTTGGGAGCCCTGGGTTCTTGTTCAGAACCTTTTCAGTATGATATTAGTCAAGTGACTTAGCTCCTTTTGTACTTTAGACTCTTGATCTCAAAATTAAAGAGTTTGAACTATATTTGATCTTTAAGTTCCTTTCCAGCACTAAAATTTTATGATGTTGTTAGAGTATATAAAGACTAGCATGCTAAGATCATGGTATCTAGGATTCAGTGAAGATTGCTAGCTTTGGTTTTTAGAATTATTATATAATTCCTGCCCTCCAGGCAAGGCTTACATTCTTTTGGTAGGGGGAAAAAAAGGATAATTTTTTGGCTTCAGTGCAGGGGAAAGTAACTTTTTGCAACTTTTGAAGGTTTATGCCAACTGTTTACCATTCTCAAACTCAGTTAAAATATTGTTGTTTTCCAGGGATGGGAAAAACACCCATGATGTGCCAGTCCTAAGAAAACAAGAATTTTTTCTATTTTGTAAAGGTTAAAAAACAAACAAAACTTTACCTTTGTATTTTAGCAGATTATACACATGTTAAACTGAAATGCCTGTATAGTATCTCCTTGTAAAAATAGCCGAAAGCTAGGCTATTTTTAGTTTAAGGAAACATTTAAAATGATAGACACCTTTTTGATGCTATTTATTTTGTTTTACTGATTTCTCCTTTGAGGAGGACCTCTAACTAGGTGAATTCACAAGAAACTGTTGTGGTTTCTTACTCTTGGATGTTAAGTATATGCTATGGTTTTTTTTCCTCTTTAACCCTGTTTTGGATTTGGTGGTTTAGCTCCAGCCAGGGAACTTGAAAGTTGCTAAATGAAAGAAGCTGGGTACACTCTTTCCTTCTGCCTGCCCTTTATTGGCTATATGCCATTTCTCCAGCCAGCCTCTCTCACTTCGGCTGTAGGAACAAGTCCAGAGCATGAGCCCAAATTTTCCACCCCACCACACTTCCAGTAGCATTGAGGCCTTGTTGAAGACAGTTATTTGAACAAGAACACCTGATGCTGTACATATCTACCTCCAGGTCCTGCTCTGATGGAGTTCTGACACCTCCAGGTCTGTCTTGGTTGTTTGCTTTGGAAGCTGTATGAGTTAGAGGTATTTTGTAGTAGTGGATAAAAGAACAGTTGGCAGGAAGCCCAGCTTCTCCATGGCAGCCGCACTATTATGCAAATTCTCCTGAAGCTTCACATTTCAGTGAAGCTTTTTTCCTCCTTTCTTTACATACACAAAGCAGACAGCTGAGGGGGCAGCCATGATCTGTCCTACAGTCTTGGAGACGAAACAAGGTGCCACTCTCTTCCCAAAATAACTTCTATTGTGGAAACACATGCTCCTTTGAATGGGGAGGAAGATGATCCAGGGATCCTGTCTATTGTACCATTCAACTTATGGCATAAATATGCCAGACAGTTAAAAACTGCTGTAATGTATTTAATCAGGTTCATCTTCAGTTCTTGCTTTCATTTTGTTTCTACTTCTACAATCCATGCTGTGATTGGCTAATAAAATTAGTTCCCTTTTTTTTCTTTGCAGTGTAGGGTTAGGCAATCTGCTTGAGTTTATATTGTAGTTTATTTTTAATGGTTCACATAATAAAGTTTGGAGAAGGTAGAAGTTTCTCATTTCAATATTGATCTAGCTAATAGAATGAGTTATTTTTGAACTGAAATGATAGAAGATAGAGTCTATGGAAATCCTGGAAAATTAAGCCCAATATCTCATTACTTTGACATACTAGTCATATACATGCAATATACATGCTTCTTTTTATGGTCATAAATTCTTTTTTTAATTTCATTTTAATAACTATAAATCACTCAGTAATGTTCACATATAGACTGCTCAATAACTATATAATATTAATTCTAAGATATTAGCTATAAAGAAAGCTTTGGAGAATATATCAGAACATAAAGGCAGAAATATGGCAAGATACTAGAACTTCATGATAATGCTATCTAATAGCATTATCTATAGACCTATTGTCCAAACTTTTAGATTAGTTACATACACCAGCCATGCAGGCTTTTTTTAAAAATTTTTTTCTTCATTTCAATTGTATTATATTTTTCCACTTACATATAGAGATAATTTTCAATATTCATTTTTGTAAGATTTTGAGTTCCAATTTTTTTCTCCCTTCCCTAATATGGAAATATGTTAAGAATGACTGTACACGTATGATATATCAGATTGCTTGTTGTTTGGGGGAGGGGAAGGTAACACAGGGGATGGATTGTGTTCGATTGTATAAATGATATGTTCCCAAAAGGCATCAGTATGCATCATTCTTCTTTAACCTTCAAGTGCATGAGTTTTCTTTCTCACTTACTATCACCTTGATCTCTCATCTAAAGAACCTGCTGTCTACTTCCTAAGATGGGCTGGCTGTGTTCCTGGATAAGGCAATATGCCCAGCATGGTGATGACCTGTGGACTCTCTGGAAGTTGTAGGGTAGAGAAGTGCCAGGTGTAGAAAGAGATGATTAGTCAGCGATGTTCAGAGAATGTTTTCATAAAATGTTAATAGGTATACCTATTCCAGACTTAACAAAGGTCACCTTATATGCTTTCTAACATAATTAAAATTTTTAGATAGATAGGTAGCTTACATATAGGTACTATCTGTACCTATATCCATATATCTATATCATTGGCATACTTCAAAATAATTCGGGCTTAAAAGGTGACTTGGAATGAAGCTTATTTATTTTATGCTTGAAACATTTTCTCCCTAACATTTTTCATTTTTAGAGAAGCAGCATAATATAATGGAATGCACATAATACTTGGAATTAAGAGAGATATAAGTTCAGTACTGGATTCTGGCACTTAATAATCTAATCATGGGCATGTCCCTTTACTTTCTTTTGCATCAGTTTCTACATCTGTTAAATGATAAATAATAATATCTTTTGTGCCTACTTCATAGAGTTGTTTTGAAAATAAATAATGTATGCTAAGTTCATTGTATGCCTTAAAACACTGTATAGATATCTCTAGCCATTTCGATAGCATTGTTTTTCTTTAGCCACGTATAGAGAGAGATTTATGCTCCTTGTTGCTTTATAAGTTTTTCTTAAAGCCACTTCAAAAGAAAAAAAACAATATTAAATAGACTAAATTAAATTAGACTAAATTAAATAGATTAAATTCTATGACAAAAATGTAAGATTGAATTGATTATTGACATCTTTCCTTTCCTGTAGTAAAAGACACCATCACAAAAGATATTAAAATTTAGTCACTCATTAATACTTTTTAAGTTCGGCAAGTTGTTATTCAAAGTAGTTCTTTAATTATTAGGGTGCAAAATTGATTGAAATTATTATAATAGAATTTCCATTTTGATGATAATCTCATCATTTTAGGGAATTCCTACATGGTCTTCATATTATTTTCTTAGACCTAAATTGTAAGTACAACCTTGCTCTTGGTAACATTTTCAAGCATTCTTGATTTAATCATCAACAATTTTAGTTTTTATGACATTCATCTTTTGGTTGAATTACAATTCTTTTATACTTGCAAATGTAACTTTCCCTCTTTTTCCCTTTCCATCTAACTTTTCTACTTGTACACTAATTGATTTCCCACTATTACCTTACTATCTAAAAAACATACATAAATTGGAATTGTTTTAGAGTGTATTTAGTTATATTCAAGCTATAATCTGTTTTTCAAAAATCTAAGTCGTTACCTGAAGGTTTAATCCAAAATATCTGTTAAGTGGAAATGGTAATCTTTGTATTTCTATCCTTTTCTCATTTTATATGCCTTAATTTTAGAATTTGCAAGTCATTCATTTTTTATAGAAGATCATGGATTTAGAGCTAGGAAGGAACATTGTGATTGTTAAACTTAGTTTTTCTATTTTAAAGATGAACAGACTGAATGAAGCACAGTGAGGTTAAGTGTTTCACCCAGGACTAATAAGCATGAATTTCCATCCTGAACTTGTTTGATTGATATTCTTAATAATAGCAAGATCAGAAAATTATTCTGAACCTATATTGAAGAGAATTTAGGGGCAAGATGAATATTCTGCAAGATGTTAATTAAGTCTAAAGGAAATGAATTATCTTATGTTGGATAACTAATCTACAAGTCACATTTGCAGTGATTGTTGCATTCCTGCAATTTTCAAAAGATCAAAAGAACTAGCTCATTATCAAGATGAATTTATGTGAAAGGCAGAGAGGGCAGCTAAATTGCTTCTCAGAAATAATACTAGTTCAGGAGGGCAAAAACTTAACAAATCATATTGTCATTAATTAGTGAAAATCAACAATAGTCTTTAGTAACCTGGTGGATATTTGAGACCAAATTTTTTAAAAGCATTTTTATAGAAGGCTTTTATCACATGATAAAAAGATTTTACTTTGTAAATGTATAGAAATATATTCCTCTGCACCCAGTTTCTTGATTATCTAAAAAGTATCTTCATTTGATCTTCACATTGTTTTGGAGCTTATTATATTTTCTGAATGATATGTATGGGCTGTTGAATAATAGAGGATCTTGGAGTGAAGTCATTTTTATTTTTATTTTTATTTATTTTTTACTAAGGCGTTTGGGCTTAAGTGACTTGCCTCGGGTCACACATGTAGGCAGTGTTAAGTGTCTGAGACCAGATTTGAACTCGGCTTCTCCTGGTTTCAGGGCTAGTGCTCTATCCATTGCACCACATATCTGCCCCTGGAATAATTTTTTTAAAAAGATGTACAAAATAGAAAATTTAAAAATATTTGATGGATTGAATTAAATATATTCCTTTTATCCCTTAAGGAACTGAATTTCAGTTGAAATGGACCTCAAAGAATATCTGATCCAATTATTTAAACTGTTTTACAAAAAAATTAGCATTTTTTTTAAACCCAAAAAGGAAAGCTTTGGTTCAAAGAAATTTCAAGGACTTAACAGTAAAACTAGGATTTGAATTCGCAAATCCACTTCCTCTTTCTGCAATTACCTTGTTTTGCTGCTTCTGCAATTGCTGTTCTTTCTCCTTAGGCTTTTAGAGACAATTTCTGCTATCCTGGACCTTTGTCTTTGATATCTTCTAGAACTAGAGAGTGAATATATGAAAGGATTGTTCAATTTCAACTCTTTTCCTTCATTCAGTAAATCAATTCATTTCAAATCCTGTCAGTTCTCAAAACTTCTCAATGTTGTTACCCACTCTCTTTTTCTTTTGGTCACAAAGGAAAATGTTTACCTATTAATGATAATTCCATTATCTAATTCATTCCTGCCTCTGTCAGGACTTTGGTTTCAACAGTTATTTTTTCTGTCTTTGACATTTCTGTCTCCTTTGGATCTTTCTCGTCTGTTTATCAACACACTTACGAGATGATCTTGTATTGTAGTGGTAGCACAAGTGATATGAAAAATACCTAATTTTTCCCATACAAAAAACATTTTCCTTGAACCTACTATCTCTTCCTCATTGCCAGACTTTTCAAAAGTTGTATATATTCACTACTTTCACTTCTTCACTACTTTTCCCTCAGCTCCTTTCAACTTTCTATAAAAAATTTACTTAAAAATCCTAAGTAGAATTTTTGAAACTAAATTCAGTATTTTTCCCCCAGTCCTCATCCATTTTGAATCCTCTTTTGAAATTCTTGAGCACTCCTCTGAAGTCTTTAAAAACACCATACGTTAAATTCTCTGTCTCTGTCTGTCTGTGTTTGTCTCTCGCTGCCTCTTTCTCTCTCCTTCTCCCTCTCCTTAAAAGTGTCTTTTTCGTTTCAATTCAACTCATTTCATTGATTGTCTCATTAAATTAATAGCTTCCTACAATTGTGCACACTTCATGGCTTTTACTATTACCTCTGTACAGATGACTCAAAAAATATATCTCCAACTCTGTCTTAAATCTTCAAGCTATTTACAAGGTCCTCTTCACGAGATGTTGTAATGCCGAAGAAACTGAGCAAGATAAGAGATTAGAGACCAACTCAACAGTTTATTAAATGGAGAGAAATACTGGAACCAATGGATCCATTGTTGATCCCAGGGCTAGACGAGACTATCATCTCAAAGAGTCTAGCCCTGAGTATCAGAGTAGCAAGCTTTTTATAGAATAACAAGAACAATGACATAATGGAGGTACTTAGGTGGGGATAACCTAATGGAAGGAGGTTACTGATATTCTAATGACATCTAAAATGGATAAAACTTTATCTTGTCAAACATTAAGGAATGTCTATAAAACTTTTATCTCAAACATTAAGAGGGAAAGGTTATAACTTAAGGAAGAATAACTAAATAAGACCATTAGAGAAACTGGGTCACAACATTAAAAGGGAACTTTGGCATAACAATGTCTTATTAACATCTCAAACTGTATGTGGCCCAAATCCACCTGATTATTATTTCTTATATATTTGCTTCTTTTTGTGACTTGGTTATTTCCATCAGTAGCACCACCTAGCCTCTAGATGAACAAAATCTTGCTGTTATCTTTTGACAGTTAACCAATCTCTCCTTCTGATTATTATTTTCTCTTTGAGTTTATCTGATACTTCTGTATCCTGGTTCTCCTATCTGTTCCTTCTCAGTATTCTTTGCTAGCTCATTATCTATATCCTATCTCCTAACTGAGTGCCTGGTAGACTCTGTCCTCAGCCCTCTCCTTTCTACATTCTCTTTTGGTGATGTCATCAACTTTCCTGATTTCAGTTATCATTTTAGGACACACAAATTTCTAATTATTTATCTCATACTTATTTTGAGGGGGCTTCTATCACAAGTTATTAACTGATTATTGGATGTATGTGGAATATTTTATGAGCATATCAAAAACTGTTCAAAATGAAACTTTTCTTTCCACCCCAATCTATCTTTTCCCCAAACTATCCTCTTTTCAATGTTGTGGTAGTCACTCAGGTTTGTAGCCTTGAAGTTATCCTCAAATCTTTGCTCTTTCCAAACCCTCACCATATCCAAACAATTGCTGAATCTTTTTGATTTGATCTCTATAGCATCTCTCTTATCTGTCCCTTTCTATACACCTACACAATTACCATATTTGTTCAGGCTCTTATCACCTCTTATTTAGACTATTGCAATAGATTCCTAATTGGTCTCTCTGTCTTTGGCCTCTCTCCTCTCCAGTCTGTCCTTCACATTGTAATGTTGGAGAAACTGAGCAAGACTAGATTAGAGAACAATTTAATAGTTTATTAAATGGAGAGATATACTAGGACCAAATGGATCCATGGTTGGTCCCAGGGCTGAATGAGACTATCTGCTCAAAGAATCCAGCCCTGAGTATCAGGACAGCAAGATTTTTATCAGATAACAAGAACAATGACATAATGGAGGGAGGTACCTGGATGGGGATAATCTAATGGGGGGAAGCACCTAGGATGACACAATGGAGGGAGATACTGGAGAAGTTACTGATATTCTAATGATGTCTAGACCTTTATCCTGTCAAACATTAAGAAGGAAGGATTATAGCCTAAAGATATAAAACCTTTATCTCATCAACCATTTAAGAGGGAATGATTATAGCCTGGGGTTTTGGGGCAGAGCAATTGAGGTAGACCTTTATCTCATCCAACATTAAGAGGGAAAGGTTATAACCTGAGGCAGAATAACTAAACAGGACAATTGGAGAAACTGGGTCACGACATTAAAAGGGAACTGTGGCACAACAACATAACTTCAAAATATCATTAAAGCATAAGTCTGACCTTTCAGACAACATGTATTAAGTGCTAATCATGTGATGGGTAAGCACTTGGACCATGAAGAAAGTAAAAAAATGGACTCTGATGTCAAGGAGCTTACAGTCTAATAGGAGATATATAATATAAATTTAAAAGATAATATAATATCAAGTCAATCCAGAATAGATAGAAAATAATCTTAGGAAAAATGGTTGGACTAGGTGAAGATTTTTAAAGAAGGAATCATTTGAGGTGAATCAAGAAGAATGCCGTTGTAGATAAAAAGTGAAGGTGAGGAGGGAGAACATAATGTATTGATATGGTTAGTGGCAGTGCTGAGAGTTGAGTTGTGAGAATCCCCTTCTGGTCGGTGCAGATTCAACGGGAGAGAACTCACCAATCCAAAATATTAGTGGCAAAAAAGGAAGTTTTATTGGCACTGAGAAGTCAGCTTTGCTAGAAAGACTGACTTCCTCAGTGGCAAGGCCCTGGCATAGAAATAAAGGTCCTGGCAGAAAAATAACAAGAGGTTATCACTGATGAGAGGGTCTCTTCACAGGGACCAGGAGTCCTGGCAGGCAGCTGTGCTAAGGAGAGAGAGGTTCCTTGACAAGGCATAATCTTGCTTTGGACTTCTGCAAGTTATGAGTTTAAAATTGCCTTTTTTTATATAAGAAATCAATTGAATGAAATTCTGTCAGTGGTGTCACTGTCCCCAAGCCTAGATTTCCAGTTGAATGAGACACTTAAGTTCCAGCTCCTAGGAGTGGTCCTGGACTAATTATCAGCCCAATAGAGGGTGCAGTAGTCATCACCAAGATAGCAGAAATGAAGCCACTTATCTTGATTCCCTAAGGCAGGCCCTCCCAGAGGAGAGTTTCTCAGAGTTCAACCCCCACATGGCTTTCCCCCCTCCAAGTCAGAGAGGACAGTTTTAGGGTTCCTCCTGTCAGTATCACTTTCCTAGATCGTAAACTGAAGTAGTTTCCTATTATACTTTGGATCAAAAAGAAACTCCTGTTTTGTCATTTAAAGATTTTCATGGCCTGACCACAATGTTATTTGGTCTACAGCAGTGGTTCTCAAACTTTTGTTTTCAGTATCTTTATCTTATTAAAAATTATTGAGGATCTCTCCAAAGCGTTTTTGTTTATCTGGATTATATTTATAGACATTTACCGTATTGGAAATAAAAACTATTTTTGAATTTGTAGACCTTCTAAAAGGATTTCAGAGATCCCCAGGATCCTCTAGACCATACTTTGAGAACCACTGGTCTACAGTTTAGCAAAACAATCTTCCTCAAAGACAGGTAATGTTTTGTTTAGGTCTTTATAGCTCCCTTGTATAACACAGCACCTAACTCATAGTAAGCACTTAATAGTTATTCTTTAATTTTCTCTCTTGCTTACCTGTTATAGCTAAATTGTCACAAGTTACCCTCAATTTTGTTTCTATAACATATTGTCCCCTTTAAAATCCTCTATTTTTACTTCTATTTCACTAGGCCATCATTAATTATCTTCCTGGACCTTTTGGGTATTTTTTGGTATTAACAGATCCTCAACTACCATTCTCTCATCACCAGTCTGTCCTTGTATTGCCAAAACAGTCTTGTCTTGTGCATGTGTCTTTATTCACGTCATTACTCTCCTGAAAAGTTTTAGTGGTTTCCTGGTGCTTCCCAAATACAATTTATACTCCTTTGACATTTAATCCATCATTCAATCTAGTAGTATCCTTAACTTTCCAACCTTATTTTATTCTTCTTCATATATTTAGAACTAATGCTTTAAAGATAATCTCTTCCTTTTTGCATGCTCTATTCAAATTGGATTGCTTTTTATTTCTTGATTATTCCTTACTCCTTTCCATTTCTAAGGCTTATCTGTGCCTGGAATGTTTTTCCCCCCAGGCTTCCCCATGCTGAATTATTTTAAATCTGAAAGCATTTGCCATCTCCTCCACAAAGTCTTCCTTGATCCTTCTTCCCCTTACCACAAACCTCACAAAATACTTAGTTGTCTCTGTGTGTTCTTATTTCCCTTAATTGATAGCCAGCACTGTGCTCTGTATACAAGTAGATATTCAATGAATATTGTAAAAATTTATTTAAATTAATTTTTAAAAAAATTCAATTTTAAGTTCTCTCCCATCCTTTAGACCCATCCATCTACCCATTGAGAAGGCAAGCACTATGATAGCCATATTTGTGAAAATTTGCAAACATATTTCCTTATTAGCCTTGTTGCAAAAAACACATGGGGAAAAAAAAAAAAAACACAAACCACCGAATAAAAACTAACCCAAACCTGAGAAAAGCAAAGTGGAGAGAAAAGTATTCTTCATCTTTTACTTTGAGTTCATCAGTTCCCTCTCTGAAGGTGGATAGCATTTTTTAAAATCATTTCTTTTGAATTGTCATAGATCATTATATTGATCAGAGTAGCTAAGTCTTTCACAGTTGATTATTGTTACAAACTATTGCTTTTACTTTGTTCATTGTTTATTTTGCATCAGATCAAGGCTTTTCTCTGGACTATCCCCTTTATCATTTTTTTATAGCACAATAGTATTCCATCACAATCATATGCTGGGAACTTGTTCATCCACTTCTTCATTGATGGGCATCTCTTTCCCCCCCACCTCCAATCCCCAATTTCTAGTTCTCTGACACCAGAAAAAGAAATGCTATAGATATTTTTTATATAGAAGTCCTTTTTTTCTTTGATATCTCTGGGATTACAGACTTAGTGGTAGTATTATTACAAGACATGATATTTTTCAGTCATAGTTCAAAATTATTTTCCAGAATAGTTAAACCATTTCACAACTTCACTAGTATCACATCTGATGTGATATCCCAATTTTTCCACATAATTTCTAGCATTTGTCATTTTCCTTTTCAATCAGGTTAGGGAATTTAATAGATATGAGGTGGTGTCTCAGAGCTGCTTTAATTTGCATTTCCCTAATTATTAATCTTATAGAGCATTTTAATATCCATTTAGTCTCCTGTATTCTTTTCTGTCTTTGGTATTAAACTCTTCCCTTTAATGAGTTCTAGATTTTCAGTGTTCCCGGTTAGGGAACCAAATGATGATGAGATTAGAGTTACTGGTGGTCGGGGAACTAAATAATGAGGTTACTGGCAGGTTCAGTGTTCAGGGAACCAAATGAAGAGGTTTGGCTCCCCTAGATTCCCCCTAGCATTCAGCACAGGGTAGGGAGTTGTGGGAACCCCTCCTGGCGGCACAGAGGTCTTTTGTAAAGGAATTTATGAACCCAAAAAGCTGGAAGAGTAAAAGAAGTTTATTATTGGCGTTGGGAAGTCAGCCTTTGCTATGCATGAATAGAAAGACTGAATTCCTTAGTGGCAAGGTCTTGGCAGAGAAGTAAAGTTTCTTGTAGAGAAATCCGGACAAATGGTATAAAGTCTTGTTAGGGAAATAGGTGAGAAGGAGATAAAAGAGGGTAATGCTGAAAGAGAATATCATTTCAGCGGGCAGAGGTTGCTGCTATGCCAGGCAGAGAGATTCCTTGGCATATAAGGTCCTCTGTGAGGCCTGAGCCCCAAGTTCAATCTTTTTATAAGCCTTGGCTACAAGCTGGGGATTGCTCTTGATGGGGCTGGGTGTGGTCCAAGCTGGAAAATCTTAGAATTGAATAAGTGCCTTTATGCTGATCTTTTAATTCAATAGGGTTGGAATTCTCCAGCTCTGGACTCACTTAGATGACTTAGATAACAGAATGAAGCTGTTTGTCCTGTTTCCCTCAGGCAGGGTCTTTTACAGAGGCCAGAATTCAAGAAGAATCTCTCCTTCAAGGAGTTTTAGAGAGAGTCTTGGGGCTCCCTTTGTCACCTTTGTCCATAAATCTTACAAATGATTTTTTTTTCTTTGCTCTTCTAATTTGCTTATGATATCCTTTTTTACACCTAAATCTCATACTCATTTTGATCTTTACTTTGGTAAGTATGTGATATGAAATGCTATTGATCTATTCCTAGTTTATACCAGTCAGCTTTCCAGTTTTCCTAGAAGTTTTTTCAGTGAGTTCTTGCCCCAGTAGTTTGGTCTTTGTATTTATTCAAAACTGAGTTAATGCAGTCACTTACCTCTCTATATTGTGTACCTAGTCTGTATCATTGACCAACCACTTTGTTTCATACCTGGTTCCAGATAATTTTGATAATTAACATGTAGTATAGCTTGAGACCAGTAGGGTGCCTTCCTTCATTTTCCTTCCTTCCCCCCATAAATTCCCTTTTTCTTGACCTTTTGTTCTTCCAGATGAATTTGTTTATTATCTTTTTCTAGTTTTGTAAAATAATTTTGGTAGTTTGCTATAAATAATTTTTTGTTAACTGTTCTCTACCAGTTAATTTCTCTTGCTTGCCAGTATAAACTTTCTATGGGGACAAAGTCGGAGCTTTTCTTTGCCTACAGTAGAAAGATCACTACCATTGAAATCTGAGGACCTGGATTCAAATATTTTCTACTCTTACAACTTTTGTGAGCAAGTCATTTAAATTTACTGGGCCCTAGTTTCTTTATCTTTATACCATGTATATTAGACTAGCTAACCTTTGAAATCCTTTTAGCTCTACTGCTATGATTATGTTATCTTATTTTCTTATTTCCTTTTATTGCCATTCTTCTCAAGTGAATGATCTATTTTCATGCATTGCCTCCCACTCCCACTCTTTAACCTTCTGTAATCTGGATTCTAAGCAACTTAAAACATCTCTTCATGATTTAGCATTACTTCTGCATCCAGCAAACCATTATTTTTTTTCCTCAGATTTTATTCTTCTTAGCAGCATTCAATATATTGATGTTTTCTTCTTCAAATTTTGGCTTATAGGATTCTGTATTATCGTAATTACTCAGCATCATAGAATTTTAGGTTTGGAAAAGGAGATAAATCCAGTCCTTCCCTCTTCCTGGTTGGGAGCTCTTTTTAACTGTCTCCTAACTGTCTCAGCTGTTTTGTTGAGTACTAAGTAAGATAACAAAACATGAATTTTAATATATTTTAACCAGAGGGAAAACTTTCTAACTATGAGGTGCAGTCTTAAATTGTAGTATGAGTCACAAATCAGTTTTCTGTAGGCAACTGTATAGATTTTGTTTCTACCTCTAAGAAGCAGATTAAATATCAGCTTCTATAGGAAACCTGTAAGCTTTTTACAATTAAGTTGATGAGGTTCTCGCTCCCTAAATAACAGATTTATCTATTTAGATTTACTCTTTTTATAGTTATTCTTTATTGATTAAATGTACATTTTCTTTTGCTTATTACATTAGCTTGTTTGAGTAGGAATTGTTTCATTCTTTGTAGCCTTATTGCACCTCATGCATTTATTCAACCAATGTGTATTAAATCCTTACTCTTGTGTAGGACAGGTGCTAGACCCCTTTCCCCAAATTAACTCATCAAAGACATCCTCTGGTACAAAGAAAGCATTTATTTAGTCTCTGTAGGGAGAGGTCCAAGCACACCTGGCAAACATCTGAGCTCCCAACATGTGCTTATGGACCTGACCAGCAGGAAGTAGACTGCTTAAATAGTAAAAGACCCAAACTTTTTCAGTGGATAGACTAAAAGGAAGTAACCATCATTGACCAACCGTCATCAATGTTATTTGCTTCCTGTGGGTCATGTCATTTCCTATAACTTACTGATACTGACTTAGGATCTGACCTTTAAAGACCTCTAGGCTTTGAGCTCATGTAAGTTCCTGAAACCTGGGGCTCAAGGCCTGTCTAACTTTAAAGACCTCTGGGAATATGGATCATGTGCTCTCCTAGACTTCTTGAGAAAGCTTTGCCTGTCTATCTTACTGAGCCCCATTCACTCTTTCCATTTATAATAGTGTAGGGGGAGAGCAGGTTTGATAGGTAAGAATTATCAGGAAACTGGATTGGTTTCTCAAAGGAAGGCACTTTATTAATGTAAAAGCAGAAGGGGGAACAAGTGATGTCAGGGGTTGGAGGAGGTAATTTGGGATGAGTTCTTATAGGAAAAGGCAAGGGGCTATCTCTTCCCAATGAGGGGGAGAGGAGAGATGTTTAATTTTTAGCCATTGGTTAGACTCTCTCAAGGGAGATGTTTACTCCTCAATCATTGATCAGAACTTGTGAAAAACAAAAAAAAATTAGAAATGTAGTATAATCTAAACTCTCCACATCTGTTTACCACAATCCAACCCCTTGTATATGGCTAGGTGGGTAATAATATCTTGTTTCTTTGCCCCTTCAATTAGTTAATAATAAAGGACCTGCTGGGGTCCATTCCAATAGCAGATGCTTCATGTAGAAAAATAAATCCTGTTTGGTACATAGTAAATACTTCATAAATGTTTGTTTTAGTTGAATCTAGAAGAAAATAAAATTGAAAAAGAGGTTAAAGTATTACAATTAAAACAACTACATACTGACATATTTAAAGAAGCTATTGATGACAAATTAAGAGAAAAAAGGAAGAATAAGCACCATCACAGAAAATAACCAGTTTTAATCATTTGATAAGAAAACCAAAAGAGCTTAGAACTGTTCAACAAGCAAATATTTGATCTCCTTTTTCTTCAATAAATAGTATTTTATTTTTCCAAATATATGTAAAAATAGTTTACAACATTCGCTTTTGTAAGACTTTGTGTTGCAAATTTTTCTCCCTCACTTCCTTAGCTCCTTCTTCCTTGAGACAACAATATGATATGTTAAATATGTGCAATCCTTTTGAACATATTTCCATATTTTTCGTGCTATGTAAGATAAATCAGTCCAAAAGGGAAAAAACCATGAGAAAGAAAAGACAAATAAATTAATAAAAAGATGAACATTCTCTGGTTTGATTCATATTCATTTTCCACAGTACTTTCTTTGGGTGTGATTTTTCCATCCTCAGTCTATTGGAATTATCGTACAGATCACCACATTGCCAAGAAGAGCCAAATTTATCACAGTTGATCTTCACATAATCTTGCTTGGTTTTGTGTACAATGATCTCCTGGTTCTGCTCACTTCACTCAGCATCAGTTCACTTAAGTCTTTCCAGCCTTTTCTAAAATCAGCCTGCTCACTATTTCTTATAGAACAGTAATAATCCAATACATTAATATACCATAACTTAGCCATACACATGGGCATCTTTCCACTTTCCAATTCCTTGCTGCTATAAAAAAAGCTGCTACAAATATTTTTGCACATGTGGGTCCTTTCTTCTCTTTTAGGATCTCTTTGGTTTACAGACCCTGTAGAGACATTGCTGGGTCAAAGGATATATATATGCAGTTTGATATCCCTTTGGATATAGTTCCAAATTGTTCTCTGGAATGCTCAATTCACAATTCCACCAACAATGCAGTGGTGTCTCAGTTTTTTTACATCCCCTCCAATATTTATCATTAGCCAATCTTAGATGTATGAAGTAGTATCTCAGAATTGTCTTAATTTGCATGTTCCTAATCAATAGTGATTTAGAACATTTTTTTCATATGACTACAATGGCTTTAATATCTTCATTTAAAAGTTGTTATATCCTTTGATCATTTGTCAATTAAGGAATGACTTTATTCTTGTAAATTTGAATTATTTCTCTATATATTTGAGAAATGAGGTCTTTATTAAAAATATTGGTTGTAAAAAAATTTATTGCCCAACTTTCTGCTTCCCTTCTAATTTTGGCTGCATTGATTTTGTATTTGCAAAACCTTTTTAATTTAATATAATCAAAATTTTCCATTTTGCATTTCACAATGTCCATTAGTTCTTCTTTGGTCATAAATTCCTCCCTTCTCTTAACAGATCTGACAAGTAGACTATCCCTTAGTCTCCTAATGTGCTTAAACTTTATGTCTAAATCATGAGACTATTTTGATCTTACCTTAGTATAAGGTGTAAGATGTTGGTAGGGGTCTAGTTTCTGCTATACTATTTTCAAATTTTCCCACAAATTTTTGTCAGTGAATCGTTATCCCAAAAGTTGAGTCTTTGGGTTTATCAAACAGTAGATTATGATAGCTATTGACTATTGTGTCACATGTACCTAGCCTATTCCACTGATCCATTATTGTGTTTCTTAGTACCAAATGGTTTCAGTGACTGCTGCTTCTGGTGTAGTTAGGTCACATTACCTTGCATTTTTTTTTCATTACTTCCTTTAATATTTTTGACCTTTTGTTCTTCCAGATGAATTTTGTTATTATTTTTTCCTAGTGCTGTAATTTTTTGGTCAGTTTTGTTATTCAGTATGGCACTGAATGAGTAATTTAGGAAGAATTGTCATTTTTATTATATTAGCTTACTCATGAGCAGTTGATATTTTTCCAATTGTTTAGATCTAATTTTGTGTGGAAAATGTTTTAAAATTGTGTTCCTATAGTTTCTGACTTTGTCTTGGCAGGTAAGACTCCCAAATATTTTGTTGTCTGCAGTTATGTTAAATATGCTTTTTCTTTCTCTCTCTAGCTGTTGGGCATTTGAGAGTTATTAGAAAATTGAGCTATAATCACCTCCTAACACATTGAGAAATAATGGAGGGAATAAATAACTGATTTTTAAAAATTCTATGACATAATCAACTAAGCATACTTTCAAAGGGATCTAGAATAACAAAAATATTAGTATAGAAATATTTTTCATAATAAAATCTCTTTTCATTGGAGCTACTACCTTTCATGCAAGAATGTAAAACAGTACTGAAGGAAACAAAAATGGAAAACTATCTGGATTAGACCTGAGTAAATATTTCATGGGGTGGGGGGGGAGGCAATATAGATATCAGTTAGCAAGCATTTATTAAATCCCTGCTTTGTGCCAGGCATTATGTCATTTGGCGACATGAAGAAAAGAAAAAAGTCTTATGCTCTCATAGCTCATGTTCAAATGGAGGAGACAGCATGCAAAAAATTGTACATAAAAGATATATTATGAATAGACTGAAATTCTAAAAAGAGGACAACTAGTAATGGGAGAACCAGCAAGAAGATGGAGTTTGAATTGAGTCTTGAAGGAGGAAAGGGAATGAAAATGAGAAGGGAATATTCCAGGAATGGGAAAACAGTCATTGAAAAAGCATTGAATTAGAAGTTGGGAGTATTGGGTAAGAAAGGCCATTGTAGTTGCATGGCATAGTTAATTGAGGAAGGAATAATGTATAAGAATATTTAAAAAGGTGGGAATGGACTTAATTGTGAAGTACTTTAAATACCTAATAAAACTTCCAAGATGATAACCACTAGAGTTTGAGAAAGAGTTGAGGAAAGTTTTCTGAATGATGTATTAAGACAGAAAAGAATTGTCAGGGAATGGTCCCCATTCTTTTTCAGTGAAGTAGGAGCTGAGCTCCTGACCTTGAAGTAAGAGTGGAAGGGGAATGCCAAATGATGATCATTTAGAGAAATTAAAAAGTATTTTCTACTATAGTAAGGGCCCAGTGAAATTATTTAACAACTTTGTAGTGAATCCAGTAAGCTCAGTTTTGAGATTTTTCTCCATTTTAATTTAGCAGCACATTAATAGGATTAAAGACATTGTTTGGTAGGACTATGCTATGATGGGGATTTAGAAAATCAAGCACTCAAGTGTCAAGGCACTAAAATGTAAAGGATAATGTTTAGGTGAACTGATTCACCAAAGATGTTGTGATAGAAAGAATATAACCAATGCAGAGGAAGAGTTAAAGTGTGAATTAAATTGAGGTCATGATGAAGACAAAGAATAGGGTTAGACATAAAAGTTATAAGGCAGATGGAAAGATGAAATTATCATCAAATAAAGGAGAATATTGAGCGATTCTCAAGGCTTCAGAAAGAATGGGAAATAAAGGCATGGGGGGAATTCTAGAACCTTATTTCCTTAAAAAAAGGAATCTGGAGACTGTAACTAAGTTTATACCTATAGCTTTACTTTCCATTCTGGAAAGGTACCTTCTGTCTTCACCAAAAGCAGCTGCTATCGAAAGGCAGGCAAACCTGGGCAACAGCCAAGCTACTTCTCTTCTGTCAGACTCCTATCTCTGCTTCCAATATACAACCTCTGCAGCTGTCATCCAGGAAAGCAATCTTTTTTTTTTTTTTTTTTTTTTTTTTTTTTTAATTTAAATAAGGCTTTTAAAGTTAGAGTTTATTTTATCTAAGACAAAAGGAAATCACTGGAATTTGAGAAGAGTATTTTGTTAACTGTGGGGAGGAAGGAATACAATGTGGAGAGCCTTCAGGTAGCATGACTAATAAGGATACTACTATAATAATCTAGATAAGAGCTTGAGCTAAATTACTGTGATAGAAGCTGTGAGATAGCTGTGAGAGAAGACATGACATCAATGATTTGTAACAGCTGGCCCAAATTCAACTCACTGGGGAAAAATGACCTGTGACCAATCTCTTGGAACTCTTAGTGAACCTCAGTATCTCATAGACCCAGATACTTGTCTGAGAATATACTCTTTGATTTCCTTGGCCATCTACTAGAATACTGCCTGGAGACAGCTCTTTGAAAGAAAGCTTTTTAAAAATACTTCTTGACATGGTGCTTTGCACATAGTAAGCTCTATACAATTTTTTTTTCCTTTTTTTATTTTCATTTTAATTCTCAATTTGAACTTTTTGGGTATACAGATAATGAGAGGGGACTAAGTATATATTGTCTACTATATATATCAGGTACTGTTATACTAAGTGCTTTACAAATACCTTATTTAATCCTTACAACAACCTTGTAAAGTAGATGCTATTATAATTAAATTTTTATAGTTGAGGAAACTGAGATTAACTGATTTGTTAAGGTCAAACAATTGGTGAGGTTGAATTTGAACTCAGATCTTTTTTGACACCAGGCCCAATGCTTTTTATTCTTACCATCTGACTACCTTCCAAAGATGAGGGCATTTTTGAGAGCAAATGCCATTCTTTATTGGATTACATCTTTAGTTATACAGTTACCTAAAAGGCATAGAAACTATAAGACTTCATCATGCTTATTTTTTGTTGACTATAAAGAAGTATTTGATGGAACAAAAAGTTGCCTTAAAAGATACATCTTCTATGTTTATGCTAAAATCATATAAGATTTCTTAAAAGTTGTGAACGACTTTCTTTGTCAGATTTCTGATTATTAACATTAAAAAAGGCTTTAAATAAATATTTATGTTCTCTGAAAATGTTTGTCACTATTATGGAGAAGGTCCAAGATAGAATATACAGCAAAGAGAATCTTTATATATCTTTGTCTTCAAGTTGATATTGTTTGCAAATTATATTGTTCTGTTTCATAGAACCTTCAAATGTTTGGTTTAAGGCATGTTTGTTAGTTTAATTAGGTGTATGTGTAAAGGTGACACTAGAAATGGAAGATAAACTGAATGGAACTAGAATTGAATAGATGGAAGAAAATAGGAACGTGAGCTAAATCATACAGTTTTCCAAAGGAAGTTTTTCAGATCTAAAGTTTATCTCTGAAAAGATCATCTTAATATTATTAGTCTTCCGGTAAACTTGTATGGTTTCAAATCATGGAATACTCTAATTTCCTGAAGCTAAGTATCACCTAATTGTTAGCAGAAAAAAGGTGCATAATGGGTATGAGTCAGTAACAACACCCTTACAAATGAGGAATTAAGCTGAATTAGCAGAATAAAAGATGCCAATATAGAAATGTCCTACCAAGAAAAATAAGTGGTTAGGTCACAGTGAAAAACAAGAGCAAACCAATGAACATTGGTATACATGGGGAAGATTTTATTGTATCATAGGATGTAGAATGACATTGCACAAAATGAGCAGACATGGATGGGCTGCCATCTTTATAACTGAACGGCACAGTCTATTTTCTCAGATTGTGTGTTTAAAAAGCATATCGCTTAGACCTCCCCACCAAAAACTTGGATTTTTCCTCCTCAAAAATCTTTCCCTGCCTCATAGTATTTTTAATTATTGGTACCATACTGACTCATCATGGATTTTCCCTTTTCTCTCTCTTTGATTTTTTTTTAATAGGCTTTATGTGGCTTTAATTCTTATATCTTTTATTTATTACCTATATTTTTTTCTTTATATATTTATTTTCCTTTTTGAATATCTCTCTCTCCCTCCTTCCTACCAAAATGTCTACTTCTTTTAAAAAAGAATAGATAAGAAAGTGAAAAACAAGTAAAATAAATTAACATCTCATCCACTATGGACAGTGTATGTGATATTTCATAAACAGTTCTCTGTCACTGCCAAAAAGGAACGGATGTACATTTTCTCATCTCTTTTGAAGGGACATTATAGTTTGTACATCAAAAAAAAAGTTTTATTGATTCTTTTTGTTTTTACATCACAGTTATTTATTTCCCATCAAGTCCCAGATTGAAACTTCTGTGACAAAAGGAACAAAAATATTCGGTTCAGAAATCTTGCCTGACAGTGTTTATTCGTGTCCTATCCCTAAGGGGAATTGAAAGGGCCAGTGGGAATGGTGTTTTAGAACTGTATACTCATGTCTTTCTGAACTATGGATAATGCAGGTGGAACAATTTTGGGTGATGGTCAGATAAAGGGTATAGTTATTGATCCCTGTGTATTAATGAAGAACAACAAAAATACAGGTAAAATAGGAGTTTGTGTAGAGAGAGTGCTAACCTTGGGATCTTAGAAAGGGAGTTCAAATTATTTCTTTGTATTAGTAGTTATTACTCATCTCTCTTGATGGGTGCGAGGGCTATTTTTCCTTATCTCTTCTAGGACCTTCTTTGTTTTTTCACTTACTCAAGAGATCAGTTTCCTTTTGATGATCTATTCATTTACATTGTTGTAATTACTGTGTATGCGATGTTCTGTCTGGGCTCCACTTACTTACATTTTGAATGACTTCCCCAGGTTCAGTGTATTCCGAGTCTGTAGCTCATGATCCCCCCTGCTGCATTCACCTTTAATAGTCTATCAAGTCAAACACTTAGTTTTAAGCAAAGAAGCCCATTTGAAATAAAGTAACATAAATTTATTGTACATGTAGTCAGTGGCACTACACTTTCTCTTAGAACATTTAATTACAGATGGATAGAAGCAGGGCACATTATGACTCTTGAGTCAGAGTTTGAGTTTGGGGAGATAAGACTGGAAATAAAAGATGACAAATAAGGCATTCAGAGAGCAGCTGTAAGTGAGTGATTAAACCTGTCATTCATAGGATTGAAATTGTACACATCAGAATTGTACCTAACTAGGTACTACAATTAAAGGGAGGAGTATATGGAACTAGGACAGATTAAAAAGAATAGATTAAAGAGTGGTGAGATACAGGGAGAGATCAAAGGTTATAACATTATGATCACAGGAATTTCTGAATTATGAATAATGGAAATGGAACAATTTTGGGTGATGATCAGATAAAGGATAGAGTTATTGATTCCTGTGTATTGATGAGGTAGAATTAAAATGGAGGTAAAATAAGAGTTTATGGTGCAGTAGAGAGAGTGCTAACCTTGGAATCTTAAAAAGGGAGTTCAAATTATTGCTACTTGGTACACAGGTGGCGAGGATGGGCCAAAGATGTCAGTAAGTGTATTAAGCATCTACTATGTGCCAGGCAATGGGGATTTAAAGAAAGGTAATATATAGGAAGAGATATCGTGATAACAATTTTATACAAACTATATATGGACTAAAGTTGGGACAGACTTGTGGCAGGTCAGCAAACCAGCAAGCAATTACAATAGTCCAGGCATGAGATGATGAGAATGTGTACCATGATGATAGCAATATCAGAAGAAAGAAGGGATGTTGAATAGATTAAAACTGATAGCCCTTTCCAACATTAGATATGTAGACAGGATAAGAAATAATGAGGAGTTTAAGATGACATGGATTGTGAATCTGACGAATTGCGAAAATGGTAGAACCTTCAATAGTAATGGGGCAATTATGAGATAGAAATAGTTTAGAGGTAAAGAAAATGAGTTTGGTTTTGGACATGTTGAGTTTAAGATGTGTATTGAATATCAAATTTGAGATTTTGAAAAATAATTGGAAATACCTGATTGGATGTTAGAGTGGTTAGCAGAGGATAGGTAGATTTGAGAATCATCAGCATTGAGATGATAATTTCATGGAAGCTGACGAAATTACTCAGTGAAGTTGTATAGAGAAAAGAAAAGAGAGTCCAGAACAGAGGCCCAGGATGTGTGGTGACAATGAATGAGCCTGATCAGAATGAAGATTCAGTAAAGGTGACCAAGTAAGGGTGGTATGTCCAAAAACCTATAGAGAAGAAAGTATCAAGGAAATGAGGATAATAGACAAAAGTTAAGTTACTAAGAGATCAAGAAAGAAATTAACTGAGAAAAGGCCATAGGATTGAACAATTAAAAGGTCATTGGCAACTTTGGAGGGAGAAGTTTTATTGAATGATGAGGTTGGAAGCCACATTGTAGAGCGACCTATCTGTAAATGACCTCTTGGACTTGGATGGAAAAATCAATCAATAAATAAGTGGGATTTTTTTATTTGCTTTTTGTTTTGTTTTTCCAGGATGGGGGAGACATGCATGTTTGTACATTATAAGGGATATCTAGTGGACAAGGGAGTGATTGAAGATAAGTGATGATAGAGAGGACAGTCTTTTGGTGGAAATGGTATAGAATGGAATCACTTATTTGGCTAGAGCTATTTTGATAAGGAAAAGATCCACCTGTGATAATGGGTTGAAGGATAATGGCAAAACGTATTTGAGTTTATGAGATGAGGATGAGGGAGGGGAGAAAAGAGCTCAACTAAATTTGTCAGTTAAGATGAGGGGCCAGGGGATGGGAGGTTCAAGAAGGAATGAAAAATTTGGTAAGAACTGCTGTGGAGAATGGAAGAGTGAATTGATAAAGTAGAGATATAAAAGGATTGACTAACAGTAGTGAGGACCCAGTTGAAGTTATGTAACTTAACTTTTTAATAGAGGACTCAGAATGCTTGTGTGATTTTCTCCACCTGAGTTTAGATTCTTGTATAGGAACAAATATGGAAAATAGGAGGCTTGACCCAGCACAGTTGATAATGGGACATGTGATCTAGGGTTTCAAGAGTAAAGGGCAGAATTCAGTTAGTACTCTCAACCCACTGGGTTGAGATGGGGAAAGGAGGAGAGAGAATAACTACTTCAAGAGTGATGGCCTGGAGAGAAAATTGAAGGTCACAGTGCAAGTGCATAATAGTGTTCACTCTGGGAAGTTGAAAATACTCAACTATGAGGACAAGATTGAAAATCTTTTGTAGCATAAGGAATGATTAAAGAAGCTATTATTATACCCCTAACAATTACGATAGATTTACTTTGAGCCATAAATTAAGGGAATGAATATTTGTTGATTCAGCCCCATATGATTTGATAATCAAGTGTAGATATTGTTATCCTAAGGACAGGGAACTTGGTGTTTTTTTGTTTTTTGTTTTTGATAGTTTGATAATTGTACTTCAGTATATTTTAATGTAATTGGATTCTTTTGTAGTCCTTTACATTTTATCTTAAGTATTTAAAAATATTCTGAAATGCCAATTGCATTTAGAGAGGGAACTATGGAGACTGAATAAGGATCCAACCATACCATTTTCCCTTTTTTTGGTTTGTTTTGTCATCTTCGTGGTTTTTCCCTTTTGTCCTTATTTTTCTTTCACAACAGAACAATTATGGATTACACACACATAACTTATATCAGATTTTTTGCTGTTTTGGGGAGGAAGAATGGTGAAGGAGGAAGGGAGAAAAATTTTGGAACTTAAAATCTTATAAAAATGAATGTTGAAAATTATCTTTACATGTAATTGGAAAAATAAAATACTATTGAGGAAAAAAAGAAAAAGAATTTCATAAGCTTTTCCAAGGCATCCATGACACCAAAACCTATGATCTGTTGTTCGTCTGTTTCTTTACATGATCTTTAGGATGTTATGTAAGACAAGGACAAATTATCAAACATTTTTTCCTGAATCTGTCAAGTGTAAGGTCAGGATAGATGAGACAGAGGAGTGGTAAACAGCCTTGTTTTTTTAGTTGTTTTATAGTCTAGTTGAATGTCTCACTTCATATACATTTCTGAAAATTGCCCTAGTCACAGGGATTCAAGTTTTTTGAGTCTATAAAAGTCATTAAGGTCATTTAGAAATTCTAAGAAATTCTAAAGGTCATTTAGAAATTATTTTATTAAAAAATAAAGTTATCTGAATTCTGAAGTACTGACTTTAGAAGTGAATGGTGAAAAAATTCCCTCGAAATTTACTAGTAGTAACTGTCTTTCTAGTTTACCATATTACCATTCATTTTTACCTTTTCTTTTCTTTTTTGTTTTGTTTATCTGTTGTAGTTGACATGTTATTTCATTATCTTTAAAAACAAAGATACGAACAATCTGTAGCATATTTCAATTTGGTATTATTTATTTATTTAAGTTCAAAGAACAGAAAATTTTTAAAAACACTTTTCCTTTTTTTATAGAACTGTGCCTTTGTTTGCAAGTGTACAATTCTGTTGGAGTTTAAAATTCCCATTCTTTTTTTATAGATTCATAGATTGTTAAAGATTTTGTTTTTTATTCCATTTAAAAATTGTTTTTTCCAGTTCTAGGTTTTTTTCCCCTATCCCTCATTTTCCCCTATCTATTGAGAAAGAAAGAAATAAAAACTCTTCCTTCAGCCATATTGGGGACAGGACAGGGAAAAAAACAGGAAAAGAAAGAAGAAAAAGCTATATTCTTTGATCTTCATTTTGAAGCCATCAGTTCTGCCTGGAGGTGGATAGTATTTTTTGTCATGAATCTTTGTAACTGTCATCAATTACTAACTAAGTCTTTCACATTTGATTATCATTATTTCTTTTAGCATGTAAATTGTTCTCCTGGTTCTGTTGATTACTTTGCATCTTATGTGTCTTCCTGGGTTTATATGAAGCCATTCCCTTCATCATTTCTTATAAGATCATTTCTTATATAATAGTGCTCCATTATATTCATATGCTATATCTTGTTTAGCCATTCTTCAGTTGATGGGCATCCTCTCAGTTTGCCAGCACAGAAAGAGCTGCTATAAATATTTTTGTCCATATGAAATATTTCCCTTTTTCTTTGATCGGATTATACATTATGAACTGAAAGAGTCATTAGATGTGGTTGAACTCAATCTTCTTTTCTAGATGAGTAATCTTGAGTCCCAAAAAATTTGAACCAACATCACTTAAGTTGTCAAAATTTGAATTCATGCCCTCTCTTTATGGCTGTTTGTTCTATATCATACTTCTTCAATGTTGAATATTTCTAGTAAAAGCTAGTCAGAAAAATTTTAAACCATAGAACAAAATGATGGTTTTGAAATACTCCTGTGGGACATGGCTAATTGACCATGGATTTTTTTTGTTTTACTAATTTATAATTACCATGCATGTTTCTATGGTTATTGAGCAAAATTTGAGGATCTTCGTTTGGATAATATAACTTCCTGAAAAGTGATACATTTATATAATTCTTGTAAACCATATACATTTGCTTTATATTTGCAAGAATGCTCTATCCCCATTCATTCTTATTCATTAATCTAAAACTTTAGCTTGAAAAAGATACATTACCCTACAGGATATATCTAATAATTTGGGGGCTGTAAACTGATAGAATAGGATAGTTCCCTATGAGAGAACCCTGCATAGATCTTTTTTATAAAATTATAATTACTCTCATAATTTATTGGTTTTATAAATTCTTAAAGCACTATCCATCTATAATAAAGAATAGTGGGATGAAAAGGAAGTGACTTTTTAAAGGTGGTCAGTAAGTGATCGAATTTTACTCAGTAGACTCACTTTTTATTTCATTAAATATATCCTCACTGGGAAAGAGACTCACATGTGCAAAAAGGTTTATGGCAGTCATTTTTGTAGTAGCAAGAAACTACAAATTGAGTAGCTGCTTATCAGTTGGGGAATGGCTGAATAAGTTATGGTATATGAATGTTATGGAATATTATTCTTCTATAAGAAATGATCATCAGGATGATTTCAGAGAAGCCTGGAGAGACTTACATGAACTGATGCTGAGTGAAATGAGCAGAAACAGGAGATCATGGTACAAAAGCAAGATTATATAATGATCAATTGTGATGGATGTGATACTTTTCAACAATGAGACAATTCAGACCAGTTCCAGTGGTTTTGTGTTGTAAAGAGCCATCCACATACACTCAGAAACAGGATTGTGGGAACTGAGTGGGGATCACAATATCGCATTCTGACTCATTTTGTTGTTTGCTTGAATTTTATTTTCTTTCTCATTTTTTCCTGCTTTGATTTTATTTTTCTTGTGTAGCAAGATAATTGTATAAATATGTATGCATATATTAGACTTAACATATATTTTTACCATGTTTAATTGGATTGGATTACTTGCTATCTAGAGGATGGGATAGGGAGAAGGGGGAGGATTGGAACACAGGATTTTTCAGGGGTTAATGTTGAAAAATTATCCATGCATATCTTTTGAAAATTAAAAGGCTTTAATAAAAAAAAAAGAAGACGACAATATAAACACTGGAGAGCTAGAGATTTGAAAAAATATATTTTTTAATGGTAAAAATTACTTTTTCTTCAGAGCTATATCAAAACCTGAAAAAATATATGTATATCCTCACTAAACCCTTACTGCCAAGAAACAGTCCTTATGTTCCTCCTATTTTTCATAACCAGTCTTCTAAATCTTTTCATCCTTCCTCAAAACTCCCATGGCCCACTCTCTCAGCTGCAAAACTTGCATCATATTTTACAGAAAAAGAATGTAAACCATTCATTGTGAGCTCTCTTTTCCCTTCATCTTCATTTTATATCATTCAGATACTTTCAGTCCTTATCTTCTCTTTCACCCTGTCTCTCCTTCTACCTGAATAAATAATTCCATTCCATATTGTGCCTACTACCAGATCATCTCCTCATTCATCTTTATTCTCTCCCCATCTTCAGGCCTCCCTGCCTAATGACTCCTTCCCTACTATCTCCAAAAAGATCAGGATGTCTGGAAATAGCATTGGATACAGTGGGGAGATGTTTGACCTTTTAAAATTAAAGTCTTTAAGAGTTCTCAATTTGACTGAGGCCATACCCATTCAATGATTATATCCGACTACTGGACCCAGATGGCTCTGGAGGGAAAAGTGACCTTGCAAAGTTCTTCGTTTCTTAAATCCAGTTCACTTGCATGTCATAGAATCACCTCCTTATGTCATGGTACTTTTTTAAAACAAAGGAAAAACAACTACCATCATTTACAAATATGCCTATGTCCCCTCAACTCCAAAAACATTTACTTGAGAGTGTTCCTTTCCCAACAACATCATGCTATATCTTTTCTGCTCTTTGAGGCCAAACTCCTTGAAAAGGATTTCCATAAGGGTAAATTGTATTTCACCTCTTTTTTGTATCCCTCACTTGTAGCACCTATAGCCCCTTATAGAAAAAAGCCCTTTACATAGAGGCTTAATAAGTGGTTATTTACTGACAAGTATTTGAGTAGCTATGTAGTACAAGATTATAAGAAGAGGAGAATATGGGTATATACTGTAAATCGGACTTTGTCAGATCTTATTTAATTTTGCCAAATTGTCCTTCCTTATTTTGGGATGAGAGAGATACACTGGAAATATACAGAACAGGAACACGAACACACACACACACACACATACACACACACACACACACACACATTCTGTGTCTGTCTGTCTGTCTGTCTCTCTAAAATGTTCACAATAGTTGGCTCTATTAAAGAATAGACTCTGTTCTTATGTCATGGAGTGCCCAGTCAAAGAATAGATAGTGTCCAGAGTGTATTAAGACTAATCTGCTTAGGGTAGGGGATTGTTGTTGTGAAATATTGCTTACATTATTTGATATATTGGTTGATTTTGTTAATCACTTCTTTTCCTCCTTTTTTGTTTTTCCCTTAAAATTCTTTTGTTTCAAAGGCTTTCTATCTAAGGAGGGATGTCAAGAGGGATTTGTTTGAAAAATAAAGGTTAATGTAAAAACAAAAGATAAACATTTTTTTTTGAATTTTTGAAAAAGACAAGCTTTACTTTTAAAAAATAACCTTTTTACTTTAATTTCAGTTTCTTGTTTAATGCTCTCTTTTAACATTTGATTAAATTCTCTATAAAAGTAAACATTTGTTTATTCAATTAAAAGCAGGGGCTATAAGATCTTTGAAACTGAAGTTCATGATTATTAAGTTAATTGATTATCTCCAATTGGATAATAAGATATCCATTGCAGATATGGGGTAAAAAGACCACCTCTGCTTTTTGAAGATCTATGTCTTATTTTAATTTGGAAAGCCATTCATAAAACCTAAATGAAAATATTTTAGATAATAACTATGAGAATATGTGCTTTCTCAGGTATATATTTTGAATCAATCTGAAAGGTGGTACTGCTGCCTGTCTCTAACATATAATGAAGTCACACTGGATTCTCTAGAGTAGGGTAAATGGGAAATTTTTAGTCCCTCTTGAGCAGGCCTTTAAGTTTAACTATTACTTTTTGGGGAAATGTTATGAATTTCAATCAGAAGCATATTGAAATAAAAGTGTAAAACTTATTTTTAATGTGTAAAGACATTTAAAAGTCAAATGTAAATGATTTTGAATAAATGGGTGTTAACCTATTTTTCTTTTTACGTCCCCTGAAGTTATCAGTATTGAGGCCAACAGTTAGTTGGAACAAGTTTAAAAGTTGAGTATCTGGATTGGTCTGGTATTATGCTGATAATTTGGAATAATTGAAGTCATTGTAGAAATCTTCCCCAAAATATGAGCATTAAGCTTTACTTAATGAAAAAAGATATGGTATGGGGAGAGAAGAGATACTTAACTGCCTTTAGATTTTTTTTTTTAGATGTTTGCTCACATATATTTGAACATTATGTTTTATAAATTCAGTGAAGAGAATTGTTAGTTGTTTAAGTGTGGAGGAGAGGTGGTGCAGTTAATTGGGGACAAAAAGTTTATATAGGAAAATGTTCACTAAAATGTACTGGTACAATATGATGTACCATTTATTATGGTTTTTAAAGTATTTTCCTGTATTTTTCTCTGAAATATTTCTTTTTTTCATTTTTTTAGGACCCTTCAAAACTTTACAAGAAAGCAAATGATGTTGCAGCTGTTGAATGCCGCTCTGAAGAAGGCATCCACCTTCATTCACAGGGAGAAAATAATCCTGTGTCAAAGAAGCTTTCTCCACTACACTCTGAAATGACAGATTATGTTAAATCAGCACCATCTACTCTTGTTGGTAACCGTGATCCTGACTCGAAGGACAGAGCTCTACTTAATGGAGCAACAAGTGTAACAGAAAAATTGGCACAGCTCATTGCTACTTGTCCACCCTCCAAGTCTTCCAAGACAAAGCCAAAAAAGTTAGGGGCTGGTATTACAGCAGGATTGGTTAGCAAAGACTTGATCAGAAAGCCAGGCATTGGTCCTATGGCAGGAATTATTCACAAGGACTTGATTAAGAAACCAACAATTAGCCCAGCAGTTGGGTTGGTAACTAAAGACCCTGGGAAAAAGCCAATCTTTAGTGCTGCAGTAGGATTGGTCAGTAAAGACTCTGGGAAAAAATTAGGAACTGGGACTACTGCGGTATTCATAAACAAGGACTTAGGAAAGAAACCAGGGACTATCACTACAGTGGGACTGGTGAGCAGAGAGTCAGGGAAGAAATTAGGAATTGGTATCGTCCCAGGTTTGGTGAGTAAAGAATCAGGAAAGAAGTTGGGACTTGGTACTGTAGTTGGGCTTGTTAATAAAGATTCAGTAAAGAAGTTTGGCCCTGCCATTGGACTGGTTGCAAAGGACTGTGGGAAGAAGACTATAACAAATTCATCAGTGGGATTGGTTAATAAGGACCCTGCAAAGAAATTGGTGGCTTGCCCTGTAGCAGGATTGGTCAACAAAGACATTGTGAATTTAAAAGCTGAAGCCTTGCTCCCTGTTCAAGAACCACTTAAGGTTTCTTGCAATACAAATACTAGTAGTCATGAAAGTCAGGAGCATTCTGAATCCCTGAAAGATAGTGCCACCAGCAAAGCTTTTGAGAAGACTATTATTCGTCAGAATAAAGATAGTTTATTAGAAAAGTTCTCAATTCGAAAAGAAATCATTACTTTGGACAAAGACATTTTTAATGAAGGAACTTGCATACAGCAGGACAGTTTCTTATCCAGTGAAAGGGGGACCTATGTTGAAACTACAAAGCATGAGAAGCAGCCTCCAGTGTATTGCACTTCACCAGATTTTCAAATGGGAGGCACTTCTGATGCATCAACAGCTAAGTCTCCCTTTAGTGCAATAGGGGAGAGTAATCTCCCTTCCCCTTCACCAGCCTTGTCTGTTACGCCCTTAAACAGAAGTCCCCCTGGAACTTCTTCTCAGTTGGCTACTAATCCATTACATTTAGGTCCTTCCACAGAACTCATAGAAGGAATTGCTGAATCTATTGGAAAAACCCAATTCAGTTCTGAAAATTCCCATATGAACCTTGGTCACAGGTCTCTGGTTCACAGCATGAACACTGATTGCAAAGGAAATGATAAAGAGTTAAATGATTCAAAAGCTTCTCACACAGATAACTCAAGAATGGGCTCCTCCATAGGAAAAAAGCCAAGTCTGGCTTCAGAATCCAGTATTCATGCTACAATTACTCCCTCAGTTGTTAGTTTCACTAGTTTATTTAGCAGTAAACCCTTTCTGAAGATTGGTGCAGTAACTGCATCAGAGAAACACTGCCAAGTTGCTGAAAGCCTGAGCACTAGTTTGCAGTCCAAACCATTAAAAAAAAGAAAAGGAAGGAAACCACGATGGACTAAAGTGGTAGCAAGAAACACATGCCGGCCTTCAAAAGGGCTAGAATTAGAAAGGTCAGAGCTTTTTAAAAATGTTTCATGTAGCTCTTTGTCAAATAGCAATTCCGAGCCAGCCAAGTTTATGAAAAACATTGGGCCATCTTCATTTGTGGAGCATGACTTCCTTAAATGCCGATTGCCAAAGCTGAGTAAATCTAGCACAGCTCCATCTCTTGCTCTCTTAACTGAAACTGACAAGCAGTCTCATAAGTCCTTTGCCAGCCACAAACTTTCCTCTAGTATATGCATGTCTGGTGACCTTTTACCTGACATTTATAAACCTAAAAGAGGAAGACCTAAAACTAAGGAGATGCCCCAACTAGAAGGTCCACCCAAAAGGACCCTAAAAATCCCGGCCTCTAAAGTTTTTTCATTACAGTCAAAAGAGGAGCAAGAACCCCCTATTTTGCAGCCAGAAATTGAAATCCCTTCCTTCAAGCAGAGCCTATCAGTATCACCCTTTCCCAAAAAAAGAGGAAGGCCAAAAAGACAAATCAGATCACCAGTCAAGATGAAACCACCTGTGCTATCAGTGGCACCCTTTGTAGCCACTGAAAGTCCAAGTAAACTAGAGTCTGAGAGTGATAAACATAGAAGTAGTAGTGACTTCTTTGAAAGGAAAGATCAACTTCAGGGTCCAGATGACAGTCATAAACCAAGTGTGTGTGGTATGAGTGACCTTGAGATGGAACCTGATAAAAAAATTAATAAGAGAAACAATGGCCAATTAATGAAAACTATCATTCGCAAAATAAATAAGATGAAGACTTTGAAGAGAAAGAAACTGCTGAATCAGATTCTCTCAAGTTCTGTTGAATCAAGTAACAAAGGGAAAGTGCAATCCAAACTCCACAATACAGTGTCAACACTTGCTGCCACTTTTGGCTCCAAACTGGGCCAACAGATAAATGTCAGCAAGAAAGGAACCATTTATATAGGAAAGAGGCGAGGCCGGAAACCAAAAGCTGTGCTGAACGGCATCTTAACTAGTAGCCCAGCTAGTCTGGCTGTCCTAGAGAAAACAGCTCATCAGGTAGCTGGGTCAGCATTAGGACAGATTCTCCCCCCACTCTTGCCTTCAGCAGCAAGTAGTTCTGAGGTTCTTCCATCCCCCATCTGTTCTCAGTCTTCTGGGACTAGTGGGGGCCAGAGTCCTGTCAGCAGTGATGCAGGATTTGTTGAGCCCAGTTCAGTGCCATATTTACATATACACTCCAGACAGGGCAGTATGATTCAGACACTTGCTATGAAGAAGGCTTCAAAGGGAAGGAGACGGTTGTCTCCTCCTACTTTGTTGCCAAATTCTCCTTCTCACTTGAGTGAACTCACTTCTCTGAAGGAAGCTACTCCTTCCCCAATTAGTGAATCTCATAGTGATGAGACCATTCCTAGTGATAGTGGAATTGGAACAGATAATAATAGCACATCAGACAGGGCAGAAAAGTTTTGTGGGCAGAAAAAGAGGAGGCATTCTTTTGAACATGTTTCTCTCATTCCCCCTGAAACCTCCACAGTCCTAAGTAGTCTCAAAGAGAAACATAAACACAAATGTAAACGCAGGAGTCATGATTACCTCAGTTATGACAAAATGAAAAGACAGAAGCGAAAACGGAAAAAGAAGTATCCCCAGTTACGAAACAGACAGGATCCAGACTTTCTTGCTGAGCTGGAGGAATTAATAAGTCGTTTAAGTGAAATTCGGATCACTCATCGAAGTCATCATTTTATTCCCCGTGATCTCCTACCCACTATTTTTCGAATTAACTTTAACAGTTTCTATACGCACCCCACTTTTCCCTTAGACCCTTTGCACTACATTAGAAAACCTGACTTAAAGAAAAAAAGAGGGAGGCCTCCCAAGATGAGGGAAGCAATGGCTGAAATGCCTTTTATGCATAGCCTTAGTTTCCCTCTCTCTAGTACTGGGTTTTACCCCTCTTATGGCATGCCTTATTCTCCCTCTCCACTTGCAGCTGCTCCCATAGGATTAGGATACTATGGAAGGTACCCTCCAACTCTTTATCCACCACCCCCCTCTCCTTCTTTCACCACTCCTTTGCCACCTCCTTCTTACATGCATGCTGGTCATTTGCTTCTCAATCCTGCCAAGTACCACAAGAAGAAACATAAGCTGCTTCGTCAGGAAGCCTTTCTTACAACAAGTAGGACACCCCTTCTCTCCATGAGCACCTACCCCAGTGTCCCTCCTGAGATGGCCTATGGTTGGATGGTGGAGCATAAACACCGGCACCGGCACAAACACAGAGAACACCGTTCTTCTGAGCAACCCCAGGTTTCCATGGACACTTTAGCTACCAATAGCTCTTCCAGAACTGTCCTAGAATCGTTGAAGCGCTATCGATTTGGTAAAGATGCTGTTGGGGAGCGATATAAACACAAAGAGAAGCATCGTTGTCACATGTCCTGTCCTCATCTGTCCCCATCAAAAAGCTTATTAAGCCGAGAGGAGCAATGGGTCCACCGAGAGCCTTCAGAATCCACTTCATTGGCCTTGGGGTTGCAGACACCTTTACAGATTGACTGTTCAGAAACGTCTCCAGGTTTGTCCCTGGGAGGTTTTACACCTAGCTCTGAGCCAGCCAGCAGTGATGAACACACAAACCTTTTCACAAGTGCAATAGGCAGCTGCAGAGTATCAAACTCTACTAATACAAGTGGCCGGAAGAAATTGACTGACAGTCCAGGACTCTTTACCGCACAGGACACTTCATTAAATCGGCCTCTTAGAAAGGAAACTTTGCCTTCCAATGAAAGGGCACTGCAAACTTTGACAGGTAAGAGGATTCTTTTCAGAATTATGTGCTATCAGAAGAAATAGGTTGTTCATATATTTAACAAATTTATTCTTAGCATTTTTTGAATCTTGTTTTTAATATTGTATTCATACTTGGAAATAAGGACTTGAATCTACATGGTCACGCTATAGTATTTTTGATAGCAGAGGCAGTAAATCAGATGATATTCAAACTATAAAGGAAAGAGAAAGGGATTCTTACTCTTTGTATAATAATACCATATAACACTTTCTTTTGAGAGAGAATGTGTTACTATGCAAGATGCTTAATAAACATCTTAAATTTATGGATTTCTGCGCTTATTTTTATCAAAGCCTCATTGTGGAGCTAACCTTCAATTTTCAAAGGTTATGTTAGCTAAACTTAAGCATTGGTGGTAATATCCTACCAAAATATTTGACTGCAAGCTGGATCTCATGTTTGAGGACCAGCTGAACTAAACCCATTATATGGTTGGCCATTGGGTAGTGAATTTTTTCAGCCTCAGCAACTCTTCTAATAAGCTATAGAACTTTGAGCTGTTTGTAACAGGAAGGGGGTGTATTTATACTAACAAAGTCAGCATTGTTAAAATACTAGTAAATTGTGAAACATCAAATTTAATAAATATTAATTTTTATAAATTAAATATAATTATGGATAAGAGTTTTGGACAGTTTCTTTCTGAAAAGAAGTTTCTAACACTTAGTTATCCCAAAACGCTGCATCTACTTTTTCTACCACTGGAAATACAAAAATAAAAAAAAACAGTTCCTGCTCTCAAGGAACTCAAGAGTCTAATGGAGGAAGACAACATTGTAAATGACTAAGCGCAAAAGACATAGATAGGATAAATTGAGGATAGTCTCAAAAGAAAGACGGGCACTAAGATTAAGAAGAATCAGAAAAGACAAAGAAAGCAGGAATTTAGTTGAGACCTGAAGGTAGTCAGGAGCAAGTATAGTGACAGCAGTATCTCTCGATCATAAGATGCAAGTGGATTGGAAATACAGAACAGGGATTAGGGTATGACTGGCTTTGAAAGCCAAAAAAAGGTTTTATATTTTATCAACAATAGGGAGCCACTCAAGTTATTTATTGAATGAGTAAATAACATGATAACTTGTTTAGAGAAGTTATCTTTGTTCTCTTTAGACATAATCATCTATATTTTGATCATAGTACAGAAGTTTGTCTATCAATTATAGTATTTTAATTTTTATACCAATAAATTGGTTTTTAACAAGTTATTTCTTTTGTTTTTTATACCAGTCGCTAATGCATTTTCTTGTTTCTCTCTCATTATTCCCTTGAAACAACAACTTATAATTTAAATAAGACCATGTCTGACCACATATTCAATGTTACATTTTATTGTCCCTTAGAACCAAGATTGTGATCTTTCAGAAATCTGATATTTTGAGTACCAAGTTAAATATATCTTTTTTTAAATACTTCCAATGAGCTGTTATTGCTTTCCTTGTTTTTGAGGGTAAGCATTCGTTTACTTTGTAGAATTTTGTTTCACTAGAATACATTTTGTTCTTAAAACTGAAACAAATTTTTCTGAAGAATCTATTTCTAAATTGGGAAATCATTATAAATCAAGTAAATGGATAGAAGTTAATTATTTGGGACAAAAAAGGAAGAAAGCATCAGCTGAACAAATAGAAGCTTCAGAACCAAGAAACAATGAGTGAATATCATATTGGCATTTCCAGTTTTCATATTTTTTATATACCTGGAAAATAAGAGCTATTCTAGTGGAAGAGAAAAAATGGTCTTGTGTTATATTTGGTAAATAATGTAACAAAAAGAAAAACCACATTCTAATTTATATATAGAATTATCTTTCCTTATTATTGTAAGGACCCATTATTATAATTATTGGTAGTAGTATTATTAGGTTAGATTGTTTAGTGCGAGCTCACTACATTTAGCTCATTATTGTATCCAACCACTCTTTCCACCATGCAACACACATGTAATCCTTTCCGTCCCACACTTCTTAACCTCTTTCTATGAGAACTATAATTAAGTAAATATTGCCCTTCATTCTGCAAAGAGCACATAATTCATTTATCCAGGGTTAATGAATGTGTTTTCTTTATATCATAATGTAAACTTCTTGGAGGCAGGGAAAAAATCCAATCTTTTATCTTTAAATAAAGATCCAGCCAACTGACAGATATTTTACAATGTTATTCTATTTAACTTTTTATGCATGACTTAAATGCTTAAAGACATAAATGTTATATTTATCAAATTGCAGATGACAAAATTTGGAGGAATACCTAATACACTGGATAAGCAGAATCAGGATTCAAAATTAGTCTTGATATGCCAGCACACTAGGACATATAAATAAGATTTCATTTTATTAGTCATCACTCTACATTCTCAACCTTTATATCCATTATATGTGAGGCATTTTGCTAGACAGTAGATCCAGAGATAAAATTGAAAAGCTTCTGCTCTCATGGAGCTTACTTTCTGTTAGAGGATTCCATATATACACACACGGATAAGTATATGAAAAATAAATGCATCATAGTTTTGAGATGGAAAAACTAGCAGCTAGAAGTGGTAGATCATAATTTGGGGATGGAAAAGCACTAGCAGCTAGCTCTGTCTCTGTGTGTGAGACATTGAAAAGAACAGGAAACAGAATATTCCCATAGAACAGGTTTCTTTAACCCATTTTATGTCATGGACCCCTTTAGTAGTCTGTTAAATAAAGCCTACGGACCTCTTCTAAGAATATTACTTTTAAAGCCATAAAGAACAATACATAGGATTACAAAGAAAATCAATGTATTAAAATAGTTATCAAATACATTTTTTAAAGACCAAGTTTATAGATCCCAGGTTAAGAACTCTTGCTGTAAAAGGTGGAGCTTAAGCTGAATATCAGAGTAAATCAGAGATTCTGCAAGTTGGAGGGGAAGGATCATATTCCAGGCACTAGGAGTTATGTGTGCCATATGAGAAATAGCCAAAAAAAAAAAAAAAAAAAAAGCCATTTTGGTTGAGCCATAGGGTGTAGGAAGGGGACTGATACATGTATATACATTTTAATTTTTCTGTGTATATGTATATATAACAAGACTAGAAAGATAAGTTGTCAAGTCATCAGTGGATAAAAACACCAGAGAAGTTTGAAGATGCAGAAGGGAGATGTTGGATTTATTGCATGGGAGATTTAAATGGCCAGAACTGAACTTAAGGAAAATCATTTTGGCCACTGGATGGGGACAGAGATGGAGATGAAGAGAGATGAGAGGTAATGAAAGAAGATGCTTAAACTAAGGTGATAGTTGGGTAAATTGTGAAAGGGATAGAGGCAAAAATATGGAGATAATGAGGGGCTTTGGCAACTGATTGAATGTTGAAGGGGGAGTTAATACTTAAAGAGAAATATTAAGAGAATACTTCCCTGCTTTTCATGAGTTCAAATATCTGGCCCAGATGGCCTATATTCTTGGCTCTGAAAGAATTGCCAGATAAGCCATTACGTTATCTATTATCATTGTTATTTTAAAGATTATGGAAAACAGAAAAGTGTCACAAGAGAAAGGACAAATGTTATGCAGATTTCAAAAAAGAGAAGAGAATAGACTTCAATGTATAGTCTATTCCACTTAACTTAAATTTCTGGGAAATTTTAGATAATTACAGAGTTGGCTAATAAACATTTAGATAGGTAAATGCAGTACAGCTTCATCAAGTGCAGGCCAATTCCACTTGTTAGTGGAGTTGTGAAATGATCCAACAATTCTCGGGAGCAATCTGGAACTGTGCCCACAATATCAGTGTACATAATCCTTTTACCCAGCAGAGCCATTATTGGGTCTGTATTCCAAGGAAATCATAAAAGAGGGGAAAGCACCCACATGTGCAAACATGTTTGTAGCAGCTCTTTTTTGTGCTGGCATAGAATTGGAAAAGGATTGTATGCCCATCACTTGGGGAATGGCTGAACAAGCTATGGTATATGGAGATAATGGAATATTATTGATCTATTTATCTAATGATAAATAAGCTGATTATAGAAAGGTCTGGAAAAATTTACATGAAGTGATAGTTGAGCGAAACAAGTAGAATCAGGAATACATTGTACACAATAACAGCAAGAATGTGTGATGATCAACTATGAAAGTCTTGGTTCTTCTCAGTAGTTCAGTGACCCAAAGTAATCCCAATAGACTTTTGACAGAAAATGCCATCTGCATCCAGAAAAAGAACTAAGGAGACTGTGAATGTAAATCAGTACATGCTATGTTCACTTCTTTTTTCTGTTTATCTCTACTATGATTTTTCCCTTTTGTTCTGATTTTTCTCTTCCAACATGATTCATAAGGCAATGTACATTAAAAATAAGTAAACATACTACAAATAAAAAAAAACAGGTCATTCTAGACTAACCTCATTTACCTTTTTAACAAAATCATTAAGCTTTTAGATGACTGAAATGCGGTAGATATAGTTTACCTATATAACAAAGCTGTTTTTTTAATAGCTTTTTATTTTCAAAATATATGCAAAGATGATTTTCAACATTCACTCTTGCAAAATCTTATTCCAAAATTTTTTTCTTCCATACCCCCATCTCTCCCCTAGACATCAAGCAATCCAATATACGTTAAACACGAACAATTCTTCTATACAAATTTCCACATTTATCATGCTGCACAAGGAAAATCAAATCAAAAAGAAAAAAAATGAAAGAAAACAAAAAGCAAGTAAACAACAAAAAAGGTGAAAATACAATGTTGTGATCCACATTCAGTCCTTATAGTCCTCTCTCTGGATGCAAATGGCTTTCTCCATCACAGGTCTATTGGAATTGGCCTGAATCACCTCATTGTTGAAAAGAGCTACATCCATCAGAATTGATCATCCCATAATCTTGTTGCCATGTATAATGTTCTCTTGGTTCTACTCACTTTACTTAGCATCAGTTCATGTAAGTCTCTCCAGGTCTTTCTGAAATCATCTTGAATAATAATATTCCATAACATATAACCAAAACTCATTCAGCCATTCTCCAACTGATGGGCATCTACTCAGTTGATAGTTTCTTGCCATTATAAAGAGGGCTGCCACAAACATTTTTGCACATGCGGGTCCCTTTTCCTCCTTTAAGATCTCTTTGGGATATAATCCTAGTAGAAACACTGCTGGATCAAAGGGTATGCACAATTTGATAGCCCTTTGAGCATAGTTCCAAATTGTTCTCCAGAATGTTTGGATTAGTTCATAATTCTACCAATAATATATTAGTGTCCCAGTTTTCCCATATCCTCTCCAATATTTAGCATTAACTTTTCCTGTCATCTTAGCCAATCTAACAAAACCCTTAACAAGGTATCTTATACTATTCTTAGAAAGAAAATGAAGAGATAAATTGGTCTTAAAGAGTTATTAAGGAGTTAGTGTCAATGACAAGAGGACTACATTTAAGTATTCTGAGGATTTTTGTCAAAAAATCCTTTTCTCTTTGATCCATTTTTATTGGTGAGTAGAATGAAAACACAGGTGTGGCCAGAAAATTTGCACATGACACAAAGTGATAAGAATTATTTAATGGTGACTAAGAAAGCTATCATCCAAAAAGGTCTGGAAAAACTAGAACATTGGGATAAATCTAACAAGATGAAATTCATACAAATAAAGGTTCAGAAGTGTAAAATGGACAAGGCATGGATAAACAGCACTTTTGAAGATTATGGGGGTTTCAGAGGACTGCAAGCTAAATATGTCAGTAGTGTGATAGAGCAGCCAAAAAAATCTAATGCAATCATGAACTGCATTAAAAGGCATGTAGTTTTTAGGACTAGGGAAGTGATAGTCTGTACCTTGCTTGTGTCAAATCTCATCTGGAGCATCATGTTCTATTATGAACATTGTGGCTTGATAAAGGGTATTGATAAACTGTACAATGGCCAGAGGAGGCCAACCAGAATGTTGCAGGTCCTTGAAACAATGACAAATGAAAATCAGTTACAATAACTGGAGTAATTAGTCTGGAGAAGAGAAAACTTAAGGGGGCATGATAGCTATCTTCAAGTATGTGAAGGTCTGTCTTGAGGACGGATTCGATTTATTCTCTTTGACTCTAGAGGGTGGAAACTAGCATAATGGGAAGAGACTTCAAAGAAATCAGTTAAATATTAGGAAAAACTTTTGTCTACCTAATTGGAAGTAGACAAAAGCAGAGACTAGAACAGTACTTGTTGGGTGTGTAATAGTAAGGATTATTTTTTAATAACGAGTTAAACTAGGAAACCACTAAGGTCCCATTTACTCTGTGTGATTCTGTGAGGGAACATGAGCAGTTAAGCAGAATTTATGATGCCCTCAGAAGAGGATTTGGGAGAAGGTGAGTTCTGTTTTGACAGATTATTTGACATACATTATGAACATCTAGTTTGACATTTCTAGTGGGCAGTTATAGAACAAGATTCATTTGAGAGTTTAGGGCTAGATAGAAAATTTTAGAGATCATATGCATAGAGACTATTGAAACCATAGAAGTTACCAAGACATATATAGAGAAAAGAGAATAATACCCAGGACTTATTACCATTTGGTACACCAGACATAAAGGTTATCTGAAAAATTGTGGTCAAACAAGTAATAGGAAAACTAAGAGTGAAATCTTGAAAGTTCAAAGAGGAGAGGATGGTCAAAAGTGTCAAATGCTGGAGTGGTCAAGAAAGATAAGGGCTGGGTGGCAGAGGGGGACATTCAATTTAGCAATTTAGATGATTTTTGGAGAGAACAGTTTTTGTTGAGTATTGAGTTTAGATGCCAAATTTTGAGTTGAAAAGTCATTGAGAAGAGAGAAAATAAAGACAAGGAGTATAAACAAAGCTTTTTAAGAATTTGCTTTGGACAGTTAAGAGGAGATCAGCGCCCCTTTTCCCACATGCCTTTGCAGGTGACTGCTTGAGGGGAAGATGAAGAGGGGACCCCTGAACTTGGAAAATCCTGGAAGGAGAAAATCTTCAATTATGTCTCAATAACTGACTTTGTACTATGTCTTTTTCCTTAAATGAATTTAAGCTCCAACTGCTTGAGGGGGGAATGATGCGGGGAAAGATTCCAATCTTTGATTCCCAACCCCCCTAGCTAATGTAAATTACCCTTTGACTCACAAATCCTGGTCCCTTTGAATTCCAATAGAAGATCCAGACCTGTCCCAGCCCCACCCGGATCTGAGCCAACTTGGGGCTACACCCCAAAGCTCCTCGAGCTAAGTCTCCGACTTAAAAGGGCTATGCTAGGAACCCCTCTTTGCAGAGATTTCAAACATGGTAGCCATGTGAGGACCCTCTGTCCAGTGCTCTCCTTATCTCTACTTTTACCTATCCCCTACTTCTAATCAATAATAAACCTCTTTTATCAATCTAAAAAAAAAAAAAAAAAAAGAATTTGCTTTGGAAAAACGGGAAAATTATATATAGGATAGCTTGAGGGGGGATGGGTGGTAGAATTAAGCTTTGTTTTGTTTTGTTAATTAGGAGAACTGAGCATATTTGTATGAAGTAGGAAATAAGCTTGTAGATAGAAAAAAATTGATGATTCAACTCTGTATGTGTAGATGAGGTGAGGATATATATGCTGATAGAAATGGAAGAAAAGGGGATCCAGAGTACAAGTGGAGGGATTGGCCTTAGGAAATAGAAGGGGCCACTTCTTTGGAGATCAGAGTAGAAGAGAATGGAGGAAAGTATTAATGGTTTTTGAAAGAGTAGGAGATAATAGGGGGTCTTAATGTATGACTTTCCTCAGTGAAAGTGTGAAAGGAAATAATTTGACTAGAGGATAGGGGAACCTTGAAGAGAAAAAAAAGTTTGGAAAAACAATTCTGTTCATCTGTGATCAAGACTCAATTCAATAATTGTTTTATCTGTTTCCTTCATGCTATTTGTTCAGCTGCTGATTCTTATTAGTTGTTCAGTTTCTTCTTATAATTATTAGCTACATCAGATTCTAAGTTAAGCCTTTCTACGAATCTTAAAACTTCTCAACTCAAACATTTGTGTACTTCTGGCTTTTTTTCCACTTTCAGTCATTATATTACTCACCTTTATTTATAAAACCAAGTCCATTTTTTTTATAATACTACAAAGCATGACTTGATTTTTTGCACACTAGTTAATAATTTCCAGTTTACTTTTTGTATATCTTTTATGTAATTGTTTGCATGTTGTCTTCCCCCATTAGAATGTGAGCTCCATGAATGCTCCTTGTTACCTTTCTTTATATTCTCAGTGTTAAGTACTGGGTGTGGCACATGAGCACTTAATAAATTGTTGTTTATTAATTCACTAGCTGCTCATTTATGTATTATACATATGTTATATAAAAATATATGAATTGATGTGAATTATGTTTTATCAACTAGTACAACTAAAGTTAAAGAAAATTAATTTGCAATTTTATTGGTAACAAATGGATTTATCCTAAGTAGAATATTATAGTAAGGTTAGCATTGGTAAATTTTGTGCACCAAATATATTCTGGTGTTAACAAGAATGTGTGGGCACAAAATAAGCTCTTGCCAATAGTCTAGAGCAATTCTGTTTAATTTACATATCTACTTCCCATTTTACAGATTGGAAAGCAGAATGACACGCATCTCTTGGGCATTTTTTAAATATGAAACATACTAAGGCTCCAGAATCACTTTTAAGTAATTTAAGTGACCACTTTCAATTGAGAGGTGAAATCACTTGAATGTCAATATTATAGGGAGTTGTAGGTTGTATTTTTTTTTTTTATTTCATGCTGATATTAATAAAACCAAATCCTCCAAATGAAATCATAACAGAAGTGATATAAAATTGTTTGATTTTATACAAGCCTAATGAGTGATGTAGGAAAATTTAAATCATTTGTGTTTCATAAATTTATAAAACACTTTGCAAACCTTAGGGTGCTATATAAATTCTAGCTATTATCAGCATTATCATTATTGTCATCATCATTATCATTACCACAAATTAGACATGGTGGTAAAGAGTTTCTGAACAGCAGTGTCAGATGTTCATTCTTCTTTATAACAATATCAACTTCTGGTAGCAAATAAAAGCCAGGCAAGCTAGGTTTTTAAATGATATGAAATAAAACAATAAATGAATATAATTGAGAAATAAAAACAATACCTATCACCTGTTTCTACAAATAGAAGAATAAGCAAAGAATGTATTATTACTGCAGCTAATTTCTTTTATAAATATTGTTTTGTGCTAAACATTATCTGTCGGTAATGAAATCAGGATTGAATTTTCATTTTTATTTGAAAAAATTATGTTCATTGGAAAAAGCATAGTTATATTGCTGAAGAAAAATGTTTTCCTTTCCTCTGTTTTTAATGCCACATACAAAATAATTGAACAATCTGAATGATTTAGATTATATTATTTTCTAGAGCTACATAAGACACAAGGAAACTGGTAATCATAAATGGGCAAGTGCATAAGTACCTAGAAGAGTTGTAGAAAATTGATTGTGGTGGTGAGTGCAGTTCTGGGAATTTCCAAAGGAATTTCATCATAGTGAATGATCCTATTTGAGTTTTATGAGAAAGAGCCTAATTAGAGGAAGAGCAAAGATGTATAAAAACCACCAGCATAGGCTCTGAATCACTCTTTCTTGTAACTCATTTAATTGGTGAATCAGATGAGATGTATTGCTTTCAATAAGTGTCTTTCCTACAATTGGAAACAGCTGTTTTAATTATGGAATTTGCTTTTATCCCAGCATTCAACTCATTCACAAGAAGCTTCCAGGTTCACATACCAGCTGTGAACTTAGCAAGGGTTCCAAAACTAAAACCTAGAAGCAAGAAGCATTATAAGTGCTTTCTTTAAAACCATCAACATTTTATTGCTATCTTTTGTTTTATGTCATGCTCATTTCTGAAACTTCATCTTTCCTTATGCACTGAGACTTCCCTTAGTATCCAAAATTAAGAAAACAAAACAAAAATCAGTTCAGCAATACAATGTTCTGTACCTAGCTCTTTCAGTGAAAGGAAAGGTGTGTGTGTGTGTGTGTGTGTGTGTGTGTGTGTGTGTGTGTGTGTGTGTGTGTTCCCCATTTCTTCTCTGGAGCCACACTTGATCATTATAGTTACTTAGTGCTGAGTTTTTGTTAATTTTTTTTTTCTTTTACATTGTTGTCATTGTAGACTACATTATAATCATATTGCCTTCTTGGTTCTGTTTATTTCATTTCATCATTACATTTAAGTCTTCTCACATTTCTTTGAATTCTTTGTAATTGTTGTTTCTTATGGTACAGTAATATTTACATTGCATTTTTAACAAGAGTAGTTAAACAACTCTCTTAGTTGATAGGCACATATTTTATTTTCAACTGTTTATTTACAAAAATAGTTCTGTTTTGAATATTTTGTTGTATATCGGACCTTTTTTTTCTGTCACTATAGTATATGACTATGGAATAGACTCTTTAGGTCAAAGGATATGGTTTTGAATCTTGCTTTGGACACTTAACTGTGTGATCCATAGCAAGTCTCTTAATCTCCATCTGCTTCATTTCTCATCTGTAAAACAGAGTACCTACTCCCTAATAAGATTGCTATGAAGCTAAAATGAAATACTATATGTAAAGAGAGTTCTTCACAAAGTATTATATAAATGTTTTTTTTTTCCCATGTAATTTTAAGTTGTTTCCCGAAATTGAACCAATTTACATTTCCAGATTAGAGATTTCTAAAGAGATTGACATTTTACTTTTGTTCTTTTTTTAACTGTCATAATTATTTTGTAAAGCATCATGTCATAGTAGATAAAGAGCTAGATTCATAGCCAAGAATATAGCAGTTCAAGTCCTGCCTCATAAGACTTAGCATGTTGTTCTGTGATCCAGGGCAAACATCTTGACTTCTTAGTGACCAAAATATTGTTGCAGAGTAGATACTGATCTGCTCTGATAGTTTTCTCACTAACAATTCCCTATAGCAGCGCAATCACAGGTCTGTCACCTCTCTGAAGATCTTCACAATATCAAGATGACAGATTAATTTTTTGTATAATATTCCAAGGTATCCTTTGAATTTACATGCATTAAAAATATAGTAATTAGTGGAACCTTAGTTATGTATCTTAAAAATGTAACCAGTTGAAGCTGAGTCCATTGAAAGAAGAAACTAAACTTTTCTTTCAGAGGACTTCATTTAAACTTTTGTTTTTAAAGAATATATTTAAATATTCAGTATATTTTTAATTTTATAATAGTCTTTCTAATGAACCACATGGACCTGTTTTTCCACACTTTCCCTAAAGAATATTTGTGAGACTTTAAATAGAAGAGTATGTATTTAAGCTGAAAATTCTCTTTAGTTTAGTCTTTCATTGTGAACTCTTAATATATTTTAACCGAGCCATATTCCTAAAGTTATTAAAGCATGACAAAAACTACATTTAAGATATGTTTTAAAAGACTTTTTATCCAACCAGCAGTTATTTTCTGCCTTGAGTATTTGGCCCAAGGAAAATTAAGTCATTTCCCCCCAGGTTCCTCAGGATAGTGTTACAAGGTTGGGTTTTTATTTATAATTTTTTTCATGATGCTATTATAATGTTGAACAGTTATCAGTTCCTTTTCATTCTTGCTAGTAACAGTGTTGTTATTTCAGTTATATTATCTGGGACACAGATCTTAATATATACATGTTGGTAAGGATTTCTTGTGCCAAATAATCCATATATAAGTTAAATATTTTCTATAACTTACCTGTTTTAGTTTATTTCATTTTATCAGCTTCTCTTTTATGCTTGATTTCAGCTTATGATTTTAACAAAAAAGATCCACCTTCTTTGTCTAATTTGAATCAAATCTGTTACTTAGATTTCTTTTCCTTTCAATCATTTGTAGAATCTCTCATTAATATTGATATTTATCTTATCTATTATCAGCTCTTTTCCTCTTGCTGTTGACTTTTCTTTTACTAATAACCTTTAATTTTTTTACTGTATTAAATACAGTAAATAATCTTTCCAGTTTTTGATAAACCTCATTTTATTTGGGTACTTAGCTTATTGCAATCTACTTTTTGTTCTTCCTTTACTGAATAGAATTCAGTTCATTTCAGGAACCAATGTCTGTTCCAGTTATGTGTTACATTATTATTAATTGGAGAATCTCTACCTTTATCCTGAATTTATATCTGAAGACAGGCCATAACCATATCCTCTTTTACATGAAAATAAGTAGGTAATGAAGGATCCTTTTGTAATTTTGAATTATACATATGTTCTTGGAAGGAATGTTTACATTTTCTGTCTACTTTGTTTTGGATTGAGAAATAGACTTTCCCTTTTGAGCGGTGGACAATATTTACTCAGGACAGCAGAATCTCCAGCTTATCTATACACCTATCTAGTTAAATATGGATTAATACTTACTAGCACATCCCTTTATTAGAGAGCAAGAAAACACCATAAAAATCTACATGATTCTTTGCTAAAGAGCTAAACAGAAAGAAGACCAAGAATTTTCTTGGCATCCCAGCTTCTGGAGATGTCTGACTTTATTGCTCTAACTCAGGACATTACCCTCATTATGGAGAACCTGGGGCAAAGATGCAGTGCTGGAAAATTTCCCAGTGAAAACTTCATGGTCTTTCAGGTGATAAGAAGAGCCTAACACTCCAGGTACCTACCTTGTAAAATACTTAGTATCTTATCATTTTATTCATTCTTGTATTTAGGAACCAAAGGTGATATTGATGAAGGGACAAATTATTTCAAGTTGGCATATCAGTCCTTAGAGACAAATCGCCTAATCTGTTTTGTCAGTGAGTCCTTACCCTATCCTAAATTTTATCTCATTGACCCTAATTCATGTAAGTTGGTGACATGATAAGCAGTTGTATTGTGGATTAAACAAATACATAAAGCCAATCTTCTTATGTTCTGGCAAATTTCAAAAAGGTCTAAATTTGACATTAATCATATTTCCTACTAAATATGTGTTATATATATTATTTATATATGTATATGTATATCTCAGTCCCTATAGTACATCTTATGTTTGCTTCTGAAATACAAAATAGAATGTGATTTTAACTTGTATTTGGATGAAAAAACCTTTCCTTGTCTAGAAATATCTCCCACGTCTACCTATCTTTGGTCACCTATTTCTAAATAAAAGTTGAAAAGCGATTACTATGCTTTTAGCAGTATTAACAGGATTAGGTTTACAGAGTTTATCAAACTTGTCTGGTCTCCCAGATTTCATTATTTTTCATCATTTGCCAACTGGGATAAAAATGCATTCAAGTACTTTGTCCTTGAACAGCTTGCTTATTGTGTTTCCAGTTCTACATTAATCATGTTTCACTTACTCATTTTAAGCTTAGAAAAGTATCTCTTTGGTTTTCATCACTAAATAATATTTATGAAGCACCCTTACCTTCTTAGGATTGTGCTAGGCAGTGTTTTTAAATATAGTAAGAACTCAGAATTGATGTTTGTCAAGCCCTAAAGATTTGTAACTAAGAGGCACAGCTTTATTTTCCTTAAATACAGAATATTGTAAGTATTCATCAATGCCCAGATTTGTGACGATTAGAACAAACTTTTTAAAAGAAGAAAAAGAAACTCTTCCCAAATTAAAAAAAAAAACACATACCCCCCTCCCCCCATCTCCTTTTAAGTGTCAAGAGTTGGCTGGGGGGTAGGGGGAGGTTGGTAAGGATGGGGAGCCAAAATGACCAAGAGTAGACAGGATTTTGCCTGAGTTCTTCCTGATTTCCCTCAGAATTAACACTAGATCAAGCCTCTGAATGGATTTTGGAGTGACAGAACCCATGTATATTGGAGCATAATAAATTTCTGGCAGTAATCATCTTCAAAGAACTTCAGGGAAGGTTTGCCTTAATCAGGTGAGGCAGGAAAGGAGGAGATAAGGCACAGTGCAGGCATAGCAATGGAAGACCAAGATGGAGAGATGTTGGAATCCTTACAAAGTGTTAAGTCATTAAAATTGATAGAGAAATAATTATCTAATTTAGCCTGGTTCAGTATGATTGATCTGATCCTACAAGGAGATGTTATGGGCCAGAATTTGCAACAAGGTACTAAGTGGAACTGATGGAAGCAATGCTTGTGTGCTTGGGTTTGCACCTTTAAGAGTTTACACAGTAGAGGTCACACATCAGAGCTCACACATTGGAGTTCACAAGTATGGGAGATACACAAAGTTAACTTTATAACTTTGTGAATTCACACCTCCCATAATCCCACTATTGGAGGAATCAACCTTTTACACCGAGCATAAAAAGAGCTTCAGTCAGTCAGTCAGAGTCAATTCGGAAGATTGCCAGGAGTCGGAGTTGAGCTAGAGGCAGAAGCTGGCAGAGGCAAAAGACTAGCAACAAGAGCTCTCCGAACCAAGAGACAATAAAAGACTGTACTTAAATCCGTGGCTGCATTTGAGGTGATTATTACTTAGAACTGAAACTAAGGCTGCCTCCAGAAAACCTTCCCAAGAAACCTCACCCAGAGAACAATTATAGAAAAGAAGAACACCACAGAGAGACCCAGCACAGGGAATATAGTAGGAGGCTCTTAGCCAAAATACAGCAGCATTTACTACTCTGTCCTGGTTCAGAAGCCAGTGGATCAGCAGACAAACTGTGAGATCTGTAATGCAGTTATTTAACAGAAGGCAAGTACTGAGCCCTAAACTTCAGCAAAACATATAGAACTTGGCCAGGCCCACACAGCATGGGGAAGAAGCCTGTTATATCACCAGTCCCAGGGCAATGTAAGAAGAAGCTTGGAACAATCTTCCTTGTGTCCTAGAAATAGACTTCAGCTTTTTAAAAAATGAGCAAAAAAGCAAAAAGAGCTCTCATTAGATAGGTATTAGGCAGACAGTGAAGAACAGAGCTCAAACCTCAAAGAAATTAAAGGTAAAATGCCTCTAGATGAAGCCTCAAAGTGGGGGATATGAGTCAAAAAACTCTATTGGAAGAATTCAAAAAGGATCTTAAAAGAGAGAAGAAAAATGGGGAAAGGAAATGAAAGCTTTGCAGATTTTGGAAAAGAAAATTGTCTGAAGAAAATTGTGCCTTAAATACATTTGGTGAAATGGGGAGAAAATACTGAAGAAAACCACTATTCAAAAAATAAATTTGGTTAAATGGAAATGGAAAACAACTCCTTGAAAAATAGAATGTTGGGGCAGCTATGTGGTGCAGTGGTTAGAGCACTAGTCCTGAAGTCAGGAGGACCTGAGTTCAAATGTGGTCTCAGACACTTAACAATTCCTAGCTGTGTGACCCTGGGCAAGTCACTTAACCCCAGTTGCCCCCGGGGGTGGGTGGGCATAGATTGATGAAATGGGGGGGGGGGGAATCCAATGAACAAAAAAAAACTCCTCTAAAAGTTCAGTTGGCCAAATACAAAAGGAGATTTGAAAAAAGCTAACTGAAGAAAATAATTTACTAAAAATTAGAATTGGACAAATAGAACTGAATGAGACAGCAAGAATCAGTCAAACAAAACCCCTCAAAAAACAATTGAGGGGGAAAAAAAGAAGAAAATGTAAAATACCTCGTTGGAAAAACAACTGACTTGAAAAATAGATTCAGGAGAGACAATCTTAAGAATTAATTATTGGAGTACATGAAAGCCATGATGATAAAAAAGAGCCTGGGCAATGTTTTTCAAGAAATCGTCAAGAAAAAATGCCTTGATATCCTAGAACCAGAGGCTTTTAATAGCTATTAAAAGACTTTTCTGATCACCTCCTGAAAGAGACCCCCCCCCCCCAGAATGAAAACCTCAAGAAATATTGTAGCTGAATTCCAGAATAGTTGGGGAGAAAAGGCAAAAGAAACAATTTCAAATATCAAGGAGACACAATCAGAACTAGATAACTTGAACCACAGAATAAATAAGAAAGAAGCAGCTAAATAGAATTTTAGAAAAGTGAAGTATGTAGATTTTTAGAGAACATTGAATGGGGACAGAAAGGAATATGCTTAGAGTACATGGAACTACACAAAAATTGAATATGTATTAGACATAAATTCCTCAAAATCAAAGGCAGAAATAATGAGTGCATCCTTTTCAGATCACGATGCAATAAAAATTGCGTGTAATAAAGGTCCAGGAGACAATCAACCAAAAATTAATTGGAAACTAAATAATCCTAAAGAATGAATGGGTGAAACAACATCCCATAGAAAAAAATAGATAACTTTATCTAAGAGAATAACAATGAGACAACATAGCAAAATTTATCAGATACAATTAAAGCAATGCTTAGAGGAAATTTTATATCTTTAGATGCTTACTTGAATAAAATAGATAAAAGAAGATAAATGAATTAGACATGCAACTAAAAGTGCTAGGGAAAAAAACCCAAAAACAAATGAAAACTGCAAACCACACGGATTAAAAATAAAGGAAGGAGTCCTACCAAATTCCTTTTATGATAGATAGGATACTGATAACTAAACCAGGTAGAGACAAATCAGAGAAAATTACAGACCAGTTTTCCTAAATAATATTGGTGTAAAAATCTTAAAATGTTAGTAAAGAGATTATAGCAATTTATCACCAAGATAAGACACTGTGATCAAATTGGATTTATACCAGGAATACAGGGTTAGTTTAATATTAGGAAAACTATTAGCATAATTGACTATATCAATAACCAGAGTTACAGAAATCATATTATTACATCAATAGATGTAGAAAAAGCATTTGACAAAACACCCATTCCTATTTTTTGAGAAAGTGATGTTACTACTTCTTATAACACAGTGACACAGTGGTACTGACAGATCAAATCAAGAACCAAAAATGTCTTGATCAACCCTATATATACTACTGTTATACAACAGACACATAAATACATAGAATTTTAGCCTCATTAACTTTTAGGTTTTAATTTCTTAGCTATGATTGATTACTTGAGAATACCCCAATCTTAGATTTTTGTGGCATTTTATGTGACGTTTAATTCGTCAGCAAAAATCTTACCTGATAATAATAATACTTTCAAGGTGTATTTGTTTCTGCTTTTTAAAATGTCCCTTTTATCTCACTTAACCGCCTGTCCGCCTCATTTTCTTCAACTTTAAAATGCAGATAAATAGTACTTTATCCTATAGAATTGGTGTGAGGATTAAATGAGTTAATATTTGTAAAGTACATAGCATGAAGTAGATGCATAATTAGCACTTCTTCACCTTGTCTCTCTAGCTCTTCTCCTCTCCCATCCCCCAACAACAACCAAAAAATCCTTTTAAATATTTGCAATTGATGAAAGCATTTGACCTCCTTTCCTACTTAATGCTCCCTTTAGCCTATTAAGAGTATAACCTTTGGTTTGAGTTGTCAAAGTTCATGATCTACTAATTTATGTAAAAGAAAAACTTGTTTTTTTTCCCCCTTCTAGTAAATTTATTTTTAATACATATTATTTTATGAATCATATTGGGAGAGAAAAATCAGAACAAAAGAGAAAAGCCATGGGAGAGATTTAAAAAAAAAAAAAAAAAAACAATAGAAAAAAGATGTGAACATAGCATATGCTGATTTACTACATTCGGTCTCCTTAGTTCTTTTTCTGGATGCAGATGGCATTTTCTGACTAACGTCTATTGTGATTGCTTTGGATCACTGAACTACTGCGAAGAACCAAACCTTTCGTAGTTGATCATAGCACTTTCTTGCTGTTAATGTGTTTATTGTATTCCTGGTTCTGTTTTGTTCAGCATCAGTTCATGTAAATCTTTCCAGGCTTTTCAGCTTGTTCATCATTTTTAATAAAACAATAATATTCCATTGTTTTCATACACCACACCTTGTTCAAACATTACCCAATTGATGAGCATCCACTCCTTTTCCAATTCTTTGCTACCACAAAAAGAGCTATTACAAACATTTTTGCACATGTGGGTTTTTTTCCCTCCTTTGGGATTTTCTTGGGATACAGACCCAGTAATAACACTTCTGGGTCAAAGAGTATGCACAGTTTTATAGCCCTTTGGGTATCTCTGGATCTGGGAAGCAGGAGGACTCTCTGGCCCTTTATTTTCTGGCCAGTGCTTGGTCTGTGTTTATCTTGGGTGGTTCAGTGACAACTTTGGTAACCTTGTCGTTTAGGGGAAGAGTGGATGGCCTTTCAAGATTACTGTAACTCTGACTTCCTTTTTGCTGCAGCTTCTGGTTTTCTTCCATTTTTTTAGACTCGATGGCCTGATTACTTGAAAATTCCTGCTTTAATTCTGTGGATTTTTTTCCATAATAGTTAGATCATTTCACAACTCCATCAATAATGTGTTAAAATCCTAGGTTTTCCTCATCCCCTCCAACGTTTATCATTATCTCTTCCTGTCATCTTAGCCAATCTCAGAGTTGTAAGGTGATACCTCAGGGTAGTTTTAATTAACGTTTCTCTAATCAATAGTGATTTAGAGAATTTTTCATATAACTGTAGATTGCTTTTACTTTTTCATCTGAAAATTATCAATTTATATCCTTTGACTATTTATTCATTGGGGAATGATTTGTATTCTTACAGATTTGACACAGTTTTTTACATATTTTAGAAATGAGACCTTTATCAGAAACACTAGCTATAGTGATTTTTTCCCAGTTTTGTACTTTCCTTTGAATCTTATTTTTGTTGGTTTAGCTTGTGGAAAAACTTTTTACTTTAATGTAGTCCAAGTTGTCCATTTTGCCTTTCATAATGTTCCCTACTTTTTCTTTGGTTATAAATTACTCTCTTATCTAAAGACTACTACATAAATTATCCCTTGCTCTCCTAATTTGTTTATGGTGTCATCCTTTAAACCTAAATCATGTACCCATTTTGACCTTATTTTTGTATGGGGTATGTGAGGTGTAGGTTTTGGCCAGGTTTCTGATGTATTATTTTCCAGTTTTCCCAGCAATTTTGTCAAATAGTTCTTATTCCAAACTGGAGTTTGGAGGGTTTTCAAATACTAGATTAATGTAGGTCTTGATTATTGTGTTGTCTATGTGTAATCTTTTCCACTGATCCACCTCTCTATTTCTTAGCTAGTATCAAATGGTGCTGCTTTATAATACAGTTTTAGGTTTGGTACTGCTAAACCACCATCCTTTGATTTTCTTTTCATTAATTCCCTTGATATTCTTGACCTTTTGTTCTTTGAGATAAATTTTATTTTAAGTTTTTGGCAGTTTGATCGCATAATATACAGTTCTAATGTCTCACAATTTGTATTATACTTTTTAGTATCTTCAGATTCTGTTTTTTTCTTTGGTAGTTGACTTGTTTGGTTATTTTTTTAGTTGGGGGGAGGAGTCATTATAAAAAGTATAACGTTTTATTCTGTTTATTAAAGCTAGACTAGTAAAATTTTTCTTAGTGTTGCTAGTTTGATTTAATAAAGTGTTTGATGATTTAAGACTGGGGACCTTGATTTTCCAGCTGGTTTTTTTTTTGGTTGTTGTTATTTTTTAGACTACAGGAAAACTATCAGAATTTTTTTCCTTCAGGAAAATGAATATTCCTCAAAAATAGACTTTTCTCTTGATTACGGGATAGCTTTTGTATATCATGGAGCAATTAGATAAAAAGGCAGAAGGATAACATTTAGGCTTGATGTCTTGAAAAACTTCCTAACAATTAGAAGTTTTCAAAAGTATTGTGAACTGCATTAGTAGATAGATAATAGGTTCCCCCACATTAGAGACATTCAGGAAGAGGCTAACAACATATTGGGTATATTTTAGTGGAGCTTTTCTGGTTTGGGTTAGATTAGATTATTGCAGTGATTTAAGCATAGCAGCTCTCAAATCCCTCTTGACTTTGCCTTATAAATCTTTTTTATATTTAAACCTATGACTAATAATAATTTTTAAAAATTATTATTATTAAAAATAATTTTTAAGAGATTTATTTAGACACTATTGGCATGATGTAGAGGGAGCATGGTGTAGTGACTAGAGCAGTAGGCTATAAGATAGAAATGCCTGTACATAGATTCATCTCTGATATTTATTGACTATTCAGGTCCAGACAAAGTCATTTAATCTCTGTGAGCCTCCAACAACTTAAATCCCTAGGATTTATCTGTTAAGACATAGACTATGCTGTTTAAAATCACAAGTTCTAGGTAACCTATGGTATGTTAATTGCAAATTTCATCTAGTATATGGTTTATAAAAGGCTGAAAAATGCTTAAGGTGAAAATGTTTATGGTTACAGGGTCCTATCTGAAAAGGTAAAAACTTGGAAATTCCTGGTATAGAACATCAATGAAGTATTATTAAATTTGAATCTCACATCCTTCCATCTTCATTTTAATTTTAAATTAAAATAACTTCATAGGATTCACATGGACCATTGATAGTGCTAATGTCTTTGAGATTACCACTGGTCATCTTATAAATTAAGCTATTTTATTGTTTTTCCATTTTAGAATACTAATTCTAAGAAGCTGAACTACCATAATTCTATACATTATTTCCCTGAAAATCTTCCCCTCTTTTGACTTAAAGCAATTGCTACTTCAACAAAGATTGCTATTCATAGTAATTGTGATATTCTACTAGTAAAATCCAGTGCTATTCTTTTTTTCTATCTGCTATATTTAAGGCTATTTACAAGTGACGGCTTTTAAAATAAAGGGAAATAGCAACAACTAAAGATGTTGTATTGCCATTCTCTTTTATATACTGAAGTAAATATAAGCTGTCTTGTGATCTTTCTCTTCTGTTCTCTAGGCTCCCAGCCAGTCCTAGACAAGCCTTCCCAAAGGCCATCAGAGAGCACAAACTGTAGCCCTACTCGAAAGAGATCTTCATCAGAGAGCACTTCTTCAACAGGCAAGTAATACTTATTTTTTCAGATGTTTATGGTGACTTCTTATCTCAGTGGTATTAATAACATTTATTCATTCCTGTTGATGCCTAACTTCAGTGAATAACAGGCATAATCTGTGTGATAAAAAGATAACCATATTGCAAGAGTATTAAAATATACATATAAACCCGACAGTAATCCTTTCATTCCATCCTAGATTAAATATAATTAGAAATATTCTGACTTTAAAAGGGTATGGAAATTTGGATTGAATCCAAAGAAAAGCATCCAAAGTAATAGATTGGAAAGGAGATAAGGGGGAAAAATGGAATTTTAAAAAATGTAGCCTGTGATCCTAAAGAAAAAGGAGTCACTTGTAAAGAGGTTTAATATTTACTTTATGCATGATGCAGTTTTTCAATAAAGGATGGTATGCCTCAATCTTCTTCTCCCTCTATTGGGGATTAAAGACAAAAATTAATTTCAAATGGCAGCAACGGGGATTTAGATGAAAGAAGAGCTCAATACTACAAATTATTAAACTCTATAAAGCTGCTGCAAAAAGTGATTGAATTCTATGAACAACTCATAGTTGTTCATGTTGTTAAAGTTTAACATAGTTGTTAAAGTTAATTGGGATTTCATTATAACAATCCCATAGCTACTGTACTCTCCCAAAATCTGTATTCATTCAAAATCTGTATTCATTATATAATATGAAAGAATCTTGCGAATGCAGGAATTTTCACATAGCATTCATAAAAATCATCAAAACTTTGTGAACAGCTTTGAAAAGGCATGTTTTATATTGTATGAAATCTAGCAAGATTATTTGGATATTGTAATTATGTAGCTACTTCCTATCTTTATGGCAAGTCCATCCAAGTCCATGTACCATAGTATGTCTGCTTCCCTTTTTATTTCTGCTTATGTCTCTTGGAACCTGTCAGTGTTATATACCTGGATCTCTTGATTTGATTTTTTTCTTGTTTCTACTTTTCCGTGCACTTCTCGGTTTGTTTCTATAACTGTCTCATATGGGTTCTTGCTTATCTGCTCTCCTCATTTCCACATTTCCATCCCTGCTTTGTAATCAGTTTCTTAACTTCTGCATTGGTGCTGTTTGCCTTTGGTAAATAGTACTTAAAATATGCATCAGATCATCGATTTATATTCCTGCTACATCTGAAACTTCATCAGTACAATATGCCAGAGGCATAGGCAAGCTCAGCTGCTATGACAGTCTTATGTGTCCCATAACACATTGCTTTTGCAGTACTTTGGGATATCTGTTAACCTCAGCAAGACTAAATGAATCCTTTGTTCAATACCTGGAAGGGTTATTCTTTAAAGCATCCCACAAGACAGATAAGGTGTTGTTAGGAGTGATATCCATTAGGATAAAACATCTGTCACTATAGAACGTCAAAAAAAAATCCACAAAACTCTTTTATCATAATTTTATAAGTAACTATCGGAAGTAACACTAGCCATAATTTTAAGTTTCCATTACCTCATCCTTTATTATTAATTTTTTTACACTTGGAAATCTGAACATTCTTGCTTTCATTTGTCTGATTCTGGGTGTTGATGTATTTTGGTTGCAATTTGATGATAATCTTCAGGAAACATTGGCTTTATGATAAAGCTGTTTATTGTTCAATTCATAGAAAGACAAAAAATTGCTCGAATTGGGGCATGGCTGTATATCATGAGAGTGAGCAGCAAAATTATATGTCAGAAATGAAGTTTAGTCATTGATATATCTGCTTTTTGCTCAGTGCTCTACAGATTTGTTTCTGCCTACACCTCAGTCTTTATAATCTCAGTTGATATATGCTATACTAAATATTCCCATTTCTAATCTAAGCAATGGTACTAAGGTGAATAAGACAGCCAATTGAATATTGAAAGGAAAAAGAACATAATTCTCATTATTAGGTAGACATTTGTTCTCTACCCTAATTATTACTGGGGCTGGATAATGTAGCTTCATCTTGATTTAAATGGTGTAGTAGATAGAGTGCTGGACTTGGAGTCAGAAAAACATGGGTTCAAATCATCTCTAGTTTCCTCACTTATAAAAATGGAAGTAATAATAGCACTTACTTCACAGGATTGTTGTAAGAGTTAAATGAGAATATGTTAAAGCTTTTTGCACATCTTAAAGCTATCATATGAATATTGACTATTATTGGAGCTTGTATTAAAATATTTTAATATATCAGCTCATTTTATGCCCAGAACTTCCCTTTGTGATGGGTAGTAAGGATCATTATTCACATGTAGAAAATTTCTTCTCTATAAAATGGGTCACAATAAAGACAGTATAATTGAAAACCCATTCTTGTCATTTCTCTTCAACAAATTAGATTGCTACTTAACATTCTCATATTCATTTAAAGATCTAGAGGAAATAATTTTGATTATCTGTTACTAGGAAGCCTGGAAATCTTAAAAAACAGAAAAATGGATTTGGGAAAACAGTTCAGATCTACAGATACCAAGTTGGGAGCGTTTGGCAGTATGACCACTGTTGCCTTTGTTGAATGGATTGTGCTATCAAAATACTCTGTCATAAAAAAAAAAAAACTGCTTTTGTGACTACAAGCTTTCAATATGCAGCACAATGACTACAGCTGTCAGTGCAATTGTATACTTTATTAGTATATTATCCTTCTGGATATGTTTCAAAAAACTAGGACACAAGTTCAAGGGCAGTCTATCAGACATCTTGTCCAAAAAATATGTGTTACCAGAGCTTAATTACTATGGGGCAGCACAGCTGTTTACGTATCTCAGTTTACTAAACAGATGGCAAACCCCAAACATGTTCCATTTCCTTTGGATATACCTAAAGGACTGGGTTATGATTCTTGATCATTTATTCCTCAAATTATATTGCACATCAGAAAAAATTCTTCTGATTTTCTTATTGTTAAAAAGTAAATGAGTCAAATAACAATGCACTTATTTGTTAAGATATTTTTTCCAAAGGCATTTAAATTGTTGTCAGATCTTTAGAATTTGATAATAGGAAGAGAGAAGAAATGAAAATTCTTAATTCTTCAATATAGTTGATTACTGTCTTAGAAATCTCTTGCTGCTTGCATTTGTAGCTTTTAGGAATATCTCTTAGTCTATGTTCATTTTTTTTTTTTTGTTTAATCTCTGAAAGAATTAATTAAGATGACTCTAAAGTTGGCGCCTGAATTCATCTCAATTTGTCATTGCCAGAATACTACACTTCCACAGTGGGATTTCATGGAATCTCTGCTCACATAGTTGGCAAATGTAGTTACTGTAATTTAAAATAAGGTCTAAATGTTAGCTAATTAAACAGCAATGAGTACCTTCTGGACTCTAGGGCAATGAGTCTCAGGCCTTATGATAAGAGATTGCAAGTAGAATTCAGTCTGTACTATTGAAGATATTACAGTTTATGTTAATGATGTTAAAAATACTTTTCAGTGGATAAAAATATCAAAATATGCATATTTTGCAAAAACATAATACAAATTGAATACTTAAATACTAAGTGAAATATGATTTAAAGGAATAATTTTATCAAAAAATGTTTCCCAAAGAATGTGAACTTTGAAGTTGAGTTTTGAAAGAAATGATGGACATCCTAAGTGGAAGTAATTATTGGGTGCATAAGCTTAGAGGTACAAGTGACAACAAACAGGTTGGTTGAAGTAGAAGTTATAGCAGGTAATAGACAACTAGATAATTATGTAGTTAAGTGGATAGCATGTTGGATTCAGAGTTAGAAAGACTTGAGTTCAAATGCTCCCTCACACAAACCTACTATGTGACAGCAGGCAGATCTTTCAGCCTCGTTTCCTCATCTGTAAAATGATAATCATAATTGTATCTCCTTCCCAGGATTGTTGTGAAAATCAAATGAGATAAATTGTAAAACCCTATGCAAATGGGATACATAGTTTGTACTATGTACAAAGTACATATAAATGTACTTTATATTTAAAAGAGTTCTGTGCTAAGAAATGCAGATTTGGGAAATGCCAGCTTATATGTTTTTTTGTTATTCTTTCATTTTCTCAGGGAAAGTGAGATAACAGGGTAAGAAATAAATTTCACTGTGTCCGTGGAGAGTATTAGCAGTCAGTGAAAGAATGGCCAGATAGTTGAAAAGGTAGATGAAGAATAAAAACATATAATCTTAGAAACCAGGGAAGGAGGAGGATAATCATTGGTATTCTGTAGAGTTGAGAATTCAAAAATGCATAAACTTTAAAAAGACTATGGAATTTAGTTAAGAGATTGGTGAGAACAAAAGGAATAATTTAAGAAGAGTTTAGGATTGAAGCTAGATCACATAGAGTTAAAGTGGAAGTATCTATAATGATCTGTATATTTTCATCTATACAGATCAGAAAGGTACAAAAGCAACCTTTTAACTGAAAATGAAGAAATTTTAAATCTGCTCTCCAGCATCCAACTGGACACCTTAAGAGGGGAAAACATTTTAAACATCTTTTGCAGGAGTTTTAGCATAGTGGTTGTATAAAGAGCATGGTTGGATTATAAATAATAAGTTAGAAAAATAGTTAAATGCCTGAAATGAAAGACTTACTAGATAATTTAGTCACTGAGTTGACTGGCTCTTCCAGAGATCACTGAGGTTTTCTTCTTTATTTAAATATGTATTACATCTAAATGAGATTATAGAAAGTTGGTTATTTATCTTAATTATCTAGGGAAAGAAATTTCATAATTTTTCTTGTCCTCTAGTTATCCTTTCCTCACTCTTAGTCTTACTTTACCTCTAATAGATTCTATTAGACAGAACTCTAGGTGGTCATCTAAGTATCTTGAACTCTAATTCACTTTCTGCATTATATTTCATGTGTGATAGTAGTAGAGTCATTTTCTCTGTACATGAATATATGGTTGAGTAAACTGGAAATATCTGCTTCTCTTTTACTTTCCTGAATGAGAATTGGATTATTTTTTCATAATCCACATATCTTTGTGGTCTTCTCAGATGTCAGTATGAAAGAAATTCAAATTTTAGTAATATTGATTATATTGTAAGCCCTAAACATTTATCTGATTCAGGGAAAGTCGACAGTTTATGAAAGGAAATGAGGATTAATTTATTTAATTTCATTATTAAGGAATAAAATAATTACTTTGCCTCTTTCATAATATACAATTTCTAAATAATTGGCTGAGTTCTGTTTTTGCGTGTGTGTGATTCCTTGTCTCTTTCAGTGATTGGAATCCCTTCCCGAGGTACAAGATTAGGAACATCTGTGGATGACTCTGTGGATAGCCTGCTACAGCGTATGGCGCAACATGAAAGCCAAGGGACCTTAGAGAAAAACATTGATGCTGTCATTGCCACAGTGTCCATCCCACCTTCCTCAAGCCCAGGTCATACTCATGGTAGGGAACGAAGTCTGGGGAAATCAGACAGTCTGCTAGTACCCACAGCACCTAGTGACTCCTGCAGCAACACCACCACCACCATCTCACTCCTTTCTGAGAGGTTGCCAAGCAGCTGTTCCCCCCATCATCTCAAAAGGAGTGTGGTAGAAGCCATGCAACGCCAAGCCCGGAAAATGTGCAATTATAACAAAATCTTGGCCACCAAGAAAAACCTAGACCATGTCAATAAAATCTTAAAAGCCAAAAAGCTTCAAAGACAGGCAAGGACAGGTAACAATTTTGTGAAGCGCAGACCAGGCCGACCCCGGAAATATCCCCTCCAGGCTGTGGTGTCAATGCAGGCATTCCAGGCTGCCCAATTTGCCAGCCCAGAATTAGATGAAGGGGAGGAAGGCAGAGCACTACATCTTGGTCCTGATACAGTTACAGATGTCATTGAGGCTGTTGTTCAGAGTGTGAACCTGAACCCAGAACTTAGAAAAGGATGGAAAAGGAAAAGTTGGCTTCTGGAGGAAGAGGCAAGGAAAAGACAGAAGATACTTCCAGAGGAAGAACAGGAAAATAATAAAAGGTAACTCAATTGTTTTGAAGAGGAGAAACCTCAACTTTACTTTATCTGTACATTCTATTTATACAGATAATTTCTTGACCCTCTGCCTTATTTTGAGCTATGTAAGTTATTCTTTCTATATGGTATATTTCATTATTGATATCTCCCTGTTAACTTTTTTATAGCATCATAAAATTTTAAGGTTTAAAGAATATTTGGTCCAATTCTGTCTCGTTATGGTTTAGGCCACAGAAGACCAGAGAAAGGAAATGTCATATAACTAGTTAAGAGTAGATAGTACTTAGTAATAGATTTGGGCTAGAATACAGGTCTTCTGGCTCCCTATCCAACATTCTTTCCACCTATATTACATTGTTTTTTTCTCTTTGCTCTGCTCATAACTTGTTTTAAGTAGAATTCTATTGCTATTTAGCTTTTAAAAACCCAATGTGGTATATTTATTTACGTACTAAGTTAATTCCCCTTGCCATGCTCTTGGGTTGCAGAATCTATAGACTATAGTCTATATATAGTCATGAAAATCATAAAATCTGCTCATTCTTTCTTTTCCTTCTTTATTCCCCTCTCCTTTCATGCTCCAAAATAAAAATATAAGACATTATTTAAACAGATGCACCATCTTTGAGAGGTGAATCTTGATTGACAATACTTAAAAGAAGAGTTAAAAAAAGGAAGTCTGGGAAAAAGTGAAATAAACTCATTTGATTTCTACCAGTAAGATTAAGCTCTCTATCCTCATTTAGGGACCTGTTTTCCTGTCTAAAAATGAGTATGTTTAGATTGAATCTCAGTCTTGTGTATTCTAAGAGTGCAACAGAATCTAAAATTTTTATCTTTTCTAGTTCTTTATAAATGTCCTCCAAAAAAATAATGAATAAAAAGAATTATTCAAACTGTTTTTCGAATGTACCAGCTAATTTTTATTAGGATGGTGTACATTCAGATAAAGGACATTTTGTTGAAGCTTTTAGAAGAAAACGGTTCCAGAATCCAGTAAAGGAAGAAGTTTTCTTTCTTGTCAACTATAATAATTCAGTTATTCTTTGACTGACTGCAGCTCTCTTCCTTCTCTGGAGAGTAGAGGCAAGAAGATGTTAAAGATGATTATTGCAATACGTAAGGCAATATATAAAAGGGGACTGAACTTAAGTGATGATGATGTGAACGCATACATGGCAGAAAAAATATGTGGAGGGGAAATTAACAATATTTGTCAATTGACTTGATATGGAAGATGAGGGAGAAGTAAGAGTGAAGTATAATAATATAATTTTGCAGTGTCTGAATCAAGGTAGTTAGGAAGATATTAGTGCCTGCAGCAAAGTTTTTGTGTAAATAAGAGAAGATGAAGTTCCTTTTGGACAAACTGAATTTGAGAAGCAGATAGGACAGTGACTTGATTGAAGGGCTTCAATATGAACATAGTAATAGTATCATGATAACCACTTTCAAATATTTGAAAGGCTTTCATATGGAAGTTATATTGGACTGGTTTGCTTGTCCCCAAAGGACAAAACTTGAAGGAATGTATGGACATTATTTTACTGTGCCAAATTTCATCTTCATTTAAAATAAACCTTAAAATAATCACTATCCCAAAATAGAATTAGTTAACCTCCCTAATGAGTTCTCCCTTGCTAGTGGTCTTCAAGATTTGTAGAGGGAATTCTATTTCAGCTATAGGTGGTCTAATGGTCTCTGAATTCCCTTTTAACCCCTAGATTTTATTCCAGGAAGAATTTTATGAGTAAAGTCAGAGGTGCTGTTGTGTTTGTTAAATACAAACACAAAATCTTATACTGAAGAGGGTAGCAGAAGCAGGTAACTGTAGTCTAGAGCTGGAAGAGACTTCAGAACCTATCTGGCTCACCCTTCATTTTACAAATAGAGAAACTGAGGCTCAAGGAGTTTATGTGATTTGCCCAAGATCACATAGGTAGGATTCTTGTTGCTGATAAGCAGGAAATAAGTTAGATTTATAGCTGGAGAATAAAGTTATAGGCAGCCTTGAAACCTAGGTGAAATTTAGACTTGATACAGTAGACAATAGGGAGTTATTGTAAGTTTTCTTATAGAAAAATGACGTGATAAAAGCAGTATTTAAGGAAGATTAGTCTGGCAAAAATCCATAGTATAAATTAGAAAAGAAGGAGGAGAGCCTTAGAATTCAAGAGGCATTAAATGATGAAGGCCTAAATTATGAGATGAGGAAAACATGACTAGTCACTATTAATCTGAAAAAGATCCAGTAATTTTAGTGGACTGCAATTCCTGTAGGAATCACCATTGTAATAGCAGCCCAAAAAGTGGTCTTGAGTGCATTGAGAGGTTTTTGGTATTTTATTAGAACTAGAAAGGTAATGGATAATCTTGATATACTCTGCCCAGGCCAAATCTCATTTCCAGAACTGTTTGTTTTTGGCATAACATTTTAGGAAAGGCTAAACTATAGGGCATTCAGAAGAGGGGAACAGGACAGTAATGAGCTTTAAGATCATGTCTCACAAAAATCACTTTGAAGGAATCTAGAGAATTTAGCCTAGAGAAAAATTAATTTGGCAGGGACTTCTGATAACTTTGTTGAAGTATTTCAAAAGTTGTCATACAGAAGAGGAAATAAAACACATTCTGCTTGTCCCTAGAGGGCAGAACTAGAAGTGGTGGGTAAAAGTTGTAGAAGTACTATTCTTGATCAAAAAAAAAATCTTCATAACAATTACAACTACATAGAAGTTTAATATATTGCCGCTGAAGGTTCCTCCTCACTGAAAATTTTTTGGGCATAATCACTTAGTAGTTATATTGTAAAGGGTGATTCTTCTCAGGCTGGAATAGATTCTGAAAATCTTTCTAGTCCTTAGGTTTTTCAGCCAGAAAAATAGCAATGGAAATAAAGAGGAATTATCAGACATAAGAAAGTTATTTCAAAGAAAAAATCTATTGGACTCTGTAACCAGAAAGCAGAATGAGTTATACAGATAATAAATTCAACACATTATTTCCTGTTATTCACAAAGTACTTTATCAAGTAATAAAAATTTGGACAATAGAATGTTTATCTTTAGGGTAGCTGTTAATCTCATTTTTGTATTTAAAGTGTTCAGTTTGAAACAGAACAATTCTAAAAGCCATTGAGTGTTAGTTTTCAGATGAGATTTTTCTTTTTTTTTTCTTTTTTTTTTTTTTTTTTTGCTGCTTTGTCTTTAAGTAAGGCATTGAATACCATTTTCCTTTTACATGTTACTTATCAGTCTTATCACTGTTATAACCTTCCCATTTTCTTTACCAATTTTCAGAAAATCTTTCTCTTTCTACAATCATAGGCTTATTTTCCACGTCATACTGAATTGCTAGTGAGATATATTTTTGGATCATCTTCCTTACCATCACTGCATTTGGTTTTAATTCTTAGCTACCAGCTAAGTCCTTTCCAGAAGGACTAAGCCTGCTGTGAGGTACTCTCTCAACCTACTTCTAGCATTGTCCTTTTAATGATATCTTTCTCCTTACTTTAGCTAATTTTGGTTAGTTTGCTAAAGTCCACTATGGATTTAACTTAACAGTCAATGGTGTATTCAGGCATATTCTTATAATAGAGTCTTCCAAACTCCTTTCCTTGCTAACTTCATTGCTCCCCCAAATCTCTTTTCATATCTTTCACTTCTGGTGCATATTTTACCTCTTCGCTTTGTCTGTAACCTCTTCTTCTAAAAACATGTCCCTTTTTGGGGAAAAAAAATTCTTAGCTATCTCTTCACTTATATCCATTGTTTGTCTTTATATGATTATTAGGAAGTTGTGAAAGGTATTTCTAGTAATATCATTTATCAACTTCAACAAATAACCTCTTTTCATGAATCGTTCATTTGTTAGTCACTTTGCATAAAACCCCTTGGGATTAGAAAGGTAACTTTTTAATACAAAAATGTATTTCTTTTACAGCTGTCACATTGGCAGCAATCCCTACCTTAATTGCTGTTATCATTATCATAATCATTGAAATTGTTCTTTGTAATGGCATGCTGCTTTATTTTCATTTATTAATTATTATTCACAAAAGCCCTGAGTGCTAAGTTAAGATGAACATTTCTTTATAAACTAAGAACCAAAGAAAGAGAAATTAATAATTTTCCCAATGTTTAAACCTGTAATGAAGATTAGTAGAGCTATACCCTATTGGAACTTAGGTTGCTGCAAACAACGAGACAATTCTCTATAATACGTTTTATTGATAACTTTCTGCCACAGTATAAATTGTTATTATCAAACCATTGGTCATTCTAGAACAGGAGGATCAGGTGGCATTACATCCACAAAACAGGCTGGGTAAATTGCTTTGATAACAATTGTTATATTGTTACTATTCTTTTCTTCTCTTGTCTCTCTTCTCTCCTCCAGAAGTGTAGATTACTTCACAGGCCATTTAATAAATATACAGTTACACTCCATAATATTTCATACCTAGAAAATTCTGTAAATAATTTTCAAACCAGTAGAAATTTCAAGGTGCACAAAAAACATAGCTCAGGAAATGTTAACTAGGAATGGTGGTTAGTACATCATTGTTTTTAGAAATCTATTTGTAACCAAAGAAGCATATCACCTTTTTTCTCCTCATCACTAATTAATATGTATAACCCATGAAAGTTGCATTAGTCATTCTAAACTAAAAAGAACTCACCAGAGAAAGGACTCTTCCCCCAAAGATATGAGCTTTAAAGGTTTGTAAAAAATAAAAATAAAAAAGATAGTTTGCTTTCTCATGTCTTATTTCTTCTTTGTGTGTGTGTGTCTTTTCTTTTTAATCAAGGAAACATATCTAGAAAAAAAATTTAGTTTTAAGATAGTCTTGGATGAAGAGACAGATTCAGAGGAAATTTGCTGCAAGATTAGATATGAAAAAATATGAAAAAAGGCTTAGAGTTGGAGCTATTTTTATATATTTTCATATATTCAAATGAACTCTTTGGCCCAAACTGCAACTACAGGGGAAAAAAATAACAGTTTAATTTGAATGCAAATGGATGTGATTTTTAATGTGTGTGTGTGTGTGTGTGTGTGTGTGTGTGTGTGCGCGTATGTGTGCACACACATGATTTTAATAGGGCATAGTTTCTCACTAAAAAATTATTTAAACTTTTATTCCCAGCTTTCCTGAGACAACAATTGAATCTCCTAGTCCTCCAGAAGCCCCACCAAAGCCACCTGAACCTGAAAATACCCTGCAGCCTTTGCCTTCTCTTATCCCTCGGGAAAAGAAGGCCCCACGTCCCCCAAAGAAGAAATATCAGAAAGCAGGGCTCTATTCTGATGTATACAAAACTACAGAGTAAGTAATAGCACTTATCAATATGCTATTGTCTAATTGTCTAATTTCCTTGTGGACTCTTATTATTGCATAGTAAGATCTTAAATCTTTGGTGATTGATTACTTTTGTCCACCTTGAGCTGCTCTGTAGGTATTAAATGTCCATTGTACTTCCATGGTAGTATATAAAGGTTTAAATATATTTCCTTTGCCAAAGTTCTTAGATTTCAGTCTAATAACATTTTTATAGTTAGGTAAAATTCCTTCCATATCAAAAATGATGTGACTGACAATTACTGCTTGGAGTAAAATGAAAAGAGAAATATTTCACTATTGTTCTTTCTCATATAATGTAATATTAAAAAATGTACTTGATTTATGAATTAGAAAGAGCTGGTTTGGTTTTGGTTTGCTAAGCATAGAAAATGGGAATTTACTGTTATTTGGTGCAGGCCTGGGAGAGGGAAAAAAAGTTTAATAGGGTATATTTTTTAAGTTGTCTTAACTTCAGATTTTTCCCACTTGATATTGTAGAGTTGAAATAAAATAAAACCTTTAACTAGGACTAAAATGCCCTATATTACTTTTATCCAAGCCATAATTTAAAAGATGTAACTACAATCAGAAAGTAACTTCTTTGACTCCAAAACTGTGTTAAAACTTAATTTTGCTAATAATAGAATTCTTTCCACAAAACAGGAAGAGCAAGAACTTTCAGATTTTTATTAAAGACTGCTTATGTCATTACCTTACTATGTGATTGCTTATGGACATACAAACTAGTACCTTTTGTGGACTGATTAGTTTCTAGAGATTTTTTTGGTTTTGTTTTCTGAAATTATTTTCAGATGTTCTCTGTGTTAAAGTTGTAAAGTCTAATTCAGTTGATTTGAGTGCTCTCATGGAGCCAAAATACTATCACATTTAGAGAAAGAAGAGGTTTTTATAGTTTCTGAAAATCGACCCTTATGAAGGAATGAAATGTGATTATTCTGTGAAAATCTTGCAAAAGATTCTTTAAGATAATTAGGGCCAATTTCAGGTACAAATAAATTAGGTAATAACCCTTGAAGGTCTCTGTTTAGAGAAAATATGGATGTGTAGGAGGGAAAAATCTCTTTGATGTTTATAGTTAATATGGATTCTTTTCCAGATAATACCTTTCCATCTTTCAGCTATAAAAGCATTCACTAACAGAAAAAATGTAGTGGAAAACTACCCCCCTCAATCTCTGTATCCTTAATCAAAGATTTAGCTTTGATAATGGGTGTTAGCCAGATCTACTGAAGAGTCTTATTCTAAACCATGCTGTTTCTCAGTAGTTGCTGAAGGATTGCCTTAGAAATTCTTCCTCGTGGTTGATCTCAGTGTTAGTATAAACTGAAACAGAAATGGAACCACTAAGCGGTACTTAACGATTACATATTGATTTAAAAAATCACCTATCAGTATCTTTGTTTAGTTGTATTTTTTATTTATTTTGTTACATTTTCACCTCTTTGGACCACATTCTGCCTGCATTCCACGTTGATACCTCTGGTTAAAGTGGTAATACAAGTAAAGTCAGACACCAAAGGGTACTCCACACTAGAAATCTTAATGATAGATCTTTAAGAACGATACTAAGTTCTTATCTATGTGGGTATCTGTTCTTCACACAGGTGCCATAAAGCATAACTATGATCAGATCATTCCCCCTTTTTAATGAACTCTGGTAGCTACTTATTACTTCTAAGATCAAATACAGATTCCTCTTTGGCATTTAAACCCCTTCACAAACTAGTTCTATCCTCTCTTTCTATGAATTCTGTGACTAGCATTTCATAATAAGTAATTGTAATAGGTTTGATTGTGATTTTATTTTTATTTATTTAATTTTTTTTTGCTGAGGCAATTGGGGTTAAGTAACTTGCCCAGGGTCATACAGCCAGGAAGTGTTAAGTATCTGAGACCAGATTTGAACTCAGTCCCTCCTGACTTCAGGGTTAGTGCTCTACTCACTGCACTACCTAACTGCCCCAATTGTGATTTTATTTTGAAAATAAAAGTAAAAATTATGAAAATGACTTTTTTCTTTAGCAAATTTCAGTTTAGAATTGCAAGTATGCATATTCTCAGATTTAAAAAAAATGAAATCATTGTATCCATTGGATTTTTTGACTTATGTTTTCTGTCAAAATTCACCAAAGTATGCAGAGACTTGAGACAAAGTGACTAACAGGTTGTTGTAGTAATTCAAGTGTGAGGTGATTAAAAGACCTACATCAGAGTGGTAGCAGTAAAGAGGACAAAAGAGAGCTATGGGAAAGATGTTCTGAAGGTAGACTTGACAGATCTTGGCCACTAATCAGATATATTACAATGAGAGAGAATAAAGAAGTGAAGGGTGATGACTAGCTTGGGACCCCTTGGATAACTGGGTGCGCATGGTGATATTGTTTACAATAAGAAGGAAGTTAGGAAAAGAGGAATGCCATGGAAGGGAGGGCAGGGACAAAAATGAGTTCAGTTTTGTATGAGGTTATGGGAAATAAATCTAACTAAGGCAGTTGGAAATTCAAGATTGTAGATTTTCATAGAGATTCAGACTGGACAAATAGATCTGAAAATTAGTCTGCAAAGAGATAATAATTGAAATCACAGGAGCTGAGTCTCTATAGAAAAGAGTGTCAAGTGATAATCAAATCATTTATTTGAAGCCTGGGATACAAATAGAAAGAGTGAAATGATCCTTACTCTTAACTTATATTTACTCTTGTTGCACAGTGGGCAGTGAGACAGTCTAGAATCCAAGAAAACTTGAATTTAGGTCACATTTCTAGTATGTACTGTATGACCTTAGTCACCTAACCACTCAGTTGCCCAGGTAATTTTTAAAGATTATAAATAGCATAAAAGGTACATGGAAGATGCTTCCTCAACTATGATTTCCCTGGACCTCAACCAGTAAAATCACAGTTTCAGTCCCAATCTGATGAAAATAAGTTTGATGAAATAAAAGTGTGATGATGGAGCCTTTATAAGATCCAACTAGAGCAGGTCACCCATCCTCTTGAAAAATAGTTCATAGTTTTAAAAGATTTTAAAATAATTATCATACTTTCTCTTATGCCCTACTCCCGTTCCCCTTGTAATTAATAGCATTTTTTTTTCCTTTTTCTTTTCCACCTACTGCTTTTTCACTCAAAATCCCTGCTCCTTTTTTTCTCCTAAGCATTTCTTCCTCCCCAGCCTCCCAGGAATCCCTGCTGAAAACAAACAGTGGGTTTTGTGTGCTGATCAGTAAATGGCACCTAACTGCCAGCAACTGTATCTACAACTTCCTTATTTTTATGAAGAGGAGCAAATGAGTAAAAAAAACAATTGAGTGAGGAAATCTTACCCCTTTGGTTCTACTACTAGCATGGAATGGAGTAAGGCATTGTCATTGTGTATATTTCCAGCAATTTGGGTGATAGTTCATAAAAGGCTTAGGCCTAAGAGGCCTCATAAGACACGGGGAGGGTTATGGGTAGAGCTCATCTTTTCATTTGGATTGTTTTCATATTTTCTATAAGCTCAGCCATGTCCATTTTAAATGGCTAAGAAAAATGTCAGCAAGCTAGTGTGGAAATAAGATGAGTATGTTACTACAGCCCCCTCTAGTGTCAGAAGAGTCAAGTAGCTCCAGTAGAAACCACTGTTTCTGTAGTATTAATTGAGAGCTGATAACCTATTTTCCTTTTAATGAGTATTATAGATTACAACATTAAATTTAGAAGATTCTTTCTCCAGTATCATGATGTCATAATTCCAACATATAACTCCCATCTCTTATTTATTAAAAGCCTATTTATGTTAGATTACTTATTCTAGCACTTTGCTTGGTCCTGGGATACAAATAGAAAAATGAAGGGATCCCTACTCTTAAATTTTATCAGGAGATACTTAGTACATCAATTTATCTGTCAAATAAGTATGAAGAGAATAAATACAAGATCATTTAAGAGAAGATATTAATTGGGGAACTAATCATGCAGATGATTATGCAGAAGAAGGTGTTACTTGAGCTTTATCTTAAAAGAAGTGAACAATGTTTTGAGGTAGAAGTGAAGAGGGAATATATTCCAGATATAGAAGATGACTGGTGGAAAGATCCAGGTTAAAAAATGGAATACTGTGTCTGAGGAATAGAGACGACGTGGAATTTAAAGCTTATTGTTAGGTTAAATGTATCTATAGAAAACCATTGTCAATTTGTAATTGTGGTTTCTTGCCCAGAGTGGATAAACAGGGCTAAGGGGATGAGGCTAGTGAAAAAGGTTAGTTTGACTGTGTTTTTACATAATAGTGGGAAGTTGCTGGTTTTGTGCAGTAGAAGCATGTTATAGGCTAGGGGGAAAGTAAGTATAATGATGGCTAGTAGTAGGGAAGAATTCAATAAATAGTTAATTACCTTATATTTGGAATTGCACCAAAATTTTTGGTTCCTAAGACCAATGGATGACTATTATCCTTTAAAAGTGAGAAAGCCATGTGGTTTAAGCATGGGATCAAGAGTTAGCAGTTCTTGCAACTTTTTTTTTTGGTTTTTTTTTTGTTTTTTGTTTTTTGTTTTTTTGTTTAGACTAATATATAGGAAGAGAAGTCGGAAAATACATTATTAGGGCTAGGTGGTCAAGTTTAGCTTTAAAAAGCTGAACAGGGTTCTCAAAGTGACAAAGGGGGTACTGGAGTTCATTGAGCATAGAAGTGTCGTTAGATTTTTTGCTTAAGAAAAATTACTTTGGTAGCTGTTGGAAAATGAACTGAAAGGGACTATGGGATGACTTGGAGCTAGGAGGCCAGCTATTTAGCTATTGCTGTAGTCTTGGTGAAAAGTAATGAGGGTCTGAACTGAGATGGTGACTATAAGTGGAAGGGGTCAAATCTAAGATATGTTGTGGAAGACTTTTGCAGCTGATTGAATATGTGACATAAGGGAAAATGACAAATTAAGGATAAATGCCAGGGCTCTAATTCTTTTATTATTATTATTATAATTTACAAAACATGCATGGATAATTTTTTAACATTGACCCTTGCAAAACCTTCTCTTCCAGCTTTTCCCCTCCTTTCCTCAACCCCCTTCTCTAGATGGCAGGTAGTCCTACACATGTTAAATAAGTTAAAAGTATATGTTAAATCCAATATATATATATATACATATTTATACAGTTAACTTGTTGCACAAAAAAAATTGTATCTAGAAAGAAAGAAAAAACCTGAGAAAGTAAACAAAAATGTAAGCAAACAACAGAAAGAGTGGAAATACTATGTTGAGGTCCACACTCATTTCCCATAGTTCTCTCTCTCTGGGTGTAGCTGACTATCTTCATTACTGACAATAGGAACTGGTTTGAATCATCTCATTGTTGAGACAGGGCTCTAATTCTTGGAAATTAAGGAAGGGGAGAGAGAACAGAGCAGGGTTATGAATCATGTTGGCTATGTTGAGTTCGAGTAACATGCAGTTTTAAATGTGCAAGAGAACGTTGGTAATGTTATATCAGAGCTCAAGAGAGAGAAGAGGATCTTGGTATATAGATCTGAGAGACATTTGCTTCAAGATGATAATAAAATCGATGAGAGCTAATAAAATCACCAAGGCAGAAAGAATAGAAAAAGGAAGGAAGAGAGAGGCCCAGAATATAGTGCTGGAATACACTCATACTTAGTGCATGCAACATGGATGAAAACTGTCTTAAGAAGACTGAACAAAGATAGAAGCCCCAGGAAGGAATGATTGATAAGAATCCAAAGAAGAAAGAATATTCTGAGTCAAGAAGTATGATGTTTGAGTAGAGCCAAGATACTGGAGCAAAGGCAGGGACTCACTTGAGCTCTCCTCACACTACTCTGAAGAACTTTAAATAATGCCCCAAAACAAATTGTAGAGCAGCAGAACCCACAAAAGAACAGAGTAAAACAATTTTCCAGGCAGATTACTTAGAAGGTCTGCTGTATTGGATGAGAGTGGAACACAATCCAATACAGGCTGAGCCAGTGTAGACTAGACCTCAGCAAACCAAACTAGACCAGCAAACCAGGCCTTAGAAGCAATTGAATTAGCAGCAGCAATTTCCAAAGCTCTCGGTCCACAAATAGTAATTCTCTGATCTGGAAGGAATGAAATTACAGAGGTCTCTTTGCTGGCACTAGGATGAGGACTCTGTTGTTTTCCATACAATTGGGTCTGAGTCATGGTCCTGCATTCTCAGGCCCAGGATAAGGAGGAGCACTAGCAGAGCTCCCAGCCACGGGGGAACAGGAATCTTTTTCACAATCCCAGGGCAGAAGAAAATGCTTATGGTTGCTCATAGCCCAGAACAGTAGCAGACACATCTTTCCTTAGATCATATTACTTTGGAAAAACTGTAAACTTAACCAGTTTCTAGAAGAATCTCTGAAAACTCTATACCAGATCCCTGAAGCTCTTCACCCTGGAAGGAGAGCCCCATTTTAGCAATAGGCTGGAAAAAATAAGCAAACAGAAAAAAATTCTGACTACAAGGAAGATCTAAACACACACTGAGAAGACAACAAAGTCAAAACTCCTAGATCCAAAGGCCTCACATTGGTTTCAGGCCATGGAAAAGCTCAAAAAGGATTTTAAAAATTAACTGAGAGAAATAGAGGAAAAATTGGGAAGAGAAATGGGAATGATGCAAGGAAATCCTGGGGAGGAAAGTCAACAGGTTGGTGAAAGGAAGCACCAAAAAAATAAATACTGAAGAAAATAACGCCTCAAAAAACAGAATGCAAATGGCAAAAGAGAAAAATATCTTGAAAAGCAGAATTGGCCAAATGGAAAAGGATAAACAAAAATTCACTGAAGAAAATTCCTTAAAAGTCAGAATTAGCCAAATGGGGAAAAAAAGGCTGAATTTAACTAAAGAAAAAAACTCCTTAAAAAGTCAACCTGGACAAATGGAAAAGGAGGTACAAAAGCTCATTGAAGAAGATAATTCCTTAAAAGAAGTATGAGGGTTGGGGAAAGACCTTTGGGTTTGGCAATTAAAAGATCTTTGATTACCATGGAGAAAGCAATTTGAATTGAGTGGTGGTTAGAATCCAGACTGCAGAAGTTTGAGCTGTAAAAGAAGGGTATAAGTAAAAAATACAGATAACTTTTTCTAGGAGTTTGGCTTAGAAATGGAAAGGGAGATATAAAACAATATGAAGGGACAGAATATGAAACAAAGAAGACAAGATAACATCTAGTAAAGAACTTTTAGGGATAGGATAGACTTGGAAACAGTAGAAACTAGTCAAAAAAGAACCAGTAGATAAGGAATGTGCAGTCTACTGAAGAAGGATATATAAAAGGGTTTCACTGGACAAGTTAGAAGCATCACATTATTGTTAAAGACTATGTAAAAGGAAGAGAGAATGAGGGATAATGTCTAGGGATTTTGAAATAATGTAGAAACTTGAAAACAGCAAAAAGTCAGGCATTTGTGAAATAGTTTGTCATTTTAATGTGATAAAACCACTCCCCTGGCAATGTCTCTTGTCATAACAAAGTTGTAATTGTTCCTTTTGCCTTCCCAAAGGTCATTTTTTTCCCATCTGACTCAGAGGCCAAGCTCTTAAGCTGATTTAGACAAACTCTCTGTGTATTATCTCAGAAATCTGCTCTTAAGAGCATGATCTTAGAAGGAAAAGGAATTAAGCCCTTTGCTTTGCACCCAAGTTCAGCTTTAAGTTCAACATAAATTATTGCATTTATATATATTGATTAGCTAATCCTGAACTCTTCAGTGGGGGGCGGGGAGGGGGAAGTGGGGAGGTGAGAGGAAAGGATTCACCTAGAAAGAAATAATCAGTTATGGGACAGCAAGCAGAAAAATAAGTAATATTTTGTCAACTCTGTCTCTTTCAAGACATGCAGCTTTGCTTTATAAACCTTTAATAATAAGCTGCAAAGAGCATTTATTGTTTAAAGAATGCTGGAAAGTAGAAGCATGTTTATGTCATTGTATAAGGTGAATGTTGAGATTATATGATTCAGACTGTGGTATACAAATTTAGACAAGGAAAAATTCGATTGGTTGGTTGGTATTCTTTGTTCTCAAAGAGGTCCAAGATGACATTACTATGTTATGAGTCTAGTTAGTATGCCCAGCTATGGCTGATCAGACCAATAAAAGCTTGGAATGCTCTGCCATGGATCGGACCCAAACAGTCCATATGAAAATTTGGGGTGGATACTCTAACTTTGTGCATCTTGCTTTTCTTTTGGGCTAATTAATCATGGAAGGGTAACATTGGGATAGTGAGAGATTTAGATCAATAGAGATCAAGAAGCGAACATTAACAGGAAGAAGAGGGACATGAGCTAAAGCATACACATCAGACTAGCTATAAAGTCCAGGCAGAAATTCAGTAGGGACATGTATATGTATAGTCTTGTATACTTGGGTTGTTTTTTTTTTTTTGTTTTTTTTTTTTTAAATCAGTTTTGGAAGTATAAGATGATGACATTGATAGTATTTATGTGACTCTTTAAGGCAGTGGTTCTCAAAGTCTGGTCCAGAGCATCCTAGGAATCTCTGAAATCCTTTCAGAGAGTCTACAAATTCATAATTGGTTTTTATTTTTAATGTGATCAATATCTATAACTATAACCCACATAAACAAAAACTCTTTGGACAGATCCTTAATCATTTTTAATAGGATAAAGATATTGAGAACAAAAGTTTGAGGACCACTGCTTTAAGGATTACAGTCCTATTTTTTTACAAATAGCATAGCTTGAGGAATTATGGAGAAAAGTATCTCATAATCAGGATAGAAGTTTGTACAATTAAGAAAGGAAGGGGTTGAGTAGTAGGTCATATTTGAACCTCACTGTAATCTGAACAGGTTAAAAGAGAGAATAATATGAAAAGAGAAATACAATTCACTCAACAGAGAAGATGGGCAGGAAAGAAAAGAGAGGAGATGGGGGAGGAATAAGAAAGAATGTAGCGTAAGGGAGAGATTTGTTGTTGTTCAGTCATTATCATGTCTGATTCTGTGATTCTATAGCAAAAATACCAAAGTGGTTTGTTGTTTCCTTCTCCAGCGGATCACCTTTTGTCAGAATTTTTTACACTCTGTAAGTTTTGGGTAACTTACTAGCATAGCTCATAGTTTCATTGAATTCCACAAGCCCCTCTGCCAAAACAAGGCAGTGATCTAGGAAGAGATGGGGAAAGGTTTTGCTTTCTTTTTTTTCTGCTTTTTCTTAAGCAAAACATCTAACTAAAGATGTACAAAAAAAGGTTTCTAGCAGTTCATTTTGCGGTACTAAAGAATTGAAAACTGAGGGAAGCCCACCATTTGGAAAATGACAGAGCAAGTTGTGGTATATAAATGTTCTTGGAATATTGTTGTGCTGTAAGAAATGAAGTGGATAGTTTCAGAGAAACAAGTTCACATAAAAAGACTCACATGAACTGCAAGAGCTTTTGGAACCAAGAAAAGAGATAGGCCTCTAAGCTAACTGGGCCCAAGGAAACAGATAAGAAATAAACGTTTGAACTTTTATCAGCTGGCTGTATTTGGAGTGATTATTACTTGAACCGAAACTAAGGCTGCCGCCAGAAAACCTCCCCAAGAAACCTGCTCACAGAGAACCATTATATTATATAAAAGAAGAATACCACCACATTTTGAGTGAGGTAAACAATGACAGTTATAAATTGAAAACAATTTAGAAAGCATTAAAAACTTAGTAGTGGCTGAATAAAGTGAACAGAACCAGAAAAACATTGTACATAATAGCAACAAAATTATATGATGAACAACTGTGACGTACTTGGCTCTGCTCAGTAGTGCAGTGTGATTCAAGGCAATTCTCATAGACTTGAGATGGAAAATGCCATCCGCATCCAGAGAGAGAAAACTATGGAGCTTGAATGTGGGTTGAAATATAGTATTTTCATCTTTTTTTTTTCTTTCTTACGATTTTTTTCCTTTTGGTCTGTTTTTTTTTTTTTTTTTTTTTTTTTTTTTTTTTGGCATGTGATAAGTTTAAAAGAATTGCTATATCAGATTGCTTACTGTCTTGGAGAGGGGGGAGATAAAATAAGGAGGGGGAAAATTTGGAACCCAGAGTCTTACAAAAATGAATTTTGAGAACTATCTTTACATATATTTGGGAAAATAAGATATAATTGAGGGAGGAAAATACTTATCATATAATGATCAACCACAGTTATAGAGAATTCATGAGAAAATATGCTGATAAAGAGGTGGTAGACTTAAGAGTTAAGAATAAAATACTTGTTTTTGGACATAGCCTATTTGGGGATTTTCCTTTATCATATATGTATGTAGCAGGAGTTTTCTGTCTCATTAATGGAAACTAAGGAAGTGGGAGAGAAAGAAGATAAATTATTGTTGATTGAAAAAAAATAGATTTTTTTTCTTTAAATAACAATGATAAGCTGGAAAATAACCAAAATACTCTAACCCAGAGGGTGGAGAATATTTAGTCTAAAGAAGAGAATAATCCTGATAGCAGAATGTTTTTTTTTTCTTTTTTAAAAAAGTTTTATTGTATTTTTATTTGTTAGGATTAAATATTTCCTTTTTTTTTTATTTTTAAAGAATTCATACTTAAACTTCCAATTCCTAATTTTTTCCCTCCCTTTACTCTTCTACTACTTACTGAGAAGACACGCAATATAGTATCCATTTTTCATGTGAAACATATTTCCATATTAGCCATCTTATGCATGTGCATATATGTGAACACATACAAAAAGACAAGAAAAATAAAGTGAAAAAAATATGCTTCAGTGTACACTTAAAGTTCATCAGTTCTCTTAGGAGGTAGATAGCATTTTTCATCATGAATCCTTTGGAATTGTACTGCTGTTAGTATGTACAGTATTCTTTTGGTTGTACTCGTTTCATTTTGCATTACTGCACACGTCTTCCCAGGATTTTTTTGGATCCATCCTTCCTGTCAATACTTACAGCATAGTAATATTCCAATCATGTGTACTACAACTTGTTCAGCCATACCTTTGCTGATGGATATCCCTTCAATTTCAAATTATTTGCCACCTTAAAAAGAGCTGTTTTAGAAATTTTTATACATATAAATCCTTTCTCTTTTTCTTTTACCTCTTTAGAATTCAGAACTAGCAGCAGATATTGTTCAGGCATAGGGTATGCATGGTTTTGTTGCCCTTTGGATATAATAGTTTTCCTTATTGTAGATATAAGCAAAGAATGGAAGGCTACTGGTTGAGTACATTATAGCAGGTATTCCTTTTGTTTATAGATTGGATTAGGTAACCTTTAAGATCCTTTCTAAATCTCAAATTATTACTTATTCATCCAGTCTTTCCCAGTTAGTGACATTTTCAAATTTGATGAACATACCAGTTATAGCTTTATCTCAGTCATTAAGAAACATGTTCGGCAAGAGTCAGGCATACATGCCTGATCATATGTGGTTTCCATTGGAAACTTCCCGTTATGTCTGGTCTTTCAGCCAGTTTTGAGTTCATCTAATTTTGGTATCATCTAGTCTAAATCTTTCCCTCTTTTACTCAAGAAAAAAATATGCTTTATTTTATCAAAAGCTTTTATAAAATCTAAATTATATCACCAATAGTTATTCAATTCACCATTTTAGTAACCTTGTCAAGAGAGAAAATAAAGTTAGTCTTCTATGACTTGTTCTTTATGAAGTCATGCTAACTCTTGTAAATCACTTCTGATACTGAGCAATTTGCCTGTTTCCTTATCTATAAAATGAAGATAATAGTAATAATACCTATCTCATAAATTTTTATGAGAATTAAATGAATATGCATACAGCACTCTGCAAACCTTAAAGACTATATAAATGCTAGTTATTTTTATTGTTGTTGTTACCCTTAGCTATCCCTTTAATGCTTCATTCTAGAATTGTACCAGAAATTGAAGTCAGAAGGTCACTAAGTATTCATTTACATATTTTTCTTATCACTGAAACAATACATACTTTTCTCCAATATTTCCCATTTTCATTCATCTTTCAGGTTATCATTAACTGTGTCTCATCAGTCACACTTGCCCATTCTTGTCAGGTCCACAGGTCTGAGGATATAATTCATTTGAACCATGTGACTTGAATTCATTGAGGGCAACTAATAACACCAATTCCTCTAGTAGAAAGATTGAATTTGTAGTGGAGAATTTTATCAGCTAGTTACTAAAATCCTCAAGAATGGAAGAATTGGCACCAATAAATAATAAATAATTGCTACTTGATTCTGGTATTAGATGATAAATCTGAATAGACTGAACTTCCAAAATGAAAAAGGTAATAAAAATGGCTCTTAATTAAAGTTTGCATAAATGGTTCATTCTCTGTTTCAGATTATATCGTTCTGAATGGAATATTTAGTAATGTAAAATGAGAAATATAGACTTTGAAGATACTTAGCAAGAATATAAACTGTTTTTCTTCCCTTTTCTTTAATCTGTCTTCAGCTAAAGAATTAAAATCTATATACTGACATTTATTTCTAGCATTTAAAACCCTTTCTGAGAATGTTAGCCTTTTATAAATGGTCACCACTGTGTTAATTCAAGGGAGCATAAAATAATTTTTTAGAACTATACACATTTTTCTGTAGTAAAATGAAGCAGCATATTGTTGTGGGAAAAGCATGCACCTAAGAATCAGAAGACCTAAATCTAATCCGTTTTGTTAAGTTTTGTGATGTTACACAGTAGAATCCAGACTCAAGTATCAAAGTCAGTAAAGATTTATTAAGTGTCTTTCACATGCTAGGCAAGTGCTAAGCACTAAGGCTACAAAGCTAGACAAAATAATCCTTACCTTTAGGGAACTCCTATAAAAAGAAACTGAAAAGCTGTGAAGGTGGAGAGGGAAGAAACAGGAAGGGAGGTTTACCCAGCTAAGGGCATGATGAAGTTCTGTAGCCAAAAGGGTAAATGATATGAAGAAGTGCAAAGTTTCAATCATATTCATTTTGCAGAATGTTGAGTTCTGTAGATTATGAAGTCAAGGAAATTAACTAGGTAGGAAATGAGATGAATTTCAGAGAGCCCTCGTTAAATGATGGATGACTTGGGAGGAATCTTTTAATTTCTATTCTCCATTCTTTCCAGGCAAAGGAAAGGAGGAGCCTCAAATACAGGGAGTATTGAGAGGAATGAGTTTAAATATTAATTTCATTTTACAGAATGAAATCTAGGAAAGCAGCTAGATAGAAAATAATGAAGCATATCCTCATTGGGCCTTAATCTTTTTGTCTGCAAAATAAAGAGATTAAACTCAATAACATCAAAGGAATTTTCCTATTCTGAGGTTCCATGATTTAATGGTGAGGCCTTAGTGTGAAGAGCTTTAGGTTCCTTTATTTTTGTATTGCTTTGAGCATATCACTTAATTTCTCTGAGTCTTAATTTCCTCATCTGTAAATGGGAAATTAGTTAGCAATTTGTCTCAAATAGAATTTGTTATTTTGATTTGTTAATTAAAGGAGACATTTTGAGTTAGAAATTTAAGCTGCAAAAAACATGTGATTAGCCCTAATTATTGAGTTGCCTTTAGGCCATTTCTAGGCTAAAGAGAAATTGGAATGAACTGACAGATATCCTAATTTCCTTTTCATAGTACAATGGAAACAGTGATAGATCTGTAGTCCGAGGCTCTGTGTTAGAATTTCACGTCTGCTTTTTTTATACGTATTTGAACTAGGCAAGTTACTTTTTTGGGAGGGGGGGGGGGCGGTCTTAATTTCCAATCTTCTGGGATCCTACAGTCTTCTATTCCCTTTTTCTCTTTCTCATTTTTGTCACAGCAAGGAGAGCCAAAAGTAGGAATAATTGTCAGAGCCTAACCATTTATTCAGCATTAAGAAATGAGAGACTAGTATAGACTTGAAATTAGGAATGTTCTAAGAATTTTAATTTCCAAGAATGTTGATTAAAGTTACTATTTTTCAAATTAAGAAGTAAAACACTCCTACCTACTTAGGAGGAAGAATTTATAGTTATACTCTGAGATATTGATTTACATTCTTGCTTTCATTAACTAAACAGATAACTGTTTATCCAAGAAAGGAAACTGCCTCTCTCTGATTTGCCTGTTTTCTTTACTTTCCTTATTAGTCCAAAGAGCAGACTGATACAATTAAAGAAAGAAAAACTGGAGTATACTCCTGGAGAACATGAATATGGATTATTCCCAGCCCCTATTCATGTTGGTAAGTACTTGATTTTTTTATTTTGCTGAAAACTACCTGGTATTTTTTTGGATATAAGTAAAACTTATTGCTTTTATCTTCTCCTTACTATTCTTTATATGAGGTCAAGCTCTTCCTCTGCTGATAGATAACATTTCTCTTAAATGTGTCCAACCTGTGATAGATACTTCCAAACTCATTTGATCAGATCAACCACAGTGGGACACACTTGATCCCAAAACAGTGGTGTTAATTTGTTTCTTTTCAAGAAAGGATAGCAATCAACTCCCAACAGCCCTTTATGGATTTTTTTTTTCCTTTTGAATGGTTTTAAGATGTCAAATGGATGTCCAAAAAAATTTTTTTTAATTATTTAAAAGTTTTTAAAATAAGCAATCCATTGAAAGGTCCCTTAGCTTCTGAATCACCAGTTTTCTCATCGAAACTCATGTACATCTATTTAGCAATTTAAAAAAATTTTTTTTCCTAATTCAAAAGGAATAAAATAAATTCGATCAAACAAATATTTCTTCCATTGTATCATGGGGATGAGGTTGACATGCTTTGTTTTAATTGCTAAATTATCAAGGATCCTTGACACAGAATACATGTATAAATATAAATTAAGGAAAGTTTCAAGGAGATGTCACAATAACTGTCAAAAAGAATGAGAAAAATCACATTCAGTTTAGAAAATTGGGCTTCATGGAAGATAGAGCACCCAAGTTGAGACCAAAATGTTGGGAAAATAGTCCATGTCAAGCAGATAGAATGTTATATGCAAAAGTGAGAAAATGAGAAAAAGTATGGTGAGAATAGGAGATAATGAGTCAATTCGAGTAAAATGCAGAGTATTTGAAAGGAGAAAGAGATACTCTATAAAATGCTTCTAAATTCTTTATATCATTTGGAAGAAAAAGTATCTCTTCTTGTCAGAGTCTCCTGTTTCCTATACATCTAACCATTCTCAATCTCCTTTGCTAGATGATGATCATACCTCTGCCTCTGTGGCCTCTTCCATGGTTTTATACTGAATCCTCTTCTCTCTTTTATACATTTTCCTTTTCATCTTCTATGGTTTCATTTGTCACCTCTATTCTGATAACTTTCAAATCTATATATTCAATTGAAATCTCAAGTCCAGTGATAGGTTTATTGATTACCTGATGGATGCCTCAGTGATAATTCAAATTTACCTTAACTAAGACAAACTTGATTTTCTTTGTCATTTAACTTTCCTGTCTTTCAAACTTCCTTATCTCTGTTAAGTTTCTTCCTTAACAAACTATATGGTTACCCAAAGTAAGAGTCTCAGTTTCTTCATCCCTATAATGAAGAGTAAAAATAGTTTATAACACCTACTTTACAAGGTTGGTATTTTAAAACTCTGCATAATACAAATGTGAACTCTATGAATTTGTTGATTATGGCAGAAGTACATTTAAACCCTGAACTTGAACCATATTGAACTCAGAAATCCCATGATTTTTCCTTAAAAGTTGTCTACGTAAAGTCTTTAGGAAAAAGAAAAGGAAAAAATCTTCAGAAAACACTTGAAATATTTTGTGTGTGATCACCATAGACATGAAGACATAAAAGTAGAGAAATAGTAAAAATATCCAAGAGAGTACAAATGTTTGTATGTAGATATTCAAGTGTAACTAATCTACTTTATCCATCCTTTCTTTAAAATCCATAGTTTATCGTATGTGTGCTTTTAACATATAGAAACTGAATTTCTGATTTTGAGTAGAAAAGATTTAGTCTAGGTTCATTTGAAATTCAATCTGCTTTGGGGCAGCTAGGTGGTGCAGTGGACAGAGCACCAGCCTGAAGTCAGGAGGACCTGAATTCAAATTTGGTCTCAAGATACTTAACTCTTCCTAACTATATGACCCTGGGCAAGTCACTTAATCCCAACTGCCTCAACAAAAAAAAAAAAAAAAAAAAAATTAATTATTCTGCTTCTTAGAAAATCAAACTTGACTTTTGTCACTGATTTCCTTAAGCAAATACAGTCCACCCTTTGCTTTTCAGTACCAAAGCTTTCTTATATTTCTAATCAAATAGTATTTCTTAAGTATCTCCAATGTCTCAGGAATTTCTGAAGTATTCTAATTTCTACCTGTGTGAAATGTTGGAGGAAGATTTCCTCTCCCCCCAGGTTTACTCTATTTTAATAAGATAATTCAAAGAAGATTGGCATTAAAATGGATTGGAACTTACTGGATTGAGGATTTGTGGTTAATAAAAGTCTTAGGCTTAAATTTAAACATAAACTACAAATGCAAATAATGGAAAATACTTAACAAGAGTTGATTTGAGTAGGGTTTTTTAAAGTGAAAACTCATGTGCCAATAGTGGCTGACCAAAAAAGGTATTATAATATCAGGATTTATTAATAGGAGTATAATGTCTGAAAGGATCAATTCACAAGATATCTTTTTTTTCCCCTGAGGCAATGGGGGTTAAGTTACTTGCCCAGGGTCCCACAGCCAGGAAGTGTTAAGTGTCTGAGATCAGATTTGAACTCCTGACTTCAGGGCTGGTGCTCTCTCCACTGTTCCACCTAGCTGCCTCAGATTCACAAGATATCTTAAGGAGAAACATATTGAATGCTTCCATAATGTCACCATCTTTATTATTACTCAAAGAGGGGAGTTGAGAAAATTCTAGCAATTTCTGACCAATATTTTCTTACCCATCTCTACCCATATTTATACTTTATGAAAATAGTAGTAACATGTACTGAGGGCATTCTTGATGAAAGTTGGAGAAAAGAAATACTTTCACAAATAATAATAGATACCAAACCATACAGTTATAATTAACTGAAAGGCAAGATAATATAGATTGTATTTATTGTTTATTTGCCATAATAAAGCAACTGATTCAGTAGAGTAAAATTTGTATAGCATGGTATAAGGGAGTACTGTTTGATTTGTAGTTAGAGTGCCTAATTTTGAGATGTGACTGCTACTTATTCTGTGTGTCATTTAACCTCTCTTCTCTGGGCCTCATGTTTCCTTTCTCAAAAAATGAGGATTTTGATTAGATGGTATCCAATATTGACTTCTAGCTCTAGAAATCTTGATACTATGACCACCTTTGAAGGCTTTCCTCTCTCCGTGTACCTCCAGTGCACATATTCAGTCATATAAGATTCCTTGAAAATAACAACAAAGAATAAACAGCAACTTCAATATAGTCCAAATAAAAGGTTTCCCTACAGATGTTGAGGTTTTATAGGTATTTTTTTGTGTGTTATGACAAAGCACTGATGATATATATCAAGTACCACTGTATTACAAAAACTTCTAAATGAGATCCTTGCTCACAATTAACCATAAAGGAAAAACCAAGTGGATGAGAAGTATCTGTGGTTCAGACTGTATGGTTCCTTAATGTAAATATGTGTTGGACAAGCAGTATGACTAGTGAACTGGGTTCAGAATTGAATTGGAAGAAGATAGTACATTTGATTGCATTTTTTGAAATTGTACAATAGGACCTTCCTTTGATATAGTAAATAGTATCCATGTGAAACCAAGTGGGCCAACATTATGTGTTATAGGATAAAATGGAGGCATTGTCAATAAGTTAAAAGATAAAGCAAAGATAACACAGTGTTAGAAATGTTAGCTATAATTTACATGAACTGATGCTGAAAGGAGCCAAACCAAAAGAACATTGTACATAATAACAATAAGATTATGTGATAATCTACTGTGATGGACTTGGCTTTTCTCAAAAAGGCCATGATTTAAGGCAATTTCAATAGAATTGGGATACTGTTGTGATGGAAAATCCCATCCCATTCCAGAAAGAGAACTTTGGAAACTTAAGTGTGGATTAAACTTTTAGGGCAATTCCAATTGAATTGGAATTGTATTGTGATGGAAAATGCCATCCACATCCAGAAAGAGAACTATGGAGACTTAAATGTGGAATAAAATATAGTATTTGTTTGTTGTCTAGGTTTTTTTTTTCTCTTTCTAATGATTTTTTTCCCTTTTGGTCTGATTTTTCTTACACGTCATGATAAAAATAAAAATATGTTTAAAAGAAAAAAAGAAATGTTACCTAAAGCAGTGTGGCAAAAAGAAATAAAAAGCATTCAGTGCTTTTTGCAGATGATAATTTGGTTTACTTAGAAAACCCTAGAGAGTCAGCTAAAAATTAATTGAAGCAATAACTTCAGCAAAGTTGTAGTATATAAAATAAATCCAGCATTTCTGTATATTTATGAACCAGATCCAACAATAATAGATAAATTCATTTAAAATAACTACAAATTTTATAAAATAATCACAGTTGTACTATTAGTATAACTCAGACACGTTATAGAAATACATATTTTTAATAAACGATATAATGACATTTAGCTTCTCTTTATGTGGGCTTCCCTACTCCTTTCTCCTTCTGAAACATGTCTGGTCATAGGCATAATGACTCTGTGGTCTTACGTGACCATCAATTCTGAGAAAGCCAGATTCCAAGGTCCTAATGCCCCGATGACTAAGAAGCAGGATCACCAAAGTTGAAGCTATTTAAGTCACAGGGTATTTTTGTATTATTTCAGGTGAAGTTTCCTAGTGTTGTAGATTGGATGAAAGAAGTCATTGGAAATAAATGCTAGTTCTGTCACAGAATTAGGAGATTTATCTTTGGGAACAAAAGGTCAAGAAATGTAAAATGTGGGGAGCAAAAGAAACTTAATAGTTTGCTACTGGTTAAAAAAATAAAAGTAGCCTAATGTTCAGTAATCCTAAAGACCACACCTTGAACCATATGTGATTAACTCTAAATAGGTACTTGAATTAGGTATAAACAATTATACCATTTTAAAAAAAAATTAGAGATAAGGAAGATATTTCCTTTTAGATGTCTACAATGAGAAAGAGTTCCAGGCCAAACAAGAGATAGAATAATTTTGAGATGTGACTGCTACTTATTCTATGTGTGACCCGAGCAAATCATTTAACCTCTCTTGATTTATAAAACATTAAAAGTTTTGTACATGTGTGCACACATGCACACACATACCCACACATACAACTAATAGAGCCAAAATTAGGAGGAAAACAGTTGAGTTGGGGGAACAGTGGGAGTTGAATCTTTGCAAAAAGTTTCTCTAGTACAGGTATCATTTCCAAGATACATGAAAAAATAATTCCAGTTTATAAGAACAAAAGACATTTCCCAGAAGGTAGTCAGAGATACAAACAATAAAATAAATGGTACAGATAAGGATAATCAATTTTCAGTGCAGGAAATCCAAGTTTAAAATGTCCCAAATCACTAATAATTAGAGAAATGCAGATTAAAACCATATACACACATATGTATTTTGATCTACTCATTGTGGAAAAAAAAATCTGAAAGAAGCCTCCCTCCCTCCAGCATATTATATTCAGCATATTATATAGGATTTGTAAAAGAACATAGTCAAGAAACCAGCTAAATGGTACTGTAGATAGAACACTGGCCCTGAAGTCAGAATACCCAAGTTGAAATTCAACCTCCACTTAACACTTATTAGTTGTATAACCCTGTCACTTAACCCCAACTACCTTGCTACAAAAAGAAAAACCATAGTCAGAAGTTCCAGCATAGGCATAGATGGGTTTATTTGTGGAAAAATTGTTCACATTGATGAAATTGTTGACCTTTTGAAGTAATTCTTGATTCTTGGAATTATCCTGTTTTCAGTACTGCTCAAACCATATCTAAAGGGTTGTGTTGGGTTCCAGACGTCACATTTTAAGGTAGATACTGCTGTATTGAACCCTGTCCAAAAAAAAAGGCAATGTAGAAGGTTTAAAAAAAGGTAAAATAGAATAGTGAAGGTTTAAAAAGTAAGCATATTTTTTGTGTACCTGGAAGAGGAATTAGGAAAGAACATAATAGCTGTATACAAATGTTTTAAAAGCTATTTCGGAATAAAATATAGCTGAACTTATTACCCATAAGTTTAGGGTTTCCTTGATAAAACATTAACTCACAGTAGGCAGGATTTTGCAGATATTCTACAACTAAATGTTCATAATCAAACAGGTGGAAAAAGTAGAATAAGCATGAAATTTAATTTCATATTTGTTGCTTATTTTAAAAAAAACATTTGATTTAATTAAAGACATGGTATGCTGTTTATTAAGCACTTGTGTGCTAGTTGTTCTAAGTGCTGGAGATAACAAAGACAACAGGAAAAACAAGACAATCTTCAAAAGACTTTGATCTTAATAGGGGACAATAATACATAAAAGAGAACAAGAGACAAGCAGGGAGAATATATCCTTGCAGGACTATGGTATCAAATTCAGAAAATGCAAAAGCAAAGTCAGGATGAATTCACCCTGTTCAATTCATCAATACAATCCAAAAAAGTAAGACATTGGGGAGAGGAGTAATAAAAAAAAAAAAAAAAAAAGACAATCAGCATAGTGGATTTATAGAGCACTCGGCTGGTAATCAGGAAGACTCATTTTCCTGAATTCAAATCTGGCCTCAGACACTTCTTAACTGTGTGACTTTAGGCAAGTCCTTTAACCCTATTTGGCTCAGTTTCCTCATTTGTAAAATGAGCTGCAGAAAGAAATTATAAATCACTCTGATATCTTTGCCAAGAAAACCCCAAATGGGGTCTTGAAGACCCAGATACTACTGAAATGTCTGAAATAACAATTACCATCTATGAATAAGATACCCTTTGTGGAATCAGGAAGACTTGGGTTTAAATGTTACCTCATACATATTTTACCATAGACTTTTTTTTTCCTTTTTAAGAAGGAATTGGGGAGGGAAGGAGGAGAAGGGATCAGCATGGCAGAAGGCTATAGAAGATCACAAACTGATGGATATTCCTGGGTGAGCAGACTCCAGTTACCAAAGCATGCTGGCACAGTGCAGAAAGTCAGAAGCAGTACTGGGAGGAGAATGAAAATTGAATCTGAAAGATTATCCAACTAGGTGATTTCTCTATGTAAATTGAGATTATAAAAGATTGCTTAGTTGGTAAAGTTATTAAGATGACTTATCTAATGATTTTGTGATTATCAAATGAGGCTTAAAATCAAATAAAAGCTTTACACATACCAAAAACATCTGCCGATATTATTATAGACATCCTTCAGAATCACACAATTTAGAATTGAAAGGGACTTCAGTAGCCAAAGCCCAACCCATACTTGAAAAGAATCTCAGCTATAATATGCAACTAGATTGTAATTTAACACAAATTTTAATAAGAAAATTGGATTTAGTACACATAAAATATCCCATGTTATAGTTAACGCAAGCAAAGATTCAATTAATGCAGCACATAAACATGATCAAGGGATGTCATCTTTCTGCATTTGCCTCATGTGTGGATTTGTTATGCTGTGGTCTACTGTAATATTCTTCTCTAAAATGTAATTTTCTCTTGTTGGGGTTTTTTGGGGTCTCTGGAGGCAGCCTTAGTTTCAGTTCAGTAATCACCCCAAATGCAGCCAGGTGTTAAAGTCCAAATCCTTTATTGTCTCTTTCCAAGTCTTGTCTCCTTTCCTGCGACCCGGTTAGCTTTCTTGGAGGCCTTCTGTAGTCTTGGTTCCAAAAGCTTGAGCTCTGGCTTCTGAATCTCTCCGACTGAATCCTGACTGAGGCTCCGAGAGCTGCTAGTGCACTTGTCCTTTTGGCCCTGAGAGCTCCTCCTTATCCCCATACTGAGTATACACCAATCATTATATCATTAGGAAACCATTATTTGCTGTAGGATTAAATCAATGCTAAACTAGATTTAACCATTGTCTCCTCAATTCCACTTAGTACCTTATTTCAAGTTCTGGCCCATAACATCTCCTTGTAGGATTAAATCAAACATACTGAACCTTGCTAAATTAGATAATTATTGTCTCTATCAATTCCACTGTCTTAACATCTTGTTTCAAGTTCTGGCCCATAACAGTCTACCATATTACTACCAACAGTTTTTGTTGAATTTTTTTCAAAAAATAGTCTTTTTTTTTTTTTTTCAGATGGAAACACTGCCAACACACAAAAAAGAAGAGACTTGTTATTACATTAAAACAGAACTTTGATATAATTAAATGGCATGGTTCTCATAAAATTCTAAGATAGGATAAGATATTGGAATGCCTAAATCTATTGCATGTGTTGGAATGCCTGATCTATATTATAAAACATGAAGCCAAAATAAAAGAAAAATGCAGGGTTGCTGTGGTTTGCAAACACCTACAGGAAAATATAAGTGCTATAGTTACATAAATGGAGCATCTTTTAGTTGTATGGACTGAAGATTGCACTCAAAAACACATTCTACACAGAGCTACTATTCAGACAAAAGCTTTAATTTTAAGCAAATGAATGATAATGCAAATGGAATGGATAGTGAAGAAAGAAGTAATGCAAACATTTGTTGGTTTGATTGTTGCTTTAAAAATCAAAGTATTGCATAATATTTACTGAAAGGTAGCCAAAGCAGATGAGGATGCAGCAGCTAAGTACTTGAAGAACATAGTCAAAGAAGGTGGATACACAGATCAACAAATTTTTGATGTAGATGGATGAAACAGGCTTATGGAGGTTGGGGGGGGGTGGGGGAGGTTGGGAGCAGTGTCTTCCAGAACTTATATTTCTAAGAAAAAACTCATCCTAGACTTAAAGACTTAAGGATCACTTAACAGGTTTTTTTTGTTTGTTTTTTGAAAGTAACTAGAAAGGAATTTTAAATTGAAACCAGTGTTGGTTTGGTTTTGTTTTTTAAAGGAAGTTTTAAAATACTTGTGCTCTGAGAGCTTATAATAATTTCAAGTTCTTTAGTGGTGACATAAAAAAGCATAGAATGGCTAAAACTGGTTTTGATGACTTCTTTTCAAGTTATTTTAGCACAGTTGTTGAAAAATATTGCAAGGATAGTAAAATTATATTTAAAGCATTACCAATTAGTTATTAATACTGCATATAATCCAGTCACCTTTAGTTCATTATGTGAGAATGTACAAGTCATTTATTTTGTCTCCAAATACAAAATCTTTTCCTTAGACTAATGAACTATTGCAATATTTAAGACCTATTACTTTAAAAACAAAAACAAAACACTTTTGAATGGTCATTTGTTAAAACTACCGGAGATAATAAAATAATAAAAAGTTTCCTTACTTGACTTATCTGCCATCAAAAATATTCACCATGCTAGACATCAAATAACATCAACAGCAGATGTTTGGAAAAGCAGAAGAAACAGGTAATGTTCTAAATGAAATTCATTCTCAAAGAATTTATATTTACCTTTCAGGTTGTGAAAATAGTGAATCAAAAAATTAGGGATGCTGACATTGATTGGAGCATGCAAATTCACCAAGAAAAGGATAAAATTCTGTACCCAATGAATATATGTAGATTTAAAGAGAAAACAATTCAGTTCACATTGGTAAAAACATTTTAAAACAGTGACAACATTTTGATCATCTAAGGTTAGGCTTCTCTTTAGATATAATTTCAGGAATTTTTTAATTTTTAAAATTCTGCAGGATTATATATATATATATATATATATATATATATATATATATGTATATATATATGTATGTATATATTTGTACTTTGTAATAAAAAATTGGATAAGAAAAAGACTTTTCTTTTCCTTTGCTGTTATAATGTATTACGTAGATATATAATAAATATATCTCTATATGTGTAATACATATATAACTGAGGTAAAAATATTTTTTAAATTGTCATTTTCATTGGATTCAAATCAGTTTTGACATTTTATATATTCATCTTAAATATTGGACATTTCTATGTAGATATTTGAAGTTATAGGTTTTGCTACTGAGTTTTTTCTATTGGATTTTGTCTCTTCTGAACTTAAGGCAATCTCAGTCAGCTTTTTTCTATAAATGGAAGAATTTCCTACAAATGACTAAATTCTGTATGTGTTTCTGTTAAAAGTGTGAAAAAATTGTTCAGTACTTTCAGTTATCACAAATGGCTCTTTGATACAAAAGCCTATCATTTCAAACCCAATATTCTCTCTCAGCCCTAGAATGCTGTTATCTCACGAAATCCAGAGAAGTCTACAAGTGGTTTTAAGTAAGCTGTAGCATATTAGCAATGTTGACTTATGCACATATAGTTACATAGAAGATATCAATAAGAATCAGTTCAAGCATGAAACAAGATTGACCAGTCATGTTGCAAGGCAGATAACAGCTAAACAACTCAGACATTATACTTGTATCAATAGAATAACAAAATATCTGGAAGACTGTTTCTTAATACATTGATTAGGTACTCTTTAGCAAACTATGAACAAGACATGGACAGAACGAGAAGACTAGGTTAGGATGGCTTATTTTTTGTACTATTGCAGGAAGTAATGATGTTGAAAAGATAATGAAATCGTCAAAAGATCTGTCAAATTATTTATTTGGAAAAGTGATTTGCTTTATTCTATATAGCAGAAGGTGAAACTGAGGCCAGGAAATAAAAGTTAACAATAGGCATATTGTTGCCTAACATAAGGAAAACTTCCAACAGAGCTGTTTAAAGTGATCTTTTTTTTTGTAATAGGAAATGATCATATAGAGATTTGATGACCACATGTCAGTTGTGCATTAAAACACATTCTTGCAGAGAAGGCTTTTTGAGGCCAGAAAGGAAATTAAGACAATATATTTGTTGAACTCTATATAAAAATTAGCAGCAGCCAAAAAAACCAAACAAATCCAAAACAGTATTTTTCCTGTGATCAGGAAACATGAAACCACAAAGGGTTAGGTTTTTGAGGGGTTTCTTGGGGAGGGGTACTTTGTTAAAGTTATATGGAGAACTGGGTCAAATTTATGAAAATAGGAGCCATTCCTTAACTGATAAATTATCAAAAGATATACTAAAGTTTTCAGATAAAGTAACCATAGCTGTCTTTGACCATATGAAAAATGCTTTAACTCATTGTAAATTGGAGAAATGCAAATTAAAACTATTCTAAAGTACTAGCATACCTATTAGATTTGTTAAAAGGATAGAGAGGGAGAATGATGTTGGGGGGGGGGGGTATATGGGGAAAAATTGAGATTTTAATACAATATTAGTGCAGTTGTGAACTGATTCAGCCATTCTGTGGAACCATGTATGCCATTTGATCTAGCGATGCCACTGCTGGGTCTATAGCCCAAAAGAGATGGAAAATGGAAGAGAACGGACCTATGTGTACAAAATACATTTATAGTAGCTCTTTTCTGGGGAGAGAGAATTGGAAATTATGGCGATGCCCATTAATTGAGGAATGACTGAATAAATTGTGATATGTATTTGTGAGGGAATGCAGTGATGCTATGGGAGGTGATGAGAGGGATACATCTAAACCCAGACATGTATTTGAGTACAAATGTATTGGGTTTTTTTTGTTTTTTTTTTTTTACTTTATTTTTCTTGAAGGTTTGGTTGGGTTTGTTTTGTTTTGTTTTTTGGTCTGTTTTCTTTAACAACATGACACTTTTTGAAAATGTTTTGCATGACTACACATCTATAATTTGTCGAATTGGTTGTATTCTCAATGACAGGGATGAGGGGAAGGAAAGGAGAGAATCTGGAACTCTAAATGAATGTTAAAAATTGTTTTTTACACATAACTGGGGGGGAAATAAAATATTACATAAAAAATTTTAAATTAATATGACCAATTTTAACAAATTATAAATAATTTGAAATATGTTAGGATGGGAATGGGAACTAGATCTATGATGTCATTAACATAGAAAACTTGCAGGAAAAAAAAGTGTCATAACAATGCAATAAATTTTTTGTAACTCAGAATCTAAGTATCTGGAGGATGGAGAGGTTAAATATCTTGCCTAAACAACCAGATTATGTCATTCAAGAAATCAATAAGAACTTAATTAAGCACATATTATGTGCCAAGCCCAGTTCTAAATATTGAGGGTGCAAAGACAAAGAATGAAAAAGTCTATTAAGTGTAAGGAGCTTATATGTTTTCAGGAGAAAACAAATACTTATATAGATGTAACATTTAAAGTAAATAGATGCAAATATATAAAAATAGCTGAAAACAAAGTAGTTTTGGGGGAATCCAGAAAAGCATCATGTAGAGGTGGTGCTTTGAACTGTGTCCTAAAGGAAGAGAAAAGTTGTAAAAGGTAGAGGAAAGGAAAGAGATGAACAGACATGTGGAACAGCTAGCATGAAGACACAAAGACAGGAAATGGAATGTAATGATTGAGAAGTAGAAAAGGTTACTTTAGCGCTCTGTCTCAGTGTAGGAGAAGAGAGAGTTTTCCATGACTCAGGTAAGGTAGATTGGCTTTTAAAGTTTGTTTTAGCCTGACCCCAAATAGGAATTTATATTTTACTCTGGAAGTATTAGAGAGCCACTAGTGTTGAGTAGGAAAGTTACACAATTAAATCTGCATTTAAGGAAAATTATCTTGGCATGTGTGTGTGTGTGTGTGTGTGTGTGTGTGTGTGTGTAGGATGGACTATAGTGGGGAGATGAGGCCAGAAAACTAATTTTAAGAGAGTATGGCAATAATAGAGGTGAGAGATGATAAGCACCTGAAGTAAGGTAGGTATAGGTAGATATATAATGTGGGTATAGAGAAGAAGCTGAAGTCTGGAAATATTGTGGAAGTAAAAAGAACAATATTTTGGCAACTTGGTTAGATATGTTGTTATGAGGAAGCCTAAAAGAGTCCAATATAGTGCTGATGTTTTGAATCAGGGAGATAGAAAGTCACCTTTTTATTCACCAAGTAGGGTTGAGAATAGGGACAAGGATTACAGTAAGGCTGGAAAAGTTTAGGTCATAGTGAATCTTAAATATTAGGCAAATAAATTTGAACTTTATTTGGTAGGCAGTTGGAAACCACTGAAAATTTTGAAACAGAGAATTGAATTTGAATTTGAAACAGATTTTTACATGATAAAAATTAACATGACAATCTATAAAGGATATATATATATATGGAGAGAGAGAGAGATACATACATGTGTATAATGTGGGTGGATATATGTAGAAGATTATCATATTAGTGATAGGACCAAAGGAATTAATGAAGTATGAATACAAGGTAAGTTTACCACTAGGAGACTATAAAATTCCCATGATAGCTAGCATATTGTACTTCTCATGTGGAATATTTACTTGACTTTTTATTTCCTGAAGGGTTAAAATACTGTGAAAAAGGACCCAGAAGATTTTGGAGAAAACTCACTGCCCTTAGCAGCTGTCCCCATAGTAATAGCTGTGGAAAAAGAGAAAAGGTTCTGCCAACCATTGGCTTTCTCCACAGGGTTCCTCTTTATCCCCTTTGGTAATAATGCCTAATAATAATAATGACCTAATGTCCTAGTTAAAGAAATCAAAGAAAGCAAACTCAAAATTAAGTCCAGGAATTAAAAAAAAAAAAGAAAGAAAACACCTGTTTCCCTACTCCTCTCCAACATTATGTTCATTTTCATTCTTTCTACAAGGCAGTTATTTAAATGTATTTAATGGGAGTATAAATTGAGAATTAGAAGGGACCTCAACGGGCTACTCTGTCGTTTTATAGATGAGGAAACTGAGATTAGAGAGATTGACTTGCTTTAAGTCTCACATATAAGATTTAAACTATATCCTCTGATTCCAGAGTCAGTTCTTTTTCTATCATTCTTTTTGCTATGGAAACAGGAACCAGTTCAGGAACATAGAGATATCTATCATTGATAAGAAGGAGTGATTTGGAAATAATAAATATGGTCAAAATAAATATTAATTTTTAGACCAAGTAAGATTTAAGTGAGCTTATGATTTTTAAATGTTTATTTTCCATAATGACCTTGTTTATAAGTAGGAAGCACCTTCCTCACTTAGCAGGAGCTTGTCTTTGCTTTATAAAAGTCTATAGAACTCTTAATTTTCACCTAACTATAGGGCTTCAATTTTATAAAATAAAAGTCTCGTCTTTTTTCAGTCTCCTGCAAATGCCACACCAGCAGCAGCTTTGAAGCATCTGACATAAACAAGTTCTGCAATAAAGCTTAGGCTTTTTAAATTGTTCTTTATTGGATGGCTATAGAGTGGTTCAACTGCAGAATAGAGTTACATGGTTTAATTTTATGCTAGAAAACTTTACTGGTGTCTGCTTTATAAGGGTAAAAGAGTTCTATAATATCTGGGCTTAATGCCAAAGTTCTTCTGAAAGAGCCTTTTGTTTTAAGCTAGTGAGGTCATAGAAGTGAAAGCTGAGTCCCAGAAGATTTAGCTATTTCCTGGAACTTACTACTAAGGATAAATAGAGCTTTGAAAATAAGTACTACTTTAAAAGACCAGCTCTAAAGGAAAACATGACTATTTTGATTATTACCAGTTTGATCCAAGATGGCAGATTGGTTAGCCTAAATCTTAGAATAAAGCCTAAGACTGTTCAAAAGGAATCTGGGGGAACTTAAAAATTATTGAGGATCTCTCCAAAGCGTTTTTGTTTATCTGGGTTATATTTATAGACATTTATCATATTGGAAATAAAAACTATTTTTGAATTTGTAGACCCTCTAAAAGGGTTTCAAAGATCCCAGGATTTTCTAGACCATACTTTGAGAACCACTGCTTTCAATTATTGAACTCATTGTTGGTCCATAGAAAAATTTGGGAAGACTTTTTTGTGGTTATTGTTTTTGTTTTCTTTTGTCTATCATACTTGTCTTAAATTCAGGGAAAATTGTTGTGAGACAAGACTTTCCTGAGGGTTCAGTGGCTTTTGTAGAATGTAAGCTCCTTAAAGACCAAAAAAAAAAAAAAAACTACTGCTTTTTTGCCTCTGAATTCCCTTAACACACATTGTCTGAGGGTTGTAGGGACTTAAATGTTTGTTGAATTTAAATCAGTCCTTTGTAGTTAATAAGATTTTTAAGAAATGACTTCTAGAATGTCTTCCATTTTGACAGATCTTTGTGTCTTATCTCAAGCCTTAGAATTTGAGGAACTTACTTTTTTTTATTAATGTACTTCAGAAGGACTAGCCTCTTGAGGAAGGGAGTCATGTTTATGAAAAACAATTTAATTTGTAAGCCAGAATATCAATCTATTAATATAGAACAGAAAATATATCCTTTTGCCAAATATAATACATCTGTCTACCCTCCAAAGCATCCTTTTTTCCAGTATCATTGCACCTAGAAAACTAAATTAATTTCAAAGAAGTTGTTTGGTGACCATAGCACCAGTTCATAGGAAATCTGTAATTTCATGAGATACTCATAGAAAGTCAGATAATCTCATATCCAAGTAATGATAGACTTTGGGCTGTTATCACTGCCCCAATATGAAATACATATTTTTAGTGTCCAGAATATTAACATTAGCAGAAATTACCCCTCTCCTTTGGACAAGAACCTGATCTCTTCATACCATTCCAATTTGTGTGCCTTCCATGTAAATAAAGAAAGCTATATCAGTCATTTTTCAGATCTTCAAAAATCATCTCCAATCTTTCCCCTGCATGTCCTGTCATTACTAGAATGTTCTGCCTTTAGGTTCCCTAGCTTCCTTTAGAACTCAATTCAACATATTTAACATGTATTGGGCTACTTGCCATCTAGGGGAAGAGATGGGGGGAAGGAGGGGATAATTTGGAACAGAAGGCTTTGCAAGAGTCAGTGTGAAAAATTACTCATGCATATGTTTTGTCAATAAAAAGGTTTAATGAAAGAATTAAAAAAAAAAAAACTCAATTCAAGTTCAGCCTTTTGCTGAACTTTCTCATTCCTTGAAGTTGCTAATATTTCTAATTCTAATTCTGCGATTACCTTCTGTCTACTTTGAGTGTGTCTTGTATGTACTTAGTTACTTATAAATTGTGCTGCTCATTAGATTATGATCTCCTTAATGGCAGGCATATGTTTGTCTTTTCTTTGTATCCTCAGCACTTAGCACAGTGCATGACAGATAAGGACATAATAAATGCTTATTTACTGATTGAATAAACACTTGGCAAATTCTTTACTATCCATCTTTCCTTCTCCCTTTCCCCCAGTATTCCTTATTAGTTACCAGAAGGCTTTTGTCATAAATGAGCTCATATTGAACATGTTCCAATTAAACATTTCAGTTCAACAAAGATAACATACTCACTATGCTAGCCATTAAACAGGTATGAGCAATACTTAATTTCATCAGCCATACTTATAAATCATCTGAGGCTTAGTAACTTTGTCAGAAATTTCCATATTACATATGTTAGCCACATTGTTAAAGGATAGCATTCTGATCTTGTTTCTAAATTCTTCCAGTATACCTCCTCACCCCCACTCCTCACCATACAATCAGCAAATGTTTTATTTTTGCTGTGAGTCAAAGACAGTGAGTAGAGAGAGCTCTGTACTTGGGAATCATAAAGATTTGAATTCAGATCCTACTTCAGATAATAATTAATAAGTATTAAAAACTTATTATAGGCCAAGCACTATGCTGAGTGCTGGCTATACAAAAAAGGACAAATAAAAATAGAAATGGAAAATGGAAAATTATAGTAAATGGATTGTAGGTAGCTCAGACCAGTGTCAGTGTGAATTGACAAGATAGGAAAATGCCAAGTTCTCTTTTATAGAAAAGGTTATACTTGATCCTAGAAACAAGAGACTTGAGCAGGGATTCCTTGAGCAGGGAACTGATGTGACCTATGCTTCAGGAAAATTATTTTGTCATCTTGAGTAGAAGAATGATTGGAGTGGGAAGAGACTTGGGACAGGGGGATACAAAATTAAGTTAGTTGAAGAAAGCCTGAACTAGAGTATTTAAATGAGTAGACAGGCATATGGGAGAGATGTAATGATAGAAACAGGATCTGGCAACAAATTGGATTTGTAGAATAAAGGGTCAAGAATGATAACAAGTTACAAGTCTAATGACTGGGAGGATGATGGTGCCAATAGGGAAATTTAGAAAAGGGAAATTTAGATGTTGAATAGGGATGGGGAAGATTTTTTTTTTTAAGTTCTATTTTAAACATGTTGAGTTTTTCCTAGCTGTGTGACTTTGGGCAAGTCTCTTAACCCCAATTGCCTCAGGAAGAAAAAAAAAAAAAAAGGAAAGAAAAGGGAAAAAAAAAAAAACATGTTGAGTTTATTATATCGAAAAATGAATTGCTGGTACTTTACTTGTAGCTCAGGAGATAAACTAGAGCTAGATAAATAGAACTAGGGATCACCTTTATAAAGATAATCATTGAACCCATGAGAGCTAATAAGATTGAGTGCAATAATATAAATGAGAAGAAAAAAGAGCCTTGGAACAAGCACATCTAGTGAACTTGGTATGGAACACTTATATTTAGTGGACATGATATGGATGAAGAACCAATGGAAACTAAGATGGGAGCAGTCAGCATAAACATTTAAGAGCCTACTGTGTTCCAGGAACTATGCTAAATGTTGGAGAGAGGATGTCACAAAAATCTACAAAGGAAAATTGGGAAAAGATTGATTGCTGTAGAAAATCAAGAAGCCTAAGGATTGAGAAAAGGTCACTAGATTTGGCAATTAGGAGATCATTGATAACCACAGAAAGGGGAGATTCAGTTAATGATGAGATCAGAAGCTAGATTGTAGTGGATGTGGAAGGAAATGAGAGAAATAGAGCCACTATTGAGTGTAGATGGTTTTCTCAAGGATTTAAGCCATGAAGAGGAGGACAATGTGAAGATTGTTTAAGAATGGAGGAGAGTAAGAAATAGCTAGAGAATAGGCCAAACAAATATAAGTTTTATCTCACTTTATGCTTCTCTCTGAGCTCTCTATTTCCATTCTTCATTTCCTTTTTTTTTTCTTTAGTACCTGATTAACAGCAAATGTCTTTTGTAGAGATTTATTTTCTCTGCCTAGATGGTCATTTTGTTTTCCTTCAGAGTTGTAAAAAGTAATAGAATTTCCCCGTACTTTTTATTTTCTTTTTTAAGTATTAACTTTAAAAACACATTTTCTTAAACAAAGATGTGAAAAAGAATTGTATGCAAAGTTTTGAGTCTCTAATTACAGCTAAGTGGGTTTTTTTAAACATACATTAAATTTAGCATGATAATACCAATACTGCACATTTTGTCACTGTACCCTTCTGAATTTCCTTCTGTTCTGTCCTTTTTATTTTTAAAAAATAATTTTTCAATGGTGCTCTTTTCTTTTTGGCAACACCATCACTACCCTTTTTTCCTTACAACTGTCCTCTTTTCTTTCCCCCCAAAATAAAAGTTCTCTCAGAAGAGACTCCCTGCACTTCTGCAGAGGAAAGAAAATTAGTTCCAGCTTAAAATGTCACCAACAAATTGTGTGTTCAGAATTCAAACCTGCACACAGGCTAAGATTACCTACATTCCTTTTGTTAAGTAGTTTATTTTAATGCTTTCAGTTGGGGTTGGGGATAGGATGAGAGAGAAAATGAAGACATTCTCTCCTACTGGCTAAGTAACCACTTTAGTACATTATGTGTATCTCAAAACATATTCCTAATTTCTCTGAAAAATATCAAGACAAGTCATGTGATTTTTTCATTTCATCTAGTTCTGGGACTGAAAATAAACTTTTATCCCTTTAGACAAGAGCTGTATAAATAAGAGTAATTTTCCTGGACTATCCTAGAATCTTAAAATAAGACCTGAATGGGACTGTAGAAGCTGTTTTTTTTTTTTTTCAACCCTCTCATTTTACAGATGAAGAACTAAGGCCCAGATATATGTAGTAAATTTGCTTAAGGGTACAAAAATAGTGAGTAGAAGACATGAAATTCGAAAGCCATCTTTCTACTGTTGGAGGAAGGCAGATGGAAAAATATTTATTATGTAGTGTCTCCTGTGTGCTAAGTACTTTACAAAGATAATCTTAATTAATCCTCATAACAATCCTGGGAGGTAGGTGCTGTTATATCATGATTGAAGAAACTGAAGTGGACAGAGGTTAAGTGATTTGCCCAAAGTTACACAGCTAGTTTGTGTGTGAGGCCAGATTAGAACTCGGTCTTTCTGGCTCCAGGTCCTGCACTCTATTCATTGCATCACTGAACCAGGAGAACTCTCCAACTATGATCAAGTAGTACACTCCAAATGCTTCTAACCTTTTGTAAACAAATCAGTTAACTTCATTTTCACAAACTAAGAGAAGAAAGTAAAGATGAACCCATCATCATCCCTTCCGTGCTCCACCCTCAAACATATAGAAGAGGAATACAAAAAACTATAGCAAATTTATTAACCTGCAGATACAACTATGGCAGCCTGTTACACTTTCCCTCTAATTAAAATTCAGAATGTCAGACTGAGAACTCAGAATAATGGGCTAGTGCAGAACTGGGCATGGATGTTTTCCCCAGAAAAATAGTATTATTTTAGAATATCCAAAGGCTTATCTCTTGTGTCTCTTGAGGAAAATAACTCTGGAATCTCAACTGAAATGGTCAGAATCTTATATGTTAATTTAAGATTTAGTTTTAAAATGGTTAAGTTCAATGTTCTGGAAGAGTGAATTCTATTCCTCTGCCAGGTATAGCCAGCCGTCCTTTTACTGTTTTTCTCTTGGCTGCTTGTGCTGTTGAAATATCACCCTTAGACAGTTGTGATTCTTTTGGGAGAATCTAACCTGAATCTTGGAGTTTCAAATGTAGAAAGTTTTTCAGAATCCTTCTTATAGAGTCACTTGCCAGTTATACAGAGTAATTAAGGGAAGTAATTGACGTAATTCAAAAAGGTTGATAATACAAAAATTCTTTTTATTTGACTTAGAATACATTAGAGAAGTAGTGGGATATAATAAAGAGCTGACTTTAAAGCTAGAAGGACATGTAATGTTTTATCAGCAGTGCCCCAGACAATGCAGAAAAGATGCCAGTCCTTTAACCTGAGAATTCCCTCTAAAATTAATTTATCATACCTCATTTGCTTAAGAGTAAAGTATTTTTTTTATTACAAATGGGTTATGCACTGGTAATATATGTATATGTATGTATAATTAAAAAGCTTTCTCCTTTTCCATCCATTCTAGATTGAACTTTATGATTATTGTATGACTGTTACCTAAATGTTAAACTTCATGATGCTTATATTTCAGGAAAGTATTTGAGACAAAAGAGAATTGACTTTCAGCTTCCTTATGACATCCTCTGGCAATGGAAACACAATCAGGTACAAAGAACATGATTCTTTGGATTTTATTCTCATGTAGAAAGAGAAAAATTAAAACCTTTGTCCCTTATCTATTTGTTATGTTGGTATTTTAGCAAGTATTGAGAACAGTCTCTGTGAAGGTTAGAGACTGAAGGAAATTTCACTTAATTTTTGATTTGGCCTACTTGCCTTTGACCTGTACTCAGAAATGATAGTAGGCCCTAGATTCCCAAATTGACCCTTGTACAACTTATAGACTTTTATTTTGGTAGCAAAATGTTCTGTAAAGATCCTCTGTGAGGCAAGTCTCTGGAGAATTCAGATGTACTGCCAACAGGATGAAGAAATTTTAGGTCTTATTTTTGTTGGCTTTCTACCAGTAGTGTGGAATTTATTATTCACTTGTAAATTAAGATTATTCTACTAAGGAAAGCAAAGAAATTATTTAACACTTAAATTGGGGGAGAAAGGGCTTTAAATGCATGAGAAACTAAAAATAAGAAGATCTTTTTTCTTTTCTTCCTTCTCTAATTGGAAAGTTTTCACCACTGATTTTGCATTAGGCTTCAGCCCTGGACCCTGGGCCTCACAATGAGAAATAACTATGAGGTAACAGGACTAACCATGCAAATAAACCGGATATATCCCCAGCCTTTACCAAAATGCCATCAAAGTTTAATCTTAAAAGGGCAAAAGCTGTTGACTTTTCTCTCTGTGTTATTTAGCAACTTTTTTTTGATTCTGGGAAAATAATTATGTTAGATTATAATCAACTGAAAGGCCATTTAATACTGAAGGAAAATCAGTATTTTAACATATCCACAGAGAAATGATATTGGCTTATTCTCAGCAAATTAATAAATATTCATTTCTAACTTGAGATTTGTTACAGTGGATAGAGAGCTAGTCTCAAAGTCAGGAAGATCAGGATTCAAATTCTGCCTCTGGCACACACTAGCTATGATGCTGAACAAATCATTTAACCTCTCAGTGTTCTAGACAGCTCTCTTAAGACTTACTTTCAGGAAGTTCCCCATGCAATTGAAATGACAGTTCTAAAGGATGATCCTACCAACTTGGGCTAAGAAGCTGTTTTATATATATTATCCTCTACAGCAGAGTTATTGGTAGCAAAACTCCTGAGTGTGTTTGAACCAGACTAAGATATAATTGGAAAATGTTTAACAAAATAAATAAAAAATACCCACATAGGTAATATTCATTTGTGGCTTTCTAAGTCAATGAGATGCCCACAGGGATCTGTTTCTATTTGAGTTTGACACCAACTGTTCTTAATGTTACCAGACAGCCTCACTTCTAGTACAGTCTTGTTTGCACTGATAAATATTTAAATGTGGGAGCTCCCTTTTCAGGCCTTTCATTCACTAATTCATTGATTTAATTGCCTTATTTAGAAAAGGAAAATTACCTTTCTCCCAATTCTGAGCCTGAATACCTATAGTCATCTACTACAATCCTATGCACCCAGACCACCCAACTAATCCAGTAGAAGTCTTCTGCATGCCTCTTTCCTCACCCCACCCCCACTTCACACCCTGATGGCAAAGAGAATATTAATATCTCTTTATTCTTGAGGTTCTGGTTAAGGCTATCAGACAAAATGCCACTCAGTTCTTTATATAATTCTGGCTTCTCCTAGTAATTCCAATTCTTTTTCCCCCTCTTCTAGTGAAGGTTCCCTCTATCCAAAGTTAAAACTTCAGCAAGAGTTGTCTTCAAGCATATTCTATACAGAAATTCTTTTAAAATATTTTTGTATGAGCAGAGTTTACTGATAATTTCCTGTCTTTGTAGTGATTGTTGCTACTGACTGACATTTGAAGTTAAATGCTGTATCAAGACATTTTTTTTTCTTCTTCTTCTAGCTATATAAAAAGCCAGATGTCCCACTATACAAAAAAATCCGTTCAAGTGAGTAACTTGTAACTATCAAAGGACTCTGATGACTTTTGTCTGCATTTGTTCTTAACCTACTTCTGTCCCCTTTTATTTTCTGCTTCCATCTCATCCCACCCTCCTAATTTTACATAGCTTTACTGTTGAAAAATTATATTTTATCCTGACTCATAGACTTTTCTTTCCTCCTTCCTCAAGATGTCTACGTTGATGTCAAACCTCTTTCTGGCTATGAGGCTACCACCTGCAACTGTAAAAAACCAGATGATGGTGATAGGAAGGGTTGTATGGATGACTGCCTCAACAGGTAATATTCATCTCATTTTTTAAATTTCATTTTAACTAGTATCTGTATAGTACACAAACCTTTGAAAAGTACTTTATTACATCATCATCTCATTTGAGCCTTATATCTACCCTAAAGGTAATTGCTATCATTATCCCCCAAAACAGGGTTACCAAAGTAAATTACTTGCCGCAAGTCTTCCTCACCCTGAAAATCTTCATCTATCATTAGCCATATTGCTACAACTAAATGAGATGCATAATATCTTATACCATTAGATAAATGAAATAAGTTAAATTGGCTTACAAACTTAGCTAGAATAACAAGTAGTAAATATACATGACATGTTGAATACAAAATCTTATCAACATGAATACTTTAGGGGGAAAAAAGATTTTGGAATTCCTATTGTCCACAATCTTTAAAAATTATATTAATTATTGACTGTCTGAAATGGTTTAGTCCTGCTTGGAAGCAGTAGTCTTGATAAGTTAATCTTAAATTCTTAATAAGAAACATCTCATTATGCTCTGTGAGGAACTCTTTCACTAGCCTAGTTAATATGGTCTTTAGTAACAGTATTTGGTTAATCAGCAAGCTATTAGGACACTTTATTCTCAGTCTTCTGACTCTGAATTCTCTTCTGATCCTATAATAATGAGAACAGCATAAGTCATAACTAAGTGGTATGGTTCAGAATGAGTTCTATGGAAATAAAGTAATCACATTTCTCAAATATATAAGTAACTGAGCCTAATTTATAAAATAAGAACTATTCCCCATTTGGTAAATAGTCAAAGATATGAATAGGCAGTTTTTAGAAGAAGAAATCAAAATTATCAATATTCATGAAAAAATTACTCCAAATCACTGTTGATTAGAGAAATGCAAATTAAAACAACTCTTGAGGTATCACTTCATGCTTATCATAAATGACAAATTCTAAAGAGAGTATCTGAAAATTGATAAAACTAATATACCTTTGATAGATTTGTGTACTAGTCCATCCATTTCAGAGAAAAATTTGGAATTATGTCAAAAGGGCCATAAAACTGAATATCCTTTGTCTTAACAATGCCACTACTAGGCATTTGGGATACTTGGGCATGTATCCCAAAAAGATCAAAGAAAAGGAGCTAGGATCTTTATGTACAAAAATAATTTTGGCAGCAATTTTTTGTGGTAGCAAAGAATTGGAAATTGAGGAATGACTGAAGAAGTTGTTGTATATGGTTAAGATGGAATACTATTGTACTATAAGAAATGATGAAGGGGATGATTCCAGAAGAATACTTATACAATACTTATATGAACTACTGTCAAGTGAGTGGAACCAGGAAAACATTGTAATAGCAATGTTGTAATGATAATCTGCTCTGAAAGACTTGACTGCTTTGATCTCTTGATCCTGATGAAAAATGCTTTCCACCTTCAGAGAGAAATGATGAACTCTGAATGTGGACTGAAGCATACTTTTTTCACTTTCTTTAATAAATATTTGTTAAATGGATTTAAAAAAAATGGAGTAATCAAAGGTTGCTTTATGAAATAGGTTGACCTTAAAGAAATAATTTTAGTAGGATTTGAATGAGAACACTTCAAGCAAGGAGAATAAAATGAGGGAAGACGTGATGTCTATGCAAGACTGTGGGCCATACCTAACTAATAGACCAACCTAACTAGAACAGTAAAGAAGATGTTAAAGAATATTGTACTCTGACCTCTAGTACCTTCCTGCCTGTCCATTCCCAAGTCTGTTCTCTTTGTTCTGGTTTCATTTTCTTACTGTCATAGGAACTCAAAGACCACTATAATAGCCTATATTTAAACAAGAATCCCCTTTTCAATATACTTGAAAAATAGTCATCCAGACAAATTTTCAGTCATGGGGATACCTAACATCTCCTAAGTGGCCTATTCGATTTTAAGGTATCCCTATTTATTAGAAAGTTTTTTCTTTCTGTTGAGCCTAAATTTACTTAGTTCTTTTCAACTTCCCTAGTTCTGTCTTCTGTGACCAAAAAGAAATTAATTTTTCAAAATGACAACTCTTCAAATATTTGACGTTAGTTGTCAAGTCTTCCCCAAGTTTTCTCCATGAGAAATCTGCCTGTTCTTTCAACAGTTTTTATGGAGCTTGATCTTTTTCTTTTCTTTTCTTTTTTCCTTTTAAAGCTTTTTATTTACAAAACATATGCATGGGTAATTTTTCCAACATTGACTCTTGATGTAGCTTGATCTTAAAGTCCAACCCTTTTGGCCATCCTAGCCACCTTCTCTGAGGGTCAGCATATGTTCTCTGAAGAAGTTAGTCCTCCCCAGACTTTAAGGTTCCAAGCTCTAGATTTTCAGAGCCTTCAGTGACATCTCACAACTGAGAGCTGGGAACCTTCAGAGACTATAGGTCTGGGGTTTCCCTTATCTGAATGCTTCCTTGACTACAGCCACAACACACTGGTTGTTAAAACTCAGTCTTTCCAGCTTTTTTGGGACATCCTGAGGATGTCCCACTGAGGAATATAGAATCTTACAAATTACATGTTGTTGATGTTTTTGTTTCAAGTTGAGTTGACACTAGGATTCCAACAACATGTGTCTTTAGTCAGTCTCTGGTACCAGTACTGGGAAGTTACTAACTAGTTTCTCTAAGCCCTAATATAGGCAAAAGGCAAAACTTGTAAGCTTCTGACTAATTTTTCTTTCTTTCTTTTTGTACAGTTCTGGGGTGGAAAAAGTCACTAAAGTTGCTCATGGTATTTCTTGATTATTTTTGACATGGTACCATTTTTAGATTTTTGCTGGATTTAGATGTATGCCTCCGGGCCTCTGTCCAGATAGTCATCTTGGCTAAGAGCCTTATAACAGAATTTCCATACCTCAACAGATCTGGAATCTCATCACTGTTGGAATTCTTCCCAAAATATACAACCTGGCTGTACTTCACCCTCTGCGATTTTGGTTATTGCCTTACCATAAATCCTTAATAGAACAGAATCCATTGAACGAGAGACCTTCCAGCAGTTCACAGATACTGGTTACTTTTCAGATTTTCTGTGTGTTAAAATTAATTCTCACTGAATGAGCAATTTATCTCATTTTCTAATCATTTATCCTTGTTGGATACCCAGTAGATCTTGTGAAAGTTGTGATTTGACCTCTAATTCTTTTTCTCCTTAGAATGATCTTTGCTGAGTGTTCCCCCAATACCTGCCCCTGTGGAGAGCAGTGCTGCAATCAGAGGATACAAAGGCATGAGTGGGTACAGTGTCTTGAGCGGTTCCGAGCTGAGGAGAAGGGATGGGGGATCCGGACCAAAGAACCTTTGAAAGCTGGCCAGTTCATTATTGAATACTTGGGAGAAGTTGTCAGTGAGCAGGAGTTCAGGTACAGTAAATCCAATCAGAAAAATGTTATATATTGAGACAAAACACTTTTTGCTACACATTGTTACAAATGTTACATATAAAGACAAAACAAAACACTTTTATTTTAAACTCTTAGCTAACTTAGTCTTCACGCATTCCTCCTCCTCTGCAGAAACCGAATGATTGAACAGTACCATAATCACAGTGACCATTACTGCCTAAATCTGGACAGTGGAATGGTGATTGACAGCTACCGAATGGGCAATGAGGCCCGGTTCATCAACCACAGCTGTAACCCAAATTGTGAAATGCAGAAATGGTAAGAGAGGGAAGGTGGAGCCAGAAGTACAGGGAATCAAATGGTACCTTGTATGGCCAGGAAACTATCTGCATATCATTAATACTTTAGGGACTCTTGATTTTCCTAGTGTGGAAACTCCATCCACCAATGCAAACTGCAAACTGGCAGTAATTATATTCTTCTAGATTTAGAAATTAAGGATGGACAACTCTACACAAAGCAAATTAGGTAGGTTCCCTTGATCTCACTAGTTAAGTAGTCATTTTCCATAGCCTATTCTAAAAAAAAAGCATTTTAAATTGATGATTAATTTCAGGGTCTTTGGGGTAAAGAATCTGTTTAGCATTTAATAATTTCATATGTCAAGTATTTATTAATAAACACATATTACTTGCCTAGTTCTGCATTTGGCACTAAAAAAGATTCAAGAAAAGCATGGAACTCATTCCTTGCAGTCCCAAAATTTTTAACCATAGGAATTCAGAGTTATAAGTGGTATTCTTGCTACATTATACCTGACGTGGTCATCCAGCCTTTCTTTGAATACCTCTAGTGAGAGAGGAGGGGCAACTGAGTGGCACAGTGGATGTGTTGGGCTTGGAGTCAAAAAGATGTGAGTTCAAATTTGACTTCAGACAAACACTTACTATGTGACCCTGAACTCAGTTTCCTCATCCGTAAAATGAGCTGGAGAAGGAAATGACAAACCACTCCAGTATATTTACCAAGAAGTCCTGTAATGAGTCACAAAGAATTGAACATGACTATAAAATGACTAAACCAAGTGAGGAAGGAAGGACTTAATTACCTTTCAGAGTAACACATAATGCTTCGAGTAGCTCGAATTGTTATGAAATTTCTCCTTATATAAAGCCTAAATTTGAGTCGTAAAGTATTTGGGAGGTTTTCTTGTTGTTTGAGGCAATTGGGATTAAGTGACTTGCCCAGGGTCACATAGCTAGTAAGGGTTAAGTGTCTGAGACCAGGGCCTCCTGACTTTGAGGCCAGTAATCTAACCACTATGCCATCTAGCTGCCCCCTAAATTTGATTCTTGACATCTTTCCTACATGCCTACTAGTTCCATCCTCTGGTCCTAAACAGAATAAGTTTTACCTCTGTCCCACCTCTCCCACATGACTACTTTTTAAATACTTAGACACTTCTGCCATGCTAAGGTACTTACCTATCGTGTTAATTACTCCTGTGGATGCTTTGCAGCTTATAAATATATTTACTAAAATTTGGTTCCAGAAACTGAACAAAATATTCCAGAAGTGACTAGAGCAAATGCAACTAAAACTATTATCTGCCTATACCTGATCACTTTGCTTGTTGATAATATATTTTTTTTTAATAATAGCTTTTTATTTGCAAAACATAAACATGGGTGATTTTTCAGCACTGACCTTGGCAAAACCTTTTGGTCCAAATTTTCCCCTCCTTCCCCCCACCCCTTTCCCTAGATGGCAGGTATTCTAATAATACATGTTAAAATATATATTAAATCCAATATATGTGTGTATATATATCCATACAGTTATCTTGCTGCACAAGAAAAATCTGATCTAGAAAAAAAATAAATGAGAAGGAAAACAAAAATGCAAGCAAGCAACAACAGAATAGTGAAAATGCTTTTGTTGTCCACACTCAGTTCATTGTTGAAGAGAGTCATGTCCATCAGAATTGCTGATCACATTTTTGACACAAGGAATTGTCAGGACACTAAAATCTTCAAATCTTTTTCATGGTCCTACTTCCCCTATATTGTCCTTTTGATCTTGAATTGCTTTTAGCTAAAATATGATTTTTGCTATAAAAATGTCCTGTTACTGATTTTGGCCAATAATCTAGCCTGTTTATATCTTTTCCAATCCTAAATTTCATCTCATGTAATGATTATTCTTTCTAGTTTTATATAATTTACAAATTCATCAAGCATTCCCTCTACTCCTTTAAGTTATTAATTAAATTGTTAAACAATACCAATCCAAACACACATTCCTGGAGGATTTCCCCAGAGACCTCAAGTGTTGACATTAATCCATCAATAGCTACTAGTTAGGTCCCCTCCCATTCAATTAGTTCTAAATCCATTTTTTCCTCTACTGTATATCTATCTCTTCATCCTTTTCTACAAAATTAGTATAGAAGAAAGGATTTTGGGAAGATGGCAGAGAAGGTCAGAAAATCTCAAGCTTTTCAGATTTCCCCCTACAAATAAGTCAAAACTATAGAGCAAGTTAAAAAAAATAGGAGTTGGGGCAAAGCAGTGGTGGTCCTGGAACTATCAGAAAAAATCTGAATGGAGGTTTGGCCCCTGTGAAGGGTAAAATACCTCCAGGCTATTTCCTCTGAAACAACAAGTGATGAGTCCTGATGTTATTAGCCCCGTTGAAGTAGCCTCAGCCCCAAGCTACTTTACTTCCCAGATAGTATGGGGAGTTGGGTGTCTGAGTCTGGAAACTTTGATGGAACTTCTTTTGGTAAGGAGTGCCAGGCCCAGCTATGTGGCTGAGATGTAGCCTTAGGCTACAAGGAAACCAGCACACATCCTGTGAGTATAGAAGCAGTGGAGCAGAAATGCTGCCTGCTGGAGGCACTTATAAAAGGGTGGAGTTCTTGGTTTTCCAGTTGGTTCGGAATTGAAGGAGAACCTGAGACCAAAGACACCATCCATTGTACCCCAGACTAGAGGTTATTACCCTAACAAGGGTTATTAGCCCTTATGAGAGACAGACAGACAGAGAGAAGATTATGAAAGGAATTTCAACCAGCTAGAAAAGGAGAACTGGAATCTTAAGGAAGAAAATGACTCTTTGAAAATTAGCATTGGGCATGGGGAAGCCACTGAAGAGTCCAAGAAATGAGAAAAGAAAAAATAGAAGAGAATAGGAAACATCTCATAAGAAAAACAGCAAATTTGGAGAACAAATCAAAAAGAGAAAACAAGAATAATTGGACTATTTGAAAGCTATAACTGAAAAAAGAATCTTGATATAATAATACAAGAAATAATTAAAGAAAATTATCCCAAAGTTTACCAATCTCTCCCTGAAGGAGATGCTATGAGGAAAACCTATAGGGACATCATTGCTAAATTTCAAAACTTCCAGATCAAAGAAAAAATTTACAAGCAACAACAATAAAAAAAAAAACAACTCAAGTATGCTGAAGTCATAATTAGAATTACACAAAACCTCTTAGCAAGTTCACTAAAAGACCACAGGTCTTAGAATAATCTACATTGAAGATCAAAAGAATTTTAAAAAGTCAAAAATACAGTATCCAACAAAATTAAGCTTCACTCTGAATGGGGGGAAAATGGACATTCAATAAATTTCCACATTTTCAGGATTTTGTTGCCCAAAAAACCTGAACTTAATACAAAATTTTACATCTAAGAGCCAAGAATAATACAGGTAAACATCAAAAACTAATTTCAAGGGACTCAATAAAGGCAAACTATTTGTTTTATATATATATATGTTTATATGTTTTTACATTTAAAGTGTATGTCTGAGATTGTCATAAATAGGTAGTTCAAATTGGGGTACAGTTAGTATGATACAATTCTACAAAGCAAAACTGTATATACAGAAGAAATTAGATGGGGAAGAGGATGGGTAGTTCTGAAATCCTACCCTGATACCAGGAATGGATTAAAAAGGGAGCTACACACACATACACATACACACACACCTCTAGAAGGATATAAAACTAAATTTATAAAGAAATAAGGGGAGGAAATAGGATAAATTGGGGTATAGAAAAATGTGTAAATTAATGGAAATAGGATAAAGAATAGAGGGAGAGGATAAGTAAGAGATCCTTGTTGGGGGATGGAGATTAAGTACTAGGAAGGCAAATTATCTAAGATGCATCATGTTATCTATCTTCAGAGAAAGAGGACAAATAAGCATAATACAACCTCACATAAATGTATGTGGGTATATACATATATGATTATGGATGTGTGTGTGTGTGTGTGTGTGTATATATATATATATATATATATATATATATACACACATAAATATGTCTGTGTTAACTGTAACCTGTTAGGGAGAAGGGGAAGAGAGAAAATTGAAGAGAGGAGGGGAGTAAAACATGCACAGCAGAAAACAAAAGAACCTACAAGGAGACAAAGAAAGAGGACAATTCTAACTATATTGTATTCTATTATATATGTTATTTTAAATGAAAAAATATAACATTTTTAATCCTTTCGTGTTCTGCTGTGCACATGATGATTTTTTCTTTTTCTATTTTGTATTTTAAATACATTTTTAAAAATAAAATAAAACAGAATTAAAAGGAAAATGCAAAATAAGCAACAAAAAAGAATAGTATGAGATACTTTTCAACTACTTTACTTAAAACATATATAAATTATATGCAATGTTTCTTTGATATAAATTGTCTAATAACTCTGTCCAAAGGAGAAAGAAATGAGGCTATGGTTTCCTGATCTGTTCTTGATGAAGTCATATCATATTTGGTATCACCATTTGCTTTTTCTAAATATTTCCAAATGATGCTTTCATTTTTTAAAATTAGTATAAATTTGCCTTTTTCCTCATGCTCACTTGGTTCCTTCTTGAAAACTAAAGAAAAGGGGCAGCTAATTATTGCAGTGGATAGAGCACCAACCCTGAAATTAGAAGGATCTGAGTTCAAATCTCATTTCAGACACTTAACGCTTTCTAACTGTGTGACCCTGGACAAATCACTTAACCCCAATTGCCTCAGCGAAAAAAAAAGAAAAAGAAATCTGATTTCAAATTTTTAAGGTCAATCAAAACTTCCCACATTGTTCATGTCTAAAAAAATTTTTGTTTTATTCTGCACTTTTACATTCTTCACAGGTCTATGAGTAGATGGGGTAGTATGTTTCATTATTAGATCTCTGCAATTCTGGTTGTTTATTGTACTGATTAAAGAGTTCTTAATTATTTCACAGTTGTTTAGCATTATAAATTTGCTGTTATTAAATAATTTGTTCTCATTGTATTCAGTTTCCCCATGTTTCTCACATTTATATACCACAAGTTCTTTCATTCCTCAATTGATGACATTGTCACTTCAAAAGTACTATTAATATTTTTGTACATCCTCAGTTTGTTTTGCTTATCACCTTCCCTATAATTCCATTTTCCTCCTTCTGTTTCCCTACTGTTTTCCTAATGAATGAAATATATTTCTGTACCTAAATGTGTGTTTAAGTATTCTTTAATCAGTTCATCTGAGAGTTAGTGTGAAACTGTTTCCATATCTCCTCCTTGTTTATATAGAAAACTACTTGTATGCCCTTGCATAAATTGATTTTCCCTAACTTCACCCCCTTTCCCCACCTTTCTGTGCTTTTCTCAAGGTCATTAAGATAAAACAATCATTCTCAACTCTTGTCTGAATAGACTCCCTCTATGACCCCTGAAGATAATTGAGCTAGTGATTTATCTTTGTCTAATCCATTATTCTTGTTCATATGTTTAGCTTTGTTTTCTTTAAACTCCTGAGTTTGAACTTCAACTCTGATCTTTGCATCTGTACATTTTACTCATTTTTGTGAGTAAATTATTTTTGTCTGTACGCCCATATGCTTTGTCCTCTGAAATATATTCCAAACACTCTACTCATTTATAGTGTTGGTTGCTAAATCATGTATGATCCTGTCTGTGGCTGCTTGGTATATGAATTCTCTCTTTCTGACAGCTTGCATCATTTTTTCTTTGACCTGGTAGCTTTGGATTCTTTCTGGTGCTCTCAGTAGTTTTCATTTTGGACTCTCAAAAAGTTACCAGTGGATTATTTATTATTTATATTTTTGCTTTGCCTTCTGGCTCTAAAGAGATCTCTTTTATGATTTCTTGAATTATGATATCTAGTTCTTGGGCTCCCCCCCCCCACCTTTTTTTTTTTTTTAAAGTCGTATTTAGGGGCAGCTAGATGGCACAGTGGATAGAGCATCAGTCTTGAAATCAAGAGAACCTGAGTTCAAATGTGACCTCAGACACTTAACACTTCCTAACTGTGTGACCCTGGGCAAGTCACTTAACACCAATTGCCTCAATAACAACAACAACAAAAAAACCATGTAAAGTCATGGTATTTAGATAATTCATTGATTCTTAAACTTTTTCCCCTTTATTTTCCAAATCATTTGGTTTTGTTATGAGATAAGATTTTCTCATTTTTTCAGTGTTCTGATTTTGTTATAATTTTTCTTGTTATTTCATGCAAGTCATTGATTTTTATTTGATCCATTCAAATTTTGAAGTTTGTTGCTTGGGCAATATTATGTCTATTATCTTTCCAATTCTTTCTTTTATAACTCCTTTCTTTTCCATTTTTTCTTCAAATGTTCTCATTTCATTTATAAAAAACATTTTTTAAACTTTTACTTCAGGCCTTCCTGAAATTCTAGCAGAGTTTGTTGAGCCCAAGCTATATTTGTCTCTGATTCATTGCTTGAAGATACTTTGGAATCATTTTCTTCTTTGTGTCTTGACAGAATCTACCATTATAATAGTTTGTTATAGTAGGATTCTTTGTTTGCCCATTCTTTCACCCTATCTCTTGACCCAAGATTTGATCTTAGCCTGTGCTCTTTTGGAAGGAAGATCTAGGTTTGTCTTATTTTTTTCTTGGGTTTGTGAGTAGTTTTATTCTAGTATCTCATCAATAGACTGGGCACCTGCAAATTTTCAGTGATCCCAGAGTAATCTAATCCAGAATAAAATTCGATTTCTACCTCCTGGTCTGAGCTCTACAAGTTCCTGACCTGGATTTCAAGTCAGAACAAGTCATTCCTTTGCAGGTTAGGCTAGATGCTAGAACAGAAATCCTCTTTTGCTCCTGCAGTCTTGAGCCAAATTGCTGGTTCTGAACACCCCCCACCCCCTTTTGTAACAACATAGCCTAGGGCCTCCTTACTCAGAATGCCAGCTTTATGCAAGGATTTCCCCCCTCAGTTCCCTCTGGAGCTGTGACTCCAGAATTGGCTTGTGGTTTAATTCTTTTCTGTTATATTCAAACCTTCATTACCTCTTTTGGGATTTTCTTGACAAAGATACTAGACTAGTTTGCCATTTCCTTCTCCAGTTCATTTCACAGATGAGGAAGCTAAGGCAAACAAGGTTAAATGCTTCACCTAGGGTCACACAATTAGTGTTTAAGACCAGATTTAAACTCGGGTCTTCCTGACTCCAGGCCTGGCACTCTATCCACTGTGCCACCTAACTGCCCCCTGGATTGCATAGTGGGCAACAAAGTTGTCTCTTTGCAGTGACTCTGATAGAGGGCTGGGGATGCTCTGGTATGGGTCTAAGGTCTCATCTTGCCTTGTTGCACAAGTTTCTTTTGGGTGCTCCTTAGTCAGCATGCTTCTAATTCCATTCTCAGTGTCTACAGACTTCTTTGTTCTCCCTGTGTTAACTGGATCAGACAAAAGAATTGTGATTTTTTTTTTTTCTGGATTTCTGTCAGATTTCAATTTGGTAAATTTTCTAGATCTGTTTGGAGGAGTTTGGGGTTAGTCATTCAGATATATTGCTTCCTGCTATTCCTCCATCTTGGCTGTGCCTAACTATGCCTCAGTCTAAAATATGACCCTGAATTGAAGTCAAGATTCTTGACCTATATAGTTTGCAGACTCTACTTTCTTGGAAATTGGGACAGAATTACCTTTTCTAACCCCACAGTACCATTCCTATTTCAGATGTCACTGGCCATGGCTCAGCAGTCAAATGTGCCAGTTTTTCAATACCCACAGATATAGTTCATGTGGCCCAGCTGTCTTGGATTTGTCAAGAGTGATCAGGTAACTCTTCTTTTAACACTTCCTTACTTGTCTCCAATGTCAGATATTCTTTTTTTGTTTTGTTTTGTTTTGCTGAGGCAGTCGGGGGTAAGTGACTTGCTCAGGGTCCCACAGCCAGGAAGTGTGAAGTGTTAAGTGTCTGAGATCAGATTTGAACTCGGGTCCTCCTGACTAAAGGACCAGCACTCTATCTGTTGCACCACCTCACTATAACTATCCTAATTTGTAACAGGAATAATAGCTTCTGTGATCTTAGAATCACAGAAGGGATCTGAAGAGTCATTTCATTTAACCTTCTCATTTATAGATGAATAGCTAGACCCAAGGTTCCTGAGGTGACAGAGGTGAGATTGTTCTTTTTTGATATCAAGAAAGCCATAAAAATAATAGTTGAGCTCCTCTTTCAAGTGCTTAAAACCCAGAGTTGTCACTTTCTTCATTAATACCTTGAATGGTCTCTTTAGCACTATTTTTAACACCTTGACTTCTAAGTGCAGTGGATAGAATGTCTTAGAATCAGGAAGATTCATTTTCCTGAGTTCAGATCCAGCCTCAGTGTGACCCTAGGCAAGTCATTTAATTGTTTGCCTCATTTCCTCATCTGTAAAATGAGATGGAGAAGGATTTGGCAAACTACCCCGGTATCTTTGCCAAGAAACCCAAATAGAGTTATGAAGAGTTAATATAACTAAATAAGAACACCTTGACAAGAACATTCCACTTCCTTTTTCTTCTCTCATTAAATCCTTTCCTTGTCTTACCAACTTTTCTCATTGGATCCTTTTTCTCTTTTTTTTCCCCAGCACTTTCAACATAAGTCCTCCTTCTCAAGTCTTACACCTTCATTTCCTTTATATCCTCCCCTGATTTCACCTTGATTCCTTCTCCTTCAGTTTTTCTTTCAGTTCTCTCAAATTTCTCCTCTCCAAACATGATGATTCCTCCATAGCCCACCAAATCATCATCATCAATTTTTCTTCTTCCTTCTGTTGTCTTCCATTTTCCTGGTTATTTTTCCCACATTAATTTTTCTTTCTCCATATCACAAAAGTACAGAATTTCCATTTAAAAATTATCTCAGTGATCAAACCATGCCTGAATAAGAATCTTCAGTCTAAATGGCTAGTAACTCTCCTGCATTGGCTTGAAGTTTCTGATGAGGGAACATCTGCTACCTCCTAAAGTTATTTGGCTAGCCTTTGTTTTTAGGAAGTCTTAACCTCACATTAAGCTTAAATTTGCCTCTTTTCAGCTCCCATCCATTGATTCTAATCTACTCAGGGCCAATTTTAATCCTTGTTTCATGTTTGACATTGTGTTAATAACTCTACTTTTAGTCTTACCATTCATTTAGTTCCAAATACATCTAATTGTACTGTAATATGTCCAGATTTCTGTTTTTACCATGAGAATATACAAAATATTTAATTAGTTTTGCTAAAATATAGGTAAATTTAACATGCAGCATTTTCCTGATGTACAGGTTTAATAATAATATCAAAATAGTAAATGAGTTTAACTTGGCATGCCTGGTTCTTGATGATTATATCCTTTTCTCTGTTAATAAACTTACAGATAATCTTTTTAATAGTTCATTCTAGAATTTTGTCAGAAATCAGAATCAGTACTTTGTATACATTAGTGTCTTTCCCTTTTTGTAAATCAGAACAGTATTAGCTATTTTTCAACTCTGGTAATATTCCTATTTTTTACAGTCATTGATATATCACTTTCTATAGCTCAGTGGTCACATATGCCATTTCTTTCATTGCCTGTGGATGTAATTCATCTAGGCCAACAATGGAATTTATCAGAGATGGCTATCTTCATAATTATTTTGGGGGTTGACTAAAAGAGTTTAGCCATTTATGTTCTGTTGTTTCTAGTCCAAGGGTTATTTATTCCCCTTTGCCTTGGAAAACAAAGTTAAGATGGAAACTGAGTCACTCTGCTCTTTTATCTGTTTCATTTGTCATCATCCCTTCTACCCTGAGCTTTGGTTTTAACTTTTCTTTGACACTTCTTTTTAAAAAAACAACAAAAATCTACTTTTTCTCCTCCCCAATCTACAACCTCTTCTTCACCCATTGAGAAAGAAAGAAAGGAAACAAAATCCATTATGATTATATTCCCCATCAACCATGTCCAAAAACATTTCATTCTGAACTCTTGAGTTCATTACCTCTGTGTTAGGAGGTTTGGCTAGCTTGTTTCTTTATGCAGCCTGTACAGTTGTGACTTGTCACTGCATTGATCAATTTCTAAGGCTATCCATATATTTGACTTTAAGATGATATCACTGCTTACCTCACATTGTGTTAGTTCATTACCAGTTTTCTTTTATAAACTTGTTTTTCTGAACCATCCCCTTCATTTCTTGTAGCACAGTAGTATTCCAGCACATTTATATACCACACCTTATGCAGCCATTCCCAAATGATGGACATCTTCTCCATTTCCAGTTCTTCTCCACCACAAAAAGAGCTGCTATAATATTTTTGTATATACTTTTGTTTATGACCAATCCCTCCCTTAATCTATAATCCTTCTTATTCCCTACCTCCTGCCTTCTTTTTCTCTCTGGTTGTCTCTGTATTGAGTAAAATGTATTTCGGTACTCACCTCTGTGCATTAGTTATATATTTTCCCCTCCTTTGACCAGTTCACATGAGGGTGATTTTAGATGTCACCCACTGTCCTTACACTCTTTCCTATTTGCATAGATTTCTACCTTGATTATATGAAATAATTTTTCCAGTTCTTCCTTTCTCATTATTCCTTTAACTGTCTTACCATTCCTTTCCATTCTTCTTTTCAAGATACAAAGCTACTTCTAGGTCTCATGTCTAAACTCTCTCTGTTTAGACTCTATGATGATGATAATGTTCAGTGTGAACACCCCCCTCTATGAGAATAAACAGTTTTTATCATATTTTAGCCCATTATGATTTTTCATATTTGTTGTTGTTTTTCATTTTTTCATTTTCTTTGTGATCCTATTTTTGGGTTTTTGGCGTTTTTTTGGCAAAGATTCTGGAATGGTTTGCCATTTTCCTTCTCCAGCTCATTTTACAAATGAAGAACCTGAGGCAAAGAGAATGAAGTGACTTGCCCAGCATCACAAAGATAGTGACAGAAGACCAGATTTGAATTCAGATAGATATAGGGGAGGGGCAGATGGAGGTGATGGAAGAAGTACAAAAGCTTTGTAGCTGGTGGGAAGTAAAGAAAAATTGTACTGAGCTCCATTTTAAGTAAAAGTTCTAGAGTCCTTGGCCCTGGCCTCTGCCCCAAAGCTTTATTCAAAATGCTAGAAGGTACTAATGAGCTGTGAGTATCAGGCAGATTTAGTCTTGCAACATAATTGGCTTTCCCATTGCTTATTTTCCTAGGGAAGGAAAACATGATGGAGAATTCCAAAGAAGATAAAAGGCAGTGCAACTGCTGGGTAATAGGAGAAAAACTGAACTAAGCAGCCACCTCTTTTAAAAGTGACCGTGGCATCTGTGACCCAGACTGCAGTCAAAAAATTCAATCAGAGTTACAGAGCACATTGATATGAGGAAGATATGAATTTAAATCCTGTCTTAAACACTTGCTAGCTTTGTGAACCCTGGGCAAAATACTTAACTGCTTCCTACCACATGTTTCTTCATATATAAGAATAGCATCTTTCTCCCAGGGTTGTTTTAAGCATAAAATAATATTTTAAAGCACTTCACAAATATTAAAACACTATGTAAATGTTAGATATTATTATTGTTCTCTGGAATCCTTAAAGATACTAGGGTTCTGAGAAGATACTTGTTACTTCTACTCTTAAATCATGTAAACACTTTAACTTTACATAGTCCTTTTATTATGAACTTTTATTTTTTGTCTTTTACAATATTCCTATTCCAAGCTCTTCTCTCTGTATTGACAGATGCCAGATCTTATGTTTTCTTATTGTGAATTTATGGTACTTGAAAACTTTCTTTTTAGCTATTAGCAATATTTTTTTCACCTAGGAGGTTATGACATTTTTGGAGACATTTTGTGACTATTAGATTCTTCCTATTTTTCATTTAGTTCTCCAGTTCTAAGAAATCTTTTCATTCATGATTTCTTGATATTTGTCATATCTGTAGAATTTAGTCCACTTGATTTTTAGCTAATACAGTTATGCTTATGTTATCTCTTCTTCTCTTATCTTAATCTCTTTTTTGGAGAGGTCAATTCCTGAGTTAATTTTACCACTCTTTAAGACGCTTCATTCTCTTTGCGATGTTCTTCTTCCTAGTTATTGTATTTTATATCTTGTTTGCTTTCTTCTAGTAGTCTTCCAGTCCTTGCCTTTTCTCTGAAATTCTGCTTAGATTTGTTGTTGATTTATACTTTTTCTGAGTTTATCCCTTGGGCTTCTCTTGGTCCAATATATTTATTCCTTGTGTTAACCGTTTTGTTTCTATTTACTCATATGTTCTGCCTCAGTTTCAGTATTGAGAGTTGGTGTTTGCATTAAACTCCACTATTGATTTACTGGACTGTCCTCTTGATCCTGAATTCTGTAGCTAAAACTTCTTCAGGAATTGTCTAACCTTGCTGTGGCTCAGATCTATGTACCTGAGTGTGTTAGGTTGTACATTGAATTGTTGCATAGATAAAATACAGACAACTTGGAAGCTAATCTGACCCCACCTCTTGACCCAGATGTTGATGAGACCTTGAGAGACCAAGGTCATTCCTTACCTTGGTGGAAACTGGTCCAGCCCCATCTCTTTCTCTTAATATGGGTGAAACTATCAGTTTGCTCCTATTCCTCTTCTGTGTTATCAGGTTGCTTTATAGTATACCTCTCAACTACCCTATCTTGTCCCTACTGTGATTCTAAATGGTCCTTTTGTGCAGTCTTAGACTGTGTTCCTTTATCTTTGTTGATTCTGATTCATTTTTAAAGCATTATTCAGATATTTACGAGTAAACTGGACTTCTCTAGGGTCTCACAATGTCTTCACAATCACTCCAAGTTGCTTTACATTCTAATATAAGAATGTAAGATTTAAAATGGAGGCTGAGGAGGTGGTATGAGATTTCCAAATGCCTGAGAATTGGTATGGTAGCTTGGTTTCTGACAAAATATTAAACTCATCTGTTAAAGAATCCAGGGACCTAGGGGTCCTGGGGGCAGGAAGAGGCGGGCCAGAATGTAGGTTTCATGGTCTGGAGATGAATAGAAATTAGTATAATACTATCATTCTGGACAATATCAAATAAAGAGATAATATGAAAGATATAATGGAGATAGAAACAAGATTTGGCAATTAGATCTATGAAGTGAGGGAAGTTAAGATCTGAGAATGAAACTAAGTTTATAAGCATTAGTGACTAGAAAGATTTTAGTACCATCGAAAAAGGCACTCAGGAGAGGAGGGTATTTCAGGAGAGAAAAATAGTGTAATGAGATCTGATATATAGTTTACAACTCATCTGTTCTTGAAAATCCTTTTTAACTTATTTTTTCCCCACTGAAAATAAAAGGAAGGAAAGGAAGGAGATTGTCAAAGATTTGTAGAGTACAGGTAAGCAATACAGCCAGCTTTCTCTCACGGTTATTCCAGCAGAAATGTAGTGAGAATTTTTTCCCATAATGGAATATTTTTCCTAAGTCAGTATAAGCCATAGCCTTTCTGTGGGTACTGAAAAAATAATCCAGCCATGTAAATCTACACAGACTAACTGAAAGACCATGACCAAAAGGAGTCTGAATATCATATTTCAAGAAATCACACATTGAGACTGCTTAGACCTATCAGGACTAAAGTATAAAGTGAAATTATAAAGAATTCACCCGTCACCTCTGAAAAGGAATGCTAAATTGAAAATTACAGAAACATCAGAGCAAAAATTCAGAAGTTCTAGGTCAAAGAAAAATGATACAGCAGCCGGCTTGGAAGCGGGGGTGGGGTGGGGTGGGGGGGTGAGTTCAAGAATCACATAAGATTTGAAATTATCATATCAAAGAAACAGAGCTTGAAAGAAGATATTCAAAAGACAGAAGATATAAGCTTACAACCAGTAGCAACTTTTAAAAATTGGGTGTAATCCTACAGCTGGAGAATGAACCTTCAATGAAGCACAAGACTTCTAAGTATTACTGATTAAAAGACAGAAGTAGAAATCTTGAAATAAAAATACAAGAGCCAAAAAAAAAAAAAAAAACATAGAAATCAAATACATTTGAGCATTTGGAAGGAGTTATGCAAGAATAATGTATTTACGTTCTAAAAGGCAGAAGAGAAATGTGTCAGAATCCTAATGTCATCGGGGATCACAGGAAATTAAATAAGAGTCCCTATAAGTAGTTTTGTTTTATTTGAATCATTTTAAAAGAAAAAAAGAAAGGGAAGGGATAAAGAATAAAAAAAAATTACTGTATTAAATGATAGTGAATAATCAATAAGCATTTTTAACCACCATTTTTAACCATAAAATGTATGCTAGACATTGTGGTAAGTTTTAGGAATATAAAAAGAACAGCTAAAGCAAATTGCATTAAGTATAGAGATTTGGTTGTTGCTAAGCACATTCTCACTAAGGATTTGAAAAGCAAAGAGAGAAGAGAGTACAAGAAATAAGTTGGAACACTGATAGGCATCCCCTGAATTTCCATTTTTTTTTTTGCCACCACTAAAAGAACTGCTATAAAAAGTTTTGGAAGGTCCTTTTCTTTTTTGTTGTTTATATCTTTGATATATATATATATTTTAATATATATATATATATATCCCTTTGGACATAATTCCAAATTGCTCTGAAAAATGGTTGGATCAGTTCTCAATTCCACCAAATATTCATTGGTGTCTCAATGTTCTCCACATCTCCTCTAACATTTTTCGTTTTCTTCTGTCATGTTCACCAAAATAATAGGTGTGGGGTGGTATCATAGAGCAGAGGTTATCAAAGTGTGATTCAGAGAATCCTGGGAGTCTCTGAAACCCTTTCAGGGGGTTTACAAATTCAAAATTAGTTTCTGTTTCTAATATAATCAATATCTATAAATAAAATGAACAGAAACTCTTTGGATAGATCCTCAAAAACTTTTAATTGTGTAAAGATATAAAGAACAAAAGTTAGAAAACCACTTAGAGGTATTTTGAAATGCATTTCTTTAATCAATAGTGATTTAGATAATTTCCTCCCATATGACTATAGATAACTTTTATCTGACAACTGCTTAGTCATATCCTTTGACCATTTATCAATTGGGGAATGGCTCTTATTCTCATAAATTTGACTCAGCTCACTATATCCTTGAGAAATGAGGCCTTAAATTATCAGAGAATGATTCCTAATTGTATTTTACTCCATCCTATTTCCCCCATTTATCCTATTCCTCTTTCCTCCTTTTACCTTGTCCATCATACGTATTTTGCTTCTGACTCCCACCTCCCATAGACTACCTGCCTTTCTTAAAAAAATTTTTTTCTATTTTTAAAGTTTTATATTTTCAAAAATATGCATGGATAATTTTTCAACATTGATCCTTGCAAAACCTGGTGTTCCAAATTTTCCCCTCCTTTCCCCCACCCCATCCCCTAGATGGCAAGTGATCCAATATATGTTATACATGTTAAAATATATGCTAAATCCAATATATTTAAACATATTTGTACAATTATCTTGCTGCACAAGAAAGCAGATCAAAAAGAAAAGAAAATGAGTAAGATAATAAATTGCAAATGAACGAACATCAAAAAAAAAAAAAAGAAAGAAAGAAATTGGAACAGTTCCAAGTGTGTACACATACATAAGCATCTGCCTAGTTTTGGAGTGCCTGAGTTATACCTCCTCTACATACTCCTATCAGTACCTTCCCAAAACTGCCAGTACTCAAAACTTGCAGTGACTGGAAGGACATAATAAAAAATGTAGTCATATCAGAGGAGGTAAGGTGTAGCAGGAGTGAAGAATATGCAATGTAAGCCCTAGAAAAATAATAACTGAGAGAAGTACATAACCTATATTAAAAGAAATTTGATAAGTACAAATAATAGTACCTGGCACTGTGTTATGGAAAAGAACTTTGGTGGCTGTATGATTCAAGAAACTTAAGTGCTTCATCAATTTCTGCCTAAGCCAAATTGCTATTCTTCTATTCAGGTCTGATTAGGGTATGGATTATTCTAACTTCCAAGTATTGAACACTGAAAACTTCCAGCTTTGCCAAGGGAACACCTTAATCTTTAAGCCTTTATTATGTTTTTGTTCCACAGGGCATCTCTGTATTGATTTTTTATGTTTATGAAAATGGTTTGCAAAACAGCTTATATTTGCATTTATTTTATGTTCTGTATTCCATCCTTTTGGTTGACAAAATCCAACTCTTTTAAAAATAAACTCTGTTGACAGGGGAAAAAAAAAACTGAATACTAATGAGAAGGACTCAGCCTTATATTGGAAGAGGGTGGCAGAATGCACTAGAAAGTAGACTCCAACATGTAATGTTCTTGGTTGGTTTTCTGGAGGTCTTGGAGCAGTCTTCATTTCAATTGAGTAATCACCACAAGAGTAGCCAGGTGTTAAAGTCCAAATCCTTTATTATCTCCTTCACAATCTAGTTTCCTTGCTTGGGGCCCAGCTAGCTTTCTTGAGAGCCTTTCAGACCGGCCTTGGTCTCAGTGGGGAGAGCGGAGGACAGGCCAGCCACCACAAGGCTGATGAAGATGGAATGAATCTGGCTGAGTTTGTCCCAGCTTATATCCTTTATTCTAATTACATTATCATAGGGGTGAATCTTGTAGAATAGGTGTCAATCTATATTAAGTACTAAGTACATGTACTAACTAGAGAACTATTCATCACCACGCTAAACTAGATAACCATTGTCTCATCAATTCCACTGAGTTAGCACCTTGTAAGAATCCTTGTTTCAATAAGAATTCTGGCCCATAACACCGACAAAATGTTTATGCAGAACACATTGAAACACAAAGATTCACAAAGTTTTAGAATAAGTAACTGAGTCAAAAACTATTTTGCTTTTGCTGAACTCATAAAATCAAGGAATAAATCAACTCAGACAAGGCTATTGTAAAATTACATTCTTTCATAATAGCTTTTTATTTTTCAAAATATATGTAAAGATAGTTTTCAACATTCACCCTTGCAAAACCTTGTGCTCCATATTTTTCTTTCCCCCCTTCCCCTCTCCTCTAGATAATAAGTAATCCAATAGAGGTTAAGCATGTGCAATTTTTCTGAACATATTACCACATTTATCATGCTGCACAAGAAAAATCAGATGAAAAGGGGGGAGGGGAAATGAGAGGGGGAAAAAAGTAAGCAAACAACAACAAAAGAGATGAAAATACTATATGGTGATCTACATTCTGTCCCCATAGTCCTCTCTCTGGATGCAGATGGCTCTCTCCATCACAAGTCTATTCGAATTGGCCTGCTCCACCTCATTGTTGAAAAGAGTTCAGTCTATCACAGTTGATCATCACATAACCATCTTGTTGCTATGTACAAGTAAATCTAAAGTCTTAAAAGGGATAATCTGGGAAGCTGATCATGTGCACTGCATTTTTACTAATATTGAATATATATACACTAAGTTGCATAATATCTAACTACTGATAAGAAAAGATAAATGAGTTACAGGGAGAAATAGAGATAGATTGAGGTCCTTCCCCCAACTGTTATAATTCAGATCTAGAAAACATAAAGTAAATAACTTATTAAGGCATCAAATAGAATTTTAGAAATGTTAGATATGAAAGATGTTTGGTTATTAATGGGAGTAGATATGAGATTATAGATTTCTTATCCCATTTATAAAAAATTATATTAAAAAACTCACCAAAAAAAGTAAAAAAAAAAATAAATTAAACACTTCCTTTTGTGATAACAATGTAATAAAAATTATAGTAAATAAAAGATGGTGAAAGGATTAAAATTAATTGGTGAGTCAGTAATAATCTTAAAGAACTAGTAGTTCAAAGAATAAATCCTAGAAACTGTAAAATTTTGTTTTTAAAAAAAATTACAAGATGTGACAACATACCAAATTTTTTAGGATTCATCCAAAGCAATCTTTAGGAAGAAATTTAAAGGGATAAAACAATGAATTGTGCATACTAGGTAGCTAGAACATTTATTATATGTCATTAAATTATATGATATTATTGTGCTCACCATGGGATACAAAAAAGAGAAGGGGGGATTATGATCCTTACTCTCAGTGAAATTAGACTCGAATAAGGAGAGACAAAACATAAAAGGGAGCTTTATGACATTGAGGTCCAAGATGATGTCCAAGAAGACAGGCAGCCATTCTAGAGGTAGAAAGAGCATTGTGATGATAGAACAGACTAAAATATGAACTGGAAATGGAGAGTGAGCCATATAGTTGAGCTTTTTCATGATATGGTGATTCTAATCAGGGACTTAACAATCACTAAATTAGGCTCTTCAAGTAACAGAAAATGAAAAAATTAAATATTTTTTATTACAACTTTTTATTTACAAGACATATGCATCGGTAATTTTTCAGCATTAACCCTTGCAAAACCTTCTGTTAAATAATTTTTAAAAACCTGATTAAACATCAAAACAAAAATTCTGAAAATAAAGAAAAGGTTAACAAGTTAAAAGCAAAAAAAAAAAAAAAAAACCCAATAAAACTAAAAACTGCTTAAAAAAAAAAGATCTGTTAATTTGGTATTTCAAATGAAGAAGAAAATCAAAGTACTACTATCAAAAATGGAAAAGGAGAAATCATAATATGATGTAAAAATGTTTTAGCACTATTTTGCTTAGCTGTATGCCAACAAAATTGAAAAGTGAAATGAATTAGTATTTATGAAAACATTAAATAACCTGATTAAGAGAAGAAATCAAATGTTTAAATAACTCAATTTTGGGGTGAAAAAAACATTGAAGAATCCCAAGAAAGGTTTAAAATGTGAAACCAGATAGATTTTCATATGCATTCTATCAAAGATCAATTAATCCCAGAATTACAGACTTTGCAAAAGAAAAAATTGTATCCTACCAAAGTTTTCTGTAATGCAAAGATGCTCTTGATATCCAAAAAAAGTTAAAACAGAGAAAGAAAGGAGGGAAACTTATAGACCAAAACCATGAGTACTGATGCCAAAAATTTAAATAACATATCAGCAATGGTGCTATAGCAACATGTCACAAAGATTATGCACTATGTCAAGATTAGAGTTACTCCAGGAATGCAGGGCTGATGCAGTAATAGGAAAATAAAAATAAAAATAATTGTCCATATTGGTAACAGGAAGGGGGAAAAAAAATCACAATTATAGTCTTAGATATTGGGAAAGTAGAAAATTTTTCCAATAATATTAGTAACACTGCTGTTTTTTAATTTGATTTTTTTTATTATGTTTTAAGTTCCAAGCTGTATACCTTTTTCTCTTCCTCCCTATCCCACACTAGAAGAGGCCACCATTTAAGATTAGATATATATCTATATAACCATATCTATATCTGTAGATAGATAGATCTCCCCCTCACCTCTTCCTCTTCTTCATAGATCCTTTGTCATTCATTTGAATATTTGCAATATTCAAATCAACTCAATCAACTTGTGGCTCGGCTCATTTCACTCTATTATTTCATGTAAACCTTCCTATGTTAATCTAAAAATCAATGAGCTAATAAGTTCAAACATAACTTTTTTGCACATCAAAGTACTGTTGGAACTCAGAATTGGTCTAATCCTTCTAGAGAGCAATCTGAACCTCTGTCCCCAAAGTCACTAAACTGTGTGTTTCTTTTGACCCAGCAAAATCTTTATTAGATGATATTTCAAAGAGGAAAAAGGTATTTATTTAAGTACCTACTGTTGTGGAAATCTGTATGGAAGAATTACACATATTTAACATATATTGGATTACTTGCTGTCTAGGAGAAGGATGTGGGATGAAAGAAGGGAGAAAAATTTGAAACACAAGGTTTTGCAAGGATAAATGTTGAAAACTATCTTTGCATGTATTTTGAAAACAAAAAACTATTGTTATTAAAGTACCTGCTACATGCCAAGAATTGTGCCAAGGATTGTAGATAAAAAGAAAGGCAAAAACACAGCTTGATGTCAAGAAACTCATACTGTAGTGAAGGAGACAACATACAAATAATTATGGGTAAACAAAATATATGAAGGATTAATCAAATGAAATGGATCCAAATATGTAGCATCTCTCTATATAGTAGCAAAGAAATGGAAATTTGGGGTTAACTATCAGAAAATGGCTGAGCTAATTATGGTATGTAATTGTAATGAAATGAGCTTTAGACATACCTGGGAAAACTGATGTAGAGTTGGATGAGTAGAACTCAAGAGAACAATTTATATAAGTCTAGAATATTAAGAACTGGAATAAAGATGAAGCCATGCTATACTTCTTGAAGAGTGGTCTTAAGATGCAAAATGAAATATTTCATTTTGCACATGACCAGTGCTGTATAGTTTATTTTGCTTAACTGTGTGTATATGTATATCCTTAAATATATTTATGAGAAGGATTTTGTTTTTATGATTTTCTAGTGGGCTTTGGGAAGAATAGAGAGCTACATTAGATCCCTGTTAACTGAATAAAATATGAATATTTTTTTAAATGTTTTTGTTTTTGTTTTTGAATAACATAAGGGTCAGGACATCTTATTCACTATCCATTGCCCAGAAGTCTGGGACTTTGGAATCTATTTTATATCTTCAAAATCGGGATTTCTGAAATTCTTAAAAATATATTTTGATACTTTGTTTATTATTTGTTTGATTATATAATAAGGTACCAGACTTCCAGATGTGACCAAATTACACAAAAGTTTAAGAATTACTTTAAGATCATTCCCAAGTACCCACTTTAGAAACTGTTTATTTCTGGTTCCTTTTTAAAAGATTCTTTCCTCAAATTCCTAATCTTTTTTTTTTTTTTATACAAGTCTACCAAAGATAGATTAAATTATTCTAAACATCTTTCCTAACAAAAACTTAAAAGGAACAGCTTCATCTTGTCTTTAAAAATTTCTGAGATCAAAGTGCCCACTCACAATTTGTAGTATTCCCAAAACAAAAGGGAAAATTCCACAATAAGATAAAATATACTTAGAAAATTCAGGTGATTATTTGATTCTTTAGATGGAACAAATCACATTTTTTGGCAGAGCCTGAAGAATTATTTTCCTAAAACAATTTTACCTTTTTTTAATCACTCTGAAGATTTTTCTTTCAATCTAATAAAAGGTAAATCCTAGAAAAACTTTTTTTAATTAAGTTGTTAAAAAAGGTTCCTTCTCCTACTCTGATAATTACCCTGATAAGTAAGTACCTAGGAGTCCTTCTTGAACTGATCAGGCCTCTGCCATAAGAATTATGTAAAATATTTAAGAGGGGGAAGTTGTTAATATTAAAAGCTGTGTAAGGGTTTTTATTCTAATTAGACTAAAGTGTTGTCGTTGTAATATGTAACCTGGTTGTCATTCATCCTTGAAGAGGAAAAGACATCACTATATTAGAGTCAAGTTAATATATTCAGCTGTGATTGATCAACCAATATAAGTTTGGAATAATGCTCTCCCACAGATCAGACACAAATAGTCCCTGTGAACATTTGGGGTGGATTCTTTAACTCTACATTTTGCATTTATTCTGAGCTAATTCAATTCTGCTTTACACAGAGAGCACAGCATGTTGTGCATGCCATGCTGGGCAGTGTCTTCTAATCGATATCATACATTCAGTTCTAAAGTTCTTGAGAGCTTCCTTATATTCGCTTTTTCTGACCACTTTGTAAGTGCTTTCCTTATGCAAGTTTTTGTTAAGTACACTTAACAAATTTACACATTTGTCATTCAAACAATGTGGCCAGACCAACAGAGTTGTGCTCTCTCTAATAGAGTTGAAATGCATAGTTGATTACTTCAAGAAAGGACCTCAGTCTCTGGAATCTTAACCTGCCAGGTGATCTTCAGAATTTTCCTAACACAATTCAGATGAAGCGATTCCGTGTCCTGGCATAGTGCTAGTATACTGAACAGGTTTCACAGGCATAGAACTATTTGGAGGAAAAGGAAGAAATGGTACTATTTTGCTTCCAAATTCCATTCTTTTATTCGCCAGAACAAACCAAACTGAACTATAATCTTCATTAATTCTAGGATCTCATTTTATACCTACTAATGTATCAAGTTTCCGGATACATTACTTTGGTTGATTGTAAATATGAACTCTCTGCATTACTGTGACATATCAAGTCTAATAATAATACCATTTTTAGGTTTTCAAAGCATTTACAGATATCTAATCCCCACAGTAACCATGGGAGGTAGACATTATTATTATTTCCCTTTTACAGATGATAAAACTTGAGTTTGAGAAAAGTTAAGTGACTTGCCCAAGGTCAAAAGCAAGTTTTTCAAACTGGATTTAAACCCAAGGTTTCAGATCCGGGTCTAGGCTCTATCTACTGCCTCAGCAGCTAGATGACTTGTATATAATAAAACAATCCTATATCAAGAACTATTCAACCCTTAGCATTTCAGCAAAATTCAAGTGCCCTTGTAGCACAGAGTGAGAAGGATAAGGGGCCCCTGGCCAAATAGGATAGCCTTTTTTTTAATTGTTGTTTGATTATTCGTTTATCCTTATCCTAGATATAACAAGCTTAGCTGAGTACATTTTCTCACCGAGTCACACTTATTTGTATTTTATTTTAGAGTGCTGTTTGAATTGGTTGGCAAATTAGCACATCGAAGGCCTTTGCTCCCCAAAATTAAATATTCTTACTTCACTAAAGAATTCTTTGCATATAAGAATATTCTCAGTTTTGCAAGATCATTTTCAGTGTCTTTTACTATAGTTAACAAACATTAAGTTCTTACTATGTATGTGCCTAACACTGTGCTAAGCCCTGGGAATTTGAAGTAAAACAGTTCTTAACCCTCTGGAAGTTGTCATTCTAATAGGAGAGACCATATGTAATTGACTAGGTTCCTACAACATATATCCAAAGTAGATGGAAGGTAATTTCTGAGGTGGAAGCACTAGCAGCTCTATATACTGAAGAAGGCCTTCTGTAGAAGGTAGGGAATAAGCAGAATTTTGAAGGAAGCCAAGGAACCTGAGAGAGTTAAAGAGGAAGAGCATTTTACTTGTTGCTACAGCCAATGCAAAAGCATGGAGATAGGAGAAAGTGTTTTTTACAAAGAACAGCAAGTAACTGAATTGTACCGTCTGTGAAGGAAAGCAAAGTATTAGGATGGAAAGGTAGGAAGGAATCAGGTTTTGAACAGGTTTAAACACCAGAGTACTTTATAATTGTTTCTGCAGGTAAAACAAAATGAACCACTGCATTTTACTGAGTGCAGAGGGGATATGATCACACTTCCACTTTAGGAAAATCAATTTTGTAGCTGAGTAAAGGATAGATTGGAGTTGGGAGAGAGTGGAGGCAGAGAGACCACAACTAAAAGACTATTGCAGTTGTCCACTTGAGAGAATATGGGCACCTAAACTAGTACATAAGTATGTGAGTAGAGAGAAAGAGACAAGTAAGGAAGATTTGAGATTAGAAATGTCAAGATTTAATAGAGCCATTCAATCTAACTCCTTGCCTTTTTTTCAAATTACTACTTTGCCTGGAATGGCCTCTCTGCTGTGATCTCACTTGCTGACTTCAGTTTTTGAAATAACTAACATATAGTGCCTACTATGTTCCAGGCACTATGCTAAGCACTTTAGAAATATGAGATTCAACCCATCCTTTGTGACTGAGTTTAAAAGCCTCTTCTTTTATGAAACTTCAGTCATTTCATAGCCAAAAATACTTTTTCCTTCCCCTGTAGTTCTGATAGCATTTTGTTTGTATCTATTTGTACTTAACATGATTTTTTTTTTTTTTTTTTTGTCATTTTCTCCCTATTCAGTTTTCCACTTATAATGTTCGTGGATTTTGTTGTCTTTATCTTTGACTCTAGTTGGGATCATAAATTTATAAGAAACCATATTAAAATACAAAACAATATTGAATTAAGTTCAAAATTGTGATACTTCAAAGTATAATTAATATCAGTGGTTCCTCCAATAGTGCAGATTATACTGTGGGCCTCTTGTGTCTTTCTAAAAGTCCTTCAAAGAAGATTTCAGCTCACTAAATGGCCTTCATTTATTTAGATCTTTTGGGGGGTTTTTTAAACATTACATAGGTTTTCAAAAAAACACTCATTTTGCTCTCTTTTTTCCCCCTGACTGGCACACATCTTTTTTTTTATTATATTTTTTCTAAATGATAATATTTTGTACTATTTCTTGCACACAATTAATATTCTGCATTTGACTCACACACTCAGTATTTCCTTCCATTGCCCTTTAAATCACCATATAGAAGAAACAGATTTCATTGTGTTGTGTTTAAAATCTGTCAGAAACATTTTATGCCTATTCCAAGTAATTGTTGAGAAAGGCACCAGTTGACCAGTTTTTCATTTCAACAAAGTGGACTTTACTTAAAGCAAATTTTAACTATGATTTATAAAATGGAAAATTTTTGCACAAAATTGAATAAATGAAAAAAATGCAAAATATAGCGATCTCTGTCATCGTTTTGTATCATTTCTACTGATTACATGAACATAAATCTTGGCAATATGCTCATCAATTTTTCACTTATCAGAAAGCCAGAGAAATGCCATAGTTCTTAAAATATTTAGAAGTTCCTAGGGTACTTAATTTCCCACAGTGCCCCTTTTTGTGCTTTCCTGGCCTAATTGACAGTTTAAAATAGCAACAAAAATCAGAGAAAGGTATTGTGACACAAGAGATAGAGAGCTGGCCTCAAATCAGGAGGATCGGGGGCAGGTCCCACCTTTGACATATAATGGCTATGTGTCTTGGGCAAGTCACTTAACTTCTTAATGCTCTGGGCAGAGAAGTCCTAGAATGGGCATTCCACTAAGTTCTACATCCTAATTGATGCACTTATATCATGGTTCAACTTACTATTCGTTTAGACAGGACCACATCTACAATTTAAGGAGAGAAAGTAATAACCAAGTGAGCTTTCCCAGAATATTTTGAACTAGTTAAGTAAACCAAAATTAAGCTTTTTTTTTAATGGGTTCTGTATCCTATTTGACTATCCTTGAGTATAATCATTTAACATACAATAGTTATAAAGTAACTGGTATTTTAAAAAGCTTTTCCACACTATATCTCTATTGGATTCAGGATTCAGTGAAACATTGCATTTGGATGTCTCTTGGAATGGACAGAGGAATGGACTATTAGGGCAAAGAGGAATTTTTTTTAATAGTTTTAAACTGTAATGTAAAGTCTAGAACTGAAATTCAAAGACTGACATTTCAATTACATATTCTGATCCTGGTTAAAGGTGAGTTTTTGTTTGGTTTAGTTTTAATAGCTAACTTATATATCACAACCTAGCAGTTTTCAAGGGCCTATGAAAAGGAAGGAAGCATCTTAATGTATTATTTGTTCCAATGTGCTTAGTTCTAGGAGTACAGATACTAACCAAAATAAAGATGATTTTGCTTTCTTGGCTCTTACACTCTAATAGGGGAAAACTACATATAAAAGGTAGCTGAAAAGTTACTGTGGACTAGGATAGGAATGAAAGTTACCAGGTTTTGAAATCCAGTAAATCTAGAATGGTGTTGAGAGGGGAATAAAGACATGCAGACCAAAGAGCCTTCATAAAATAGAAGCTTCAAGAGGATCCCACTAATGGGAAATGGAGGCAGGCCTTATTGTATTCTATAGTTAATAGGCCAGAAGGATTGTAGAATATTCCAGGATGAGAAACACCTGGAAACCAAGGAAAGTTTCAAAATAAGGCAGAAGTAAAAGTATAATTTTGAAATCTAAAAGATCAGAAACAAATTTAGGAGGGGAAAGGAAAAGATGAAAAACTCTCATTCATAAAGGGGGCAGCAAGCCAATGAGGATGTTTTGATAGATCCCATTACTATCTCAGCAGGATTGTCACCCTCATCTTCCAAATAATGTATAATCACCTGGAACTGGTTTAAAATTGGGATGTGCTACTCAGCACTCTTAATTGGCAGCAGTTGGTTCCTGCCCCTACCCCATCCCCATGGTGGATTGAAAGTTTGTCTCATAAAACTTAATAGAATTACTATAAAATCATAGGCAGAACATAAATCAAATATGTAATCTAAAGGAATCACATTTCATAGCAAGTTCCATTATTTCCAATTAAAATAGTACTTAGTTATTTTAAAAATAACATCAGTACTTAGAAAAAAAAATTTTTAAGTCAATTCCAGGAGGCATTGGTATTAATTTACAGCTATGACATGACAGCTATTTTTAAATAGTCATCTTTTGTATTCAACAAAATCATACAAAGTCTTTTCTAAAAATTTCCAACCTTTTCCCCTACTCTTCTATATCTTTTATGTCTGCCTTTAATCCATGTGACAAACTGTATTCCCCTTATTTTAAACCAAGTATCAGTGGTACACGTTTAAGACTTATGAAAAGGAAAGTTAATGCTTACTATATGATGAGTTGTGCTTTTATATTTTCCACTTCTGCCTTGTATTTATTATGTTTTTTTCATGGTGCCTGAACTGAATCAACTTTCTCTTTAGCTCTCCATGGCTTATACTCTATAAAATTTATGATATAATTTTGCTACTCCCTCTTTAGAGAGGAAACTCCCAGCTTTCCAAACTCACTTTGAATATTTTAAAAAGAAAGGCCAGAGTCAAGGAAATCAATTAGGTTGTTGTATTGTAATTCAGATTGAGGTACTGAGGAAAAGGGATTAGGGTGTCTAAGATATATAGATTTAGATATTTTAAAGGCTCTAAAGTACTTTAAGATTAATTGGAAGTCAAAGATTACCTCATGGTTTATTGCTCCCAGGTGCTGTCTTAAATTCTTGCTCTCTTCTCTATTCTTAGGTCTGTTAATGGAGTCTACCGGATTGGGCTCTATGCCCTGAAAGATATGCCAGCTGGTACTGAACTAACCTATGACTACAATTTTCATTCTTTTAATGTTGAGAAACAGGTAATAGATCCCAAACAAGGGCTTACTTTTGGTTTTGTTGTCTAGCATTTATCTAATAAACTATTAACTAACATTGTCCATAGAACTCTAAAATATTTGGGCAGTATTTGCTTGTCATTTTACCTATTACCTGATATAATTAAGCAATTGGATCTCTCTTCTTCATAAAGAACCCTAAGAAAAAATGTTGTTTAATCTGCTTTAGTTGCTCATTTGTCTTGACAGTCAGAAAGTTTTACTAAAGTCCAATTTCTCTCCTTTTTGCTTTGATCCTAATATTTTTCTTCCTTCAGTAGAGAGAAAAAAATGATTACTTTCTCTCATTAAAATCCTATGTTAATATGAATTAACTGTGGGATGACCATCCCCCAGGAGTTTCTTTGGTAGACTTAAGATACAAGTTAAATATTCTCTGCTTTTCCCTCAAAGCAACTTTGTAAGTGTGGTTTTGACAAATGCCGGGGTATCATCGGAGGCAAGAGCCAACGCATGAATGGACTCACCAGCAAAAGCAGCCAACCTGTGACCACACACAGACGGCCAGGACGGTCAAAAGAGAAGAGAAAATCCAAGCACAAGTTGAAGAAAAGGGTGAATATTGATCCTAATGGCTTCCCTAAAGAGCTCCCTAAAGAGCTGCCTAAAGCTATTGTTGGAATAAGAGGAGGGCACCAATATGCAGCTTAAAAGAAGTTCTATTTTATTAGAAAATATTTTCCTGTTTCTCATGCTTTCTCCCCAAGTCTAACTCATGATTTTTTTTTAATCCAGAGAGGCCATCTTTCTGAGGAGCCTAATGAAAATGTCAGTACCCCAACCAGAATGACCCCCCAACTGCAAATGAAGCCAATGTCCAACCGTGAAAGGTAGCTTGGCATATTTGTTTTTTTACTTAACTTTTTTGTGCTCAAGAGTTTATTTTCTATAGTTTACATATATATCATTTAACATTGTTATTAAGCATTATTAATAGATGCTTATTTCTTTTCCTAATGATACATAACAACAAAACAAGTATCAGAAAGTGCTTGGACAGCTGGAGAATTGCATATTTAGGAGTAATTTCCAAGATCATATATTTTAATTCCTACTTAAAACATTAATTTCCTCCACAACCCCTTAAAAACTGGATATCTAGGATTCTCTTAAAGGTTCCTCAGTGACAGAGGTATTACTCCTCCTAAGGCAACCTATTTATTTCATTTCTGAGTACCTGTAATTCTTTCACTAAAATTTTATTAAGTGCCTACTATGTGCTAACCATTGGGAATACAAAAAGGCCCTCAAGCTCACCGTTTCATGAGAGAGACTCTAAGCAAACAAATATGTACAGATCAGCTATACAATGGATAAATAGAAAGTCATTAATGAAGGGAAGACACTATGTTAAGAAATTGGGAAAGGGTTGGGAAAGTCTTCCTATAGAAGTTGGGATTTTTGTTGGGACTTGAAAGACAAGAGCTAGTAAGCCAAAGTGAGGAGGGTAGCACTCAGGGAATGAAGATAACCAGAGAAAATTTTGTCCAAAGCCAAGAGGTGAACTCTCTTATTTGAAGAACAACCAGGAGGCCTGTGTTACTGGATCTCAGAGTATGCAGCAAGGGAGTAAGGTATAAGGAGACCAACATGATGGGAAGTAGAGAATGATAGGTTATAAAGGGCTTTGAAAGCCAAAAAGAGGATTATTTTATTTGATAGTGAAGGCATTGGGGGCCTAGAAATGACATGGTGGCCCTGAACATTAGGAAAAACAGTGGTACCTGAATGGATGATAAGACTGGAGTGGGAAGAGACTTGAGGCAGGTAGACACACTAACAGTGCATTGCAATAGTCTTAAGCATGAGGTGAAGAATGTTTAAGGATGGTGGCAATGTCATAAGAGGGAAACAAGTATATTTAAGAGATATTGCAAAAGTGAAATCAACAGGCCATAGCTGTTCGGTTTGGGCATGGGAGATGAGAGATAGTGAGGAGTCCAACATCACTCCTGGGTTGGGAGCCTGAGAGACTGAAAGGATATAAAAGATTGCCCAGATTTCTTGAAGCCAGAGCACAAAGTAGAAATAGAAGGTATCTACCAATCATTTGGAAAAAACCTCAAAATGAAAACTATCAAAATATAGCCAAAATTGAAAGCTTCCAGGTCAAAGAAAAAAGAGTATGAAGGAACATATATTCTGAATGATGTATTCTGAAGGAACAGAATAAGCAAAGGAAGTAGATGTGATATTGTCACTGATGCATGATGGTGCAGTGAAGTAATAACAGATTTGTAGGCAGAAGTTTTAAATTCTCCTCTGCCATTTATCATCTATTTAGGCCACAACTTCTCTGGGCCTCAGTTTCCTATTCTGAAAAATGAAGAGACAAGGAGGTTGAGAAATAAATGATAACTATGGCATAGAGCTAGTGAGAAGGGACCTCATTTATCTTTACTTCCGCCAAAACTTTGCCAAAAGCAGAGCAAGCATAAAAAAAAAGACTGCCTTAATAATTTCAACCTTTAAAGGTGAAAGAACCAACAAGGAAAACTGCGTCTGGTTCAAATTATTACCAACAAGATCTGGCTACTAGGGAGGAAATGATGGGTATCTTTGGGGAAAGTGACCTTTCTATCTTAGAAAGTATGAGATTAAATTGACATGGAGAAGACAGATTTCAGAGAAAGAATAATCAGAATCCTGTTGCCTAAAATTCTGCAAAGAGAAACTGTTCCTAGAGACAGAAGAAACTGTCAAGATTGAATTAATTTTTGTTTTGCAAGGGTGAATGTTGAAAACTAACTTTACATGTATTTTGAAAAATAAAAAGTTATTATTTTTTTAAAAAAGAATTAACTCCTTAAGATACGAAGAGAATACTAAAGAGAAAGGGATGTTCAGTATCCTCACTAAGTTTTTTTTTTCTTTTTTTAAATTTATTTTTAACATTCATTTTTTAAAAAATTTTGAGTTCCAAATTCTCTAAGGAAACAAGCAATATAATATTAATTAGACATGTGAAGTAATGCAAAACATATTTCCATATTGGTCATATTACAAAAAATAAAAAATAAGAAACGTGAAAGAAAGTAAAAAAATACATTTGAATTTATTCTTGCAATACATCAGTTTTCTTTCTGGAGGTGGATAGCATGTTTCATTATGAGTGAGTCCTTTGAATTATCTTGGATCTCTGTATTGATCATCTTTACAACATACTATTACTGTATATAGTGTTTTCTTGGTTCTATTCACTTCACTGTATTACTTTATATCAGTCTTCCCAAAATTTTTTGAAAACATACTGCACAATATTTCTTAAAGTACATTAGTATAGTATTTCATCAGTCTTACAACACAACTTGTTCGGCTATTCCCCAGTTAATGGACATCCCTTAAATTTCAATTCTTAACACCACAAAAAAGTTATAAATGTTTTTGTACATAAAGGTCATTTCTCCTTTTCTTTGACCTCTTTGGGGTACAGATTGCTAACTCATAGAAAATGCATAGTTTTACATCCCTTAGGGCATGTTATAAATTGTTTTCCAGAATGGTTGGATTGGTTCACAGCTCTTCCACCAGTGCAGTAGTGTACCTATTTTCCTATATTCCCTCCAGTATTTGTCATTTTCCTTTTTTATCATGTAGTCAATCTAATTGGTTTAAGTATAGCCCACTAAGATTTTTTTTTTTTAAATACATACCCAGAAAATGGAAACGAGCAGTTCTTAACAGAGGAAAAATGCAAAAGAAAAACATGAACTACCTTTTTCCTGCCTCAGATGTGGAGAGCTTCTAGTAGAAAGCAGAGTAATTTCCCTTTGATTTCAGACCTTCCATTTTCTGCTGCAAATGTCCCTTAAGAGAAAAATGGTGGGGAACAGAACTTCTTATGATGTGCTATCTCCTGCTTAATCTCTCAATGTACTCCCTTCTCTCCTATGACATTGCTAACACTCTGGTGTAGGTTCTCATCTTGGTCAGTTTGATGGCTTTAAAGTGATGCTAATTTTTATTTTGTACTGATTTTGTTATAAGTAATATGGAAAAACATTTAATTTCTTATATTTGGTACCTGGATTATTATAGTAGTATGCTGGTATCTCTCCCTCCAGTTTATCCCCCTCCTCCAGGCACTAATTCCTAATATGTCCAGGTCACAATTTCTCTAGGCCTCAGTTTCCTTATCAGAGCTCTCACATAGTATGATTTTCCTAAAGCACAGGTCCAATGTCAGCACTCTTCTCAAACTCCAGTTTTTTCCTGTCACCTTCAGGATAAAAAAAAAAAAATTCCTGTTGGGATTTTAATGCCCTTGATAACCTATTGTACCCCTCTTCCCCTTCATTGTTGTTCCAATCTTCTTCTATTTTACTTCCTGCCACCTACTTTTACATCCAACAACACTGGCTCCTGGTATTCCACGTATGAAACACTGCATCTCTTAACTCTCAGCAAAATTTTCTCTGGCTGCCTTACATTTTAGAAATGCCCTTCTTTGTCATCTCAGCTTTCTTGACTTCAATTAAATACCAATTAAAATCTCATCTTCTACAGGAAGCCTTTCTTAATCCATCTTAATTCTAATTATTTTTCTCCTTTAGTTATTTCCTATTTATTCTATATATAGTTTGTTTCTACATATTTGTTTAATTATTGGCTCTTCCATTAGATTTGTGAGCTCCAAAGGGCAGAGACTGTCTTTTGCCTCTTTTTGTATCCCCAGTGTTTATCACAGAGCTAGGCACATAGTAGGTACTTAATAAATGTTTATTGATTAACTGGAATGGTTATAGAAGAATAGTATCAACATGTTTTTGATTATATAATATGATAAGTTTTTATGTATAGAATCTATATATATAGAAGAAAAAATTCTTAATATCAAACATCTCCTATAAAATTCTGATATATCAGTTCTATAGGAAATTTACATAACTTTATAAGTTCAAATATTTCTCTAGTATATTACTGGTCAGAAGATAAAAAAAAACTCTCAGAAGAGGGAATGCAAACTATCAACAAATACTAGAAATAAGTGTTTTCCATATTATTATAAAATTAGTGCAAAGTAAAACAACATTGGCATCACTTCCAACCCATCAAATTGACCAAGATGATAAAAAATTGAAATTATGTTGGAAGGGCTTATCAATAAGCTGACTAATAATAATGCCCTATCGGTGGAACAGTCCTACCAAATTTATATCCCAGGTAATCAGTTACAGAGATATCCCTTACATGTGCCAAATATTCACAGCAGCATTCTTTGCAGTAGCAACATGTAGAAACAAATTGGGAAATATAATAGTATATGGATGTAATGAAATATTATTGTGCCACAAGATAGGAATACAATGAAACTTGGAGAGACTTGTGTAAACTGATACAAAGTGAAGAAAGCAGAACCAAAAAACCATATACTGAAGAATGCAGATTGATTTGGCTGTGCCCTACACTGACCAGTTTGAAACATATTCATGCCTGTCCATCATGTCTTAACTCTTGACCATATGATAGATGGAAGCAGTACTAAAAGATGACAAAATTCAGCCCAATGACAATGTCTACTGTGGGAGATAACCTACCTTTTTCTTAAGGATATTACTCAGGGTTGGGGAGAAGGGGATTATTTCTTGAAAAGTTGTGTTTGTATCACAACAAAATGCATTGAGAATCTTTGAAAAATATCAAAGTGATATGAAAAGAAAGCACCAGACATAATGAAAAAATAGTTTAGACTGAATGAAACTCAAGTAGTTAAGCCAAAAGTTGTAGCGTTGTAAAAATAAAATAAAACCCCTCAAAAATAGTCAAGAATAACTTCTTTTCCATTATTGACAGGATTCTTAAAGTGCTAAATCAGAATCATCTTATAAATGATTTTTCTAGATTTAACATTTGATAGAATCCTTCATACTATGCTTTAGAAAAGATGAAGAGATATCAATTAGATGGTAAAGATTAATTCAAAACTGATGGAATGACTGGATGCAAATTATAATCATTAATGTCTTGATGTCAGCTTGGGAGAAAGTGTTCAACGGTATGCTTTGAGGTGCTCTTCTTGAATTTGTGCTGTTCACCATCTTTATCATTAACTTAGAAGAAGGCATAGATGACACACTTACCAGATTTGCACATGATGCAAACCTGGAAGGATAACTAACACACTGGATTGCAGAGAATCCAAGAAGATCTTGTAAAGCGGAACATTTGACCAAATCTAATAAAGAATTAGTAGTAATAACTTAATCTTTTATACCTGGATTAAAAAAACAAACAAAACAGAAAAAGTCATGTACAAGAAAGAATAGAGTTTATCTTTAAAAGATTTGGCATTTTTAGTGGAGTGCAAGTTCAGTGTAATTCAACAGCATGCCAACTCAAATAACTGATATATTATCTACATTGGATTATATATGGAATGTTATAGTCCGTACTGGAATTCCTGCTTTTAAAATTACATCGATTTCCTGGAATTGGGAATGGGAAAGCAACAAGCCAGTAAAGGACCTGAAGATAATGCCACAGGAATACCAGTTAAAGAAACTGGTAATATATATTCCAGAGAAGAAAAAACTTACGAGGGGCAAGATAAGCATCTTCAGTTATTTGAAGGGTTGTTATGTGGAAAAAGTATCCTCCCTAGAACAGAACAAGGAACAACGGATAGAAAACGTGCAAAAAGTTCTGTGCAAAGATGGAATGTGCTCCTTCAGGAAATAGGAAGTTTCCCCTTCATTGGAGAATCTCAGGCAAAGAATTAATGACTCCTTGAGGATCAGTTAGCCCTTTTTTAAAATGTTAGAATTCTGGTTCAAGTGCTGTCGAACTAGGTAGTATCTGAGGTCTTTCTGTGAATAAATGATCTCCTATGTCCTTGGGATCCTGGATTGTACAAAGCTCAGCATAAAAACAGATTTAAGAAATACTTTCTATAGATAATACTGTGCAGTTAGGCATGTTGAGAGAAAAGAGAGGTAGGTGTGAATAGAAGTGTATAAATGGTCTTGTAATACTTAACAGAACTGAATAGAATCTCAGAAAATTTCTTTAGGAGATTAGCAAGCAAATTGGATTCTTCTGTGTATTTTATTACAGTATCTCCATATAGTTCATATATCCATGATTTTTGTCCCTGTGTATTGTATGCCCTGATCAACTCAAACATCTTTGATTATGCTGTTACTCAATTCCATATTGGTGTAACACCTTTTCATGTTTCAGGTTTTTTTTAAATGCTTTTTCTCTTTCTAGTTTGAAAAGCCCCTTCTTGAAGGAGGCATATCATGTATCACATATCTCTCCTAATGATAGCCTAAACAGTGTCCTCAGTGGGGGCATTAAAGAATAATGTTTAATTGAGTTCCTGATTTTAAATGGAGGTATTGAGAAGAAAGAAAGTATAATGTTTTGTATGTTCTATACAATATTTACTTATCACACTTAGGAAAAGTCCTCACAATTAAAAAAATAGATCTCCTATAACCCTATCTACATACAGACCTCTTTGTAACACCTTCACATTGCACTGATAACTGCTCCCTCTCCCTTCCCAAAGGAACTTTGTGTTAAAACATCATGTATTCCTGGTCCGGAACTGGGAGAAAATCAGACAGAAGCAAGAGGAGGTAAAACACACCAGTGACAATATCCATTCAGCTTCCTTATATACCCGCTGGAATGGTATCTGCCGAGATGATGGAAACATCAAATCTGGTGAGTCATGAGAGGGGACCCATTTACATCTCAAAGGGCTGACCACAACTTATTTTCTTCAAATAAAGCTTCCAGGGGATAATCAGTATCAAATTCTAGAAAATGGATTGAAAAGTTGATACCAAGGTTCATTGATTAGTGTGAATAAATGATGTTTTCTGTCACAATCCTATAGCATACTGATCTATATTTTATGAATAAGATGAGTCCCCTTCTTGTTATTCTTTCTGCTATCACCCTTTAGTCTAAAATATTGCCTGAGGAAGGAGAGACTGAATTATAATTAGGTATAATAGGGATATGGAAGGATGCCCCTTGTGTAGCAGTTGATAAGCTATTTTTCTCATTCAAATCAACATACAACTTTCGAGTTTTTTTTCCTTTCCTTTCACATAGAAGATAGTTGGATTGTCATTCTTCAACAAGCTAATGTCAGATATAGCCGAGTTCAGAATTGTTCTTTATATAGACTAAAGGTAGAATAACTGGCAAATCTAAAAACCATTTGGTTAAAAATGTTCAGGAACACCATTTTTTTCTGTTTCCTCTTGGGTTTCCTGAGAGTTCTAGTGTTAGTTTTAAATTACTAATCAACATACTTAACAGTCATTGGGAGCTTTATTTTTGCTTTTTAGTTAGCTATCCTGCAACATTTTCAAAAAACTGAGCAAAGAGCTCACCTAATACATATTTGTTTCAAAGAGTTTTTTGTTTGTCTTTCTTTTCCAGTAGGGGAAATAGGGGTTAATAGAAGGGAAAGAAGGTGAATTTTCATTAATATGGGGAAGGAGAGGCTTTCTTCCTGATATATAAGAGAATATACTGAGCAAGTCCTAAATAAATTCAGAACTTTGCCCAGATATTTCAGTGGCTTGATTGATTTTTAAAATGGCAGTGATTTTCTGACTTTTACATAGTTTGTTTTTCTATTTTTAATAAGTCTCATATCAGTCCAGTGGCTAAAATCACTGTTAATTCCCATCTTTTGCTTTTCTAAGAAACTAATATTTCTTGCATTCCATAAGGAAAGAAAGGGGCCTCCTGAAACTACTGAATTTTTTCAATCGAACCAAGGGAAATATAGAGAGAATTTGGGCTCACACTGAATGAGACTTGTTATCTTTCTGCCTTTCCAGATGTCTTCATGACCCAGTTCTCCGCCTTGCAGACAGCCCGCTCAGTTCGTACAAGGAGATTGGCAGCTGCAGAGGAGAACATTGAAGTGGCCCGGGCAGCCCGCCTGGCCCAGATATTCAAAGAGATATGTGACAGCATCATCTCCTACAAAGGTGACTAGATCCCCAAGCAAAGTTCCTTTCCCTCTTACCTTCGCATCATGTTTCCTTTTCCCCCTCATCTGCCTCAGAACTGAAGTTAATGTCCTACATTCTGTTGCATGTTAAAATTTGCAAAGTGCTTTCCCTCACTTTCTCATTTGATCTTCACAATAGCCCTTTGAGGTTTATAAAACATCATTTAAATTGAACATGCACATAAAAGACATTATTATAAAATGATACTCCATTTTCTGATACATAATTACCTGATAGCAATAAAATATGTTAACATAGACTTAATATATATATATATATGCATATGAATAACAGCTGTTCTAAAAAAAAAAAGCAAAATATATCATTCCCTATTAATTAAAAACTGCCATCATTTCTCTATTTAAATCATAGTTCTTTTTCGGCCCTAATGGATTAAAAAGAAATACTCTTCCCTAAATTCCATGTATTCTCTTGCACCAATAAATATGTTGGCTATATATGTCTCTGCTTTACCTAATAGTGTCCCAGACCATCTGTTTTCTTATTAGATCTGATTTTTAGATCTAACCATTAGACCCTGCTTCAGTAGCTGGATCCCAAACTGGTGACTATACACTCTGTGGTGTTCCTGAGCCCAGTGCTGGCAAACTATTTGATGTTTTTCAACCTTCCCCACTCTGACCAGTTGGCAGTCAGAATATCTTTTCTTGGTGGATATAATAATGTCTGTGATAGTGTTGGTATCGTTATTTTACAGTTGAGACATTTGAGACTCAAGAGAGGTTCAGTGATTTGCTCAATGTCACACAGGTAGTAGTGGCAAAGCTGGAAGCTGAATCGAACTCTCCTGACTTAAGGTCTGTCCATTGCTTCTTCCACATTCTTCCATTGTAAGAATATGAATTTGGGGTTCATCAAAATTCTTTTTTGCATATCAGAACCTAGAAGTATTGAGCTGGCAAAGACTCACTATCTTTGATGTATCTATAATCTATTTACCGCCTAACCTCCAAAAGGATTTCATTATAATAAGTAATCCATCTGCTAGAAATTACATTCTCAGAATGAGAACCTAGGCCAAATTGATAATGGCCTCATCTTTGTTTTCTGTGGTTTCCCACAGTGGGGCATCAAATCAACAAATGAAAAGATAGGTTGTTAAACTCATTAAAAGAAAACCCCAACACAAATTATCATTTTCCTTTTAAGTTCTAGTCATACATCTTCATTTCTATTATCTTTTTGAATTTTTGGAATCTCTAAGGAGTGGGAAATCCTAAAGATGGGTCTTTTGTGAGCTTAGGTTGACTTTTGCTGCCAAAGATAATGAATGTTTTGATTTGGAAAAAAAGAAATTGAAGGGTATTTGCTACTTTCTGCAGTTTATGGTTGACCTTTCCCTTTCTTCTTGCCTCTCTTCCCACATAGAACAAAGAAACTGGGAGAAACTTAGGTCTTCTCTTCTTTTTCCTCTAGGGTCCTTCCTATTTGCAACTTTTATACCCCATCTCCTAGTGGAGTAAAATAAAAATTTTACTAAATTGCTTAGCTCCCCCTTTCTTCCCTTTACATTTATAACACCATCTTAGCATCAGCTTCCTTCATCTGAGACTGGAAGAAAGTGACTGAGGACATAAGCTATATTTGGAGATAGAACTGTATACTTCTCTTATCTCTGGAAGAACTTCAGAAATTGAATGAATTAACAAGTAAATTCAGATTATCATAAGCATATGTATATTTTTCAATATTTTAACATAGAAATGCAGTTCAAAAAATATTTACCATCCTAAGTTTTTCATTATGGAGGATTTGATTTTCTCATATCAAACAAGTACTGTTAACTATAGGCTCCCTGTTCAGGACTTAGAAATAATCTTTGTTATAATTTTTATTTTTCTTTATAACAGAACTTGGTGAGGGATTAAGTTGTAATACTTAACTCATTTCAGAAACTGACATCACTATGCTCTAGAAATTTTATGAAAAGAATTCCAGATTCTTCCTTTGTAATCTATCTCTCACTTTTTAATAAAAAAAATTTTCCTACTATCAAATTAAAATTCCTGATGCAGCAAGTGAAACTTATTTTCTTAATTTTTATACTGATAGACTGTATCAGCATACCTCCTTATCTGCAATATTTAATTTGTGTTCCTACATAGACTTGCAGATTTTTGGCCTTAACAATTCACATTTATTATTATTATTCCCATAAACATGTACTCTTTGGAATTTTTTTGGTTTGTGTGTAGAACTGTAAAGGAACCTAAATTTCTTCTGCCTTTTAGTTTCTGGCTCTTCCCCTTATTTAAAAGAGAATTGTGTTGTTGCCACAAAGTCCTTCTAATAATCATTGCCTTCCTTTGCAGATTCCTCCCGACAGGCATTGGCAACTCCACTGTTGAACCTTCCCCCAAAGAAAAAGTACGTTCACGTTTTTCCTGGGGATTATCCAGGGTATTTGGGGACAGATAGGTGTCCCAAATTGACAGGCCTGGTTTGTGTTCCAGGAATGCTGATTATTATGAGAAGATATCTGACCCCTTAGATCTCATTACCATTGAGAAGCAGATCCTGACAGGGTATTACAAGACAGTGGAGGCGTTTGATGCTGACATGCTCAAGGTCTTCCGGAATGCTGAGGTGAGGCTGAGTGCAGTCCCTGAGACCTCTATGTTTGAGCTCATGGAAAAGGAATTTGTGGTGCACATAACTATTATAAACCAAGAACACTGGCCCCTTCTCCCTTCAGCTTTCCCTACTGATCAGTAGGGTAGACCCAAAAGTAAATAGATGTTGTAGCTCAGCAGTATTTGTTAAGCATCTATACAAAACATATTAATCATAAGGAAATTGCTTTAAATAAAAACCTGTCTTAGTACAATTCATTATAACCTAGTTCTTTGTGAATCACAAGTTATACCATACCCCCCCCCAAAAAAAAAAACTAGTACATTAAAAAGTCTGGTATATCATGGTTTGTCTTATACACTGATACAACATTATAAAGGAATTCCATAATATTTGAACATGTATTAAAAGTTAGATATATAGTCTCTGTACAGTATGTTACAATGACTGAGACAAAGGAAACATATAGAAGTCTGCAATAATAAGTGTATTAGGGAAGTGCCTTGAAGAAAAAAAAGTTAAGAGATTGTGTAGATAGTAGTATTAGTGGAACCTGTGGAGAAGTCATAGGTGGTCTAGAGCTGTGATTTAAAGGAATCAAAGAATTGTCATCGTATGGCATTAGACAAAAATTTGAAGGCCAAGGAGGAATAATGGGAACAAGATATTCGTTTAGCTTCAGTGGAGGTGTGGATATGGACATATGGGGAAATAAGAAGGAATAACTGACAAAGTAGGGAGAGGATATGAAAGTTCTAAAAACAGTAATCAGTTCATATAGTAGAATCTCATTATAACAGTTCATTATTTAATGGATTTGTGTCTATTGTGAATTAAAACTTAACATCACCATTACATGTATTAAAAGCTTCATAAAATCTCAAAAGAATTAATGAAAAAAAAAATCAAATGAAGGTGGCCTAGCTGTACCTGATCTAAAACTATATTATAAAGCAACAGTCACCAAAACCATTTGGTATTGGCTAAGAAATAGATTAGTTGATCAGTGGAACAGGTTAGGTTCACAAGACAGAATAGTCAACTATAGCAATTTAGTGTTTGACAAACCCAAAGATCCTAACTTTTGGGATAAGAACTCATTATTTGACAAAAACTGCTGGGATAACTGGAAATTAGTATGGCAGAAATTAGGCATGGACCCACACTTAACACCATATACCAAGATAAGATCAAAATGGGTCCATGATTTAGACATAAAGAACGAGATTATAAACAAATTGGAGGAACATAGGATAGTTTATCTCTCAGACTTGTGGAAGAGGAAGAAATTTGTGACCAAAGATGAACTAGAGACCATTATTGATCACAAAATAGAAAATTTTGATTACATCAAATTAAAAAGCTTCTGTACAAACAAAACTAATGCAAACAAGATTAGAAGGGAAGCAACAAACTAGGAAAAGATCTTCACAGTTAAAGGTTCTGATAAAGGCCTCATTTCCAAAATATATAGAGAACTGACTAATTTATAAGAAACCAAGCCATTCTCCAATTGACAAATGGTCAAAGGATATGAACAGACAATTTTCAGATGATGAAATTGAAATCATTACCACTCATATGAAAAGGTGTTCCAAATCACTATTAATCAGAGCAATGCAAATTAAGACAACTCTGAGATACCACGACACACCTGTCAGATAGGCTAAGATGACAGGAAAAAATAATGATGAATGTTGGAGGGATGCAGGAAAACTGGGACACTGATACATTGTTGGTGGAGCTGTGAACGAATTCAACCATTCTGGAGAGCAATCTGGAATTATACCCAAAAAGTTATCAAACTGTGCATACCCTTTGACCCAGCAGTGCTACTACTCGGCTTATACCCCAAAGAGATACTAAAGAAGGGAAAGGGACCTTTATGTGTCAAAATGTTTGTGGCAGCCCTGTTTGTAGTGGCTAGAGACTGGAAAATAAATGGATGCCCATCAATTGGAGAATGGTTGAGTAAATTGTGGCATATGAATGTTATGGAATATTATTGTTCTGTAAGAAATGACCAGCAGGATGAATACAGAGAGGCTTGGAGAGACTTACATGAACTGATGCTAAGTGAAATGAGCAGAACCAGGAGATCATTATATATATCAACGATACTGTATGAAGATGTATTCTGATGGAAGTGGATGTCTTTGACAAAGAGACCTAATTCAGTTTCAAATGATCAGTGATGGACAGAAACAGCTACACCCAAAGAAAAAAACACTGGGAAATGAATGTAAACTGTTTGCATTTTTTGTTTTTCTTCCCGGGTTATTTTTACTTTCTGAATCCAATTCTCCCTGTGCAACAAGAGAACTGTTTGGTTCTGCACACATATATTGTATCTAGGATATACTGTGACATATTTAATTAACATGTATAGGACTGCTTGCCATCTAGGGGAGGGGGTGGAGGGTGGGAGGGAAAAATCGGAACAGAAGTGAGTGCAAGGGATAATGTTGTAAAAAAATTACCCTGGCATGGGTTCTGTCAATAAAAATAAACAAATAAATGAATGAATGAATGAATGAATAAAGCTATGGCAATTAAAAAAAAAAGCTTCATAAAATTGATGCAATCTTGTCCCTTAATATCAACAATATAAAATGAATCATTTTTTTTAAATCAAATAAGCTTTAGGACCACTGACAGAGATAGAGAATAGTAAGATTTACATGGCAATCAAAGTGGGTACACTAGATGACTTTGATGATCATAGCTGCTTTTCAATTAATTTCTTTTCAACTTTGGTAAATAGTTACAAAGTTCCTACTAGTGTACTATGCACTGTTCCAAAAATGTTCCAACCAAAACTTAAGGAGACTGAGATTGTTTTCTCTCTTCTCTCTCTCAGAAATACTATGGACGCAAGTCCCCAATTGGGAGAGATGTATGTCGACTACGCAAAGCATACTACAATGCACGGCATGAGGCATCAGCTCAAATTGATGAGATTGTGGGGGAAACAGCAAGTGAAGCAGACAGCAGCGAAACCTCAGTCTGTGAGAAGGAAAATGGGCATGAGAAGGATGATGATGTTATCCGCTGTATCTGCGGCCTCTACAAGGATGAAGGCCTCATGATTCAGTGTGACAAGTGCATGGTAAGAAGATTCAGGATGGAAAATTTTTTGATCTATAAGGTGTGTTTTCAAGCAACAAATCCCTGCCTCTTTATTTGACTTAGATATACCACAAGTCATCCTATTTTCTCCCTATGTATTATGGCTGTATAAAGGTTTCTAGCATCTGTTGCTATTCATCCTTCTTTCCTATTCAATTCAGCAAACATTTATTAATGGCCTACATGCAAGGCACTACACATATCTCTATGCTTCTAATTTTCTGTACTTCTTTGTGAAGGGAAACTAGAGTAGTAAGTTTGTGTTAAAAGGGAACTTGGAAAATCAGAAAACAGAAGGTACAGTACTAAGATTTCAACCTGAAAAATATGTAAAACTAAGTAACAACTTATGTAGACATGAGAAATAATATCGATAGTATACAGATATATAAATATTATTGGAAGTATCTATTTCATATCCTTAGGAAAATTACAGTGGTAAACACAAAATAGTAGTAGTTTAGCACAGTCATTTGTCTCCTTCCTTTAATTCCTTCATTTTATTTGCACAGAATTACATCTTACCAATCTCTTGGCAATGATAGCATAATATGGCTGGGAAATGATTAGAATTGGAATCAGGAGAAAACTGAATTCAAATCCTAGCTCCAGTACTTATTGACTGATTTTAGACTAGTCACTCAACCTCTTTTGACTTCAGTAGTCTCTTCTGGAAAAAAAAAAAAAAGGGTGGGGGGGATATTTACAACAGGTATCTAGAAAGTTTGTATTGAATAAGTAAGGAAAGCCCTTCGTAAACTTTAAATTACTCTAGAAATTTGACCTCTTCTTTTGCATTTATACCAAATTGTTCTGCTGCTTTATTAAATATTTTCATTCTTTCTACCACTCTGCTTCTGTCTCCCCAACTGAATCCCTTAGCTCTTGCATATATTTTCTTTGATCATCATAATGAATGGTCTTGATACTACCAAGCAGAAGGAAGAGATCTGAAGGTTCTAAGCCTGATTGGTTTCATTCTCAGCAGGGCTTTCCTCAATAAATCTGAGAACTTTCTTCACTAATTTCAGCTATTTTTTTCTGCAGGTGTGGCAGCACTGTGATTGCATGGGAGTAAACTCAGATGTAGAACATTACCTCTGTGAACAATGTGATCCAAGGCCTGTGGACAGGGTAAGCAACCTTATGTCAGTATTCTGTAACCTAAAAAGCAAGGGACATGACATATATGACCTTACCTCTTCTTCATCCCCCACTATCCTTTCAAATTCCTGGGCCTCATTTGTATAATGAATATGATAATCATACTTCTCCGTTACTTATCTACAATCCAAATTGTAGGATTTCTTGTTCTAAAATATCTCCAGAAAAAGAAATGCTATCCTTTCCTTCATTTAAGGAAAATACAAAAAGTTCATTTAGTTGCCTCAATACCTCCTTGTATCTACCTCATTTCTTCTTGTTTTCTGTTTTAACAAAAACAGAACAAGTGGCTACCACTCTCTGATATGGCCTTTTGAAACATAGACTATCTTCCAAACTAAATCTATGCTTTAATCTTTCCTCAGAAGTTCATTTTTTCAAAAGTGAGTTTTAAAATTCTCTTAGTCAATCCTTGGTGGATTAATATAATTGAACTAAATGTTTGGTAGGCATAGAATACAAATCTTAGTTTCTTACCTCTCTTTGGTGAAACTTAGTAGGAAGGTAAATTAGAAACCCAGCCTTCACAGTTTGGTTTCCTCCTCTCACCAGGAAGTGCCCATGATACCTCGGCCCCATTATGCCCAACCTGGCTGTGTCTACTTCATCTGTCTACTCCGGGATGACCTGCTGCTACGTCAAGGTACACATGTGGAACTTGGCCCTATCCATTCTATCTGACATTTTCAAATGCTAAAAAACTTTTAATATTTGTGGAGTTGTCCACTTAAACTTTGATAACATTTTTTATAGTTTTTTTCATCTAGTCCACATTTCAAGTCATTCTTACCAATGGAAGAAAACAATTTATCTCCCTTTTAAAATGAAGCAAGATCTCAAATCTGAGAGGCAAAGAAAAGTGTCTAGAAAAAGGAAATAGCTTACTTCATTCCCATGACATGCAATTGATTTTCACCACTATAAAACTATTATTTAGACCGCTTCAGCTCTGAATGATAGCATTCTCAGAACTCTTTCTAGAACTTCCCCTCCTGTCTACTTTAAAATTTATCTATGTTACATTGTCTGAGTATAAGCTCATGTTGAACCCAGGGTGCATGCTATTTAACATAGATGCCTGACAAATAGCAGCAAAAACAAATCAATCAAAAAGAATTTATTTAAGTACTCACTGTGTGTCAAATATTATGCATTACAATGGTGATACTAGAATTAATTTGGGATTGCTAGATAGCTTGTAAGAGGAAGATCTAAATTTGATTCCTAACTCAAATACTCTGTGACCATAAGGAAGTCATTTAACCCTCTTTCAGATTGTTTTTCTTATTTATAAAATAAAGATAATAATAGTACTCGACTCACAGAATTGTTATGAGAATCAAATGAGATACTTAGGTAAAATTTTGGCATTTAGGTGGCACAGTGATTAGAGAGATAGACCTGGAATCAGGACAACTTGAGTTCAAAGCTCACCTCAGACACTTAAAAGTTTCATGACCCTGGATAAGTCACTGAACCTCTATCTTACCTTAGTTTCCTCATCTTTAAAAATGGGAATAATAATAGCACCTACTTCTTTGTATTGGTCTGAGATTAAAATAAGATATTTGTAAAACGTTATACCTACTCTAAAGCACTATATATCCTTACAGTGAGCTTACAATCTAATGGGGGAGAAAGTACATATGGAGATAAATATATCTATGTGTATGTACATATGCAATCTAATTGGGGAGAAAGTATATGTAGATTATATACATCCACATGTATGCAATATTAATATAAAGTGTGTGTGTGTGTGTGTGAGCACTGTCTGTGCTTAAAGAAAACTATCTGGCAATAGTATATTAAATGAATTGTAGTGATGAGAGATTTGAGGCAGTAAAACTGATTAAGAATCTGTTGTAATTATCTAGGGGAGAGGTGATAAAGCCCTGAATTAAAATGACATTTTTGTGTCATATGAAAGAGATGTTATTAGAAATGGAAAGATTGGGCAGCTGATTACATTTGTTAAATAGAGGATAATGCTAAGGTTGTAAACCTGAGACAGTGGAAGAATAATGATATCTTAACCAGAAATAAGACAGTTTGGAAGAGGAGAGGATTTAGAGGAAAAGATAATGAATTTGGATTTAGACATGTTGAGTTTAAGATGTTGAATTTGAAATATCCAATAGACAGTGGTGATACAGGTCTGAAGCTCAAAGGAATTATTGGCCCTGGATGTGTAGATCTGGAAATCAGCTACATAGAGATGATAGCCAAACCTATTGGCATCTATTTAAATTACAAATAAAGAGCATAGAGGAAGAAAAGAAAAGAGGACTTAGCCCACAACCTTATAGAATATCTATAGTTAGATAGTTCACATGATGTGAATTATGAACCAGCAAAGGAGACTGAAAAGGAATGATCAGATAGTTACAGTGCCAAATGCAGAGTGAGAAGAGAGGAAACAGAGGTAATAAATGAGATAATTTTGTCAAGGAGTTTTGACTGAGAAAGGGAAGAGAGACAGTGGTTTGAGAGGATCTATTGAAGTTTTTTTCCCACATCATTTGAAGTATGTATTCTTTGTTTTCTTTTCAGGTGACTGTGTGTACCTGATGCGAGATAGTCGGAGAACCCCTGATGGCCACCCAGTCCGTCAGTCTTATCGATTGTTATCCCATATCAACCGAGAGAAACTTGATATCTTTCGAATTGAGAAGCTTTGGAAGAATGAAAAGTATGTTCATAGGTCCAATTTGTGAACTGTTTCTACATAATAACAAGGCATAGAACTGATTATTTTTATTAGGCTTTTGCTTCAAGCCATCAACCAGACTTTTCTTTCTCTTTCCTCCACATCATTCTCTGCCCCAGAGAGGAGCGGTTTGCCTTTGGTCATCATTATTTTCGTCCCCATGAAACCCACCACTCCCCATCACGTCGATTTTATCACAATGAGCTGTTCCGAGTGCCACTGTATGAAATCATTCCTCTGGAGGCTGTGGTGGGGACCTGTTGCGTATTAGATCTGTACACATATTGTAAAGGTAAGTACTTGAGGTTAGGTTAACAGCTTCCAGGCTCCACCCCTTTCTTGACTCAGATTCTCCCCAACATCCCCCATTAATTTCTTTCTTTATGTCTTCTATAAAGGGTTCTCCAAAGACTTTTAGAAAACTAAAAAACTCTGCTGCTTACTCTTCTTCCTTACCTAGTATTGCTTCTTAAGTATATCTCCACCAAATAGTACTTAAAGAAGCCTGTTCTTTTTGTCTGTTTCTCAGAACATCCTAAAGCTAAAATGAGAATAGGGACATCCCAAGAGGCATAGAATACTGCCCATTTCATACAATTCCATAGAGTTTTGGAGCACTGACATCCATTAGTCATTTTTTAAAAAGGAAACCCACTTCTCAGATTTTACCGCATTTTATTTCTATGATTCTTGTTTTGTAACCCTTTTCCTTCATATTGGCTCCTTTCTGCTACTTTTCCCTAAATAATCACTCTTCCTAGTTCCAAAATATCCTTAACCCTTTATCCCTCATTTATTTTTTTGTGTATTTTGGAATCTAGCTTCTCCTTAGTCCCTATTTGATCTTGGAAATTGCTGAACAATAATGGCTACCTACTTAAAGAGACTGACTGACTGTGCTACCTGTCATCCAAGTGGTGTTTGGGATTAATGAGCAATTTGGAATAAAAGAGGGTGATAGAAATTGAATCTCTGATATGTCTATGATTTCAGGAAGGCCCAAAGGAGTGAAAGAGCAGGATGTATATATCTGTGACTACCGACTTGATAAATCAGCCCACCTGTTCTACAAGATTCATCGGAACCGCTATCCTGTCTGCACCAAACCCTATGCCTTTGACCACTTCCCCAAGAAGCTCACTCCCAAGAGAGATTTCTCAGTAAGCTTACCTCCTTCCCATTATCCTAACTGAGTTTTAGAATAGAAGTTTACACATTGAGTTACAGAGAAGTTAGTTTTCGAACCAGTATGTTATTTGTCTCCTAATTTTAGACCAGGACTGTACTTGTTATCTCAAACAAACAAGAAGCTACAAAATTAATTTCCAACAAGTTTTTTCCAAAAACCTCATCGATATATATTAAATAATTATAATTATATTTACCTTAATATATTTCTGTGTGAGCAATGAGACCATTCTTAAATTATCATAAAATCAAATTGTCATTTTTATCTGAATTCTTGCTGTGCCCATCCTTTTTCACTGGCTAAGAAGCCTCTCTATCGGTGAAAACAAGAGGGAAAATGATCTGATTCCTTAACCCAGTACTAAAAAGGAGCTGGGGTAAAAGAGACAACATAGCAACCAGAAGATACGTGTGCTCAGTTTCAGGAGGATATTGCGGCCCATCAGTAGAAAAGAATAAGAGCTGGTCCCAAAAGTTCCTGTTTTTCAGTCTTGTATTTTAGTGCCTTAGACCATACTTGACTCTTTCTCACATCTCAAGGGTAAGCTGTAAAATAGCTATGCTTAAGGACTGGGCCTGTAGTTACATTGTTATAGGCAACTCCTGTCTAAGAAAACTACTTCTTCCAATGCAAGCTGGCCTCTTCTCTGCAATCTGAATCCTGAGAACTGCCTAAATTGCTGAGAAGTGGGGATTTCAATGGGGTAACACAGCCAATAGGCATTAGAGGTAGAAGTAGAATCCAGATAGCTCTTCTTTAAAGGTAACTCTCTACTAAATCAGGGGTCAGCAAACTACTGCTGCCTGTTTTTTTAGTGTAAAAACCATTCTTAATTCATGGATGGTACAAAAACAGGTTGCAGAGGGCCAGGCCCATAGTTTACCAACCTATACACTAGACCATGCTGTCTTTCAGGAAGACATTAACTCTTTAGGAAATGAAGAGAGCCAAGGCTCTAATCTCACTTTCACCTCAACTTGAATTGGGACCAGTCTTCTCAGTCAGTTTGCCACTTTCTACATGCTTCTCATCTCTTTCTTCTCTTTGCTGCAGCCTCATTATGTCCCAGACAACTACAAGAGGAATGGAGGAAGGTAAGTTACTTAGAAAAGGGAAAAATCCAGATAAATAAACTGAAAATTTAAAAGTGGAATAACAGGACTTACCTCATAAGGGATTGGGATCCTTTGTGAAGGTAGCCCAGCCAATGCTTCAAAGAACAGAATTTAAAACAAAGGAAGTTTCAGAATCAAGTTTTTCTGGAGATGGAAGAAGAAACTGGATTAGAAATCAGAACAAACTTATAATAGTCTCCATATATGCCCATAAACCTTCTCCACTGTCCTTAGTGTACCATTGTGGATGCCATTCATATTGGAGAAAAAGCAGGGTCCTGAAGGACAGAACTTTTCAGTAGCCAGGGGTAAGATTTTTTTTGCCCACAACATGTTGAGAAGATCACAATCCTCTTGTATTCCCTCCTATATACTTCCTTATTTTTATAATATTATATGTGTACATATCTCATCCCTTATAATAGGTTCCATATTCTTTAAGACCAGGAACTATTTCATATTTTACTCTTTTATTTAACTGTGGTGCCTGTTAGAGTGCTTTGTATGTAAATAGTTAATATTTGCTTTTGGTGAATTGTCCAGAAGGAAAGGGATGAGAGTGGAAGTTGAGTAATCTATTAGTCAAGCTTTGTAATCTTTTTGTGTCTTAGGTTTTTCCTCAAGTCAAATGGATATAGTAGTATTTACACTACCTGCCTTATAGGATTGATCAAAATTAAAGTGCTTTTGAAAAATTAAAAGCACAAAACAAATTATCTTTATTGTTGGGTTGTTGATATGATTAAATTGTGTTGAATTGACTTAGGATAGTAGAATGAAATGCCTGCCATTACTCTAGTTTTTTGTTATTTTCTTTAGTGTCTCTAATTTCCTTATGCCTTCTAGGTATGAATTCTTTCCATTTTACAAAGAGGAAACTAAAGTCCAAAGAACATCAGTAAATTACCTAACATTTCAATCAAGTCAGGAGCAAAATTAGGATCAGTTGAGGGGGAGAGGGGGAGAACTGGGTGTCTTATCTCCAAACCCAGTAGAATCTGAGGAGTCCAGGCTCCAACTTTGTTTCATTATTCTCCCTTTGTTTTTCTCCACTATGTTGCTAAGCTTAACTTGAACTTATACATCGTCTCCGTAGATCATCCTGGAAGACAGAACGTTCAAAGCCACCCATCAAAGACCTAGGCCAGGAGGATGATGCCCTACCACTCATTGAAGAAGTACTGGCCAGTCAAGAGCAAGCAGCCAATGAGATGCCCACCCTAGAAGAAACTGATCGGGAGGTAGCACCTGGTGAAACAACTGAGGGTGAAAAGAAAGCTGATGAAAGCAGACAGGAGCCTCAGAGGTCCTGCACACCTGAAGAGAGGAGACACAGCCAACGGGAGCGACTCAACCAGATTCTGCTCAACCTTCTTGAGAAGATCCCTGGGAAGAATGGTAAGAATGATGAAAATTATCCTTTTTAGCTTAAAGTAGACATTAGAAAGGGTCCATAAAAGGGCAGAATAGTTCCTTAAGGAAATCAGCATTGTTTCTTCAAGAAAAAAAAAAAAGACTGAAAATGGCCATTGTGGGATGGACACTGAAAGAAAGTGTCGAGGGGTGGGGGGAGGGGGGAGCGCAGAGAGGGTAGTGGGGAAAGAGAGAGGGACTAACATACTTCCACCAGCAGAATGTCAGAGTGAAGTGAACAGTTATACAGTAAAGATTTTTTGCTACTAGGATAAAAGGTGGGGCAGCAACTAGGTGGTGCAGTGGATAGAGCACCAGGCCTGAAGTCAGGAGGACCTGAGTGCAAATATGGCCTCAGACACTTAACACTTCCTGACTTTTGTGTCTCTGAGTAAGTCACTTAACCCCAATTGCCTCAGCAAAAAAATAAAATAAAATAGAAAAGAATAAAAGGTATTTGGGATAAAAAGGTGGTAAATTAAGGGAATAGTCTTTTACTAAAATCAGGAAATACCAAAAATAGCTTTTATATCATGCCTCTCTGTTTCCTTCAACTCATGGAACGATGGCTGTAGACTTAAGTGCCCTATATAAACCATTGTTAGAAACTAGCTGCCATTTTGTGATTATAATTTGGAGGTAAAACCATACTTACATTCCCCAAGACCTGATAGAGAAAGGCCAGTCTGTCTAGTCTTGGAGAAGTGAACCATATCACTGGAACATGGAGGGAGATGAAAAAAGCTGAGAAGTTTGGAGCAAGAAGGATCTTTGGTAATAATGTCAGCACCTGACTGAGTTCCATGGCTCTCTTTTTAGCCATCGATGTGACATACTTGCTGGAGGAAGGATCAGGAAGAAAGCTTCGAAGACGTACTCTGCTTATCCCAGAGAGCAGCTTCCGAAAGTGACCATTGGAGGCCAGACCTCAAGCTGCTGGGACCCATTGCCAGTCAACCCAACTTCCTGACCCAGCTTCCACTTGAGTGTATTCAGGGATAAGAAGAGGACCCTCCAGGCAGGGGATTAGGGCCATGAAGCTGACATTAGGTACTAAATGGAAAAGATGAAAAGGGAGAGCTGTCCAAGACAGTCTAGTGTAATTTATTTTCCTCTCGACATCCCCATCCAGAGGAGGACTAATGGAGGGTTAGAACAAGGGAATGGTTGCACATTTGAGCCTATTGGCACTTTTGCAGTACCTTCCCTTAGACTTATATTTTCTTATAACTTTCTCTAACCTTATGGGCACTGCCAGGGGGCATCCCTGACTCAAAATCCAGCTGTCCTTATACTCCTAGAGCTCCCACAGGGATCCAGAAAAGACATAGAAGTCAGGGTTTCCTCCCAGCCACAAAAAAAAAAAGTTTCTCTCCCCTCTAACCCCAGCTAGTTCAAAATAAAATATAAGTTGACGGTCTAAACACTTGTAACTACCAATCACCTCCCTATCTCTTACTCTGACTTGTAATAAATATCCTACCCACCCATGGGGTCTTGGCATAAAGAGAGAGCCCCCAAGGGATCAAGGAAGAGGTAGGTCCATCAAGTGTAATTATAATTGTTTTGCCCTTTATTCCTTACAGACTATTTTTTTTCCTAAAGGGAAGGCCAGATCCCGCCAGCACACGTACTGTTTGTTTTGGTGCGCTGTGGTTCTTGTGTGTCTGCTGTGCTGTGCAAATGGATATCCGTTTAAAAAAAAAAAAGGAAAAAAAAAAAGAAATGAAAAAACTCTAATCCTCCCCCATGTCACTACATGAAATGTCAAGCAGTATTCACCTACCAGAGTATTTGTTGTGAGCTGTAGATTATCAACTGAAAACACTACTCTTGTGTTCTTAACTGTACAGTCAAATTATCCATCTCTTAAAGAGACAGTGTGTATTTCTCTGCTCTCAGTCACATCTCTACTTCCCTTTATCATCCTGAATGTCTAAGATGAAGTTGGTTTAGGGGTTCACTACCCACGCATCTCTCTCTCTTCCCATTTTCCTTCTGGCCAGAGGTTACTAGAATACACTTGTCTCTTTAAAAAAAATTTTTTTAAGCTTTGCTTTGTTGTCCTCTCATGACGTACATATGCATATACATTTTAGATGTTCTTATAAGAAAAAAAAGACCGTTTTTAAATGTGCCAAGTTGTATATATACATATATATATACATATATATATATATATATCTGCTGCGTGATTGGTAAGCAATACAATAGTTAACTTGTCCCTATTCCTTTTTTTAAATATTGGACCAATGCAGTCCTAATTGTACATTTCCCCCTTATAATGATATTCTCTCTCTGTCTGTCTTTCTCTCTTCTTCTTCTTCTTCTTTCTTTTTCTCTCTAATTCTTTTAGGTAGACCATTGACTTTCCTCTCCTCCCCATTCCATTGAATCCTTTTTTCTCCTTTCCATGTCAATCTTGAAGAAAAAAATAAAACAAAAGATACAGGGGATACAAAAATCCCCCTCAAGCAGAGAAAAAGCAGAATAAATATTTTATTAAAAAAAAAAAAAGAGAGAAATAAGAAAATAGTTTGGAGTATTTTCTTACTGTAGAGAAGCACTGTACATTACTAAGAGACCTGGGTATAAAATACTCACGTGTGGAGTTGGAAAAATCGCATGTCCAAGCCCATTTGGGTGGTTTCTTTTGGTTTTCGTTGTTGGGGTGGGGGGTTGGGGAGGGATAGTAGGGGAATTTTGGGGGTCTCCTTTTAGTCAAAAGCAGGAAAGTGACAAGAAAGAGAAAATATAATTCATTGTCTCCTTTAATGGTGTTAAACACTTAAAAAAAAACACAAAAGAAAAAAAAACTTTGTAAAATGCAAAACAGAAGCAAAAGACACTACGCTCTGTCATTTTATCTTTCTTTTGTTGAAAGACTAAAAACCGAAACGTTTTTTAGACAATCAAATGTTAGGTAAGTGCAAAAACTTGTTTTTTCTTACTGGTGTAGAAATTAATGCCTTTTTTTATTTTTCGGTTATTTTATAATAACGGAAATAAAAAGAACCCCCAACTGTTGGGTGGGTTTTGGTGTTTGAAACACGGGGCGAAGCACTACATTACTGCAAATAGATACGGATTTAGTCTGCATGTTTGTAGGCTGTGTGATTGCTGAAAATATAAATGCTGCTAATATATTTCCTTTTTACAAAAGCATATCTAAATAGATGATTGTTTTGATGTTAATCTTTGTAAATTATGTATTACCAATTTTAACATTGGATGTAATTGCATAAAAAGCTTGCATCTCAATCCTTGAAAGTCTAGTATTAAATGGAAAACTTTTCCTAACTGGAGTGGTGAGCTTTCCATTTTTTTTTTTTTCTCTTTTTCCCTTCCGTCTGTTGCCAAGGAAGGCCGGAAGGGATTTCTAATTTCTAATCCAGCTCAGAGCCTGTGTACCTCTTATCCCCACCTTCCAACTTGGGGGGAGGGGAACCTGTCGATGTAAAAGACCAGAAATATGAAAATTCTCTGGATTTCCCCCCCCCCCCCATTTCTACCTCTGCTACTACAAGAAAATGTTCATATGAATGACAACTTTTGGAATAGATATGGGATAGAACCCCAGAAAAGACCTCTGAAGCCATAAAAAACTTGACCTCTAGAGACTTTTGATAAGTAAGATTGCAATTATGCCCAGGCTAGTCATAGAACTGGTGCTTAAATAATGTTTCTCTTTATTTCATCGATTCATCTCAGTGAGTGTTTTCCTTCAAAGACCTATGTAAATGTGGCTGCTGTTAAGTCTAGTCATAAGAATGCTGGATCCAAAAGGTTCAAATCCTATCACTTTTTTGTTAGGATTTAAGCAAGTCATAGAGTTCCCTGATTTTCACACCACTAAGAGAACTTATGGTCTTTAGCTTGACACAATCAGGATTTTCTCAGCAGTAAAGGAAACAAGGCAATTACTTCAGATCATCAAGGAAAAGGACTGGTAGAAGAGAAAGTGATAGGGACCCTGAGAGAAAAACAGTGAATTCTTAAAATTTGGTAGTTGAGAAAAAAACAACTTGCCATCATTGAATTAAAGAATAAATGTTAGCTTTTGGGAGGGGCTTCAGAGACTATCTAATCCACTAGTTACCTAAATAGGAATCTTCCCCATTATAATTATTCCTTCAGTGGTGGCCCATTCATTCCACTTTGATCATTAGATCTGAATTTCAAATCAACTTCTTTGCTACTCCCATATAGAGAATAATAGTAATATATAACTCTCATTCCATTTTAGAAAGAAATATTAGAAAAATGACAATATTCATTTAGACTTCAGATAAGAGAAATAAATTTGTTGATACAGTCAAATGTGGGGAGGGGGGCTGGTTTTAGAAGAATAAAAGCACCAAATCCTAATAACTGATTTTGTACCCTGGACTTTTAGAAGTCCAGCAAAATTATTTATGATGCCATGGCTTTGAGTCCCTAAAAAGAAAGCTAGTAATAGAGATAGGAGGCTATCAAAAAATCTGGTGCTTGAATTCACTTGGACTTTCGAGTGAAAAATAAGTAAAAATAACTCAACTTCTTTCCATTGAGTTCAGATTTATATATGTTTTATACACACACACACACACATATATATATATATATATATATATATATATATATATTTTTTTTTTAAGAGCTAGGAACACATAATCTGTCAACAAGCATTTATGCATTTATTGAATGTACCAGGCACAGAGAGGCAAAAACAAATATTTAAAAAGGAGCTAGATCCTATAAAACTAGCATCTGAAAGGCTAACCTTCATAATGGACTTAGTGAAAAATGTTAACAAAAGGAGGATATTATTGTAAGTCAACTTAGAATAAGAAGATAACAGGGAGAGAAATGCCTTGTTTGGAACAGATAGTTTAACATTAACAGATGTTTGCTTCCACCCTTTTTATCAAAGATCGTCAAACCAGAAAATGTAAAACAAATGTGGTTAAGGGAATTGAAGGAGACTTATTAGCTGCCTTTCAAGCCTCCTGCTCCAGATGAACTAACTACAAAGTTCATGAACTGCAAATGTGATCAATATGTTAACAGCAGCTAATGATCTTTGAGGAACAGTAGATGCTGAAAAACAACTAATTAGGTAAATGCCCCATTGGAAAATATTTCAAATGAGGAAAGAGGGAACAGATCCCAGAAACAAATAAGTAAATGATGTCTGTCAATCCCCCACAAAATTATAGAATAGATTTATAAACAGAAAACTGACTATGGGAGCCAGATTTCATTCATTTGAAAAATTATACAGACAAAATTCATTAATTTTTTTTTAAGGCTGTAAATCTCATACTTATTCCAGTGCAGTGCCATCAGGGCAAAATATTTTTAAATGCTTTTTTCCCATATGACATAAGGCTGATTTCAATCATCTTTTACATTGTGAGAACTTAATACACATTTGTTGAACTTAAATGTATATGAGTCTAAATGCATGTTCCCTCCAAATGTTAGATTAACCCATCCATACCTTTCCATCCTTTGGAATTGACTAATCTCCCTATTAAAGTTCATCCTTGGGAGTAATGCTAGAGGTCTTCCTCATTTCCTCTTGACATTAGAATAATACTAGTGGAAGACTGCCATCATCTGTCATCCCACTTCTTTGTTCCATGGCCAGTTTAACCCTTATTATCATACATTTGCTTCCTGGTGATAGATTTTGGTTATGTGGTACAGCCTGCTCAGCACTAGCTATGTGATAAGTGATACTCTGTTCTTTGGAATCTTCAGAGATCATTGTGTTCTCTCTGTATAGCTGTTTAAAGATTCATATATAATATGTAACTCAGAAGAGATTTTAAGAGATTATCTAATCCTAAACTACTAATTTTCAGATGCATAAACAGAGAAAAGTAACTTGCCCAAAGTAACTAACCCAGTAAGTGCTGGGGCTACAGCTTGATCCCTGATCTCTTCACCACCATATGTTATCTTTTTTTTTTAATTCACAAAAATCTATTTTCCCTCCTCAACTACCACCATCACCCCCCAAAAGAAAAGGAAAAGCTCTGTTAACATGCATAGAAAAGCAAAATAAACTGACATTGATTACATCTGGAAAAAAAAAAAAGTCTCATTCTACTATTATCCTGAAGTCACACCACTGACCCAGGTGAAGAGGGAGACTCCAAGTCTCTTGGAATCAGGGTTATGTCCAGTTTCAGGCCAGAGATGAGGTCACAGCTGTGATCTGAGTTTTGACTGTCCCATGCACTGGAAGTCCTGACCAATCGCTTTCCTCCTGCCAGCTGGACAAGAGCTCTAACTCAAGCCCTGGAACCACCAGGTAGCAGCAGCTGGCCAGCTGACAACACCTGTTCTCTCCAGACTCCAAACAGTCTTGCGCCTTTCGCATTCCTGGAGATATGTGAATCACAGATGTGGGAACACTGCTTCAAACCATATCCAGCTTGTACCTTCAGCAGGCCCCTGTGGACCAGAGCTGGTGGGAAGTTATTGCCAAGAGGTAACTTCTTCATGCAGAGCCAAGCACCAGGGTTCAGACAGAACCCAGTTCTGCCCCAGGGCACCACACTCCTTTCTTCCCTCAGTCTCTGCTTTCTCAGGTGTCTTCCAGGTTACCGCTGGGTTGGCATCATTTCACTTATATTGTAAGTTGGAAGCTCTAGTAGAGGTTTAGAAATAAGTGCCTTCTCTCCCCTACCCTGCAATGATTCCCTTAGTAAACTCCTTTGAAAATTCCAGAGCAAGTTGCCCACCCAGACCCCAGGAGACTGATCCTTCCTTGGATTCTCCTTGAAAATTCCCTTGGCCTACATTCATATCCCTCTGGCACCTGACAGCACAGACCAACAAAGGTGCCAAGGATGGTAATGGCATCGGTATGTGGCCAAAAGTGTTGGAAGAAGCCTAAAAAGGAAAAATGAAGCATAAAATAAAATAAATGGAAGTGATGGATAGATGGAAAAGCCTAACACAGAAAAGATGAAGTAGAAAAAATGAACAATTTCCAATACATAAGATTTTAAAGCTTGTGCCGGCATGAAAATAAGTGGTACAATGATGCTAGGAGTGTTGGGCTTGTGGTTAGGGAGACCCTGAGTTCAATTTTTTTTTTTAGTTTATTAGTTTTTAATATTTATGTTTATGAGATCTTGGTTTCCATTTTTTATAAGGCCCTCCTCTCCTATCCTCTCAAGAGAGCAATCTGATGTGGATGTACATGTACATGTACAATTAATATTAAACATTTCCATATTTTACATATTGTAAAAGAAGAATCTGAACAAAAGCAAAAACACATGAAAAGAAATTTAAAAAGGGGGAAATAGTATGCTCCAATCTGTATTCAGATTCATAGTTTAGTGGATGTAGATAGCATTTTCAATCATGAGTCTTTTGGAACTGTCTTACATCACTATATGCCTGTGAAGAACAAAATCTTATCAGAGTTGATCATCTGTACGATGTTTTGGTTCTCCTCACTTTATTCAGTATCAGTTCTTGTCTCTCCATATTTTTCTGAAATTCCCCTGCTCATCATATAACAATAGTTTTCCATAGTCATCTACCACAATTTGTCCAGCTATTCCTCAATTTATGGGGAATTTCCAATTCTTTGCCACCTCAAAGAGAGCTGCTATAAATGTTTTTGTATATATGGGTTCCTTTCCAGTTTTTATGTTCTTTCTAGGATTGAGACCTAGTAATGGTATTGCTGGATCAAAAGGCATGCAGAGTTTTATAGCCCTTTGGACATAGTTCCAAATTGCTCTTTAGCAACTCTACTAACAGTGCATCAATGTTTCAGTTTTTCCACATCCTCTCTTAACATTTATCATTTTCCCTTTTCTCCCATATTAGTTAATCTCATAGATATGAGATGATATCTCAGAATTCTTTAATTTACATTTCTCTAGTCAATAGTAATTTGAAGCATTTTTTCATATGACTAGATGGCTTAAATTTCTTCATCTAAAAACTGCCTCATGTTCTTTGATCATTTATCAATTAAGGAATGACTTGCATTCTTAAAAATTTGAGTCAGTTCTCTCTCTATATATATATATATTTGAAAAATGAGACCATCAGAAACACTGGTTGCAAAAATTGTTTCTCAGCTCTCTGCTTTCCTTCTAATCTTGATTGTATTGGCTTTGTGAAAAAACTTTTAAATTTAATGTAATCGAGATTATCTTACATTTCATAATGTTCACTATTTCATTTGGTCATAAGTTTTCCCCTTCTCTATAGAAAGTATTCCTTGCTCTCCTAACTTGCTTTATGGTATTATTCTTTATGTATATATCATGTACCCATTTTGATCTTAACTTGGTATATGGTGTGAGATGTCAGTCAATGTCTAGTTTCTGCCATACTGTTTTCTAACTTTCCCAGAAGCTGAAGTCTTTGGTTTATCAAACATTCGATTCCTATGGTTATTATCTACTGTGTCTTGTGTACCTAACCTATTTCACAGATCCCCCACTCTATTTCTTTAATGATTACCACTTTATAATATAGTTTTAAATTTGGTATGACTAGGCCCTCTTCCTTTGCATTTTTTCATTACTTTTTTTGATTCTTGAATTTTTGTTCTTCCAGATCATTATATCAACAATTATTTTTCTAGCTCTACAAAATAAAGTTTGATTGACATGGCACTGAATAAGTAACTTAATTTAGATGGAATTGTCATTTTTATTATATTAGCTCAGCCTACCCATGGCAATTTATATTTTTTCAGTTATTTAGATCTGACTTGTGTGAAAAGTGTTTTGTAATTGTGATCATGTAGTCTCTGGGTTTGTCTTGGCAGGATGACTCCCAAATACTTTATGTTGCCTACAATTATTTTAAATGGAAATTTTCTTTCTATCTCTTGCTGCTGCTGATTTATGTGGGTTTATTTTATATTTTCTAACTTTGCTAAAATTATTTCAAGTAGTTTTTAGTTTATTCTCCAAGCATACTATCATATTTATTATCTGCACACAATGATAGTTTTATCTCTTTATTGCCTGTTCTAATTCCTTTGATTTCTTTTTCTTCTCTTATTGCTAAAGCTAACATTGCTAGTACTATATTGAATAACAGTAGTGATAATGGGCATCCTTGTAATGTTCTTGTTTTGATTTTCCTGGGGGTCTCTGGGAGCAGCCTTCGTTTCAGTCAGAGTAATTACCAGAAGAGCAGCCAGGTGTTAAAGTCCAGATTCTTCATTATCTTCTTCCTGGGGCTGGGCACCTTTCTGGAGAGCCTTTCAGACTGACCTTGGTCTCAGTGGAGAAATGCAGGAGAGCCTGCCACCAGGAGCCTGATCGAATGTGAAAATGAATTTCTCTCCTCTTCCCTCTGAGAGCTTAATTAGCTCCTGCCTCCAGTTCTCTTGTCTTCTCTGCCTCTGAATCTGACTGAGTTTTGTCCAAGCTTATATGCTCTCATCACAGGTGTGAATCTTGTGGAACTATATTAAGTACTAAGTATATGTACTGAACTAGAGAACTATTAAGCGCCATTCTAAACTAGATAACAATTGTCTTTATCTGGCCCATAATACATCCTTGCTTAGCCCCTGTTCTTATTGGAAAAGCTTCTAGTTTATCCCCATTACAGATAATGTTTGCTGATGGTTTTAGATAGATACTATTTATTATTTTAAGGAAAACTCCATTTATTCCTGTGTCCTAGATGTTAAAAACATCTAGTGTTTTTAATTGGAATGGATGTTGTATTTTGTCAGAGACTTTTTTTTTTTTTGCATCTATTAAATTAATCATATGATAACTGTTTTTTTTATTGATATAGTTCATTATGCTGATACTTTCATTCCTGGTATAAATCCTTTCCACCTTTTCATTCCTGGTATAAATCCTATCTAGTTAATATAGTGTAACATAGTGTATCTTGGTGATAAATCTCTGTGATCTCTATGCTAACATTTCATTTTAAATTCTTGCATTAATATTCATTAAGAAGATTGGTCTGAAATTTTCTGCCTGGTTTGGCCCTTCCTGGTGTCAGCACCATATATTTGTGTCATTAAAAGAATTTGGTAGGATTACACCTTTTTTTTTTTTTTTTTCAAATAATTTATATAGCATATAGTATATGGAATTAATTATTCTTTAAATGTTTGGTGAATTCACTTATGAATTCTCCTGGTCCTGAAAAATTTTTCTTAGTTCATTAATGGCTTGTTCTATTTCTTTTTTCTAGAATGGGATTAAGTATTTTATTTCTTCTGATAATCTAGGCAATTAATATTTTTGTAAATATTCATCCATTTCACATAGATTGTGAGATTTATTGGCATACAACTGAGCAAAATAGCCCCTAGCTAATTAATTTTCTCTTCATTGGTGAATTCAGTCTTTTAATTTTTGATATTGATAATTTGGTTTTTTTTTAATCAAATCAAAGGTTTATCTATTTTATTGGGTTTTTTTTCTTTCATAAACCAGGTCTTAGTTTTATTTATTAGTTCAGTAGTTTCTTAAGTTTCATTTTTATTAATCTTTCCTTTGATTTTCAGAATTTCTAATTTGGCATTTAATTGGGGATTTTTATCTTTTAATGGCCCATTAGTGCACATAATTTTTATTGCTCATGATCTGAAAAGGATGCATTTAATATTTCTGCCTTGAGTTGTACAGTTCACTTGAAAATGAGGTTTTAGAGATATTTGTTCTCCCATCCCTTCCTACATGTTCATATACACTTTATTGAATTCAGTCCTATGATATAAAATAGTGAGTTCCCCCTCTTCCTTCCTTCTTCTCCGCTCCAACATATTTCTTTTCCATTTCCTTCTCCTAAGACTATCATAAACAAAACAACACCATCCCTAATCCCTCTTTCTGTCTTAGGCTTTGTTTTTCTATCCTTTGAAAACATCAGGATTCTGTAAAATACTTGATTATTCTTTTAGAATATAAGTGGGGCAACAGCATGGCTCAGAGAATAGCATACCAGCCCAGTAGTCAAGAGGACCTAAATTCAAATCCAGCTCAGATACTTGACACTCACTATGTGACCCTCGGCAACTCATTTAACCCTAATTGTCTTATAGGGAGAAAAAGAATGTAAGCAGATCATTGTCTCATAGTCTCTTCCAGTTGATCAGATAATTGTGTCTATATTTCAAAGTGTTGATTCATGCTGGCTTTTTCATCAGTAATTCTTGAAAAATTCTATGATTCATTAAAGGTTCCTTTTTTGTTATAGGGTTATACTCCACTTTACCAGACATCTAATTTTTGACTCTAAGCCTTTATCTTTGACCTTTTGGAATATTCTATCCCAAGCTTTCCTTAGAGACATAGAAGCCAAATCTTATGTGAATCTGCCTGTCTCCTTGGTACTTGAAGTCTTTTTTTTTTCTGGTTATTTATACTATTTTTCTTTAACCTGGATATTATGGATTTGAGGGATGATGTTTGTGGGAGTTTTCATTTTGGGATTTTATTTCCTATGATGACTATTGGATTCTTTCTATTCTCACTTTGCTTACCAGTTTTCAAAGGTCTAACCAGTTTTTATTCTTAATTTCATCAAATATGATATGTAGGCTTTTGATGGTGGTCAAGGTTTTGAATTAATCCAGTGATTCTTGAGCAGTAGATAGAGTATGTAGCCTAGAGTCAGGAAGATTTATCTTACTAAGGTCAAATCTGGCCTCAGACACTTACTATGCGACTCTGGACAAGTTCTTTAACTTTGTTTGCCTTAGTTTCCTCATCTATAAAATGAGGTAGAGAAGGAATTGGCAAATAATTCCAGTAATTTTGCCACTTTTGCAAATGGAGTCACAGTCAGACACAGCTGAAAAACTACAACAAAAAAATGATTTTTACATTATCCCTCATTGGCATATGTTTTAAGCCAGTTATTCTTGATTCGAGATACTTTATATTTTCTTCTTTTTTCACTTTTTTAGTTTTGTTCCATTGCTTCTTGTTGACTTGTATAATCATTTCTTTCTGACCCATTCTAATTTTCAAGAAGTATTTTTACTTGAGTAAGATCTTAAAACTTTTTCTCCTGAAATTATGAGGGAACTTTGCCCTCAGTTTCTAAGAAATCTGGACAGTTATCATGTTTTTGAAATACAATTTTTTGGAATATGATATTCAGGTTGAGGGAGAGGGAGCAATGCTGCCTATGATTATCAGGTAGTCCACTAATTCTAAGATTCTCTCTCCTTTGCCTGTTTTCCAAGTCAGTTGTTTTTGAGAGTATGCATTTCATATTTTCTTGTTTTTTAAATTTTGCTTTAATATTTCTTGTTGTCTCATAGAGTTGTTGTTTTGTTTGTCTCATTCTTTGTTTCAAGCAGTGCTATTCTTGTATGAGCCTTATTCCCTCTATTCCAAACTGTTAATTCTTTTTGCCATAATTTCTCCCCTAATTATCGTTTCCTTTAATTAGTGTTTTATATCTTTTATTTCATTCAGTACTCTCCTAGTTTTTGTGTCCATTCTTTATTTTTCTCTGAAGCTCCATTTGAACTGAATCCTAGAGTGGCTTGGATGAAAGCTGTACTTGTCTGGTCCTGTGTCCTACTGAATCTGGGTCTCCATGGCCAACCTACTTTTGGCACTACTCTGGCCCTATCTCCTGCTTTGAAATATTCACATGGCCTCCCACCTGCCCAGGCTTGTCTGTGCTCAGAATTTACACAGGACTCTAGCCCTTGTTTGCCATCCAGGAATGGATGTAGGAGTTTGTAACACATTGCCTTGTTCTTCTAGCATATTTTTCTTAACTAGGATATCTCTGATGAAGCTAAGCTCTAGTCCTAGTATGCCATCATCTTTGTTTAATTCCTTTGCATACTGCCTTTATGCTTAAATCCAATTCCCACTTGCCAGTACATTGCCTATTTAACCTCGGTTCCAGAGGACATTGGTGAATTCGTAGTAGCTAAATTCTAAGGTTTCATCTTTTTGGTTCCTATACAATATCCCTACCACATTCTCAGCTTTCCCTCCTCGAAACCAGAATAAATGGGATTAGCTTGTTAGAGAAAGTCATGACCTCTAAATATTCAGAATGAATCATATATATTTGGATGTTGCCAATATGGAAATTTGTTTTGCCTGACTGTACTTATTATAAGGGTTTTGTTTTTCTTTTTTTCCCCCACAATAATGAGGATGGGAAAAAAGAGAAACTAAATGTTTGTTAATAGAAAAAATATTTCTTTTAAAGCCATATCCATGAGTCACAGGGTCAGGCAAAACTCTTCAGGATTTAAAGAGGGGAATGCTAGGCTAGGAACAGCAGTCATCTCTAGCATCTATTGCATTAGTTATCCTCAACTTGTCCTTCACTGTGCAAAGTAATATTTTTCCCCCCTTGAGGGTCACACAGCCAGAAAGTGTTAAGTATCTGAGGTCAGATTTGAACTTGGGTCCTCCTGACTTCAGGGCAAATGCTCTAACCACTACTCCACCTAGCTGCCCCTACATGTACTTTTGATCCCATTTCTTCCCATCTTTTCCAGTAGATTACCCTGCTCTTACACATATCAAATATATCTATTTCTGTCTCTTTCTGAATGCCTCTATTTGTCATCTTACTCTCCTCCTCCTTCTCTCTTGCCTCTCTGTCTCTCCTGTCTCTCCTACTTCTGTCTTTCCCTTCCCTATTTCTGTCCTTCTCTCATTTTCATTCTCTCCATATCTACTTATTCTTGCTCTGCTACATACAAATATGCCCATCATGAAAATACCCTTACTCAACTCATTCATCCCCTTAAGCTGTCGTTCTATACCTTTTCTCTCCTTTCAAGCCAAACTCCCTTAGATAAGGCTTCCTACAATCATTGTCTTCACTTCTCAGTCTTTTTCACTTTATCACTCACTCTTCTTACTTTATCAATCAAGCAAAACTATCCTCTCCAAAGTTAGCAATATTTCTCAATTGTCAGATATGATGACCTTTCCTCAAACTTCAAACATCCATCTCTGTCTGCAACATTTGATTCTGTTAGCCACCTTCCAGTCCTGGATACTTACTTTCTCACCTCAGTTTTTGTGACACTACTCTTTTGGTTCTCCTTCTATCTATGTGATAGGTAGTTCCAGTCTCCTTTACAAAATAATTACCCAAATCCTAGTCTCCTAACATTGGTCATATCCCAAGATGTCATTATAGGCCCAATACACTTCTCTTTCTACATTCTTTCACTTGGCGATCTCATCAACCCATTTGGGTTTTATTTTCATTTCAATGCAGATGGACTTCCAGATCTATATGTCCAGCTTTACTCACTTTTATAATGTTCAGTCCCACATCACCAGTCAGTTAGTTATGTATTTTTTTTAATAAAAGCTTTTTATTTTCAAAACAGAGGCAAAAATAATTTTCAACATTTAACCTTTCAAAACTAATCCAATATATGTTAAACATGTACAATTCTTCTATATATATTTCCTCAATTATCTTGCTGCACAAGAAAAATCATCAAAAAAGAAAAAATAAAATACAAGCAAACAACAACAAAAGAGATAAAAATACTATGTTGTAATCCACATTCAGTTCCCACAGTCCTCTCTCGGGATATAGATGGCTCTGTCCATCACAAGTCTATTGGAATTGGCCTGAATTACCTCATTGTTGAAAAGAACCTAGTCCTGATTACCGTATAATCTTGTTGCTGTGTGCTCTTGGTTCTGCTCATTTCACTCAGCATCAGTTCATGTAAGTGTTTCCACACTTCTCTGAAATCATTCTGCTGGTTGTTTTCTTATAGAACAAAAATATTCCATAACATTCAGGTACCATAATTTATGTTATGGTACATACCACCATATATATATATATATATATATATATATATATATATATATATATATATATACCAAATATCCCCCAACTGATGGACATCCACTCAGCTTCCAGCTCCTTACTACTACAAAAAGAGCTGCCACAAACATTTTTGCACATGTGGGTCCTTTAATCTTTTTTATGATCTCCCTGGGACACAGGCCCAGTAGAAACACTGCTGATGTTTCAAAGAGTATACACATTTTTAGCCCTTTGAGCATTGCTCCAAATTGCTCTCCAGAATGGTTGGATTTGTTCACAATTCCACCAACAATGTATCAGTGTCCCAGTTTTCCCACATCCCTTCCACCATTCATCTTTATCTTTTCCTGTTATCTTAGCCAAACTGACAGGTGTGTAGTGGCACCTCAGATCAACAAGTATTAAGCATCTACTGTGTTCTAGGAATGGTTCTAGGTACTAGGAATACACAGACCAAAGTAAAGTCTTTACCCTCAAGAAACTTGTATTCTGTTGGAAAAGTATCAAGAACTGAGGACTAGACATTTTAAACTAAACATCCTATAAACAATCCCAGATCTGGGCAGCTAGATGACACAGTGGATAGAGCACTGGCCCCGGAGTCAGGAGGACCTGAGTTCAAAACCAGCCTCGGACACTTAACACTTCCTGGCTATGTGACCCTGGGCAAGTCACTTAGCTTCACACGCACAAAAAAAGAACATCACATTAACTAACATGTCCAAAACATGTTCAGTATGAATCAGAAGTTTGATATGATAGCCAATATGAGCGAGAGCTACATTAAGAGAGCCATAGCTTCCAAAAATAAGATGATGAGAATCCCACTATTTTTGGTCAGACATCTAGACTTTTGTCTTCAGCTCCAGGCACCAAATTTTATGGAGAACATTGATAACTGAAGAATATACAAAGGAGGTTAATCAGAATAGTGAAGGGCCTCGAGTCTATGCCATATGATGAGGGAAGAAATGAACTGGATATTTTTAGCTTAGCGAAAACTCAATAGGAACACAACAGTTGTCTTCAAGGCTTGAAAGGCTTTTACCTGGAAGAAAAATAGACTTATTGTTTGGCTCCAAAGGGCAGAGTTGTAAAAAGTCAAATTTCAGTATGATATAAAGCTTTACAATTAGAGAAGACCTCTCTGAAAATGGAAACAGCAGCCTCTAAAAGTTGTGGTGTTCCTCTTTAGTGGTCCTAACCGATTATATCTATTCTATTCTAAAAGAACCTGGAAAACCAGATTGTTTTGGTAAGAAATCTATTCATGTGGTAAACTAGATGGCCTTCCAAATCTCAAATTCTGTGAAAAAGGTGGAGCTGAAATTTACAAAGATTTCATTGATAAAATTAGGGGGGAAAAGACTTTCAAAAGGCTAGATATTATAGTTCTTGCATAACACTTAGATAAGATATGGGCTACCCATTCATTGTCTGGGATGGCTAATTCACTTCAACCTGCACTCTCATAGGCAGATCTGTATTCCCAAGAAAAAAACATTGGCAATAGATACAATTCCTTTTTTTTATTATTATTTCTGAATAGCATTTTATTTTTCCAATTACATAGTTTTCAACATTCATTTTTGTAAAATTTTGATTTTCCAAATTTTTTCTTCTCCAAGATATAGATTATATTTGTACAACTATTTTAAACATATTTCCATATTAGTATGTTGTGAATGAAAAATAACAAAAGGGAAAAATCATGAAGAAAGAAAAAAAAAAAAAGGTGAAAATAGTATGCTTCAGAGAGGCAGAGCCAAGATGGCAAAGTAAAGGCAGGAGGAATTCACCAAGCTCCAAATCATTCTAAATTCCTTTAAATAATTACTAAATAATTAACAAATTTTAAAGCATCAAAAGCCACAAAAAGACAATTTTTCATCCAAAGACAATTTGGGTCAGCAGGAAAGATCTGGGACACCAAAGTGGAAGTCCAGCCCTGGCCCCAGAGCCAGCAAATCTGGAATGGGCTTTGGGCCTCTAAAATCAGTGGCAATAACTGGTGGTTTCTAGACCTCCAGCCCAGAGAGACCAAAAATGACTTGGAAAGTCAGCAGGAAAGTTTATAGGTAGAGTGGGAGGGCTTACCAGGAGCCAGAGTGGGTGGTGGTGGTGGCAGCTTGCAGTCTGGAAGGCCTCAGCTCACAGGAAGTCTACTAGCACTGAGGAAAGATTCTGTGCTTTAGCACATTAAACCTTATAGCCCAGTGGAGGGGGAATACTCTTCACAGTTCCAGGGCAGAAAAGAGTGCTTGTAGTCAGATTCCTAGAAGGATCTCAGAAAACTGTAGGTCAGTGCATCTTCCACCCTGGAAATACTTCCTTATTTTAACAAAGAATTAAAAGCTGAATAATAGGAATGGGAAATGAATAAACAAAAAAAGATTCTGACCATAGAAAGTTACTATGGAGACAAGAAATATCAAAACACATACTCAGAAGAAGATAACTAAGTCAAAACTTTTACATCCAAAGCCTCCAAGAAAAATAAGAATTAGTTTCAGGCCATAGGGGAACTCAAAGGGGATTTTGAAAATCGAGAGAGAAGAAAAAATGTTAAGTTGAGAGTGGTGCAGAAGGAAATAGAAAAAGCTAATGAGAAGAATACCTTAAAAAGCAAAATTGACCAAATGGATGAGGTACAAAAACTCACTGAGGAAAATAAATCCTTGAAAATTTGAATTGAGCAAATGGAAGCAAATGATTTTATGAGACATCAAACAATAAAACAAAACCAAAAGAAAAAAAAGGAAAACTGTGAAATACATCATTGGGGAAAGAAAAAAAAAAAACTGACCTAGAAAATTGATCCAGGAGAGGTCATTTAAAAATTATTGCTCTACATGAAAACCATGATCAATATAAAAGCTTAGACAGCTTTCAAGAAATTATCAAGGAAAATTGCCCTAATATTCTAGAACCAGAAGATAGAATAGAAATTGAAAGAATCTATCAATCACCTCCTGGAAGAGATACCAAAATAAAAACTCTTAGGAATATTATAGCCAATTTCCAGAACTCCCAGGTCAGGGAGAAAATATCACAAGCATCTAGAAAGAAACAATTTAAGAAGTATAGTGGAGCCACAGATAGGATAACACAAGATTTATCAGTTTCTACATTAAAGGATTGAAGGGCTTGGAATATAATATTCTGGAGAGCATTGGAGCTAGATTACAACCAAGAATCACCTAACTAGCAAAACTGAGTGAATTAGTGAATTCAGAGAAACAGGACTGAAGATTCAAGATGAAAAGACAAAAGCTGATTAGAAAATCTTATTTTTAAATACAGGACTCAGAAGAAGCATAAGGATGTAATCAGAATAGGAATCTTATAAGGGACTTTGAAGCTTTGTCTGTTTACATTCCTACATAGAAGGATGATACTCATAAGAACTTTCTTATTATTATGGCAATTAGAAGGAGTACATATACACAGAGGGCACAGTTTGAGGTGAATATGAAGAGATAATATCTAAAAAAATAAAATTAAGGGATGAGAGAGGAATGAATTGGAAAAATGGGAAAGGAAGAGGTTGAATGATATAAATTACCTGCCATAAAAGGAGCAAGGAAAAAACGTTTACAATGAAGGAGGAAAAGGGGAAGGGGAAAGGGAAAGGGAATGAGTGACCCTTACTCTTGGCAGAATTGACAGGAAGAGGAAATAGCATTCACATTCAATATGAGTATAGAAATCTATCTTGCCTGAGAAGAGGATAGGGGAAGGGAGCAGGGTGACAGAAAAGAAGGCATCTGGGGTAAGGGGATGGTCAGTAACAAAACAAACAAAAACCCTTTTGAGGAGGGTTAGAGTGAAAGGAGAAAGAGAATAAACAGGGCAAAGATATAGTTAGCAATAGTAACTGGGAAAAGAATTTTGAAGCAAGTTTCTCTGAAGGCCTCATTTCTCAAATGTATAGGGAACCGAGTCAATTTTTTAAAAAGCCATATCCCTTTGATAAAAGATCAAAAGATATGCACTATGCCCAAAAGGCTATAAAATCACGCATATCCTTTGACCTAACAATATCACTACTAGGGATAAATCCCCCAATTTTTTTTTAAAGCATCTATATGGATCAAAATACAGCAGCTTTCAGGATAAAGATTTGGAAATTGAGAGGATGGCCATCAATTGAGGAATGACTGACTAAACTGCAGTATATAATTATGATGCAATTTTAGTGTTCTATGGGAAATGATGAGCAGGATGCTCTCAGAAAAACCCTAGAAAATCCTCCATGAATTCAAGCAAAGTAAAATGTGCTGTACACAAAGTAATAGCAACAGCAGTGGGATGATCAGATGTGAATGACTGCTGTTCTCAGCAATACAATGATCCAAGACCACTCTGAAGAACTAATGATGAAAAATGCCATTCACACCCAGAGAAAGAATTGATTGTGTCCCAATACAGATTGAGGCACACACTTTTTCTTCACTTTATTTTTCTTTAGGGTTTTTTTTTTTTGAGGGGAAGGAGGAATCTATGTTTTCTTTCACAACATAACTAATGGAAACATTTTTCATAACTTCGTGTTTTCTTAATGGAGTTGGGGGCAATAAATGTAAAAAAATTACATGTAATGGGAACATTTTTAAAATTTTATGAAAAAAAGAAGAATATGCTTCAATCTCCATAGTTCTCTGTCTAGAGAAGCACTCTCCATCCCAAGTCTATTACGGTACAATTCCCTCTCTAAAGCCACGTAGGTGGCAAATAGTTGCGAGGGGACAGATGACTTCCACTGAGGCTCCCGAGCCCCAGCAATACGTCACACTTAATCCCAGTGACGACATCGCTAACGCTGAAACTTAAACACACTTAAGGCAAAAACAAGGTACGGGTGCTCGCCTACGGCCACTGCGGGGATGAAGTAGCGCAAACGCCTTAACTCCCATCACTACCCGGGGAACGCCCGGAGGAGAGGGGCCCCTCTCGCCTCCGGGCCTGCGTGTTCTCGGACTGCATTATGGGCACCGTTTCTCGGCCAAGAGCCCCCTCCCCGAGCCTTACCGCTCCCCCGCTCCTCTAAAGCTGCTGACGCGGGGAGAAGCTTGGCAGAAGCCCCTGCAAAGGACTCTGGGGCGGCGGTCCCGGCTCCCGGAGAGGCGGGGCCCTCAGGGCGGAGAATTAGCAAGCGGCCCTGCGGGCTTTGGGGGCGGGGCCGGAAGCTCCGCCCCCAGCGGGAGAAGAGAGGCTCCGCGGCGGGGAGAGTCGTGGCCACTATCCGCATGCAGGCAGGGGCGCACATCTTCCTTACCGAGCACAACTCGCGGCATCTTCTGTTGCTAGGAAACCGAGAGCACTTGTTCAACCATCCCCGTCTCCGGGTTTTTCGGCAGCGCTTTTCTCTCGCAACATGACCATTATGGAAATGTTTTGCATGGCTGCCTGTGTGTAACCTACAGTGAAGTGCTTTCATTCTCAATGAGGTGGGGGGGAAGGGAGGAAAAAAAGACTCTGAAACTCAAAAAAATTTTTTTAAAGTTACACATTGTGTGTGCGCGTAACTGGGGGAAATTAAATATCACATTTTTTAAAATGCATTTTAAAAACCAAAGGAGCAGCATTTTCATGTGGAAGATGGACTCAAAGTCTACATAGGGTACTATGAGGAATGCTCAAGTCCAGAAAGAGGTGACGTTTGCAGTTAGGGGTAACAAAAAGTGATCTTTTAAGCGATGTTGAAAAGCCAAGCAAACGGAGGCGCAGTGAGCAGAGCACCAGCCTGAAGTCAGGAGGAGCTGAGTGCAAATCTGGTCTCAGACACTTAACACTTCTTAGCCGTGTGACCCTGGGCAAGTCACTTACCCCAATTGCCTCAGCAAAAAGAGAGAGAGAGAGAACATCAAACAATGGAACTACTACTTGAGGTAGATTGTCTAAAGGTGGAATCTTTACAATCACCACAAGAAGGGCTGCCACAAACATTTTGGCACATGTGGGTCCCTTTCCCTTCTTTAAGATCTCTTTGGGATCTAATCCCAGTAGTAACACTACTGGGTCAAAGGGTATGCATAGTTCCAAACTGCTCTCCAGAATGGTTGGATTCGTTCACAACTCCACCAACAATGTATCAGTGTCCCAGTTTTCCCACATCCCCTCCAACACTCATCATTATTTTTTCCTGTCATCTTCGCCAATCTGACAGGTGGGTAATGGTATCCCAGAGTTGTCTTTATTTGCATTTCTCTGATCAATAGTGATTTGGAGCACCTTTTCATATAAGTAGAAATAGTGGTGAATGTATAAAAATGTGGATTTATTTTGTATCCTGCAACTTTGCTAACGTTGTGGATCATTTTTAATAGCTTTTTAGTTAAATCTCTGGGGTTCTCTATACCATCATATCATATGCAAAGAGTGATAATTTGGTTTCCTCATTACCTGTTCTAATTTCTTTAATCTCTTTTTCATCTCTTATTGCTGAAGCTAACATTTCTAATACAATATCAAATAGTAATGGTGATAGTGGGCAACCTTGTTTCACTCCTGATCTTACTGGGAATGGTTCCAGTTTATCCCCATTACATATGATGCTTACTGATGGTTTTAAATAGATGCTCCTGACTATTTTAGGGGCAAGTCCATTTATTCCTGTACTCTCAAGTGTTTTTAATAGGAATGGATACTGGATTTTATCAAATGCTTTTTCTGCATTTATTGAGATGGATTATCTCATTGTTGAAAAGAGCCACGTCCATCAGAATTGATCATCATATAATATTGATATTGCCATGTACAATGATCTCCTGGTTCTGCTCACTTCACTTAGCATCAGTTCATGTAAGTCCCTCCAGGCCTCTCTGGCATCATCCTGCTGGTCGTTTCTTACAGAACAATAATATTCCATAACATTCATATACCATAACTTATTTAACCCATTCTCCAACTGATAGGCATCCACTCGGTTTCCAGTTTCTTGCCACTACAAAAAGGGCTGCCACAAACATTTTTGTACATGATGGTCCCTTTCCCAAAAGGCTTATATTTTTCTGGGGAGCAAAGAGTAAGTTATTGCAGATAAATACAGGTTATATACTAAATAAATTGTCTAAGAGGGACAAACAGACCCAGATTGGAGACAGAGCAGATCAAAGCACCTTGGCAGATCAGTAATTGCTCAAAAATTTTTAGTCACATAAAGTTAAAATAGGGCTGTCTCTGACTTCTAGCCTTTACACCCATTTCTGCTCTCTAGCACCAAGAATAATGATTTGGAGTGGGGCTAGCAATTGAGGGAATCAGGAAAGACCTCTTGAAGGAGATGGCCCTTGAACTGAGATTTAAAGGGGCCTAAAGCTCAAGAGGTGGAGGTCAGGATGGAGAGAATGCCAGCCATGAGCCCCCAGCTGTGCAGTTATGGAGAAAAGAGAGGGAATGCCATGAAAGGAGAACATCATTTAGGGCTGGAGCATTTAGGGCACAGGGAAAAGGAATGTGGAACCCACCTAGACAGAGAGACTGGAATCAGATTCTCTAATTACCCCCACAATGATTTCATGCTGCCCAGCTTGCATGTGCTGCATTCAGAGTCACCAAAAGAACCAGAAGTATTGATCTCTGAAAGAATGAGAGGAGGAATCAAGGAACTAGAAAAGGACAAATGTGATCTACAATTTCAAGGAAAGGGAGAAGGTACCACCTGCAAACCATAGATGGTGAGATTAAAGCCTCATCTTAGTAAAATTCTGCACTACAAGCTTGACTAGTCTCCAAAGGCGGCACTGGCTGGACCAGTCCTGCAGAGCAGGCCGTTCACCTCTACCAATAAGGAAATAGTCCCATACAGATGGCCTTGGGACAGGAGTTAAAGGACAATTTGTTAGTTACCTGGAAAGAGTGTAGTAACAATTGCTAAAAGTCAGCTTGGTTTCTTCAAAAAGTCAAACCAGACTGACCTCATTTGTTTTTCTGTAACTGATTGAATGCTAATTCCCAAATATTCCTCATTAATGGTTCCATGCCGGCTTTCACTGGGATATCTAGGACAGGCTTGGCTTTGTGATAGTCAACATTTTTACCAATGGCTTGAATGAAGGCACACATAATATACCTGTCCATTATGTTCAATGATAAGCTCGGCATGGCAGCATACCCCTGTAATCCTAGCTCTTGGGGAAGCTGAGGCTGGTAGATCTCTTGAGCTAAGAAATTCTGAGGGGCAGTGGATCTATATCAATAGAATTTAAAGCTTACTAATGTTAAGTTCAGTTATGGAGAGTCCCTGGATATGGGGAAGGGGTATCAAATTGTCTAAGAGGGACAAACAGACCCAGATTGGTGACAGAGCAGAGCAGAGCATCCTGCTTGATCAGTAATTGTTCAGAAGTTTTTCATCACGTAAAGTTAAAGTAGGGTTATCTGTGACTTCTAACCTTTACACCCATTTCTGCTCTCTGGCACCAAGAAAAAACAGGTCCAATCCCTTATTCACATGACAATCCTTTGAACAGTTGAAGACAAGATATCATTTCTTCTATTAACCTTCTCTAAAATAAATATCCTTAATCCCACATGTGCTCTAGTTTATCTATGTCTTTTCTAAAATGCAGTGAGTGAAGCTAGGTGGTGTGATGGATAGAGGATAGAGGATAGAGGGATAGAGGAAAAATTACTTAACTTTATCTACCTAAGTTTCCTCATCTGTAAAATGAGCTGGAGAAGGAAATGGCAAATGGCTCCAGTATCTTTGCCAGGAAAATCCCAAATGAGATCACAAAGATTCAGACATGTTTGAAAAACTGAACAATAAATGTTCCAGACAGCATGCAAAGTGTCAGGGACATAAAGACAAAGACAGTATTATTGCCCTCAAGAAGCTCTAATATTTAAACCAATTTATACATATAAGATTTAGAATATCTGAAATATAGAAAGTAAATGGACTGGAAAACTATCTAGAAGTATCCCCCAAAAGTCTTTGAATTGTGCATATCCTCTAACCCAGGAATATTGCTATTGAAGGAAGAAAGGAAGGAAGGAAGGAAGGAAGGAAGGAAGGAAGGAAGGAAGGAAGGAGAGAGGGAGGGAGGGAGGGAGAGGGAAGGAAGGAAGGGAAGGAAGGAAGGAGGGAAGGGAAGGAGGGAAAGAAGGAAGGAAAGAAGGGAAGGAAGGAAAGGAGGGAAAGAAGGAGCGAAGGAAGGAAGAAAAAAGATATGCCTAAGAAAAATATTTATAGCAATTCTTCTTGTGGTGTCAAGGAATTGAAAACTGTGGGGATACCCATTAATTGGAGGATGACTGGAAAAGTTATGGTATGTGAATAGAGTAGAATGCAATATGTTATAAAAAATGATGTCGGTGGTTGGTTTCAGAAAAACCTGGAAAGATTTGTATGAACTGAGGCAAAGTAAAGAGAGCAGAGCAAGAAGAACAATGTATACAATAACAGAAATATTCTAGTGATGTTCAATTGTGAAAAGCTTAGCCACTCTAATAATCAGCACAAAGATCCATGATAATTCCAAAGGACTCCAAAGAAAAATGATATCCTCTTCTAGAGAGAGAAAACTGGTGGATTCTGAGTACAGATTGAAGTCTGTTTTTTATCTCTTTTTTTCCTTGCTTTTTTTTGGCAACATGACCAAGGTGGAAATGTTTTGAATGATTTCATATGTATAAAGGATATAATATTTCTTGCCTTCTCAGTGGGTGGTGAATGGGAAAGAGAAAGAACATTGGAACTGAAAATAAAAATGAAAAGTGAAAAAATACCAAAAAAATGAAACAAAGAAAATAGATAGTGGGCAGCGTGGGAAAAGAAACCCCAGGGATCAGGAAAGGCTCCCAGGAAAAAAAGTCCTTTCATTGAGGGAGGGTGTGATAATGGTAAAGATGCTGTAATTCTGAGACAATGAAATGCTTACTAAAAATGCTTTTTGGTGTGTTTGTGTTTGGGGGGGGGGGGGAGAGGAGGAGGGATGAAGGTTTGAAAATAGGCCTTAGGAACAATAAAGCAGCTCTGCTTGAGGATTTGAAAAGCTGCCTCTTTTGCTTTTAATTTTGCTTCAGTAAATGCAATTTAATTTTTTATTAAAACTTTTTATTTTCAAAACATATGCATAGATAATTTTCAGCATTTACCCTTGAAAAACCTTGTGTTCCAAATTTTTCCCTCCTTTTCCCCCATCTCCTCCCCTAGACAGCAAATAATCCAATATATGATAAACATGTGCAATTCTTCTATACATATTTCTACAATTATCTACAAGAAAAATCATTTGCAAAAGGAAAAAATGAGAAAGAAAACAGAATGCAAACAAGTAACAACAAAAGAAGTGAAAATACTGTATATTGTGATCCACACTCAGTCCCCACAGTTCTCTCTCTGGATGTAGATGGTTCTCTCCATCATAAGACCATTGGAACTGGCCTGAATCATCTCATTGTTGAAAAAAAACATGTCCATCAGAATTGATTGTCATATAGTTTTGCTGTTGCTGTGTACAGTGTTCTCTTGATTCTGCTCATTTCACTTTGCATCAGTTCATATAAATCTCTCCAGGCCTCTCTGATATCATCCTTCCTTACCCATTACCATTACTCACTCCTTGGTGAACCAACTCTACTCTTGAGTCACTCCCCCTTTTAGCAAATCATGGCTCTTGCCCTGCCAAGTCTCAACCTTGGATCACTCCCATCATCCTTTGCCTTCAATCCTTAAAATATACTACTGAATGAAGCTAGAGAAAGCTAGACTGGGTCTACTATAAATTTATGTAACATGTCCTCAACTGGCCCATCACTGCTGCAAAACAGTCCTTTTACATCTCTCTAATTAACTCATTATCCCACTCACCACAGGAGCTCTTCCAAACTTTTTCCTCCCTCCCCAGAGTTCCCATGACTCCTTCTCATACCATCTCAGTTCTGAACTGTGCCTCATATTTTACTGGGGAAAAAAAATGAGATCATTCACTGAGAGTTTCCTGTCCTCCTTCTTATCTCACTCATATACCTTTTGCTATTATCTCCTTCTTTAGTTGTCCACATAAGGAGGAGGTCCTTCTGCTTACCAAGGTAAACACCTCTATGGGTACAAGTAATCCTCTTCTATCCCATCTTCCCCAGCAGGTTGCTTTCTTTTATCTCAGCTCTCTCACTTTTTTTTTTCCCTTGAGGCAATTGGGGTTAAGTCCCACAGCCAGGAAGTGCTAAGTATCTGAGATCAAATTTGAACTCTGGTCTCCTGACTTCAGGGCTGGTGCTCTATCCACTGCACCACCTGGCTGCCCCTCTCTCACTAATCTTTAGTCTATCCCTGTCTATTTCCCTAGTTTGCACAAACATACCCGTATCCTTCATCCTCAGAAAACCATCCATCCCCTCCAGGTATCATCCCGTATCTCTCCTCCCTGTTTTGGCTAACCTCCATAAGAAGGCTGTCTATAATAAATGACTCCCTTCCAAGCTCTACATATTCTGGCTTCCAGGCTTATCAATTCCAGAACAGAAACTGTTCTCTCCAAAGTTACTAATGATCTCTGAATTGACAGATCTAAGGCCCTTTCCTCCATCCTCATCCTCCTTGACTTCTGCAATCACTGACATTGTCCATCACCTTCCTCCTCTCCTTCATTCTCTGATCTCTCTCTCTCGGGGTTACTGTGACACTCCTCTCTCTGGTTCTCCTCCCACTTGGATCATTCCTGCTCAGTATCCTTTTACTCATCTTCATCCAGGTCATGCCCACTGACCGGGGCTCTGTCCTGGACCCTTTCTAACTTCCTCTATGCTGCTTCACTTGGCAATCTCACCATTTCCCATGGGTTGTCAGTGATCCTGGAGGACAGAGTAGGGCTCAGGGCTTTGCCCATCTCTGCCTTACTGAAATCCAATTCACATCTAGATCACAGCCTCAGGATGTCACTGGTCCTCTTTGAGGACAAAGGAAGAACATCTCCTGCCTTGGCCCGTGAGGCAGAGTGTATGGATCCTGGAAGAAAAGAGACATAAGGGCAAAAGAGAGGGGAAACTAAAAGAATGGAGGCAAGACAAATCCATCTGATCAAGCCTCATTTTAATGGGTGCAATAGTACAGATATATATAGCAGCAGGGTTGCCTGAACTTTGTACAGGGTGGGGGTCCTAGACAAAGGATTGGTTTCCCGCCCAAGGATCAGCTGCTCAGGTGTCTCTGGTCATAGGAAGCTCTATGATGTGATTAGGGGATGCCTAGATAGCTGCCTGTTCAAGGTTAGGGCAGTCCTTGGTCATGTAGGATGTGATTAGGAGATTCCTCCATGATGTGATTAGGAGATTCCTATTCAAGGTCTTTTGGAATGTGGCATTATCACCTGTAGATTAGTGCCAGCTCCCCACAGGTCCCCCTTTTTGAATTTATATTAAAAGAATCAAATATAGAATTTTTCATTTCCCGACTTGTGCCTGGCTTAGGTTGTTCCTATGGGGAGAAGCCTTACCCGTCATAGGAAGGATGTACAGAAACGTCTCTTCCTGGCTTAGGTCGACTAGTCCTTGAGGAATCTTACCCGTCATTGGCTAACCAGGTCTCGATGTTTGTCGAAAATTTCTGTTTCTCATATGAGCATCAAGGGGATCATCACCAGTCTCAAGGCAGTGATAGTGTATGTGAATGGGTTTGGCCAGTGCAGTATCTACTTGGGATGTTACAAAGGAAGTGATTTTCAGGAAGGCCCAGGGTCCAAAAGACAAAAGTAAGAGAAAGCCAATTAAGGGCCCTTTGAACTTCTGAAGTACTAATTAATGAACTCTGGGGTTACAGGAATGGAAAAACACAGATCAGAGAGACTCCCAGTACCAAGACAGGTGTCTGACTTCTAAGGCTTTTCTTAAAAAATAATCCCCAAACCTGAGTCTTCCAGGGCAATTTTAACAAAATAAGGGATTCTAAAGCTAAAGCATCCAAATTGAATCTGAACTAGTGAGATAGGGGGTAGGGCAGAAGTGCCTAAGGCAAAGTGAATAGGGGTTCCCATTATTTCAGGTATTTTGAAAAAATCTACCAGTTTCCCCAAATGTTCTCTCTTCCTCCCCTTTTTTTCTCACGGAAAGGAATTATCAAATGATCATTCCCCATATAAATCCCAACAGTGAATCAAAATCCCTATACATAACAGACTAGTACAGTAGCATTTCCCAAAAAGCCCTCAAACATAACACCAATAATTACAGTTTTAACAGATCCCATCCCAAATCTTAAACACACAATGATAGATGATCCAGGCAAGGTTCAACAGTCAGTCATCAACCATTCCCAAAGTCCCTCATACCAGTCCAAAGTACAGTAGATGCAGGGTCCAATCCACGGTCTCATTTTAAAACTGCTTCAGGCTGTGAAGTGATGGGAGGCTCTCATTCCATGCAGAGTGGGCATTCCCCATTCCATGCTGACAGTCAAAGCTGATCAAAGCTGATCCAGGTTCCAAAAGCAAGCCAATATCTGTAATTTGGCTAAATTAGATCAGTCTCAGATAGAAAGACTCCATTCACCAGACTGACGCAAAATATGAGGAGGCCAAAATAAATTGCTTCCTATGTGAAGAGATGAGTTTGCTTTACAGCCAGGCAAACGGCTGCAGTCTTATAGACCATTATTAACTGTCCTCTTATCATGTAGAAACCTTAAAGAAACAAAACACAAATATCCAGTAACAGAGAGATGACCAGGCCAAATAAAACTTAGTTGCCCAAGCATTTAGGATACAATGATTATATATAACCAGACTGAAAATAGCAAGATATGACATAAATGGATTGCATTAACAATTCTATTGATCATTGCTCTGATCATAGAGATCAGTTACAGGAGGAAAAAGGTTTACATAACATAAGCAGTTAAAACTCAACCTTCAGCACGTACAGGATAAAATAGCATTAACCCAGTTTTATTCCAGTCAATCGTCCCAGTAACTGTCAGAAGGTGAAGCTTTAAAACTCCCAAATAGCATTAACTAATTAATTATAAGTCCAAGAAATTTTACCTCCAATAACAAATTTCAAATTTCTGATAAATCTTAAACTAAGATTTACCATAGCCTTATAGTAATAACATAAAGAAATTTTGTCTCAGTAAGTTCACAACTTAAAACAATCATATCTAGGTAGATGTTACATAAGTGAACATTATACATACAAGTTATTTTGCTTTTAAAATACCCAATACATAGAAAAATGTCCCAAATCACATGTTGTCCAATACAGAAACATTTCCCAAAAGGACAAAGAAAAAACTATTTTCAGAGACCCTTTAAATAACCTTAGGATGACCCAATACAATCAATTTAAACTTATACAGAATACCCAATTCCACATAAAAGAATTCAAGAAGTTTCTTAAAAATAGCAATTAACTTTTAGAAATATTCTTACCAAAGTATGGATCACATTTATGACCATATTCCTCAACCAAGAAAACTTTTATGTATCAAGAAACAAATATTCAATCAAGTAACCTAAAAGTAAGCATGTTCCTTTAAATCAGAGTTTGCTGCACTGGCAATAATTAGATAAGAAAAAAAAAAGGCAGGAACATACTCAGTGGGGAGAGGGGAGGAGAGGAGAGGAGAGGATTCCCTTCCCCCACTCCTGCCCTCTAGGAAAAATCTTCCCCTCAGGTTCTCCACTCAGTGTCCTACATGGGGATCCTTTTTAAGATTTAGCCCATCAGTTTACCCATTTCCAATTTTCTTTCTCCCTAGCTATATAGCTGAACAATCAGATGCTCCTTTGCCCAGGTAGCAGAAGGCAGTGGGGGTGGGTGGCTCCCTCCCCCACCTCTTCATCTACTCCCAAAAGTCTTTCTAAACCTTCCTAAAACCATGCAAACCTCTAATTGCTCCTCCAATTCAGTCCTTCCTAAAAATCACCCGCATTCCTTTCCTTTTCCTTCAAAAATCTGTAAGATTCACACTATAGTGAATAGCCCAAAACTCCACAAAACCCACACATGTCCAGCAGAGCTGGATTTAAAGTATAACTTATGTTAACAAATAACTCAATATATTTTAGAAGGTAACAAACTCTGAACCAAACTAATACAGCTGTTTTTTAAGTTTGTTCCTCCCACACACACACCACATTTCTTCTAACAGCTTCTTATCTTCAGAGCTTTTGAATTTTATTGCTCTTTACTCTAATAGACTCTGTTTCAAGGGGGAAAAAAAACTTTCCTGTCCATTTAAAATATCTAAATTCCATTTACTTACAAAATTAGTACATCAGGTTAAAAGTTTTAAAATCACAAGCTGATTTTCAAATAACCAATTCCCAAATTCCTTAATCATTGTTCTTAAAACTTAACAAAACTTTTACATCAGCAAACAGACTAGGGGCTGTTTCCAAGACCTCCGCCCCTGGGGAGAAGTTTGTTTCACCTTGAATTCCCTTTTTCCCTTCCAGAATCCAAAGAGTCGTCTATGAATTTCCAAGCCCATTTAGTGCTTTTCTCTGTCTTCACAGAGAAGGCCTAGATATTGCATTTAAACTTTTTTTCTTTAAATGTTAGCACACTGCTCTTCTAGATATATTTTTAACTTTCCAAACTTTCAAATTCCTTCTCTCCCTTTTTCTCACAGGCTGCTGCAGTCAGCCAGACACACACATGGGCACACACACAAACACAGAGAGAAAGAGAGAGAGAGAGAGAGAGAGAGAGAGATTTTTTTCAAACTTCTTGATATTTTCTAAGCCTGCAACACAGAGGCTGAATTCTTATCTTTTACAAACTTGCTAACTTTTAACACAGACACACACAGATACACATGGAGCTCCATTTTACTAAGCACAGTTGCAACTTTGTTCAACCAACAAAACAGACAGACAAATCACACAGAACATAGAACACACAATTACAACATTAAACATATAACACATACCCAAAGGATATTTTCCAGCGTCCCAGAAAATACCCATCTCAGAACTTTACCCAGAACAGAACCAGAATAACCAGAACCAGAACCAAAACCAGATGGTACGCCAAAAGGCATTCAGACTTACTCTCCCAAATGCCTAATCAATATCATTGTCCACTGTAGGCCTGATTGAAGCTGAAGAACCGCTTCCTTTTTCAAGTCAGCGGAGTTAAAGGCTCTCATTTGGGGAGGTTGAAGAAAAGCCATCGAAGCTTTGGGAGGAGGGTCATACAGAATCCTTTTCATTGTTTTGGGAGCCTAATTTGAGCCTAGAATGGGGTGTGCTTAAGGGCACCTTTTAAGAAAGAGGAATTGTCCTGAATTACTTTGTTAACATAAAAATCATTAAAACAATCTCCAACTCTTTTTCACCTTTTCTCATCAATGGTTCCTTCCTGCAAGAACCATGGGCAGACATCTTCTAAAAGCTTAAAAATTTTACAAATTCTTTTTTTCTTAACCTTTACTCTACGTGTCCTTAATAAATCTTTGAAATCCTCAATAAATGTATTATACACTTAATTTCTTCTCTCTCTTGGTATCGAAACCTCTTACCACACCCAGGTCTTTGTTCCTTGGGGAAGGCAGACCCGTGGCAACTTTATTTTCTAAATTCTCCGGGACTGCGCAGTCTTCTTATTGAGAGGTTCGATCTAGCAATGGCTACTCCTTTCTCCAAAATCTTCCGGGCCCCACGTTGGGCGCCAATTGCCTCGGCCTGCGAAGCAGAGTGTGTGGACCCTGCAAGAAAAGAGACATAAGGGCAAGAGAGAGGGGAAACTAAAAGAATGGAGGCAAGACAAATCCATCTGATCAAGCCTCATTTTAATGGGTGCAATAGTACAGATATATATAGCAGCAGGGTTGCCTGAACTTTGTACAGGGTGGGGGGTCCTAGAAAAGGATTGGTTTCCCACCCAAGGATAAGCTGCTCAGGTGTCTCTGGTCATAGGAAGCTCTATGATGTGATTAGGGGATGCCTAGATAGCTGCCTATTCAAGGTTAGGGCAGTCCTTGGTCATGTAGGATGTGATTAGGAGATTCCTCCATGATGTGATTAGGAGATTCCTATTCAAGGTCTTTTGGAATGTGGCATTATCACCTGTAAATTAGTGCCTGCTCCCCACAATCTCCCATGGATTTATATACATTAATAGTTTTTTGGGGGGTTGACTTGCCCAGAGTCACACAGCTAGTGTCACTTAGCTGCCCCCTATACTGATAATTCTCACATCTACCTATCCTTCCTTAATCTCTGTTCACCTTCAATCTTGCATCTCCAGCTCTATTAAATCTCTCCCACAGGATGTGCCATTAGATATCATAAACTCACCATGCCCATAAGTGAACTCTTTTCTCCCCACACTCTCCTCTTCCTAACTTCTCTATTACTGTTGAGAGGACCGCCATCCTCCCAGGTTCAAAACCCAAGTGTCTTCCCAGACTCCTCACTTCCTCACCTTCCATATCCAATCTGCCCGGAGATTAGCACAGTGCCTGACATGGTAATGCTCATTTACCTTCACAATGCCTCTCACAGACACAGGTCTCTCTCCCAGACACGTCTCTCTCCCAGGATACCGCCATCTTTTAGGCCCACATCCCTAGACTACTATAATAACTTCCATGCCTCAAGTCCACTCAGGTGCCAAAGTCTAACCAGGTAATCCCTCTATTCCAGTGGCTCCTGTCGGTCACCTCCAGGATCAAATATAAAATGGTTTGACACTTTCATGATCCTTTGCCCCAACACTTTCATTCTTCTCATACCTCATGTCTTTCACCTTCTCCCTGCCCCTGTGTCATTAAGCAATCTTGTATCATCCTGACCTTTTTTGCTCTTCTTTTCACAAGACCCTGCATCTCTCAACTCTGAGAATCAGTCATTTTCCCTGCCTGGAAACTCTCCCTCCTCATCTCTGCCTCCTGGCTTCCCTCAACGCCCAGCTGAAGTCTCACCTTCTACGGGAAACATTTCCTGATCCCCTTAAGTCTAGTGCTTTCCATCTGTGGCATATTTCCAGGTTTCCCTTTACACAGCTCAGAATTAATTGTCTGCACATTGTCTTCTTAAGACTTGAAGGCTTGACAGCAAGGACTGTTCTTTACCTTTTCTTGAATCCCCAGTACATTGTGTCTGGCACAGTGCCTAATTGACTAACAGTAAAAGGAAAGAGAGAAGACACAGAGGCAAAAGCCATAGTCTTAATGGAGGCCCCCAGCTGCCTAAATGCCTGGTGGGAAATGGGAGGTTTGTGACAGCTAAGGGAGAGTAGGTGTTACTTTTTTTTCAAATAGTTTTTTATTTTTTCAAATACATGCAAAGATATTTTTCAACATTCACTTTTGCAAAACCTTGTGATCCAAATTTTCTCCCTCCTCCTCCCCTAGACAGTAACCAATCCAATAACCAACCAATCCAAAAACATGTGCAATTTTGCTAAACATATTTCCATATTCATCATGCTGCACAAGAACAATCAGATCAAAAGGTAAAAATAGAACACAAGAAAAAAAGAAGAAAACAAGCAAACAACAACAAAAAAGGGGGTTTACATTCAGTTCCCATATTTCTCTTTCTGGATGCAGATGGCTCTCTCCAACACAAGTCTAGTGGAATTTCCCTGAATGACCTCGGGGTCATTGTTGAAGTCCATCACAGTTGATCATCACATAATTTTGTTGCTGTGTACAATGTTTTCTTAATTCTGCTAACTTAACTCAGTATCAGTTCATGTAAGTCCAGGGCTTTCTGAAATCAGCCTGCTCATCATTTCTTTCCTTTTTTAAAATAATAGCTTTTTATTTTCAAAACACATGCAAAGATAGTTTTCAACATTCACTCTTGCAAAAGCTATGTTCCAAATTTTTCCCATCCCCTCCCCTAGATAGCAAGTAATCCAATATACATTAAACAGGTGCAATTCTTCTAAACATATTTCCACATTTATCATGCTAGACAAGGAAAATCAGATCAAAAAGGAAAAAAAAATGAGAAATACAAAAAAAAAAAAAAAAAAAAAAAAAAAAGCAAGCAAACACAAAATAGGTGAAAATATTATGTTGTGATCCATATTCCTCCCAGTCCCCCAGTCCTCCTTCTGGATACAGATGGTTCTCTCCATCACAATCTAATGGAATCTGCTCATCATTTCTTATACAACAATAATATTCCATAACATCCATAATTTATTCAACCATTCTCCACCTGATGGGCATCCACTCATTTTCCAGTTTCCTGCCACTACAAAAAAGACTGCCACAAACATTTTTGCACATGTGTGGGTCCCTTTCTCTTTTTATGATCTCTGGGATACAAGTAGGTGCTACTTTTAATCAGGCCAGTAAGTTCAGAGCAGCCAATACAGGCTTCAGAAGTCCCACTCTTCTGAGCTCAGTGATACAGTCTAGATAGGAGCCGAGGCTGGGGCACAGGTCAGGTGCTAGTAAAGACCACTCATGCACCTCATTCTACATTCTAAATGCCTGATGGGAAATGGAAGGTTTGTGACAACTAAGGGGAGAGTAGGTGCTACTTCTTTTTCTTTTATTTTTTTAAATAGTTTATTTTTTCAAATACATGTAAAGATATTTTTCAACATTCACTTTTGCAAAACCTTGTGATCCAAATTTTCTCCCTCTTCCCATTCTGCATTCTGCTCAGTGAGAGCAGAAGGCAAGGTCCTGTTACAGTGTCTCAGGGACAAGCAGCAGTAGTGCCTTGGGAACTGGGATCCTGTGGGGGAAAAGCTTCCCCCAAACCCAGTCCTTGCATGAGGGCAGCAAACATTAGTGACTGTGCTCTGGTTTCCTCCTCCTCCTGCTGTCACACATCCTCTCCTGCTATGTCCTGTAGGCATCCCGACTCTCACCTGCATCCCCTTCAGGGTTAGCTGTGGTGAAAAAGTTGTCTCCGTCTCAAATTTCAATCCAGGTTCTGCCATCAAATCCAACCCTTTGCCAAGTCTCTGATCTTTTCTGGAAAATAAAATCTTTTTTCTAAACTCTTACAAATCTCATTTCTAATCTGATTATCCTACTGAAACTGCCCTCTCCAAAGCCACCAATAAATTCTTAACTACCCAATCTAGTGGTCTTTTCTCACTCCCTTTTTTTGACTTCTCTACAGATTTTAACACGCTTGATTATCTGGCAGTTTGCTTTCTTAGCGGCCTGAGACACTTGCTAGCTGTCACCCTGGATAATCATGTAACCCTGTTTGCCTCAGTTCCTCATCTGTAAAATGCAATGGAGAAGGAAATGGTAACCCACACCAGTATCTTTGGCAAGAAAACCTCAAATAAGGGTCAGAGTTTTAAATATGGCTATTAAACAACTGGAAAACTTGACCCAATACCACTTTGAAAAACATTTCCTTCCCTTCCACCCTTTTGTCCCCAACTTTCCTGTTTCTCTTTATGTGCTGTCTTCCCTCGTGAGTAGTTAAATTCCTAGGTAATGCCATTGCTCACTTTTATAAATATCCCAGGTATTCAGTGCAATGTGGTTTAATAAATGCTTCATCTAGTTATCAATCTACCAATCATCTACCTAGCTACCTACCTAATAATCTATCTTTGCAATTCTTTTTGCAGTGGCAAGGACTTGGAAAATAAGCACTGCACTAGGGAATGGCTCAATATATCATGATACATGAACATGACAGAATCCTATTGTGCTATAAGAAAGGATGAAAGGAGTAATTGAGAAACCTGGTAATCATTTATACAAAGGCAATAATATTGTAAAGAAACTCTGAAAGAGCCGAGAACTCTGACCAATGCAATGAGCAACCATGATTCCAAAGGACCAGTGAAGACGTGTGTTTCAGTCGCCTCCTGACAGAGAGGGATGCATTCAAGATGCATGACGGGACCTACATTTTTAGACTTGGCAAATTGGCTGAATGTGTTTAGCTCAACTTCATTATAAGTTAATATGTGTATGTCTCCACCTGTGTTTTAAATAGGGAGGGGGCAAGTAAAAAGACAATGCTTAATTTAAAAAAAGAACAAAGCTCTTCATAATGCAGTTCCTCCTTACTTTTCCAGACTTCCATCAATAGCAGCCCACTTATCAATCCCTTGAACCTGATGCTCCATTTACTTCCAGAGAGCCTTGGAAGGTTATGAACGGCATAACGGTTATGTCATTCACCTCTGCCTTAGTTCCCTGGCTTCCTTCAAAATAATTCAAATCCAGCTTTTCTCTTCATTTTTACTGTGCTAATCCCTCCCCCCCCCCCCAAATCTAAGCCTTTTTCCAGATCACATTAATAATGCCTCCTTCTCCCTCCAAGGCCAGGAACAAGTCTCTGGCGTCCCTCTCTATATGGAAGCAGACAGAAAACAAAAGCAGTGCTGAGAAGAGCAGGACTGGGGTTCAAATGCCAGTTCTGATAGTCTGTGACCTTAGGCTAATACCTTCAGCTCATTTGGCTTTAGTAAGCTCCTCTGTAGATCGAGGGGAACAGGGAAAAAGGGGGACTTTTTGACCAGATGACTCGCAAAGTCCCTTCCAGCCCTAGTTTTATCATCATTCCCCAAATCTGGGTTCCAATTCTGCTGTTTATTAGCTACTGGCCATTTATTGAGGCTGGGGAGATGCGGAAGTGCCAGGGGATCCCTCAAACCCACCAAAAGGGGGTGGCTTTTTCCCCTTGACCCAAGCAGCATTTTCCAAGGCAGACAACAGAAAACTCAGCTCCCCCACTTTATTGGGACTGTGACTTAGATGGGGCAGCCTCCAAGGGCCCCCTGAATGAGGTCAGTGCTACAGCATTTAAATTCACCATGATTGCTCAATAAATACAGACCAATAGAAGGGGTGGGTACAGATTTAAGATTCCATCCACTTGGTTATGGGGGGAAATGGGATGGGGGCAAGTATATTGGTAGAGCTTATCCATAGATGGGGGCAACATAAGAATTTCCACTTTACAGGGAGAAGAGTACAGCTCCATATTACTTTTGGGAGGGATTGGGCAAAAGAGCAAGTTTCACTTTACAGATCGGGGATGGATGGAAATTTACAGATAGGGGCATGAGGAGGAGCGTTCCATATTAAATACGAGTGAGGCAAGGAGGACAGTTCCATTTTACAGATGGGGAAAATGTTTCTGGTAAGCTTCATTTTATGTGAGGGGAAGGATGCTCCCGGGTGGCACATACACAGGGAGGGAAGAGAGAAAGAGTCCCGAGGCTAGAGAATGAGGGAAGTGTACCCCACAGGCACAAGACCCTCAGCCCCGTCCCGCCCACAGCGAAGCCAGTCTTCGTCCACAGTAGAGACTACACGCAGTACCTCCCCACGCCGGAAGCTCAGCTGGTCGGGTCCAGCTGCGGTGTGATCACAGAGGGCCCGCACCGCCCTGTGAGGATACACAGAGATAAGGGTGAGCGAGACCACCTGAAGCCTCTATTATTGTTATCCTTTCCCTTTTCCTCCTCACCTCTGCACGGGGAGTTCGCTGGGGGCTGGGACCTCGAGTTCTTCTGGAGGGGAGGCTGGCTCAGGGGGGCTGCCCTTTCTCACCAGGGCCAGCACACTCACAGCAGGAGGCAGCCAGCTGGATGGTCTCCTGGAGGGGGGCCAGGTTTAAGATATTGGACTCATCTCCCACACCATGCCCCCTTCTAGGAAAAACTGGGAGTCTGGTGTGAGAGGAGAGGTTGAAGGGCCATCAAAAGGCCGAATGTTCACTGCATCAGAAGGATGCAGAATCAGAAAGGTTTCAGGATAACTAGGGTGGTGTTCCTGGACCCCAGGTGACTACAAGGGCTAGGAAGGCCATGAGACCTCTCACCATGGGACCATAATCGGAAGCACATAACCACGCTCTGCATGTTGTCCCTGTCAGCCATATTCTGTTATAACTCATGGCTAAATCCCATCTCAGGGAACAAAATCCAATGTGTCATCTTCCTATAACAACCTTTTTTGACATCGATCTTCTGAATGTTTTTTTTTTTTTGCCCAAGATGGGTGTTTTTGCGGACCTAATTAATGTCAAACACCCATCTGCACACAGAAATGGTGGAAGAGAAGAGTTATGGGTCTCCAAGTGATCTTCAAGCGGAATGGTTGGAGGTAAAAGGGCGCAAGGGGATCGTTAGGAACCTGTGGAGAGCCCCAATTACCTGGACTTTAGTGGACCGCAGTCTGTGTCTGCTGGCCCCGCCGGAACCCCAAACAGTCTCCCCAGCCACATGCGTCTGGCCTGCACCGGCTCATCTCTGGGTGGTGGACTCTCCTTGGTGCTCTCCGTTGGAACACCCTGTTTCCGGGAACCCCAGCGAGGAAGAGGGAAGCCCTCCGCCCCACCCGAGGCATAGACCCGGGAAGCCTGGGTCAGCTGTTCCCACCAGCCACCAGTTGGAGAGGGACCTTGGGGGGCCTCGCCTGTACCTCCCCGAAGGCTCTGAGCCAGCCGCTCCCCCCAGCCCAACACAGCCTGTACTGTCTGCTGCAGTGCAGGTGGAGGGCCCGGGGGGCTCGGGGGATAGGGAGGTCCCAGGGGCAGGTGATGGTGGTGCTCAAAAAGGAGATCCAGGTGGAAGGTGAGGACAGACAGGGGCTGGAGCAGAAGCAACAGCTCAGTGGAGAGGGAGGGGCAGCCTCCTCGGGCCAGGGAAAAGAAGGCTGTAGGCAGGTACAATAGGGACAGAAGGCCTAGAGATGACAAAGAAAGGGAGCGTTACGTACCAGCCACATACTAACACAGAACCCAGACCCCTGAGTTTGTTTCCACCCCCTCATAATTACTGTCCTCACATAGATTTATTTTTAAAATACACACTGAGCTCCACTGGCCTAATTCAGGGGCTGGGGGAAAAAACCAAACTCATAAAGTCCAACTATATGGTCCCCACCCAGCAGTCCACATGCTTTCCCACAGCATTCCCAGGAAGTACTCTCCCTCTTTTTAAATACTTGCTTCCCAAACCATCCCTAGGCCTCTGACCTGTATCTTCTTGGAGGTTGGAAAACCATATCTCCAGTTGTTTTGTGCTATAAAGGGAGAGAGATGAGAAAAGAAGTTAGAGAACTGGGGACCTCAAAGACCTAATAAACTCACAGAAGTACGAGCAAATCTGGAAGGGACGTCAGAGACCACCTAGTTCCACTCTCTCCTTTTACAGATGAGGGAATTCAGGTAAAGATCACATAGGAAATAAGTATGAGATCCTCAAGGTCTTTAACCCAAGTCCTCTGACCAGGAGATCTTTTGTGTAAGATACAACAACAAACTGGGAGAAGGGGTGGCTCAGGGATGGGAAAGATCTCCTAGGGTCTGCTTGGGACACCCTATACAAGGTACTCAGGAGAGCCTCACAGCAGCAGGAGTCCCAGGGGACAGGTGTTGGGGTCTCACTTGAGGAGGCCGAGGATGAAGGCATGAAACCGGCTTCGGCTGCTGCTGAGAGGGGTCAGTCGGCTGACCTGATTATACAGGTTTCCCAAGGAGTGGGTACAGGAACCTGGGGACAAGAGCTGACAATATTACTGTGGAGACTGTTAATACAAAACACACACACACGTTCTCTCTCTCTTTCCCTCCCTCCATCTCTCTGTCACTACTCCTCCTTGCAGAGCCTCACCTTCCCTCAGGAGGCCCTCAGCCCCGGGGCCAGCCTCTGCCCCACCTCACCAGGTTTCACAGATGCTTCCACAACACTCCAAGGATTGCTTCTCCGCTGCCCCGTGATGAGATCCTTTCTAAATGGCTTCAGTCCATCAGCCACCAAGGCATGGAGGGCAGGGCATAACGTGGTCAGCACCAGATGTCCCACATCGGGGCTCAGGCGGCTGTCCCCCAGCTGGGCCTAGGCAGTGAGGGACAGAGGGACCATCCAGTCACTCCCCGGAGGGCCAGAGTTTCCCAAATCCTGGAACCCGGGAACCTCGCCCCCCCACTCCTTACCTCTGTGTCAGAAAGGCGCTGGGGCCCGGCCTCCCGCCAGACACAACCCCATCCCCACAAGCCATTCCCATCTCCCCCAGTCCCACTGACCTTCTGCACCAGGTTCCTGGCTGCCCCGAAATGGGAGATGATTTTGTCCACGGAGGCGCTGACTGCAATCAGGAGGCCTTCAGGAAAAAGAACGCGCGCAACCTTCAGATTAGAGTGCCCAGGATGCGCTTCCCACCCTGGAAGAGCAGCCCTCCCTGGCGCAGAGTGATGGGCGCCCGCGGGGGAGCGATGGGCGCCCGCGGGGGAGCGATGGGCGCCCGCGGGGGAGCGATGGGCGCCCGCGGGGGAGCGATGGGCGCGGGAAAGGGCCGGCAGGGGGTCCTTTAAGGGGCCGTCACGGTCACTACCTTTCTTCTCCTCTTGCAGCTGGCCGGGTCCCTGCCTGGCTTCTGCCATCCACAGGCACTGGGCCCCAGGCACACCGGCGAACGACCAGGAGCTCCGGACTGGGGGGGATTGCAGGGCACGCAGAGAAAAGATTTAATTCACGGAACAGTTATTAAGCACTTGCCGTGTACGTGGCCTTAACTAGACCCTGCTCGGGAGGCAGGTACAACCAGAAGAGCCTGGCTAAGGGAATCACCTTCCCATGAATTAAACTGCCCCCCCGGGAAGGATCCCCAGCGCTCTTCGGGGACCCTGCAGGACAGGGGGCCTGAGGGTGGCCCCAGAGCTCGGGCCCAGCCCCTCACCCTCCAGTCCCAGTAAGCCCCAGGAGGGATTCCAAGGTCCTTCCTAGTTCCCGGTCTGGCCTCCCACGTCCTTTATTTCCGGAAGTCCAGCGCCAGGATTACCTCCCGGAGGGAGGAGGGAGGAGGGAGGAGGGAGGCGGGAGGAGGGAGGGGGGGGGGGGGGGGGGGGGGGAAGGGTGGTTCCGTGCCCCGCCCACGCCCCAACCCGGGGCGTGGAGAGCACGTGAGGGACCAGGGCCAATAAAAGGACAGACAGACAGACAGAAGCGGGGGTAAGGGAAGACGAGACAAGGGGAGAGGGGAAGGCTGGAAAGGGGAAGACCGAGGACCAAACCCGCCTTTTCTCCTCGTCTGTCCTCGCTTCCTACAGTACGGGCCCACATTGGGGAGGGGACGGCAGGGACTAAGGCCACCGGGAGGACAGGCGAGTTCTTTGCATAAACCAATGGGCTCGCGTGGGCTCTCCCGGCCCCGTCCTTCCCCCTGCGGCGAGGTGGGGGCGAGGCCAGAACTCTAAGGACCAATGAATTCCTAGGGGGCGGGACTAGAACCCGGGGTGGGGGGGGACACAAAGAGTTTGGAGGGGACCGGGACGAGAAGAGTGTTCTTGGGCATCTGGCGGGAAAGCGCCTTTCTGGCCCGCGGAGGGCCAGGGCCCCAGCCGTGAGCCCAGAGGTTACCGGGACCGGGAAGAACCGCCCGCCAGGGCCAGGAGCATCCCAGACACCGCCAAGGGCGGGACGCGGGGCTGCGGTCCCAGGCGCGGGGCGTGGCCGGGGGGGGGGGTACGGTCCGTCTTACGTTGCCTGGGTGGCGGTGGCGGGCTCCTGGGTCTGCGCGGGACCTTCGACTGTGGCGGTGGCGGCAGGGGGGCGGCTACCTGGCGGGGTGGGGGAGCCGCGGAGGGGAAGGTGCTGCTTCTGGGGAAGAGCGGGGACAGCAGCAGCGCCAGCTCGGGGCTAGCCAGGCAGGGCAAGGCCCCCCGGGCCGGGGGCGAATAAGCCCCTACGGGTGACAGGCGGACCGGCAGCAGCTGCTCCTCCGTGGGGCTCGGCCCCCCGAGCACTCGCAGCCCCGGGCCAGGCCACCCAGCCAGTGGGGCCAAGAGCAGGGAGCCGGCTCCCCCCCCTCCCGCGCCCTCCAAGACGGGACGACCATCGGCCGAGAACCGAAAAACCAAGGGCCGAGGGAGGAGGAGGGGGCCAGCTACAGGCGGTGGGGACAGAGCAGGTGCGGGATGGGTAGGGGCAGCGGGACGGGCAGCCAGGCGAGGAGGGGCAAGGAGAAAGAGGGGAGCAGAAAATTAGTCCCACTCCCCTTACGACACCACCCCTACTCCCCTTTCCCAGAGCTCTCCCCAGGCCCCGGTAAAGGAGAGGGAGGGGATAGGACAGGATGGGAAAAGTTGGGGTGGGAAGGAGACAATGGGGCAGCACATGAAGGAGAGGTTCTAGAAGCTCCGAGAAAGGAAGGGCTCAGTTCAGATCTGCCCCCCACATTCAGGCTCTTCCCAGCCAGCCTGGCCCCACTCGCCTCCCCCCAAGCAGGGAACCCCCTTACCCTCTATGTCAGGGGGCTCTCTCGGCTGGGCTGCTTCCTTCCCTACAGGAACATCATCAGCAGTCACTGGGCTGCTAGGCCTGACATCCCCAGGCTTCCCTTCAGCAATGGGCTGCAGTCCCAAGCGAGTCTTCTTCCTTCGGGGTGGGACTGGGGGAGGTGGAGGTCTCGGTGGGACCAAGGCCCAGCCAGCTGGGGGATCCCTAGGTGGCACTGGGGGAGGTGGGGCCCGGCTTCGGGAGCGAAGCTCCTTGAAGGTGGTGATCTCCTTGAAGGTGGTGATCTCCCGGGGAGGGGCAGGGGAGCCATTCAGAGCCCCACTCGGGGGCAGTTCTGTGTCTGGGGAGAAGATGATTAACCAGTCACTCCTGTCCTTCTTGGCCTGTGGGGGGAGAAGTCCTGAGCCCCGCTTCCGCTTCTGGGCCAGCTCGTGAAAGGATGTGATTGTCCGGTGGGGCACAGGTTCCCCACTGACGTCACCTTCAATTTTCCCAGCATTGGCTTTCCAGCTAGAGTCGGTATTCTCAGTGCTAGTTTTCCAAGAGGAGTCAGTGTATGCAGGGCCAGTTTTCCAGCTAGAATCCTTATTCTCAGCGAGTTTCCGAGTGGGATCAGTATTCTCAGTATTAGTTTTCCAGATAGAGTCAGTATTCCCATTGAGTTGCCACCCCAGATCATTATTTTCAGAGTCAGTTTTCCAGCCAGAGTCGGTGTTAACAGGATCAATTTTACAACTGGAAATGATTTTCCAACTGGATACAGTTTTCCCACCAACATCAGTTTTCCCATTGTCAATTTCCAAGGTCTGTTCAGGGAACTTGGTGGTAGGAGGATCCTGCTCTCTTCCTTCTCCCTCTTTACCTGCTACTGAGGACTGATGGTCTTGGAAGGTAGGCAAAGCATTGCAGTTGGAGTCTAGGCAGGTGAGAGAAGGGGAGGAGGCTCCAGAGCAAGAGTCTGGAGAGCAGCAGAAGCTGTCTGGGCTACAGTCAGGACCTCCTATGGTCAGAGGAGAGCCTTCATCCAGAGGAATAATGCTAGGCTGCGGATGGGCTTCCTCCTCTGGAGGGAAGTCCCGAGAATACACAGAGACAGGAGATTCGTCAGGAGTGAGGTCTGAACAGGTGCTGAGTGAAGATGAGCAGCCAGGATCTGAGGGGGATACCACCCCCTCTTCTTCTTCCTCTGTTTCCTCTTGACGATTTTCCAGTTCTGGACCATGGTCCCGGCAGCAGCGGCAGGGAACTGCAGGGCTATTGGAGTTGGCATCCACCAAGGTCCCACTGCAGGGGACTCCAGTCTCCTTGCCTCCTGTATCTCCAGGAGGTGGTGGAGTGCTCAGGGGCCCTTCCCTGAGCTCTGGACGGCGAGACAGGTGCAAGCCTAGGGAAACATGCTGAAGATGGATGTGGTTAAGGTTACAGAGCAAGGCCCGTTGTGGGGAAAGCATGGTGCTAAGGGGAGGTTGGGGAAACCCTTAGCCGAGAAAACAAGGGGCTTCCAGCCCTTCAGGTTGACCTGACTGCGGCTCTGGAGACCTGAAAGACAGTGAAAAGAAGAGAGAGACAGGAAGTTCAGTAAAGGAAGAACCTGCATTTTCTTGGGTCGTGGGCATGGGCTGGAAAGGTTCCCTGGGATGAACCTTGGTCGTCTGGAGGTTGAGAAACGGCTATCCCAGTTGAAGGAGAGATCGTAGACATAAAATTAGCACCGAGTAGCCGTTAATTAGAACTGCAGGGCTTACTGGGTGGAGACTGGTCCCACTGGACATTTACCTTCCCCCTATTTTCTACACCCCCCCCTCCCCCCCCCCCCCCCCCCCCCCCCCCCCCCCCCCCCCCCCCGCCCCGTCCTTTTAATTCTTAAGGAGAATGCGGCTGCGCCCTGGATACCCTACCCGCCCGCCCCTCGGCCCTCCCCTCTCCCCCCATCCAGCGCGCCTGCTTTTATCTCCTAATCTCTGGGGAGGTAGGTGTGCGTAGCCTTAGAGAGGATGGGTCTGGGGGTGACAGTCACAGGGCGGTGCCGGGCTCTGCAGCACCCCGGGCCCTAGCCCAAGCCTGGCCCCGCCCCGCCCTCCTCCGAGCCCAAGGCTACGCTAAAGGGGGAGGGAGGCAGCCCCGCCCCAGGATGCTTCTGCCGCAAGCAGCACTCAGAGGGTTAACGGAGAAAGGGAAATGGGGGTAACCTGAAGTCCATCCGCACCCTATCTAACCCTCCTCAATGTCCTCCCAAGGCCGTGCCCTGGACTCCCACGGACGCGTTTTGTTTGTTCACCCGCCGCAGCCCCCTCTTCAGTCTCCGTTAGTCTCTTCTTCCAGGTCCCTCCATCTCTATCCGTGCTCGTCCCACCTTGGGTTCAGTCCTGTTCGCAGATCGGTGGTTCTGTCCATTCATCCGTACCCCACCCTCAAACCAGGGGTCGGCCTGCCGGTCCATCCCCATCTTCACCCCATCTCTTCATTCATTTTTGTTTCCCTCCCAGTCAGTGATGTCCCCTCGTCCCCTACGCCCCTCCTTTCCGCCCCACTTCTCCATCCTTCCCCTGCTCCAGCTTACCGGTCCCCTCCTCACCTGTGTCCTCCAGCAGCCGCCTCCTCCCCCTCCCCACCCGGCTGCCTCCCCGGTTCGGGCTCCGGCCCCCGCCCCGCAGTACCGGGTGGGGAGAGGGCGGAGCCCTAGCTTAGTCCTCCCGGCGCCTCTGCGCACCTACGCACAGGGGTGGGCTTTCCCTTAGGCCACGCCCCCGAGGCCAGTGTTGTAGCGGTTCCCCAAACCCTGACCTGCCTAAAAAGCCTCAGATGCTGCCCTCGTATATTCTCTTGCAGGGAGATGGAGGTCAGGCAGTGTTAGTAAGTCGGTCCACCCTCAATTCGAGAGATTTCCTGAGACGTCAGAAACCAGAGACGAAGCAAGAGGAGGAAAGCATCCCCTTGGATACCAAGGTTTTCCCCAACCACCACGGCAGGTTTCCCAGACAGCTGAATGGCATTTTCTCTCTTTTTAGGGGGGTAGGGTGGGGCATTTCAACTGCAAGGGATCTCCGGTAAGAACATTCCCTTTTTCTCCAAGTTCTACTGTTGTTCATAAGTTGGGGAGGGTGGAGAGAATCGGGCCTTGAGAACAGGTTACACACCCTGGCTCATTAGTTTTGGGGCAGATCTTGCTGTGTTGAGTAGGAGTGGGGAAGGTTGACAAATAAAGAAAACACTGGAGTCAAAAAGCCATTAATTTATTAAGAGTACATTCTGTCCCAACTCCATACATGGTTCCCTGCCCTCCCAACCTATGTCCAACTCCTTGGTCATTTCTGCCGTTTGTAGATCTTCTTGGCCATTTCCAAAAAGATAGAGGGGGGAAGAGGAGATGAATGCTTTTCAATGAGCCCCATCAATCTACTGTAACTTTCTTCCTCAAACTTGGTGAAAATAGCAGGCAATTCAAGTTTCTCATACAGTTCCTTTACTTTGGCAACTTTCTCTGCGTCCTTCTGTCCATAACTCTCCTGTAGTTGGGGGAAAGGGTAAGGGAAGAAGAGTTAAAGAGAAGTGTGTGGCTCTCCATGGTCCTATCCCTTTGTTGAATTTCTGCCCAGAACCCTCTAATAATCTCATTTCTGCCAGTCCCCTCCTCTCTAGAACAATTCTCAGTACCTACATTTCAAGATCCCCTCCCGGAAAATCTTCCCCTGCATCTCTATTACACATAATACCTTCTCAATTTATGCATTCAACTCAACAAGCATGTAATAAATCCATCTGCTGCTAAGCTCACATTCCAAGGGCTACACAAAGTTTAGAAAGGACATACTTCCTATTTTCATTATATTTACTTGTGCTAGGGGGTAAGACATCCATAATGTCACGTGTTTCTGACTTTTACAAAGTCATTATTCCACCTAATCACAGCCCTATATGTGCAGCACCTCTCAATTCTAGATGTGCTTTCAATACTCAGTGATGAACTTCCAAATCCAGACAGTTTTCTCCTGCCCTTCCATTTGTGGGGGTCTTCTCAGAGTCCCAGAAGAGGCTGGATTAGAATGCTTCCCCCCACCCTAGCCCCTACCCCCAGACACCTCCAGCATCTTTCTTTGCTCCGAGGATGCCAGCTGAAGGCACTTCACCACCAGCCAGCTGCATTTGTTGTCCTGGATGTCAGTGCCAATCTTGCCAGTCACACTGGGGTCACCAAAAAGGTCAAGGTAATCATCCTGAGTGGGAAAATGAGGACACAAAATGAAGGGTGCACCTGGGGAAGGCAAGGAGGTCACTGTTCTGTGTCAGAGCCTGAAGCTTTTATACCTGAATTTGAAAAAATTCCCCCATCTCCAGAAGGATGGTCTTGGCATTGGCGTGTTCTTTCTCCCCATCTATGCCTGCCTGTGGAGAGAATAAAAACTGGGCTGAAAAATGCTTCAATTGGCCATTGTGCAAAGGTTCTCCCTTTTGACTGTATCCAGCAATTGTGGGTTCTGGTCTTCATGAGAGTTCAGGGATTGTTTACAACTCCTAACCCCCCACCCATTCAATCGAAAATTCCTTAAGGACAATGACTGTTACATTTTTGCTTATCCCTTATCCTCCTTACTTTTTCTGCCTTTTGAAGGTATCCTAAGTCACGACCTCTTAAAAACACAGGCACAATAGCTTACTACTAGATTGTGAGCTCTTTGCTCACCTCTCAGGACCATTTCATTGTAGGATCTCTGATCCCAGCATAGTGTACTGCACCAAGAGGGAGGTTAATAATGCTTGTTGAACTGTCCTAAAATTTTCCTGTGAAGGAAAGCTGATCCCATTCTCCCCAGACCCTTCTTAATGTCAATAAGGTACACACTAGTGTCAATACTAACCATGGCACTCACTGTTACTCACCATGAACATAGCGGCAGCAAATGGTAAATAGAAGGAGTAGAAAGCTGTCTTGTATTTGACAATGGTCTTATATCTAGGCAAGGAAAAGAAGGGGGAGGAATCGGGAGAAAGGAACTTTCCGAAGGGCAGAAGTCATCCCCTGGCTGTCCCCAGCCCAGCTCCAGTGCTCACTACCCCTCACCTCTGCTCACTGAATCTGTTAAGATCCACCTTGTCCTGAGGGGCTGTGATGAGATCCAGGGTCTGACCAATCTCAGTCTGGTAAGTGGTCTAGAGGGGAGAGATAGAAAGAAATCAAAGCATTCACAGTGAATGGTGGACTGGAGCCCTATTACAGGCTGCAGAAATGGGGGGATGAGGGATGAAGTGGAGGGAAGGCTGAGAGGTAGTAAGAATGGAGAAGAGGTAAATAGTTCCTCCAGATGGTACATGAAAGATCCCTGGGCGTCTTATAGCTTGTATCTCTACTGTACTATACAAAACATGAGAAAGCCTGTATACAAAAATTATCCTTCCTTTCCTATTTTACTGAAAAGGAAAAGGTAACTCGGGGGAACATCATATCAGGTGCTTGGTATCAGATTCAAACCCTGGTCTCTGGGCTTTAAGTCCAGCGGTCTCTCCATTCTGTTCCATCACACTGTGTCTGAATGAATCCTATCATCCCAATTACAGGATGGATGGAATGGGATTAACCAGCTCCTCCAAAAAGTCCCATTATCACCAATTCAGGGAACTGAAATAGGGTACTATTTCCTCTCTCTCTTCCACACATCATTCTGTCCTTCTGTGATTTCTTTCCATCTTCAAGGCTAGCCTGGAATTCATTTTTAAAATGACCTGCCCAGAACCAAGAATCTAAGCTAGGGGGTCCCTCAAACTTTTTAAATAGGGGGCCAGTTCACTGTCCCTTACACTGGTGGAGGGCCGGACTATAGTAAAAACAAAAACTTTGTTTTGTGGGCCTTTAAATAAACTTCATAGCCCTGGGTGAGGGGGATAAACATCCTCAGCTGCTACATCTGGCCCGTGGGCCGTAGTTTGAGGACCCCTGATCTAAGCCTTAAAGATGGCCATGCTCATGCCATAGCGGGGACATCAGAATTACATAAAGGGGTTTGAAAGGAGTCTTAGTCCACTCATGATCTGGATGTGGAAGAATCCTTGGAGATCATTTAGTCCAACTTCCTTCATCTTGCACAAGAGAAAACGGAGTCCTAGAAAGAATTCACTAAGGCCAGCCCCAGAATACTCCACTTCTGACTAAAGTCTATGCAGTCTAACCCTCACCATCTACTTACCTGAAGGAAAAGTTCAATGAGATTCAGGTAATAGGGCTGCCCACGGCAGTAATGCTTCAGCAGGCGGTAGATACAGGCTTCTAACATCATGGCATCATTGATGGCATCCAAGCCAATGCCAGGCTATGTCAAGGGAGAGAATAAAGGGGTTGATCTCTGACAGCAGATTCTGAAGACCTTGGTACCCAAGGCACAAAACCAGAGGTTGCAATTACAGGGTGATGAGAATCATCTTAACCATTTCTCCAGCTATCCATTAGCAAACCTAATCTCTACCTGCCCAGTCCTGACTCCCTGGCTCCTGCTGCTTTCTCCCAGGGGCATCTTCAGGACATATTTACCTTCTTATACCAGCATGGCTGTCCCCGGCGGGTAAGGGAAGAATCCATGATGTCATCTGCTACTAAGAAGAAAGCCTGGAGCTAAAGAAGAGAAGCAGAGAATATAAGGCTCTTCCTCCCCACTAGCCTTCCCCAATGTGCTATGTCAAGCAGGCTAAGGTTTCCAGTCTGCACATGAGTCTCAAACAAATTCCTTCCTGTCCACTGTAAAATCTCTGGACAACTGTCAGTGTGGTGGGACTGTTATTAAGCAATCTTATACACTGTGGCAAGAAGGTCAAATGATCATTTGGCACTTGGGACATCAAGTAGAAAACCTGAGATAGGTAACATGTATTTTAAGCCTTTTGCCAGTGTTGCAGAATTTTCAACAAAGCATAAAACTCTAGAACTAATTTTTAAGAAAAATTATCTAATAGGGATATTTATTCTCAGTAAGAGGACTTCTATTGCTAAAATGGAAACACAGTCTTTGTCATTCTGTAAATCTAAAAATGAAAAGTTTTCTAGTTTGGGAATTATTGGAAGAGAAGTTTTTCAGAAGGCTTGTATTCCCCAACTTCCCCAACTTTCCTCTGTAACAAATTTTGACTACATTTTTCAGTAAGAAAATTTACACTACCTATGTCTCTCAAACTACATATTCTATACATGCAGAATCAAATGTATCCCAAACTAAACTTGTAGGCACAGATTTAAATCTTCCAATATATTCATCTATCTGGAAGACATCTCACTCTGGAGTCTCAGGATTATTTCTCAATCTTTCCCCCAATTCCTCCCCTGCTTCACTACCCTCTGAATCTCACCAACTCCACACACCAGCCCACGGCTAGTGCTCTTTGTAGACTGTCAGCATCCTGTTTTTGGGGTTCCACCAGCTCCCGGAAGACCATGATCACTGACAAGCCTCGGTTGTATTTTCCCCCAAGAGCATTGTACTCTAGGACCTGCAAGGGCAAAAGGTTGGGGAAGGCAAACTTAGGAGAAAAGAACATTGAGCATTATGGGCCATCTCTTAGCCCCCCAAATTTTCTACTCGTCACTTAACAAAGCTGCAGATGAAGCTATTCTATCTATTGTGCCTAGTGTCTCTGCCAATCTGGTGCATAGTAAATAAAGCAGTAGATCTGAAGTAAGGAAGAAACGGATTTCAAATCCAGCCTCAGGCACATGCTAATTGTGTGACCTTGGACAAGGACCTGTTTGCCTCATTTTCCTCAACTATAAAATAAGGAATAATAAAAGCACCTACCTTGGGAGGATTAGTACTGATAGCTCCCAAGTTATGAGGATCAAATGAGATACTGGCAAAATACTTAGCACTGCCTGCCACAGAGTTATACAAATGCCAGAGTTATTACTGCTTCCTAACCTCTGAAACAGATTTTCCATGGACTTCAAACTCAACACACCCAAAACAGAGCTTATATTTTTCCCAAAACCTTATCTCTTCCATCCTCCCTATCACTGTGGAGGGCACTCATAATCTCTTACTACTGATTAGCTTCATGACTGGAAGAATCTCCTTCCTCACAATCATCAGAATTCCTGGCTTCCCTTCAAAATTCATGTGTCATTTATTGCAGAAATTCTTGTCTCCTGAGCTGTTAACAACTTCCCTTCTAAAGTTATCTTCCACTTATTCTGTATGCATCATTTTTGTATGTATATACACATAGCTTCTCCATTACAATATATGCTCCTTGAGAACAGGTACTGGTTTTCTTTTTTTTTTTTTTTCGTTTTCCCTTTTATATCTTCAATGTTTAGCATGATACCTAGAACCTAGTAATTGCTTCTCAGTTCTGGGACATAAGGGGGAGGGGGAGAGGGAGAGGGAGAGTTGACCCATTCTTTATTCCCTAAATTTCTTCATAAAATTGTATCTGCGAGAAGTCTTCCTATTGTTACATTTGAAAATTAAGGTAAACAGGAACAAAGCTCTGAGCACATTAATTTATTAATAAAGTGTGAGTTTTTCTTTTTTTTCTTCTTTTTTTTTATTATAGTTTTTTATTTACAAGATATATGGATGGATAATTTTACAGCATTGACAATTGCCAAACCTTGATATTTACCTAAGAACTACTAGTAAACAAGGTGACTTAATTACAGAGACTTATGGTCAAGCTAGGTAGTGTAGTGAACAAAATGCAGTGCATCTGGCCTCAGACACTTATTGGCTATTGTGACCCTGGGGAGTTTAACCCTGTATTCTCATCTGTAAAATGAGCTATAGAGAAGGAAAAAGCAAACCACTTCAATATCTTTGCCAAGACAATTGTTAATGCTGTAAAGTTACCCATGTTTATATCCTGTAAATAAAAGGCTATTAAATTAAAAAAAAAAAAAAAAAAAAATCTTTGCCAAGAAAACCCTTAACTGGGTCATGAAGAATCAGACACGACTGAACAAAAAAATTGGTCAGGTTGACCTTAAACTAACTCAGAGAGGAAAACTTAATTCCTGAATTTAACTAAAGGACATAGTAATGGGATTTAGCAAGATACAGAATCAATTACTAAATAGAATTGATTTGAATTTCTCATCATGGACCACTGCCCAGTCACTAAGAACTTTAACCTTGGAGCCATCCTAAACTCTTTTCCCTACATCCTATTATATATGTTCAGTAGTCAAATTCTGTCTTATCTTAATATTTTTGGAGCTACCTTCCCCAACATGGCTAACTCTCATATTTGAGTCATTATGGTCCTTTGACCTAATTTCTTCAATAGACTTCTAATTTGTTTCTTTTACCCTATTTTCTTCCCTTTCCAGTTCATCCTTTCCAGGGATGATTCTCAAAGTATGGTCCAGAGCAGCCTGGGAATCTCTGAAATCCTTTCAGAGAGTCTACAAATTCATAATTAATTTTTATTTTTAATGTGATCAATATCTATAACTATAATCCACATAAACAAAAACTCTTTGGACAGATCCTCAATCATTTTTAACAGGATAAAGATACTGAGAACAAAAGTTTAAGAACCACTGCTTTATACAGTTATCAACATAATCTTCCTTAAACAGAAGTCTTACCATGCTATTCTCCTGTTCAAAAAAAAAAACAAAAACCAAAACGCTTCACTGGCATCCAACCGTCCCTACAATGAAATACAAATCCCTCAGCTGGACAAGCAGAGCTCTCATTTCTTAGGTCTGTGAATCTCCTTAGTAGTTCCCCAAGATTCCTCATGTCTTGACTTTAAGGGTCAACTCAGGTATCATCTACACCCTGAAACCTTTCCTGAGCTTTCTAATCAAATTGCTTTGCATATATGCTATTTCTCCAATACAATGAAAGTTTTTTAAGGGCTTGGATTTGGGGTTGGGATTTTTGGGTGCTTTTCTGTATAAATTTGCATTATCTAAATATGAGTTAATATTGCCCAGGGCACTTTCTTCCTCCAAATTTCCATTCCCAGCAGGAAGGGCTATGAACACAAGAAATTTTAATGAATGAGTGACTTACATCCCATCCTCCCCAGCTTCTCTTACAAATTCTCTGAGGTTCATTTCAGTTCTATCATCAAAGTCATGCTCAATGTCTCACCTCCTTGAGCCTGGTTATGGCATCTCCCACCTCAGGATGCCCCATGCCATCTTCTGTCAGGATCTTTACGATCTGGGAGAAATGCTGGACAAAATCTTGCTTCTCCTGGACAAAAACTGATTTCTGATCTCCATTCATTCTGTAGGGTAAAGGGATCAGGGTTGGAGAAATAGTTATAAACCTAAATTATAATTCATTAGACCCACCCCCACCCTGTCCCCTAAGTCCAAAATAGCCCCACACATACACTTACCGAGGTTCCTCTCTCCGAGATTGGCACCAGTGGCGAGCACTGTGCTGGATCCCCAGGGCTGGACCCCCATTTGCCTGAGAGGGTTGCCATGGGGGACCCAGTTGCCTCTCCCAGGGCAGCCAGCGGGGGGCTGGCAGCAGGAGGGTCCCTGCCGATCTCAGCCAGCGGGCTGGGGGCATCGAAGGGGTAGCAGGGGAAGGGGGGGCACCAGGTACTCCCTGCAGAGGGGCAAGGACTGGAGGCAGATGCACAGTGGTAACTCCCCCAGCCCATTTCCCACCCTGCTTTCTTCACTAATTTGTACAATGGGGCAGACAATATTGCTTTGTCCCCATTAGTAGGGAAAGGGTATAGACAGAGGAGGCAGGAAAGCACACAGGTAATATTTAGAAAGAAAAGCAATCTATCCTTGAGCCGTTACTTAAAGACTAGCTGGAGAAATGATTCATGACTATAAGAAACGAATGACCAAGTCACTGTTGTAGTGGATCCATAGGTTGTAAATGTGTGTGGTAAAGGGGAGTGTGTGGTACAAAACAGAGAATCTTAAGTTCTCAGAACTGGAAGATCATCTCATCTAATCTCATGCCTACGGATGCAAGTAAAGCCTAGAAAGGACAATATTTGGAGCTCATGTCAGAGCTAGAACTACAATCAAGCCTCTGACCCGTGGTCTTTTCATGGCAAAAAATAGATGATCTACATTGGGAAAGGCTCGCTGGGACAAATTTCCTGGAAAAAATGGACTTTGTCTGAAAAGTGGAGAAAGGTAGGGAATGGATGGTGGAAAGTCACTGGTGTGGAATTGGTGAAAGGAATTGTGCCCTAAGCAAGGGATAGAGTCAAAAGCACTGTGAATGTAGGCGAGGATGAAATATGTGGAGGCACCTGTGGAGCAGGAAAAACAGAGATGGGGAAAGACTCGGAATGGAGATGGCTCTACAAGATGCACTCGTGCAAGGAGGGATACCACAAGGGCCCTAGAAAGCACCTGGAAGGACTCTGAGTCCTAAGGATGGCAGAGGACTCTCTCTCTAGAGGATGCCAGCAGCAATGGGAGGCTCTTTGCAGGCAAGGTGGTGGTCAGTGGGGAAAGTGCAGGTGGTTCTAGGGGACAGCACCTGGCCTAAGGGACACCGTGACGGCCCTCCAGGGAGTGCAGAACAAAGTCTGCGGGCAGTCGCTCTGGGGCGGAGCCAAGGGGTTTTCGGAGACAAATGACGACAAAGGTGGACGCCACAAGTGACACAGCTGGGCACCGCCGGGGCACACATAACACAGGTGGGAGGGTCACGCTGGCTCTGCATGGGGGCGCTTGGCGCCAGCTTTCCTTTGGGTACCACAGGGTGTGCGCGCAATGCAGGTGGGAGGAACGTACCCGCTCCACCGGGAGGCACACGCGTTACAGGTGGGCGGGTCGCACCGCTTTACAGGTGGGCACCCATTACAGAAGGGCGCCGCGGGAGGCAAGCGCAGGCCCTTTAAAGGGGCGCTGCCCGGGACAAGTGTGTCCGTGCGGGCGGCCCCCGGGAGGCGCAAGCCCCGGCCCCAGAAGCGCTGGGCACCCTCGGATTTGCCCCTACCAAGATCGCCGCGGAAGCCGAGGATCCCGGCTGCCACTAGCCGGGCGGGCGCGCGGCACCCAGACACGGAGCAGCCGCCGCCCTCTCCGGACCCACCGTCCCGGCTTCACTCACCTGGTAACGGGATGCAGCCACAGCCTTCTCTCAGGGGTTGGGGGGAGGGAGGAGGAGCGCAGCTTCTAAAATGCGAGTTCGAAGCCGCGCACAGCTCCCTGGGGCGAGTAGTTCCCGCTCCCTCCAGCTCCACGCCGCGGAGGCAGCTATGGACCACAGCTCCCAGAGTTCCAGAGGCTCGTGGGGACGGGGCCCCAGGACCACTCCATTTGGGTCAGAGCCCGGCGTCTGCAGGATCTTCCCTCCGATTGGCTGCTCCATCTCGTATGAGGATGGGGCCCTAGGACAGACAGCCAATGAGTGCGGCGCACTTCGGCAAGCCTGCGAGCGAGGGGCTGGCCCTAGACAGGTGGTTGGACTATGGCTGGGGGGAAGGGTTCGGCGTCCTAATCTTAGGTCCGCCTTTTTGGCAAGTCCGTTCTTGACCTTCAGTAAATACTTTGATCGGCCCAGTGGGGCTGAAAGTCTCCCACTTCGGAGCGGCCCGAGAGAGCTTGGAGGGTGTGGGATCTTTCGCCCTCATTTCACGGAGGCAGAATTGGAGGCCGAGAAAAGAAAGGGGGCCGAGAGGGCACGTGGTCTGGAAGATTGGGGCTGCCCGAGCCCAGCCCAGTTCTGTGACTCAGTTTCCCCGTTAAGCCCAGTCATCATTCTCCCCCCCCCTCACGTTTTTATATACGCGTGTGAGACATACAAATCCTATCGAAAAAGGATTACTCGGAGACCTCTCGAAGTAAAAAGCAGAAAAGTTGTTTGTTTAATTAATTCTCATGAGAATGAGCAATTCCACCGCGAGGAGGGAAAGAGAGAGAGCTCACGGTAGAAGGGCTAAAGAAGGGGATAAGGTATACAGTTTCTATAGGGTTTAGATACAAAGGATGACATCATGAGTTGGAGAACATTAAGAGATAAGTGCCCCCCCCCCACACACCCCTTAATTGGATGATATTCGGGCCCAAAACAGCAGATTCCTAGTTCTGGGAGGAACCATACATCAGGCAACTAATTGGCCAGATGTTGGTAACTTGAACAGCGATAAATGTCATCATTCGAGGTTAAATACATATGTCTAAAATCTAAGTATATATTGGCTACCACTCAACATACGCAGGTCACAGAGACCTAGAGAAACTAAAAATACAGAAGAGGAATTTAAACGTCCTTGGAGCTTCAGCTGCTGGAAGTTCTTCAACTACACACACGTGCACCTTCCATCTTCTCCCTGACTCCTACCCTCAACCTGCCACCCCACTCCCAACTCTTGAAGTCGTACAAATTACTACTTATCTGATCTCAGGCATTTCTTGAGCTTTTAAGGGCTCCATCTATGATTGCCCCATTTCACTCCATTTTCCACCCCTTAGCATCCCTTTGGATGAGGTCCAGAGTTGGGAAGGACCTCAGAGATTATTCAGCCCGATCGCTAAATGGCAGAATCTGGGCTAAATCCCTAAAAGAGTCATCCAGTTGTGAAAAAGAACCACTATCTTGCTTCTGAACTGCTCTAATCATAAAGGAATCTTTTTAGTAAATCAAGATGGAATCTGATTGTACTTTCCTCTCATTGATCTTGTTGAGGTCAGGAACCAAATGTTGAGGTGTAGACCACATGTTGAGGTCTAGATCTGGGGTACCTAAATGAAATTAGGGTTTAGTTAAGGTCTAGTGGCAGGTTTGGGGTACAGGGAGTCAAACAGAGAGTTCCCCTGCAACCCCCTTGGATTCGGCGCAAGGATACGGCGGTATATGAGGTCTAGAAGCAGCGGGGATTCCCAATAAAAGCATTTATTGGCCCAGAGAGCTAGATTAATAAAAGAGGTTTATTACTGAGTTTAGAAGTAGGAGATAGGTGAAGGTAGAGATAAGGAGGGCACTGGACAGAGGGTCCAGTGGACAGAGGGTCCTCACATGGCTGCCATGTTTGGAATCTCTGCAAAGAGGGGTTCCCAGTGTGGTCCTTTTAAGTGGGAGACTTAGCTCGAGGGGCTTTGGGGTGTAGCCCCAAAGTTGGCTCAGATCCGGGTGGGGCTGGGACAGGTCGGGACCTTCTATTGGAATTCAAAGGGACCAGGATTTGTGAGTCAAAGGGTAATTTACATTAGCTAGGGGATAAATTTTATCCTCTTTCCAGTTTGACAATCCTTTAATATTTAAGTCAGCTATCAGGTTCTTTTTAAATCTCTTCTCTAGGCTAAAAGTTACCATTTTGCAGAAACTGGATGTGGGGAAGAATCTCAGACGCTCTATCCCAGACTTAAACAAGATTAAATATATCTGATGAGGTGCAAATGACAAGGTGCGACAATAGAGGGAAAGAGATCCCCTAACAGCAAAGGATCCCCTTGGCCAGTGGCAGGCTTTGTGAAAGAACTCACAAATCCCAACGAACACAGGCACTAGATTTGTGGCAGAGAATGGGATTTAACTACACTAAGAAGCCAGCTTGCTAGGAAGACAGACTTCTTAGTGGGCAAGGAATATAGCAAAGGTGGGTTATACTGAGAAGAAAAGATCTCCAACAGTGGGCAAAGTCCTGTTAGGACATCTGGACATACAACCCTAGATATTTTGGGGCTGATTTGATCTTTGGCCCCAAACTGGGGGCCTAATCTCTGGATGAATCTGAGAGACTGATTTTTCAATTCAATTCAATTCAAAATTGAATTATAGGAGTATCTTTCATGACATGAGGGTGTGCCCCTCCTAGGGGAGAATTTGAATCACTCTTCCCCCACAGATTAAAGGAGATACAGTTTCAGGGCCCCCAAAGGTTAAAGGGGACACAATTTACATCATACCTAAAGGAATAGTTATTCTGAAGACCTTCTGTGAGAAGGAATTACCAACAATGAAGGCAGCCCATTTCACTTTTGGATAACTCTATTTATGAAGAAAAGTAGTAATATACTTAGCCTAAGTCTGTCTATATCTTCCCTCTATTGCTCCTAGTTTTTTCCCCTATTGAAAAAAATTAGTGTAACATTTCTTATGTATCAGCCCTTATATCAATCAATAAACATTTATTAAGCACCTGCTTTACACTAAGCACTGTGCTAAACCCTGGGGATTCAAAGAAAAAAGATAATCTCTCCTCTCAAGAAACTTATAATGTAAGAAACTTTATAGTGTAAAAAAGACAACATTAACAATTAAGTATTATTTTTAGACACACACATAACCCCACCTCCCTACTCCACCTCACCCATTACAGGCACACACACACATACACATACACATATATATGCATGTGTGTATGTATATATATTCTTCAAGATAAACATTATTAATTTCTTTGGACAATCTTCAGAGAGCATGATTTTTTTTTTTTACTATTCTCACTGACTTCATCTGTGTTTTCTAAAATCCTTCCTTGGTGACAACCCAGAAATTCTATTCTGAGTCTGATTCTCATAGGAGCTAAGTGCAGAGTGAAAACGATGGAAACATGAGGGGGAAATTACCACTCCCTAACCCTTGTTATTAAAAAGCAAATGTCCAAGGTTTATGAGGAAGAATGGGTAGTTTCTCAAGAACTGATATTCTAAAGGAGAAATCACTCCTGGAAGGATGGGAAGTTCTCAAGAATGAAATTCTAAAGACACAAAAACATTTCAATGAGGAGGAAAAGTTAAATCAACAAGTATGCTAAGCTCTAACGATACTGAAAAAGGCAAGAATAGTTCTTGCCCTCAAGAACCTTACTAAGTAGAGACAATATACAAATACTCTGTACGTTCAAGATGCACACAGGGTAGATAAGTAGTGATCTCAGAAGGCATTTGGCAGGGTGGTTGTGGGACCAGCCAAGGCCTCTTTCAGAAGGTGGGAACTGAGTTAAATTTGGAGGAGAGAGAGAAAAAACATCCCAGGCATACAGAATAGCTAATGAAAAAGGACAAAGTAGAGACATAGAGTATCAGATGTAAGAAACCCCAAACCCATTGTTGAACAGCAGAGCAGCACTTGGAGAATAGTGAAGTGTAAGAAGACTGGAAAGACAGGAAGGGGCCAAGATTATGAAAGGTTTTGAAAGTCAAACAAATATTTTATATTTGATCCAGGAGGTGAAAAGGGACTGAGGGCTTCTTTGAGTAGAGGACTGACATGATCATATCTGAACTTTAGGAAGATCTTTTTGCCAGCTAGATTGGCATGGGGGGAAAAGCAGTAAATGTCCAAAGAGACCCCTTAAAAACTCATTGAATTTACCAATTTAGATTTTTAAAACTATATAACAAGTGTCACGATATTAGGAGACACCCTGTTTTCCAGAGCTAAAGTCCAGCAAGCAAGCAATGCTCTGAGCTTGGCATAACAACAACCTTTGCACTCATTTTCTGGATGATCTTACTCTCTGGCAAAATCCCACATAATTACTGTATGGTTTTGACCAGTATCGGCTGTTCTCCCTGAGCTCAGACAAGCTAGGACAAGTACCCATGTTCTGGTTACAAAACCCCACTGTGAATCAAACTTGTGTCATTGCTGCTATTATACTTCATTGTCAGGATTACAACTCACTGCAAGCCATTGAGATAAGTATTAAAATCTCCCCTCTCTGCCTCAGGTCTCCCCACTGGGGTGGAGATCCAGCACAAGTGTCTAATCCTCCTCTTTGCTTATGTGTCTTCCCTCAAATTGAAGTTAAATGTTTGTTTGATTCTTTTTTTTTTCTTTCTTTCTTTTTTCTTTTTTTTTTTTATTTAATAGCCTTTTATTTACAGGTTATATGTATGGGTAACTTTACAGCATTAACAATTGCCAAACTTCTTATTCCAATTTTTCACCTCTTATCTCCTACCCCCTCCCCCAGATGGCAGGATGACCAGTAGATGTTAAATATATTAAAATATAAATTAGATACACAATAAGTATACATGACCAAACCGTTATTTTGCTGTACAAAAAGAATCAGACTCTGCAATATTGTACAATTAGCTTGTGAAGGAAATCAAAAATGCAGGTGGGCATAAATATAGGGATTGGGAATTCAATGTAATGGTTTTTAGTCATCTCCCAGAGTTCTTTCTCTGGGCGTAGCTGGTTCAGTTCATTACTGCTCCATTGGAAATGATTTGGTTGATCTCATTGCTGAGGATGGCCAGTCCATCAGAACTGGTCATCATATAGTATTGTTGTTGAAGTATATAATGATCTCCTGGTCCTGCTCATTTCACTCAGCATCAGTTCGTGTAAGTCTCTCCAGGCCTTTCTGAAATCATCCTGTTGGTCATTTCTTACAGAACAATAATATTCCATAATATTCATATACCACAATTTATTCAGCCACTCTCCAACTGATGGGCATCCACTCAGTTTCCAGTTTCTAGCCACTACAAAGAGGGCTGCCACAAACATTCTGTTTGTTTGATTCTTGACTCTCCTGTCTCCTGCTCTGTTCCACTCCAGCTATCCTCAGGTTACAGACTAGTTCAGTTCCACTGACACAAGTAACAAGGTCTTCAGTGATCTGTGTCTGAGTGTCAGTTCAGAACATGTAGGAAGTTGAGCAATAAGGTCATGATGAAATCTTGTGTGTGGATACCACGTAACCTTTCTTCTTTTTGCTGGGTCAGGGAATTATTTCTACTGAGCAGAATTGGATTTTTTGGGAGACTAGAGGTTCCAATGACTATGGGTCAAAGATAGGAAACTAAATTTGTTGGGGTGCAGGGGATCCCAAAAATATATTGGAATTTTGGACCAGTGTTGTGGGCACACCAAAAACAATTGGAAGCTTAGATAATTTCTAAGTCAAGAAGCAAAATGTTATTATAATTTCATTGCCAATTAAAGTGGACAAAATTCCAAGAGAGAGGTAGCAAAGAGCATGGAACAAACAGGTAAATTTATAAGGGTTAGGGAGTATAGAACAAAGAACAGAGCAGAGTAAATGACATCATGGATTGGGGTTCACATGACTGATCAAAGTTTGGTAATAGGGGCTAACAATGATCCCCTTTTTTCTTTCAGGAAACTAAAAAATACTTATTATTTAAGTCCAGATTGTAAGATAGCAACCCAGACTTTTGGATGACAATCCAGACACCCTTGAAGGATAGTTTAGTGGAATAAAGATATCAGACCCAATTTTTTCTCTTTCACACACATTCTCCAAGGCTGTGTCACATCACTCCCAATAACTCCATTTCTAAGGTGAATACTTCATCCTCAAGGCCTGGTGACAGGGGTTTCTTGAAAAGTATTGGGGTCAAAGGACTACAAAACTGTACATACCCTTTGATCCAGCAGTGTCACTACTAGATCTGCATTCCAAAGAAATCATAAAAGAGGGAAAAGAACCCATATGTGCAAAAAATGTTTGTAGCAGCTCCTTTTATAGTGGCAAGGAACTGGAAACTAAGTGGATGCTCATCATTTGGGGAATGGCTGAGCAAGTTGTGACTGTAATAAATGTAATGCAATATTATTGTTGTATAAAAAATGATGAGCAAGCTGATTTCAGAAAAACCTGAAAAGACTTACATGAACTGATGCTAAACAAAGTAAGCAGAACCAGGAGAACATTGTACACAATAACATCAGAATTGAGAGATAAGGAAAGGTAACAAAATACTTTTACAATTGTGAAATTGGATAAAACTGAAAGGTTGAGGTAACAATTTAGACCACTCTGCAGATGTCTCATCTGAGGACAAAAAGTAATTATTGCAGGGGTCGTTTAAATCATTTGCTTTTATTATATCCTTGATGGGACTCATTTTAGTCCTTGCCTTATACTTTGCCTGCAGTGGGAGAGCACCTTTGATACGTAAAAATTACCTGGACACCGGACTGGGTTCTCAAAGAAAAGGCAGGACGGGACCAAGCAGCATCAGGGAACTAGTTGCTTTAAGAGGATATTCCAGGATGAATATTTTATAGGAAAAAGTGGGCAAGGGGACGGAGTAAAGGGGGTGAAATGTTTTTTCTTTGCTCATTGGTTAGACCCTCTCCAGGGAGATATTTATTTCTTAACAATGACCAGATTTTGAGAAAAACAAGGAATAGAAACATGTAGCAGGACCCAAGCTTCTTGTACCTAAGTGTGTGATTAACCATATTTTATTTATCACAATCCAATCCCACCCTTGCACCTTGTTCTGGTGGGCAAGAACAACTTGCTTGTTTTTTCCTGCTCCTAACTACAGACTACAAACAGAGACCCTGCTGAGGCCCATTCTGTTGCACCTGTTGCCCAACAACAATGGAACCTAGCAAAAGTAGCAAAGCCTACTTTTCAGGATTCAGAGCATATATTACTAACCTGTTTGACAACTCTAGATCTTTGAAAGTAGCATTGCCTGACCAGCAGGATGAATATAGAGAGGCTTGGAGAGACTTTCTTGAACTGGTGCTAAGTGAAGTGGGCAGAACTAGGAGATCATTATACACTTCAACAACAATACTATATGAGCATCAATTCTGATGGAAGTGGCTCTCTTCAACAATGAGAGGATCCAAATCAGTTCCAATTGATCAGTAATGAACAAAACGAGCTACACCCAGCGAAAGAACACTGGGAAATGAATGTGGACTGCTTGCATTTTTGTTTTTCTTCCCAGATTATTTTTACCTTTCTGAATCTGATTTTTCTTGTGCAATAAGAGAACTGTATAAATATGTATACATATATTGTATTTAAGATATACCTTAATATGTTTAACATGTATGAGACTGCCTGGCATCTAGGGGAGGGGGTGGAGGAAAGAAAGGGAAAAGTTGGAACAGAAGTGATTGCAAGGAGCAATGTTGAAAAATTTCCCATGCATATGTTCTGTCAATAAAAAGCTATAATAAAAATAAAATAACTGTAAACAAACAAACAAACAAAAGATTGAGTGGGAAAAAAAAAAAAAAGAAAGAAAGTAGCATTGCCAAGCCCCCATGCACATGGCTATTTGTCTATTTCTTGTTGTTAACTATACATATAAAAAATAACTCAACCCATAACAACTGGCATCAATATGGGACATTTTGTCTAGGTTGCTGATAGTCCCTTAAAGATTAAGCCTGTCTTCCTTGCCAATCACAAAATCTCTCTTGAGTGTGAACTGACTTCCTCCCTGAAATTCTTTTCCCATGACTCCGACTGATCCTGACCAATCCTCATCATATTTGCATATTTTATTTTATTAAGTTTCTTCTTCAACAGTTGGTTGGGAGTATTCTATTGTTAGGCCACCAGGTGGTTTGGAGGAAGGGGACAGATCATCTCTAGATTATCTATATAAATGCTGCAAAATGTTTGTTGTTCCCATTTCCCCTCCACAGTTGTTTCTCAAGTTTATCCTGGGAGACCAGGATGCAATTCTATGCAACTGAGAGCAGAAAAGACTAATCTGAAAGCTGTAACTGCTATATAGTATCTTGAGATGTTTTCTGCCATGATTACAGCAAACTAGAACTGAAAACAAAGCCTAGATCAATGATTCAAGTGGATTGTTTCTGGGAGCGTCAGGACATACCTTGATCTATCCAAAAAACCAATAAGAGCCCTCTTTCCTGCCTGACATTACCACCATCCTGGTACGGACTCTCATTACCTTATACCTGATCCACGATGCCAAAGTGAAGCCAGTTATCCTGACTTTCAAAAAAGGGAAGAGGGGATAAAATCAATAGACTATCAGCCAGTAAAAACTTGGCTTTCATTCCTGGAAAAATTCCAGAAAAGATTATTGAAGAGATAGCGAATATATTAATGATTATAGATCATAGGACCCAGTATCCCAAGTAAAACTTGTCGACTTCAAAAGATAAGGTTGCATGTTTGAATCACTTTAAGGTTGCAACACCTCTTCCTTTGAAAGGCCCCTTTCTGAGAATGTTTTCCCTCTTGCTCTCTCTCTCCTGCCTTTCCTCAAGTCCCAACTAAAATCCCATCTTTTACAAAAAGCCTCTTTTAATTCTAATGTCTTCCCTCTGTTGATTATTTCCAATTATTTATCTTGTATTTAGCTTGTTTGTACATATTTCTTTGCTTGTTGTGTCCTCATTAGATTGTAAGCTCCTTGAGGACAGAGTCTATCTTTTACCTTCCTTTGCATCCCTAGCATTTAACACAGTGCCTCACCCATACTAAATGCTTAATAGATGCTTATTGACTATATGATTGTATGTAGTGTAGAGATTACCAATATTTTTGGTTCTGCTAACCCCTTTCAACAAAAGAAATATGTGATGAACCTTCAATATACTACTACTTCAATTCACTATTCATAATTTTTATATTTATTCATTAAGTATTTGTAATAACAACAATGATACTTTTGCCCCCAAAAGTTACAAATTAAGATGTGTATTTATAATTATAATTACAAAGTATAAAATTTTATTTTATCTAGTAATATATCTATTTATTATATCTATCTATAGATAGATCTATCTATCTATTAATCTATCTAGATTATCTATCTAATTTATCTATTTTATCTATATAAGATAAAATTATATTTATCTTATAAATCTAAGATTTATTTTATCTATAGTTTTGAAAGTTCTGAATGTAAAATTATAGAATTTTGATTTTAAAATAATTACAAATATTTTATGTGGGATAGTCTGTGAGAATTAGTAATCTAGCAAATATGATCTCTATTACCTGTAATATATCATATCAAATTTCTTTATTTAGAAATTTTTGTTCATTTAAAAAATAATTTTTTTATTCCTTTAGAAATAAAAAAGTCTTTATTTTAAAATTTTAAGGAAATCAGTTGCAACTTAATAAATGTTTAACATAATATAATAATCATATGCAAACTTAATTTCCATGTTGAAAATTTTATTTTAAAAAAACTACAATATTTGTCTCAAAACTGTGTTAGTCTTAAATCTGGTTCTGCTATGCACAAAGGCCTATCAAACTGTGCATCCAGCAGTGTTTCTACTGGGCTTATATTCCAAAGAGATCTTAAAGGAGGGAAAGGGACCCCACATGTGCAAAATGTTTGTGGCAGCCTTTTTTGTAGTGGCAAGAAACTGGAAACTGAGTGGATGCCCATCAATTGAAGAATGGCTGAATAAATTGTGGTATATGAATGTTATGGAATATTATTGTTCTGTAAGAAATGACCAACAGGATGAATACAGAGAAGCCTGGAGAAACTTACATGAACTGATACTAAGTGAAATGAGCAGAACCAGGAGATCATTATACAAGGCAACAACAAGATTATACGATCATCAATTCTTTTCAACAGTGAAATGACTCAGACCACTACCAAAGATCTTGTGATAAAGAGAGGCATCTGCACTCAGCGAGAGGACTGTGGAAAACTGAGTGTGTATCACAACATAGCATTTTCACTCTTTATTGTTGTTTGCTTGCATTTTATTTTTTCTCATTTTTTCTCTTTTTGATTTGATTTTTCTAGTGCAGCAAGATAATTGTATAAATATGTATACATATATTGGATTTAACATATATTTTTACCATGTTTAACATATATTGAATTACTAGCTATCTAGGGAAGGGGATGGGGTGGGGAAGAGGGAAAAAAGTTAGAGCACAAGATTTTGCAATGTTTTGTTAAAAAATTATCCATGTATATCTTTTGAAAAGTAAAAAATTAAAAAACCTTTAATAAAAAAAGAATAATATGCTTTAAAAAAATCTGGTTCTGAAGTACATTTATTTCCATATTTTGATTTAAAATGAGAATAAAATAAACCACATAAATATATAGTAGAAAAAGATAGGAGAATTTATAAGTTTTCTTATTAAGAAATGGAAATTCTTTTTTACTATTATCCAAAAATTTATAAGGCAGTCATTTTAAAATTATGTTTGTAGTCCAAAATCCATAGATCTGTCGATTAAATTTTCTCTTTCATTTTTATCAATTCATCAGCCAGAGATAAAAAAAAACCAAACAAAAAACATGTCACATGTCAATGATATCTTCTTATGACCAGCAGGAGGATTTCAGGAAGTCCTGGAAAGACTTACATGAACTGATGCTGAGTGAAATGAGCAGGACCAGGAGATCATTATATAATTCAACAACAATACTATATAATGATCAATTCTGATGGACCTGGCCATCTTCAGCAATGAGATGAACCAAATCAGTCCTAATGGAGCAGTAATGAACTGAACCAGCTACACCCAGCAAAAGAACTCTGGGAGATGACTATGAACCATTACATAGAATTCCCAATCCCTCTGTTTTTGTCCACCTGAATTTTTATTTCCTTCACAGGCTAATAGTACACTATTTCAAACTCCAATTCTTTTTGTACAGCAAAATAACTGTTAGGACATATACGCTTTAACATACTTAACATGTATTGGTCAACCTGCCATTGGGGGAAGGGGATGGGGGGAAGGAGGGGAAAAATTGGAACAAAAGGTTTGGCAATTGTCAGTGCTGTAAAATTACCTATGCATATAACTTGTAAATAAAAAGCTATAATAAATTTTTTTAAAAAGATATCTTTTTTGGCAGCATGATTCACCAATATTTTATTTATATATTTATTTTTGGCTGAGGCAATTGGGGTTAAGTGACTTGCCCAAGATCACATAGCTAGGAAGTGTTAAGTATCTGAGGCCACATTTGAACTCAGGTCCTCCTGACTTCAGGACTGGTGTTCTATCCACTGTGCCACCTGGCTGCCCTGATAATTTAGTTTTTAATAAGAAATTATATAATTTCACAAAATATTCAATACTGTTCTCAATTGTATGACTCTAAAATTTTATTTTTTTACATTATCTTGAATACTGAACATATTTGTGTTCATACTCTATAATGATGTGAGTTTGTCAATTTTTGAAAAGATAGATGTCTACCAAATATACTATTTTTATAGTTATGACACATCAGCTGCATACTCACTCAGTTGAAAAGAATAGTTAGTGAAGAAAAAACTAATTTTTCTCTTAATTCACATAGAGAAATAACAACTTTGCTGTAGGAAAGTCATCTAAGATCTCTATCTGTTAGAAATGTAATAAGCTCACCGTTCATCTTACTGTATAACATGGTAAACAATTGAGAATTAGTGGGTCTTGAGTTTATAAAATTAATTATTTTGGCAGTATTATTTAACATGCTCTATTTACTTTGTGGCATTCTCTGTGGTCCAAAAATTTATATATGCAACATTGTATCCATATTTTTTTCATTGATTTTTTTTTTAAAATACACAAAACAATGCCCTTAAATTTCCTGGTATCCTTTGCTTATTTGTGCAAAATTCCATCAGAGAACCAATTGATTTGTTTTCCTTTTGAAGTATATATTAATTAGATTAGAAATGTCTTTTCCAGTTGCATGTTCTATTAACTGATGACAAAGTAGCACATTTCTATTTATTTTACCATCATGTAGCTATCTTATAAATCTAATTAAAATTTCTAGGCTACAAACATCAATTATCATCTAATTACAAATAGTGAATGTCACAGTTTTTGACTCTTTCAATAAATGATTCAACATAATAGGATATACTATGTATCCAATTAGACCCTCTATTATAAGAAAATGGCATCTCAGATTTCATTTTTGAACTTAGCCTACCTGATTTTCTTTATTAATTTTAAATTGAATTTTATTTTATTTTCTGTTGCAAATTCTCTTCCTCGCCTTCCCCACCTAATGAGAAGGTGAGAAAAGCAAAGTCCATTACAAATATTATTGTTTGTCCTTTATTTTAGAAAAGGACCTGTCACATCATGGATGCTGTCTTGGCTTGTAAGTAAATTGAATTTAAGTGAGGCAAAGTTATACAATGTTGTCAGCCTCACTCTCTTCCTGAGTCATCAAAATCCCATGGGGCAAAACAAAAGTCAAGATTGACCATGGCCTGGGATGCAGTAGATGAACTTACCGTGAAGTGCCTGCTTCAGTCACTTTAATGGCCTTTGGAACAAATTGTTCTCATCTATCTATTCCATCAGGGAAATGGTTGGGGTATATATCATCTAATTTACAGACAGGTTTGAATCCTGTCGGTTACCCTCAACCTGGTTAAGCCTGTTTGTCAATAGAGTTTATCAGGGCGTAGTCCCTGTGCATGCTACATTTTCTTGGAGCCACAGATGAGAGTTGTGTGAATCAGATGAACACCAAAGATGGATGAGCAGCCCTGAAAAGGACTCAGCAAATGCTCACACCATACATAACAAATTCCCACATTAGTTATGTCCAAAAAAAAAAAAGAAAGAAAGAAAATATGCTTAAATCTGCACTGAGGCCATCAGCTCTCTATCTATAGATGGATAACATGTATATACATATATATATATATATATATATATATGCATCAAAGAAATGATGATAAAATAGATGCAGAGAAATATGGAAAGACTTGTATGAACTGATAATGAGTGAAATGAGCAGAACCCAAAGAATGATGACCATTATAATCACGTGAAGGGAAACGAATTTGAAAGATATCATAACTCTGACCAAAATATTAATCGATCATGATTCTAAAAGACTGATGGTGTAACTTTCTAACATACTTAGATTGCTTTATTTTACACATACACACATACACACATACACATATACATGTATATACAAATGTGTGTTTTATATAGTTTATATATATATATATAGACATGTTACAAGGAATATCTATTGATTATGTATATGAGAAATATTTATAAATAAAACATTGTTTATGGAAGAAGAAAAATACATAAGGAAACACAAATATAAAAATGTTACTTTTTAAACTATATGTGTGTTTTCTATATGTATTTTATAATAAGAGATTACTTTGTTTATTTTTAGCAACATATTTACTATTTCTCTTTTAATTAAAGTTTTTTATTTTCAAAACATATGCATGGATAATCCTTTCAAAACCTTGAGTTCCAAATTTTCCCCTCCTTTCCCCCACCTCCTCCCTTAGATAGCAAGTAATCCAATATATGTTAAACATGTTAAAATATGTTAAATCCAATATATGTTGTGTATATATATATATATATATATATATTTAAATGACTGTATATAACAAAACTCATAATTTCTTACACAGCCAAAATACTCTCCAGACATTTCACCATTTGCCTTCCTTCCCATCCCTTACTAGAGACCATACTCTGGACTACTTAAACCATTTCATCACCAGAACTCCCACCTGAAGGCCCAGATATCCTGACTGCTGAGATTCTCACATGATCTACCACTTCAGCCCAATTCCAATCATCCCTCACTTTACTATGAACTCTTAAAACAAGGACTATTGTTAAAGAGAATATATTTACTTATTTTTGGTTACATTTTGAGTTTCGAGTTTTCTCCTTCCCTTCCTCTCAATCCCACTTTAGAGATAGTCAACATTTGATATAAGTATATATGTAGAACTATAAAATACATATTTCCATATAGCAGATGGATCTTTGGATCCATCCCCAGAGATGCATAGCATTTTCCCTTTTTTTTTTTTATTAAATCTTTTTATTTACAAATGCATACGCATGGGTAATTTTTCAGCATTGACCCTTGCAAAACTTTCTGTTCCAAATTTTTCCTTCTTCTCCTCACCCCTTCCCCTAAATTGCAGGTAGTTTAATACATGTTAAATGTTAAAATATATGTTAAATCCAATATCTATATATACATATTTATACAGTTATCTTGCTGCACAAGAAAAAACCGGGTAAAGAAGGGGGAAAAAAACCCAAGAAAGAAAACAAAATGCAAGCAAACATCAACAGAAAAAGTGGAGATGCTCTGTTCTGCTGTACACTCAGTTCCCACAGGCCTCTCTCTGAATGTATATGGTTCTCTTCATCACTGAACAATTGGAACTGGTCTGAATCATCTGATTATTGAAGAGAGCCCTGTCCATCAGAATTGATCATTGCATAATCTTGTTGCCATGTATATCGACCTTCTGGTTCTGCTCATTTCACTTAGCATCAGTTCATGTAAGTCTCTTCAGGCCTCTGTGAAATTTTCCTATTGGTCATTTCTTACAGAAAATAATATTCCATAACATTCATATACCATAATTTATTCAGTCATTCTCCAATTGATGGGCATCCACTCAGTTTCCAGTTTTTTACCACTGCCACAAAAAGGACTGCCATAAACATTTTATGCATAGTATTTTCCTTCTTGAGTCTTTTGTAGTTGATTTGAATGTTTATGTCACTCAGAAGAATTTAGTCATTCACAGTTACTCTTTGAACACTGTTGCTGTTACTATATACAGTGCTTTCTTGATTCTGCTCATTTCACTCAATATTATTTTATACAAATCTTTCCATATTTTTCTAAAATCAGCCTGCTAGTCATTTCTTACAGAATAGTAGTATTCCATCACAGTTATATACCACAACTTATTCAGTATTTCCCCAATTAATGGGTATCCTCTCAATGTCCAATTCTTTGTCATCACAAAGAGTTGCTATAACTATTTTAGAACATATGGGTTCTTTTCCTTTTAACCTGATCACCTTGGGAAACAGACCTATGGTTTTGTAATTGGTTGGGCATAATTCCTGTCATTCCTTTTATCCATGTATTCCTAGTGCATGTATATCAAAATGCTTGTCACATAGTATTTATGGCTTAAAATGCTTTTGCATCCACTCATTCATACATATATACATGTATTTTTATTTGTATTTTGAAATGTTTGTTTAGATGATTGTCAAATTCATAATAATAAAAATAAAAACCCAAACATGTCACACTGGGATAAATTTATTTCCTTTTTTATTTTCTTTTTGACTTACAGAAACTGGTAGGTAGAGAGAAAAGAAGCATTTACTATATAGCAGATAATTTACAAATTTTATTACATTTAATCCTCATAACAACCCTACAATTACTAGGCTTATTTTACAGTTGAGTATACTACAGTTGAGTAGCTGAGTTCAGTGACTTGCCTAGAACCAGGGTCATATAGTTATCAAGTTCTTGGCTTTTTGACTTCAAGTCTGGTGCTCTGTGCACTATGGCACCACCTTGAGGCTTCAAGAAATCTGGAGAATGGTACAGGTATAGAGCCTAGTAAAATATTTAGTAAAGTATTTCATATTATTCTTGTGGAAAAGATACAGAAATGTGGATTACATAATAATAGAGTTAGATGGTTCTAGAAAATGGCCAGCCTCAAAGAAAAATCTCTATTGATTCAAAGTCAATTTGACCATTGCTATCTAGTAGAATGGCCCAGAGATATGCCTTTGGATCTATGCCATTTAACAATTTTGTCAATAACTTGGTTAAAAACTAAGCAGCCAATTGGCAAGCATTTTTTATGCACTGATTGTGTGTCAGCCTCCGCATTAGCCACTGTGGATACAAAGATAAAAAGGAAATCTCCCTCTTCAAGAAGTTTATATTCTAATTTATATTCAACACACATAGTTGACTAGCCACAGAAAGCACAAAAGATTACCTAGAGGTAATGTGTTAGCAAGGTATTAATATTCATATTGCTCCCTTTATTAAGTATGAATACCCATATTTGAACGATACTACAGGAGATGGCTTTAAATAGTTAAATTCTGCAAAGCAGTGGTGTCAAAAACCTGGTCTGCAACATTCTTAGATGTTCCAATCAGATTAAAATGTAATTGGTTACTATGAATGACTTAACTCTTCTCAGCAATAAAATGATCCAAGACAATTTTAAAAGACTCATGATAGAAAATGCTATCCACTCAGAGAAAAAAAAAGCCTGATTACCTTGGGGTAGGCAGGGACCCCACCCTGTGGCAGAGATATTAAAAATGTACACAAATTTCTGAATTTCCACTCATCACTGGTACATGGAATATATGCACGCTTAGAAACAACACAAAATCTAGTATATTTGAAAAAAGAACAGATCTTATTGGGAGATAACTCAACAGTTTCATATCCAAATAGCAGCCCTGAATGAAGGGCAAGTTTACTGAAGTAAGAGCTGGGTACATATTTTTCTGAGTGGCCACAGTGAAAGGGAGCACCAGGAAGACAATGCAATTGCTACTTCCAGGAAAACACCAGCATCATCATCAGTGCCTATGCTCCTACCCTGATGAATCATAATGAGGTCAAAGAAAATTTTATGAAGACCCAGAAATCCTTATAATCAATATGCCAAAAAAGGATAAGTTTATAATTCTGAGTGATTTTTAATGCTAGAGAAGTCTCGAACCACCACATATGTCAGGGAATCCTTGGGGGAAATGGAGTTGGAAACAATAGTAATGGTCATTTACTACTGAAGACTTGTGTGTCTCATGACCTTCTCATCATTAACACTGTATTCCATTTACCTTAATGCGATAAAACTTCCTGGATGCACACTTGTAGCAAATCTCCACATTTAACAGAGTATGTGATTGTAAGGAAAAGAGACAGACAGGATGTGAGAATGACTAAAGCAATGTGTGGTACAGAGCCCTGTACCAATTATAAATTTATCCTCTCTAAGCTGAATATTCATAGTCAACAAAAGTGGCTGCCCCAAGGCAAAAAGACTGCTACAAGAATTAATGTCAAGAGATTAGCTTGCTTCTCTAAGAGGGAACACTTTGTTGCCAACTTGTAGAGTAAATTGAGCACACAGTTGGTAACGATAGAGCAGAAAAGGAATGAGCAGCTTTCAGAGATTTGGTGTACAGTGCTGCATTTCCTCATCTGGGATAGAACACTCACAAACATCAAAACTGGTTTGATAAAAATGAAGGGGAAATTCAGAAGCTACTAAATGAAAAACAAGAATTCCACGCAGTGTATCAGCAGGATATTTTATCCATCTGTAAAAAAGGTAGCATTCAATTCTATCAAAAGTAAAATACAATCATCGAAGCTGAGAGAGATACAGGATTCTTAGCTCAATAAGAAGGCAGATGAAATTCAGTTTTATGCTTATAGTAACAATCCAAAACATTTTTATGATACACTGAAGGCTATTTATTTATCTGGACAATGAGGGGGGCAGCTAGGTGGTGCAGTAGATAGAACACCAGCCCTGAAGTCAGGAGGACCTGAGTTCAAATGTGACCTCAGACACTAACACTTCCTAGTTGTGTGACCCTGGGCAAGTCACTTAACTCCAATTGCCTCAGCCTCCCCCCTCCCAAAAAAAAAGAGTGTTCAGAACTCTACTAATAGTGCATAAGTATTTTTCCACATTTCCTCTTTCATCTAATCAAAAAGAACAACAAGAAGAAGAAATTAACTAAATAAATAAATATGGTAGGGAAAGACCCTGAAGGTTCCTGGCCAAAACAGAAATGATTGCTGTTTATATTAAAGAAATAAAGGTGATGTAAAAACAAAAGTACCAATAAAAAAATTAAAACCCCACAATCCATTACAGGGAAGTTTACTTGTTACAAGGAAAGAGAGAGATGCGATATGTGCACAAATACACATTATAAAGATATGTTATAATATGGGAGTGGGAGAGACAATGAGAAGCAGTCTGTGAAACTGGAAATAAGCACTAAATTTGGAATCAGATTGGAATTAATTCTGGTTCAAATTCTAGGAAAGTCACTTCTCCAAATCACTTAACACCTTGAATCCCAGCCTCTTTATCTGCCAAATGACAGGAATTGGATTAGCTGATCTCTAAAGTTATTCCTGTTCCAATCTTATGGTACCATTCCAAAAGACTCATGATGAAAAAATGCTATCCACATTCAGAAAAAAAAGTGTGAAGCCAAGATGGTGGAATAAAGCCAGGAAGCTGGTCAAGCTCTCCTAATTTCCCTTGAAAACCACATGAAACTAAACCTCTGAACATAGTCTGATGGAATGAAACCACTCCCCAGCTCAAGATAGACTGAAAAAGCTTCCAGAAAGGTCAGTCTCACTGGAGTGAAAAGAGTGTTCAAGGTCAGATAGACTCTGGAAAAACTGAGAGGGCCTTAATCACAGCAAATCAGCAATTAAGACCCTCCGTCCTGGCTCAGTAGAGGAGCAAATCAGTGGAGCAGCTTCCAGTCCCAGCTCAGAAGGCAAACTCTGGGAGACCAGACCGCTTCCTGAACAGAGCAGGCAAAGCTACCCCCCTACAAACACAAAAGGCCCCTGTGCTCAAAGGCAAGGCTCAGAGCTGCATAGGAAGCTTGGGACAACACTACCTTTATCTCAGGAGTAGAGCTCCACCCTAAAAGTTAAAAAAAAAAAAAAAAAAAGAAAATGAACAAGAAACAGAAAACAACATTGACCATAAAAACTACTATGATGACAGGGCAGATCAAAACACAAACTCAGAGGTGGACAGAAGAAATCTCAAAGAGTGAGATAAATTGATCTCAAGTCCAAAAAGTCTTCTTGGAAATGTTCATAAAAGACTTCGAAAGGCAAATAAGAGAGGTAGAAAAAAAAATAGAAAAGAAATGAGCATCAACAGTTTGGAAAAGGAAGGGGGAAAATGTCTGAAGAAAACTCCTTAAACAGTAAAATAAACCAAATAGAAAAAGAGATACAAAAGCTAACTGAAGAAAATCACACATTAAAAACTTACAACAGGCCAAATGGAAGTTATTTCTTTGTGGGAAAGCAAGAATCAATCAAATAATCTAAAAAGAATGGAAAAAAATGGAAGAAAATGTGAAATACCTTATCAACAAAACAGCCACTCTGGAAAATAGATACACAAGAAACAATTTAAAAATTATTGGCCTACCTGAAGGCCAGGAGCAAAAAAGGAGCCTAGACAGCTTTCTACAAGAGGTCATTAAGGAAAACTGCCCTAATATTCTAGAAACAGAGGGGGAAATACTCATTTAAAGAATCCACTGATCAACTCTGGAAAAAGATCCCACAAGGAAAATCCCAAAGAATATTGTTGCAAAATTCCAAAACTATAATCTCAAATTAAAAATACTGCAAACTGCCAGACCAAAACAATTCAAATATCAAGGAGCAATCATCAGGATTACCCAGGATCTGGTAGCTTTTACAATAAAGGATCAGAGGGCCTGGCATACCATATTCCAAAAGGCAAAGGTCCTGAGGTTACAACCAAGAATTAACTATCCAGTGAAATTCAGCATTATCTTTCAGGGGAGGAGATGAAATTTTAATGGAGAGACTTCCAATCATCTCTACTGAAAAAAAAAAAAATAGAAAATTTAATCTACAAACACAGAACTCAAGAGAACCATAGAAAGATAAACAGGAGGAATATATATATTTAAAGGTTAAACTGTTTACATCCCTAGATGGGAAAACAATATTTATAACTCTTAAGAACTGTATCTGACACAGGGGCAGACAAAGAGGCATCACATGGACTGAAGGAGTGGTTGTGAACAGACTCTGATGTGATGATATTAAAGAAAAAGACTTTTAAGGGGTAGAAAAAGTTCTGTATTGGAAAAAGAGAAAAGGGAAGGAATAATGGGACACCAAGAAGCTCAAAAGACCTATTACAATTGAGGGGGGAAAGGGAGGGGAAGGATCATTGTCTGAAGCTTGATTTCATCAGTTTTGGCTCTAAGAGGGAATAATACATCCAGAAAAAAGAACTATGGAGTCTGAATGCAGAGTAAAGTATGCCATTTTCACTTTTGTTTTGCCTTGTGGCTTTCTGCTTTTGTTCGGTTTCTTCTTTCAAATATGATTAATGTGCAAATATGTTTACATGATTGCAAATGTATGACCTATATCCGACTGCTTGCCATCTTGGGGAGGGTTGGGAAGAAGAGAGGGAAGGAAAAAATTGGAACTCAAAATATTATTTTAAAAAAAAGAATATTGAAAGCTATTTTTACATGTAATTGGAAAAATAAAATGCTATTTACAAAAAAAAAAAAAAATTGAGAAATTTAAAAATACATCTCATGATCCTAAGAGAGCCCAGAGAGAGAACTGATGAAATTTCAGAGTCAATGGAAGCATGTTGTTTTTCACTTTATTTCTGGTGCCTTTTTTTGGAAACATAGCTAATATAGAAATATATTTTGCATGACCTCATATATATAATGGGTATCATATTGCTTGCTTTCTTAATTGGTGGGGAAAGGATGGAAGGGGAGAGAACTTGGAATTCAAACTTTTTTTAAAAAGTATGTTGAATATATTTTAACATTGTATAACGTATATTGGATTACTTGCCATCTAGGGGAGGGGCTGGGGGGAAGGAGGGGAAAATTTGGAACAGAAGGCTATGCAAAGATCAATGTTGAAAAATTATCCGCACATATGTTTGAAAATAAAAAGCTTTAATAATAAATAAAAAATAAAAGTATATTGAAAATAAGATTTTTAAAAGAAAAAAGTATATGTGTGTGTAATATGTATGTATATTTCCCATACAAGTTAAAGGAATACCTGAAATTAGAGCATAAATTCCAAGTTAAGAACCCCCACTCTAAGGAATAAGCCAAGACAGGAAGCTCTGTTAGTCGAGAAAAATATTCATCCCTGGCAGTCTTTTCTATGGAAGAAAAACCAAGCGTGCAAGAAAGAATGGCTCCACATCTCTCTAATAGAGAAGGGATTTCTCGGTACTCCCTACCCCTTCCTCCATTGTCTATACATACAATCTTGTCTAGATCTTCTATCTATCATTTATGCTAGGACCCCCTGAATGATGGGGAAAGAGAGAGAAGACTCGAAGGGGAACTCATGAGACATTGCTGAGGATCACCCCTTTCCCCGGAGCGGGAACCTGGTCTCCGTCACCATTTTGGGGCTCCTTGGGGAGTGCCAGGGAACATGCCCTTGCTTTGGGAAAGTGGTCTTGCAAGTGGACAAAGAAGCGATTGAGCTGTACATAGACGCATCGGGTCGGATGCGTGCCTCCTCTGCCAATTTACCCTTGAAATTTCCTTGCCCTGTTGGAACACGGGTGCGCGTGGCTGCTGCGGGGCGGAGGCTGGGGGGCGGGGAGGAATGCTGACTGTCCATCCCTTGAAATGGGAGCTGCAGTGCTTCAGCCATCCCTAACCCGGGACAGACTTCCCAGCTGCCATTAAGGTGTAGGGGGAGGCTAGGAAAAATAGGGTCGGTCAAACCATATTCTTCTAACCCAGTGAGGGGCCGCTAGGACCTGCATCCTGATCTGCAGGGCAGGGATGCGCCGAGGAGAGCTGGATTCAATCTGAAGCCGGAGTGGGAACCATCATGTGGAGGGCTGAGCCGGGACTAGGGAGAGCAGTTTAGAAAAACCTCCCGAACTAAGGCTGCCCGGAGACCTTCGGCCCTCCATATTGAGCTTCCAGTCGTAACACTCCGCAACTCGGGCTGAGTCTGAGGCAGACCCTTTGAATGATAACTGGGTCTCTTGGGAAATATCTCCCCCGCGCCCCTTGGGCCCCAATAAATGTGGGGAGTGGTATAGGTGAGGAAGGGGAGGGTAACTACATTTCTCAGAGTCTGGAGTTCAGAACATTGACTCAGGGAGGTCTCCAGACTTGAGGGAGCTTTCGCCTTCAGTATGATTTTTGCCTTCAAGATTAATACGGTGTGCACACTACCCCAGGAGTCCCTCTTCTCCCCAGTCCATTTCCTATTCCTGCCAATGGTTTCGTAGGTATAAGACCTTTCTCAGATAAGCCAAAGGAGTGGGAGGGTAACTGGAAGGAAGTTCGAAGATGGCTGGGAGAAACATTCCAGACAATGGTTTGCTCCAGTCTCAAATTTACTTTTCCCATACGGGGCAGGGTGGTGTCTCCTCAGTTAGGATGACCTGGATTCAAGACCCACTTCCTACATGTACTGGTTGTATGACTCTAGATATGCCATCTAATTTCTTAGCGACTCTCTAAACCCATAAATTGGGGGTAACTAGGTGACTCAATGGTTAGAAAGCCTAGTCGGGACTCGTCTTCATGAGTTCAAATGTGACCTCATTTATTAGCTGTGTGACTCTGGAAAATTATCTCACCCTTTGTACCTGAAGAAAGTACACTGAAGAAATAAATGCCAAACCACTTCAGTATCTTTGCCAAGAAAACCCTAAATGAAGTCTTGGATTATTGGAAACGACAAAAACAAAAAGAATATAAATACCAGAACAGTGGATGATGTGCCTTAATGTAGGAAGTTTCCTCATCAGGAATTACCCTTTGCAATGAAATCATATCTCTGGATTAAATCTAGATGAGTCCAGGGGTTTCTTTTTGCTTTCTTGGAAGCCTCAAGGCGTGGCTAAAAAAATTTAAAAAAAAAAAATCTTGTTTATGCTCAGAAGAGATCTTTTCCACATGTTCCAAGGCAGATAGGACCTACGGGGCTGGTGGCTGGAGTAGAGCACCACCTCGTGGATATAATTATGAACTACATTTCCTTGATAAAATTTGTAGGCTTGCCTAAATCAGAGCAGGCTACTCACACAAGTGCAGTGCCCTAAATGTCCACGTCAAGAAAACCTGACTCCAAATCAAATCTCAGACACTATTGGCTGTGTGATCCTGAGCAAATTACTCATCCTCTGGCTGCTTCATTTGTTGCTGTTCAGTCGCGTCTGACTGTAACCCCATTTGGGGTTTTCTTGGCAGAGATACTAGAGTAGTTTGCCATTTCCCCCTCATTTTACAGATGAGGAAACTGAAGCAAAGAGGTCAGAGTTTCTTGTCCAGGGTCATAGAGCTAGTAAATGTCGAAGACATGATGTGAATTCAGTTCTTCCTGACTCCAGGAACTTTGCCACCTAGCTTCCCCCTCTCTGTTTACTCCCCTGTGAAATGGGGTAATAATAGGAAGGTAGCACTTACCTCCAGGGGGTTCTAAGAATCAAAAAGCCAATATTTGTAAAGCACATGGCACATAGTAGATACTATATAAATACTAAATATTGTCATTATCATTATTATTACATACAACACACACCACTGTCTCACTGTTGTGTTTTGAAACAGATCTGTTATTTTCATCTTTGAATGAGAATCTTTCCTCCACCAAGGAACCTGTTCTTCCATTTAAATTGCTTGAGACCCTGAGAGGTCAAGTGATCCACAGCCAGGATGTGGCAGAGTCATAATTTGAATTTAGGTCTTCTTGAATCCTATGCCAGTTCCCAAATGACTGTAATACCGCCTCTCAAATTATGCAATAAGTGCCCTTTAAAGTACAATACACAATGCTATATCTAAGGAGGGAGGTTGTCACTAACTTTGTGGAATTAAGATTTGCTAAAGGAGGTGGCACTTGGGTCGGGCTTTAAAGAAAGGTAAGGATACTCAAGAGAGGGGGCAGCTAGATGGCACAGTGGATAAAGTGAGAACTTCTTTAGTCAGCAGGATCTGAGTTCAAATTAAGCTTCAGACACTTAACACTTATTAGCTGTATGATCCTGGGCGCATCATTTAATCTAATCGCCTCCCCTGGCAAAAAAAAGAATACTCAGGAGAGCTCAGCTGCCATGGCCCAGTGCTCAGGAGAGAAAGTGGGATCAAGGTCAGAGGAGGTTACTCAGGTGGAGTTGTGATGTCATTCAAAGAACAGGGAGGGAAACTATACTCTCATGTAGCCAGGTACTGGTTTGGTGACCCGAGGGTAGCATCACCCGATAGCCAAATTAAATATCACACTGGACCCAAGCTGGTTAATCATATGACAGCCTAATCTAGACTGCAGAAAGCAAGGGAATGAGTCAGGCATGAGTGAGTATAGCTCAGGAGTAACACTACCTCTATACATAGCACCCTTTGCCCAGAGCACCTGGGGCAAGGGAGACCGAGTATGTGAGGAGGAGTGCTATAAGACTGGAAAGTCAAGCTAGGACAAAATTGTAGATAGCTGTGAAAGATAAAGAAAGGAATTTGGTTCCCCAACTTTCTCAATTTAATTAAATTAATTCTCATTTCCCTAAAGATTAGAGATTATTATGTTGAGGAAGTGGAGACTCAAGAAAGGAGGTAGAGGTGGGGTTGGGTTGGGTGAGACAGGAATTCAAGGGTGGAAGGGAAGAGCAGCAGGTGGATGCCTCTCAGAAAATTTATAAAATTATAAATAAATTACAATTTCATCTCTTGATCCAGTTCAATTCCAATAGACTTGGAATGGAAAATGCCATTTACATGCAAAGATAGAACTATAAAGACTGAATGTGGATTGACACATACCAATTTTTTTTCTTTCTTGTGATTTTTCTCTTTTGTTCTAATTTTTCTTTCACAACATGACTAATGTGGAAATATGTTTAAAATGATTATACATATATAACCTTTTTCAGATTGTTTGCTGTCTTGGAGAAGGGAAGGAAAAAAACCAAATCTTCAAAACTATCTTTACATGTAATTGGAAAAATAAAATATTAAGTAAAAATCAATTTCATCTCTTGTCTTTGTATTTCCTGTATGTCTGTTTCTGTATTCTAAATAAATTAGACCTGGTCTGTTACCCTTTCCTCCAACCTACCCCAAAAAATCCCAATGGGTGCTGAGGCATGTACTGTTAATTTGAATGAACAAACCAGCTCTATTAAGTTCTTGCGCAAGTTCACAGAACTATAATATATCTAAGGGACAATTTGAATCCAAGTCTTTCTAACTCCAGGCCCAATCCTTTATATACTGTACCATTTAATTGCTGATAAAATGTAAGAGCTTATGATAATTTGAAAAGATAGAAAATTCTAAAAATTAGTGTATTGGAAAAGTCTTCACAAAGCTGATTATTTTTTAACTAATCTTTGTAGGGAAATTTAGTTTTAACTACTCTTTGTAGGAAAATATTGTAAAAGGCAGAGATAAGAAAAGATAAGTGGATAATGGCACGTGCAGTGTGCAATTTACCCATGTGGAAGCTGGAAAACCAGCCTCTAGGAGAGTCATGATGCCATATAATGGTAGAGAGACTTTGGAGCATGTGTACACATTTATAGTTGATTTGGGTCTGCTAATCATGAGGAAAAGACTTTTAGATGGAGATCAGTCGGTCAACTAGAACTTATTAAACACCTACTATGTGCTAGGGTATTACTTTGGAGATACAAAAAGAGGTGAGAGTTCACACATTATCCAAAAGGCCCATTTGAGTATTTGTTAAATAGTAAGTATTTATATGAATGAAATATATGAAAGAATTTATATGAAGTACTACATATGAAACACTAAATATACAAAGAAAAACAAAAACACAACTCCTGCTCTTAAGATGCATTTTAATGAGAGAAACAACATGTAACATACCAGATAACCAAAGTTGAAACAACAGGTGATCTCAGAAGGTAGGATTTGAGCTGAATATTGAAGGAAGCCAATTAAGCCTGGAGAAAGAGGTAAGAATGATATGGGAGCCAGTCAATGAAAAAAAAAGCAAAAAGTAGGAGAAAATCAAATGCTAGATTATAGTTTGTAGCAGAGAGTGGATTGTAAGAAAACTGAAAAGGAAAGAAGAGGCCAGGTTGTAAAGCTCTTTAAATGCTCATTTACTCTGGACTGACATATTAAGAGGGAAAGCTTGACATATTATCCAGATTTGAAATCAAGAAGATCCAAGTTTGAATCTTATTTTTGAAAAGCAACACAACCTAATACAGTGGTGTTAAAACTCAGATAGAAAGGAGGATCCCTGCCAGTTTCATATTGACTTAGAAAAATACATGTTAACATTATCTCTGTTCCATTGTTAAATATCGTCCCATTAAATTTTAATCTAATTTGGGCTACACCCCAAGCAGAAATGTGGTTATGTCTGGATGCCTCTGCTCTAAGTAACTCTCTAAGATTTTAAGTACTAGATGTTGCAATTGGAATTTAACAAAGGGGTAAATTCAGGCAAAACTCCACTCATAATAACATTTATTATCAGGGATATACTGCCTATCAATAAATGGGTCAATGGATTGTCTCCATAGATTCCAAAGACCCCAAACAGCTGAATTCTGAGCTAAGCTCAGGGACAAAGAACCATGACTCAAGAAATTATGGACAAAAGCAGTTACAGGACAAAATCAATTAATTGTAAATAGGATCAATAAAAAATGATAAAAGAATCCTGTTGAGTCCCTTTTAGGAGAGATAACTAGGTAGATAAAATCTATGAATAGACTTTATTTAAGAATTGTTTTTAATAATAGCTTTTTATTTTCAAAATACATACCAAGATAGTTTTCAACATTCATTCTTGCAAAATCTTGTGTTCCAAATTTTTCTCTCCCCTTTCCCTCCATTCCCCTCCCCTAGACAGCAAGTAATCCAATATATGTTAAGCATATGCAATTCTTCTATACACATTTCCACATTTATTATGTTGCACAAGAAAAAATTAGGTCAAAAATGGGAAAAAATGAGAAAAAAAAAAAGCAAGCAGATAACAACAAAGAAGGTGAAAATACTATATTGTGATCCACATTGAATCCCCATGATCCTCTTTCAGGATTTAAAAATTTTTTAAAGAAAATTTTCCTGGAATTTTTGGTGTGAGAGGCAGAGAAAAGCATGATTCCTTTACTTTGGGTTCAAACCACCCTGGGCCCTTTTTAAACCTAATATCCACTGTTATCACCCCCATGGGCCTCAGACCAGAGATAGCATTTAACTGCCAAATCTAATGATCTTTTTTCTCAGTATTCAGTTTTCTTCATCCCTCCATAACTCTGGAGACTGTTGATACCTCTCCATTCTGCAATTTCATAATATTGCTGCCTCTTGGTTCTACTACTGACTGCTACTTCTAATTCTCTTTAACTGAATCATCGTCTATATCATTCTACTTAACTGTGGATATGAGCCAAGGTTCTGTCTTGGGCCCTCTCTTTTCTCATACTTGGAGTCTCTATCAGCTATCATGGATTAAATGTAGATGACTCCAAGATTTATAGTATATCCAGCCCAAGTCTTTCCCCTACACTCCAGAATTACAATATCAATTCCCCTTTAAATATTTCCAAATGGATATTATGAAGACATCTCAAATTCAGCATGCCTAAAATATAACTTGTTTTTCTTTTCTCCTAAACTTTTCTGTCCTCTAAACTGTCCAAGTTTTGTCGAGAGTACCGCCAAACTTCTAATCACACAAGTTCCCAACTTTAGTGTCATCCCTGACTTCTCACTTTCATTCATTCCATATATCTCAACCACATACAAAATCTTGTCATTTTTATTTTTACTTCTGTAACATGTCTTGCATAAGTTCCCTTCTCTTTACTCTCCAGGTTGTACATCTGGCACAGTATGGCTCAAAAGCAAACAAATAACTCAGTCCTTCTGCTAAAAATATATTTAAATACAATCAAGGAAACAGTTCCCATGGTGTTTTTTTTTTTTTTTTTTTTTAAAGACAGTTCAGGACTCTGGGAGATGACTAAAAACCATTACATTGAATTCCCAATCCCTATATTTATGCACACCTGCATTTTTGATTTCCTTCACAAGCTAATTGTACAATATTTCAGAGTCTGATTCTTTTTCTACAGCAAAATAACGTTTTGGTCGGGTATACTTATTGTGTATCTAATTTATATTTTAATATATTTAACATCTACTGGTCAACCTGCCATCTAGGGGAGGGGGTGGGGGGGGTAAGAGGTGAAAAATTGGAACAAGAGGTTTGGCAATTGTTAATGCTGTAAAATTACTCATGTATATATCATGTAAATAAAAGGCTATTAAATTTAAAAAAAAATAAAGTCATTATAATTTTGTGTTTTCTCCTTTAAAAAAAAATAAATAAAAATAAAGACAGTTCAGGAAGAAAAAAACAGATAAAAGCCCAAAGTCCTACAAATTTCCTTTTTTACTCTTCTTAGCCAGAAGTCCCACAACTGGATCCTAGATCAATAGATCCAACTGTGGCAAAGTTAACCCAAAGTAACCTCATGTCTGCCACAAAATTTCTTTGCTCCGTTGGAATGCCAACAGATTGGGATCAGATAAGGGAATTTCAGAGATCATTAACATGGAGACAGAGTATTAGTGGGTGATATAAGGTCAAGGGAATGGCCATCTCGTCTGATTGAGGAGTAAGTCTAGGAAAAAACCAAGTTAAGGAGCTTATAAATTAGGGTGTTTGAGAGCATATTGAAATGAATGTGGAAAGTGCCTGGTCTGAGTTCAGGAGCTGAGGAGGAGAGAAAGGCAGAAGGGTGATTCCATGTGTAAGGGTGGGATCAACACAATACCCAGTTACACTCATTTGTATGAGTGATGTCTCACCTCTTAGAATATTATCTCCTTGAAAGCAAGGACTGTTTGTTGTTTCCCTTTTTGTTCCTCAATGCTTGGCACAATTCCTGGCATATAGTAAATTCCTTATATATATACATATATAAAGCTTTTTATTTTCAAAAAACATGCATAGATAGTTTTCAACATTCACCCTTTCAAAACACCTTTTGTGTTCCAAATTTTTTTTCTCCCTCCCTTCCCCTTACCTCCCCCCAGATGATAAGTAATCCAATAGATATTAAACATGTGCAATTCTTCTATGCATATTTCCACAATTATCATGTTGCACAAAAAAATCAGATCAAAAAGGAAAAAATGAGAAAGAAAACAAAATGCAAGCAAACAACAACAACAACAAAAATGGAAATACAATGTTGTGATCCCCACACTTCTCTCTCTCAGTACAGATGGCTCTCTTCATCACAAGACCCATATGGTAAATTCTTAATAAATGTTTGTTGATTGAAAAAAAAATTCCTTGTTCAACACAGTCCCAACATGTGGTTGTGAGAGTATGTGGGACTCACCTGTGCCTCCTCAGTTTCATCAGTATCTTGGCCCATAATGACACTCTTTATAATCTTGCCGCTTTGATCTTCTTGCTGTTTCTCATATAGGACATTCTCATCCCTTATCTTTGCACTACTCCCCAAGCCTGGAATACTTACCTCTGTCTTTTGGTTTCCCTGCTTGTCTCCAAGACTCAGTTCAAATCCTACCAACTACAGGAGGCTTTTCCCTATCCTCTCAGCTGCTAGTACCTCCCCTCTACTTCAAAATATATACATATATCTATATCCATGTCTATCTATCTATCTATGTGTGCCTGGTGTTTTTCTCAATAGAATGTAAGTTTCTTGAGGTCAGGCTCTGTATTCTCAGCATAGCTCGGTAACCCCTAGCACAGTGCTAGCTTGATTGAGGAATGTTAATGATTGACTGATTGAGGACCTTTATCTTTTTCTTGACATCCTTAGGATAAATGTCTGTGGTATCTCTAGATGTTTCATGTAATTTTATATAGCCAATTCACAGCTGCATTTTCACTATATTAGTATGTCTATTTTTCCATAGCTTCATCATTATTCATATCTTTAATAATCTCTGCCAATTTATTTGGCATATGGTAAAACTCAGAGTATTTTGATTGCTTATCTATTAGGAGTATCTCTAATTTCCATGGCTCCTGATTGCCTCATATAAAGTTCACATTTCTTGGTGAGTCTTTAGAGATCTATGTCATCACCCAACTCTTTTTTCGAAGCTTATTTCTCACTATTATAACCTTTAATACACCCTATTCTCCAGCCAAACTATTTTAAAACATGGATTTGGACATTCCCCAAATACGACCATCCATTCTTATCTTTCTTCCATATTGTTTCCTCAGTTCAAATGAGGAAACATTTAAGGGCCTATCTGTCCAGCCCTATCTTCTGACCTCCAGTCTCAAATTTCCAATAGCATGTTGGGCATCTCAAATCAGATACTTAATAGACTTCTTAAACTCAACATGTCCAAAATGAACCTACTGTTTTTCTCTTCAAACACTCCCCTTTTCCCATCTTCACTACTCCTGTCTCCCAGGTTCAAAACTTAGATGTCACACTTTCCTTCTTACTTTCTCATCTTCTATATCCAATCGGTTACCTAGTCCTGTGATTTCTGTTGTTGTTACATCTCTTGAATATGCCCTCTTTCTCTTCTGAGGCTGACCCTCATCACCATCTACCAGGACCATTGCTATAATCGGAGAGTTGGTTTCTTCATCTCAGGTCTCTCTTCATTCTACTCTCCTCTCCCCTCAACTCTCAAATTGATCTTCCAATCTTACTCCTCTATTCAATTAACTCCAGGGGATACCTATTACCTCAGGATCAAATGTAAAACCCTCTGTTTCACTTTTAAAGCTCCCATCATATGACTCTTTCCTTTCTAATTCTCTTTCTCTCTAACCCTAACCCCCCCCCCCCCCCCGAGGCAATTGGGGTTAAATGACTTGCCCAGGATCACACAGCTAGGAAGTGTTTGAACTCAGGTCCTCCTGACTTCAGGACTGGTGCTCTATCCACTGCACCACCTAGCTGCCCCCAAAGAAAAAGAGGCAATTAGAATTAAGTACTTTATCTAGAGTCACACAGCCGATTTTGAACCCACCTGCCTCTAGGGCAGGTGACCAAATCACTGCACCATTTAGCTGCCTCCTCTTCAATCTTCTTATGCTTTATACCACACATACTCAACAATCTAGTAACACTGACCTTGCTATGGCTTGCACAAGAAACTCCATCTTCTGATTTCAATCATTTTCACAGACTATTGTCCATTCCTGGAACATTCTTCCTCCTTATCACCACCTCCTGGCTTCTCTGAATTTCTTCAAATTTCAGCTTAAAGTCCTGCTTTCTACAAGAAGTCTTATTCTTGGCACTTTCCCTCTGAGGTTATTTCCAGTCTATCTTAATTGTATATAGCTGTTTTCAAATAGAAGGCATTTAATAAACATTATATTAAATGCTAGGGCTACAGAAACAAAAATTCAGTAGTCCAACCCTTAAAGAGTAGAATGGAAATTCTACTGGGACAATAGAGGGTCAGGCAGGGCAACATATACACAGATAAGTAAATACAAGGTAGTTTGAAATTGTAAGTATTAATAACTGGCATTAGTAACTATGTCCTTAGTCCTGAATTCTATGTACAATTCCTTGGAACCCTTTTTAAAATGCCACTTCTTACATGCCTAATGATAAATCATATCGATATTTTGCTTTAAAGTTCGCAAAATTTACAAAAACCTATGAGGTTTGTATCAGGAATATAATTGTTCCCATTTTATATGGTAAACATAGGGAAGTAAAGGAAATGGTTCCTCCTTATGATGAAAGGAATCAAACCAGAACAAACTATATCTTCATTCTAGAGGAGAGCTCAAGTGGCATAAGACCTAGAAGTGAGCTATAACTCTACGCTTTTCTACAGGGATAGGGCTCTGGTCTTTATTCTTTAAATGAATTTTAATAAATCTATTCAATATTCCATGCTTTACTAGGTTGATGCTTCTAAGGGCAACTGAATACACTTAAGGAAAAGCTAGAGATTAGCCAAATTTAAACATTACTGTGTGACAGATTCAATGTAGGATCATAAACCAAAGATTATCATCACCAAGGAATCCTCAATATTGAACCTGATCTACATTAAAGAATCACGGAACTGCAGCAGAGCTAACTGACCATAGCTGAAAAAGATATCCTTGATGCAACACACTCACCCTGTAAACGTAATCCAGTCTGTATCTGAACATTTCCAATGAGGGGAAGCAATGTTATTCTGGAATCAGTTTATAGAAGCACCCAAGAGCCATTGGTTACATTTTCGCTTATAACTCAGAAATCAGCAAAGGGCTACAAATCAGACAACTTGTTATTTTGTTGATATGAGGAAATGTTAATACTGCAAATGTAGCTTTTACTGTGCATATCCTCGGATCCAGCAGTGTTACTACTGGGCTTATACCCCAAAGAGATCTTAAAGAAGGGAAAGGGACGTGTATGTGCCAAAATGATTGTGGCACTCCTGTTTGTAGTGGCTAGAAGCTGGAAAATGAATGGATGCCCATCAGTTGGAGAATGGTTGGGTAAACTGTGGTATATGAATATTCTGGAATATTATTGTTCTGTAAGAAATGACCAGTGGGATGATTTCAGAAAGGCCTGGAGAGACTTACACGAACTGATGCTGAGTGAAATGAGCAGGGCCAGGAGATCATTATATACTTCAACAACAATACTATATGAGGATGTATTCTGATGTATGTGGCCCTCTTCAACAATGAGATGAACCAAATCAGTTCCAATAGAGCAGTAATGAATAGAACCAGCTACACCCAGTGAAAGAACTCTGGGAAATGAGTGTGAACCACTACATAGCATTTCCAATCCCTCTGTTTTTGTCCACCTGCACTTTTGATTTCCTTCACAGGTTAAGTGTACAATATTTCAAAGTCCGATTCTTCTTGTGCAGCAAAACAACTGTATGGATATATTTACATATATTGTATTTAACTTATACTTTAAAATATTTAACATGTATTGGTTAACCTGCCATCTGGGGGAGGGGGTGGAGGAAAGGAGGGGAAAAGTTGGAACAAAAGGTTTTGCAATTGTCAATGCTGTAAAATTGCCCATCCATATAACTTGTAAATAAAAAGCTTTAATAAAAAAAAGAACATATTGGTAATCACAGTTAGATTTATATTGCACTTTCTGAAGAATTTACATATCACATATCATTTTGAAGGGGCAGAGGGTGTTCCTTTTTCTTTTGACTCTACAATAATATTTTATTTTTCCAATTACATGTAAAGTTTTCAACATATATTTTTGTAAAATATTGAGTTCCAATTTTTTTTCTCCCTCTGTCCTTTACTAGCCCCCTCCCCAAGATAGCAAGCTGACAGAAGTTGTACATGTATAATCATTTTAAATATATTTCCATATGTGTTATGTAGTACAAGAAAAAATCAGAACAAAAAGGGAAAACCATGAGAAATAAAGAGGAAACAAGTAAAAAAGGTGAAAATAATATACTTCAATCCACATTCAGTCTCCATAATTCTCTTTCTGGATTTGGATGGCATTTTCCATCCCAAGTTTATTGGAATTGTCTTGGATCACTGTATTACTAAGAAGAGCTAAGGCTATCACAGTTAATCATCATATAACCTTGTTGTTATTGTACATAATGTTCTCTTGTTTCTGGTCACTCATTCAGCATCAATTCATGTGAGGTTTTTCAGGCTTTTCTGAAATCAGTCTGCTCATCATTTCTATTAAAACAATAATATTCCATTACATTCATATACCCTAACTTAATGAGCCATAATGCAATTGATGTGGGCATCTACTCAATTTCCAGTTCCTTGTCATCAGAAAAAAAGCTAGTCAAACATTTTTACATTTATGAGTCCTTTGCCCTCTTTTATGATTTCTTAGCACCCAATAGTGACAGTACTAGATTAAAGCTTATGACGATAGCCCTTTGTGCATAGTTCTAAATTGCTCTCCACGATGGCTGGAACAATCCACAACTTAACCAATAATGTATTAATGTTCTAGTTTTCTCACATTCCCTCCAACATTTATCATTATCTTTTCCTGTCATCCTAACCAATCTGATATGTGTAAGGACCACCTCAGAGTTGTTTTGATTTGCATTTCTCTAATCAATAGTGATTTACAGCATTTCTTCATCTGAAAATTGTATGTTCATATTCCTTGACCATTTATCAGTTAGGGAATGACTTGTATTCTTTTAAATTTGAGTCAGTTTTTTATATATTTTAGAAATGAGGCCATAAAGGCCTCTCAGATTGGCTAAGATGACAGGAAAAGACAATGACCAATATTGGAGGGGATGTGGGAAAACTGGGACACTATTACATTGTTAGTGGAGTTGTGAACAGATCCAGCCATTCTGGAGAACAATTTGGAACTATGATTAAAAAGTTATCAAACTGTGCATACCCTTTGACCCAGCAATGTTTCTACTTGGATTATATCCAAAGAGATCTTAAAAAAAGGAAAGGGACCCACATGTGCAAATTTGTTTGTGCCACCCCTTTTCATAGTGGCAAGAAATTAGATCTTTCCAAAGCTATTAATGATTCTCAAATCTCATCTTTCTTGACCTCTCTGTTGTTGATCACCCTCTTCCTGATACTCTCTTCTTTCTAGGTCCTAGTGATACACTTGATGAAGGGAGCCCCAAAACTCTAAAATTCCTTGAAGGACAAATTCTCCTTGAATCCTGCCTCTGTAAAAAACCCTGCCTGAGGGAAACAGGACAAACAGCTTCATTCTGTTATCTAGGTGGGGCTGGTTGAGTTTGGAGCTGGAGATACCAATCCTATTGAATTGGAGAGAACAGCCATTCAATTCCAAGATTAGCTATTCGGAGTCCAGCTTAAACACCATCCACTAACCCCCACTAGCTCCTTGGGCTGGTAGCCAGAAGCTTCTATTATAAAAGAGCCAATTTTAAACTTACTTTTCGAAGAGGAGATAATATGCCATGCCAAGGAAAGTCTCTCTCTTCCTGGCATAGCAGCTTCTGTCTGCTGAAATGATATTCTCTTTCGGTGTTACCCTCTCTTTATCTCCCTCACCTATTTCCCTAAGGAGACTTTATGTCTCTCTGCCAGGATTTCTCCACTAGAAACTTTACTTCTCTGGCAGGACTCCTCCACTAAGGAATTTAGCCTTTCTATTCATGCATAGCAAAGGCTGACTTCCAAATGCCTATAATAAACTTCTTTTTATCAGTCTAGCTTTTTGGGTTCGTAAATTCCTTTACAAAGGATCTCTGTACCGCTAGGAGGTTCCTACAACTCCCTACCTTGCGGGGAATCCTAAGGGGGATTCAGGGGAGCCAAACCTCTTCATTTAGTTCCCTGAACCCTGAACCTACCACTAACCTCATCATCTAACTTCCTGATCACCAGGAACCCTAATATCATCATTTGGTTCCCTAACCGGGAACCCCGAAATCTAGAGCTCATCACATTGTCTTTTGGTTCTTTTCCTACCTATCTGACTACTATCCTGTGTTAGAATCATGTCATTAATCATAGGTATCCTGGGTTTTGTCCTGGGCCCCCTTCATTTCTTCTTCTCTACATAGTGATCTCAACTCCCATGGATTCAGTTATCATCTCTATCCTAATGATTCTTATGCCAACTTATTCAGTACTAATCTCTCTCTTGATCTTCTGATTTCCTGATCATGACCTCTCCAATTGCCTGTTGAACATCTAGAACTGGATTATGACAAACATCTTAAACTCAACAAGTCCAAAACTGAACTCATCTTTCCCCCCAAATCCTTCCTTTTTCTTAACTTCTATTATTATCAAGGGTGCCAGCATTCTCACCATCATGCAGACTCAAAACATAAATGTTATCCTGGGTTCTTTCTCTTTCTCCATCTCGCGCCCCCTTCTCCCCAATATCTAGCCAGTTGTCAAGTCTTGTCTATTCCAACTTCCTTTTTTCCTCTGATACTGCCACTGCCTTGATCACCTCATGCCTATATTATTGCAACAGCTTGCTGATTAATCAGCTTGCATCAAATCTCTACCCATTCCACTCCATCCTCCACTCAGCTGTCCAACTAATTTTCCAAAAGTACAGGTTTGACCATGTCAAACCCCTATTTAACAAACTGTGGTACCTCTCTGTCATCTTCAAAATCAAATTTATTGTTCAGTTATGTCCCCATTTGGGGTTTTCTTGGCAGAGATATTGGAATGGTTTGGCCTCCTCCAGCTTATTTTATAGATATGGAAACTGAGGCAAACAGAGGTAAGTGACTTGTTCAGGGTTACATAGTGCCTGAGATCAAATTTGAATTCAGATCTTCCTGATTTCAAGTCCCATGCTCTGTCCTGAGTATTTAAAGTATTTAAAGTTCTTCATGATGTGATACCTTCCCTACCCACTTCCAACCTTTCCAGTCTTTTTATACTTCATAATCCTTCTCTCAACATACTCAGCAACCCAGTGACATCGATCTCCTTGCTCTTCCTGGCACAGAACACTTCATCACCCATGTGAAACTTTTTCTCTCATCATTTCTACCTCCTAGTTTCCTCCGGTAATGCCAGAGAAATTGAAGCAAGATAGAGATTAGAGAAGAATTTAATATTTTATTTCAAAGGGAGAGATTTACTGGGACCAAATGGATCCATGGTTTGGTCCCAGGGCTTAATGAGACTATTGTCTCCAAGAATCCAGCAGCGAATGTCAAATACAAGATTCTTTTATAGGGTAACAAGAATGATGACATAATGGGGAAAGTACCTGGGATGGGGATGATCTAATGGGGGAGGCACCTGGAAAGGGATGACCTAATGGGGGGAGGCACCTAGGATGACATAATGGAGGGAGGTACCGGAGAGGCTCCTGATATTCTAATGAGGTCTAAGATATAAGACCTTTATCCTATCAAATATTAAGAGGGAATGAGGATAGCCTGAGGTCTTGGAGCAAAGTAACTGAGGTGGGACAATTAAGGAAACTGGGTCAGAACATTAAAAGGGAACTGTGGCACAACACTCCTAGTTTGGCTTCTTCCAAGCCCCAAATATCTTCTGCAAAAAAAAATTTTCCCCAACCTTCCTTAATCTTCATATCTTCTCTTAAAGGCCATTCCCGCTTCTTATATATAGTTATTTGAATCTCCCACTTAAGACTGTGAGCTCCTTGAGAGCAATCTTTGCCTTTCTTTGTATCCAAAGCTCCAAGCACAAAGTTTAACAAATAGCTCTTAATAAATACTTATTGACTGACAGTATCTGAGTAGGTATATTAGCTGACATAGTTTCAAGTGAAGTATTTCAAACATATTATACCACTTGATTAACTCAGTGAAGCACTTCATTATCCATGTTTTACAAATGAAGAAACTGAGGATCAGAAAGGTGAAGTTACTTGACCATTGTTGTGGCTTGTGTCAGTAGAAGAGTTTAAAACTAGTTCTGCCTACTTCTGAGTCCAGTATTCTTTCTATTATGCTAAGCTGCCTAACAACTAAGGGTGGGAACCAGTCAAAGAAAGAGGCTGGAGGTAAAAGTGGGGGGACTGTCCAACAAGAGGATGGGGGAGGATCAGTTGGGTGTGCCCCTTTTCTTCTCTCTGGCTCCCTCAGATAAGAGGGGCAGGCACCTCTGTGTTTCTTTTTCTCCATTCTCCATGCGGCTTGAAGGACCCACCATTTGGAGCCATGTCATTAGAAGGCCTTGCTCCTGGAATATTAGGGCCATGGACCTCTAAGCACCAACGGGACTTGATGGCTTCCTTCCTCTTAGGAGCCCCAGGAGGTAAGGATAGGGGACAAATCCCCCTTAGATATTTTTCAAGTAAATTGTATTGGACAAAGGAGGAAACAGTCCAAGAGGAGAAAGTGAGACAAGTATACTTGTCTCACTCTCTGACTGACATTGTCACTATGTCAACTTGAAAAGGATCAGTGCACATTTTGCATGATAATTTCGATCTGTATAGTGGTGGGCTTTTTAGAAAGAGCTTTATATAGACTGTTCCAATGGATATTCATATGAATTCTATAAAGTAGAAAGATTATTATTATTATTATCATTCTGTTTACAGATGAGGGAACTAAGGGGAACAGATGAGGCAACTTTGGGCTACTTTAGGAAAAATTTTGAGTAAACAGACCTGGGTTTGAATCTACTTACTTCTCTTGTGGCCTTTATCTTTCTGGAGCTGTTTCTTTATTTATAAAATGAAAGAGATGAAATCTAAGGTTTTTTCTAGTTGTAATATTCTATGATTTTATCAGTATTTGCAGCGACTTACTCAGCACTTGGACCCAGGTTTTCTGGTGCCTAGTGCTCTGCAGCTTGTTTACATTCATACATTAATTGCTCAGAAATAGATTATTCCCAGTCCTCGGAACTTCCCTTGAAATGTCCTTCCCTCCTCTCAAGGTCTGCAGGTTAGACTATGGGGAATCTGCAAGCACGGGAAGCTCCCGTGGCTGCTGAACTCTGCCCCCTGTCACAAAAGACTCAGTGAATTGTGGGGCAGTGAGGACAAAGAGTCTGGTAATACTTTAACCAGTCACTCAGAGACTTGCCCAGATTAGAGCAACACCAGGGTGACTGGGAGCAGACACACAGACGCTGAACATGTCTAACAGCATGGAGGGTAGGCTCTGGCGAGAAATGGAGGGCTTGGAGGAAAAGGAGGAGAGGGTCCTGAGAATTCATTCTCAGAATGGGAAATCTTAGAGACTGAAGGAGCTGGGAGAAAGAAGGAAGATAATTAGGGGAGTTTAATATACTGAAAAGTAATGAGGTTGGGGTGGTTGGAGGATAAGAGGATGGGGATTGTATACACACAAATGTCCTTCAGCGATTTAAATCCCTGTGTATGGGAAGGAGGGGGCTGAAAATGGAATAAGAGCCAAGACTGGTAGAGGAATAGAGGGACCAGGATTTGAGCAGCAAGAAATCTAGGAATGAAAGAAGGGAAGTTAGGGAGAGGATTGAGTTCTAGGTTATCGATCAATATCCACAGTAATCACCCTACTTTTCTCCCCTTCCAGGACCAGCCGGCTACCTTCGAAGGGCTAGTGTGGCCCATTTGACCCAGGAACTAGGTGCTGCCTTTTTCCAGAAGCAACAGCTCCCAGCAGCCATGGCAGATACCTTTCTGGAGCATCTCTGCCTACTGGATATTGACTCAGAACCAGTGGCTGCCCGAAGTACCAGCATCATAGCCACCATAGGTAACTAACAATGGCAGTTAATTGATAAACATTTATTAAGCACCAACTCTATGCCAGGCAATGTGCTAAATGCTGGAGATTAAAACAAAAGAGGCAAAAGATGTCCTCTGTCCTCAAAAACCCTCAATCTAATGGCAAAGCTCACTCTTTACAGTGACAGGGAGTCAGAAAAAAAAACATTTTTTGCACAATTGTCATTTGAGCTGGGGTGGTGGGAAGTAGCAACTATTTTTACTTGACTAAAGCTGAGACTCAGAGGAATCAATGGACTTTGCTCATTATAAGTTAACAGCAGAGGCAGACTTAGAATCCATGTCTCTAGTGTTCTGTTTTTTCCCAAATGCCTCCCATTCCAACTCTATCATCCCATACCCTTATTTCTCATCTTTCCCTTTCCCAGTCTCAAATCTCACATCATCAAAGCCAAGTCCCACTTGAACTTGGGAAGAGAGTCATTGTCAATATCATCCCCCTCATCCTCTATATTGGTATCGTTCTACCTGGATCCCCTCCTCAAATTTAAGGACATCCATTCCTGCTCCACACTTTCCAACATTCTATATACCAACATCATTCTCTGGCTCCAGATATAATTAAATCTCACATCCTCTAGCATTGCTCATTTTCCAGATATTTTCTTTCAATGATATGGGGGAGGACTGAAGTGATAGAATGTGAGATTTTTGAGAGGTTAGATTGAAACTTTTTGGTTATGAAGGGAAGGAAGGGGGAAGGAAGCATCTCTCTGCAATAGAGATGTCTGACCTAGAAGAGAGGAAGTTTCTTTGAGTTAGGAAAAGAGAGGTGTATTTGAATAATAAAAGGAATTTTTTGAGCAGAAGAAACAATTAACAAACATTTAACAAATGCCTACTATGTGTCAGATACTGTGCTAAATTTTAAAGACATAAAAAAGGGCAAAAACCATTCCCTACTTTCTTACATTCTAATGGAGGAGACAGTATACAAATTACTATGCACATACAAAATATGTAGGGGAGTAAATAAAAATCTCAGAAAGAAGACACTAGTATTAAAAGGGAGAGGAAAGTTTTATTGCAGAAAGTAGCATTTTACCTGAGACTTAAAGGAAATCGGGGAAGCCAAGAAATAAAGGAAGGAAAACATTCCAGGCAGGGAAGACAATCAATGAAAATGCATGGAGTCTGGACTCCATGGAAGGATACATGGAAGGATCATGTATGAAGTACATCAGGTAAGTCAATGTTCCTGAATTGGATAGTACATGGAGGAGAGTAAAGTGTAAGAAGATGGGAAGGTACAAAGGATCCTGGATTTTAAAGTCCAAAGAGATGACTTTATATTTGCTCTTGGAGGTAATAGGAGGTCAATAGAGTTGAATGAGTTGGGGTGAGGTGGGCAAAGATATGGCCAGAGCTGTACTTTAGCAAGATCTTTATTTATTTTTTGAGGCACTTAGAGTTTTGATTTGCCCAGGATCAAACTAGTGTCTGAATCCCAATTTGAATTTGGATCTTTTTGACTGTGCCACCTAGCTGCCCTGGCAAAATCAATTTGCTATCTGAGTAGAATATGATATGGAACAATGAAAAGACTTGAGGGAGGGAAACTAATCAACCACATCTCAGTAATCAAGCATTTATTACTCACTTTCTATGTACCAGACTCTGTGCTAAGTACTGTGGACACAATGAAAGGCAAAAGCAAATGAGCAAACAAAAAATCCTAATCCCTACTCTCTGAGAGTTGGGCTAATAGGAAGACAAAATGCAAACAACTATGTATAATCAAGATATATGCAGAATAAATTACAGCTGATCAATAGAGGGAAGACACTAATATTAAGGGGATTGAGGAAAATTTCTTGTAGAAGATGGGATTTTAAATGGGATTTGAAGAATGACGAGGGAGAAAATTTCAGGCAATGAAAATATATGGAGTTGGGTGATGGAGTGTCTTGTTTTAAAAAAAAAATCAGTTCATGTAAATCTTTACAGGACTAAAAAAATTACTTAATTTAATTTAATTTAAAAAAAACAGAAAGGAAGTCACAGTCACTCTATTGAAGGATATTCAGATGGGGAGAAAGGGAGAAGGAAGAAAGTTTAAGAAAACTAAAAGGTAAGAGGGCAAGGTTATGAAGGATTTTAAAAGACACACAAAGGAGATTATATTTAAAACTGAAGATAACAGGGAATCACCAGACTTTATTGAAAACGATGATATGGTCAGATCTGCGTTTTATGAAGATAAAGTTGTGTTGAGGATGGAATGAAGGTGATAGAGATTGAGGGCAGGGAAATACCAGAAGGATATTCCAATAGTCCAGAAATGGGGTGAGAATGGTTGCAGTGTTAGAGTAGAGCAGAAGTACATTGGAGAGACATTACAAATGTAGAATCAGTACAACTTGGTTACAGATTGGAAATAGGATTGAGGATAAGGAATAAAGGATGACCCTTAGGTTATGAGTTGTGTGACTGGGAAGAGAGTTCTTCCTAAGAATAGGGATATTAAGAAGAGGAAAAGGCTTGGGGAGAAAGATAGTTCGGTTTGGACATGCTGAGTTTAAGATGTCTACGAGAAGTGATTTTGAGATGTACAATAGGCATTTGGAAATGTAAGGTCAGAAGTTAGGGCTAGGTAAGTAAATCTGGGAATTATTGGCATAGCAATAACTGTGGAAGGTTGATGAGATCACCAAATGAAATAAAGGGAGAAGAAAAAGGGGCCCGGGAAAGGGCCTTGAGAGACATCCCAGGTTTAATGTGACCTTGATCTAAGGTGTGAGCTGAAGTTCTAGCAAGAGAGACTGAGAAAGAGTAGTTAGATAAATAGAATCAAGAGGAAAAGTCACAGATCTTAGAGAGAAGCAAAGAGGGTTTGGGAAAGAAAATGAAAGTATTGGAAGGGACCTCCGAGGCCATGTAGTTTAATATGTCCCTTAAAAAACCCCACTAAAATGACAAATATTCATCCAATCTTTGCTTAAATACTTTTAAGGAAGGAAAAATCATTACCTCCCAAGGCAGCCAATTTCATTTTTAGATAACCACATAAGGAAGTTTTTCATTCTCACTTCTACTTTTAATCCTTTCTGAACAAGAAGAAATCTGATCTATCTTCAGCCTGGTACCTACCCTTCATCAATTTAAAGCCAACTTTCATGTTCCTCCTCCCTTGGAGTCTTCTCCAAACTAACCATCCTCATTTCTTTCACCCAATCCTCATAGAGAGAGAGGGGAGAGAAGTTAGGTGGTAAAGTGGATAGAACCTTGGGCCTGGAGTTAAGAAGACCCTAATCAAAATTCTGCCTCAGAAATTTGGTAGCACTGTGATCCTTGGGCAAGTTGATTCATTTATCTGCCTCGTTTCTCCATCTCAAAAAGGGGATAATAACAGTACCTACCTTGCAGAATTGTTTTGAAGATCAACTGATTTGTATAATATGTGCCACTCACATAGTAGGTGCTATTTAAATGTTAGCTATTATTATTTGTATTCATAATCTTAAAACCTTTCACCATCCTGTTTCCACTCCTCTGGATGCTCTGCAGCTAATCAATGCCCTTCCTAAAATGTGGTACTCAGAACTTTAGAACGGGTCTGACCAGGATGGAACACAATAGGGCTACTGCTGCTCTCCTTCTGTATCCTGTGCTTCTCTTCTTGGTGATCAATACCCCAATGTTTGCTAACAATAACATCTTCAGATTTTGCCAGGAAAGGAAGTAAAGCTCATTTGCCTAGAAATTTCACATTCTATTCTCCTCCCTCAAAAAAAAAAAAAAAAAATCAAGTTGCTTCCCATTCTACATTTTGTAACATCTCTCCCACTTGCACTTGTTCTCCTCTGACATTTGCCCCTATTCTGGTGCAGGTCCTCTTCCTGGTTGATCTCCCTGCCTTATGCTTTACCAACCCCATTCCTGCCATCTTTCTCTCTTCGTCCATTTTTTCCACATATCACTGATAGTGAATGGTGTTGCAGTCATGTGTACAAAATTCTTTCAAGTTGCTGGGAATTGGAATTCATCTAGGACAACTGGACAGACTCTTATCTCGGAAAGCAGAGGGGGTCTGTGGAGCAAGAAAAAGGAATCTTTTAATCAGAGAAGAGTTTTTCTGAACAGTGTGCCTCTCTAAAGAGGCTATTGTTCTGTTGTGTCTTACTCTTCAGTGACCCCTTTTGGAATTTCCTCGGCAAAGATACTGAAGTGATTCACCATTTCCTTCTCTAGTTCATTTTACAGATGAGGAAACTGAGGCACACAAGGTTAAGTGAGTTGTCTAGATCACATAGCTAGTAAGCTCTGAAGCATTATTTGAAGTCAGATCTTCCTGAATCCAGGGCGGGTGCTCTTGTCCACTGTGGCCACCTAGCTGGATATTGCTTACCTTCCCCAGCCTTAAAAATTAGTTAAAGGAAACGAGAACTGTTAGTCCTGAGAAGAAAAGACTTAGTACTAAACTGTTCAGTAACTAAATGGGAAAGACATGCACAAGTGGGATACGCTTCCTGAGTTGGGGGGGGGGGAGAGGGCGGGGAGGGCTGGATGACCACTTGGGGCTTTTTCTCCTCAATTATCAATCGTCCTAGATAGTTCCAGGAATTTCCTCCAACACGGAGATGTCGCGATTCTGTCCTTTTGCTCATAGGTCCGGCATCTCGCTCTGTGGAACGGCTGAGGGAAATGATCAAAGCAGGGATGAACATCGCGAGGCTCAATTTTTCCCATGGCTCCCACGAGGTGCAGTGAGGGATGGGAGGCATTGCTGCAGGAGCTGGGGGGAATTCTATCCGGGGGGTTAGAGCAGAGGCTGGAGAGTTCATAAGTTTATGGTTTATGAGAGTTCATAAACTTATGGCCCGAGAGCCTTATCTTGATCCCTTTCTTTCCCATCCCCCTCCCCAGTACCACGCTGAATCCATAGCCAACGTAAGAGAAGCTGTCGAGAGCTTCGCCGGCTCTTCCTTCAGCTACCGGCCCGTGGCCATAGCGCTGGACACCAAGGGGCCTGAGATCCGCACCGGGATCCTCCAGGGGGTGAGGCCCCGGGCAGTGAGAGAGCAGAGCGCTACGGGAGGAACTAGGGCGGTTGGAACAAAGAAAGAAAGGGCGGGTACAGTCAGAGAGGGTAGTGCTGGCAAGAAGGGTGTGGGCAGGGCCAAATCGATATAGGGTAGGGCCAATAACTTGGAATGGGGCTGAGGATTGGATGAGGCTGGAGGAGTGTGCCCCAGAGATTGCAGTACCTGAGATAGCTGAAACTACGTAACGCGAAGAATCGGATGAAGAGAAACCTGAGATGTGTGGGCGAGGACGTAATCAATAAGGGATAGATCCAGGATAGATTAAGGCTGGACACCAAGCCCCCGAATCCCAGCCCTATTCTTACTTCCCAATCCCTTCCCTAGGGCCCGGAGTCTGAAGTGGAGCTAGTGAAGGGTTCCCAGGTTCGGATTACAGTGGACCCGGCATTCCAGACTCGGGGGAATGCAAGCACTGTGTGGGTGGACTATCCTAACATAGTCCGGGTAGTGCCAGAGAGGGGCAGGATCTACATCGACGACGGTCTTATATCTCTGGTGGTTAAGCATAAAGGTGAGTGAACTCGAGGTAGCCCCTAGCCTTACCGCCCCAATTCAGGCCACACCCCCTCGTTCTCAGACACGCCGGCCGGATTTCCCCTTGTCCCCTCCCAAGCACTGCTCCCCCTCCCAATCAGTTCCTCCCCGAGAACTTGTTCCTCCCCCAACCTTTCCACCCAGCACCAAGGTATAATCTCAGGCCACACTCCCTCCTTTCAACCACGCCCCTTCAAACCCCATGGATTGCCCCAAATCGCCTCTGTCTTAACTGGCTTCTGGAATTCCACAGAGCCAGAGGGGTTGCTGACTGAGGTGGAGAACGGCGGGATCCTGGGAAGCAGGAAGGGGGTGAACTTGCCCGGTGCAGAGGTGGATCTGCCGGGCTTGTCCGAGCAGGATGTGCTGGACCTGCGCTTCGGAGTGGAGCAAGGCGTGGACATCATCTTCGCATCCTTTATCCGAAAGGCCCAAGACGTGATTGCGGTACGAGAAGCGCTGGGGCCTCAGGGACAAAGCATCAAGATCATCAGCAAAATCGAGAACCACGAGGGCGTTGAAAAGTGAGGCTTCCAGTCCCTCCTCTTCTTTATCCCGCCCCCACCTCCAGCTCCCCATTCTCCTTCCAGTGTGAATTGAACTGAACTGAAAAGTTCCCAACCCTCCCTTTCCCTGACTCTTTCCTCCTTTCCTTTACTCTGCCGTGCCCCCTCTTGGGCCCAAACTTCCCAGGTTTGATGAGATCCTGGAAGTGAGCGACGGCATCATGGTGGCAAGGGGTGACCTGGGCATCGAGATCCCCGCTGAGAAAGTCTTCTTGGCGCAGAAGATGATGATCGGACGCTGCAACTTGGCAGGCAAACCGGTTGTCTGTGCCACACAGGTCTGTGAGAGAGCAGGGGTGCCGTAGGGGTTGTGGGCACCCACCTCCCCCTCAAGTCCCGTGACTCTCCTGCTGTGACAGGGAATGGGGCCGTCTTAGGGTTAGGAGATGGGAGAACAGCCCAAAAGGTCCCCAGGAATGCCCAGGCTGGAAAGGGCGGGAAGGGTAGCTTTACCTCTCGATTCTTACTGAACGGTGCTTCCAGATGCTGGAAAGCATGATCACCAAGGCCCGACCTACCCGAGCAGAAACAAGCGATGTGGCTAATGCTGTACTGGACGGGGCTGACTGTATCATGTTGTCTGGGGAGACGGCCAAGGGGAATTACCCTGTCGAGGCTGTGAAGATGCAACATGCGGTATGGGGCTGATGGGGAATATGGAGTATTTCTGGGGTCCAGAGATCCAGGGCCATTCAGGTCGGATATCAGGGCCTGAGCCTGACCCCCTGGTACTTTCAGATTGCTCGGGAGGCAGAGGCTGCTGTCTATCACCGGCAACTCTTTGAAGAACTTCGTAGGGCAGCTCCCCTAAGCCGGGACCCTACCGAGGTCACTGCCATTGGTGCTGTGGAGGCTTCCTTCAAGTGCTGCGCTGCTGCTATAGTTGTGCTGACAACATCTGGCCGGTGAGAGACCGACTGGTTACCCAGGGAGGTGGGGGATAGACATTGGAGACAGAGAGGCCGGCTGAACATCTAAAGGCACAGAGAGTAGGGCGAAAGCACTGGAATTAATGATAAGGAAAAGATCTAATATCAATACCCAATATTTGTAAGGGGCTTTAGTTTTAGTTTGTTTGTTTTTCAAAATATTTTCATAACCATTACCCTATGTGATTCTTACAGCACTGGCTGTGAAGTATATAGAATATTTTATTGATGAGGAAACTGAAGCTTGAAGAGATCAACACAGAGAAAGTCAGTGGCAGAGACTGGATCAGAAATCAGGTCTCCTGGTTCACAAAAAGATCCACTCCTGATCCACTGAGCTCCATACTCTGTCTCCCTCAGCTCGGCACAGCTCCTGTCTCGTTACCGTCCTCGTGCTGTTGTCATCGCGGTCACCCGTTCTGCTCAGACTGCCCGCCAGGTCCATCTGTGTCGTGGTGTTTTTCCTTTGCTCTACCGTGACCCCCCTCAACTTGTCTGGACTGATGATGTCGACCACCGTGTCCAGTTTGGCATTGAAAGTGGTGAGGCTTCCATGGCTCTTTCCAAGTTTCTACTTCCCTCACCCAAGACAACCTCCTCTCTCCCTAGTGCCTTCTAGGCATTTGTTTCCATAGCAACTTTCCAATACCATTCTTCCACTACACCCAACTCCTCTCATCCCCTGAGACTTTTTATTAAGGTTCCTTTGTATAACAAGCCACCTAGCCTAGTTGATATGAAAGCATGTGACAAAGGGGCTGATTTATTTTCTTCACTTAAATCTGGGGGAAGAGCTAGTGCATAATGTCATCACCTTGCATTGTTGGGGAGATTTTGTTATTGCCAAGACGAGGTAGAAGGAACTGCACATTATTTTAGGGACTAATCATCAATAATTTTGTCGTCGGGTAATCTGACTGAGGGGACAACGTAAGGTTATTGCTATATAGGTGACTGCTGTATACCAGTGGTATAGCTATAACAGAAATTATTCATGCTAAGAAGTTGGCAAGCATACTTAAATTTATATTTATTGTAAGAGGCAAGCAAATACTGTTATAGTCTTCTAAATGTTTCTTTCCAGGAACAGAGCCCTGTTCACTCCTCCTTTGCTGTGGTTCTGTTCAGGAAGGCAACAGTTGGGAGAAGTAGCCTTTAGCTACAAGGTCTTAAAAACACCTATGACAACTCACATTGTATCAATGTCAGTTTGTTACCTCATTCAAGTCATCCCCACCTCCCACCCCCATCTTCTGTCAACAAAGTTAACACAAGTTGCATTGAGACAGACTATTAGGGTAACAATGCACCCTTCCAAACTTGTCATGCTCCCTGGCATCCAGTGAAACACTATAGTACCATAGATCTCTGGAGATTGGTAGGGTTAGGGGTGAGGAGGCTGAGGAGTTGGGAGGAACTGAGAATTAATTTTGTAACTCAGATTATCCAAGGTATCGTTTCACACACCCATCCCATTCTTTTCTACCCAGGGAAGCTCCGTGGTTTCCTCCGAGTCGGGGACCTGGTGATTGTGGTGACAGGCTGGCGACCTGGCTCAGGTTATACAAACATCATGAGGGTGCTAAGTGTATCTTGAGGCTCCATGTTCCCATAAATCATATACCTGTGCCTGAGCCCTCAAGACCATGTTCCAAAGTAGATGAATTCCCCCACCCAATATCACACCCCTTTATATAGACCTTCTCCCAGCTGTAAGAGATAACTCCTCCATTTGCTAACCACCTGCAGAAATTTCATCCCTTTGTAGTTCTCAGGGACCACAGTCCCTTTCCTAGTTCCTAGGTCCTGTCCCTGGGGGCCCTTCTCTGTCACCAGGTTTCATAGTTCCTGGAAGCTTGCATTCAATAAACTGTCATCCTCAATTGTGCCTGAACATGCCTGAATCCAATCCCCACCCAACCCTGGATCCTAAAATGCCCTAAGCCATTGGTCTCAGCTCAGCAGAGTCCAGAATCCCTCTACCTACCCAGTAATGGGGGAATAAAAGAGATGATATAGAGGAGAGAGCATCACATGTTCAGGGGATCCCTGGATTCCTTACATAGAAAAAGTAATGCCTTTTTCTCAGAAGGTTCAAATCTTGCACTCTCATTTGTTAGCTCATTAGTTGCTGCCAATATGAAAACAATTGGACTCATAGAATCACAAGGTACAGAGCTGGAAAGGAGTTTAAAACTGATCTAGTCCTGATTCTAAGGCTTAGAGAGACAATCTAAATAGCAAATGGGAAAGTCAAATTTTGAAACCAGCTCCTCTGATTCCAGAAGTAGCATTACTTTTCTGACAGCGCACAGATTTCTGAGAAATCAGTCATAACCAAAGTCATAACCAACTTCCTTGCCCATCTGGCCTGTTGTTCCCCAGGCAATGCTCACCCCTCTGCTGCTTCAGTGCCCACTCTATCATTTGCCTAGATGCCTTTTCCCCCAATCTAGTGTTCATATGCCTACCCTAAAGCCCACTGTTGTACCCCATGCATACCAGGAAACAAAAAGAACATATTTTTCTTTTATATATATATATATATATATTTAACTATCTGTAAACAAACATTTAAAAAAACAATAAAATAATTCATCCACATACATACACACACCAAAAATCCCAGAGCCCAGAGCTTGGCAGGGGAGCTGTGTGCCAGGATTCTGGCTATTGTTCTTCCTATGCTAATGCTATGGAGGGGAAGACAGGGATGGAGGGGGAAGTTGGGGGGCTTCCTGTATCCCTGAGAAGGCAGAGGTGCTGGCTGGTTCTGCCCCTCCTCTACCCTGTTCCCTTCTTTCCCCCACTTCGTAGCTTAGATTCTCACTCTTTCCCCACTCTCACAGCATAGGAAAAAAAAGACACCTAAAAATAAAAACTGCCCTGCGCCTAACCCCAGTGGCCCTTCCCTCCCCCTACATGGATGGGGAACTGGAGTCTTAGTATTGCTGATGGAGCCAGACAAGGGCCACAGAGCTGGCATGAAAAAGGAGTGGATCCCCCCCTTCTTTCCCGCTCCCCCTGAGAGAGAGGGCTATATATAAATAAATCACTAATTACCTAAGGATTTAGCTGCTGATCCCTAAAGGGGCTCCTAGGCTGGCACATTCATTAAGGAGGGGCTGGACATCCTCTTCCCCAGGGGTACAACTGGTTAGGAGCACGGGAGGATGTGGCTCTTTGTTCATAAGAAGGTTTTTCTAAAACAAAGATAGGATTGAGGAAAGCTGGCAAGAGATTCCTGTTTGGGCAAGAGGTGTCTATTCATTGAGAGGGTCGTAGACGGGTAAGTGCCTACAAATGGCAGTGAGGAGAGCAGGTGGATGCCCACACAAGGGACATGAGGCCTGTGGTTTTGGCAGTGATGGGGAACAGGAAGGTAGCCACGCTGGGCAGTAAGGGGTCTCTGCCCCCAAAGGGCTCACGAGCAGAGGGATGCAGGAGCTGGCAGAAGAGAAGACATCTTTCTACTTGGCAGGGATGAGGATATGAAGATCCTTGCGCCTCGTCGAACGGGGAAGGGGGAAGGGAAGAGTGTCTGTCTGGAAAGGTCTGGTAGCCAGGGAGAGGCTCTAGCATGGGTGTGGAGATGCTTCTGTTTGGCAGTGATAGAGGTGTGGCGGTCGGAGGGGGCCAAGCTAAGGGTCACACAGACTTCCAGTGTGATGGAGACAGCCATGGAATGTGATGCTTTGTCTGTAGTACCCAGCTTCCCCAAAGCAGCTACACCTGCTCTCCCGAGAATCAGGATGAGACACAGCCAGGAGTCTTACATGTTAGCAGGAAGCTGGGGGCCCCTGGCAGGACCCGGATCACAGGCAGGAGGCCTGAGGGCTTGGGTGGTCCCTGGGAGCCTGGATGAAAGTCCCGAGGGGGGCAAGCGCTCACCTCCCGAGCCCTTGCGCCCAGGGGAGCCGTCCCCAGCTGCTCGGTGAGGAAGGGAAGGTTGTGATGCTGAAAGCGGCCGTCCCCTGGGCCCCAGCCGCCGTCCACCCCCACCGGGTGGTGGACCTAACAGGGAAACCTGTGAACGGCCTGCTCGAGATAGGCTGGCATGAAGAGTTCGGGCTGCTGGTGCAGGAAGGCGGGACGTGGATGCCCAAGGCCCTCGAGCTAACAGAGGGGGCCCCCGAGCGGGCACCAGTGGGGAGGCCGGCGAGCCAGCTGAGCGACGAGCAGAGCGAGCAAGAAGAACTGCAGGAGAGTCTGGGGAGAGGGGCAGAGGTGCTCGGTGGTGGGTCAGAGCGATGGCCACGTTGGAGGTGACTGCGGCCGCCTGCAATGGGGCGTGGACCAGGGGCTCCCATAGCACCGGCTTCCCACTCAGGCGGGCACCGGTGCCCGGAGCCAGACCCCTCACGCCCCGGGCCATGTCCCGGTCATGCTGTACCAAGTGCTGTTCCATGACCCCACCACCACCATTTCCTGGGCTGGGTTCTGAACGCTTCCGCTGAAGAAGGGAATTTTTCTTTCCTAAGGATATAACAGATAAGCTGGTGGTATCAAAGGATGACAGGGTCTGAGGTGATGAGGAGAGACCTTTAGATGTGTCTCACAGGGAGGCATTTATGGAGTGATGCTGGACACTCCCATTTAAAGTTAAGGGGAAGGGGAAACTCTGAGCAACACCCAAACTAGAACGGAGAGACAGGATCTAAGCCAAGGGGTGAACCTCCAACCTGTAGGATGCAGTGTGGCCAGGGGTAAGATGGGAAAGATGGCATTGCTAATGTAGGCAGTGGGCCATGAGCAGGGGAGAGAGATGGAAGGAAAGGCCAAATATTTGGATTTTTACTCAAGAGCAAAAAAAGGGGGGGCCTCCATCATTAAGAGTGGATGAAGTGGGGACTCACCAATTCGGTGCAACCTGTCCATGGCCACTGTCTCAAAGGCTCTCCGCATCATGGGGAATTCCTCTAGCACGGCATTAAAGTGGTCCACACTGAGTGAGTAGAGGCGACAATAGGTGTCAGCCCTCACGCTAGCTGTGCGCCTGCCCCTAGTCAGTAGACAGATTTCTGAGGGGAAAGGAGGGGCAGAGTGTCAGCAACCCATCATCCAGCTGAAATCTCAGTTATTTCTTAAAACCTCTCAGACACTCAATCACTGCTGCTCTTTACTGTAGGGGCAAAATCTGTGGTTCAAGAAAAAGATTGCTTTTCCTTAAGGGATACTTATTAGAATTCTCTGAGGAAATGGTAAAAAAAATTTTGCAATTCCTTCTGGGGTCTCTTAAATGCTCTGATCATCCCCCAGATCCCACTAATAGGAAAGGTTCCTGGTCTCTCCTATCTCCCCACCATGCTCTCCCACTGTTGCTCTCTGGAGGAGAGAGCATCTCATTTGGTATCCAAAAAAGGAGTTATTGATGAGGCAGGTGCTCTTGGGCTCCAGATATAGTCTTGTTTTCCAACTGAATTGCCAGTCTGCCACTTCTCTATTCCTCTAGCCAAGGGTTATTCCTATGAGTTTATGAGTCTAGGGTACATGCATATAGCATGTGTCTCCATACTCTTTCATTCCCAAAGTTCCACTAATGAGCAAACTTTTTCGTAAGTGGAATCAGGTTCAAATGAATATCAAAGGTAGACGTGAAAGAAAAAAACCTAAGAGCCTCAGATTTTTTTTTAGCACTGCTCCCAAGATATTTTTGACTGACTGCTCCTGACTGGAGCTGCCTTTTTATATGAGACTGCCTATCTGTCATCAGTAGGGACACAGTGCACCTTTCTTCCTTCCTGTGGGTGCCTCCTTCCCCACCAAAGCATGGAACCCAAGTCTGTTCTGCCTTTTTGTTCACTTGTTTCCCCCACACACACTTCCCCTCTCCTACTCCTGCTTACCCCCAAAGTAAGAGCCATCAGTGAGTCGAGTGTCCCGAGCACCGCGGGTCAGAACACTGAGAAGTCCATGCTGGATGAAGTACATCTTTCTACCCACTGAGCCCTCACGAACCACAAGGTCACCTGGTTGAAAGACCTCAAATCGAAGTTTGGTGAGCACAGCAGTGACAAAGCTGGGGTCAGCATGAGCAAACAGGGGCATGTGGGCCACCAGGCCCCTACAGGTGAAATTAATAATCTCCTGAGCAGAGGGAGAAGGTGAGATCAGTTAGTTTATCACCCAGTAGGAAGTTTTCACATTCTTCGGCCAAGGAACCACCTCCCACTGAACATAATTGGTTTCAAAGATACCAACCCCCTAAGAGGAATGATACCTTAAGGATATACCTTCTAAGCAGCAATCTCCTGGAGATGCTGCCTATTCTCAGAAGTTCCTATTGCTCAAAGCTTTCAGTCTTCCCACACTAGGATCTCCTGTCTTCCCCACATTACTCAGCATGATTTAGTGCCCCATTCTCATTTCAAGAATATTACTCTCAACCTCCCTACCTCACGCAGTGGCTCACTCAGCTCTCCCAGGATGCTCTCCTCATCAAACATTTTGCCCTGGTAGCGATGTTCATAGTACTCATGGATGCGCTGACGGGTATCAGCTGGCAGTTTGTGGAAGGACATGTACTGCTCCACCTGCTTATACTGGAGGCACCAGCCCCACCCCAACAAGAGTCATCAATATGATGATATGAACACAGTGACAGAGACAAGAACATGAGGATGTGGGGATGTAAATGGATATAAGGACTTAGATATGTAGACACAGTACACAGAGATGAAGATATGGGAATATGTACATAGAGACAGTGTCAGGATCATACAGGGATGGAGAAACAGGAGGATGTAGAGTGGCAGAGAGAAGAATAGGAAGATATAGCAAGAGTACAGACCCAAAGGCACACGTAGGCACAGAGATACAGTCATAAGGTCACATGGGAACAGAGATATCGAAACAAAAGTCAAAACACAACAAGGCATGAATACAAAGATATAAACACAGAGATACACAAGCATAAGAGAATGGAATTAATGGAAGATACCATGGATAATGAATAAGGGGACACAGATCCTGGGCATCAAATTAGGATATCTAGTCCCCATGTTCAGCACAAATTGAGTTGACCTCCACCCCCACCTCCACCTCTCTCTGTACCCCTGCTGACCTTCTCTTGGTACTGGCGACGGGATGAATCAAGAGACTGGATGAGGGCAGTGGCGTGACCAATGAACATGGCATAGCATGTGGCTCCCACGATCATGCTAAGCATGGTAAGCCAGACATCTGGCATGCCCTGAGGTGCTTGTTGCCCATAGCCTATGCATAGCATGTGGCTCATGGCTTTGAAGAGGGCATGAGAATATTGGCGACCCCACGAGTGATTCTGAGGAAAAAGAGAATGGAGCTGAGCTGCTGGGGGCTTGCATCTCTTGCTCTCTCAACGTTTCTTGCTCTTACTCATTGATTCAACAGCCTCTTTGCCTTGTCCCAATACCACAGACAGAATTATCTCAGCAGGGCTTGGGAAGTTACAAAAGGATGACCAACCCCCAACGGCCATATTAGCATATTGGGAGAGAAATCATGGGTAGTTTTTCTGTTCTTTTGATTTTCCTTTCTACTTCTTTCCTTACCTCCCTTTTCCCTCTTTTGTCCTATCCAATGCTTAGCACAGTGCCTGGCACATAATAGGCACTTGATACATGTTAATTGATTCTTTCTCTCTTTTTTCTCCCTTCACACATCCTTTTCCTCTCCTCATGCATCTTTTCCCTTTGTCTGGCTCTCCATATTATCTTACCATAAGCCAGCTCATGCTCCCACCTACCCCTAATGGTGCTTGTGAGACCTAAGAGTGACCCCTAGCAGCCCAGGGGATAGACAATAGGAAGAAAGAAGTGTCTCACCACCATGTGGTTGATGGAAACCCAGCAATCAGGAGGAAAGTCCTGGAGCATGGGGACCAGGAATTGTAGGCAGCCATCCCAGTGACACAATAGTAGCATCATCCCAATGAGATTGAAGATCCGAACCACAGCACTGGCCAAGTCATAGGTCATGTGAAAGATCTGGGGGAGGAGTGTGTGCAGGGGCTGTGGGCAGGGTCACTTTTCTCTTAGTCCCTATCCCTTTCACAATTTTGCAAATATTTCCAATTCTTCTGGTTTTGAGTTACCCTCCCTTATTACTCCTATAATGGCCCTAGAGAGGATGTAAGATACTTTATAGTCCTTAACAAATTTGCATGGAAGAATTATTATCATCAGCTTTACAATAAATAAAAGGAGAATAGAGGCAAACAAAATATGCAAAGCATTTTGCAAATCCTAAAACACCATGTAAATGTTAATTATTATTGCAATTGAGAGAGAGGAAAGTCTCCCATATTCTTATAATACCTTGATCTATCGCCCTTTTTTTTTTAATCTTGGTCTTCCCCTTCCTCTCCCTTAGATCTCACTAATTCTACAGTAGTTTTATACTGTATACCATCAATCCCACCATGATATCAGCATCCTTCTAACTCTCAGCCTACTCTCTAGTGAGAACAATAATCATAGAAAGCTCCTTTTCTCCCCCAAACTTGACAATGTCATGTCCCAGATCCTACCTTTGACACTCCACCCACTTTTCTAATCCTTGAACTCTTTGTCCCCCATGGGATGAGATAAATCCCACCCTGCCCACCTCCCCACCCCACCTCCTCCCACTGGTGGATGTATCGGATGAGGCGGGAGAGGCGGAGCAGCCGAAGAAGGCTGAGGATCTTGGTGAAACGGACAATTCGAAGGGCCCGAGCTGTCTTGTAAACCTCAGCATCCAATCGTGGCTCCAACTCCACCACAAGGAAGATGTAGTCCACTGGAATGGAAGAGATGAGATCCACCAGAAACCAAGTACGGAGGTAGCGAGTGCGGATGGCATGAGGAGCCAGAAGAATTTCTGCTCCTTCCTCCACCACAATCCCTGTTCTGAAGTTCAGCACCAGGTCCAGCAAGAAAAAGGTGTCGGAGAGGACATTGAAGACAATCCAGGGTGGGGAGTTTTCCTCCTTGAAAAAGGTGATGCCCACAGGGAGGACAATAAGATTCCCCACCATTAATAGTAGCATGATCAGGTCCCAGTAAAATCTAGTGGGAAAGGAAGAGAAGTGAGCACTCCTGTTCTATATGATCCACTTCTGTTCCACTCATCTCTGAATCAAATATTTTACTCCTCCTTCTAGTGTGTTCCTCATCTTCTCAATTTTGTGTAAAATTCCTCTCTAAGACTGACTTTCCTGGGTCTACCCTCTACATTCTATTACTATCCATGCCAATGGCATTACCTCCCTTTGTCTCTCCATATCTGTCTTTAAGGTGGGAAAAGTAGTGGCATTGTCCTATTTCTCTGATAATAATAAAAAGTTTTCGAGGGCAAGAATGATATCTTTATAGAGAAACTCTCCATACCATCTATTTACAAGCATTTGTACACATAAAGGTTTGACAAATATTCTAATCTCCTCTATCCAATGAGACTGAATATGAAGCTGGGCCTCAGAGATCAGGAATAAAAAGAAAGGAAACTCCCTTATCCCAAGGGAAATTTTGTAAATGTCTGGGCTTTCTATGAATGTGACCTAGTCCTAGATATTTCCCACCTCCTAATTTTCAGGCTTTCTTTCCTTTCAAGACAACTAAAAGGACCCCCAGTTTCTAAAAGCCAAAATAAGAGAATAAATGTATTGTGTTTATAATTTATTTGAAAGTTCATTGTGTTGCTCTTTAAAACAGAACCCACCCTAGCCCTTTCCCTTCACTCCTGCTTCTCTCCTTAATGCCTCTAATTATTTAACTTTTCTATCAATTTTATTTCTAGACTCTTTTATTTGCCACAAAAACATGACTGGCTAGATCGAAATCATTTAGCACCTTTTTCCATTGACTCTGAATTTTCTGTCTTTCTCTTCTACCCCAAGGATAAATACCTTTTATACTTTAAAATGAAAAAAAAAAATACTGAAGCAGCCCTGTTATTTTGCCATGCTTTGTACCCTTCTTATCTCCTAAAGGACATAGAGTTTGTACCAGAAGCTAGGAGAGGAGTGAGAGCACTTTCAAGCAAAATAGGATCTTCACAGCCTGACTCACTCACAAGCAGTCACACGCCCAGCGGGTGATATATTGGGGAGGGTGAGGAGGGGACACATGGTTAGAAGTGAAGTGGAAGAAGGGGGTGGGGGACAATATACAGGCAACTGGAGGCAATACAAATGAACAGTGAAATTGCCTGTGGAGAAGGGGGGGGGGGGGGGAAAGGGGAAAAATAGGAAGTAAAACAGTAATGTAGTAATGGACAAGAAAACTGCAGCTGTGGTTTAAAGGCCCTGGCAGAAGAGGGAAGGAGAAAAAAGGAGTCGGGAGAACAAAGGAGGGAGGCTGGAAGGGAATGTTTCAAGATTTAAAGTAGGGAGTTTTAAAAATATACATCTATTGTATACAATTGGATTTAATGGCTCTGGACCCATTCAACCTTTATACCCTAAATTTGTTACTCCCAAATTCCTTCCCCATCCAAGAGCAGTCCTTTATTTTCCCCAAGGACAGGAACATCTTCTTACAGCAATGCGAAGTTAGGAATCCAACCCCTAAAAATGGGTTAGAAAGGTTCTGACTGGTCAACCCCTATCTCGCGGCTCAGGGAAGCAAGCTACTGGGCGGTGCCTCTAGCCCCCATGGCCAGCCTCCAACGTTCCAATTCTCCCTCTCTAGCCCTCCCTTTAGATCTAGTGAGAGTCGCCTTCAGCACCAAGGACAGCGTCCAGAGGGGGCTTTGATCTTTCTACCTTATCACTTTAGCCAAATCCTATCCCGGGTACCCAAGATTTCTCCGGCTAGTCCCGGGATAGGTGGGAAGTCAATAGGGTGATAGCTCTGATCTTCTCTAGTGGTCCCCCGGGAATATCCCTCCTGATTTTCCTTGCCCCAAACACTAGGACTGGAATTTCTACAATCTCCACCCTACTTGTTCTTTCTAGGACCGGAAGATGCCGTCGAGGGTGGAGCCGGGACCCCCAAGACCGGAAATACCTGCCCCCCACTGCCACCCCATCTGTCCTTCCCAAGGCTGCAGCAATCCCAGCAAAAATGGGACCAGCCCCTTCGAAGACGAAAAGTCTACCCAATGGTGGTTTTAGTGGTGATGGTGGAGGGGGCCAAGGTCTACCGAACCCAATGGTCATCCTTGCCCACTTGGTGACTCTCCCCCGGCCCGGAAGTGACGTGTCTGTCAGGGATGGACAGGGGTCCGAGTCCCCCCGGGTTTCCCTGGGACCAGCAGTATCTGGCCGTCGGTCAGACGGGGCGGGGTCCCCTGGGTCCCCGGAGCCTCCCCGGGCCCGCGGTACCGGAAGTCGCTGTAGGGATGGATGATCCAGGCTCCCGCTGACTTGACCCGCTCCTGCTCTATCTCCACCGCCTTGTGGCTGCCGAACACCCGGAGGGAGAACTTGTTGACGGCTGGCTGGAGCAGGGCCCCGAGCTGCCGCCGCATCGGCCCGGGCCCCGCTTCAGGCCCCGGCACGGGCGAGGGCCCTGGGACCGCGGCAGCCGGACCGGGGACAGGCGAGGGGGCCGACTCCAGCCCCGGGGTGCCCCCGTCTCCCCCACCAGCTGTTGCTGCCACGGGCCGCTGCTCCGCATCCATGGTGGCAGTCCCCCCCTTTCCCCTTCACAGCCTCGGCCTCCCGGCCCGCAAGGAAGCCATGGCGACCCCGCCCCCGCCCCCGCAGCCCCGGGAGCCAGAGCGGAGCCCTAGCCTAACCGGAGCCGGCGCCGGCGGCACAGCCCCGCGGGCTAGGAGCGGAGGCGGCGGGCGGGCGGCTGCACCCAGCTGCCGGCGCTCGGGGCGGAGGGGGTGTGTGTGACGGGCGGGAAGAGGGGCGGAGACGGGGCTGGCCTCAGAGAGGAGCGCACGCCCCCAGGATGGAGCTGAAGGGAGCGGGAGGCGGGACGAGTTCGGCTGGCCAGTAGAGAGGGAGAGCCGGGTCTCGGCATCCCTGGGCGGAGTGGGGCGGGCTCCAGAGCTGAGCCGCAGAGCCTGGGAAGAACAGACTAGTGTGTCCCGCCAGAAAGCCGGGGAGGTGTGCGGAGCTGTCCGAAGCCCGGAGTTCTGGAGTGTGGCGTACGCTGGCCCAGCCCGGACAGAAAAGGGAGACTGTTGGGGGGGGGGGGGGGGGGGCCGCTCGCCGGGGGGGGCGGGGGGGGGGGGGGGGGTAGCCTGCTCTCCGTCTGCAACAGCGGGCAATGTGCTGAAACCCGACCTCAGATTAACGCCCCATTTACGGTCTGTCTCCTGCTCGTGATCTCTCAGCTTCCCCTTAGGACTCATCCTACTACCCACAACCCAAAATTCCTCACTCCCGCCACCGTCTAGCTGCTTTGCCTACTTGCTACTCTACTTCTTGACCCGAGGCTTACCTATTTTGCCAGTGACCCCGGAGCCCTCTCAACTTCTCGTTATCCTCTGTCCATGAATTTATATGATTTAGTGGCTAAAGTTGACCTTGGAATCAGAAGTTCAAATCCTGCCTCAGGCATTTACTGCCTGATGCTGCGCAAGTCACAACTTCCCAGTCTCAGTTTCCTCATCTGTAAAATGGAGATTAAAATAGCACTTTTTAAAAGTTTAAAAAACTGCCTCAGAGTTGAAGATCAAATGAAACATTTGCCAACCTTAAAGAAGATGTCAGCTATTATCCCCAGCTCCTTTCTTCTTGCCCATAATCTTCCCATTTTTCTCCTATGCCTCCATGTAGCATTGTTTCCTTTTATCCTGACACTAGACTTGCTCTTTAGCCCTATGCCCTCCAGCCCATTACGAATCCATCTTCTAATGATTCATCACCCTATCCCCAAGTGCTCTGGGGCTTCTTTAGGTCACATTCTGTATCTTGCACTGGAAATAGAGATCCTAGTTTGAATCCTGGCTCTCTTGCAACTTGTGTGACAAAAGCAAGTAATTTCCCCTTTGTTGGTCTCAATTTCTCCATCCTAAAAATAATAGGGTTGGCCAAGGACCTTTTCTGTTCTAAATCTGATCAATTTCTGAGCATTTTCTCTTTTCCCTTTTCCCTAAAACAATCCTCAGCTCACCTCATCAAATTTCATCTTTATCTCTTCCAAAAGAAGGTTAATCTCAGCTCCCTCTCTGATGTCTCCTCAAGTCCTTCTATCCTATCCTTCATACTCTTATAAAAAAAAAAATTACGAGTCAACACTAACATTTCAATATCCCCAAACTTACATATCGACGGGGCTTAAGTTTGGGGGTTCCCTTCTGTCAAGGAACCAAATGATCAAGTCTAGATTTAGGGAACCAAAATGAGATTAGGGTTCCTAGTGGTCAGGGAGTTAAATAATGAAGTCTAGTGGCAGGTTTGGGGTTCAGGGAACCAATTGGAGAGGTTTGGCTCCCCTGTATACCCTTAGGATTTGGCACAAGGATAGGGAGTTTTGGGAACCCCCTTTCTGGTGGTGCAGAGATTCTCTGTAAAGGAATTTACAAACCCGAAAATCTAGATTGATAAAAGAGGTTTATTATTGGCATTGGGAAGTCAATCTTTCCTCTGCATGAACAGAAAGGCTGACTTCCTTAGCAGCAAGATCCCGACAGAAAGTAAAGTAGTAGAGGAACCTGGCAGAGAAGTAAAGTTTCTAGTAGAAAGATCCCGACAGAGAGGCATAAAGTCTCATCAGGGAAATAGGTGAGGATAAAGAGAGGGTAACACTGGAAGAGAATATTATTCCAATGGGCAGAGGTTTCCTTAGCATAGCATGGCATGGCATGTTAGGACCTCTGCAAAGAAGTGAGTTCCAAGTTGCAGTTTTTATAAGGAAATCTGAGACAGAAGTTTCAATTGAATGAGATTTCCTCATTGCTGTCACTGCCTCCAGGCCTAGATGAGACCATTTGCTGGGAGTGGTTGAGCCAACAATAGGGGTAGAAAATCTTGGAACTAAATGCTTCAACTAGTCCCACCAAGATAACAGAATGAAGTTGTTTATCTTGTTTCCCTCAGGCAGGGTCCCACAGACATAGGGTTCAAGGAGAATCTCTCCTTCAAGGAGTTTTAGAGAGTTTCAGGGTCCCTTCAATATGAACCTATGAGTTTCAATGACATAGTATGAATTTTTAAAATATAGGTAATACTTATGTATTCATGTGAGGCATGATTTAGGCATAAAGAACGAGATCATAAATAAATTAGAGGAACATAGGATAGTTTACCTCTCAGACTTGTGGAGGAGGAAGGAATTTGTGACCAAAGAAGAACTAGAAATCATTACTGATCACAAAATAGAAAATTTTGATTATATCAAATTAAAAAGCCTTTATACAAACAAAACTAATGCAAACAAAATTAGAAGGGAAGCAACAAACTCGGAAACCATTTTTACAGTTAAAGGTTCTGATAAAGGCCTCATTTCCAAAATATGTAGAGAAATGACTCTATAAGAAATCAAGCCATTCTCCAATTGATAAATGGTCAAAGGATATGAACAGACAATTTTCAGATAATGAAAGGATATGAAAATGTTCCAAATTACTATTGATCAGAGAAATGAGAATTAAGACAATTCTGAGATACCACTATACACATGTCAGATTGGCTAAGATGACAGGAAAAAATAATGATGAATGTTGGAGGGGATGTGGGAAAACTGGGACACTCATGCATTGTTGGTGGAGTTGTGAACAAATCCAACCATTCTGAACAGCAATCTGGAATTATGCCCCAAAAGTTATCAAATTGTGCATCCCCTTTGATCCAGCAGTGCTACTACTGGGCTTATATCCCAAAGAAATACTAAAGAAGGGAAAGGGACCTGTATGTGCAAGAATGTTTGTGGCAGCCCTCTTTGTAGTGGCTAGAAACTGGAAAATGGATAGATGCCCATCAATTGGAGAATGGTTGGGTAAATTGTGGTATATGAATGTTATGGAATATTATTGTTCTGTAAGAAATGACCAGCAGGATGAATACAGAGAGGCTTGGAAAGACTTACATGAACTGATGCTAAGTGAAATGAGCAGAACTAGGAGATCATTATATACTTCAACAACGATACTGTATGAGGATGTATTCTGATGGAAGTGGATTTCTTCAACAAAGAGAAGATCTAGAAAAAAGAAAGAACACTGGAAAATGAGTGTAAACTGTTTGCATTCTTGTTTTTCTTCCCAGGTTATTTTTACCTTCTGAATCCAATTCTTCCTGTGCAACAAGAGAACTGTTCAGTTCTGCACACATATATTATATCTAGGACATACTATAACATATTTAACATTTATAAAACTGCTTGCCATCTAGGGGAGAGGGTGGAGGGAAGGAAGGGAAAAGTCGGAACAGAAGTGAGTGCAAGGGATAATGTTGTTTTAAAAAATTACCCAGGCATATGTTCTATCAATAAAAAGTTACAATAAAAAAATACATTAAAAAAGTAAAATAACTATAGATAAAAAATAAAATAAAATATAGGTAATATAGTAACTAGCTTTTTCCAAACTACTCCTATCTCATGCTGTTTGTATTCCGGGTTTGATTCTTCCTACTCCCAAGTTCCATTTCCAACTTTTTTCAGTCTTCCCTCCTGTTCTATTTTTTATGTGAGATTTCATTCCTCAGTTGCCCAATCCTTCTAACTATCTTCCTCTGTGCTTTTCTGACTGATGGTGGAGGAGTTTGACCTCCATTGTTTCTCAATGATACTTTCAGGTCCCAAATGTGCCATCTCATCCTTTCTCTTGATCCTCCCTCCTCTGTGTTTTGAGGCTGAAGATGTTTTTCAGCAGCTAAAAGATCTAGAAGATTGGACTAATAGAATTTAGGCTGCTTCAGAAAGGCCTGGAGAGACTTACACGTAATGATGCTGAGTGAAATGAGCAGGACCAGGAGATCATTATATATTTCAACAATAATACTATATGATGACCAATTCTGATGGATGTGGCCATCTTCAACAACGAGATGAACCAAATCAGTTCTAATGGAGCAGTAATGAACTGAACCAGCTATACCCAGCCAAAGAACTCTGGGAAATGACTAAGAACCATTACATTGAATTCCCAATCCCTATATTTTTGCCCGCCTGCATTTTTTTGATTTCCTTCACAGGCTAATTGTATACTATTTCAGAGACTGATTCTTTTTGTACAGCAAAATAATGGTTTGGACATGTATACTTATTTTGTATTTAATTTATACTTTAATATAGTTAACATGTATTGGTCATCCTGCCATTTAGGGGAAGGGGTGGGGGGGGGAAGAAGGGGAAAAATTGGAACAAAAGGTTGGCAATTGTCAATGCTGTAAAATTACCCATGCATATAACTTGTAAATAAAAATCTATTAAAAAAAAAAGAATTTAGGCTGCATCTGAAAGCCACTTACAGAACACTTATTGTATGTCCAGCACTCTTCTAGAAATGACCTAACAAGCCAGTGGACACTGCACACACATGTGAGAGTAATCAGGATTGATGGGATTAGAGAGATAAATTTATCTCTGCTTTTTTGGGGGACCAGGGCGATTTTCCAATGCCTGGTATTCACTCTTGAGGATAAAATCAGTCCTTCTCACCCAATGGGTCAATTAGTCAGTGAATAAACAATTATAATAAACATTGTGTTCCAGTCACTGAGCTAAGCACTGGGATAGAGTAAAAAGGTAGTTCTTGCCCTCAAGGAGTTTGAAAATCTAATGGAAGAGGCAACAAGCAAACAACTATGCATCAACAAACTATATAAAGGATAAATAGGAAATAAATAACAGAAGGAAGACCTGACAGTTGAGGAGTTCAGAAAGGCTTCCAGTAGAAGTTATGATTTTAATTGGGACTTAAAAGGAAATCAAGAAATATGCAGATATAAGGAAGAAGAGAATACCACAGATTCTATTCTAGTTGAGTCCTGGATCCATTGATGAATATAGATGAAATTAAAGACTCCTGTGTAATGTTCTTCTGTAAAATGTAATCTTCTCTGGGAATAGGTTTCTTGGAGGGCTTCTGGGAGCAGCCTTCTTTCCAGTTCAGTAATTACTCCAAATACAGCCAGGTATTAAAGTCCAAATTCTTTATTGTCTCTTTCCAAGTCTTGTCTCCTTTCCTGTGGCCCAGTTAGCTTTCTTAGAGGTCTTCTGTTGTCTTGATTCTGAGAGCTTGAGCTCTGGCTTTGAATCTCTCGGACTCCCAAAGGTTTATGCTTCAGCCTCCAGCCACAACAAAGGTGGAAGATGGAATGAATCTGTCTCAACCTCCTGAGAGCTTCTAGTGCACTTGTCCTTTCTGGCCCTGAGAGCTCCTCCTTATATGTTCCACACTGAGTGTACACCAATCATGATATCATTAGGAAACCATTTTTGTCAATTTTTATCAATTCCACTGACTTAGCACTTTGTTTCAAGTTCTAGCCCATAATACTCCTGGAAGTCTTTTTTTTTTTTTTTTTTTTTAAGTTAGTGCTGAGTGCTGGGGTAGAAGGCAAACATTAGTGTGTAATTTTCTTTGTCTTCATCCTACCTGGTTTAGGTATCAATATCATGTCTGTGTCATAAAAGGAGTTAGGTAGGAATCTTTTCCCTATTTTTTTTTCAAATAGTTTATATAGTATTGGAGTTTGTTCTTTAAAGGTTTGGTAGATTTCACATGTAACTCCATCTGGCCCTGGAGATTTTTTCTTAGGAAGTCGATTAATAGCTCATTCTATTTCTTTTTCTAAAATGAGACTATTTAAGCAATTTATTTCCTCATCTGTTAATCTGGGCAATCTATATTTTTGAAGGTATTCCTCCATTTCACTTAGATTATAAAAATTATTGGCATAAAGTTGGGCAAAATAACTCCTAATTATTGCTCTAATTTCCTCTTCATTGGTGGAAAGTTCTCACTTTTCATTTTTGAGACTGATAATTTGATTTTTCTCTTTCCTTTTTCTAATCAAATTAACCAAAGATTTATCTATTTTGTCATTTTTTTCATAAAACCAACTTAATTTTATTAATTCAATAGATTTTTTACTTTCAATTTTATTAATCTCTCATTTTATTTTTAGAATTTTAAGTTTGGCTGTGCATACCCTTTGACCCAGCAGTGTCAAGAAGCAGTGGTCTCTATCCCAAAGAGAGCTTAAAGGAGGGAAAGGGACCCACACATGTAAAAATGTTTGTGGCAGTCCTTTGTGTAGTGGCAAGAAACTGGAAACTGAGTGGATGAATTTCAATTGGAGAATGGCTGAATAAGTTATGATATATGAATGTTATGGAATATTATTGTTCTGTGAGAAATGACCAACAGGATGATTTCAGGGAGGCCTGGAGAGACTTCCATGAACTGATGACTCCAAGTGAAGTGAGCAGAACCAGATCATTGTACATACAACAAGATTATGTGATGATTGATTCTGATGGACATGGCTCTCTTCAACAATGAGATGATTCAAATCAGTTTTGATTATTCAGTGATGAAGAGAACCACATACATCCAGAGGGAAGACTGTGGGAACTGAGTGTGGACCCCAACATAGCATTTTCAATCTTTCTGTTGATGTTTGCTTGCATTTTGTTTTCTTCCTCAGGTTTTTGATTCTCTTGATCCGATTTTTCTTGTGCAGCAAGATAACTGCATAAATATGTGTATATATATATATATATATATATATATTGGATTTAACATATATTTTAACATATTTAACATGTATTTTGGAGTACCTGCCATTTAGGGGAGAATTGGGGGGAAGGAGGGAAAAATATGGAACAGAAAATTTTGCAAGGGTCAATGTTGAAAATTACCTATGCATGTTTTGTAAATAAAATGCTTTAATAAAATTTAAAAGAGAGAATTGGTAACCTTGAAAAAAAAAGAATTTCAAGTTTGGTATTTGATTGGGGGTTTTGAATTTGTTCTTTTTCCAGCTTTTTTAGTTATTTTATGCAAGTAAGCATCTAGAGATATACAATTTCTCTTTATTACCTCTTCAGCTGCATCCCACAAATGTTGATAGGTTGTCTCATTATTGTCATTCTCTTGGATGAAATTATTGTGTCTATGATTTGCTATTTCACCCATTCATTCTTTAGGATGAGATTATTTAGTTTCCAATTAATTTTTTGTCTATTTTCCCCTGGCCTTCTCTTGAATGTAATTTTTACTGCATCATGATCTGAAAAAAATGCAATTACTATTTCTGTCAGAAAGGTGAAAATTAAATCTCTGCCTTTATAATGCTTACATTCTAATGAGAGACACAACATGGAGATCACTGTATTTTTTACAATATATAACAATGTAAATTAAAAACAATTTTAGAAAAAAGGCATGAGGATGGGAAATTCCAGCAAAAGGCTTCTTTGGAGAAGATGAAATCTGAGCAGAATCTTGAAGCAAGCCAGGGATATAAGGTGGAGATAATAAGGCAGAGCATTCTAGAAATGGGGAACAAGCTGGTGAAAAGACATGAAAGTTGAACATGAGCTGATTCTGTAGGTAGTCTGATGATTCACAGGCTTGCAATGGCTCGTAGAGCAGTTAGTTGGCACAGAGAATAGAACACTGAACCAAGAACTGGGAAGATATAAATGCAAATCCAGGTAGAGACCCTTACCAGCTGAGACCCTAGACAAGTCACTTAATTTGTTTGATTCAGTATTCTCATCTCTAAAATGAGTGCAATAACAGCATCTACAAGGGTTGCAAGGAGCCAATGAGATAATTGTCAAATGTTCAGTATAGTGCCATAGCTCAGTATGGCACATAAAAAGTGCTATATAGGTGTTAGCTTTTATAATTTTTATTATTTCAGTCCACTCTCTGGGCTCTACACCCCTGATGTCTTGGTCTGCCCTGCTGGGCAGCTAAACCGTTAAAAACACACAAAAACAACCCCAGGTCTAAGATATAGGCAGAAGGATGAGAGAGTGGGCCTGGTTTCCCATTGATCTTTTTATACCTTACAGAACCTCTCATTTTCCTTTTATATTATTTTTTCCCTTTTATTTTTTTAAGGTACCTTTAATTTGTAAATAAAATAAACATGTAAAAAATTGTTTCAGTGATAGAAGAGTGTCTGCCTCTGAGAATCTTATTGGGTTATATTCTCTAAAATCTGGAAAACATAAAAAAGGAGCAATAGCATAGTGACTTGGAGTCGGAAAAACTGAGTTTAACTTCTGCCTCTGCAGACCCTCTGGGATTGTTTCTTCATCAGTACAAGAGGACTAGCAGTACTTCGTACTACTTACCTCACATGAGGGTTGCTGCGAGGATCAAATGAAATAATGTTACGTCAAATAACTCTACATAAATTTAAGTTAGTATTATATAATTATGCTGCTCCATCAAAGTAGGGATCAAGCGTTTGCTTGAAACAGTGCTCTTAGCACCCATTAAGGGTCATATCGAGCTGAATTGAATAAGGAGCATCAGCACGTGCGTTCACCCTTCTCTATTTTGTTCCGCTATGAAATGTTTGTGGTGCTCGTGGAATGCTCATGACGTTGCATTTCCAAGCACCCATTTGCAGTCCAGGACCGAAAACCTGAGGTGAAGTGGGAAATGAGATGTGATGACATAAAGGCTTAGGGTGCGCCCTCTTCCACGCCGGTGCAGACTCCCGATCCTGCACGGCTCAGGTTTTAAGCTCTCCGGAGGGATGGGGGGGGGGGGGGGGGGGGGGGGGGGGGGGTGTGTGTGAAGGGTATGGTTAGACACTGACAAAGCCCCACGCGGGAGGTGGGGGAGGAAGAGGGGGGCGCTGCTGCTCTTTCCCTCAAGATTGTGAGCTTAGCGGTGGGGGAGGAGACCCCCATTTCCACTTTGGAAGCGAGGAGTCCGTCATCAGTTGCGCTTCAGCACGGTGACTGGGCAAAGGCGGGGCACTGACTGCCCTGCAGCTCAGCGTTTTCCCTCCATCCGCAGCTCATCAGGAGACCGAAGGATCTCAAAGCACTTCCCAGGACCGACTCAAGCCCCGGACCAGAGGATAAGGTTTCGGGGCAAGCGGGGCAGTGGCGAGGGAAAGAAAAGACGTAGGAGAGATGCGGCTGACGCCTCGCCGGCACACCCGGGCGCCCTCCAGCACGTTCTCCATTGGCCCTTCCAGCAGTCTCAGAAAGCCATTTCCTCTTCCAATTCCTCGCCGCCTTCCTCGACGGACAAGTTCCCGCGAGTAAACGTGAAGACGACGGCGACGTGCGCGACCCCGACGGGAGGAGTCGGAGGGAGCTGGGAAGGGACGCAGGACGTGCGTGCGTGCTCGCTCGCGGCGGCGGCGGCGGCGGCGGAGTGGAGCGGCCGGAGCCGGAGCCGGGGCCGGGGGCCGGAGCCGGAGCCGTGGCCGGGGCCAGGCCCGGGGTGGGAGGCGAGCTGCGGGCGGCGTGGAGGCGATAGATCCCGGGGGGCGGGAGAGGGCCGGGCGCAAGCGGAACCGAGCGCAGCGGGGCCCGGGGCCGGGTTCGGTGGGTCCGAGGCCCCAGGTTGCGTGGGGCGGGCGGGAGGGAGGAGCCGCAGACCGTCGCCGCGGGGGGTGGGGGGCCGGTCTCCGGCCGCAGCGCCGCCGCCATCACGGACTTCCTGTGGGACAAGCGCACGGGCCTCGCAGCCAGAACGGTGAGCGCGCGGCCTGGCGGGCCACGGGGGCGCGCGGCAAGATGGCGGGCGCGGGGGCGCGCGCCGCGGGGAGGACCGGAGACCGAGGGTGCCGGCCCCAAAGAGGGCCTGGGGTCGCGGCCGTGCGAGAGGGCGAGGGGCCGTTGCTAGTTGTTGAAGGAGGCAGTGGTATTGAGAAAAGGAAGGATGTGGGAGGGGGCTGGTCCTGTCCTGTGAGAATCCGGAAGGTCTGGGGAAGGGGGGAAGGGACCGAAGTGACCAGGGGTCAGGGACCGAGGTGTGTCTTGGAGCTTCGTGGACGGAACACGTTAGCAGGAGTTAGGCTGGGGCTCCGAAACCACAGGCTGCTGGAGCACCTCGGTAGCTTTTTGGGCCTTGATTGCTTGAGCAACTAGGAAAAAAGAGGAGACTTAGAAGTTTGTCGTACAAGAGGTTTCCCTAGAAGTTTATGATAACGGAGGTGCAGCCTTGGAACATGGTTGCTGGAGCAAATGGTGGGGGGAGGGAGAGAGAAGTTGGCCGTGTGGGAGGTTTCCTTAGGAGTAGCTTAAAGGAAGATGCTCCATAGGAAACATCTAGGTGCAGGTGAGGTTCTAGAACTAAATCGAAATGGAAGAGCGTTTTCAGTGCTTGGGAATTGTAAGATTTGTACAGGTTTAAGATGACAAAAGCATGCTGTGAGTACATTGTCAAAGTTTATTAGTTATAACTTTAAGAAGTAAGGTAAATATTCTTACTTTACAGATGAGGAAGATGTAACTAGTATCTTGAGAAATTAGTGTTTTAGTGTTTCCTTTTCTTCTTTACTCGCGGACCAAGAGTCTAGCCAAATATCGGTCTCCTCACTTAGGAGTTGGGAGTGAGGGAGAGACTCGGAATGTGACCCAGATGACCGAGTAGTGTAATGGAACTCTTCCCACCTGGAATCCTCTGCTCCTGAAACCCTCCCTTTTCCTTGTTTGTATGCACATACGAATACAAATGCACATACAACCCTTTCCAATCTCAGTCACCTGTGATTACAGTTTCCCTCCGAAAGTTTCCCACAATTGGTTTGTGGGGAAGAAGGAGTAAAAGGATTAGTGTTCTTCCTCCTCCTTCCTACCCCTCCACTGCAGTTGGAGAGTAGTGGGTCTTAGCCAAGTGCTGATATCAATTTAAAAACCAGCCATTCTTCATACCTTCCGAATATGAGAGGGGAACAGTATTGGAAAGCAGATTCCAGCTAGAGGCTCTCTAAAGAAAACATTCTAAGGGAGATTGGGGGTGGGGAGGACCACTCCAAGCATACCTTACAGTTCTGGGACTCGGATCCCTAGAACTCTAATAGTGAATTGATATTACTTATTTGATATTCATTCTGTATAATTACCTGAATCCTGCTAAGTGTTCTAAGGGGTTAGTAGAGTTTTGGCAAAGGGAATTAGCTATAAAATTAAGATTCTTGTCTTTAATATACTTACAGGCTAGATGAAGAAACAGTATGAACACAAAGTGGCATTAGATCATATAAGCAATACACTTTGAAGACTTGCTATATATTCCATAAGCTAAAATAGCTTAACACAGATCTGTTCTGTGTTATATCCCATGCAAAGATGAACCATAGAAAGGTCCCATGATAAGAGTCTTGCCAGTTATAATCTCACAATCTTTCAGCCACTATGCAGCAGTTGTTTACTTTAAATACCTATTATGTGTAAATCATTGTGGTAGATGCATGGAAAGGAATAAAGAATAAAGAGACTTTTCTTGCTTCTGTGAAAAATATAGTCAAGGAAAGGAATAGGACAAAGTTATTACAAGATAACATGCGTGTATGCAAAACTTCAACGTGTTAAGTTGGGAATGACTGAGGAAAAGTTTTTGAAGAAGGAAATGTTTTAAGGTGGGGTTTATATGATAGAATTTCAGTAGATGGGTGGGGGAACCACTCTAGTTAAGATACCTTAACAGTTCTGGGACTTCGATCCATAGAATTGTAATAGCAAATGGAACAGTAGAAGGAACTGAGGATATCATTCCAGGGATAAAGAACAGTGAGAGCAAAAGCAAGGATAATAGACCCAAAACACCATGTTTTATATGTGTTTTCAACAATAAAAGCATATAGTACTAAGGAAAGTCAAGGTAGAAGAATAATTTAGGTAGGATTATTTATGAAAATCTTGTAATTTTGAGCTATATTGGAAAGGAGGAAAGGGTATCACTAGTGGGATAGAGTGAGATGCACAAAGGAGGAATATGTTGTAGTTGATAAAGGAGATCATATAAGAAGTTGATTATTCAACACCACAGGTCTTTGTAGGAGAGACATAAAGTTCAGTGTTGATCACAAAGCCCTGCCTCCCTCACTTGTCTCCTCCTCTTCTCTCAGATGCCTCACCCCCGAAGATACCGTTCTTCAGAGCGGGGCAGCCGGGGCAGCTACCATGAACACTACCGCAGTCGAAAACATAAGCGTAGGAGAAGCCGTTCTTGGTCCAGCAGCAGTGACCGGACTCGGCGGCGCCGGCGAGAAGACAGCTATCATGTCCGTTCTAGGAGGTGAGGAGCTAGGAAGTCATTACGGAACTCAGAGTAGGAAAAAACATGTCAACAGAAATGCATGATTGCAAAATTGGTATAATTTTATAAACTTTGCAACTGTTATAGTATCAACAATATTTACTAAATACCCATTCTAAATAGAGTTCTGGAAGGTAGGAAGATAGGAATTGATAGTGATGAAGAACATTAGAAATTGTTGAGGTTCTTGTTCACAATGTATTAGCAGTCTGGTCAGTGAAGCAGAACACACACATAAAGTGATCAAAGATTAGTAAGATATAAGATAGGTCTGTGAGAGTGCTGGCATTGTGGATAATAAGTGGAGTTCAGGAAAAGTGTCTAAAAAGAGGTCAATGCCTCATAAAGAAGGGGATAAAAAGAGCTCAAGTTGGTTTTGTTTTGTGCTGTATTTTGAGAGGTGGGTGTGCTTATATGTATGTGGGGCTGTTTTCTTTGGGTATTTTATCTCACTCTCTCAAGGCTTGGGTTCCTGAGATGACTAGGAGAAGATAGCCATTTCCTAGTAGAGCTTCCTTTTTTCCCTAAATTAATAGAAACTGGAGAAGAGAAGGAGAATGAGTTTATGTTGTTTGATGTCATATGGTATGGCAGAGCATCATAATTGTACAAGAATGGGAAAGAAGTCTTTCCTAAATCAAAAAGGTTTAATGTTTAGGACTTCTTTCTGTCCTTTCAGCTATGATGAGCATTCTTCTGACAGGCGGGCTTATGATCGACGCTACTGTGGCAGCTACAGGCGTGACTACAGCCGGGAGCGAGGGGAACCTTACTATGAAGCTGAGTATCGACATTCTTATGAGTACCATCGGGATGACAGCTATCGTAGTCAGCGCAGTAGCCGTAGGAAACACAGGCGGCGAAGACGACATAGCCGGACATTCAGCCATTCATCTTCGGTGAGTACTCAACATCATCTCTTCTCTCCCCATTCTTCAAGACTCTTAGGATTCTGGGTAAGTAGGAAATGACCTGCTCTCATCTATGCTACGGGGTGTGAATACTGTGGTGGGCACTAGGCCAGTACTCCTCTTCTGAACCTCTCTGGCTCTTAAAGGACACCAGGACATTAGAACTTGGATTATGTGGACACTATGCCTTTATGCTTACTGAGTGCCCTCCTTGGCATATTATACCTGCTGTTCTTAGGAAGATCAGCTCTGTTTTAAACGCTTTAATTGCTTTTTATTATCTAGTAATAATAGTTAATTTTAAACTGAGGCTTTGCTAGGGATATGCCTCTCTCCCTCAAGTTCTGGGCTCTGTACCCATCTCTGTGGGGGTAACTGGTGGGGGGTAGGGTAAATCTCTGCCCCATGGAGGAGACATTGTTGTCTGTCATGGGACTGTGGTGACTATAGCAACTAAACCACTTCTTTGCTCTGCCCCATCCCTCCTCCTGACCCCACTTTGGATTTGGGGACCTGGGATTGTACGTCGCTCTCTCTTCTGTCCCCAATCTACCTTATTACATCTGACGTATTACCTTCCGCTGTCCCCCATCATCGTCTGTCCCCCTTGGCTGGGCGCCTGTGACCGGTGGCCCCTCTACCATTCACCCCGCCTCCCTTCGGCCCCCGCTCCGACACCTGGCTCGCTCCTACCCCCCACCGCCCCCTGACAGCAGCACAGCAGCCGGAGAGCCAAGAGTGTGGAGGACGACGCTGAGGGTCACCTCATCTACCACGTCGGGGACTGGCTACAAGAGCGATGTACAAGCCAAATCGTAACAATCCTATAGCTTGTAATGGTCCTATAAACATCTTAATCTCCCCTATGCCAACCCAAGTCACTGCCTCTTCTGTCTCTTCTCTGTGATGTTTGTCATATGGGTGGTTTGAATTGTTATTATAAATTGATCCCTATAGCCCACTTCCAGTTCTTCTGACCCTGGGTTTAGGTGGTGGGAATCAGTCAGGGGTCTCCTCCAATGACTTATCTGTCTCCCCTTTCTGTCATCTCCTACCCCCAGGTCAATATGCTCATCTTCTACCAATTAAACTTACCCTATCTTTTCTCTCCTTCCCTCTCCCCCCAATCCTATTCTGTACCATTTCAGATGAGATTGTGAGCACTCTAGGAGAGGGGACCTTTGGCCGAGTTGTACAGTGTGTGGATCATAGAAGGTATGACCCCTTCTTTCTTAACCCTTTTTGTCCCCCCACATAACCCCAGAAATAGAGGGATGGAGCATATCTAGGGCACACTTTGCTTATTTCTAAATCTCTTAGACAATCTCATAGATTCTGGAGTGTTCTTGAGTACCCACCAACAGTTTTTCCTGCCATCCTGCAGGGGTGGAGCTCGGGTTGCCCTAAAGATCATTAAGAATGTGGAAAAGTACAAAGAAGCAGCACGATTGGAAATCAATGTTCTGGAGAAGATCAACGAAAAGGACCCAGACAATAAGAAGTAAGCAGGGCAGGAAAGGAAGGCCTGAGTTTCCATCCTTATGCAAGAGAGACACCCAGGATTTGGGGGGGCACTTGGAAAACAGGAAGAAACAAGAGGATACAAGTACTACTTCTTGTCATTTTTCTATTTATCTCCAATAATGTCATACTCGATTGCATTTTTAAAAATTTAATAAGCTCTTAATCTTAGATGGTAATAGAGCTTTTTGTAATGACATAATCCTTGATATCTGGACTATATGATCTCAAAAAGATGCAGTGTATATAGATATTTCACATAAGACATACTGGCAGTAGAAAAGCATTAAGCGAAAATATGAAATAGAAGAGTGTGTGTGTACGTGTGCGCGCGTGCGTTGCATGCACACATACACACATTCTAGATAGAAAAAAATATAACAAGCGTTTAATTTGCACTTAGCTCATGCCAGGTGAATGTTAGCTTTAGTGACATGTAGTTTTGTTGGTATGGATGCCTTCACTGATGCCTGAGGCTCAGAAATTATGACTTGCCCATGATCACAAAGCTGGTAAGTATCACAGTCAGTCTTTAAACCTTGGTCTTCCTGACTCTGGCTCTCTCTCTCTATAATATAAGCTTCTTTGTGTGTGTGCATGTGCATGGGCACATGTATGGGTAGACACGTAAGTGAACTGGAGGTGTGTGTGCATACATATAACAAACATTGGTCAAGAGTGAGTGCATTTTAGCAATGAGGCCGGGAAAAATACATGCTAGTCACAGAAGCCGGAGAATATTATATTTGTAGTGCATGGGGTAGAAGACTACCAAGTAAGTGAAGATAGCCTAGGACATTGAATGGACACATGCTCTGGATCTAAGTCTCCTCTTAAATGGCATCTAAAACTCTATCCATCCCTGCATCTGTTTTCTCTGATCAATCCAGGAAGACTTCATAAGGGAAACAGAATCTCCAGAGCTATTTAGTGATGAAAGAAAACTAGCTTGATGATTTTCCAGCATCATGTGCAAAAGAGCTCCTGAGTGCAGTCATGTTGTTGGCCACAGGCTAGGCAGGGCCCCTGACCAACCCTGAATCTGCTGACCTTGTCCTGCCATGTGAGCCCACCCTGCCACTGCTGCAGGCGGAGGAGGAGCAGGCAGAGGGGGTTCACTGCTCTCCCCTTCCCTCTCTCCTCAGCCTGTGTGTCCAGATGTTTGACTGGTTTGACTACCATGGCCACATGTGTATCTCCTTCGAGCTCCTGGGCCTCAGCACTTTCGACTTCCTCAAAGACAACAACTACCTGCCCTACCCCATCCACCAAGTGCGCCACATGGCATTCCAGCTGTGTCAGGCCGTCAAGTGTGAGTGGGGCGGGCAGAGGCGGGCTCAGGGCAGTGCCCCCTCCCTAGGGGACCTCTTCAGGCTCAGCTTCACGCTCGTGAAGCCCTTGAGCATCGAACTCTTGGCTAAAATCTGCAGTTCTTGCTTTCAATGTTACCTTGACATCCTCTTCTTCTGACTTAACTCCTTGGCTGATGTTACTACCACCGTCTCTCTTTACTGTCACTCTACATTCAGCCCATCTGGAGCTGGAAGACAAGGCCTTTGAAACCAAAACGCTTTAATTATTGCTTTCCCTCTCTTTCCAGGGAAGGTACAAGCCAGACATCCAATGTTTAGATAGGGCCATTTGGTCTAGGCTAGAAGCTGCATTCATCAGAGGGGGTTGATGTCCACCCTCAGCAACAACATGGGGAACAGAGACTAGTTGAGTTGACCCAGAGTTCAGGATAGGGAATCTGGACAGCTTCATGGTTCTTCTTGAGTCAGATCTTAATAGGGCAACTTCATGAATTGCTTTGAAGTATGTGAGATTTCTGTAGCATCAGATGCCTCCATGTATCTGGGTCAGTACCAAAAGATTTTTCCAAAGCCAGATACATGGTCTCAAGATCATTCTGTTTTTTATAACCTATCACAGTTTCCCCTCCTTTGGCACTGAGAATTGAATGTATCCATTTCTCTGTAGACCTTGTAGATGATTATCAGCCATGAGTCAGAAAGGTTCTTGGTGCAGTCAGTTAATTGGCTGGAGAATAGGGAGTACTCCTGAGCGGTTCCTAGATACAACCTCCTCTGTGACAGTTCTGATCCCACCCATTGGACTAGGCTGGGATGATTCAGCCCTGACCCTGCTTAGGACTTGGCTTGACCCCACCCTCTCCCCTGCAGTCCTCCATGACAACAAGCTGACACATACGGACCTCAAGCCAGAAAACATCCTGTTTGTGAATTCGGATTATGAACTCACCTACAACCTGGAGAAGGTGAGAGGGCTAGAACCTGCCCCCTTGGCAAAGGGGTAGGGGCAGCTGTGCCACTTCCAATTGTTCCCTTGCTTCCTGTCCTTCCACCTTTATTTCTCCCACATCTTCTCCTTTCTCCCTGCCTCCACTTCAGTTTCCACTAAGACCAAGAATACCAGAATAGAATGAAAGGAAGAAAATCAGCTTAAATTGCAAGAGAATTTGAGAAAAACTAAGAACTACTTTTCAGTTGGGAGGTGTTTTTTTTTGTTTTGTTTTGTTTTGTTTTAATTCTGTCAAATGTTACATTAATGATGTTGATTCCACATTTCTGTAGTTCTGGCTAAACTTATGTTCCAGTCTGCTCCTTCTCTTCCTTCAGATAGTTTGTTAGGCAATTGAGTTCAGCTAGTTTGCATACCCAGAGAAAAACCACCACAGAGAAAAGCTGAGTGGGAATCAAAGGGGGATAGCACTGGCCTTCTTCCCCTGACTCTAGCCATCGTTCATATATACACAAAGGTGTATATGCATATGTACTCACATTCTTATTTAGATAAACAAGTGCTACACATTGAGAAATATTCTGGATACATGTAGACTCAGATTGGCAGATATCATTCTTGATTCTCAACTGGCCTCCACTTCTGAAAGTACTTAGCTGAGGTAGATGTGGAGGCTGGGAAGCAAGAAGTGTCTCTGGCTGGTGAAGGAGTGGGCGCAAGGCAAAAATGGCCCACATCCTCAAGGATTCTTTGTGAGAATGAATGCTTCAGTGCTTGAAGCACAAAGCCAAGTCATAACTATGCCAAAAGCTGAAATTAAATCTCTGTTTGTCTTTCTTCTAGAAACGGGATGAACGGAGTGTGAAGAATACAGCAGTACGGGTAGTGGATTTTGGCAGTGCCACTTTTGACCATGAACACCATAGCACCATTGTCTCCACTCGACATTACCGAGCTCCGGAGGTCATCTTGGGTAAGGGAGAGTAAGATCATCTGGGGTGGGGTGGGATGAGGGTGGGGCCACCTGGGGCCTCACAGCACCATCTCCCCCTCCCCCCCTCCCATCCCCACACCCAGAGCTCGGCTGGACTCAGCCCTGTGACGTGTGGAGCATCGGCTGCATCATCTTTGAGTACTACGTTGGCTTCACCTTGTTCCAGGTGAGAGGGAAAGGGCACCTTGCATCACCCCTTGGCACCCACTTACCTTTTCATCTTCTGAGAATCCACCTGCCTGCTTTCCCAACCCATCATTCCTTCCCATCTCTGCCATTCAGAAGCTTTTCTGTCTCCTTAGCAGTTAATCTTATCATTCCCCTTGCCCATGGACCATTTATCTCTTCATTTCCTCAGACTCATGACAACCGAGAACACTTGGCCATGATGGAGAGGATCCTGGGGCCCATTCCCTCTCGAATGATCAGAAAAACCAGGTAGGTGAGAGCCCAGGTTGGGTGAAGCCTTAATACTCATTCTCTTCCTCTGAGAAGTGGGATTTCCTGAGAAGTGGGTACATTTTCTCATCAGTCTTCTTTATATTTTTCATGGCCAGCCAAGGCCTAGGGATATAATAATAAAACTGATGTTTTTATAGTGCTTTAAGACTTTTAAAGTGCATTACATACATTTTCTCATTTTCTCATAACCCTGTGGAGTATTATCTCCTTTATAGATGGGGAAATGGAGGTCAGAAAAGTCAATTAACTTGCTCACGGTTACAGAAAATCATTTGTCATGTGTAGATTTCAAAGCTAGGTACTTAACCTGGCCCCCAAAACCAGCATTCTTTCTACTTAATGATGCTGAGATCAAGGAGGTGGGGGAGTTCTCCTTATGAATGTGAACCCCTTGAATCCCCTAAACCCCCACCTCCAACAGGAAGCAGAAGTATTTTTACCGGGGTCGACTGGATTGGGATGAGAACACATCGGCTGGCCGTTATGTGCGAGAGAATTGCAAACCTCTGCGGGTGAGCAGGGTTGGGGATGGTGGAGTCTCAGACTGGTTTTAAATCTGGGGACTAGTAAAGGGGTTGGAAGGAATTGAAGGAAAAGTGTGATTATTGGGGGACAGAACTGAAAGACTGAAAACAGTGGTTCAGAAAAATATCAGTCAGAGGTCAAGGCAGCATCCTGGATATCTAAGGAACAAATGCCGTCTCTAACTGTAGGAAACGTCAAATAGAAGACATAAGGAAAATTGGTTTCATGTATCAAGGATGAGTGTCCTTGGGTACATTGAGCTGTGAAATCAAAGGAGTGTGTTGGGAGGTACATAGGATGGCTTATGGGCTACTGGTCTGGGGTAGATACTCTTCAGAACTCAAAACCCAGCCTAAACAACCAAATCTGCCCACCATGGAGGGTCCCATCTCCCTGGGCAGCCCAGCTCACCCTTTTCCTGCCCTCCACCAGCGATACCTGACATCAGAGGCAGATGAACACCACCAGCTATTTGACCTGATTGAGAGCATGCTAGAATATGAACCTGCCAAGCGACTGACCCTGGGCGAAGCCCTTCAACATCCTTTCTTTGCCCGCCTTAGGGCTGAACCGCCAAGCGCTAAGGTGTGGGACTCCAGTCGGGATATCAGCCGGTGACAACTGGGCCTGGGGCCCCTGGTTGCCTCTTCCGGCAATGAGTGGCCAATCTGGGACACTGGTGCTTTTTTATACAAAAGAATGGAGCAGGAGTAACTTCCCTCACCCTCCTCCTGGCTCCTTTGTAAACCTGTGAATATGTGAGATAGTGTAAATACAGCAGAGCTCTCTGGCCTTTATTCTCTTCCCTCTTTGAAGCCCTGTATATAAAGCTGTCCCTTCAACACCCTCTCGGGCCTTCATTTGCTCTTTCCAGCAGTGCTGGAGAGGGCGTGAGGTGGTGAGGTAGTACCTACCCTATGTTTTATAAGGAATTTTGTACAGTCTTTGTGAAATAAAATATGATGTGCTTCAACTGACCCATCTGAAATTTGGAGTTCGGGAAGATGAGTTGGGTATCGGAAGAACAACTGAGCATTTTCCAGATGGGGTCAAATTTGTCATCCCCACCCTATGAGTTTCCTATGGGGAAAATAACCGGATGGCTTTTGAGTGCTCTGAAAGGGGGCACTACTGCCAGCTCTCGAGGAACCCGGTAGCGAGGCTAGAAGCTGCCATCGATGGAGCGGGGCGGAAACCCCGGGAGCCGAGGCGGGGCCGCGAACTGAGCACGCCCGTGCGCGGGCCCTGGCCGATCCTAGTTGGACGTACCTAGGTTATTGGAGATGAGGTGGAAAGCCACCGGTGCCTGGAAACTCCAGATCGGGGGTGTGTTGGTGCTTGCGGTTACGTGGTAAGCAGTGGGGTCCGGCCCGAGGGGAAAGTGCCGGAGGACACGGGGACACGGCTTCCCACAACACATGGGGCAGAACTTGAGGAGCGTTAATGGCGCAGTGCCTACCGGGAGGCGTAGTTTTTCGCGAGAGTCACATGAGGAAAGGGGCGGTACCCAGAATCCGGACTGGGACAGGCCAGTAATTATCCTCTGCTTCCGCTTTGGGTTTCGGCGCATGCGTAGTCGTCCCCTGTTGCAGGGATCCCCTAGATTCTTCCGGTCTTCGCGGCCAATCAGAGCTCTTGGGAAGCGGGGAGGGCCGACAGAGACGAGGCCCCGCGAGCCGCTGCCGCCGCCGCCGCCGCGGAAGAGGCGGTGGAGGGGAGGAGGAGGAGCAGAAGAAGAAGGCTGAGCTGAGGCCGAGGCCGAGGCTGAAGCCGAAGCCGAGGCCAGACCTTCCGACATGGCCCAGAGCGGGAATAGTGGGAACCCGTTCGCCGAATCCAGCGAGTTTGACAACCCCTTCCAGGTGACAGGCACCAGCCCCCTTCTATGGTGGGCATAGGCTGACCTCTGACCCTCAACACCTGGTGACATTTGACCCCTGGGAAGGATTGACACGTGGAGGGTGGCCTGGCAGCCCGACTCATCCTCCTCTCTGTCCAAAGGGACCTTCGGCACAGGACTGGGGGGGAAGGGCAGTGTCTCAACATAGGCCCCCCTTTGTCTGGGGAGAGTGGGTGGCGGGGTGCAGGATTTCGGGAAGGCTGTCCAAGTCGGGCCTCCCTTCCCTCCCCCACCCTGCCCCTATTTTCCTTGGTTAGGAGGGGGAGCTCCCCGGGAACCCTTCTGCCCGCAACGCCACCCTGAGCCCCTAGTCTCTGTCCCCAGGACCCAGCCGTCACCCAGCACCGACCCAGCCCCCAGTATGCCACCCTCGATGTCTACAACCCTTTTGAGAACCGCGAGGTGAGTCCGTGCCTGGGACGGGTAGATGTGGTCTGATTCTAGGAAGGGAGCAAAAGCAGACCTCCGAGTCCCCGAGGGGAAAGCTCCGGACGCCGGGCAGGGGAAGAAACGTTGTCCCTTTCTTCAGTGGGTGGCGTGTGACTCGGGGCATGACCAGAGATTTGAAAACGCTGCCGCCCACCCGATCTGAGTGCTGGAGGAGCAGGAGGAGTTGGCAGGAAGCTCAGAAAGGATCTCGCGTTAGCTATCAGACCACCAGATTGTGCTCCCAGGGAAGCAAGGGGCAGCCGCTCATTTTATTTTAGAATCATCCCACCGCTCCACGCAGGGGCCAAACAAAGGAGAGGGGCTGAAATCGTCTCTGGAGAGAATGAAAAGTGATGAGCTAATGATGTCAGTGTAGGGAGGCTTCCTGAAACACTGGTAATATCGAGGAGGATAAGGAAGAAGACCGGAGAACAGTGAAAAGATAAGAGGAAAAACAGGCTGTACTTAGCTTCAGAGACAGGAGAGAGCAGAGAAAAAACAGGTGATAGGAAGCTTTTTCGTCTTACTAGAGAGTTAGAAAACAGGTTTCAGGAAATGAGATAGAAAAGGAGAGATGGAAGAAGCCTTGGGCTCCTGCCTAATGGCTCATATAGGATGTGAGAATCAATCAAAGTAGTGACTTTGTATTTCCCTATTTTTATCAAAGCAAGAGAGAAGTAATAATTAGAACTTTCTTTTGCTGCTCCCTCCCTTATTAGAAGTGTTCAACTAGCTATCAGGGGGCTTTCTATCAGGAATACAGGGATTGTGAAAAGGGAATTCAATTTTTGATTCCATTCGACGTTTATTTGTTGAAAAGTTGACAACTTCAAATCGCTGTACTACATGTAGTTTGGAAAGTTAAATGAGTTTTAAGGTTAACTCTAAGACTGTTTCTATCATCTAACAGTCATCACCTTCCTATGAGCCACCCACCCCCCCACCTCCACCAACAGCCCAGCCCCACCAGCAGCCTTCCAGAAAACTCAGCCCTACAGAACCCAAGAATTATGGCTCCTATAACACTCAGGTATTGTGTGTAAAGTAGTACCTGGAACTAAGCAGTACCCTTCAGAGACGTCCTTAGTGTACTGAGCTAGGCCTGACTCACCCTTGCCTTTCTATCTCTGGATAGGCTTCAGCTGCAGCAGCCACCGCAGAACTTCTGAAAAGGCAGGAAGAGCTCAATCGAAAGGCAGAGGAGCTGGACCGGCGGGAGAGAGAGCTGCGGCATGCAGCTCTGGGGGGTTCTGCTAGTAGGTCTTTGGTGATGGCAACCAAACACCATGCCAGCTCTTGTGGGATGAAGGCAGGGGATGAAGTCTTCTAAAGTTCTCAAATGAGCAAAAAAAAGAGATGGGATTGTTTCCATTTAATGCCATTGCTACCACTCCCTCACTGGCATCCTTCATGGGCATCTGAGTCAGAACCTCCTGATGGAAAACAGAGATTTGTCTTCTGTTGAGTTTTACCCCCTTGATCTCTGACAGCTTTCTAGTATCCTCCTCACCTGCTTACTCTATACCTTGCAGCCCGACAGAACAACTGGCCCCCACTGCCCTCATTCTGTCCTGTCCAGCCCTGCTTCTTCCAAGACATTTCCATGGAAATTCCCCAGGAGTTCCAGAAGACAGTGTCTACCATGTACTACCTCTGGATGTGTGAGTAGTGGGGAACCAAAGGGCTTTATTTAGGTAGAAGAATAAGAGTATCTTTCAGGGAGGAAAAGAGAGCCTGAAACTTCCTTCTTTTGTTTCTAAGCCACTTCATATCTCCTTTTTTTTTTTTTTTTTTTGCTGAGGCAATTGGGGTTAAGTGACTTGCCCAGGGTCACACAGCTAGGAAGTATTAAGTATCTGAGGTCACATTTGAACTCAGGTCCTCCTGCCTGGGCCACCTAGCTGCCCTGCCACTTCATATGTCTAAAGAAGCTTCTTCCTGTCATAATATCCCTCACTAATTTACCATCATAACTCAAGGCTTTCTCCTTCAGGAAGCCTTCTTTCTTGATCTCCCTACCACCACCTGGTCCATTCTCCATCCTGCCAGCATATTTCCGACTTCTCACTCCCTTTCCTCTAAGTATAGTTCCACAGGTGATCACATATTTATTATTTGTTTAATTTGCCTTTGCTGTTAGGTTAGAGGATTCTGGAAGGCTAGACTCCTCCTTTTTATGAATTTCTGCCATGGGAATGCTGGATCAATATTTGTTTTTTTTTTTTAATTTACTAAAATTTAAGAAACATTTATTAAGTGCTTACTATATGTTAGCCATTAGAGATAGAAAAAAAAAAAACAAAAACAAAAACATAGTCCCTGCTTTTGTAGAGCTTATATTCTCATCAGTATGTGGCTAGTGGAGAAATACACATATACGTGAATAAATACAAGGTAGTGTGGGATAGGACAAAGGAGAAATCTACCCTGTAGAAAAAATGAAGTACAAAAGGACATTTTCATCTAGTTGGAACTGTGAAAACTTTATGGAGTAGGTGATGGCTGAGCTGACTGGTTGACATCTCCTTACCATCTTTTTATCCTATGGAGATGAGGTCTTTGGGTAGTTAATACTAAGGTAAACTTGTATTTTCATCCATGTTGAAGCTGTCCCCTTTTTTCCCCCTCCTCACCCAGGCAGTACCTTGGCCCTTCTCCTGAATTTCCTTGCCTGCCTGGCCTCCTTCTGTGTGACCCCTATTTCCAGTGGCTCTAGTTTTGGCCTCTCCATTCTCTGGGCCCTACTCTTCACACCCTGCTCCTTTGTCTGCTGGTACCGCCCTATGTACAAGGCTTTCAGGTGAGCAAGGATGGGACTGTGGGAGGGAGGCAGATTATCAGGGTGCTCCAGGTCTACTCCTTGTGGCTAACATCTCTTCCTCCCATCTGTTTCTGTTTCCCTGCAGGAGTGACAGTTCGTTCAATTTCTTCGTTTTCTTCTTCATTTTCTTCGTCCAGGACGTGATATACGTGCTGGCGGCTATCGGCATCCCATCATCAGGATTCAGGTTAGCCTGTCCACTTTCCCTCTGCCCCATCTCTTGTTTGTCACGAGTGCTCCATATAGGCAGAATTCTAGTGCCATATATTCAGTAGCAAGAGATTCAGAGAAAGAAGATGAACTACTATTTGGTTAGTAAACATTTATTAAACACCTACTATGTACCAGGGACTAGCCTAAAGTCTGGATAGCTTCTAGTTTGTTGAAGGGGAAAAGTGAATTTTAAGACAAAGTCATAAAATTGACAGGAGAGCTCTAGACCTCAGTGATGGGAAGGAGTGATTAAGAGAAAATCTGTTGATAGTCTGGAAAGGCTTCCTGGAAGAGGAGAGTATAGAACAGGGAATGTAATAAGCAAGGAGAAAGGCAAAAACATCCAGCAGTGAGAGAGTGAATAGAATGTGCTGAAGTAAATAATCAGAGTGAAAGGAGAGAAATTGCTAAAAACTGTTGTGATTGAGCAGGGAAGAGGAGGAGAGCTGGCCCAGAGTTACGATTGTGGAGCCACAGGGGCTGGAGCATCTGCAGGGTGGGGACTTGTAATGGGATGGATGGGAAGCTGGAAAGATGGCTGGGGAGGAGGCCCCAAGACAGCCACGCTGGGCCCGAGTGTGACGGGTGCTTCCCTTCTCTTTGGATGGCAGTGGCTGGATCTCGGCCCTGATGGTGCTGAAGATCAACACGGTTGTGGCTGTCCTCATGCTGCTAGTCGCCCTGTTCTTCACTGGCATTGCTGTGCTGGGCATTGTGATGCTGAAGCGGGTAAAGAGGATCAGGACCTGGGGCTGGCTGGGGAAGGTGGAGGACTTGGGGGGACTATTGTGAAGCCTTGCAGGTGCAGGCTAGACATAGCAACCCAAGAACAGGGACTGGGTCTTACCTATCATGGTATCTTCCCCAGTGTCTTCTTGCCTGTGGTAGATAGGCGATTTTTGTCGAATGGATTTGAATATGATGAACATTGAAAAGGAAGGTTAAAAACCAATTGTTAAGATGCAGTAAGGAGCCATAGAAGAGCAGTTAGTCGATGTGCTTTCCCTATTCTTAACTGGTTTTTTGGGGGGTTTTTTTGACTGAGGCAATTGTGGTTAAGTGACTGCCGAGGGTCACACAGCCAAGAAGTGTTAAGTGTCTGAGACAGGATTTGACTTGGGTCCTCCTGACTTCAGGGCTGATGCTCTACCCACTGCTCCACCTAGCTGCCCCTTTCCCTATTTATAACCCCCATCACTGGTAAGGTCTCAGTATATCCAGTATCATTGGGGCTGTGGGTCAGCAACGGGCTAGAATCACTTGGTAAAGGTTGAGGGTCTGTTTCCTGGGGCACCCAAGGACCTCTCAGTTCAACTCCAGAGCTGCCCTCAGCACATACTTGCTCACCACTGGCCTTTGGGCTCCCTTTGCTGCTTTGTCTCCACCAGTCCTGGCTTACAAGTGGTCAGCTGGGGGTGGAGAGGAATGGCCGAAGAGGTGACTGGTCAGACTGGCCGTTCCTTCCGCCCAGTAGTCGCGGGTGGCCGGCACCATGGTAAAGGCCTTCCCCTTTCTCACAACCCCAGATCCACTCCCTGTACCGCCGCACAGGTGCCAGTTTCCAGAAGGCCCAGCAAGAGTTTGCCGCCGGAGTCTTCTCCAACCCCGCAGTGCGCACGGCTGCGGCCAACGCGGCCGCGGGGGCAGCCAACAATGCCTTCCGGGCCCCATAAAGTTCTCCTCACCTACTTCCCCCTCCCCGGCTGGACACCCCAACCTTGGCTCTGGATGAAGCTGGCTCTACTCCCCTTAGATCTCTCCTAGGGTCGGTTTTGGGGAAGGACGGATACTTTTATTCCTTGTCTCTTCTCCTTTACCTGTGGCCGTGAGAACTGGCCTGCCCAAGAGGGTGAGGGGGACCCAGGGGCGCTGCTCCCAGTCCCAACCACTGCCCAACTCGGCCCCCTTCCCCAGGCCTCTCTGCTGCTGCCCCCTTCTCTCCCCTCCCCCCGCCCCCCCTCCCGGGAGCCCCGCTTCCCTTTGCTGTGCCAAGGCTAATGCTTCAGTTATTTAAATAAAGGAAAGTCGAGCTTGGAGCCGAGCCTCCGTGTCTTTGTGGGGAACCTGGGGAAATAAGGGGTTTGGGACCAACGGGGGCTGGGCCCCAGAAGCAGCGCTGCTGCGAGGGGTGGGACTCTCCCCGCCCTCTGCCTGGCCGGGGCCTGGGGGAGAAGCCGCGGCTGCCGGAACCAGCTCTTTGCTGAGGGGAGAGTAGGGCGGGGCAGGATGAGCTCGGGAGATAAATGCGATGATAAGTGGGAGGTCGGGAGTGAATGGCTCCGGCCCGGATGGGCTACTCCGAGCCAGAGTGGGGGGGAGGGGACAGGGAGGGCGTAGAGCCCGCTCCGCCCCCTCCTCCCCACTTTAGTGGCTCAAGGACCCGACTACAGCTCCCAGCCTGCTCCGCGCTGCTCCTTTTTACTCCGCCCCTCCTCTCCATCCCCCCATTCCCTCCCCCCAACCCCGTTGCCTCCCGCTTGGACCTGCTGCAGCCAGGATCCCGGGGAGCCGAGCTGGGCTGGCCGCCCGGGGAGCCGGCCCTGAAGCGGACCATACCCCACAAAGAAGCCCGGAGCTCTAAGGGACAGCCCACCTGGGCCTCCGGACCCACCGGTCCGACTACTCTCCCCCGCCCGCAGGCATCCTCCGCCGCTGCTGCATCTCCTGTCCCATCCCAGCCCCTCCCTCCCTCCCCTTCCCACTCCTCCATCCCCACCCCAAGCCCCCAGACTCTTTTCTGGAACCCGTCTGTTGTCTAGCATCCCAGAGCCTACCTCCACCTTCCCTGGGGGAATCTGGCCCCTCCCTGCTCCCCTCCCCCACCCCACATCCCTAGGGCGATGAAATGAACCGGTGCCCCCCCTCCCTCCGAGCTGCCCCCGGGCACTGTGCCCACCCCCTGCCTGCTGTGGGGAGAGAACCTCCCGCTGCCCCAACGTGACCTCCGTCCCTGGGGGACAGGCGGATTCCCCCCCTCCCCACCCCAGTCTCTTCAAGGGCCCTCTGACATCCTTCCAGCTGGAACATTTGGGCCATGCACCCTGGGACCCCGGCAGGGGGTGGGTTCTGGGGCTAAGGGGTGAGGGAGGGGGGCAAGAGGAGAGAAGAAGGGAGTGGCCCTTGGGTTTCATTGAGATGCTCTCAGGTGCCAGGGGGACACTGCAACAGAGGCAGGCGCCACGGGGGTGGGCACAATGCCCTCACCCAGTGATTCAAGCCATTCCCTGACCAGCCGGCCCAGCACCAGAGGCCTCACCCATCTCCGGCTCCACCGGCCCTGGCTCCAAGCTCTGCTCACCCTGGGGCTGGCCCAGGTGATACTAGGTGTCCTGGTGGTCACCTTCAGCATGGTGGCTTCCTCAGTCACCTCCACGGAAAACATCAAGAGGTCCTACCCGTCCTGGGCCGGCTTCTCGGTGAGTCCTGGGGCCCCGAGGAGAGCTCTTTGTTGTTTTCCCCTCCCCCGCCTGGGATCCCAGCCCCCCTGCCTCCCTTTTCCCATTCCATAGCACTGCCTCCGGGGCCCCCACTGACCCACAACTCTCCTAGCCTGAGTTCCTTCCATCTCTGACTCTGGCCTGGGGCAGGGGGCAGCCCTCACAGGCTGAGCCTGAGGCTGTGCCCATCTGTCTGCAGCTGGCATTCTCAGGGGTAGTTGGCATCGTATCCTGGAAGAGACCATTCACTCTGGTGGTAGGTACAGGAGTAGTGCCCACCCAAACCCACTCGCACTGAGAACTCTGGGATGCCCCGGGGGGTGCCCCTCATGTCCTCTAAGAGGAAGTCCCCTCCCTGATGCATGGTGGGCAGTTTGGGCCCTCTGGGACCCTGCAGAGGGGAGAGGGGCCTCGATGGAAAGGGGACCCCCTGGGAGGGAGCTCCCGGGGACACCTGTGGTTCTAGCCCGGTCTCAGCCCAGGACCCTCCGTGCCCCCAGATCTCCTTCTTCTCTCTGCTCTCCGTACTCTGTGTCATGCTCAGCCTGGCCGGCTCGGTGCTTTCCTGTAAGAATGCTCAGCTGGCACGCGACTTCCAAGAATGCTCAATGGTAGGAGGAAGGGGGCAGGAAAGAGCAGGAGGGTCCGGGGGCTGCGTGAATGCTTACATGCTCCTAACTCACTCTCCAGTGTTGTCCCCCAACCCAGGAAGGGAAGGTCTGTGTCTGCTGTCCCTCCTTTCACTTGCCCAGACCCTGCAGGGACTCGGGACAGGAGCTGAAAATCTCCCTGAGCACAACCTGCGCTGATGCTCTGGGGGCCCTCAAGGTGAGCCCCCTTCCGGAAGGGGCCCGTGCTCCCCAGGCCCCCGTCTCCCCCGTTCCCAGGGGCCCATTTAGGGACGCGGCTCCCTCTCCTCGGGCGCCCCGGGGGAGCAGAGGGCGGGCCGGGCCTGGGACTGGGACTGCGGGGCCTGACTGCAGCCGGGGCTCCCTCAGAACCTCCTCTTCAGCGTCTGCGGTCTCACGGTCTGTGCTGCCATTGTCTGTGCTCTCTCCGCTATTGTTTGCTGCATCCAGATCTTTTCTCTCGACCTTGTGCACACGGTGAGATGATGGGAACCAGGGCCGGGGGCGCTGAGGGAGGGCCCGGGGGGAGAGGGGGTGCCGGGGCCAAGAGGGAGATGTGAGGGGTCAGGGGTCAGAGGTGTGCGTCCGGCCGGGGTGGGGGAGGGCAGAGGTCAGGAAGAACGGGGAGGTTAGAGGCTCCAGCGGCCAAAGACGTGGCCAGAGGAGGGAGATTTGGGTGTGGGCTAGTGTGTGCTTACAGGATTCTGAGGGGGGCTGAGCTGGGAGAGGAGCTAGGGTGTGGCCTTAATAGTAAGGACCACGAGGATAAACAAGACTTATAAGGTACTTTAGCATTTGGAAATGGCTTTCTACACAGTATTTCTTTTGATCTAAGCAGGTTCTGGGGGTGGGGACAAAAGGAAAGGGGCTGGGGTGGTGTCAGTGGGAAGGAGGGGCCCACAGGAAAGAGGGGGCAGGGATCAGGACCCTCCATGATCAGGTTCTTTTCCCCGGCCCAGCTGGCTCCCGAACACTCAGCCTCGGGTACTCTGGGGCCCCTGGGCTGCGTGTCTCCCCCAGCTCCTCTGCTCCACACCATGCTGGACCTGGAAGAATTTGTGCCCCCGGTGCCTCCACCTCCGTATTACCCCCCAGAGTATACCTGCAGCTCAGAGACAGACGCTCAGAGGTGGGACAGGGCTGGGGGCAAGGGAGGGAGGGAGGAAAGGGAGAGAGTTGTGGGAAGGGAACTGGAGAGGGGTCCTCGGCTGACATTCTCTCACATTCTCCCAGCATCACCTATAATGGATCCATGGACAGCCCAGTGCCCCTGTACCCCACCGACTGCCCCCCGTCCTATGAGGCTGTCATGGGACTCCGAGGAGATAGCCAGGTGAGATGTGGAGGGGGTTGGACAGAGCTGAGGATGGAGGGCAGGGCTGGGCTGGGCAAGAGTCGTAATAACGACAATAAATTCTCCGTAGTACTTTGTAGTTCTTTCCACATCACTATTTCATTCCAACCTCCCAGCCACCTCAGGAAGCAGGGTAGGGTATTATTATCATCCCATTCTAAGCAAACTGAAACTTAAGAAGGTCACTGCCCAAAATTACGCCTCTAGTCAATGGAGAAGCTGGGACTAGAACGTCGACCTTTTGCCTCCAAATCTAGAGCTCTTTCCACTTCACCATGAATAGTTGGTGGATGGATGAAAGGAGGAGCCAGCCCCTGATCCCTCTACCTCCCCACAGGCCACACTCTTTGACCCTCAGCTTCATGATAGTTCCTGTATCTGTGACCGCGTGGCTTCCATCGTGGACGGTGAGAGGATGGGCTTGGGGGAGGCAGCGTCCCCCCAGCTTGGTGGGTACGGGGTGGGACGTTAAGGGACCCAGCTTGAGTCAGGGACCTTGGGGTCCAAATATTAGAGAATCAGAATCGGGGCTGGAGAAGGGAATCTAGGAATCGTGGGACCAGAGGGAAGAGATACTTAGGATTGGTGGCTCTGAGGATGTTTCTTCTGGAGCAGAGATGTCAAAACACCTGGGCCCACCACCTTTCCGGGTGTGGGTTAACCAGCTTCAAGTGTAGTGGAGAGATATTTGACAAAATAAATAAAATGTAGATTAAAACATAGATGATGTTATATTTAAACAATAAAGTTGACATGTAGCCCAGAGAGATTCTTATATATGGTTTTGTGATCCCCATTTTCTATTTGAATTTGGTACCATTGTTCTGGGAGGAGGAAGGAGTGGGCTGGGTGAAAACGGAGGCTCACAGGATAGGGCAAATTGCTTTATATACATTATTTCATTATTACATACTATTTCATTTGATCTAAGTAAGTTCTGGGGAATGGGGACAAAAGGAAAAGAGGCTGGGGTGGTGGGGATGCTTTGATCCTAATGATTACGGGAGGGCAAAATCCCGAGGCTGGGATGAGGGCCCAGTGTCACCCGGCATGCCTGGTGTTCACAGTGTCCATGGACAGTGGGTCCCTGGTGCTGTCGGCCATTGGAGACCTCCCCGGCGGTTCTAGCCCATCTGAAGACTCGTGCCTACTGGAGCTCCAGGGTTCTGTGCGTTCTGTGGACTACGTCCTCTTCCGATCCATCCAGCGGAGCCGGGCTGGCTACTGCCTCAGCCTGGACTGTGGGCTCCGGGGTCCCTTCGAGGATAGTCCCCTGACCCCAAGACCACCCCGAGCTGCCCGCTCCTACTCCTGCTCCGCCCCAGAAGCCCCCCCCACACTTGGTGCCCCCACCGCCGCCCGAAGTTGCCACCGGCTAGAAGGCTGGCCCCCCTGGGCTGGGCCATGCTTCCCAGAAATCCGTCGTCGGGGACCTCGGGGAGGAGGTCGAGGAGAGGCCCCTCCCGTCCGGCCCCCTGCCCGACGATTCAGTGACAGCTCAGGCTCCCTCACCCCCCCTGGGCACCGGCCTCCTCAGCCGGCTCCCGCCTTGCTGCTTCGATCCCATAGTGACCCGGGCATTGCCATGTCCAGCGAGACTGGTGAGGCGCCTGGGGGGTGGGAGGGGGGGCAGTCCTGAGGGGGCAGAGGAAGGCCGAGGTCGTTGTGGCAGGGGAGGGTTGGTTTTAGTGTCCCTGAGAATATAGGAGGGAGTGTGAGCAAATAACTGAGGGAAATGAGGTTAGCGTTTGGGGAGGGCTCTCCGTGGGAGAACAAGCCCATGGTGTCTTTGCGAGGGAGCACTTTGTAGGTACTTACTTCTCTCTTTGTCCCCCTGTCCAGCTGATTTCAGGGACCTTTATACCAAAGTGCTTGAGGAGGAAGCTGCTTCTCTCTCCTCTGCAGACACAGGTCGAGATACAAGTTGGGCTTTGGGTGGGCACGATAGGGAGAATGTGCCCATCGCGTGTGGGGTGACCACTGTCCATCTTTCTTCCTCCTTGCATTGCAGGGCTCTGCTCTGAAGCCTGCCTCTTCCGCCTTGCCCCTTGCCCTTCCCCCAAGTTGCTCCGTGCCCGTTCAGCTGAGAAACGGCGTCCAGTGCCCACCTGGAGAAAGGTGCCATTGCCTTCTGGGCCTGCACCTGCCCACTCTTTGGGGGATTTAAAGGGCAGCTGGCCCGGTCGTGGCTTAGTGACTCGCTTCCTCCAGATGTCCAAGAGGGTACAGGAGTCCAGTGGACATGGCGTCCATGGCCATAAGCAGGTACGAATCAAGGGGAATTCATCCAGCCAAAAATAGCCTCTGCCCCCCTGGCCCTGATCTGTCCTTCCGCCCACACGTTCCATCCTGATTCTAGGACCGTGACTGTGTCACATCGCTCTTCTGAATCCCCTCAGCCAGGCCCCTAGAGCTTCTCCTCAGGCAGCTTCTCAGCCTTCATTAGGGACCTACTGTGTGCCGGGCTAAGTGCTCCCACTCCAGTCTCATCGTCTCACGGGCCTTCTGAGACAGATGGCTTCGTTCCTCCCTCCCTCCCTTCTCCCTTACAGATGATCCTAGCCCCCAGCCCCCGTGTAAGGTTCGCTTCCCCGTGTTCCACTGACCACCGCTTGAAGTTTCTCCAAAGGGACTGAGCTCCCAGGCCAGGACCGTTTCCTAGTCTGATTCCCCCACCTTTTTGTCCCTTAGGTACAGCGAAGCCCTTGGAGCCGGCCTGGACTCGAAAGCCTTCACCTGCGCAGCTGCGGAGACCTCAGCTCCGGCTCGTCCCTTCGCCGCCTTCTGTCTGGCCGAAGGCTAGAAAGAGCTACGCGCCCTCACAGCGTCAACGGGGGCAGCCAAGAAAGTGGGCTGTGAGCCCCGACACCATTTGCTGACTTCCACCTGGCTCTAACCTGTGTTCTGGGCCGCCCGACACCCATCCAGGCCCACGTGAACACGGGCCACGAGCTACCAGCTGGCCTTGGACCAGCTTCTGTCACCGCCTCCTTGCACCAGTTGGCAGGAAAAAAATCTGCTGAACCTCCCCCTGACTGATGTCCCTCTCTTTCCTGCTCTGGGTGGGGTGGGGGGAACGTTCCTTGCTGCTCATCCTTTCCCTCCCTCTCCACCCAGGAGAGCTTTGCTCATGCACTGCATGGGGCTACAGGGCGTTGGGGGGAGGCTGCCTGGGGCTGAGCCCGCTTACAGCTGATACACGATGTGCGTGTGTTGGATGGAGGAAGAACCAATAAATTCTTCTCCTCCCCCAAGACTGTTACTGCTCTCTGTCTCCTTAGAGACTCGGCTCACATTAGGCACAAAGGCCAGGTGTGCGCTCTTTGATTACAAGTCCCGGAGGAGCTTTTGGGCTTCAGAAGGACGCAAGCATGGGGTTGGAGAAAGGGAATACAGCCTCAGCGGTGTTATGATGATGGCATTTTTATAGCGCTTTCTGGACAAACATTTTATCCCCACAATTCTGGGAGAAGGGAGGCAAATACTACTATTATCCCCATTTTCCAGCTAGGAATTAGTACATGAGGCTCCACTGGAATATGTTTTCCTAAGCCCACTGGAGCATGGAGCTGGGAGGAGGGCGCGGCTCTGGTTGGAAATAGCCTTCTCTGTAGCGTCGTGAATAATTCACGGTCATAACAGCCCAGTTGCTGTCAGCTCCAGAGAACTGGGGAGACTGGGGAGGTGGGGAACGGGCTCAGCGGGCTACAATCTGCGAACCAAACACAAGGGATGGGGACGTTGGGAGGAAAGGGCTCGGGGTAGTGATTCCGGCATAGGAGAACAGCCAGGGCTTGTCTCAGTTGGACACATGTGGTTTTCCCTTCAGAGGCGCAAACAATGGGGCTATGGGGAGAATTAAGATTTAATGGGGGACCTGGGTAGGATCCAAAGCTCTACTGTGATACTATGAGCAAGACACACTCACACTCAGCTTTCCCGTCTATAAAATAAAGCTCAAACTAAACATGCTCTTCCAGGGCTCACGGGGGAGGAATGGGAGGAGGAGAGGGGACCAAGAACATGCTCAACTCTCCCAGGACTTCGGAATTCTTTCCTCGGGTGTGGGTATGGGAATACGCGTGCGCCCCAACCGGCCAATCTGGCTGAGGCTGGCCTGCAAGGTCTCAGTCATCCGAGGGGGCCAATGAGGGAGTGAAGGCGCCTTCTCCCCCTCCCCGGTGGCCCCCACCCCTCCGCCCGGACGTTTCGCCCCTTCCAGCCTTCTGCGTCTTTGTTTCCTGGGCAGATTGTCCATCAAAGGCGGGGACGGACCCCCTTCTCCTCCCGGCTCTCCTCCCTTCCCAGACGCTTTTTGCCCAGTAAAGGAGTTTTCCTTCCTTCTCCCTCCTGGTGGGGCTGCTGCTTTGTTATGCAGCGTCTGGGCTCCGGCCCTTTGATTCATAAGTTTTCCCTCCGCTTTTGAGCACCCCGACTTTGATTTCTTGCTGTGGGCGGAAAGAGCGGGGCTTTGGGAGGCGGGGGGAGCAACTCACGCGCCCTCTTTGGGCCGTAAATGAGTTGCACAGGCTGCAAGTCCGTTCCGGGCTGGCCATTCGGGGCCCTGCCCGGGGGGGGGGTGGAAGATGGAGCGGCGTTCTGTTGCGGTCCCGCTGGGATGATCCCTCAGCTCTCACTCCGGTCGCCTCGTTCTCCGGAAGTGGGGCTTTTCTGACCAATGACCACTCTCCGAGATGCCGAGCGGGACACGGGCCGGCCGAGGCTGGCCGCGTCTCCCTCCTCCCCCACCCCGGTCCCCTTCCAGCTGTTGCCGAGCCGCCTAGGTACGGATAAACAGCCGAGGCTCCGGGAGGCTGCAGCTGCCGCTGGGTGTGGTCCTTGCAGCCGGCACTTGACCGGTGACCCGCCCTGCTAGGTGCCTTGGGAGTACAAAGGGAGCAGAGCCACGGAACGTAGGGACTTTAAGGCCAAATGCCCCGCCCCCGCACCCACACGTTTCAGAGGAGAAAGCCCCAAACCACAGTTTGTAAATGTTAGTTATTCCCGAATGCCTCCCCGGAGTTCCTGTAGTCAGTTACTGCTGGAGCCGCGACTGCAACCTGGGGCTGTAAACAACCACTTCGGGGTCATTCCCCCCAGGCTGCCTCTCAGAAGAAGGAGCCCTTTTATTTATGAAACGTTTATTAGCTTTGCACCGGACGTACAGGGGGAGGGAGAAGCGAGGCGGTCGGAGCCATGCAGGCAGAGAGAGTGATGTTTTCGGGGCGGCTAGGTGGCGCAGGAGATTGCGCGCCCCGGTGCCGAAGGACCCGAGTTCGAATGCGGCCCCGGGCACCTAATTATTAGCTAGTCACTTAACCCGGACTATTTTCTCCTCATTGCAAATTCTGCTTCAGACCCTTCTTGATATAGGACCAGGTGAGTCACTTAACCCTGTTTAAAACTCCTCAGTTTCCTCCCCTGTAAAATGAGTTGGAGAAGGAAATGACAAACCACTCTAGGATCTTTGCCAAAAAAACTTCAACTGATAACCGACTGAATGACTAAACCACAAAACCTTCTCAGGGCTTTTTGTGAGGATCAAAATATAAAGCATTTGTGTAATATACGTGCTAGGGATCATCTGCCTTATTAGCGTCAACAAATAGAAGACAGAAAATTCACTGCCTGGGAGGTAGAAAACCTTAACCCTGCTTCTGCCACCCTTTTTCACGCTGAATTTTTCCTCCTCTGCAAACTGAGGAATTAGAGCAGAAGACGTCAGGGACTTGGATAGAGGGATTAATGGCCTATCAGATTTGCAGATGAGACAAAACAAGGATGGATAATTAGCATGTTGGTTGTCTAAATCCAAACATTTAAAGAACTTAGAATTTTATCCTGAATCTTTAAAAAATCATTTAATAGAGATAAATATAAAGTTTTAAGTCTGGATTTTTAAAAATCCATTTCAGAGATGCAAACTAGGAAAACGGAGGCTGGGTATCAGTTTGTTAGTAGATCTGGGGATTTTAGTGAAGAGTGAACCTGAGATAAGGCAATCATGTGATATGGCAGACATAAAACTGAATGATTAAAACTTAGGCTGATTTAAGAGGAATGTCTCAATCTAGGACTAGCATCTCACCAGAAGTCTTCAAGTAAGGGCTAAATGACTATATGTTAGGGACACTATAGAAGGGATCCTTGTACATCTTTGAATTGGATTAAAAGGTTTCAGACCTCCCTTCCAATTCGAACTCTGGGACCGGATCCCAGAATCCCAGAATTTGAGATTTAAAAGGGATCAATCATAGTGTTCTTCTAATGTCAGCCCATACACCAAAACGGATTCCCCACTAGACCATACCTGACAACTTCTGCTTCAAGAAACTTCAGAGGAAGAACCCACCGCCTTTCAAGAAGACTAAGTCTTAGACAGCTAGATGGCACAGTGGATAAAGCAGAAGACTTGAGTTCAAATCTAACCTTAGACACTTACTACTGGGTGACCCTGGAAAGTCACTTAGTCCCAATTATCTTAAACACACACACAATGAAAAGGCTGGACTAAAACGACCTACAGGGCTCCTGCCCACTTTGTCTATGATTCTATGACTTGCCCAAATGATGAAATGTTTAACATGACAGTGAGTCATGAATCTAAATCTCCTGATACCAGCCTAAGTGGTCTTTCCAATAGAAACCACCTTCACATACGACTTTAAAGTTATTAAATACTTGTCCTAAAAAGAAATCTGTAGGCTAGATAATGCAGATTATTATTTTTTAATCCTATTTTATTTTATTAGTTCCAAATTCTCTCTCTTTTTCCTCCTCCTCATCTTCCACCCGCTGATATGGCAAGAAAAGGAGACTATATTCATCATGGAAAACAAATTTCTATGTTATTAGCCTTGTTAAGAAAAAGAAAAGAATAGAAGAAAATACACTTTACAGGCTGATTTCTGAAAAGCCTAGAAAGACTTACGAGAACTGATGGTGACTGAAGCACACAGAATCAAGAGAATATTGTATACAGGAACAAGATTATATAATAATCAACTGTGATGAACTTGGCCCTTCTCAACAATAGAGTGATTCAAGGCAATTCCAATAGATTTAGGATGAAAAATGCCATCTGAAATCAGAGACAACTATGGAGACTGAAAATGGATCAAAGCTTAGTATTTTTGCCTTTTTGTTGTTTGCTTGTTTCTTTCTTTTGGTCTGATTTTTCTTGTGTAATATTAAGAAATATTTGAAAAGAATAGTACATATCTAACTTGTATCAGATTGTTTGCTTCTGGAGAGAAGGCAAGTAAGGGAGGGAGAGAGAAAAATTTGCAACACAAAGTCTTACAAAAATCAATGTTGAAAGCTATCTTTACGTGTATTTGGAAAAACAAAATACTATTTAAAAATTAATTTTGAAAACTATCTCTACATGTATTTGGAAAAATAAAATGCTATTGAAAATTAAATAAACAAAGAAAAGAAAAAGAAAATACAATTCAATAGACTTTCATTTACAGATGAGGAAACTCAGACACAAAGAAGGGATGTGATGAGGCATAGGACTACAAAGCTGATAATTGTCAGAACTGAAAGGTGAAGTCATCACTTCTGAGTCCAAGACCAATGCACTCTTTGCATTACACAATGGTGGCACCCATATACTGCCCTCTGTCTCCAGAAGCATCATTCTTAAGATCAAGAATGAATAAGAGATGATGAAAAATGCTCTCCACCTCCAGAGAATTGATGAACTCATAATTCAGATTGAAGCGTATTTTTTTAACTTTCTTTCTTTTTCTTTTTTATTGTAGTAAATTTATTTTTAATATACATTGTTTTATGAATCATATTGGGAGAGAAAAATCAAAGCAAAAGGGAAGACATAAATGGGAGATATAAAACAAAAAAGAAATAAACATAGCATGTGTTGATTTATATTCAGTTACCATAGTTCTTTTTCTGGATGTGACAAGGGGAGCCCTGAAACTCTCATACTCTCAGACTTTGGGGGGAAAGCTTGGGAAACTCCCTCAGAGAAGTTCTCCCCTGAGAGACCCACCCCTCGGAATCAAAATAAAGTGGTTTCATTCTGTTGTCTAGTTGGAACTAGTTGAGTCCAGGACCACTCCTACTTAGCCAGAGCTGGAGATGAGAATTTCTATCCAACTCTATTGAGTTGGAGATTAGTCCAGAGACTCATTCAGTTCCAAGATTCTCTATTCTGATCCCAGCGCAAACTGCTCCCAGCCCCCACTAAAAGCTGTCCATAAAACAAGATTCCTTCAGCACAATCCCTTGCAGAGAACCTAATCATGTCAAGGAACCTCTCTCTCCCTTTGGCATAGCTGCAACCTTCTGCTCACTGTAAAAACATTACATCCTCTTTAATTCTCTTACCTATTTCCATAACAGGACCCTATCTACCTCTCTGTTGGGATTTCTCTGCTAGAGGATTTCTCTGCTAAACCTTATTTCTCTGTCAGGACCTGCCATTAAGAAAGTCAGCCTCCTAGCAAAAGCTGATTTCCCAGTGCCAATAAACTTCTTTAGCCAGTTTAACTTTTCCAGTTTGTAAATTCATTCACAAAGAACCTGCACCGACCAGAAGTGGGTTCCCACAACTCCTTGCCTTGCACCGAACCTTATCATTTTGTTCCCTGACTGGGAATCGAGGGGAGCCAAACCTCATCAGATGCAGATGGCATTTTCTGACTAAAGTATTGGGATTTCTTTGATTCACTGAACCACTGAGAAGAACCAAGTCTTTCATAGTTGATCATCGCACATTCTTACTGTTATTGTGTATGATGCATTCCTGGTTCTCCTTGGTTTCCCTCAGCATCAGTTCATGTAAATCTTTCCAGGCTTTTCTAAAATCAGCTTGTTCATCATTTTTTATAGTACAATAATATTCCATTACTTTCATATACCAACTTTCTTTCTTTTTCTTGTTGCGTATATGTTCTTTTGACACAAAGCTAATATGAAAATATGGTTTGCATGACTTCACACATATAATAGATTTCATATTGTTTGCTTTCTCAGGGGGCTTTGGGATAGACAGGGAAGAGAATTTGAAATTCAAAATTTTTTAAAAATGGATGTTTAAAAATTTACACATAATTAGGAAATAGTTAACACTATAAATAAAAATTACATTCTTTAAAAAAAAAAAAAATGAATGAGAGAACTCATCCCCAGCTAACACTCCAGTCAGGTCAACCAGCTTTATTGCGCAGGTGGGCCAAAAAGCTACTTATAGAGGTTATAATGCTAAAAGTAGACCTTGTCATCACTAGTGGGAAACAGTGTTGAAGCCGGTTGTGGTCCCTTTAAGTATTTCCTATTGATCTGTGATTCCTTTCAGATTCCCAGCCCCTCTGCCTGAGGCATATCCTCCCCAGAGAAGTTGTCTTTCCAGGATGCCAAAGCCTTTGATTCAATTACAAATCCTGGTCAAAAAGCATCCCTTTGAATTCCAATAGGAGATCCAGGCTCTCCCAGCCCCCACTAGGACACTCAATATAAAAGAACCAAACTAAAATCCTCTCTTTGTGAGGTTCCAAACATGCCAGCTATGCCATGCTTGGGATGCCAAGGACCTCTATCCACTGGAATATTCTTTTCCAGTGTTATCCTCTCTTTACCCTCGCCTATTTCCCTAACCAGATTTTATGCCTCGCTGTCAGGATTTCTAACCTTATTTCCAATCCCCATAATAACTAGGTTTTCAAGTCTGTAAATTCCTTTACAGAGAACCTCTGCGCCACCAGAAGGGAGACCCCAAAACTCCCTATCCTTGCGCTGAATTCCAATTTGGTGCAGGGAAGCCAAACCTCTCCATTTGGTTCCCTGAACCCTGAATCTGCCACTAGACTTCATTATTCGACTCCCTGACCACCAGAAACCCTAATCTCATTTTGGTTCCCTAAATCAAGACCTTATCAGTGTCAAAATAACCTAGCTGAAAAAAAATTAAAATATGATTCGATGGACACATCACAAAAATTGTGGAAAAGATAGTCCTCCTACCCAAGAAACTCCCTCCAGTATATATTGGTCTTGCAAACAAGGGAAAGAGAGGAAAAGGAAGGTCCTGAATCCTACAGAGGCGCCTTCTTTCAGTTCTGACATCCTGTCAGCTGCTAAAAACAAAAGTACTAGTAAAAGGCATGGGCAGGTTCTGAAAGAAAATTGAGTACTAAATGGCACCCTTATCCTCATACCCAGAACAACTTTTAAAAAACACATTTGAGAAATTTCAGGTCATGATTGATTGACAAAGATAAGTTGGATGACTGCTTAATACCAGGATCCCACCCTTCATAAATCTCATAATTGGCTTAGGTCCAGGGCAGTGGAATTTTGAGAATGGACCACCCAGCAACACTTCTTATCCAACTCCTCCCCCATCCCAAAGCTGCCAATTGGCCAAGGAAGAGTCCACAATGACACAATCACATGGATAATCAGAGTTGGAAAGGGTTGTTTAGAAATTACCTTGTCAAGCAGCTGGGAGAATAGTACAGCCCAGGAAGATTGAGTAAACTGGTCTAAATTCACACAGATGAGCCTTGAAAGAAATTAGTATCCTGGGTGGACCATAGGTCCCTAAATTCCAAGAATACTCTTTCCTATTCAGTCCCTGGAAATGGGTTGAGTCACAGGGGCTGGAGTTACAACTGCAGGAACCTATTTGGGAAAAGTAGCAATTTGGGGTATGGCCAGCCCTGAGGACTTTTGGGAAGGGAAAGACTTCCTCAAAGGTTACTAAACACCAAAAAGCATTTATTAAGCACCTTCCATGCATCAGGCACTGAAGCACTATACTAGACACAGATGCCTTGAGCCTTTTAACGTGTACAGGAGAATGTTGTAATAGATTTGGCAATAGTTGTTAATAACAAGTTTTGTGACTGGTAAAATTACTTTGCCCCTCTGATACTCATTTTGCTCATCTATAAACCAAAGAAGTAGACTAGATAATCTAAAGTCTAATACTCTATTTTCCTAAAAGTGGAAATAAAGAGTAGAGGTAGTTCCTTGAAAACAGAGACTATAGTTATCCATTCCTAATTGAAGGGATTGGGGTAGGGGTGAACTCTCCTTCCCCGTGATCTGGAAAATCTGGGGAAAATTTTTTGATCCTCCCTTCAGGGAGGGAAGTCTGAATTATTATGTCATTAAAAGATAAAATATATTTATATGTACATATTTTTATGCATTTCTGAGTTTCTAAACTTTTTCTGTATCATTTGTGGCTTCCACAGAACTCCCCCCAAATTTTTTAAATTTCTTATGCTGACCAGCAATATATTGAAACTACAATGAGGAAAGTGGATGTGGAAGAGAGAACCGCTTCCTTTTTTGTCTGATCTCTTCCCCCCACTCCAAGCACAGTGACTTGCAATCAGCAAGTGCTTGATAAATGTTTGCTGCATTAAGTGGAATCATTTGGGACTCAAGCTTCTCCTCACAGCAATCTAGGCTGGTTCTCTAAGGGCATAGTCTAATGCTGGATCAATATCCAAAGACTTTCCAGTCCAGGACAACATCTGAGAGCCTGTTTCCTTGGGTGCTAGCTTATCCTTGAGAACCCAAAATTAGTACCTCCATATCAGAGGAAAATAACATGAACAATTATTTCATTGTGAAACAAATCCTTGTAAATTTTAAAATAATTTGCAATTTAAAAGATATTTAATTCATTAGAGAATAAATATTGGATCTATGATTTCCTTAGCATAGGAAACTTAGGGATGATGAAACTCCCCCAACCAAGTCAGCTATATTGCAGTAAAATTGCAATATATAGTCTTAGAAAGTTGCCTGAGTTTAACTAGGTTTTCTTTCCCTTCAGTTGGGGCTGGTATGAAAGATGAGGGGATTTAGTAATAGTGCAGTAAAAAGAAAAAGAAAAGAAACCGAGTGCTTTGCCTAGTATCACACAATCAATATGTATTAGAGATAGAACTTGAATCCAGATCTTTCATATAATGGTTCTTTTAGGCAACAAACATCTATTTATTTATTGGGGGAGCGGGGCAGCCATGGGGGTTAAGTGACTTGCCCAGGGTCACATAGTTAGGAAGTGTTAAGTGTCTGAGATCAGATATGATTGAATCAAAAATGGATTTGAATTCAGGTTCTTTTGGCTCCAAACCAATCTAGCTGTCCCAAAAAACATTTAACAAATGGTTACCACGTAACTGGCACTGTAGCCTGGAAAGAAATAAAGACACGGGTAACTAGGGTGGCTTCCTTAATATTGAGATTCTGAGAGGAATCTGGCAATCACTGGGAGGATCAGAGGGTACTTCTAATATGTGAAGTCTAGGGCTGGAATGAGTCTTCTGGGCGGCAGAGGTTTAGGAGAGAAATCTCTGGGAGAGTGAGGAATGCAACCTAGAAAAAATATTCAGGGGCAGTTAAGTGGTGCAGTGAATAGAGCACCAGCCTGGAAGTCAGGAGGACCTGAATTCATATGTGACCTCAGACACTTAACACTTCCTGGCTGTGTGACACTGGGCAAGTCATTTAACCATAATTGCCTCAGGAAAAAAAAAAAAAGAAGAAAAAAGAAACAATATTCACCTAGAGATCCACAAAGCCAAGGTACCTCCTGTTTGATGTATTAATTTTCTAAATAAGGAGCCAGATTATATCAAATACATGATTAAAATGCTGGCTACAATGTGAAACTATGTCCAATGGGCTATAAAACTGCATACTCTTTTTTACTATTATTAATAGCTTTTTATCTACAAGTTATATGCATGGGTAATTTTACAGCATTGACAATTGCCAAACCTTTTGTTCCAATTTTTCCCCTTCTTCACCCCACCCCCTCCCCTAGATGGCAGGATGACCAATACATGTTAAATATATTAGATTATAAATTAAATACAAAATAAGTATACATGTCCAAACAGTTATTTTGCTGTACAAAAAGAATCAGACTTTGAAATAGTGTACAATTAGGCTGTGAAGGAAATAAAAAATGCAGGCAGACCAAAATATAGGGATTGGGAATTCAGTGTAATGGTTCTTAGTCATCTCCCAGAGTTCTTTCGCTGGGAGTAGCTGGTTCAGTTCATTACTGCTCCATTGGAGTTGATTTGGTTCATCACATTGCTGAAGATGGTCAGGTCCATTGGAATTGATCATCATGTAGTATTGTTGTTGAAGTATATAATGATTTCCTGGTCCTGCTCATTTCACTCATGTGCATATTCTTTGATCCAGCAGGGCCACAATAAGGTCTGTATCTCAAAGAAATTATAAAAGAGGACATGTGCAAAAATATTTGTAGCAGTTCTTTTTGTGGTGGCAAAGAACCGGAAATTGAACAAATGCCCATCATTTAGGGATTGGCTAAATAGGTTATGTTTTATAAATGTAATGGATTATTATTCTGATTTCAGAAAAGCCTGGCAAAACTTATATGTTGGAAATATATTCAGAAGAATTACACCTTTAACCCATATTAGGATTACTTGTTGCGTAGAGGAGAGGGAAGAAGGGAAGAGAGGAAGAAAAATTTGGAGCACAAGGTTTTGTAAGGGTGAATGTTGAAAAGTATCTTTTTGTGTATTTTGAAAATAAAAAGCTATTATTAAAAATTTTTAAAAGGTTAACATGAACTGATGCTGAGTAAAGTAGGCAGAACCAGGAAAATATTTTACACAGCAACAGCAAGATTGTGTGATGATCAATTGTGATAGACTTGATTCTTCTCAACAATTCAGTTGTTCAGGCAATTCTAATAAACTTTGGATGGAAAATGATATCTGCATCCAGTTAAAGAACTAGGGAGACAGAAAACAGATTGAACATACTATTTTAACTTTTTTTCTTCTGTTTTTATTTTTCTCATGGTTTTTCCCTTTTGTTCTGATTTTTTTCTCCCAATATAACTCATATGGAAATATGTAATCAATGAGTGTACGTGTATAACCTAAAAATTTTTTAAATAAATTTTTTAAAAAATGTTGGCTGCATGAGGGATATCAGTCAGTCAATCAACATTTATTAAATACTTGATATATGCAAGTGAAACAGCTAGGTTACTCAGTGGATAGAATCCTGGGTCTAGAGTGAGGAAGACCTGAATTCAAATTCATCTTCAGATACTCCCTGTGTAACTCTAGGCAAGTAACTTAACCTGTTTGTCTTAATTGAAGGGAGAAGGAAATGCAAACTCCAATACCTTTGTCAAGAAAAACTCACAGGTAGTTTTGATGTCCATAGGGTCTTTAAGAGTTAGATCTAACTGAAAGATTGTACAATATGTGTCAAGCAATATGCTAAGTTCTGGAATATGAGAGACAGGATATAGCTAAGTGATGTTGCATCCTAGTTTTAAGTAGCATGGGGTCAACAGAGCTTTGCCTCAGGATGAAAACTGAGTCTGTTGTCCACATACATAAATGTGGACTTTCAAAGGTGCCATAATACCTTTCTCCTGGCCCAGGTTCCCCCCGAATGGACCTATAGCTAGTCTACCCTCTACCCCTTGCCAGTTTTATAACTTTTTTCTTTGATGAAACAATTGCTAGTTAAAGCTCTCTATGCCATGTCTGACAACCCAATCACAAACTTAGGACTTGACAGCTGTATTGCAGTAGAATTGGTTTTCTTTATCATTCTGTGCATTTAAAAATCTGATTCTGGGCCTGCTGGGTGAAGTAGTAGATAGAGAACAGTCCTGAAGTCAGGAAGACCTGACGTGAGACACTTACTAGTCAGATACTTGGGCAGTCACTTATGTGGAATAGAGAGATAAGGTAAAGAACTTATAGGAATGTATGAATTCTTTTTCTATATTTTATTTTCATTATTTCTGTTTCCCCTATAACCTGTATAATATGTTCAGGCTTGAGCCTTGGCCAGCTATAAACATATTTACTTAACCAGAGATGATGACATTTATCCTTGTTCAATGTTATCAATATTTAGACTATTAGTTTAAATGGTCAGCTCAGTAATCTGAAGTTTGAAGGTCTAATTGATGATTCCTCTCAGAACCAGGGAAACAAAGCATTCCATTCTAAACTGCCTTTGGCACCAATGTTTAACATTCAATTAGAGGAGAGGGCACCTGTTTCTCAATGCTCTTCAATTTATGATGTAATCCTTTGTATATCTTTACTAATTCTTTAGCCCTTCAACTGCGAGATTTTTCTCTTTCCTTCCTCGCGGTGGAATTGTTCATTCTCATGAGAATTTATTAATAAACAATCTTTCTGCTTTCTACTGAGTGATCTCTGTGTAGTCATTTTGGATAAGGGTCTTCTACATCCCGCACAATTGGGGGCTCATCTGGGATGGAGTCTTTGAGGGAGATGGCTGTGCACCCCAGACAGGGACAGGCGCCCACAGAGTAGTTTTCTCCATGGTCTCTGGCTCTGAGTGAGCAGCCTCCCTCCCCTCTTAGACAATGATCCGAGGCAGGGATACTCAGTGGAAAACAGAATTGAAGATTGAAGGAAGTAGAGTCCTGATGGCCGGCATTGCAGCCTGAAAGATATACACATGTGTAAACTTGAGGTAATGCTCTTGGAGGTCTGGGGGTCCATTGGCTGGGTCGAGGGAGACCCTGAGGGATTAGCCTTCCTAAATTTGTTTTTGGTGTGGGCTGCTGTCGACCCCAATGATAAAGGACTTTCCTGAGGAGGCTCTCGGGTGGCTGCGGGAATGTGAGGGTAACCAAGGGCTTCTGCCAAAACCTGGACTGGGTCCAAAGTGGTAAAATGGGATAGAAGCAGTCCAAGAATTTGTGTCAGGACATTAACTAGGGAATTCAAGACTGGGATTAACTTCCCAGATATAAAAGGGAAGAAAACTGGGAGGATGTATATCCCAGAATAATTTGAGTATATCAGACTTAAATCTGTATATAAAAGGTGAAAATAGAGTTTTGCATGAGTCTCTGTGTGTATGTCTGCTTTGCATTTTTTGTTCTGTGTTAAAAGTTAGCAAGCTTGTAAGGGAGAAGAATTCAGCCTCTGTGCTACAGGCTTAGAAAAATATCAGGCTGAACTATGGGAATTGGAATTCATTCAGAGTAGTAATTCTTTCAGAGTGGCTCAGAATGTATTGGTCTTAGATCATGGTAAGGTAATTTGGGAATTAGTTTTGGGCTTCTCAAGAAGTTTGAAAAATCTTTTTCTTTCTCTCCCTCTGCCTCTGGCTGACTGCAGCAGCTTTGCAGGAAGCGGGAGAGAAGGGGAAAAATAAAAACATAGATTGAAAGTTTGGAAAGTTTTGAGAAAATAGAAGAAGAGTGGCTATCACTCTTGTAAACAAGGGGCCCTGTTACTGATAACTCAGACTTGTGGAATCCTGCCAGAAGGAAAAAAAATATCTCAAGGTAAAACAAGGATTGCTGCTTAACTCTTTCCTGGCTTACTAAAGAAAAGAAGTTTGAATAGAATATCTAGGTAGATTTTAGGAAATTTTACAAACTAAGGTACTGGTTAATTTTAATATAACTTTAAATTAGCATGTGTGTTAAGATTGGAAACTTAAGATTGCAAATAAGAAATTGCAGATATTGGAAGAGAGGAATAAAGAGCAAGAGAGGTAAATAGCTGAACACGGGGGCTCTCTGACCTGTTGGACCTGTGGGAAAACTAGGCATGTTTCTAAAAATTGTCCCAGGAAAAGAAAGAAAAATCATTATTTGTAAGTTTGCTTTCATGGAATTAGAGAACAGAAAGTTTAAGAAAGCTAAACTGGGTGATTGTTTGTCTGCAACATCTGATTAAGAGTTTTGGGAAGAAGTACTATAATTTTGAAATTGGGGAAAATAATTTTACTATTGCTTTGCACATGTTAGATTTATTCTGAATATAAAATCTTAAGAATTGTTTGAATATTGTGGCCTTTATAATTGAAGAGAAAACTTTTCTTTCTTTTATTATTTGGTTGGACTTCAAATTAAAAATATAGGTTATTAAACAAAATGCCAGTAGCTTACGTTAGGGGAGGTCGTGTTTGTATCTCCCTACTTGAATGGTATATTGCTTTTTAAAAGTATTGGGTAATTTGTAAACTATATTATAAGTTTTATGAAATTCGGTTCAAAGTCAGTTGTGAATCTTGAAGTTTAAAGTTTGAAAAAAGGTGATTTAAAGACAAGGGACAAGAGAGATTTATTTACAAAAGCAATTAATAGTTTAAATGGAGCATCTAGTCCAGAGGTCCTTAAACTACGGCCCACGGGCCAGATGCAGTAGCTGAGGACATTTATCCCCCTCACCAGGGCTTTGGAGTTTCTTTATTTAAAGGCCCACAAAACAAACGTTTTGTTTTCACTATAGTCTGGCCCTCCAACAGTCTGAGGGACAGTGAACTGGCCCCCTATTTAAAAAGTTTGAGGACCCCTGATCTAGTCAGAAAGGTTGTTGGTTTGGGAGTGTTTAAAGTATGTCAGAGAAGGTTTGAGCAAGTAGGCATTGGGAGGAGAGAGACAGAGAGATGGGCCAGGAGAATGAAGGTGATTTAAGAAGGATTGTTTAGTAGGAGCAAATGATTTCAAGAAGAAATCAGTGGGAAAAAGAAGGAACTGGTTGGAAAAGCTAGTCACAGAGAGATGGCTGCAAGACAAGATCTATTTTTGGCCAGGGGGAGAGCAGCAGAGCAGCAGTGGAAAGGTGTTGCAGCTGTTTGGTTCCTCTTGCTGAAGAAAGCAAACGGTGATTTAAAGGGAAAGGCTGCTCTTACAAAATGTTGATTGAACATTTGTTTCTTTAGATATATAATGGTTATGAATATTAAAGAATATGATCAGAAATGTGATATATAGTTTGAAAGGGTTATTTTCAAATCAAAAAAGTTTAATTGATGTTTTCAACAACTTTTCAGATTCTTTTTATGTGAAATAGGAAGTTTTAATTAACTGTATTGATGCCAATTCTCTGAAAGGGACTCCAAGAAAAATGGTTTTTGCCTTTGTCCTTTTGAAAATGTTTTTGTATGTAATCATTATATCCTAAATACTTAGGCAAATGAGTATTTACCCTGGTCATCTATCTGTTACTGGATATTTGTGTCTATGTATATTCAGGGTTTTTTAAATGTTTCTAAATAACGAGAGGACAATTAGCACAGTGGTCTGTCAAATTAACTGCTATTTATTGGAACTATAGCCATTTGCTTGTCCTGTGAAGCAAACTTGTTCCTTCACATACGAACTGCTGGCCAATGTATACTGGCCTCCCCACATTTTGTAGTAGTTCCAGACTGTTCTAACTTTATTTGTTAGATTTGTTTTTTGTTCCAGATTTTGGTCTCATTACAGCTATATTGACCTGCTTTTGGGACCTGGATCAGCCCATTGATCATTGTCAGTACCCCATACCCATCTCCTTGCTTGGACTGAGAGCCAATTTTTCACCCCTTATCAACATGAAGCAGTTTTTGAATGAGAGACCATTGCCCCTGCCTCTGATGGACTGATATGGGAAACTTGGGAATGGTTGATAAATGACTGTTAAACCCTGACTTGGTCATCTCTTACTGTGTGTTTAAGATTTGGGATGGAAATTGTTAAAATCGGTAACTGTTGCTGTTAAGAAAGTTATAATATGTTTATAATATCTATGTTCACTTCAGAATATGTAATTGTTTAAGGGATTTTTTTTTTTTTAAGGAAATTCCTCCTGTACTAGTCTTGTTCAATGTTATCAATATTTAGATTATTAGTTTAAATGATGTTAGCTCAGTAATCTGAAGTTTGAAGGTCTGATTGATGATTCCTCTCAGAACCAGGAAAACAAAGCATTCCATTCTAATCTGCCTTTGGCACCAGTGTAACATCCAATTAGGGAGAGGGCACCTATTTCTCAATGATCCCTAATTTATGATGTCATCCTTTGTAACAGAACCTCTAAAAGCTGTATATCTTTACTAATTTTTTAGCCCTTCTACCGTGAGATTTTTCTCTTTCCTTCCTCGTGGTGGAATTGCTCGTTCTCTTGAGAATTTATTAATAAACAACCTTTTTGCTTTCTACTGAGTGATCTCTGTGTAGTTATTTTGGGTAAGGGTCTTCTACATCCCTCACCCACTTAACCCTGATTGCCTTCTAAAACAAAACAAAATATGATTCTAAAAAGAGATCCATAGGTTTCACAGGACTTGCCTATTGGTCCATAACATAAAAAACTGTCAGAACCCCTAATCTTCCTTTCACAAATAAGGAGACTCAGGGTTAGAGAAGGAACTTGCCTGGCTAAAGTTCACACAGCTAGCTGGCTTGTGTAGCCAAGGTTAGACTCTGAAGCTCTTGGGCTCTTCAGCTAAGGTTCTCTCATTATGTAGCTTCATATTTGTATAAGATTATCACTTGGAAAACTTCTTTTATTTGACAGTTTAGCTGGGTATTGCTTTTGGAAAAAAAAAAAGTGCTCATGTTTCTAAACAAACAATCCATAAGTTTATGGAAAGTACCAGATGTTACAAATAGAAACTGTAACCCTCCTATGGCATATTAGCTGGCATACTGGCTTGAATTATTGTTGAACTTTCCATGTGGTTTTATCATAGGGAAGGGAAGACAAAGATTCTTGACAGATAGATTGTAATCTCTTTCAGGGAATACTGCATTTTACCTCTCTCTAGCCTCCAGAGTGTTTTCTTACAACACTGAGTAAATGGGAGGTGCTTAACAAATATTTATTAAACTGGACCATGCAGTGGATAGAGTTGAATCCAAATATGGTCTCAGAATATGACCCTGGGCAGCTTAATTAACCATGTTTGCCTCAGTTTCCTCATCTGTAAAAAAGAGCTGAAGAAGGAAATGGCATACCACTTTGTCAAGAAAAATCCCAACAGATAAAACAATCAACAAATATAGCAACCTAGTCTTTGACAAACCCAAAGATCCCAGCTTTTGGGATAAGAACTTACTGTTTGATAAAAATTGCTGGGAAAATTGGAAACTAATATGGCAGAAACTAGGCATTGATCCATACTTAACACCGTACACCAAGATAAGGTCAAAATGGGTTCATGACCTAGGCATAAAGAATGAAATTATTAATAAATTAGAGGAACATAGGATAGTTTACCTCTCAGACCTGTGGAAGGGGAAGGTCTTTATGACCAAAGCAGAACTAGAGATCATTACTGATCACAAAATAGAAAATTTCGATTATACCAAACTGAAGTTTTTGTACAAACAAAACTAATGCAGACAAGATTAGAAGGGAAGCAATAAACTGGGAAAATATTTTTACAGTCAAAGGTTCTGATAAAGGCCTCATTTCCAAAATATATAGAGAATTAACTCTAATTTATAAAAAATCAAGCCATTCTCCAATTGAAAAATGGTCAAAGGATATGAACAGACAATTCTCAGATGAAGAAATTGAAACTATTTCTAGTCATATGAAAAGATGCTCCAAGTCATTATTAATCAGAGAAATGCAAATTAAGACAACTCTAAGATACCACTACACACCTGTCAGATTGGCTAAGATGACAGGAAAAAATAATGATGATTGTTGGAGGGGATGCGGGAAAACTGGGACATTGATGCATTGTTGGTGGAGTTGTGAACGAATCCAACCATTTTGGAGAGTAGTTTGGAACTATGCTCAAAAAGTTATCAAACTGTGCATACCCTTTGATCCAGCAGTGTTACTACTGGGATTATATCCCAAAGAGATTATAAAGAAGGGAAAGGGACCTGTATGTGCACGAATGTTTGTGGCAGCCCTTTTTGTAGTGGCTAGAAACTGGAAACTGAATGGATGTCCATCAGTTGGAGAATGGCTGAATAAATTGTGGTATATGAAAATTATGGAATATTACTGTTCTGTAAGAAATGACCAACAGGATGATTTCAGAAAGGCCTGGAGAGACTTACACGAACTGATGCTGAGTGAAATGAGCAGGACCAGGAGATCATTATATACTTCAACAACAATACTAGATGATGACCAGTTCTGATGGATCAGGCCATCCTCAGCAACGAGATCAACCAAATCATTTCTAATGGAGCAGTAATGAACTGAACTAGCTATACCCAGAAAAAGAACTCTGGGAGATGACTAAAAACCATTACATTGAATTCCCAATCCCTATAGTTATGCACACCTGCATTTTTGATTTCCTTCACAAGCTAATTGTACAATAATTCAGAGTCTGATTCTTTTTGTACAGCAAAATAATGTTTTGGTCATGTATACTTATTGTGTATCTAAGTTATATTTTAATATATTTTAACATCTACTGGTCATCCTGACATTTAGGGGAGGGGGTGGGGGGGTAAGAGGTGAAAAATTGGAACAAGAGGTTTGGCAGTTGTTAATGCTGTAAAGTTACCTATGTATATATCCTGTAAATAAAAGGCTATTAAATAAAAAAAATTTAAAAAAAAAAAAAATCCCAACAGGATCACAAAGAACCAGGCATGACTGAAAAATGACTGAAAATGATGAAATTAATAACAAATAATCATTCTAATTCTACATTTCTAAGAATATCAGTGGCATGTGATCTCGACCAGAGGATCAAACCTGTTTTACTTGTGAGAAATGGAATCACAGGGTGGAAGTTGCAAAATGAAATAGTTCTTGTCTTCAAGAAACTTATGTTCTTCCTGTTGGAGATGTTATGAAAGGAATTCATACATTAGGTATGAAGTTAGACTGGATGACCTCTGAAATTCCTTGACACTTAGAAATCCTGAGTCTGTGACCTCTCCAAGTTACTTCATCTGTAAAAAATGATGGAATTGGACTAATTGCACGATATACAAGGTCATTAGAGGGTTAGATTAGATGGCTGCTGGGTCCTTCCCACATCTGCCATGATTTAACACTGACAAGATACCGACTCATGATGGTGTAGCTCCTACGAAGGATGTAGCAATACCCTTATGGCCATCTGACCCTAACCCTAAGGCCACTTGACCTTAACTCTAAGGCCACCTGGAATTGGGAGTGCTGTAGTTCCACAAACAAAGCTGGCTATCAGATAATAATCTGTTGGCCTGTACTAAAAATGTTTCTGAGACAACCTAGGACAATAATGGGCAACTCCACCTCTAAGCCATAAAATTAGCATATTAGTGACATGAAGCCCTTGATCTTTCTATCTTCTTTTTATCTTCTTGCTCCTGGTTCTCTGCTAAATTCTTTCAGAATTTTGCCTGTTTCAATTGGCGTTACAATTATAATAAACTTTGTCCCTTGACTTGGAAATGGGTCCAACCCTTCAAATTCTTTTGAGACACTGTGTGACATGGGTCTGGAACCCCAACCTTTTGGGGTCTCCCTCGAACCTCAACAATGACCTCCTTCCCTCTCACTAATCATCACCACCAAAGACAGGACAATAGAACTGCACCATTTCTATCTATGATCCCACCATTTCTTCTGGCTTAACATTTTATGACTATATGACTTCAAGTGTTGGATCCCTTACTATCTATTGAGGAGGTCAATGGTATGAATTTGGAAAGAGAAGTTCCATTTTACTTCAACTTTAACCAAATAAAATTCAGATATTCAGTCTTCTACAAATAATGAGATATTATTATAGAATTTAAAGTTGGAAGAGCCCCTTAAATAATATTTAGTTCAACCCTTCATTTCATAAATGGTGAAACAGTTGCTTAAAAGGATTAAAAAATTTGCCAAAAATCACATGGGTAGTGAGAAGTAAGACTGGTATTCTAACTCAGGCTCTCTGGCTCCAAATTTAGAAGGCTTTCTATTTACTATACTATATATATATTGTTTGCCCAAATTTACCTCAGACTTTTACTGGTTGTGAGTCTGGGTAACTTATTTAATGAATTAGTCTCTATCTTCTCATAAAGTGTGGCAGGATCTTATTTCAGAATTATGCTTTGTTTTTGAATTGGCTACTCTAGCCAAAGCTCCCCTAATTGTACAAGGAAAAACAGGCCCTTTTATAGATCATTGCAGCCCATAAACCTGATTCTTCTGATGACTTCATTATTTCTGTCTATAGTATCACTAATCAAAATGTAATGCTGGAGAAACTGAGGCAGGAGAGAGATTAGAGCATTTTCAATAGTTTATTAATTAGAGAGTATAATTGACTGGACAGGACTCTTGTCTCAAATTATCCAGTCAGATGGAGATATACTGGGACCAAGGAATCCATGTTGGTCCCAGGGCTGGGGAGCAAAGAATCCAGCCTGCTGCATCTAGCAGCCAGGCTCTTAGAAAGCCAATCACTTAAATATTCTCGAAAGACAAAGGACCACAAGGATGGGGGGGTCGGGGGGGGGGGGGGGGGGGGGGGGGGGGGGGGCTTCTGTCAGGTTGGGGGAGACCATAATTCCTAAAAGCCCAGAGACAGGATGTCTGAATACCCAGAGATAAAGATGTCAGTGAGGTATCTTGGAATATTTTAGAGGGATATTGTAAATTCTTGAGGACAGGGGAGGGTCAGGAGTTCTGCTCTTTTGTTTATCTTGCTAGCAATTTATAACTTTAGAGTAAACGGTTCCCAATCTTAATGGACCAGAGTGGGTTTTTACAACTAAGGGGATTTGACAGAACAGTTAAGGAAACTGAGACAAAGGAAACTAGTTCAGGGAAACGAAGTCAGAACAGTTAAAGAGAACTGTGGCATAACAAAAACACCCAATAGCAACATTTATTAAATACCTATTTAGGTATTTAATACCCAGTTAGGTGGGAGGCATACAGATAATAAGATGAAATATTCTCTGCCCTCAAGAAGCTTCCATTCTTCCCAGGGAACATTTCCTCAGTAACTAAATACAGGATATATCAAAACATGAATGCTCAGTGATAAAGGGAGTGATAGGTGCTGGGGAAATCAGCAAGTTTAAATTTTTATGTCTTGCTTCCTTTTTCATTCCTCCACTCCCTTTTTTTTCCTTGATATGATCTAATAACTTTCTTATCTGTGCCTTCCTATATGCGATGCTACACTCTGTCATAGATCCTAATGACCAAATCCCTGAACTATTTCTTTCAATAACCTCCTAATTGTTTTAACTTCTTAACGCTCTCTCCTCTTGCTCACATCTATCTTTCATTTTTATGATAGCACCAGTATGAAAACTAGTCTGTCACATGCATAGATTGGGCCATGGTACTGCTTCTCTTAAACATCTTCAGTAGCTCCCATTTATCCCCTAATTAAAGTTCAAAATCTTCCACAATCTAGCATCGCTCTTTTTCTGAGCCTCCTAAACATTCTTTTTCTCTATATCCTTTGTCCTTCAGTCAAACAGCACAATTCCCATTACCTGTTTGGTGTTTTCCTTCGATTCCTGCATTTTTTCATGCTTTCCCCATTTTCCCCACCCTCCCCACTTTCCCTAACTTACAGACAGGGGTGTGCCAGAAGAAAGCCTCATGAAAATTGGGCTGATTGTTAAATTATCGCATTTATTTACAGCCTGGGAATCGGGGAACTTATTGTTTTGTTTAAGAAAGAGTGATTAACGAGGGTCCTGCTACACCGCCCCGTAACTCTTGCGCGTAACTTTGTTGCAAGTTGTTTCTTCCTACATACCAAGGGTAACATTGTATCTCCGTGCCTCGAAACCACACAATTGCGCAGAGAGGCTTTAACAGGGGTTTGCTGAACTGAAGTCCCACAAGTTGGCTTCTTGGGCAAAAAAAGCAAACAAAGCATTAAAACTCAAACAGCTGCCCTTAACACGCGGGTGGGGACACAGCGCTCTTCTCTACCTCTCTCTGACTAAAATTTGCCCATAAACCCAAGCCCTTTTAGTGGATCCCATTAAACCGGGCTTGGGGCTAAAAGAGGGGAAAGGTGGCGGCTGGAGACCCTCCCCCTCGTCCTCCCCGGGGTCCTCGGGCCCATCCCGACATACGCTGCGTGCCCCGCCCGGTGCGGGTGAGGTCGGCGCCGGCCGGACTGCCTACCTCCGTCCCGGAATCCCGGTGCCCCGCACAAAGATGGCCGGGGGCGCTTCGGGGACCGTCACGTGATGGACCAAAGCGTCACGTGACCTCCGCCCAGTGGCTTCAGGGACTCCGAGCCCCAGCGCCTGCAGAAAGCCGGGCGCTCGCCGGGAGCCTGCACACCTTCCCTCCCCTGAGCCGGGGAGCCCCGCGGCCCTCCTGAGCCCGCCGGAGATGGGACCCTCGAAGCGCCGGAGAGAGGTGAGGAGCCCAGCCTCGCGACGCCAGGGCTGGAGGCCCCAGCCCCCCAAGTTAGGGACCCGGGAAAGACGCCAAACGGAAGGTTTCCCACCCTGCGTGCACACCTGGGGACCCTTGATGCAGGAGGGACCCCGCGCAGAGACAGGGAATGGAGGGAGGGAAGAGGCGCGGAGCCAAGCGGCTAGGCACCGGATGGGAGTAGACTCTGCCCGTGCTGGACCCCCCCTCCCTTGTGATCAAGCCCTCATTCGCACCCTCGTCCTAGTCCCCGTCCCCATCCCGGGTAGTTTCCTGGGGAGCCGGCAGAGGATGATTGTACAGGAAAAGTGGCGCTGTAGGTTAGGGATGGTGAAATCCCCAAGGTCAGAGGAGTCTAGGAGATGCTTCCTGTTTTTGCCATCCTCAAAATCAGTCCCGTCCTAAGTCATCCTTATTCTGGTCTCAGGAACATCCCAGGGATTTGGGGAAAGTCAACAACGTCGCTGCAACTGGCTTGGGATTGCTTTTGCTTCAGATGGTTTCCTGCACAGCGAGTGAGTGACCAGAATAGGGAGGTGGAAGAGCTCCTAACTTATAAAGGTGGTGGTGGTATGTTGAAAAGAGAAACGTTTTTAGCACTTCCTTGTGGTCCCAGAAAATGTTTCATTATGGGAAAACTTGGGTGGAAGGAGAGGCAGACAAAAACTTTACCCTTTTCTAGTCTTGCCCCCGTTTCCCATGTCTGTTTCCTCCAGGTTCCCGTCCCTGTGTCCCGCAAAGCTTTGGCTATAGCTCTGTGGTCTGCGTCTGCAATGCTACCTACTGTGACACGCTGGATCCTGTAACACTTCCTGACTCTGGTACCTTTAGCCGATATGAGAGCACCCGAAGTGGACGGAGGTTCGAATTGAGTGTTGGGTCCATCCAGAGCAACTGGACAGGCAAAGGTAATGACTCTTCCTCCAGCTCAGGTAGATCTGACAGCTCTCATGGAACCAAGAAACTCAAGGCTGCTGGTCCTGGGGACTCAGCCCCCAGGCTGTTCAGGACTAGTGTTCAGGACTAAGATGAGATCTTTTTCTTTCAGGGTTGCTTCTATCCCTTCGACCAGATCAACAGTTTCAGAAGATAAAAGGCTTTGGAGGAGCAATGACTGATGCTGCTGCCCTCAACATTCTAGCCCTGACACCTCCTGCCCAGGATTTACTCCTTAAGTCCTACTTTTCTCCAGAAGGTGAGATAGTTTGAATATGGGAATAGGATTCTTTGACCCAGGAGGATTCCCTCATCCCTTCTTAATGTCTGAGTTCCCCTACCATTTTATATCCTCCCTCCTTCATCTTCTAAATTTCTGAAGGTCCTTAGGGCCTACTTTTCTCCCAGGCACATCTGATTCTACAAGCCTTGATTCAAATGCCTGTTTTCCAGATAGACTTGCATGTACTGTAGTTCAGATTTCAGGGCTCTCCATCTCCTCACAACCTGGCTGAGCTGTTGTTCTTTTCCAGGCATTGAATATAACATCATCCGAGTGCCCATGGCCAGCTGTGACTTCTCTATTCGTGTCTATACTTATGCTGACCACCCTGACGACTTCCAGTTGACCAATTTCACCCTTCCCGAGGAGGACACCAAGCTCAAGGTGGGCAGAATTGGTATAAAGTGGCTTTGCTTCCTCGAGGGTAAAGAAGCATCACACTAAGGAAGTTATTGGAAGTTACACGTTCCCCACCCCTAAATAGTTATGAAGGAACAAGGGCGGGATCCAAAGACTGGGCCTGATGCACTGGTTAAGCCAGTCACTGTCAGTTTCTTCACCTGTTCCTCACTATCAATCTATTTCTTCAGATTCCCCTTATTCACCGGGCTCAAGCCCTGGCCCAACGCCCTACCTCACTCTTTGCCAGCCCGTGGACATCACCTACCTGGCTTAAGACCAATGGGGCAGTGAATGGGAAAGGATCACTCAAGGGAAAACCAGGAGACAAGTACCATAAGACCTGGGCCAACTACTTTATCAAGTAAGGAGGGAAGATTGGGAGACTATTCTACCTTCACGGTTCCTAAATCTCCTAGATTTAACCTTTTGTACCTTTCCAATACACCATGGATTTTTTCTTAAATCCCAGTGTAGGGGTTGCCATTTTACTTGTCCTGCATCTCTCTTTAGGTTCCTGGATGCTTATGCAGAACATAAGTTGAAGTTTTGGGCAGTGACAGCAGAGAATGAACCATCAGCGGGAATGATAAGTGGGTATCCCTTCCAGTGCCTGGGCTTCACTCCAGAACTTCAGCGCGATTTTGTTGCCCTTGACCTAGGCCCTGCCCTTGCTCAAAGTGATCACCATGACACCAAACTACTAATACTGGATGATCAACGCCTTCTACTGCCCCACTGGGCACAGGTGGTAAGGCCTTGACCACCCAAATCACATGGGTCCCTTTTACTCTAAGACCCCTGTCTCAAAATACTTTGATTCCCTTGATTTGGGGTTCTATTGCTCCCCAGATAGCTGTGGTCCTAGAAACTTGGGATACTTTTTTTTCTGAATGGTTGTCTTGATCTTACCAGACTTCTAGAATTTTCTCGAGTTCTATCATTCTTTGTCTCCCTTGCTCCCTCAATTCTATACTTTCATGTATTCCTCCTTCTGTTCCTCATTATATTCCTGGGTATCTACCCTCAGGAGGTCTCATTCCTTTAAGCGCCTCCTTCCTCCTTTTTTAGGTGCTGAAGGACCCTAAAGCCGCTCAGTATGTCTCTGGGATAGCTGTGCACTGGTACCTGGACTTCCTGGCCCCAGCCAAAGCCACACTGGGGGAAACGCACCGCTTGTTCCCCGATATGATGCTCTTTGCTTCTGAGGCCTGTGTAGGCTCCAAGTTTTGGGAACAGAGCGTTCGGCTAGGTTCCTGGAGCCGAGGGACACAGTACAGCCACAGCATTATCACTGTAAGTCTTGCCTGACTTTAGCTAATCTCACCAGTGATTTCTCCTTTCTCCAGTTCTGACCACCTCATGCACGATCCTTATTCAGGGAGCCCTGAGACAGAAATTCTTCTCTTTCCTCCTGCATAACCATATGCTGCATGGTAATTCCTAGGACACTTAGGTTCTCCAAATTAATCTTTGCCCTCTGCCCCTTTGGTCACATCTGTTCTTATTTCCCCATGATTTCCTGACTTCTTCCCAGATACCTTATTTTGCTTCCTTCTCTCTAGACCAGCAGGCTCCTAGTGCAGGGATGACCATCTATTTTTGCTGCCCCCCTTTGTGATGCTCATTGCCTTCTCAAATGCCTTAGGGCTGAGCCTATGTTTCCTTGCCCTGTATAGAATCTGATCTACCATGTAGTAGGATGGACAGACTGGAACCTTGCCCTGAATCCTGAAGGGGGGCCCAACTGGGTGCGCAACTTCGTGGATAGTCCCATCATTGTGGATATAGGCAAGGACAGGTTTTATAAGCAGCCTATGTTTTACCATCTTGGACACTTCAGGTGAGCCAGCAAAGTGTGTGCAGATGACAGGGTCAGGGAGAAGAGGAAGGAGGGAGAGAGAGAAGAGGGAGGGGAAGGTTCTATGAAGCAGGATCTGCCAGTGAGAACGCCATGTGCCTGGTCCATTTATGCAAGAGTGGATATCTCCCAGTGAAGTATTTGAGGTGGTGGATCAACAGTTGACCAGGCCAGTGGCCATTTGTGGTGACAGAGTCAGAAGGGAAGGCTTTATACAGTCAGAAGGCATCTGGGATGGTCCTAGTCTCCTCTCATGTACAGGCCCAGAGAAGTTAGCTGACACACAGCTAGCCACATATCAAGCAGCAGGATTTGAAGCCAGGTGGTCTTGGCCACAGAGGAAAAGGAGGTTGGGGACTTCCTTCCAGGCAGCAGCCAGGAGCCTGGCCCACTGACGCTATCTGTCTCGTGTCTAGCAAATTCATTCCTGAGGGCTCCCAGAGGATAGGACTGGATGCCAGCCAGAAAACCCACCTGGAGACAGTGGCCTTACTGCGCCCCGACGGTGCTGCTGTGTTAGTGGTGCTCAATAGGTGAGTCGGGGGAGGAGGTGGGCACTACGAGGAGCTCCAGGACTGCCAAGGTACCAGTGCCCACTAGGGGGAGCATCCCTTGACTGGTTCCTCTCTTCCCCAGCTCTTCCCAGGACGAACCTCTTACCATTGCTGATCCTGCTGTGGGCTTCATACAGACCTTGGCACCTGCCTACTCCATTCAGACATACCTCTGGCAGCGCCAGTAATGAAGTGGGCATATGGGCAGCTGCACTTGGGTAGTAGACATTAAAAGGATGGAGCTAACTCACCCGTCGCTTCTGACTGGAGAGACCTGAAGCGAGGGGAGGGGTAGGTTGAAGAAAGAAGGGGGAAAGATCTAAATTGCTGAGCTGTGGTTTGAGTGACTCACTCTCCCCTCTGCTCAGTGCCAGGGGCTTGAGGCCCCTAGAGGAGTGGGAGGGGGAAGCCCCACTCCCCTTCTGAATGCATGTATGAGTGTGTGCTCTGTGCTGGCTATGGAAACTGGCCCTGTGCCCAGAGTGAGCTCACCGTCTGTACAAACAGCAGATTCAGGGGAGAGGGCGGTAGAGAGATGGAGCCGAGACGAGCAAAGACCAGGAAAGTAGGGAAACCAAACAACTGGAGTGAGGAGAGAAGTGCTTTCCCAGAAACATGAGGCAGTTAAGGAAGCCAGGTACTCTTCTGTGTTAACAGCCAAGGACCATGCAGAAGGGCACCAAGGGCAGAGACACTGACACCAGGCCACTGTGAGCAGATTTATTCCAAGGGGTGGAAATGGCCACTCCATCTCTTGAAGTCCCCAACATGGGGGCAGACAGTGGTCATTTGGAATGCACAGCAGTAGAAAAGTCAGTTCAGGGAACAACATCAGGATGTCATTCATCTTCCTCTTCCTCAGCAATACCCAAGGCCCGGGTTCCTGACGGTCTACTAGGGCTTGCCCGCTGTATAGAGACAATGCCACTGAGCAGGGCATAGCCCACCATGGCTGCCAAGCCAGCCAACACAGACAGAATTTGCCCCCTTCGCCGGTACGGTTCTTCATCGGACTCTGAAGTTGAAGGTGCTGGGCGTGAAGGTGCTGCTTCAGCTGAGAGAGGGGAAAGAATGCTAGGTGAACATTGAGTCAGAAGGCAAGGTTTTTGCATATTCTGTCCTTCACCAATGCCCTTCCACCTCACCTCCATCCCAAGGGAAGTAGAGACTGAGGATGTGGGTGCAATAAGCACACAAGTTGTTCAGCCCTCGAACATGGGTTTGTAGTTTCCCATTAGGTAGCTTAGGCTGAAGCAGCAGGGCCACATAGCTGAAGACAAAGGCATCCAGGGAGGCAGGCCTGAGGGAGAAGTGAGACAGAGAATCAGGGAAATACAGTCCAGGGCTAAAGAAGATTTGGTGAAAACAGAGATAGATGGACAGAGAGAATAAAGATGTAAGCTTTAGGAGGGAGACAGAAATTACACACAAAGTCTTGTATACATGTCCAGTCTTCCAGTACTGGTTAGTGGATGAGCCCTGAATGGGTCTCTGTCCCAATACTAGATAAAGGGCACATTGAGTAGGACTGCAGCCTTGTAAATTACCACTCCACAGTCCTGGCTGGCTACAAGAGCCTCTCCCCGTCAGAATGGATTCCTTGGTCCTACATACAGGCCCACTGTCACCCAGAGCTTAGGCTTACCTCAAACAACTCCTAAACCCCACCACAGTCCCTGCTTATCCACCTCTGGCCCCATCCTACCCCTAGATCCCCCCTCCTTTTGCCCATATAAGCATCCTTCTTCATTCATGACCAGGAAAAAAGCCTTGTGATCTCCAAATTAATCCACTTCTCCCAGGTACTTGCCCCCTCTGCCCCTTCCCCAAATGCCTCTCTAGGCACAGACTCACGAGTCTCCAAAGAAGAACTTCTGGGAGCCCAAGCGCTGAGAGAGCAGGGTCAGGCACTCCCGGGCCTCTCGATACAGCTAAGGGCAGGGGGGAGGGAATGACAGAGAATGGGGCAGCCTCAGGAACAAAGGCACAAGTAGCCTCACCTCCTTGGCAGTCACCCACATCTGCCCCCCAGACCTCCCTCTCACCCCTTTCCCAAAGGCACCTCTTTCTCTACTTCCTCTTCATCCTCAGGCCTCTGTTCCCCACATAAGAGCTGGAGCCGCTCTATGTGTTTCTTCTGCATTCGGCCTGGCAAGAACAGGTTGAGGGGGAAGGGCATGGCTTCGGCGTACCACTTTCGAGTCAGCTCCACGTAGTTCTTGGCATCGACCCAGAAAGTGTGGATCTAGAAGGGGACAGGAAAGGAGGGAAGGGATGACTGTTCAGGTGTCTAGGTGGCTCCCTCGCCAAGGATATCTGCATTGTATTCTCTGCATCTCTCTGGCCCATCTAGCCCTATATAAATTTGTTGGGGACTGGGAAAGGCGCTGCAAAAGTGCAGGCACACTCACCAACACAGGCAGCAGCTTCTCTTCGAGCAGTGACATGAAGGCCAAGGTATCTGCCCCCTGCCGGGCTGAAAGGTCATAGTCTGCATTGTACTTCTGTGGAGAAAGCAGTCATGAAGTGGACATCAGGGGAGCACCTGAGCTGTGCTCCCACAGACTTCCCTTCTCCAAATGGTGAAGCCGAGGATGGCTCTGGGTTTGGAGCAAAGACATTTCCCCTTCCCTCTGGTCCCCATGTCTGGACCCAGTCAGTGGCCTGTTGATGTTGGCAGAGTGCCCACCCTTGGAACCTGCCAGCCGACAGGGCCCTGAGCCCATGGGGGTGGGGGGGGAGAGGAGGCCCAGCCACAAACTCGGAGCGGCTCCCAGAATTTCCACGGAAAGCTGGCACCACGCCTACTGGAGGCTCCTCTTTGACAGCAGCCTCCCTCTTTTCCCACTCATCTTAATACCACAAAGAGGCCAGAGCAGTACCAAAGACAGGTCTGTCTCCATATCTCCTCAGGAGCCCAGGGGACCCAAATGTGATGGAATGCAAGAAGTGCTGCCTCTCCTTTCACTCTTTAAGCCATAATCTTTTTTTAATTATTATTTTTTTTAACAACCAAGCATATATTTCTCTCCCTTTGACCTCCTTGCTTCAATTAAAAAAATAAAACCTTTGTAACAAACCTACATAGTTATCCTAATACCAGAGTCCAAGTGGCTTTAGATTTCCCTGACTACTTTGCTAGAGGTTTTGCTAAATTTCACCACCTTGCACCATGGCCAAGAACCCCTTACTTCTTCACACTGTCCCTTGGAGTGGGGTGGGGTCTATATCTCAACCTCTCTTCCTCAGCCAGATGTTATCATTTCCCCCAATCCTTCCAGACTTGTCTTATCTTTGGCTCCCCCAAAATGTTCTGATCCAATTTCCTCAGATCATTTTTCATTTACTTTCATCCTTAGTCTATGTGTTCTTTGTGATTCTCTCAAACCTTCCACTCTTAGAAAAAACTGAAAATGGAGGACAAATATCCTGTCCAACCCACCACCGATATCCCTCTGGCTCAGAACGCCTGCACCCGACCTGTTTCCTTAGATGGGTGATGATCTTGTGTGGTTGAGAGATAACTCCACCCTCACTTGTCCGAAGAGCAGGCAAAGTTCCTGATACAGAAAGAGAAAGATGGGATTATGGCACTGTCAGTGCAGGCATTTAGCAAACATTTGTTAAGAACTTATGTGCCAAATAAAGAGTAGTATTCTACATTCCAAGGCCTGCAGGGGATGAGGTGGGGCTATAGATAAAGCCCTTCTTAGAAGCTCTCTTTACAAATACATCCAATAATTCCTACATCTCTAAGTCCGTTCTGCCCCAACCCTCCCTGCCAACCATGACTTTCAGTGGGTACCTGAGGGACTCCTCCAGGGGTTACTGATCTTGTGCACCTTCAGAGGGGCCCCAGTGAATCTGGCATAGGTCTGCAAGGAAAGAAGGGAGGAGGCAGTGAAGCAGTGCCTATTAGGAAGAGCTTAATATGTGCCTGTCAGGACTGGTTAAAGAAAGGCACTGCCATGAGGAGGAAAGAAAGGCAGGGCCCGTCTCTCCATAGACAAAGTGTGACAGTGGTTTTTGGGGGGAAAGAGAATGATAATATCTGAGGTTTGGCCTGGAGTTAGAGCATGTGTGGTATCTGGTGTATGAGATGATTTACAAATGGAAAGGACTTCATGGGTGGTAGCCCCATTTGGGTCTTTCACGGACCAATGATTTCATAGAAGAGCAGGTTCTTGTTGTGGAAATTCCCTCTACAAAGAAGTTCTGCCATTTATCGTGTTACAGCTGACTTGCCCATTGTCGTGAGGCAGGAGTATTTCCTGCGGGGCCAGCTCCATCACACTCCACACAAATCCCTCATTTTATACACGAGCAAACTCAGCTCCGCGGAAATGTCGTCACTTTGCCACAGCCACAAACCGTTAAGTGGCCGAGGCGGGACTGGAGGTTTGCACTCGGGTTTCTAGTACTAACTCAAGACACGTGGTTCTCTCTGAGCCAAGGGGAACTGCCCCCCCCCCCCCACACACACACACACACTCCTTGTCTCCAAAGGCCAGAAATGCAAAGTCCAAGGTCAAGACGCCAGGTCTGAACCTGGCTCGGCAGACTCCAGGCGCGGGCGTCTAGCCGGCTGTGGGGGTCGCTGCGTGGCCAGAAGACCACCTAGGCACTAGCTTCCAGCTCAAACCACGGAAGGTGAACCCACTTTGCCAAGGTCACGCCAGGAGCAAAGTGGCAGAGGCGGGATTTCACTCTGGCCTCTGCTCCCCCTCCACCGGCCGCGCGGAGGGGCGGGAGCCACGGCTGTCCACCTCGGCTTACCTCCTGCCTCAGTTTCCCCCCTGCCACCCGCGCCGGGTCTCTCACATCCGACCCCGGGCTCGCCGCCCCGGCCCCTGAGCGTCCCCGGCTCCTCGGCCCAGCGGGGTTCCCGCCCTCACCAGCACCACGAGGCTGTCCAGGTCCACAGACGGCAAGCCCCAGCCCCCAGCCCAGCAGTACAGCTCCATGGGCGCCGCCATCTTTTCCGCCCTCTGTCCCGGAAGCAGCTCCAAAGCCTGCAAGTTCTCAGAGCCCGGGCAGGCGGGGTAGGCTTTCTCGGAGGCCTGGTGGCAGACGGGGGCGGGGCCTTCCGGAGACAGAGTAGATTTCTGGGGGGCGTGGCCACAAGGCGAGAGGGATCGCCCGGGGGAGGGGCTGCGGCGTCCTCGGTGGGGAGAGGCTCGCTTCGGGGAGGGGCTGCGGGGCGAGACTGGGGAACGTCTGGGGTATTCAGGGTGATGATGGGCTTGCTCCGGGGAGGGGGTATGGGGCGGGACGGGGGAGGGGCTTCGCTGTTCGCAGTAGTAGGAGACTCTCTTCGGGAGAGGGCTACGGGGCCGGGCGGGGGAGGGGCTCCGTTGTTCACAGTGGGGAGATTCGCATTGGGAGGGGGCTGCGGGGCGGGGCGGGGGAGCGGCTTCGGTGTTCGTGGCGTGGGAGGCCTGCTTTGGGAGGGCCAGGGAGGGACGGGGAGGGGCTTCGTTGTTCAATGTAGAGGGAGATTCGTTTCGGGAGAGGGCTATGGGGCGGGGTGGGGCGGGGGCTCCGTTGTTCACCTTGGTGGGAGACTTGTTTCGGGAGAGGGCTATGGGGCGGGGTGGGGCGGGGGCTCCGTTGTTCACAGTAGGGGGAAACTCGTTTCAGGAGGGGGCTATGGGGCGGGGTGGGGAGGGGGCTCCGTTGTTCACAGTGGGGGGAGACTCGTTTCGGGAGAGGGCTATGGGGCGGGGTGGGGCGGGGGCTCCGTTGTTCACGTTGGTGGGAGACTCGTTTCGGGAGAGGGCTATGGGGCGGGGTGGGGGGGGGCCAGTGTCTGAGGGGGAGACCTGCTCTGGGAGAGGGCCATGGGCGGGTGGGAGGGGCCCTGTCTGTCAGTGGGGGGAGACTCGCTTCGGGAGGGGGCTGCGGGGCGGGGCGGGGGAGCGGCTTCGGTGTTCGTGGCGTGGGGAGGCTCGCTTTGGGGAGGGGCTACGAGGCGGGACGGGGGAACAGCTATTGTGTTCATGGTGGGGGGAGGCTCGCTTTAGGGAGGGGCTTCGAAACGGGCTGTGGCGGCGGCTGTGCTGTCCGTGGAAGTAGGGGACTCGATCCGGAGAGGAGCTGTGGGGAGGACAAAGGCCTTGGAAATGGAGATTGGGGGACTGCCGTGAGGCACAGTCCGGGTTCCAGACCGAAAACACGGTCGAGGTTGTAGGGGAGCCTCCCTTGGCTTCGGGGTCGAGGTCTTGCTCGCAGTCTTTCATTAGGATTAAGCCCCAGGTCTTATGTTGGAAGGCGGGGACTCTGTGGCCTCGGGTGCCCCCGGCCCCCGGAGGAGGCTGCCCCCGAGGCGGGGCGCGGGGGGGTCCCCCTTGCTGCATGCTTTCCGTGGCGCGTTATGTTTGGAGCAGCCCGCACCGCTTATCTCCATGGAAACAAAACAGGGGCGGTGTCGTGGCCCCGAGGCTGGGCTGGTTGAAGGGTAAAGGGGGGGGGGGGAAGACTCAAGGACTGTTGCCTTGGAAACAGAAGCTTCTCCCCCGATCCCCCAAACTCGTTCCAACCCTCACCCCGTTTCCCTGTCCCCATTTCCCTCACCTCCCCAAAACTCAAATCATTCCCAGTTTCCCTTCCTCTCTTCTCGACTTTTGGCTTATAAATCCGTCCCGTTACCGTTACCCCAATCTGTTTCTTCTGTACCCACCCCACCTCTGGCCCCTCCAGGCTCCAGCTTGTCCAGGCACTACGAAAGAGATGGAAACGTAGGGATCCTCAGTGCTCCCTCTCCCTTTCCCCCCATAATCTCCCGCTTGTGAGTATCTCGATAGCTAGCTAGTCACTGCCATTACTGTTGTACTCTCATGCCAAGAGTGGAATAATGCTCATGGTTTCTTTAGCATCGCCTCCCCAAATAGCTACATCAACCTTTTAAAAAGCATAGGTGTCTAGGAGACATATCAACACTCCCCCCTCCCCATCGTGATAGGAATACTGGGGAAGTTGGGATTCCCCAGGAATTATACAAGGGAGAAAATGAAAACTGGGAGAAAGTGCCAAGATGTTGGCGGGAGAGGTGAGCAAAAACTTTTTAGCTGAGAGGCCTCTGGTTTTCTTCCTCCAGTGCCTCTAGAGTTATAGAGCTAGGGATGCCTCAAGGTTGATTGGCAGTTCTTTGTTCCTGCCCCCCCCCCTCCCCCCGCCCGCCCCCCCCTCCCCTCCCTCCGCCTTGCCTTTCCCCTCCCAGCTCCTGGGGTTGTGAGCCGGCTCATCGGCATGGAGACGCAGGAACTTCGGGGGCCCTTGGCTCTTCTCCTCCTCTGCTCCTTTGCCTCTGCTAGTCAGGACCTTCAGGGTAAGCCTGCCCCTACACCCCTTTACCCTTTCCCAGCCAATCTCATCCTTCATGCTCCTGACTCAAGTAGCTAGAAACGTGTGAGTGGCGGAGCGAGGGCCATAGATGGAGAGAATGAACTGATGGGTAGGAAATGGACATCATCTAAGGCCAGGTATGATGCCAAGGCAGGAAGCTCAAGAGATATTAGGAATTGATTGCCTTTAGGGTGACACTTCAGAATCCGCAAATATCCTCGGATGATTAGGAGATTTTGGAAGTAGACTCTGGTGAAGAAATTAGCCCTAGTGTCCATCTACTACACCACTCTGTCCCTGTGGTCCTGGTTACTCCCGAGGAAGGGGAGGATAGAGGTCCCTACTCTCTGGGAGGTCCGGTGATCAGATGGGCTGAGTGCCCTTGGGTGTGGGAGAGGTGGAGGCGGAGAAGGGACAACAGAGACACAGATTCTTTCCTCAGTTTGAGTAGAAACCACAGATTAGCCACAGGACATAGCAGCTGGAGGAGCTGTGGTCCTGGATCTCTCCAGTGGGAGGGGGAGACTGACCAGATAGCTGCGAGATCTCATGGAGCAACTATTTTTCTCTCTTGAGTATCTGTATTGAACTCAAGAGGACAGGAGGGGTTCAAAATGCAAGATGAACTGAAATTCAGCTATGGGGAGAAAATATAACTTGGCACAGTGGTCACCAGGTGCCCACTTTTTCCCTGGTCTAGGAATAGTGGCTCCTCAGTGCCACCTAGTGGGGATATCTCCAAATTGTCTCACCTCTGAGTTTAATATTCTAATCTCCAACTAGAATCCCTAACAGAGGAGGACAATGTGTTTTATGAGGGTACCAACCTCTGGCTCCACTGGCAGCAGCTCTCAGGAAAGCCCAGGGGGAGGCTAGGGAACCCTAAAGATGGAGCCTGTACCTCTGCACCTGGAGCCAGACTCCAAAACTCTGTTGCATTACATCCTGACAGTGATTGACTTGCTGACTATGGGTGAGTCTCGGCAGATGGTGGCCATGGCAGAAAAAATCCGGACAGCTCTACTGACAGCTGGGGATATCTACCTCCTGTCCACCTTCCGACTGCCTCCCAAACAGGGTGGTGTTCTCTTTGGCCTCTACTCTCGCCGTGACAACACTCGTTGGCTGGAAGCCTCCATCGTGGGCAAGATCAACAAAGGTGATCCATGGGCACAATCTTTTCCTGGCTATGACCACCAATGATGGAGATATTTGATCAACATTGACTGTTTTCTTTTATCTCCTACTGGGAAAGAATATTTTTTGACTGGCTAGGGATCAGTGGAGTATTTTCTTGATAAGTTCTGGGGGGGCCATCCAAGGCATTTCAAATACCTGAGAGAATATTCAAATAGGATGAATACTGGGGACTGAGAGGAGACAGACCTCTTTTGCTAGGGGGCTTATATGTCACCAGTGTTCAAGTGATAGTGCTGAGGGAAATATATCAGGATTGTGTGGGGGGTGAGGAAGTTAGGGTTCAGTGGGTACAGAACGTCATTCTTACTTTCCTGTTGGAAGCAAAAGTCTGATAGCCAAGGAAGAGGTGAAGGGGAGGGAGAGAAGGATTTTTTAACCCTTAAATGATATCAGGTCCAAAAAGCAATCTCCTGCCTAAGTAATGCTTAATCACTGTTCACCACTGGAATGGAAAGCAGTAGCACATATTGACCCTGTCCTTTCTGGGCAGTATTGGTTCGGTACCAGCGGGAAGATGGGAAAGTACACGCAGTGAACCTACAGCAAGTGGGCCTAGCAGATGGACGTACCCACACTGCCCTGTTGCGCCTCCGTGGTCCTTCCCGACCGAATCCTGCTCTACAGCTCTATGTGGACTGTAAGCTAGGTGACCAGCATGCTGGGCTCCCCCCATTGGCCCCTATCCCTCCTGCTGAAGTAGATGGACTAGAGGTTCGGACTGGCCAGAAGGCTTATATGAGAATGCAGGTGAGCAGTGAGAGAACTTTAATGTCGGGTGGGGGCAATCAAATGAAGACCAATAACTAGTCTTGCTCTCTTCCTGTCCCATCAGGGCTTCATAGAGTCCATGAAAATGATTCTGGGGGGATCAATGGCCCGAGTTGGGGCACTGAGTGAATGTCCATTCCAAGGAGATGAGGAATCCATTCATAACGCAGGTGATACACTATCTTGATCTTTAATCCCTGTAATCCTTGACTCATAAAACTATGGACCACTTGATAGCCATTTCTCTTGACCCACAATTCCCTTAATATTTAACCCTCCTACTTTTCTTTTTCCTGGGTTTCTGACTCTGTAATCTCTTTATTTCTGACTTCATAATCTTGAAAAGGTCAAGAGACATGGGGCCCAAGGAAAATTATTCTCTGTGTTTCTTATTTTCCAACATTTTTATTCAAGCACATCAAATTAAAATGAATACTAAAGGAAGCTTAGAAGGAGAAAAGAATTTTAAAATAAAGGAACATCAAACTTGATATGATAAATATGAAAGATGGGAAGAGATGTTTTGGTGATAGTGTGACTATATAATAATCGTAAATGTATCTTAAAACAACTGGTTAGATACTGCTTCTGACTCCTCCTCTTCCCCTTTAGACATGTTTCCCTTAATAACTTTGCAGCTAACTAGTGGGTAGAACCCCTAAAATATAGGGACTTGGGAATTCCCCCACCTAAGGTACTGTTCTTTCTGACCTTCGTAGTCATGATCCAAACTCTAAGCCTTCCCAAGGTTCTTTATATGTACCCATGCCCATCTTCCCAATCCATTCTCCATTGCTTCCTAGATGAAAAATCCCTCCACTTTCTAGATGAAAAAATGTTCTGTCTTTTTACTATGTTTTCTTCTCTCCTCCAGTGACCGGAGTACTTCACTCTATTCTAGGTGAGCAAGGAAGGGTGATGATGTGAATACTAGGGATGCTTAAGAAAAGATCATTGGTGGGGTGGGGGTGGTGGGGTGGTAAGGAGTTCAGTGGTGAGACTCATTTGGCCTTGATGAATTAAGAACTAAGGGAGAAATTAATGCCGAGTTATATATTTGGATGGAGGACATGGTCCCAAGAGCATCTTGGGTGTACCTTGGGTGTTTCAGTGACTAACAAGCTGAATGCCTGGTGCTTACAGTTCTGAAACTTTCACTACTATCTCATTTCTCCATAGGTGAACAGACAAAGGCACTAGTCACCCAACTTACCCTTTTCAATCAGATCCTGGTAGAGCTTCGAGAGGACATCCGAGACCAGGTTAGAAGCCAGGACCAAGCAGAGGGTAAGGAAGTAGGGGTGTGCCAGTGTTGACCACGCCTCCTAGCTTTTTTTTTTGTTTCTCCAGGTTAAGGAGATGTCCTTGATCAGAAACACCATTATGGAGTGTCAGGTGTGCGGTGAGTGGGAGGGCCTGGGGAGGGATCTTAGTATGGCTTCTGTGTTTCCTCCAGCTCCTCTGCCCCTGTCCTCCATGCTCCTAGTCTCACTTCTACACATCTCACATAGTTCTCTGCCTATTAATCCCCTTTGTTCCCCCCCCCCCAACCTACTCAACTTCCCCTCACCCTATGGTGGCCCCTCTTGGTGGCTCCTGATAGTACCCTCATTCCCCAGGCTTCCACGAGCAACGTTCCCACTGTAGCCCCAGTCCCTGTTTCCGTGGTGTGGACTGCATGGAAGTCTACGAGTACCCAGGCTACAGATGTGGGCCTTGCCCCCCTGGTCTTCAGGGCAATGGCAGTCACTGTGCTGACATAAATGAGGTGAGGGGGAGGTTAAGGATGGCAAAGGGAAGAAAATGGGAATAAATGAAGGGAAATACTAGGATGATGAGAGAACTAAAGAAAGAGTTAGGGGATAAAGAAAGGGACTGAAGGGGATGAGACAGATACTAATGGGATACAAAGGAAACTGGAACAATAATTAGAAGGGATAAGAAAACCAGTAAGGGGAAGGAGCACAGATGATATTTGAATGACATGAGGGAGAGAATGAAGGAACTGGATAAGAAAGACCAGAGAAATAGGAAAAAAGTTTGGGCAAAATAAGCAGAAGACTGGAAGAATTGGGAAGGGTTAAAAGGATAACACCAGAAGAATACAGAAGAAAAGGCTAGAGGCATAGGAATAGAGAAGGATGTGAGGTACTGAGCTTGATGAGGTCTAGGGGCTTTGGGCAACTTATCTAAGTATAAGTTCCCCAAGAGGATTCTGAGCCAAGTCTCTTCCTATCCTTTCCTTCAGTGTGCCCATGCAGATCCCTGCTTTCCAGGCTCCAAATGTATCAACACCATGCCAGGATTTCACTGTGAGACCTGTCCTCAAGGGTACAAAGGGACCCAGGTGTCTGGTGTGGGTATCGACTATGCTCGTGCCAGCAAACAGGTTAGAGAGGTGGACCGTGTGGCTCAGTAGTAAGATGGGGAACTTGTCTAGGAGGTTCGATATTGACCTCTCGAAACGACCTAGACATGATATATTGGCTTATTTGCATGATTTGGAAACTATCCAAGTCCCTGTGTTTTCTCCCTTGACTGTTCCTCAGCCTTTACCTTCCAAAGCCTTAACCTTTTAAATGATGAGAACGGCTGCTTGTCGGGTCTCATTAAATCTAACCCCTTGGTTCCTCCAGGTCTGCAATGATGTGGATGAATGCAATGATGGCAACAATGGTGGCTGTGACCCCAATTCTATCTGCACAAATACTGTGGTGAGTTGGTTAGAGGCAGTATCATGTAATAGAGAGGGTGGCAGGTTTGTAGTCAGGAAAGACCTGGTGTAACCATGGGCAAGGCACTTAACTTCTCTGAGCCTCAGTTTCTCTATATGCTATATGAGAGTAAGCTCACCTTTGATACCTACATAATGTGGTTCTTATGACGATCAGCTAGGTGACATGATAGAGTACCAAGCCTGAAATCAGAAAGATCTGAGTTCAAATCCACCCTTAAGATACTTGCTAGCTGCATGATCCTGGGCAAGTCACTTTGCCTTATTTGTAAAGTGGGGATAATAATTGCACTGACTTTGTAGAGTTGTTAAAAGGATAAGATTATATTTGTAAATGTTAGTTATTATTATTGTTATTAGAGACACATGAAAGAGTTTTATATTAAGCCTTAAAGTGACTGATGGAAAGAGAATGTCATTATTATGGTCATTATTTGGTGGCAAAGGAGAACAGAACACTAATTTTTCCATTGTTTCCATCTGCCCATTCCATGGGAGTTTCCAAGGTATCATCTTCTTTTTTAAGCTTTAGAATTGATAGACACAGTGGAAAGTTCCATTATTCCAATTTCCTGCTCGTACCAGAGTAGCATAATATCCTTTTTATCCCACCTTAGTGAATTAGCACCATATTCCTCTGCTATACAAATGCCTGGCAGTGAATGTTTTGTTACTTACCAACTGATGATCCCGCCAATTCTTTACTCTTAGGGTTCCTTCAAGTGTGGTCCATGCCGTTCAGGTTTCCTGGGTAACCAGAGCCAGGGTTGTCTTCCAGCCCGGGCCTGTCAAAGCCCAGCACACAACCCCTGCCATGTCCATGCTCACTGTCTGTTCGAGCGAAATGGTGCTGTGTCTTGCTCGGTAAGCCAAAAGAGGAAGAAAAAAAGAAAAATGAGTCTTTGGGGGAAAGGGAGGGAACTAAGGAATTGGGAGCTGGAAAGGGGTAAGGATATGTAGTAAGAATAGATCTAGAATCAACCAAATCATTTCTAATGGAGCAGTAATGAACTGAACTAGCTATACCCAGAAAAAGAACTCTGGGAGATGACTAAAAACCATTACATTGAATTCCCAGTCCCTATATTTATGCACACCTGCATCTTTGATTTCCTTCACAAGCTAATTGTACAATAATTCAGAGTCTGATTCTTTTTGTACAGCAAAATAATGTTTTGGTCATGTATACTTATTGTGTATCTAAGTTATATTTTAATATATTTAACATCTACTGGTCATCCTGCCATTTAGGGGAGGGGGGGGGGTAAGAGGCGAAAAATTGGAACAAGAGGTTTGGAAATTGTTAATGCTGTAAAGTTACCCATGTATATATCCTGTAAATTAAAGGCTATTAAATAAATAAATTTAAAAAAAAAAAAAAAAAAAAAGAATAGATCTAGAAGAGGGAAAAGCCTGGACATGAAGTAGGAAGAGAGGGGTGGGCAAAAGGGAGCCCAATTTAGGAAAGATCTGGATTCTAATGTCCAGTTCTGATACTTTCCAGCTATGAAAGCCTACGAAAATCACTTCTCTGAGCTTGTTTTCTGTTTTATAAATGAGGATTGTGATGACTATATTTTGTTCTTTTAAAATTTCAAATATAAGTTGTTTCTGGAAATCTCATCCGAAACCCTAATTTTCCTGCATCCCATTCTAGTGCAACATAGGATGGGCAGGGAATGGGAATGTCTGTGGCCCCGACACTGACATTGATGGCTATCCAGACCAGGCCCTGCCCTGCATGGATAACAACAAGCATTGTAAACAGGTGGGCATGAGCATGGGATGACCAAGTAGGGTTGGGGTCAGGTCTGAGCTCTAGTCTCATCCTTATTACCTGCGGTGGGATCTTGGACAAATTGTTCTATCTCTCGAGGCTTGTGTTCCTGTGGGTTAAAAGAGATCATAATGGCAGCCCTATCTGAGTTACATGAGACAATGGAGGTGAAAACGGTGAACTCTAAAGGTCATTCTTCTTCTTCAGGACAATTGCCTCTTGACACCCAATTCTGGGCAAGAGGATGCCGACAATGATGGAGTGGGTGACCAGTGTGATGATGATGCTGATGGCGATGGGATCAAGAATGTGGAGGTTCCTCTAGGCTCCTACTTCTCTAGTCCCTCTAGTCTTTTCACCGCCCTCTCTTTTGTCATCTCTGCCCTCCCTCTTTCTGTTCTGTTTCTCCATACACATCCTATTTCCTTATTCTGTTCCACCAATATTGTTCTTGACCTCTCTCATCTTTGAGTTGAAAAGCCCAGGTTCCTCCAAATACACTGGTGTGGCCATGAACAAGTCACCTTTCTCTGGGCCCAAGTTCTTTATCTGGGTAATGAAGAAGTTGAATACAATGGTTTCTCAAGTCTCTTCTAGCTCAAAATTTTATCTTGTGATTTGGTGTGACTAGAAAAAAGGCATAACCAAACTTGGTGAGGGGTTGAGGTGGAGGCAGAAGACTACACGGAGGTTTTGGAAGAGTGTGCTGAGGGCTGGATTTGTGGGTGGTGGCCATGGAAGCAGAGACCCTAGCAAGCCCCAGCGCATCTGTCCTGTGAGAGTGTATTGGGGCTCAAATGAGCAAAGCTTCAACCTGCCTCTTTTCCGTTCCCCCTACCCCCGCCCAGGATAACTGCCGGCTGTTTCCCAACAAAGACCAGCAGAACTCAGACACAGATTCATTTGGTGACGCCTGTGACAACTGTCCCAACGTACCTAACAATGACCAGAAGGACACAGACAGCAACGGGGAAGGGGACGCTTGTGACAACGATGTGGATGGGGATGGTGCGCAGGAAGTTCAGAAAGAAAAGGGCCTGGGGAGGAATGGTAGCAGGGGAGGGAAGGGGAACCTATGACAACTCAAGTGGGGATCACTTGGAGAGGCTAAGATCTGGTGGATGAGAATGGGAACGCTTATAGCCACAGCATGGACTGGTCCCATGCAGGAAGGGAACGAGTGTGTTAGATAAGGAACAGGATAGTGAAGGATTTGGGGGAAGGGGACAGAAGGGAATAGAAGAGGGGTCTCTTAAGAGGTGGGAAGCATTGGAGCCAAGGGGGAAGTTAGCCTTGGAGAGAGAGAGAGAGATGTAGCTCCATGCTGCACATGGAAGCATTTGCTTATATTGGGAAGGACTGTGCTCATTCTTGGGGTGATTTTGTATTTCCCTTGACCCTCTCCTTCTAGGAATCCCTAACGGGCTGGACAACTGCCCAAAGGTCCCTAACCCCCTGCAGACGGATCGGGATGAGGATGGGGTGGGGGATGCTTGTGATAGCTGCCCGGAAATGAGTAATCCTACGCAGGTATAGGGGAAAGGGAGAGGGATGCAAAGCATGTGGGCAGAGCAGAGGCTGGGGCTAAAAGAAATCAACCTCTTGCCTGAGACAAACAAGGAAGGAGACCAGGATGTGGTGGGGTTAACCAGGGCAAGAAGTGAGAACAGGTCCCTATCTCTCAGACAGATGCAGACAGTGACCTGGTAGGGGACGTCTGTGACACGAACGAAGACAGGTAGCGTCTTGGTCAACTGATCTGGGTTATCTCTCTTCTTCAGGGTCCTTTCAAAATTTTCTAATTGTTTTAATTCTTGTCACTGCTGAGCTGAGAATTATTCCTAGAATGTGCTCATTCTTTCTGCTTCAGTTGCTGCCTTTAAAAGCGGCTGCTTCCCATAGTTTTTCATCTTCACATCTAAATGTAGTGGGAGGTGGGAGGGATGCAAAAATAAGGCCAGAGCTAAGAGAAACCCCTCGCAAAGGAGTGGAAAGGATGTAGGATGTAGTACTCTGTGAGGGCTTTACCCAGGTGCTCTCTCTCTCATGGGCAGTGATGGTGATGGACATCAGGACACCAAGGACAACTGCCCCCAGCTACCCAACAGCTCCCAGCTTGATTCAGACAATGATGGGCAGGGTGATGAGTGTGATGGAGATGATGACAATGATGGCATCCCAGACTATGTGCCCCCTGGTCCTGACAACTGTAGGCTGGTGCCTAACCCCAACCAGAAGGACTCAGATGGTAAGAGCTTGGTTCAGTATAGATTCTATTACAAATTAGCTTTCCTGGGAGATTAAACACTGACAAATTCAAACCCTTCTTTGCTTGGGAATTGGGAGGGGGAAAATGGAGGGAAGTAGAAGGAATGGGTCCAATCCATAGACAAGATTTGGGGAGGCCACAATATAGCTTAGAGTAGGAAACATTATGCCCTGAATCATATCTGCATAGGCAATGGTGTGGGGGACGTGTGTGAGGATGACTTTGACAACGATGCGGTGGCTGATCCCCTTGATGTGTGTCCTGAGAGTGCTGAAGTAACACTAACTGACTTCCGGGCTTATCAGACTGTAGTCCTGGATCCTGAGGGGGATGCCCAGATTGACCCAAATTGGGTTGTACTCAACCAGGTAGATATCCCTAGTGGGGTTCCTGAGTTCCTCGGGCTTTGTGAACCTGGAAGAGAAGGGGAACACTAGGATTAAGTGCCTTGTTTCTTCTCCTCCACAGGGTATGGAAATTGTTCAGACTATGAACAGTGACCCTGGCCTGGCTGTGGGTAGGTATTGGCCATCCTCTTAACTTGGGAATGGGAGGGAGGAAAGAAACAAGGGAGGTATGGATAAGAGAAGGGAATTAAGAGGGCAAAAGGGAAAATCACAAGAGCCAGGTTGATATCAGGATAATGCAGCAAGTGGCTTCGGGGTCCCTTGTCACTTCTTTCTGCCACCATTTTCCTGTAATTAAGTCTTAATTCCTGCTGATCTACTGGGACAAGTGACCATAAATGAGGAAGAATCTCTTCTCCCTGCCTCCCACCCCACCCCAGGGTACACAGCCTTCAATGGTGTAGACTTCGAGGGCACCTTCCATGTGAACACAGTGACAGATGATGATTACGCTGGTTTTCTCTTCAGCTACCAAGATAGTGGCCGATTCTACGTAGTCATGTGGAAACAGACAGAGCAAACTTACTGGCAGGCAACACCCTTCCGTGCTGTGGCCCAACCTGGCCTGCAGCTCAAGGTCTTCCAATCTGTCCTTTCAAACCCAGGGCCAGGGAGCCTAGGACTTCCTGCAGTTGGCCCATAGCCCCTCCCTTCCCTGGCTTTTTCCCAGCCCCCTGTCCAGCCCTATATAATTTGGGAATTGGTCCCAGAAACTCCTGATATTACTTTCTCAATTCTTCCTTTCCATTATCTATTCCTCAAGTGATTCTTCTGACACATCTTCATTCCCCTTCCAATGTATGACACTCATTCTTCCCTTTGCTCTCTTTCAGGCAGTAAAGTCAGTGTCTGGTCCAGGCGAGCACCTCCGAAATGCCCTGTGGCACACAGGCCATACACCAGAGCAAGTTCGCCTACTGTGGACAGATCCACGAAATGTGGGCTGGCAGGACAAGACTTCGTACCGCTGGCAGCTGCTTCACAGGCCTCAAGTTGGATATATCCGGTGAGGGAAGGAGAGACAGAGCCCCTCCTCTGGGAGCCCTACATAATCATCCACCATACAGCCCCCTTTCTTTTGCCCTCCTCTAGGCAAGTCACAAGTTGGCAACTTGTCATGACTTCTCAGCCAGTTGGCCCTGCCTGCCCTGGGCAAACTGGAATTATAATTTTAGACATGAAAGGGATTTCAATTATCATCTAAGTTCATCATATTCATTTGAATTCAAAGATAAGGAAATCAAAGACATTTAGTGAGTTAGTGGCAAGCTAGACTCCAAGGCTAAATGTTAATACCCCTATTCTTTACCCTGAATTGTTGCTGCATTACACACCAGTCAGTAAACTCTTAACTCCCCATTAGAAAACTCAGTGCATGGCCTTAATTGTCCGAATAACACAACTTCCACACAAAGCTCAGTTCAGAAAGCTCTTGTTACCATTACAAATACCAAGACTCAGTGAGGTAGGGAGGGAAAAGGAGGAGGATAAGACTGCTGATCTTAGGAAAAGGGGAAGTCGGAATAGTAAGCAGATGAGACTTGCCCCAACACAAACATTACTCACCAAAGCTAAGTAGCTAGCTGTGTATATACTCCCCCCTCCCAAGTTCTTTCCCCTTTAAGGTGCCTGGGCCTGTGGGGGGCCAGAGCAGGGGAGCTGTGTGTGTCTGTGTGTGGGGGGGGTGGACTGGAGCCTGGGAAGTGGGTGACTTCACCCCCCTGTCCATTGTGCCCATCGCCATGGCAACTCAATCCCTGCTTGGAATGTGGCTGGGGCTTTGAGATGCAAAGGGGGATGGACAATGAGCTGGGGGCCCCTAGCCTGAGAACAACTCTCCCCTTCCTCCTTTCCCCCTCCTCCACTCCTCTCTCAAGCCTGATGAGATCATGAGGGACTGGCAGGGGATTGAGTGAGAACTTTGGCTTGTTAACAATTCAGTGTCCAGAGGACACCCCAAACTCATGAATTTCCTTCTCCTGGACAGGGTGAAACTCTATGAGGGTCCCCAGCTGGTAGCAGATTCCGGGGTGATCATTGATACATCCATGCGGGGGGGTCGCCTGGGTGTCTTCTGCTTCTCCCAAGAAAACATCATCTGGTCTAATCTACAGTATCGGTGCAATGGTGAGGTCCTGAGATCTGGGGAAGAGTCACTGGGATTCAAGACCATCCCCACCTGCCCCTGGTGCCTTTCAGCCCATATACTGAGTACTTCTCAATCTAACATTACCCAGATTTAAAGCTAAAAGGGAGAAGAGAACAAGAGTGGGTCCCCGGAATTGGGAAAAGAGGGAGGGGTTTTGAGTCTCAGCTTCTTTCAGTCTTTCCCTGGGAGAAGGGGATGGCAGTTTATTGTAGGGTGCCTCTCCATCTTTGGGTCCCCTCTCAGTGGTGGGATGGGTCAGTGGTTTCTCTGACTTCCCTCATCCCTCCTGCTTTCAACCCTTCCAGACACAGTGCCTGAGGATTTTGAACCATTCAGGAGGCAGTTGCTTCAGGGACGGGTGTGAGGGTCCATCCAGGAAGATTCAGGATCTAGTCAAGACCCTCTGGTTCCAGATTGGGGGTTCAGGGAACGAGTCTTTCCAAACTCTCTTCCACCCCGTTCCTTCCACTCCAGATGGGCTGGAGATCCAACTGCTCAATGTGTGAGAAGTTTGGAGATGTCTCTAGGGCTCCGTCCCGCTCCTTCCCTCCCCCGCCCACCCTCCAGGAAAAATGTTTCTATAAAGTTCATGTTGTTTTCTACCCAGTCCGGTGCATTGCTTCTTTGGGAGGGAACCCGGCCCAGGAGAAGAAAGAATGGGCACCCCGTGGGGAGGAGGGAGGGAAAGAAATTGGTAAACTGGGAAATGCGGGGAGTGATCGAGGTAAATTAGCTACAAAGCCTGGCCCTTGGGCAGAGAAAAGGGGAGGGGCAGCGTGAGAGGAGCAGCGGGGAGGATGGAGGCTGGTGGGACTCACTGCGGGCGGCGCCCGTCCAGGCGAGGTCTCCTCAAGGCGGCCGTCAGGGGCCAGGCTGCCCTGCTCGGGGTGAGGGGGAGGCCGGGGGGCCGGAGGGGCCGGAGGCCGGGACGAGTGCAATATTGGCGGGGAAAGAACAACACTGCACCGCGTCCCGTCCCTCCCGCCCGCCCGGGGCCCGGGGTCCCCACTCCCCCGGAGCCGGGCCGAGCAGAGCCAGATGCTCGGCAGGATGAGCAGCGGTGAAGAGACGTCCAGCTTGGGCTGTCTGGACCAGGTCGAGGAGCAAATGGGTGCGTGGAGAGGCCGGGAAGAGGAGCTGGAAGCCAACCGCAGAGCCTCGCGGGCGGCGATTCTCCGACGCCCGGGCGTGCTGCGCGCCTCCCCTTTAAATACGCGGGCCGTGCGGCGCGGAGCCGTAGCCATGGTGACGCGTGTCCCAGCAACCGGGCTGAATGGCTGTCGCCTGGAAACGTCGGAGGTTGGAGCCGAGGTCGGAGCCGCCCACCCAGAGTTCTAGCTCCCTCCATTCGGGGCGGGGAAGAATGCAGGGGTGGAGGAGGGGCACCGCCCCAACACAACCCCCCAAATCTCGTGGCCCTCCGAGATCCCGCCCCCGCCAAGTCTCGCGATGTTACTGCTGCGGAGGAAACGGCTCCGCGCCGTTTTCCCTTCGGCTTCCACGCTCCCGGGAATATCAACCTATCCCGGGGCTGCTTACGGGCGCTCCCCCGCGTCGCCCGCCCCTACCGGGTCCTTTCCCCACAGCCTCCCGTCCGCAGCCTTGCCCCAAGGCCCCGCTTAGCCGCCGAGAGAGGCTCCTCCGGGTCTCGGGGCCGCTGCCCCTTCCCTGCCGCCGGCGGGGCAGCGCCGAGGCCCCTGGGCCCGGGCAAGTCGGAACCGGGCAGATTAAGGGGGGGGGGGGGCGAGCCCTAAACGAGGCAAGTTTAACTAAGGAGGCGCAGAAGGGCGCAGAGCCTTTTGTGAGGGAGTCAGGTGCCCGTCACCCGAGGCACGGCTTAAACCCCGCTCGGGGGGCAGGGCTCACGTTCACGTAGTGCCTACTGCACGCCGGGCAGTGTGCCAGCCCCCCCCCCCAGTCCATTATCGCCGCCTCCCAGCCCTGCCTTTTGTACGCTCACTTGGCACGGGAGAAAACTAGCAATTAGCTTAAGCGCCTCGCCCCGAGTCACCCCGCTAATAAGGGCCCAAGGTCGCATTTGAACTCAGCTGGGCTTGCGCAGCATCCGCGAAAAATTGGAGGAGGAGGAGGAGGGCTTCCAAGTACCTGACAAAATTTATAGTAACTAATGGGGAGTGACACGACCAGAGCCTGGAGAATAGTTGATGTAATGACGATATGCTGAAGACAGACAACCTCGGTAGAATTAGGAATTCAGATTAGTGTCATAACACTGATCTGCTAATAAATGACAACTAGTCACAGCTCCAGAGCGATTCTGATGAGAAATGCTGTTTTTCTTGGCCAAGTTTGTAATGTTTTTTCCAGGTGAAGGGAGTAGAATGGGGAGAGGGGGGAGAAAAGATAGATTTTTGCTGATGGAAAACGCAAAAAGTTTTTAAAATATTTTTTATTTTTTTAGGTTTTAAGAACTCTGAATTTCTTGAGATCCTTAGTTCAAATCCTGCCTCTGCTACTCAACAACAATGTGACCTTGGGCAAATTATTTAACCCATCTCTTCTGTTCGAGTTTCACAAAATCCAAGTTTATTACCCAATCCATATAGTAGTATCTATTATCTCCTGTTTTTATCTACTGCTCCCCTCCCTCTTTCTCCAAGTCATCTTAAGGATTCTGCACCTGGCTTCCAATCTTTCTCTCCTGCCTTTACACGAGTGGACTTTAATACTCATGTTAATAATCCTTCATTGAACACCTTAACCCTCCCCCCCCAATTTTTCAATCTGTTTAACTCCCATGATCTCCACTCAGTCTCAGTGATTACCATGTGATTAACCTATATGTTCAAAAAGGATACTTTTCTTTGAGGTTCACAAAAATCACCCAATTTTTTCTAGTATCTTTTATCTATGTCAGCTACTGCTCTTCTCCCTCTTCATGAGGGAGCTAGTTCTTAGCTCACAGTCTTCCTTTCATGCCCTTATATGAATAGATCAGTATGTGTTGCTGGTCCTTTAAATACCCTAACCCCACCAGTATCTCAGTCTGCTGTACTATATTCCTCCACTCCATTTCAGGCATATGATTGACCTTGCCATCATGAGGATGTGTTTCACTGTGTTTAAGAACCCAGTTTCTGTTATCTGATCATTTCATCTCTCTCTGTGCTTTCCTTCTCCTAAACTTAACTGTTCTTTCTCATAGCTACCTCTTATCCCTCCCTCCTTGAATATTTTCCTGCTCTAGCTTTACTTTCCTCCCTTCCCAATCTTGAGCTTTTAATTAATTATTCAGCCCAACAGTTAATTATTCAGCCCTACTCTTGAATCTTTTGTCCTGTTGCTGCTCATACCTTACCAAATATAGACAATTAAATTATACTTATCATTGTTTGGGGCAAAAAGACCTGCCCAAAGTGACTACTACAGAGATCAGTCATAGAAAGCAGAATTATTTATTAGGACCCCATCCTAATCTGTGAGCCAAATTCACAGGAGGAGAGAGCCACTCCCTTGAAAATCTTCACAGCTTTTATACATTTAAACAAAGAACCTCCAAAATCCCATCCTCTATATGTTGTGATTGGTCACATAAACCTTGATTCCCCTATTTGGTCAGCAAAATGCAGTAGACAAGGGTGATACACAGCTTCTGCCTGTAATCCCTTCTTTGGACAATGGAATGCAGTTCAGGCCTTATTTAAAATCATGTGACTAGGGCCTATAGGTCTGATCTACTTTAACTAGCAGTCTCTCATCAATATGTGCTTAATCTGTAAGTTCTTTACCTTTCTACACACTATCAACTTATTTTCTAATTTACAAGCCTGTTAACATAGCAACACATAACCATGTTGAATGGATCCTCTACAAATTATCCAATTTCAACTGGGCTCTTGCTGCTGCAAGGCATTTGGTTCTTTAACTCCTTCTTAAATGAGTCTATCTTAATCATCCTCATAGATTGTTCTAAACCTCTTAAATTTCCCACATCATCCTTCTCATCCTTTCAGTATATAATTTCACTTCATTCTTTACTGAAGCAGAGATTATTTCCTATGAGCTTTCTTGCCTACATTTGTTCTGTATCTCACAGTAACATTCTGTTCTCTCTTCTACTCCAATCTCTAATGATGAGGTCATATCTTTTCCTTCACTGCAAAATAAAACAAACCCCCAAACTTAACGTGGTCAATTCTTCATGGACTCGATCTTTTTTCTCCAGCAGATTGTCCTAATACCATCCCCTCTCTCATAGTCTTCAGGCTTTCTGTTATGATTCCTTTCTCGCTCCCTACAAACACATTCAAGTTTACCACAGTCTTAAAAAACACCAACTAGATTTTACTTTTCCCTCAGTTTCCTATAACTCTTCCCTTTTTCTAAGCCAAATTGGAGGTGGGGCGGAGGGGAGGGTGGGACTAGGGAAGAAGAACAAAGCAAAATTATCAACACCTTATTTCCTTTAACTCACTGCTAAGTCAACAAACATTTATTAAGCACAATACCAGGCATTGTCCTGAGAATTAACTAATCAATACAAATTACCAAGGTTTTCTTAATTGCCGAATCTGTTGGGGTTTTATCGGTCATCATCCTTCCTGAATTCTGCAACATTGTCCAACAGTTTTGGACAATCTCTCCTCTCTGGATTCTGGATTTCCATTACTACTCATTTTTTTTTTTTTTTTTTTTGGAGGGGGATGGAGCAGGAGGAGAGAGTCAATCGGTCCTAACTGTTCCTTCAGTTTCTTTTGTTGAATTGTCATATATCACTTTTGATATATCTTAGGACTGTTTCTAGACACCCTTTTCTTTCTCTGGGCATTTTGAATTAGATGTTTCATGCCCCTCAAGCCCAATGTGTCCAAAACAAAATTCATTAGTTCTGTCCCTCACCCCTCAGCCACTCTACTTCTCTTCTAAACTTCCCTATTATTTCTATCAAGTGCCCAGGGACCCAGATCTATAATCTCAGTATCATTTTCAACTTCATAATCTTCTTTACCCAACATATCCATTCAGTTGCCAAATCTTATTGTTGCTGTCTCCATTAACATCTCAACAATCATACTCTTTTCTCCACTCTATAAGTATTCTAGTTCACTCTCTTATCACCTCTCATCTGAATTATTGCAATGGCCCCCTAACTGATCATCCTTTTTTGGGTCTCAACATACTCCTCCAAGGCAATGCCAACAGACATAGAAAATGCCATCTGCATCCAAAAAAGCAACTATGGAGATAGAATGTAAATCAACATATTCTATGTTCACTTCTTTTTTCTGTTTTTTTTTTTCCTCTCCCATCTCTTTTGTTCTGATTTTTCTCTTCCCAACATGATTCATAAAGCAACGTGTATTAAAAATAAATAAACTTTTTAAAAGTCTCAACCTATTCTAATCTCTCCTACACATTCTTCTCAAAATGATTTTCTTTAAATGCAGGTCTGGCAATGTCACTCCTACACAGTAAATACTAGTGGTTCCCAATTAACTCTAGGATAAACAGCCTTATTCCATACACATGTTTCCCTTTTATTCACTTTACAATTTAATCTGGCTCTCTTACGGTCCTTCATGAGGTACTCCATTTCTCATTACCATGCCTTTGCATTAGACATCCTTCATTTCTTGAATTCATTTCCTACAACCTCCATTTCTGACAAATCTCTAGTTTCCATAAAAGATTCAACTCTTGAAATCTTTTCTGATCCCAGGTACTAGTGCCTTCCTCTCCACCCCAAAATAAAATAAAACATGACAAACAGCCCTAAACCCCTTCTATCTATTTTATATTTATGTTCTTTTCTTTGGATACAATCGGGCTTAAGTGACATATCCAGGGTCAAACAACTAAAAAGCTGCTGAGGCTGGGTTTGAACTCAGGTTCTCCTGACTTCAGAGCATTATGGTACCACCTAGCTGTCCCTATTTTGTATTTTCATAAGACTATAATAGTTATCTCTCCCATAAAATGTAAACTCCCTGAGAGCAGGGACTTTCATTTTTTTCATTGTTTGCTCAGCGCATTAACACAGTACCTGGCTCATGGTAAACTCTCAAAAAATGCTTGTTAGTTGATTGAAGGGATTGTATTAAATGACTTTTAAGATCCTCTTCCATGAGTGGATGCCCATCAATTGAGAAATGGCTAAATAAGTTATGGCATATGAATGTAATGGAATATTAATATTATATAAAAATGATGACTAGGTTGAATTCAGAAAAGCCTGGAAAGATTTACATGAACTGATGTTAAGTGAGATGAGTAGAATGAAGAGAACATTGTATACAGCAACAATAAGATTAAGTGATGATCAACTGAGATGGACTTTGGCTCTGTTCAACAATAAGGTGATTCAAGGCAATTTCAATAGACTAGTGATGGAGAAAGCCATCTGCCTACAGAAAGAGAATCGTGGAACTTGAATGTGGATCACAACATAGTATTTTTACCCTTTTTGTGGTTGTTTGCTTGCTTTTTTCCCTTTTGATCTGACTTTTCTTGTGCAGCATGATAAATGTGGAAATATGTTTAGGAGAACTGCACATGGATTGTGCAGTTTAACCTATATTGGATTACTTGCTTTCCAGAAGAAGGGGGAGAGGGTGGGAGAACGAAAAATTTGGAACTCAAGGTTTTTCAGGGATGAATGTTGAAAATTATTTTTGTATGTATTTTGAAAAATAAAAGGCAATTTTAAAAAATGATTAAAAAGTTTTTAAAAAGGAAGCATCATAGTAAGAGGAAAAAAAAAAAAGATCCTTTTCCATTCCAAATCTATGATCCTATTTTGTTATTGTTCATTCCTTTCAGTAACATTCAGCTCTTTATAATCCCATTTGGAGTTTTCTTGGCAAAGATACTGGAGTAGTTTGCCATTTCCTTCTTCAGCTCATTTTACTAATGAGGAAACAGGCAAATTTCCCCAAGGTCACATAACTAGTAAATGTCTAAGGCCAGATTTGACCTGCAACCAAGATGAGTCTTCTTGACTCCATACTTGACCTGAAGCTCTATTCACTGAACTACCTAGTAGCCCTTTTAAGATCCTATGATCCCAGCTCAAAAAGATGTAATTGCTCTCTGTTACCTCTGGATAAAATATACACATCTCAGTTTGACATTGAAAGCTCTATACAAACCAAGGAAATTGTAAAGAAGGGAAAAGGACCCAGATGTGCAAAAATGCTCTTTTTTTGTAGCAGTAAAAAGCTGGAAGATGAGTAGATGTCCATCAGTTGGGGAATGGCTGAATAAATTGTGGTGTATGAAGATAATGGAATATTATTGTGTTATGCCATAGTTCTCTTTAACTGTTCTGACTTGGTTTCCCTGAACTAGTTTCCTTTGTCTCAGTTTCCTTAACTGTTCTGTCAAATCCCCTTAGTCGTAAAAACCCACTCTGGTCCATTAAGATTGGGAACTGTTTACTCTAAGGTTATAAATTGCTTACAAGATAAACAAGAAGAGCAGACCTCCTGTCCTCAAGAATTTACAATATCCCTCAAGACCTCACTAACATCTTTATCTCTGGGTATTCAGACATCCTGTCTCTGGGCTTTTAGGATTTATGGTATCCCCCCCATCTTGACAGAAGCCTTCCCTCTTGGTTCTTTGTTTCTAAAGAGTATTTAAGGAATTGGGCAGTTCCTATTGATTGCTGTATTCTTTGAGATGACAGCCCTGGGACCAACATGGTTTCCTTGGTCCCAGTATATCTTTATCTCTATCTGACTGGATAATTTGAGACGAGAGTCCTGTCCAGTCAATTATACTGTCCAATTAATAAATGAAAACTCTCTAATCTCTCTCCTGCCTCAGTTTCATTACATTACATTTCATTACATTACATTACATCAGCATTACAATTGTTCTATAAAAAAATGGTGAACAAGCTGATTTTAGAAAGGCTTGAAAAAATTTACATGAACTGATGCTGAGCAAAACAAGCAGAACCAGAAATACATTGTACACAATAATAGCAAAAATGTGTGATGATCAACTATGAAAGACTTGGTTCTTCTCAGTGGTTCAGTGATCCATAGCAATCCCAATGGGCTTTGGACAGAAAATGCCATCTGCATACAGAAAAAGAGTTAAAGAGACTAAATGTAAATCAACATATGCTATGATCACTTTTCCCCCCCTGTTTTTTCTTTTTTCCCTCTCCCATTTCCCTTTTGCTCTGATTTCTCTCATGATTCATAAAGCAATGTGTGTTGAAAATAAATAAATTAAGTGGGGAAAAAAAGAAAGCTCTATATAACTTTAACCTAGCATTCCTGGCTTATATGTCATTATTTTCCTTCATGCTTGCTCTTTTTCTAGAACATTCCACTTCTATTCTCTGTGTCTTTGTATACAAACTTTCTACATAAAGACATGACACACTCCCTCATCTTCTCCCTTCTTAGAATAACTAGCTTTTTCAGATATCACCACTGGTGTCACATTCTTGGTGGGATGAACCCAATGGGTATGCTAGAGATAGCCCAAACTTGGTCAACTTTTAGTGGAAACATTTACCCCTAAAAAATAGGACAATGCTTCAAATTAAGGCTTGGTTTATTTTTTTTAATTGATTATCTAGATTTTTTTAAAAAAAGTTATGGAGAAATATGAATAATGTAAATTAAATTTAAACATATATCCTTCTGGTTGTTAAATATTTACTAAACACATCTAAGATATACCCCATGACTGGACCCTGGGGATAGCTTATTAAAAGAAGGGGGGCTGGTGAGCATGTGGAAAGTAAAGCAATGATTAGAAAGCCAGGATGGCTTCAACTAGAATAATCAGGCCATTTCCTTTATTGGAGGCATTCTGGGTTAAATGATTTGCCCAGCACCATATAGCTAATAAATATTTGAGGCTGATTGTGAACCTGGCTCTCATTACACTTATAATGTTCTTATAGTGTTAAGTACTTTACAAATACCTCATTTAATCCTCACAACACTGGGGGATAGGTGCTGTTATTATCCACGTTTTATTTGTTCAGGAATTTGAGGCAGAAGTTAAGAGACTCACCTAGGATCACATAGCTAGGAAGTATCTGAGGTAGGATTTGAACTCAATTTTTCCTAACTTCAGGCCTGGCACTCTATCCACTGTACCACCTAGCTATCATGATTGCAAGTCTTGCAAAATTACTATTCTTTATAATGTTGTATATAAATGGTTCTCTTGGTTCTGCTCACGATCATAGGTTTAGAGCTAGAAGGGCTCTTAAATAAAGGTCATCCAGAATAATGTATTCATATTAACAGATGAGGAAATCAAAGCACAAATAGGTTAAATAATATGCCCACAGTCATATAGCTGAAAGTGTCTGTGGTGGTATTTGAACTTAGATCTTGCTAACAGGTCCGGCAATCTATCTAATATTCTTTACTACATAAGTCTATAAAAGTTGTTCCTGGATTTCCTTGAATCCCTTTTTCCCCCAGTTCTTACAGCACAGTAATATTCCATTACTTTTTTTTTTCATGTTCTCCCCCCTTCCCTTTATTTATTTAATTATTTTTAAACACACATCGCAACTAAAAACCATTACATTGAATTCCCAATCCCTATATTTATGCCCACCTGCATTTTTGATTTCCTTCACAAGCTAATTGTACAATATTTCAAAGTCTGATTCTTTTTGTACAGCAAAATAATGGTTTGGTCATGTATACTTATTGTGTATCTAATTTATATTTTAATGTATTTAACATCTACTAGTCATCCTGCCATCTAGGGGAGGGGGTGGGGGGTAAGGGGTGAAAAATTGGAACAAGAGGTTTAGCAGTTGTTAATGCTGTAAAGTTACCCATGCATATAACCTGTAAATAAAAGGCTATTTAAAAAAAAAAAAAAAAAAAAAAAAACACATATCGCTTTATAAATCATGTTGGGAGAGAAACATCAGACCAAAACAGAAAAACCATGGGAGAGGTTAAAAAACAAACAAAAAAACAACAAAAAAGAAGTGAACATAGTATGTGTTGGTTTACATTTAATCTCCGTAAGAGCAATTTGGAACTATGCTCAAAAAGTTATCAGACAGTGCATGCCCTTTGATCCAGTAGTGTTACTACTGGGCTTATATCCCAAAGAGATTATAAAGAAGGGAAAGGGACCTGTATGTGCACGAATGTTTGTGGCAGCCCTCTTTGTAGTGGCCAGAAACTGGAAACTAAGTGGATGCCCATCAATTGGAGAATGGCTGAATAAATTGTGGTATATGAATATTATGGAATATTATTGTTCTGTAAGAAATGACCAGCAGGAGGATTTTAGAAAGGCCTGGAGAGACTTATATGAACTGATGCTGAGTAAAATAAGCAGGACCAGGAGATCATTATACACTTCAACAACAATACAATATGATGATCAATTCTGATGGATGTGGCCATCTTCAACAATGAAGTGAACCAAATCAGTTCCAATAGAGCAGTAATGAATAGAACCAGGTACACCCAGCGAAAGAGCTCTGGGAGATGACTGTGAACTACTACATAGAATTCCCAATCCCTCTATTTTTGTCCATCTGCATTTTTTATTTCCTTCACAGGCTAACAGTACACTATTTCAAAGTCCGATTCTTTTTGTACAGCCAAATAACTGTTAGAACATGTATACTTATATTGTATTTAATTTATACTTTAACATATTTAACATGTATTGGTCAACCTGCCATCTGGGGGAGGGGGTAGGGGGAAGGAGGGGAAAAGTTGGAACAAAAGGTTTGTCAATGCTGTAAAATTACCCATGCATATACCTTTTTTTTTTTTTTTTTTAAACAAAAGACTAATAGACTTTACTTAAAAAAGAAAAGTAATATGCAAGGTATGTACATACAATATTTTCAGCAGCATAGTATAGTAGAAAAAGCACCAGAATGAGAATAGGCCTATTGGTTCTAATATTAGCATTGCCACTTAATGGTTATAAAACATTGAGGCAAGTCACTCTATGAACCTTAGATATTTCATCTATAAATTGGATGACAATATATATAATTCTTGCCTCACCATATTACTATAAAAGCCAAATGAGTTAGCTTATACAAAGTCCCATTCCAAAGTTTAATCATTTCATAGTGCTAACTCTCCGTTCTTTAAGACTATGCCAACTGACTACAATTCCTGGCAAATCTTTCTACTATGCTGGAAGGACTTCCAATGTGATCTTAGTAACAGATCATATCATGCATATAACTTGTAAATAAAAAGCTATAATAAAAAAACAAAACAAAACATTTAGTCTCCTTAGTTCTTTTTCTGGATGCAGTTGGTACTTTCTGTCCAAAGTCTATTGGGATTGCCTTGGATCAGCGAATCACTGAGAAGAAGCAAATCTTTCATAGCTGATCATGATACATTCTTATTGTTATTGTTTACAATGTATTCCTGATTCTGCTTTTCTCGAGCTGCAGCAGTTCATATAAATCTTTCCAAGCCTTTCTAAAATCAGCTTGTTTATCATTTTTAATAGAACAATAATATTCCATTACCTTTATATACCTTAACTTATTTAACCATTCTCCAATTGATGGGCATCTACTCATTTTCCAGTTCTTTGCTATCCCAAAAAGAGCTACTACAAACATTTTTGTACATGTGAGTCCTTTTCCCTCCTTTATGATTTCCTTGGGATACAGAATCTGTTACATTTGTTTAGCCACTTCCCAATTGATTAACATTCTCTTTCTTTCCAATTCTTGGCTGTAACAGAAAACTATTGCTATAAATATTTTTGTATGTAGGATTAGCTTTCTTTGATTTCTTTGGGATATATTCCCAATAGTGGAATTGTGGGCCAAAGAATATATACAGTTTAGTGACTTTGGGGTTATAGTTCCAGGTTGTTTTCCAAAATGATTGGACCAACTGACATCTCCACCCATAGTGAATTAGTATACACATATTTTCAGGTGTATTTCTTCAAACAATCATCATTTTTCTTATTTATCATCTTTATTGATCTGATGGGCATGAAGTAAAACCTCTGAGTTGTTTTAATTTGCATTTCTCTTATGATTTGGGTAATTTTTCCATGTGATGTTTGACAGCTACCATTTCTTTCCTTGAGAACTGTCTGTGTCTCTAGTTTGGCCACTTATCTACTGGAATATATTTGTAAGTATTTAAAATGCTGTCCCTAACCTGAAAAGATTAGATTTGTTAATTATTGGCCTCAGAGAAAGAATATGAAGCCCCACTAATGAATGGAATGTATAAATAAGACAATTTAGGCTAGATGTCAGGAATTCTTCCCACAATTAGAACTGTCCAAAAGGGAAATGAACAACCTAAAGAGATGGTGGGTTGTTCCTCATTAGACATTTATGAGTAGAGAGGCTGAACAGCTACTGTTTGTGTGTTATAGAGAAGATTCTGTTCCAGCATTGGTTGGATTGATGGTTGCCAAGAACTTTTCCAGTTCTTGAATTCTGTGATTCTTTATGTTGCTTCTTGAATATAAATGGAAGCTCTTTGCGGTCAAGAAATATTTTGCTTTTTTCAAGTATCTCCAGCACCCAGAACAGTATATGACACAGAGTTGTTCTTTTATCATTGCTTAGTGTTTGATTTAAATCTTATCAAAATATTTGTAAAGGGTGAAAACATAACACTAATGCTGACTCTGTTCCTCAGTACTTATGTGAACAATTCATTTCACTTTTCTGGGATTCAGTTCCTGAAAAAATGAGCATTTGCATTAGATAATAATAGCATCCACTTAGTAGGATTGTATCAAATGAGATATTTGTTTTAAAAAAAATGCTTAGCACAGTGCCTGGCATATTGTGGATACTATAGAAATGATTAAGTCTTCCCCTTGCCTTCCCACCACATAGCTTCTGAAATCCTTTCTTGCTTTAAATTTGTTTTTTTGTTCCTTCTTTACAAAGATAAAAATGGAATACTAAAATAATTATAGTAATAGCTGACACTGATATCACAATTTATAGGGTTTCCCTAATAAGCCTTTTATACATACACATTATCTGATTTGCTTTTCAAAACAAACCCACAAACTGGATAACACAGATTGTTATTCCCCACATTATATATTTTTTCTTATAAAGCTTTTTATTTTCAAAACACACGCATAGTTTTCAACATTCAACCTTGCAAAACCTTGTGTTCCCATTTTTTTCTCCCTCCCTTCCCTCCACCCCCTCCTCTAGATTGCCAGTAATCCAATATATATTAAACATGTGCAATTCTTCTATATATTCCCACAATTATCATGCTGCACAGGAAAAATCAGATCAAAAAGGAAAAATGAGAAAGAAAACAAAACGCAAGCAAACAACAACAAAGGAGTGAAAATATATCCCCCATATTATAAAAGAGGAAATTCATTCAGAGATGAAGTTAGTGACTGTGCACAGATCTGCCCTCAGGTCTCTCTAACCTCTAACGCTGGTGTTGTTTTGTGCACCGTTAGGTACTTCTCCCATGCCCCGGGTGGCTCTTCTACTGTGTCTCCAATTCCCCACTTTCCTCAGCAGACGTTGGCCCTCCCCTCACCCGCTCGGCTCTCCCCCTAGCTACCGACAATCTCCTTCCCTAATCCATGAAGGGCTACAGGTGACCACTAGAGGGCAGAATAGACCTATTACCTCTGGTGCGCGCAATTGGAGGATGGGCGTGGAGAGACCCCAAAGATCTTACCCTGTCTATTACTTCCTTCTTCCTTTCCCCCTCCCCCATCTCCCGTCCCCCCCCCCCCCCCCCCCGCCCATGAGAAAATCCAGAAGGCAACCAGGCATACAGAAAAACCCACCCTGGGGCGGGGACTGTCGGGTTTCAGGCCCGATCTACCGTGCAGAACGAACTGGGAGGGGCTGGCAATGGGTGAGGCTGTTTCGGGAAAGGGGGGGTAGCTATTCCAAACTCAACTTTCCTTTCTGCTGGGGACCCAACAAGGAGCGGAGGGGGGGGGGCGGGTTGGTCCTGGGAAAGGTCCTAAATAAACCTGTATCCCAGGGAATCAGGGACTCTGGGGGCTGGAAGATGCTCTAGTGTCTGCAGCCCTAAACCCTTGTGGTTTCAGAGCTACTAACCTAACCTATTTCATCTCCGTTCCATTTTCCTCAGCCCAGACACTGCCCCCGGGTCCAAGAAGATCTGGGTTCCAAGTAGCCTGACTCCCTTCTTACGTGGAGGGAGGGAAAGGAGATGAGAGGTGACGGCCAGGTGGAGAACAAACTCAAAGGGCTGAGCTATCTAGAGCCCAGTGTACCCGAGGGGTCAGGAATGTGTGGGGAGGAGGAGGAAAAGTAGAAGGGGAGGAGGGATTGCGAAGGGGGGGGCGGGGTTGTGTCACCTGTCACCTGTTGGGGCTGTCGGGGCCTCTGGCTGAGGACCGGTATAAAGCAGCGGGCTCCAGAGCCCGACCCAGTCTTTGGGGCAGAACCCGGGCCTGCCTGCTCCCTGCTCTCCTCCGCTGGTTACCACCATGACCCCAGGCATCCAACCCACCCTGGTCCTTGTACTGTTCCTGTTACTTACAGGTGAGGGCAGAGGAAAAACTGATGGGGAAGGGGTGGCTTGGCTCGGACCGTTTTTGTTTTTGTTTTTTGCCCCTGGGCTAGGGTTTTGTTTTTCTTTTATCTCTGTAGAGGGAGCTAAAGAAAGAGGGAATCCTGGTGTGAGGGTGATCTGGGGGTCCCTAAGTTGGGGCAAAAGCACAGGAAGGAGAAGAAAGGGTCACAGAGACCTGAGACTTAGAAGGGGCCTTGCTGGAAAGATTAGGCAGTGGGCAGTGAGGAATCCTGGTTGATTTACCTAGAATATTTTTGGGGGGAGCAGGAAGGAGAGGTGTGGCAGATATGGAAGTTGGGGAGGGGGAACAGAGCAATAATGGAAGAAAACTAGAAGCAGAAACCCAGAGACGGAAGTTATGGGCCAGCAACGGAGTCAAGGAAGGTGAAGTAATATCTGGTGTCTTTGGGCTTTCTCCACTCACACTCATCCCCTTCTTAAAATTTCTTTCTTTTACTTTCTGCCTAAATCTCTCTGGGTCTGTTGTTTCTCCCGGATTAGTTTGAACTCCAGCTTAACCTACTGTCTCTAACTTCTTACAGCTGTCCTCCACAGCACCTCTGGCACAACAAGTACAACTACAGCTGCAGACAGAACCAGCAGCAACAGAAGTACAGAGAATGACAGCACAACAGCAATGACCTCACATGCTATAGTTTCATCTAGCACACACAAACCCACATCTGATCATCACAGCATCACAACTGAACGTCCCGACGGTCACGGCTCCAACTCCAGCCACCAAAGCATCACAACTACACAACCTGGCAGTCACAGCTCCTCCCCAGCCTCTGGTCGCCTTAGCTTCACAACTGAACGTCCCGACGGTCACGGCTCCAACGCCAGCCACCACAGCATCACAACTACACAACCTGGCAGTCACAGCTCCTCCCCAGCCTCTGGTCGCCTCAGCTTCACAACTGAACGTCCTGACGGGTCACGGCTCCAACTCCAGCCACCACAGCATCACAACTACACAACCTGGCAGTCACAGCTCCTCCCCAGCCTCTGGTCGCCTCAGCTTCACAACTGAACGTCCCGACGGTCACGGCTCCAACGCCAGCCACCACAGCATCACAACTACACAACCTGGCAGTCACAGCTCCTCCCCAGCCTCTGGTCGCCTTAGCTTCACAACTGAACGTCCCGACGGTCACGGCTCCAACTCCAGCCACCACAGCATCACAACTACACAACCTGGCAGTCACAGCTCCTCCCCAGCCTCTGGTAGCCTTAGCGTCACAACTGAGCGTCCCGACGGTCACGGCTCCAACTCCAGCCATCACAGCATCACAACTACACAACCTGGCAGTCACAGCTCCTCCCCAGCCTCTGGTCGCCTTAGCTTCACAACTGAACGTCCCGACGGTCACGGCTCCAACTCCAGCCACCACAGCATCACAACTACACAACCTGGCAGTCACAGCTCCTCCCCAGCCTCTGGTCGCCTCAGCTTCACAACTGAACGTCCCGACGGTCACGGCTCCAACTCCAGCCACCACAGCATCACAACTACACAACCTGGCAGTCACAGCTCCTCCCCAGCCTCTGGTCGCCTTAGCTTCACAACTGAACGTCCCGACGGTCACGGCTCCAACTCCAGCCACCACAGCATCACAACTACACAACCTGGCAGTCACAGCTCCTCCCCAGCCTCTGGTCGCCTTAGCTTCACAACTGAACGTCCCGACGGTCACGGCTCCAACGCCAGCCACCACAGCATCACAACTACACAACCTGGCAGTCACAGCTCCTCCCCAGCCTCTGGTCGCCTCAGCTTCACAACTGAACGTCCTGACGGTCACGGCTCCAACTCCAGCCACCACAGCATCACAACTACACAACCTGGCAGTCACATCTCCTCCACAACCTCTATACACTATAGTCACACGTCAGTAGCCCCTGACTATCACACCTCCCCTATAACCCCTGGTCACCATAGCAACACATCTGCACCTCCTGACCATCACACCTCCAGTGTACCCACTAGTCATCATGTCACCATAGCTACAAAAAGTACCCAAATCATTACAGCAACAACTGGTAATCAGAAGAATATTTCTTCAACCCTTCACCAGAAAGTCACATCTGCCCCTGACAATAATCACAGCTCCATATCACAACCCATTACGATCATCCAAAGTACCCCTTACCTCCCAGTTGTCATTGATGAGAGAGCCATATTTTTCCTCTCATTCGTCATCAGCAATCTGCCGTTTAATTCTTCTCTGGAAAATCCCAGCTCCTTCTACTACCAAGAATTGAAGAATTCTATCAGTGGTCTGGTAGGTACCACCCTCTCCCTTATGGGTTGGGAAATCAAACTGTTTTCCTCACCTCCAAACAGCCATTTAATCCTCTAACACCTGGCTATCTTTCTTCCTTCTTCCTTCTCTTTTCCTAGTTGCGGCAGATCTACAAAGACAAGGCATTTGTGACTTTTCACCTGCTCCAATTCAGGTAACAGTCTACAGATGTGGGTGGTGTTGAGGGTGGGTAGGATACCAGCTTAGATATGGGAAAGAGTACCAATTCCAGAAGGAGGGGAAAGTATTCTCAACCAGGAGCTGGAACCTACAGGACTTAGGTGCAAATCTCCCTGTGCCCAGAAAGGGCTCTGTGATTACAGACTGTACTGTGGTCTTCCAAGCGGGCAGCATCACAACCAGTCAAGTACAGAAACTGTTTGCTGAAAATGTGAAGAAAAGTAATCTCTACAACCTGACTATTTCACCATCAGATATAATTGGTAAGTTGGGTGTCCTTCCTACTGCCTCCCCCTACCCCATCTCTGCCAGGGTCATTACTCAGGCACTCTCTGAGAACTTGGAGTCTTCCCCAAATAGTCTGCCCCCAACCCAGGAATTCATATTTCCAGGTTTGGTTATTGCCCCATACTTTTGGGTCTCCTTTGACCTAAGTACACAGTCTCCCAGAACACCTTTCCTTTCCGTGGGAGGGGAGCAGGGGTCTTAAAGAAGATGGGGACGCAGCACCCTGGGAGACTCCTTTACACTCCATCTCTTCCCATCTAGTCCGTGAGTGGAATTCAGCCTCATCTCCTGACTCTGGTGTGCCTGGCTATGCCATTGCTTTGCTTGTGATAGTCTGTATCCTGCTTGCTTTGGCGATTTTCCACTTTGCTGTCCTGGTAAGTGCTTTGTCCGGCCCAGATATTTGGGTCCTCCCCCATCTTGGCTCCCTAGTCATTACTCACTGTGCCCCTTTGCCTTTATTTCCACCACTCCAGGGGCTATCTTACTTCCGCCGGAAACACTGTGGACAGCTGGATATCTTCCCATCCCAAGATTCTTATCATCCCATGAATGAGTACCCCACTTATCATACCCATGGGCAATATGTGCCCCCAGGCAGCACCAAGCGCAGTCCCTACGAAGAGGTGAATTTATACTCAGTGGGCACTGGGAAGGCAAGTGTGATTGGGACCTTAGAATGGAGTCAAGGGACTCGGGATATATTCAGTGCGCAATGGGCACAGAGAAGTGGACCTCACAGTGGACTGAGAATCTGAAGGATTTCAAACAGACACCAAAGAGGAGTGGGCACTGTAGAACACAGGAGTGTAGTCTCTGCTGGATGGACAGGGCCAGCACTGGGGGGAAGGATTGAAAAGGGGCCGAGGGCCTGGGAGTGGATGGTCCAGGAAGTCAGGACAAAGGGAGTTCAGGGAGCCAGTGACCACCTCCCTTCCCCTTTATTCCCTCGGGAGGGTGCCAGGGACACTGGGTGCCCATGGTGCCTGCACCAAGCACTTCACGGCTCAGCAGACTTGGCTCCTGTCTAGGCAACTGCCCAGGTGCCCAGAGGGCAGAATGGGTGGTTTCTGCTGCCTGGGGGGAGAGTGGGGTACTAGGCCCTCAAGGCTGCAAGGATGGTTCTGTGAATGGTAAATTTGCAAATGCTTAGGGGAGAGGGGCCAACATTTTGGTTTTATTTTTGTTTTTGATGGGAAGACAGGAAAACTCAATCGGGATTAGAAGGGGTGGGGTGGAGGGGGGGTGGCGGCAATTCCCAGAAGGCCCAGAGGCAGTTTTTTCTATTTTCCCCACATACTCCCCTTTCCTCTCCCTCCCTCCATCAGGCTCAGGCCACTTGGTAAATAATTACCATTCTCCACCTTGGGCTAAAGCTTAGGGTGGGGGAAGGGAGACTCTTCCCTACTCTCTCCGAGTTATGTTGCCCACTCCTCGGCCTTTCAGCTCTTTGTCTGGTCCCGCTCTTGGGGGAGGAGGGAATTAAAGGAGCTTGAGATAAGAGGGTGGGGGTGGGAAGACTAAGGCTAAGAGCGGAGCCAAGGGAAGAGGGAGGGAAAGACGCTGTTTACAGTCGCATGGAACTGTTGGTGGGGCCCCGGGCAGGTGCTCCGTCTGGGTTAACCCTGTAGGGGACCCTGCTGCCCTCATCCCAGCGCTTCACCAAGGGGGATACTGGGGGCACCATGCCCTTCTCTAGCACCTCTTCCCCGTACCCCTTAAAAATGTAACACACACATGTTCCTTCCTCCCCACTCAGATCTCTCCTGGAAATGGTGGCAACAACCTCTCTTACGTGAATCCAGTGGCCACTTCTGCTAACCTGTAAAGGAATAGTGCCAGCCTTGTGCCTAGGGCCAAGCATTGCCGAGAGCACTTCCCCTGCTCTCCCTGGAAGGGAAAGTGAGAAGTCCTGGGTGGGAAGTGCCCTGAGGGGCCCTTCCTGGAAGGCGCATTAGACCCCCCTCCCCCATGCCCATAATCCATCTCCAGAAGTTGTCAGAGATTGCCTGCTGCTATCCCACTGTCACGCCAGATCCTGAGGGGAAGGAGCCTGGGTGGGTAGGGATGGGGGAAGAGGAATTGTATGTGACTGAATAAAACTGATGACCCCCACACACAGAGGACATCTCCAAACCTCTCATTCTTCCTTCGTCCGACCCAGCCCACCCGCTAACTACCCTTAAACCTCAAAGGTCCCCGTGGGCTTGGGGTAGAGCTGCTTTGGGGGGATGGGGCAAGAATTGGAAAAGGAGGGAGGGTGGTGTGAAATTGGGACTACAGGTGGGCAATGTCTCCAGATTTTACAGAGGAAGTGAAGGTAAGAAAGTTTAAATGGATTTGTCCTAGGTTATAGGTGTAATAGTGGGACCCGTAGATAGTGGTAGGAGTGTTTTGGGGGAGGGAGGAGGATCCTGATGGGAAATTTGGGAGCAGTTTATGTCTTGGACTGGGGAATACTGGATAGAGGTGCTTGAAGGTCAATAAGGATTTGAGGGAAAAGCTGAAGAGACCATAGGAGAGGAATGAATGTAGAGGGGATGTGGGAAATGAGTCAGGGATTTTGAAATAGGGAGAAGGAGATGTTTGCTGTAGGTGAGTGCATTAGTAAAGCATGTGAGTTGAGGTGGTGGCTTCTTAGTCTGCCCTAGATTAGCTGTTTGACCTTGGGTATCGATGACTCCCTTCTTTGTGCCTTAGTTACCTTATCTGTAAAAACAAGCAAATTGGGCTAGACAATCTCTGAAGGTCCATTTCTCCCCCTCTCCCCTTTTTTTCACTTTTATGCAATTTTGAGTTCCAAATTTTATTTTTTTTATTTTTAAGTTTGACTGATTCTTGACATCTCATTGAGTCATTCACTTCTCTTCTAGTTTTTAGTGAAGTTCCAGATTTTTCTCCCCCCGCCCCAAAGTCCATTCCATTTGTAGCGTCCTGTGTGCTGTGTTCCAAGGGGACTGCTAGTCTTGGCAAAAAGGGGGAGCTGTAAGGAGCTGGGTGACTGGGACGCCTTCTAAGACTGGCAACAATATCTAGGACTACTTGGTAGTGTGAAAGGCCTCGGTTTGTCAGAAATCTTGCCTGTCACTCCATTTTTGACGATTCCCAGAAGGAAGGAGGAAACGAAACCGAGAGAGAGGAGAGCTTAGTGTCAGGAGTGATCTTGCCTCACCCTCCCTTCCTCCCCCTGGCCCCAGCCCCAGACGTGCTTGGTTATGCTGGCTCAACCCAGAAAGGGGTTTCTTCTCACACCAAAGCAGGTGGAGCCCAGGTCCCCTCCTTCGCCCCTGGCCCCGTGCCAAGGGGCAGCTCTATTCTTAGTTGACTTGGTGTTAAGTAAATCCCAGAGCAATGATAACAGTCGCAGAGTCAACAGAGCTTCGATAAGAAGGGCTGTGTTAGATCCGGGCACTGGCACAGCCCCAGTGCCCTCCATTTTAAAGGCTGCCCAACAGCTCCTGAATTAGCTCCTCCTGGCTTTGTCAGGGCCCCCCCTTCCATCTGTGGCGGTTTGGGGTCCATCCTTTCCCCCCACTCTGGGAATGAGAGGTGCCATCCTGCTGAGGAGCCACGCTGTTACCAGACCGATGGGTGGCTAAGGCCTGGCTGCGCGCGGCCCGGGGGAGAGGCCCCTGCCCATCCCAGGGCGGGCTCCACTTGGAGGGACAGTGCCCTCTGGCGCTCACCTGCGGCATGGCACTGTTGGTGCTGCTAGGAAGGGTGTGGGGGTGCTGGGAGGCCTTGGGTGAGCGTGGTGGGTCTGTGCAGTCTGTGAGTGCGGGCGCCCCTGCCCTGCCCTCCCTGTGCACGCTGTGTGTCCCTGTCTGGGAGACAGGGGGGCTGGGGGCTGCCCTAGCTCCTGGGAAAGACCACTGTTTAGTGCCGAGGTCTCCTCCCCCCTCAGGGAACTCTCATTCCCCTGGGCCTGGGTCTAGTGGCCAGCCAGCTTCTCAGGACTGAAATGAGAGTCCTTCTTTCCATTCCTGTAAACGGTGGCAAGGGGGGTTCTGAAAGGAATGGCTAGACCAGGTTGTGTCTGGCATCTTCCTTTATTGGTAGAAACTGTGAAAATAACAGCCGTTGGCACAGACTGGAGCACTGCCCGCCCACAGGGAATAAAGGGTGGGCACCGGGGATGCTGCCCAGCCTCGCCCGCCACGGGGTACTGGGCCCTGCCCATCAGGGGCCCTGGGAAGGCTGGCACACTGGCAGTGGGGAATGGGGGGCCAAACATGCAGAGGGAAAGGAGGACATGCAGCCGGAGAAACTGGGGTACCCCCGATAAAGCAAGCACGACAGGAAGGGGCCCCAGCCCCTTGCTCCCAGCAGGCACCTTCCTGTGGCCGCCTGGGATAGAGTGCCTGGGCCCTGCCAGGCCAGCAAAGATCTTGCCAACCTCGGGCAGAGAGCAGGGAAGTTAGCGGGGCATCAGTGAGAAATTGGGGGGTGATCATCCCTGGGAAGTGTCCCCCAGACCTATATCCCTTATCTAAGCCAGACTGAAAGAATCAAGGTACAGTAGCAAGAGGGGATATAGTAGGCACAGTGCCCATTCTGGGTGACTTGATTAAGATGCCCAGGCAGGATGGGCGAGGAAATTTGAGTTTTTTCCTGGGACGTGTAAACTCAGTAGATCCTATGCCTAGGCCAGGAGAGAATGGAAAAAGGTGGCAGGCAGCCCAGTACCTACGAATAGTGGAGGACATACCCGAGCCAAGGAGACGGACGGGGAGTAAGATGAAGCCCTATGGAAGGGTTACAGGAGGCAGTACCAGGGAGGAACTGACAGAAACTGGTCAGGGGACAAGGGGGCAACTAAGAGGAGATGTGGAGGAAAAGATCCTAAGGGGAGGGAGCCGGGGCAGAGGGTGCCCCCAAGGCTCTGGGAGCCTGGCCGGGGCTTGGGCTCATGGTGTGGCGTAGATCAGGAATCCAGGAGAACAGGACCCATAGCACCCACCATGTCTGTGGGGCTCAATCCAGCTTGGAGAAGCCCCCGATTGTGACTTTTCTCTCAGGCTTGATACCCACTGGCTCTTGCAGCTGGACTGCACCACCCCCAATAAAGCAGAAGGCTGGACATACAGGCCCCGAGCAGTCCAGCGGGCACTCGAGTAGCCCGCGGAAAGACACAGCATCGAGGAAGGAGACCCGACCCCGCTCATAGTCCAGGCAGATGCCCAGGCGGGGGGGCAGAGGGACGGTGCAGCCAGCCCCAGGCCCGTCTCGTCCCGTCAGCCCCGCTCCGCCACTGCCGCCGGCTCCCAGAAGGATCTTGCCCATGCCGATGGTCAGGAAGGCGAAAGGGGGAGACGCTTCCACGGTAGCGTCTTCTGCGCCGCTGTCATGGCCACTGTCTGGGTCGTACCTAGGGGAGGGTCCAAAGCAAAGGGCTGATGATGGATGATGGGATCAGGGACCGACCGTCCTCTTCTCCTCTCCGCCATCGTCTTCTCCTATGTTCTCCTCCTACATCCCTCCCCCAAAAGGATCATTATATATATATATAACTGGGGCCTTAGAAAGAATCCAGCCCAAGCCCCTCCTTTTATAGCTGAAGAAAGTTCCCCCAAATTCTCTGAGTAGGGGAGCCAAGGTCTGAGCCCTGAGCTCCTGCCCTTTAGTCCTTAGCCCCAGGCCCCTTCCCTTTTGCCCTCAGCCTGCTGCCTAGGCCTCTCCCGCCCCCAAGGCCTGGGTTTCCACATGCCCATGGGGACAATTGCTCGGTCCCCTTGTCTGTCCCCCGCAGCCCTCCTGGGCCCCGGTGCTCCCACCCCCTCCCCCGAGTCCCGCTCTGTGGCCTGACCTGGGGCTGACCACGTCTGGGGCTCCCTGGAAATTCTCCTGCAGTTTGCTTTCTAGCCCAACACCCACTTTGACCAGGTAGGAGGCTGGATCCACCGCACAGGCCCAGTAGCTGCGGCCCTGGGTCACAGCCACGTCCCCCAGCACGATGTCCACGCTCAGATGGCAGCCTGTCAGCAGTCGCTCGGCTGCCAGGAGCAGAGGAACTCCCGGTATGCTGCGAACTGCCCGTTGGTCCTTGCTGATGGCCAGCCGCTCTCTGCTAGAACCCCAGCGCCCGTCCAGGAAGAAGTGCAGAACTGGGGGAGAGTGGGCAAGATCGGAAGAACAGGAGGATGGGGAAAGCAGGAGCAAAGCATGGGGAGGGGGCTCGGAGAATTGTCAGTGCCCAGGGAGTTCAGGGTTTCAGCAAGGCGTCAGTCCAAATTCAAAGGGAGCAGGAGGAAGGGGAGCATCCTCTGGGAGAATGTCCCCGGGATGTCTCCTCATTTCAAGCCAAACTGATGGGAGGGGAGGAGTGAAGGGACCATAATGGAGGGGCAGGCCTGGGCACAATGCCTGAGCTGGATGGTTTGGGTGAGATGCTCAAGCGGGGTAGAAAGAGAGAGGAAACCTGGAGATTTAATTCCTAGGACAGACAGTGGGCCATGAGGGGAAATAGGAATGGGGAGTGAGTATGAAGATAGAAGGCAAAGGATGGGTATGGAACCCCAGGAAGAATGTTTATGCAAGAGTACAAGTCATTCCCCCACCCTGAGTCCCAGACCCAACCACTCCTCTGCTGTCTCTAGTAATGGGTACTCTCCCGAGCCCAATAGGTGGGACCCTCTGCCTCTATCCCATTGCACATATTTTTCCATGGCTAGAGTCGCTGTGCCCATCTCTTAGTTTCTCTTTCATTTTCACCTCCATCTCTTTGCTTTGTAACAATAAACTGGACAAGCTCACTTTCTAGTGCTTTAGATTTAAATTATCAGAGATTTACAAAGTCCTTTTACAACCCTTATCTTGTTTAAATCTTATAACAGGACAGAATAGATTAGATGCCTTATAGTAACACAGGAATTTATTGGGATTTTGATAGTCATGTGGGGTGAGGTGACTGGGTCTCTCATTTCAATGATATATTCAGGGGTCCTCAAACTAAGGCCGCGGGCCAGATGCAGCAGCTGAGGATGATTATTCCCCTCACCCAGGGCTATGAAGTTTCTTTATTTAAAGGCCCACAAAACAAAGTTTTTGTTTTTACTATAGTCCGGCCCTCCAACAGTCTGAGGGACAGTGAACTGGCCCCCTATTTAAAAAGTTGGAGGACCCCTGATTTTTAGAACTCCTACTAACCCAGGTTACCGACTGTTTGGACTCATATAAGTCTGAGAATTTCTTGGGGCACTGAGTGGTGAATTACCCAGGATCATATGACCAGTAGACTTTAGGGATGAAAATGGATCACATGGCCAAGTAGGCTTTAGAGGTGAAACTGGGATCAAGCTCTTCCTAAGTCACAGGCCCGCTCTCTCTCTCCACTTTGTCCTTCCTGCTATTGTCCCCAATTTGCAGATGGGAAAACTGAGATTTGAATAGCTTCAGTGACTTGCCCATGGGTCATTAATTGAAAAAACAGATTTAGAGGAGCAATTTATTGCTTCCTATAAAAAATCTCACATTTACAGAATGCTTTAAGTTTTGCAAAATAGTCTCCCCAGAACTCCGTGAGACAGGCAGGATAGAGCATTAACACATAAGGAAAACCTGGGGCACAGAGAGGCTAAGTGATTTGCCCAAGATTACACAGCTAATGTCAGAGAAGTATTAAAAATCTAGATTTCTGCTGTTTCCTCCAAAGCTCTTCCTACAGGACCAAGCTATCTCTCGTATATTCTACAATCCCTAAGCACTTGTTCTCTTAGCATCCATACCTGTCCCAGTCCCCAGCCCTTGCCCATCAGCTTACCCGGTGCAGGAGGGGTGTGCAAGTGGACATCCTCACTGTACTCTCCATACCCTGCCTTATTGCAGCCTCTGACCCGAAGCACGTAGACCGAGCCTGGGTCTGGGTTCTCCAGCAGAGCACTGGTCCCTCTCACCTCTTCTCGCCGCTGCCAGCGGGCAGGGCCTGAGGGATTAGGGACATCTGTGCGCCGGAACTCCACAGTGTAGTGCCAAGCAGGAGGGGAGTGTGGGGGCAGCCGCCAGCAGAGGAAAATCTGGTCATAGGCAAAGGTGCGCTGGGTATCGATGACAGGAGCCTCAGGTACTGCAAGAAGAAAGAGCAGGTCAGGACATAGGAGGGCCGGCGATGGGACGGGGGGGAAAGGGGAAAGGAGAGGGCGGGCAGCGGGAGCCCGGAGGGTGAGTGGAAGTGAGGGGTGGGGGATTCCTGAGGAAGGAAGCTGGGAAATGGAGACACTGGTACCCAGGCTGGGACAAGCAGGGAGCAAGCATCTAGGAGATAGGAATAGGAAGGTATACAAAATCTAGAGAGGAAGAGGAAGAAGACAGGGAGAGATAGACAAGTGATGGATGCTAGAGGAAGCACAGTATAGCAGGGAGAACTAACTAGCCTGGCAGCCAGAGGCAGGATGGACACTCTTCCTAGCTTTGCTGCTGCTTAGCAGGATAATTTGAGCAAGTCACTTGGATCTTAAGGGGCTTTGGATTCCTCATCAGTAAAATGGGGGGGGGGGAGGGATCCTGGGCCTATAACTGACCTCTAAGTGATGAGTGGGGACAAGGAAAGAAAATGAGAAAGGAGAGAGAAGGGGAAAGATCCCTAGTACACAAATCAATAAAAGAATAAGGAGAGGAAGCAAAGAGATGATGGAAGGGAGAGAGCAGGGAACAAAAGCGGAAAAAGGAAAGTGAAAATCAGATGGAAGACAAAGGTGAGTGAAAGGAGAAAGGCCAGGAGAAAGGAAGCAGAATCGCTGGCGGAGGAGTCAATGGTCACAAGTCAAGAGGGACCATGGAAAGGTCTCATGGTAGGAAAATCAGAGAGGTGGCGAAATGAGGAGAGCTCTGGGGGTGGGGGAGCAGGGCAAAGTAGGACAGAGGGCCCAGCGGGAGGGCAGGGCCCCCGGGGCAGGGGCCAGTGACTTGCCTGGGGTGCTCCGGAGCAGACTCCGCCGTGGCCACAGCCTATAAACAAAGAGAGGGAGAAGCAGCGCTGAGCGGAGCTCAATGGAGCCAGGGTCGGGGGCTGAGCAGGGGCTGGGCACTGGGGAGGCTGAGGGCAGGGCAGGGAGGAAGCTCTCTGAAGTGGACACTGCCCCCCGGGCCCGCTGCCAGGAAGAGGGAGGAGAGGTTAGGGGAGATGGGAGAGGGGACAGGGTCTGGCCACCTCATTACCTCTTAAGAAGCTGAGCTCAGTCAACAGCTTCATTTCACGCCCCACATCCAGCTGACAATGGCGAAAGGAGGAGCTGGTAGCCGGATGGAAATTCTGAAGAGCCTCTGTTGCCCGGGCGATCCTAGAGAAGGAGGCAGGTGATGGTGGTCAGCAGAGACCTCACACCTCTTGCACCCTGGCACCGGATCCAGCTCCCTGACATCTCATAGATGGCTCTGGCCCTAGCTCTGGGTTTGGGAGCCCATCCCGCCCCTTAAGCCTCAGTCCTCTTCTGTAATATTTCTCAGAGCGTCCAAATAATCCCTGGAAGCTCAAAGAACCAACTCTACCCTTTTCATTAACACGGGCATCTGCTGTCACTTGTCTGCACACGAAGAACTTTATTTTTCCCTTCCTCCTCCTTTCCCCTTCCCTCCATGTTACTGCTGCCTTGGTCTCAGCCTGGTTCTGGAGAAGGGCTTCCTAGCATGGTGCCCGGTGAGTACCTGTGGTGTAGTTGCTTGGCAGCCTGTACAAAACAAGGCTGGTCAGTCTCTTTGAGGACCTCCTGAGCATAGCCTACTAGTCCCGAGCCATCCAGCAGGCTCCGGTGCTCCTGGAGCTGGGCCCCGAGCCGGGCTAGCCGTTCCTGCTGGCATTCATCAATGGCCTGCAGCAGAGTTGCCCGCTTCTCTTCCAGCACTGCACCCAGCCCCCGCACCAGCTGAGCCACTTCCTCCTTTGCTTGCTGACCACTCACCTGCCCAAGGGAAGAGAAGGGCACAAGGCACATGATTTTCCACCTTTCTTCCACTGGGCCCTTTACCAACTTTTTGGGCATCCAGCATCATTGCTAGTCCCCTAAGTATATGAATTAACACTATATTCACCTTGAGAGGTAAAGGGACAAGATGCACGGCCCCTCGGTGGACCCTTGCTCACTCATGCCAGGCACTTCGCCTGGATCATTGCCCATTCCCCTAGGCATCCAAAACAAACAACTTGGCAGAAAACATCAATGCTACAGCTACCCAACAACTACGCCAATTTTCTGGGCATCTGTGCCAACCTTTGGGGGCTGAATATTAATTCTTAGGGTATTTATGCTACTTCCCTTTGGGACTTTCCCTAGACCACCTGTCCCTATTTGCATCTTTCTATTCACTAGAATCCACATGAACCTTGCCACATGCACCAAAGTACCCGACAACTTTTGCTTACTTATCACCTCAGACAATTCCAAGGCACTCCAAAGTTATCTCCTTTCAGAACTATCAGAGTTCTGTGACACTTTAGCCAGCCCTACCCACCCTGCCCTGGCACCACGCCTGCCCCTGTGCCCTCCCTCACCTCTGTGTGCCTCACTGTCTCCTCCAGCTCACAGATCTGGGTTTGTACAGTGTCCTGATTTCCCAAAATATATGTCAGGCTCTTTGTCAGTTTCTCCTGTGAAGGAAGAGAGAAGCGGGCATTATGCCCGGGCACAGGAGGAGTTTTTGCCCCCGTGGTGAGAAAGATCAGATCAGTGTGGCACAGAGTGATTGTGTGGTGGGGTGGGGAGAGGCGAAGAGGAGGGGGCTAACGAATGACAACCACTCACCTTCAGAGCCTGATAGGCACTGAGCACGGGTGTAATCTTGTGCCCGCTGTGGGTTCGCCGAACCCGGCAGAGCTGGCACACTAGCCGCTGGCATGTCTTGCAGTAGTGAGAGACTTCTTCTTTGTGGTCTGGACACATCAGACCCTGCAGAGAGAAGGCAACTGCATTAAGAAATCCTTCTTAGTCTCCCAGATGCCCATGTTTAGGTGCCAAAGGCAGAGGTAGCACTTTTCCTGGGAACAGCTGGACTGTAACAGCCTTAGGGAGCACTACAGCGAGAGGGGCTTTTTTTAGGGGCAAGGAGGAATCTAAAATTAAGAGCATCATTCTGGGTAGTAAATGGATACCCTTCAAATACAGGATGGGATTCCGGGTGCACTTAGCACCAAACTGCTTATCCAGTTCCTTGTTTGAGTATGTCACCAATACTTTATCAGTGGCAAAGATGTCAATTGGGTGTGTTTCTGTGCGGGGATACAGGCGCACACTGCGTTTTTAGATAAACATCTAGTCATTTTGCAGATTGCTCAATGATTCTCTGGGTGCCCACATATCCAGGGCCCTTGGTAGCAAGGAAGCACCATACTGCAGCTGACATAATGCTATACAGAACTTCCCTCTCTAGCTTTTTAGGCATCTGCAGAGGGACCCAGAGGGTTGACTGGCAAAACCTGCTCACCTTCGGGCGAAAAGTGAGGGTGGGCAAGGTAGGTTCATGCTGGGCCTTCTGAGTGCCCCAGGGGTGGTAGAGCTTGAAGCACTCGTTGCAGAAGGTGGCACGGCACTCGGTACAGCCCTTGGTGGCCTCCAGAGGTGGGGGTTTACAAAGCTGGCACAAGATGGCACCACCCACACTCACACTCTGACGGTACCGCTCCACAACCCGCTCTAGAGTCAAGTTACGGAAGAGGCCATTCAGGCCCCGCTCGCCCAGCTCCACATCACCCTGGCATGCTGGGCATGGGAACATCACAATCTGGGGGTGCAAGGCTCCCCGTTTCCGGCCAGGGTATGTTCCAAAACCTGAAGGAGAGCATGAGGAGGGAGATGGAGAGAGGGGAAAGGGGGTATGTGTTAATTCCAATTCTCAAACCACAGCTGGTGCCACAGCTGGGACACAAACAGAATTATCCCCTAAACAGGTGCCTTTTCATCAGCAGAAACCGAAATATCACTGGACAAGGAGACAGAGAAGAAATTTGTCCCTCACCCCCTTTTCCCCTCATTTCTCAGGCAGACAACCTTTAGCTTTTCTGTGTACCTTCACTCTGACAATTCCTGCTCTATGGTCTTTTTTGATTATCACCCACCTCCCCACCCAACCTTTCCCAGCTGAATTCAGCATCCCCACCTGACTTGAGCAGCCTGTCCAGGCGGTCTGCTTTGGGCAGAGTCCTACGGCCAAGGCGGGGACTTCGTGTGGAAGGGGTGGAGGCAGGTGAGGTGGGCTCAGAGCTGGGATCCCCAGTGTGGGTCCCATAACCCTGCTGTCCCAGAACTTCCCTGGCACAGGCCTGGCATACATTGTGGGCACAGGGCAGCACCAGTGGCTGCTTGTACATCTCTTGGCAGACAGGGCACAGCAATTCCCTCTCCATGTTCTTCATGCTTGTCTGAAGGGATGAAGGAGAAGGGGGAAGAAAGGGAGAAAGGATTGTAAGGGGCCTGGCATTTTTTTTTCCCTCACCTCATTTTAGACCTTTGGATAAAACCAAAGGCCCGGATATTTGGATTTTTGTATGAGGTTGGAACGGCTGGGTCAGGATCTCCAGAGAAAAAGGCAGGAAAGGAAAGAGCCCACTCTTCTCATCCAACCACCCACTTCTGCGCTCCCAACCCCAGTGTCAAGCTAGTAACTGATCTGCCCTGCCTTGCACACTCCGATATACAACACCCCTCTTGCCTCAGTTTCCCTCACAGGGAAAGGGTCGGCACAGGGAGACCTGTGGGCGGGGCCATGGTTTTCCCCATTCCCATCCCCTCCTCTTTCCTAGCTCTGCAGCAACCCGGCCGCATTTCTCCGCCCCCCCCCCCCCTTCCTCACCTGGCCCGCCGCCCCCACTCCCCTCTCTCAAGCACGGACGTTTTGCTCAAGGACACAATCCCTTAGACTGCATGGATCCCAGGCCCAATTCTCTCTAGCGCTCCGCCAGCGGCTGCTCCCTCTCCTGTCCCTGTCCTTTCTAAGGGCTCCATTCCCTGTCCTCCTCCGCCTCCCTGACCCTGCAGCGTTTTCAGACCTCCGAACCAATCCGTCTGCTAGCTTCGATCGCCCCTCGGTACGATTCACCTCCCACCGTCGCCATCCCACTGTACCGCTTTCTGCCCCGCCTCCCATCCTCCAACAGCACAGCATCCCTAGCTGCCCCCCAAGGGAGCTGGGGGTAACGAGGGCCCCGCCCCCTCCCCCTCCCCACCGGAAGTAGCCTCTCCCATTTTCCGTGGTAGTGGGGGCCCCCCAGCTGTCCCCTTCCTCACGCTCTCCTTCCCAACCTCACCTTGTTCCCTCTCCTAGCAGCCATCCCGGCCAGGGGCGCAGCTGACACAAAGGAGGGAGGGAAGGAGGTGGGGGGGAGACGGGTTGGCACCGCCCCTGGGAGCGCCGGGCACGGGGTTGCCATGACAACCCAGGGCTCGGAGGCGCACGGGGGTGGGGGGTGAGAGTAGGGGTGAGGGGCAGCGGGGGTGACACGGGGTGCGGTCAGGGGAGAGGTAGAAAGGGAGCTTTACACCTCGAGGGGAATCACTTCTAGTGATCCCCTCTCAGCGGTTCTTCAAGCACACACTCCCCTCCAGAGTATCATTGGTCCCCTCTGACATCCCTCCATCCCTCCTGTCAAGCCCCCTTCTTAGTTACCCCAAACCCGAAAGCTCGGGTAAATGTCGTCCGGACCTGTGCCTTAAGCCGCCCCTCTCCCCCAACTCGACATCTGGCGAGCCTCCCCAGCGGCCGTCCACAGCTTCCCCAAGTCCCATCCCCTAGACAGCCCCGTTAACAGCTTCCCCTCGTATCTTCTCTTCCCCGTCCTTCTTCCCACCTGCCCCCAGCTTCCCACCCCAGCACCTCTCTCCTCTTGCCTCCGGGGCTGCAGCCCGGCACCCGCACCTCCAACAGACCCTCCCCTCCACCTGTTCGGTGGCTGTCGCCAGCTCCAGGTCCCTGACTCGGCCCCCCGGTGCCTCGCCCGGGACCACTGCGCCCCGGCTTCCCACCAGGTCCCCACTGTCCCCCCTCCGTCCCCAACTCACGCTGATGCGGACCAGCGCATCCATGATGGAAGTAAAGGTCTGCAAATCCTCACCCTCGGCCATGGCTCTCGGGATGCTCCCTGCCCACCCCCACCCCCCAACTCCCCCCCCCTCCTCCAGTGCCTGATGTGTCCGATCCAGGCTTCGCCTAGGAGCCCCCCTGGCTTAATGCAGGAGTCGGGGTGGGGTAGGGGGTGGGGGAGGGAACATCGGCTGGGGGGGGGGCTTGGGGTGGGGCACCACTGCGCATGCTCCAGGGACCGGCTTCTAACAGCGCGGGTGGTTGGGGGGGGGGGGCGCAGAGAGCAGAGAGGGTGCGGAAGGTGGTGCCGGGGGTGGCGGGAGGGGGTGTGATGGAAGAATGGGACTCTCCCCCACGTGGCTCCCTGCGAGGGGGAGGATAACCTAGAAAGTGGGGAGGCGGAGATTTGGGGGGACTGCTCTTCCTACGCTGTCATCCCGCTCCCTGAAGCACGTTTACGCCTGTCAAACAGCTGTGCGGTGGGCACGTGCCCACCGCCCCCTCCCCCAGTCCTCCCCCTTCGGAGCTGCCGGACCAGAGGGAGGCGGGCCCCGTTCGGGAGGGGACGGGCCCGGGGCCCTTGGGGTCTGTGGGGGAGGCGCATCCTGGAATCCGCTATGCAACAAGCATCGGGGAGGAGGGGGGGATGGGGCTGAATTGGACACCCACACATCCGGGATGATGTAGGGGGAACTGGAGGTATCGGATCCGGCAGGGCACAAGAGATGAGTACAACGGGCGCTGAACGTATGACTGGCATGCACTAGAACAGGCTAGAGTGTTCTGTGGACCAGCCGAGTGACAGGGCAGGGGCGGCGGCTGGAGCTCGGATTCCTTGCACTTCTTCCTCCTCTCCGACAGATGGCGACGTTTTCGGGAACAAGGAGGAGGAGTCGAAGGGGGGAGGGGGGAAGGGCCGAATCTTGACGCATGCGCACAACTCTCCGAGTCCGGTTCGGTTTCTTCCTTTCTCTGGGCAGGGGGTGCCGAGCCGACCCGCACGCGGAGCATCATGGGTAACGGGACCGGGCATGATCTGGCTGGGATCCCCGGGGAGGGTCGGCTCGGGTTGGCCCGGGTACTGCCTGGGTGGGAGTGGGAGCGCTGCTGGATCGGAGCCCGGGGCCTTGGCAGTGCTGACGTGGCCGGCGAGCTTCCGTGGGCAGGGCTTCGGTCGAGATTGAGCGCGGGAAGGACCCTGGTGCACCTCTAATTCCCATTTTACAGAGGAGGAAACTGAGGTTCAGGGAGCCGGAATGACCGTCCCGAGGCTACCTAGAGGCATCGGGATTCGAACTCGGGGCCAGCGTTCTGCTCGGCGCTGTCTCCTCAGAGACTGATTGGTTGACTGGGGCGTTATCTGGGAAGCGTGGGTGTCAGTGGGAGAGCCGGCCATTACCGGCGCGTTATTGAGCAGTTAGCCCGGAAACTGGAGAACACGGGTGGGCGTCATCGGCTTCCTCCTCTGTGAAACGGCGCCCGGGAAAGGCCCGGCCCGAAGGCCGGGACCTCCCGTAACCGTGCCTTGCCGTGAGCAGCAGTTCCAAAGTAACCCCGCCTTTTGTTTTGTGCACTGAAAGGCCTTCAGAGCAGGGGGTCCCCGGGGGCTGGGGCCCGCAGAGAAAGCGCCCCCGTAGGAGACGCGGCGCTACAGGACGTTTGGCACGACTGGGGCGCTGCTGGGGAGCCCGGGGGAGAGTCATTAGGAGCTAGCCGGCAAACTGTCCTCGTCTTCCCCTTTCAGTCGTGGGCACGGGCACTTCCCTGGCCCTCTCCTCGCTCCTGTCCCTGCTGCTCTTTGCCGGGATGCAGATGTACAGCCGGCAGCTGGCCTCCACCGAGTGGCTCACCATCCAGGGGGGCCTGCTGGGCTCGGCGCTCTTCGTCTTCTCCCTCACCGTATCCTTGTCCCGAGAGGGGGCGGCCTTTGCTTGTGAGCATCACCTCCATGCGCGTGCCGGGAAAGAGAAATGGAGGGAGATAGATAAGGAGATAGATGGTGTCAGTTGGTGGAGACGAGACATAGATATGCACAGATCTTACGTATGTATAGAGAGAGAAGGAGACGGTAGAGATAAATGGGGAGCTATCCATAGATGGAGCCGGGGAATGAATGCAGATTATGCATATGTACAGGTCATATAGATGGAGAGACACATAGATAAAGATGTTTAGATTTAGAAGTAGAGATACTGATAGATGGAGAGAGAGAAATGGAGAAACATAGATGGCAACAGAGAGAAATGTAGAGATACAGAAGTAGAGATGTCAAGAAATGGAGATGGATGAGTGAATACAGATTGTACATATGCATATGTACAGATCATATGTATGAATGTTTATATATATAGAGAGAGAGAGGGAGACAGAAATAAATGGAGAGATATATGGTGAGATATATATAGAGAGAGTAGAGATATAGATGGAAACAAATATATAAATATAAATAAATGGGTAGATAGATAACATAGGGAGAGAAATAATAGGTGAGATAGATAACATAGGGAGAGAAATAATAGGTGAAGAGAGAGAACCTATATAACACCAACATCACAGAGTTGTTTTAAGGATGATATTCAGTAACTTTCAAAGAGTCAATGAAATGTGTCATTTCCATCCTCCTTAACCTCTTCACCTCAGGCCTTCAACAATTTGGAGAACCTGGTCTTTGGTAAAGGGTTCCAAGCCAAGATCTTCCCTGAGAGTAAGTGAGAGTCTGGAGGTGTCTGGTGGGCACGGGGATATTGGAGCCCTTTCCTCCTACAGAGCTGGATTGATTGGGGAAGGGGAACTGTAGAGAATATATAGGAGATAATCAGGGGAAGGGAGTGACATGTTATGTAGGACTTGGCTTACAGATACAATTTTCCTTCCCTTCTCCATTAATGGTCAAACATCTACTCCAGTACAAAAAGGATTTATTAAGTACCTTTTATTTGCCAGGAACTGTCCTGTGCTGGGTGCTAAAGTTAAAAGACAAAACAAACAAAAAAAAACCAGACCTTGCTCTGAATAATCTCATGTTTACTAGGGGATACAATTTGTAAACAGGTAAGTAGATATGTGATAATTTGAAGAGAGAACACTAAAAACTAGGGGCATTAGGAAAGCAGCTTGGTGGCACTATGGACGTAGTACTGGGCCTGGCATCAGGAAGACCTGAGTTCAAAGTCATCCTCAGATACTTATAAGCTGTGATTCTGGACAATCTAGTCATTCAACTGGTTTCAGACTGTTTCTTCATTTGTAAAATGGGGATAATAGAACTTATATCTCAGGATCATTGTGAGGATAAAATGAGTTAAAATTTGTAAAGCGTTTTACAGACTCTGAAGTACTACATATAACTACAATCATCATCATTATTATAATTATATTGTGTCTGCTAGTAAAGAAGGCCCCTGAAGCCAAAATAATTCATCACCTACTTTGCAGGAAAAGTGTGAGCCAGACAGATGGACAGTTTTATTCCAGGTTTTGCTTCTTTTTTTTTTTTCTGGCAAGGAAAAGGAGCCATAGATTCAGGTAGAACCTGAGAGGTCACAGTCCAACTCTCTCCCTTTACAGATGAAGAAACTGAGGTGCATAGTGGTTAAGTGACTTGCCCCCAGTCACAAAGGTAATTAGTGATTTAATGACAGGGCCAGGATCCTACCTCTAGATCTCTGACAACAACAGTTTCCTCCCCAGAAAGAGTGAGTCAGAGCTAGACTGCTTTCTAGCTTCTGAAGCAGACACTCACCACAGAGCTTTTGTATTGAAATAATTGAACACATTCTAAAAATTACCTACCCCAAAGCCAAACAGAGCAGATTTTTAAATTCTCTCCTTGACTATTTAGGTGGTAGAAAGTTGACTGGATTTTTTTATTTAATGCAAGCTTCAGAGTAGATTGGATCCAATCCTTTCATATCATAAATGAGGCGACTGAAGCCGGTGAGCTTCAGTACTTACCCAGCTTGTGAAAGTCTGAGGCACGATGTGAAGCCAGGTCAGAAAGACCTTTCTGACTCCTAAGCCCAATGATATATCCACTGTATTAAGTTTCCTCTGGACAGGACAAATGGCATCTGTACACAGTACTTTTTTTTTTTCTTCTTTCCCAATAGTTTTTTATTTTTCCAAATACACATATAGTTTTTTACATTCATTTTTATAAAACTTTTCATTCCAGTTTTTTTTCCTCTCACTTTCTGACTTCCCAGGATAGCAAGTGATCCTGATATATGTTAAATATATACAGTAAATTTTAGTGAAGCTGTGCCCCTAAATCCTAGACAGAAATACACCTCTTTTAAACCTCTAGTCCATAAAATTGAAACCATTCATGTTCCCCAGATGATCCTTTCTCTTAAATCTTAACTGGTCCTGCTGCAGGCCTTTGGGATTCCTTCTATCCAGACCTAGAGATGGAGGCCAGCAAAGAGAAGTAGTTGGCTGATTCTCCAGAAGAGGCTAGAACCCTGATAATTTAATAGTTATGACAAAGAACATATACAGCACTTTAAAATATGCAGGTGTTTTTTGTTTTTTAAAAAAATTCATTTAAGCTTCACAGTAGCCCTTGGAGGTTAGTGCTACTATAGTGGTATTATCATTTTATATATGAGGAAATAGGTTTAGGAGAGAGGAAGGGGATGGGAAAAGAAAAGAATAAGCATTTATTGCTTATGTGCCAGACCCAATGCTAAGCTCTTTTTACAAACAGTATCTTTTTTGGTCCTCACAATACCCTCTGAGCCAGATGCTTTCATTATCCCCATTTTACAGGTGGGGAAATTAAGGCAGACAATGGTTAAGTAACTTGATATGATCACACAGCCCAAGTCAAGATCCAAAACAGATGCGAATTTAAATCTTCTGATTCCAAGTCTGGGCCTGAGTTCCCTCTGATTGAATGATTAAGAGAGATAAGCTTGTTGGGGGCTAAGCTGCGACTTGAACCCGTCTGGCGCTGGGGAGGACGACTGCCCTTTGCCATGTTGCCTCTTCTGGTTATTCCTATAGGATCAAGACATGATGAATTGCCCCAAGTTGGGTTCCCCCCCTGTGTGGCCCTAAATTCCTCCTGAGCCCTCAGTCTGAGTTCTGCCCTCTGCTTCCTCCCTTCTAGTTCTCATCTGCCTCTTACTGGCTCTCTTTGCCTCCGGCCTCATCCACCGAGTCTGTGTGACCACTTGGTAAGTCCGGGCATCGTGCTGCTTCCGTGTTCTCTCACCTTCCTTACTGCCTCGTGCTCTTTTGTCTAACTTACTTCAGTTTTTTAAGGACCCATGATTCCCTAGCCATGAATTAGACAATCCCCATGGGTTCCTGTAGTCATCTTACAGCCAGTGTGGTGACGAGCATCTCCCTTCACCTGCCAGGCCTCTGCCCGTCATAACCAGGCCCAAAGGCCTTCCCAGGGTGGCAGTGCTGAGGGTGCTGCCATGAGGCACTCACCCCCCAAAATGGAGCAGCAAAGGAGAGAGAAGGTCATAAAGGCCATCTCCCTACTTCCACCTCCCCATTTCTCTATCCCCATTTCTGGACAAATGCCCCGGGGGGATATCCCTGAAGGACTCAGTTACTGGGCCTGATGTTTGGGTTACTGACACACCCTGTTTACCTCCTTCCCTGGGCAGCTTCATCTTCTCCATGGTCGGTCTTTACTACATCAACAAGATCTCCTCTGCTTTGTATCAGGCAACTGCACCAGTCATTGTCCCTGCCAAGGTTACAGGCAAAAGCAAGAAGAGGAACTGACCCTTCAGTGACCAATAAAGTGGACTCTTTTGTAACCCAGTGTGTGGTGGTCTATTTTGGGTTGTATTAACAGTGTTGTGCTGGTAAATTTTTAACAACTGTCTGTCTGGAAGAAAGAAACCACATGCGTTATATACTTTTAAACCTAATCCTCATTATTAACATTTTCTTCATCACTAAATTAAATCTAGTCTAATAGCCAACAAAATAAGTCAAGCCATGTTTTGTATTTTTTGCTGATTTTTGAGATATAAATGCTCACAAAGAACATTTAACAATCTGTTCTCTTGAGCAGGTAAGAGCTGGTTCCAGCATGCCTGTTAGTGAATAATTTTTATCCAAGATGAACAGAGGATTCATGTTTTTTTGTTTGTTTGTTTTTTATGGTGGCAGATTTTAGTTGCTTTCCTATGTTTGGATTTTGGGTGGATGACTTGGAAGGGACTTGGAAGGTCATCTGGCCCCACACCCTCATTCTATAGTTAATGGAAATGAGGTCCCTACAATTTAAGTGGTTTCCCCAAGCTCATGTAGTGAGCAACAGAGCTGGGTTTTAACCCAGATCTGAATTCAGACATGGCTTCTTTGTGACTCTACTGCCTGCATTTCTTTGTGCTCTAACAATTGTTCCACCATTTTCCTGCTTTTGACCTTTCTTTAGCTCAAGCAGTGATTGGCAATCTTCATCTCAGAAGGATGAGAATGTTACAGATCTTGGAAGAGAAGCTAGAACACAGTTCCAACCAAGAAAGAGACACTGGGATGGGACTATGAAAGGAATGTCAATAAGATTCTCTCCTTGATTGAGACTCCTTCCACAGATCAGTCCCTTTCTGACTTCTGTTTTGTTCCCATTTCCCACTCTAGCTGAGGAAATAGCCTCATTAACGCTTCATCATCCTGTACCTTTGAGCCATTTTTTGCCCCATCCCCTCCTAACTCCATCTTTACCTCTACATCCTACTTCCCCAATGTTTAGCCAACTTGACAGCTCTAGCCTTCCTTGAGAAGCATTTTGTCCTATTGGATGGAGTGCAAGCTTTAGGATGAGAAAGACCTGCTAACAAGTCACTTCTGACAATAGCTTGGATAGCAGGAACAATTCACCTAAGCTATTTCCTCTGTAAGACAGGCATAATAATTCCTACAACACTTACCACACATGATAAGTGCAAATGCTTTAGAAACTTTAAAGCAAAGTGTAAATCTAAATTATTTATATGGACAGTAATGCAATCCCAATAAACTTTGGATGGAAAATACCTTCTGCATCCAGAGAAAAAACTATGGAGACTGAATGTGAATTGACATATATTTACTTCCCCTCTTCCCGCCTCCCTCCCACCCCCCCCACCCCCGTTTCTTCTATCTTCTAGTGTTTTTTTTTCCTCTCATGATTTTTGTCTTTTTTTACTTTTCTTTCTCAACATGATTCATAAGGAAATATGCAAAAAAAATTAGAATATATGTATAACAATATTTTTTACATGTAACTGGGGAAAACAAATTAAAAAAAACTTATATGGACAGTAAAAAAAAGTTTGGCAGAAGGGAAAGAAATAAATTTGAATTTGATTGCTGATTCAACCCTTTCATAGCCTATAAACTAGAGCAAGTCACTTCTCTAGATTTGTTTCTCATCAAGGGTAAACTAAAATATCCCTGAGCTTTAGAAAAATTTGTAAATAAAGACTCCATAAAAGAGAACATGAAAATCTGGCTGTGTATGCTCATAGGTTTAGAAAGTCTTATGATAGCCATCCCTATTTCCATCAAATCACTCCTTACTGTCTTCTATATGTGGTACATGGTTCTTGTCTCCCAACCAAGAAATGGGGCATTCCTTGAGATGAGAAATGATTTCTTCTGACTCATTCTGTTCTTCCCTTCCCCAAAGTGCGCACAACAGTTTACTTAAATTGTGGAGTCAGAAAAAGAAGATGAGAGCCAAAAAAAAAAATCGCCCAAGTTTACATTCAGAGAACATGTTTTATAGGGAAGGGTTCGATCAAGAGGGCTTGGATTTTAATCTTGGGCTCACATAACCCACGTGACCTTTGTCAAATTACCTGGTCCCTCTGTCCTTCAGTTTATAAATTGTTGAAATGGACTGGACGTTCTCTAAGAATCCCTTCCAGTTAAGGGGGTGCTGGAACCATCTCTTACCTGCCAGAGTGAATTTGTGGCTATACATTTTGAACATGAACATTTATGCACCTTGGAAATCAGTAAACATCACAAATTAGGAGTTGACATTGTTTTGCGCGTTATCCAGACTTAGGAAAGTAAAGGAGAAAATGTCAGTTTTGCAGATTAAACTTAAAAGTGTGTCGAGCACACATCCCAGCCCACTTGCCTCCATTTCCAAATCCTGGGGTCTCATGGATTGTGGTTGTGGGAATTCTGCTATTTCCAAGGATTGCCTGCAGAGGGTGCCTAGAACTCATGTTCATCTTGAAGTCTCTTGAATATCCTTCAACCATCAGGTGGCACTACTGAGAACCTCAGGAGGCAAATAATAGCTCCTAGTTACTTCCAGCCCCCGGCTCTAGCCCCCAGCCCCCAACACACCTTTTAAAAATGTAGACACTGTCACTTCCCACTGTCCTCACCTCAGCCAAAAGTCTATAAATAGAAGTTGGAAAATAAGATGTTTGCAACATCAATATGTTATTTCCTAAGAAAGCAGGGAGGAGGAGGAGGAGGGGGCTTAGTGGGGACCCCTCCATGGCTCAGCCTAAAGGGAGGAAAAACTTCTCATTATCTTGCCTTCTCTGGATCTGATGAGGCGGGGAGGACCTGCCCGGCATTGCCCATGACATTCTGAGAGGTGAATTTTGTAATTATCCTAAGAGGAGATCAAAGGGCTCCGGTCCCTTTCTTTCTCTTCATCCTTGGGTGAGGCTGTTGGGTGTGTTGCCCGATCTCCATCCCACTTAATCCTTACCTTTTTCTCAATGCCTGTGGTGAGGGTGATGGGTGAAGAGACAAGACCTAGAGCTCCCTACATAGGCAGCCAGATGCGTCGCCCCTGGGGCATTGTGCCTGCCACAGAGATAAGCTGGCACCTAGATAAAGCAAGATGTCGTTACCTATTGTATCTCGGGGGTAGGGCGGGGGAGAAGGGCCCTAGAGCAGGTGAAGGCCTAAGCACCTGCCATCTGGCTGCGTGGGCAGAGGGGCACCTCATGGCCAGGGATAATGACCCCCTCCTTGGGGATGGGAGCATTTACAAGGCAGTTTGGCGCCAGCCTCTGACCTCCACCCGGCATTTCGTGTGCCTGGCTTCAGGGTGCCAGCTTCTGACCCGACAATTAACACTGGCAGGGGGGTACTCACAAACAGCTCAATCACTATCATTAAACTAGGATCATTTCCACAGCCTGGGGAAAGGTGAGAAGGGTCACAGCCCTGACCTGTACTGCCCTATTTCACCCATTTTGTCCCTGCCTTCCCCCAAGAAGCTGCAAGTTTGTGGCTGGGGGAGGGGAAGGAGAAGGGGGGGATGTCCTCTGCCTCAGAGTATGGAGGGAAACCAGATGTTTCCTCCCTGCCTCCCTCACACGAGGCTCCGACACCCACCGCCGCCACAGGAAACAGGAGTAAATAATACTCTGGAGAGGTGGCGGGAGAGCGATGGGGGTGGGAGGGAGAAGGGCCTCTCATTTAGTCAGATCTGGCCGGGAAGGGCAGAGTGAGGGACATGGTGTGATACCCCATGAGGTCAGAGGCATTGTGCCCCTTGTCAGCAGTCCTGGGGCCAGGGCTGGGGCTGGGAACACCAGCAGGGGACACAGCCCACGGGGGCCCTGGTGAGCCTTGTGGGTCAGGGGCTAGACAGAGGGCTTGAAGGGCCAGGCAGCCGGCCAAGCATCAGGGCAAGGGGAAGGCATGCCAAAGGGTCAGGACTGGGGAAACAGTGGCTGGAGAGGGGAGAAGGAGGAGGGGGGCTTAGCGCCAGCCCTTGGCTCCAGCCCTTTCCGGCCCTTATTGTCCTTGGTGAGAACAGGAGAGCGTCCTGTTCTCACTGGCTGCCCACCCCCAGCCCAGCTCCCCAGGGCCTCAGGAAGGATGTGGGGAAACAAGAGAGAGCCAGAGACATGGAGAGACAGAGACACAGAGAGACTCAAAGACGGAAACAAAGAGAGAAACATTCAGTCAAAAACACTCATTGAGACCTACTCAGCATAGCTCTGTACTGGGCACTGTGGGAAGGAACTACTGAAAAAGAAGCCGGAGTCCCTCCTCTCTGCAAACTCTGGCATGGCTTGGGAGGCAAGGCACACACATGCAGGGATTGCAGAGCCCCTACAAAGCAACCTCATTACTAATGAATTTGGTGCAGACTCTGTGGTTGTCAGGAGCCTCAAATTGCATTTTCTCAAGTCAGTCCCCATCTGGAACATAAGCAACTTGAGGGCAGGTAGCTGCTCAGCAAATGACTAACAGCAGTGTGGAGAAATGGATCAAGCACTGCCTTTGGAATCTAGCAGATCTGGATTCAAATTCCAAGTTGTGACTTTGGATAGGTCACTTAATCTCTGAATTTATTTCCTACTCTGTAAAATAAATGATCTCTCTAAATTTCCTTCCAATTCCAAATCTTGTGAAGATATAGAGAAAAATAAAGGTACAAGCAGGAACTAGACTGTTAGAATAATGTTTTTAAATGGACAAAATAAAATATATAGGATTTCAGAAGAAACTGATTTTATTGAAATAAAGTTGTTTTTCCTATTCAAGTTTAGTGACACCTTCCTGCCACCAAAATCTCTTTGAATTTCTAGTTTATAACTCTTGCCCTAATTCTACAGTTAAGGAGGGGCTGACATCCAAGAAAGATCTTAAGTCTTACACTAATGTGTTATTGCTGGAGTTGTGAAATGATCCAACCATTCTGCAGAGCAATTTGGAACTATGCCCAAAGAGTTATCAAAATATGCATACCCTTTGATCTAGCAGTGTTTCTACTGGGCTTATGTCCCAAAGAGATCTTAAAGGAGGGAAAGGGATCCACATGTGCAAAACTGTTTGTGGCAGCCCTGTTTGTAGAGGCAAGAAACTGGAAACTGAGTGGATGCCCATCAGTTGGAGAATGGCTGAACAAGTTATGGTATATGCAACAGGATGATTTCAGAAAGGCCTGGAGAGACTTACACGAACTGATGCTAAGTGAAATGAGCAGGACCAGGAGATCATTATATACTTCAACAACAATACTAGATGATGACCAGTCCTGATGGATCAGGCCATCCTCAGCAACGAGATCAACCAAATCATTTCTAATGGAGCAGTAATGAACTGAACTAGCTATACCCAGAAAAAGAACTCTGGGAGATGACTAAAAACCACTACATTGAATTCCCAGTCCCTATATTTATGCACACCTGCATCTTTGATTTCCTTCACAAGCTAATTGTACAATAATTCAGAGTCTGATTCTTTTTGTACAGCAAAATAATGTTGTGGTCATGTATACTTATTGTGTATCTAAGTTATATTTTAATATATTTAACATCTACTGGTCATCCTGCCATTTAGGGGAGGGGGTGGGGGGGTGGGGTAAGAGGTGAAAAATTGGAACAAGAGGTTTGGCAATTGTTAATGCTGTAAAGTTACCCATGTATATATATCCTGTAAATTAAAGGCTATTAAATAAAAAAAAAACAAAAAACAAAAAAAAAAAAAAAAAAAAAAAAAAAAAAAACAAGTTATGGTATATGAATGTTATGGAATATTATTGTTCTGCAAGAAACAATCAGCAAGATGATTTTAGAAAGGGTGGAGAGTTACATGAACTGATGTTGAATGAAGTGACAAGAACCAACAGAACATTGTACACAGTAACAAGATTATGTGATGATCAACTGTGATGGATTTGGCTCTTTTCAACAACATGGTAATTCAGGGCAATTCTAATAGACTTGTGATGGAGAGAACCACTCCATACTCCATAGAGTTCAAAACATAGTATTTTCTCTCACCTTTTTTTTGTTGTTGTTGTTTTTCTTTCTCATAGTTTTTCCCCTTTTGATCTGATTTTTGTTGCACAACATGATGAATATAGAAATATATTTAGAAGAATTGTGCATGTTTAATCTATACTGGAATGCTTGCTGTCTTTTGGAGGAGGGAGGGAGAAAAATTTGGAAAATAAAGTTTTGCATAGGTAAATGTTGAAAACTATCTTTGCAGGTGTTTAGAAAAATAAAATACTATTTAAAAAATAAGGCAACAATGAAGTTTGCCACAATACACAAAAATCTTCTGTTCTGATTCCTGGGCCCTTTGAAGAAGGGCATCACTCTGTCTAGGGAAAATCTGCAGTGAGAAGAGACATGGCCCAGGATTCCCCCCAGGTAATGGGTCTTTATTCACTAGTTCAATTTCCTTTACAGAATTCCCCTCTTCTCAAGGAGTGTTCTTCCCTTTGGACTTTTGCTATGAAATCTATTCTCTACTCTCCAAAAATCAGTGGCCTAGTTCCAAAATAGCTTTTCTGGGGTATATTAGAGCAAAGGGTTCTTGGAAACCTGGCTGGACTCTAACAAGTAATGTATCTTGGTAGAAAAGACTAACAACTGAAAACAAAGTGAGTACTTATCATTTACTGTGTGTCTGGACAAATCACTTAACCGTGTTTGCCTCAGTTTCCTTATCTGTAAAATGAACTGGAGAAGGAAATGTCAGACTACTCCAATACCTTTGCCAAGAAAATCCCAAATAGGGTCTTGAAAGGTTGTACATAATTGAAATAACTGAACAACATCACTTGGGAAATGACTGAGCAAATTGTGGTACATGAAATGAATGGAATATTAAATCATTGTTAGAAATGACAAAAGGAACAGATTTAGAGAAACTTGGGCAGATTTGTATAAACTGATACAGAATGTAGGAGAACAATTACTATCACAACTCATAAAGTTATCCAGCTTTAAGGGAAAAAAAACTTTGAAAGACTTAAAAATTCTGATCATGTAATGGCTAATGACAAAACATACCTCCCACCTCTTAACAGAGGTGATGGATCAAAGGTTCAGAGTGAGACATTACATAATTGCTATCATTGCTTTATATGTCTTTAAGGTTTGCAAAGCATTTTACATAATGTTATCTGATTTGATCCTCACAACAACTATTATTATCTCCATTTTACAAGCAAGTCAAATCAACAAGCATTTATTAAGCACCAAGTATGTACCAAATACTACACTAAGCCCTTCGGATATGAAGAAAGACAAAAAATAATTCCTGAAATCAAGAAGCCCACATTCTAATGATGAAAGACAACATGGGAACACCTATGTAACAACAAGATTATTGCAGGATAAATTGAAGATAATTTTAGAGGAAGGAAAAAAGGAAGGAAGCATCTATTAAATACCTATTTTATTCTAGGCATTGTGCCAAGAGCTTTGCAAATACTAAATCATTGGATCCCCACAACAGCTCTGTGAGGTAAAGTACTATTATTATCTCATTTATACAGTTGGGGAAACTGAGGCAAACAGTAATTAAGAGACTAGCTCAAGGTTATATACATGTATGCAAGTGTCCCAGGTCGGACTCAGAGCTTCCACTCTATCTTTTGTCACCTAGATGCTAACAGTAAAAAGGACTAGGAAAAGCTTCTTGCAGAAGGTAGAGTTTTAGCTGAGCTGTATGGGAAGTCAGGTAGCAGAAATGAGGAGGGAGAGAATTACAGGCATGAGGGACAGCCAGGGAAAATAAAGAGGAAACTGAGGGTGAATGACTGATTTGCTCAGGGCTAAATAGGTAAAATGTGTTTAAATCAGTATTGGAACTCAGGTCTTCATTCACCAAGTCCCATACACTGTCTACTGACACTTTTAGATATAGTTTATGTGTGAATTTGTTTTGCTTGATTTTTTAAATATAACCCTACATTGCTATAGAATTGAGAGACCCTCAAGTAGACGCTATTCCACAAATTCACCATTTAGTGACATTTTGGAACTGGGATCCCTAGAAGAGGTTGGTGTTGATTTATGGAAAGAAATTTTAAAAAAAAAAAAGAAGAAGAAGAAGAATGGAAGGATCAGTTGGGGCAGAATAAGTTTAGCAAGAAGGTAGATATGTCCTAAAGGCATGGATGGGATGTGGGATGTGCCTGAGGTATATAGAACCCACCTCACTAACTCAATACCATTATGGGGAAAATCTAGGATGATGGTTCCCCTGTGACAGAAGGCCTTCAAAACTATCTTGAAGAACTGCTAGTGATCAATACATCACCTCAGAGTCCAGTAACTTTATGCTTTACCAATGGTGGAAAGACCAAAGAATTGGAAGAAAGGATTGGGTGTAGACAATGGGTAGGGCTTTGGACAGAAGAATTGTAATAGAACAGTATGACCTGCTTAGGGTTGCCTCGGACCTTCTCTTAGGTAGTCTGTGGTGCTCAGTCTTGGATTTGCATGGTGAATGACACTAGATGCCTATGGCTGAGGTGATGGACAAGACTATTTTCATCTGTTCAGCTTGAGTTTACTTTTCCAGTGTATGTCCCCAGGGTATGTGGGGACACCTGGCATTTCCTAATGATGATGAAAAAGTAGTCAAAGAAGAAAACTACCTAAAAGCATTATAGTACCTCAATGAAGTTATTATCTTTGGAAAGACACTTGAAAGACATGAGGAGAGAATGATGAAAACATTAAATTAGCGTGGTGGTGATTGCTCCAGGACAATTTCAGCCTGAACCTCTTCCAAAGATATAAGAAAAATGAGATGATAATAAGTATATAATAATATAAAATAAATATTATAGCAATAGCTGACATTTATATGGAGATTCAAGGCCTGCAAAGCATTTTATATACATTGTTTCATTTGAGACTCACACTATCCCTGTGAGGTGGGTACTGTGGCCCTTATAAATCCCATTCTAACAGGTGATGAAATGAACATCTGAAGAAGTAAAGTGAGTCATCACACAGGTGCTAAGTATGCAGTTGGGCATCAAACCCAGAATTCTGACTCTGAGTCTAGTAAGTACTCTTTCTTTTAAAAATTAAATATTCTTTTATTTTCTGTTCTGAATTCTCTCCCTTCCATCTCTCCCTTAAGCAAGGACTTTTCCTTGCACCACATTGCCTGCAAATCTATCATCCTAAGAGTAGCTGATCTCCAAGGTCCCTTTCATCTCTAACCACTTTATGACTCTATAACTTTATTAACAACAGACTCGGTTTATTGTGTTTCTTTCCTGAAACCTACCCTGTTCCTCCTGTTGCTGGCACTCCCTTCCCTTTATACATCCCTCCAAGACCTTGAAAATATCTCCGACAGGATCAGATGATTTTCTCAAAACTTATTTTTGTGTCTTTCCTTACTTAACCTTTCTGTTGCATTTCATCCTTTTTTTCTTTCCATCTAAGAGTAAGGCAAACTCTTTTTAGTAAATCTTCCCTAAATCACCCTAATCATTTTTTCAACAAATAATCTCTGAACTACCTTGTTTTCCTCACAGCACTTCTGTAGTGTTACAATTATGTATTTGTGTTGATTATATAGGTGCTTGTTTTTGTTTTTTTTTTTCTTTTTCTCCACCAAAAACTGTTTCCTTTGGCCAGGGATAGGTACAATTCATTATCTGGTACTTCCCCTCAGGGATCCACTAAACTGCCATGCAACTAGGTGCCCTTAAAAAAGAATAGAAGTGACATATGGTCCTACAAGAATATGAACAGATATAGTACAGGGAAGAGGAAGATCCCCTTACCTGGATCAGAAGTGGGCGAAAGGAAATAAGAATTTATATAGCACCTAGAATGTGCCAGATACTATGCTAAGCACTTTATAAATATTATCTCTTTTGATCTTCATTGTAGTCCTGGTAGGAGGTGCTTTAGGAAGGGAGAAAGTACATAGAACTTCCCTGCCTGCTCACCCCTCTCCCTTAAACCCATGTACTTTTAAGATATCTTTGATAAAAAATAAATTACTAAATTAACTCAGAGATTCTACTACTGGTACTGAAGTTATTAGCAGCAATAGAAGATTCATACTTGTAGCAATATCACAGCAGCTTCATTTGTGATAACAAAAAGATAGAAGCAAAATATTTGCCCACAATGGGGGACTGCTTTAACAAATTATGGTAAATGAATGCGATGGAATCTTATCATTCTTGACAGAATGACAAATATGAGGAATTCATAAGAAACAGGAGAAAACTTGATGATGTGGTTCAAAAAATTAGAGCAAAAATCCCAATATAGTTAATGCCCAGAGTAATAGAAAAAGAATCAACAGAGAGACAATAAAATTTTGGTCAATTACCACAGCTGGGTTAGTATCAGTGTTAGTCCAATATTGTAAAAGTTAAAGGACAAATTCCTCATTTCTGTTAACGGTTAATAAACTTTTCATGGCTGTACTTTGTGTTGTTGTTCAGTCGTTTTATAGTCTTGTCTGACTCTTCATGACCCCATTTGGGATTTTCTTGGCAGAGATGCAACAGTAGCTTACCATTTCCTCATTTTCTGGTTCATTTTACAGATGAGAAAACCGAGGCAAACAGAGTTAAGTGACTTGTCCTAGATCATACAGCTAGGAATCAAATACTAGGAAGTATTTGAGAGCAGATGCGAATGCAGGAAGCTGAGTCTTTGTGATTCCAGGCCTAATGCTCTAACCAGTATGACATCACCTATTTGCCCATATGTACTTTGTAGTGGAGTTTATTTAGGTGTTGTTGGGAAATTACTGTTATATCAATACATTTTTAAAAACCAATGCAAGATATCCTTGATAAAACTGATAAAAATACCTTTGATAGCACTGGGACTTTCATAAGATCCTAGTAAGAGAGACCTTCAGAAATCCCTGGAAATTCCCTATAATATATCTAAACTATTATACTCCATAGGCATCTGAATCTGATAACTCTGGTAGTTTCCCAAGATTCAATCCTTTACCTCCTACCCTTTTCATACCTTTTTTTTTTTTTTTTAAACCCTTTTTAAAAAAACTTTTCCTGCCCTTTCATTATACTCTCCTTCAAAGATTATACTCATTCTCATGGCTTTGACTACCATGTCTATGTGAGTATGCAGGCCTGCATCTCAAATTACTTAGTTGGCATTTTCAAGTGGATGTCCCAACATGACCTCAGATTCAATATGTCCAAAATCAAAGTGACGGTCTTACTCCCTGAGTCAGCCCTCCTGACATACCTCCCTGTCTGTCAATAGCACCATTAGCATCTAGTCATTCAAGCTGGAAAAATTAAGTCACCTTTAATTCTTCCTTTTTCTCCTCCTCACTCTACTCCCAAGCCTAATCAGCCATAGGATCATCAAATCCTCTTGATATTTTCCTTTGAAAAGCATAAGTAATTATACACCTCCATGAGGGCAGGGGCCATGACTTATTTAAATCTTCGTGGTGTCCTGTGTTACTTAGCACAGTGAGCTGCACACTTGAGGCACTTCGTGTATATTTGTTGAATAATTGGATGAATGAATGAATTTTGTTATATATTTCTTCCTCTTCATTTCTCCTGAAACCACTGGCATACTGGCTCTCATCACATCTTGTTCAAATTTGTTAATTGGCATCCTTACCGGCCATCCTCATCTCTCACTCACACCTATCTGCACAAATCTCCAGAATAACCAATAAACATTGCTTTCTGTGTCTAAAAAGAAGAAAAATAAGAAGAAATTCCTGCTTTACCTCTTGGCAGAGGAGGAATATCTACAAGGGTTGCAAATTACACCTATTTTGAGACTTTTTCAATATATTAATCAATTATGATGATATTTTTCTTTTCTTTTCTTTTAAAAACTACATTGTGTACTATTTGTATTAATGGATGGTTCTTTGGAGAAGGAAGAGGAAAGGTCCTAGAGGAAATTATGGTGTTTATTTTAAAAAATCCTCGATAAAAACTAATTTTTAAAAAATTTTTACTTTTACCCTGCCATTCCCTGGCTCAAAGAGCCCCATTTTTCTACTGCAACAAGTTTAAAATCCTCTGCTTGACTTTCTAGGACCTCCCACCACTCCTCACACACACTCTTTGATCTTATCAGCCTGGTCTCCTCTGTGGACCTTGAACACAACATGATTGATTTGTGCCTTCATTTATATTGTTCCCATCACCTGGGATGCCCTCCACTCTTTGCTGTTTGTTATGTATCCTAGTCATCCTTCAAGACCTAGTTCAAGTCTTTCCATAATGCCTTCTCTGAATGCTCTAGCCCTAGATGATCAGGATTCAGGACTCAAGACTCACTATAGTGTGCCTCACAATTAGTCTCTAATTATAGATTGTCAAGTCTTTTATTGCTCATGACTGATTCATGTGTGGCAACACTATCTTCCCAAATGAAATGCAAACTCCTTGAGGTCAAGTCCTAGATCTTTGATTTTCCTGTAGCCTCCATAATGGAGTCATGGATGCTCAAAAAATATCTGCTTATTGTTCCCCAGAATAGAATATGTTTTGTTCCTGTCATCTCACTGATGTGGGGGTTCCCCCCATCATAGGTACATTTAATATATATATTCCATTCTTGTCCATGCCCTGCTATAAATCCTATAGAAAGGATATGCCATCATATGAAAAATGTTCCAAATCACTAATAGTTGCAGAAAACAAATCAAAATAACTCAGAGGTTTCATTTTATAGCCCGTAAATTTACAAAAAGACAACAGTAAATGTTGGAGAGGTTGTGGAGAAATAGCCACATTAATATATTGTTCATAGAGCTGTGAAAAAAATCATTTTGGAAAGTAATTTGAAATTATGCAAATAAAGCAACTAATATGTCTATACCTTTTGAGTCAGAAATTCAGTTACTAGGCTTTTATCCCAAAGATTAAGAAGAAGCTCCCAATGCTCCAAAATATTTAAAACAGCACTTTTTTGGTGATAACTAAGATTTGGACACAAAGTCCCATCATGGTAAATGGTTAAACCAATTGTGGTACATGCATGTAAAAGAATATTACTGGACTGTTAAAAATAATGTATGTGATGAATACAGAGAAGCATGGAAAGATTTATACAAACTGATGCAGAGTGAAATAAACGGAGCCAACAGTTCCAATGCTCTTGCAATGAAGAGAGCCATCTACACCCAGAGACAGGATTGTGGAAACTGAGTTTGGATCAAAACATTGCATTTTCACTCTTTTTGTTGTTGTTTGCTTGAATTTTGTTTTCTTTATCTTTTTTTTTCTTTTTGACCTGATTTTTCTTGTGCAGCAAGATAATTGTGTAAATATGTATACATATATTGGATTTTATATATATATATAAACATGTTTAACATATATTGGATTACTTGCCATCTAGGGAAGGGGACGGATTTGGAACACAAGGTTTTGCAAGGGTCAATATTGAAAAATTATCCATGCATATGCTTTGAAAATAAAGAGATTTAACAAAAAAGAGAGAGAGAGAGAGAGAAAAGCAGGACCAAATAAACAATATAAACAGTAACTACAACTATGTAAATGAAAAAAAAAAAACAACCACATATACACATAAAATCAAAATTTAATTTAACAAAATTATAAAGAAGCAAGTAGGAATCAAATTAAGAGAGATGAGAATACATCCCCCACCTACCCCTTTGTGGAGATGGGAGTTCCTCATTTTACATTTTTCAATTCATTAGAAATGCTGACTTTTTCTCTTTTCTTAAAAAAAAAAAATTAGTCATATGGAAGGGAGAGGTAAAGGGATACTAGAAACAGCTATGGTGATATTAGAAATAGAAAATATCAATAAAAATTTTTTTTTATAAAAAGAAAAAGAACAATAGATGGTGCAGTGGTTAGAGCACCAGCCCTGAAGTCAGAAGGACCTAGGTTTAAATCCGTCCTTAACACGGACTAGTTGTGTGATCTTGGGCAAGTCACTTAATTCCAATTGCCTCACCAATTTAAAAAAAGAAAAGAAAAGAAAAAATAGGCATATCATGCTAGAAACTTTCCTCTGGTCTTTTAACATTACCTGTATTGTTGGGGAGTCCTTACTCAGACTTGCTTTGGTAGTTCACACATAGAATATTTAACAGAAAACTAAAAAAGGTTTACTAAGCCATGTCTGGAAGGGATATTTAATAGAAATATAGCAATTGACTCAGGTAGACATGCCTTTTCCCACACACAGATGAGTCTGGTTGTTGGGGCAGTTAGAATATGTTGACTCCTTTGTCTGTGGAACATTTACCAAGTCTAGAGAATACTGATTTCAGGTGGGTTTGCCTCTTTGATGACCTTAGGCCACCAGACAGCTAAGCCAAAGCCATAAGCCTTATCTACCCGGGTCATTAAGTCTCAGGGACATTTTCCATTCCTTTTAGAGAAAATATAATTAGCCTAGATTAAGGTACAGATTTCTCCTACCCAGCTAGATACTAATACAGCACTTAGATATCTAAATGTTATTCTTTATTCTTAACACATGACCAGCTCATCTCCTTTTCCAATTGTACATTTTCTAGATGTGACCTTTTATTCCATTTTTTAATATGAATCATCTTTCTACTCAACTTCACATCACAGTCTAGACAAAAAACATTCCTCATCCATTTGGCTTTTCCTATGTGAATTGTTAGGCTTTATGGAGGAGGTGACACCTGAACTTAGCCTTGAAAGAAGAAAAGTGTTTTAATGGGAGTAATGAGGGTGGAGTACATTACATGCATGGGAGATGGATTGTAAGAGGGCACAGAGGCTAGATTGTCCAAAAAGACAAAGCCTATTCTTAATTTCCTCTATCTCCCCTGGTGAACAGACTTTTATACATAGCCGGTATTTAATAAATGCTGAACAAATGTTCTTGTGAATGAATACTACTGCCATCTAGAAGACATGGTTGAAAACAGCATTAGCCTGGGAAACCTGAACTGGATAAGGTTCTGAGTCAAAGGTCCCCCCCTCTTCTCACGCCTCCTCCCCAAATCCCTGAGCTGATCTCCACCTGACTCAGAGGTTCAAGCACTCCCTGAGCCTGCCTGAGTAAGACAAAACAAAGGATGCAGTTTATTATAGAGGAATCAGAACCTAAATTTATTCTCCAAATGATAGCATCCCCTGCCCAGTCTCCTTGTGATCCAGACATATAAAAAAGTAAAAATGACGAGGAAAAAGATACATATGTGAAGAGTAGGAAGGGAAAGGGAGGCAGAGAAAAAAAAAAAGTGATTGAAGCAGAAGTAAAAAAAAAAAAAAAATGGACAAGATGAAACCCAAGTATGTGTCCACTTGAAACCTACAAAAGAAAATGAGGAGAAATAGTTCTTAAATGTCCTTTCTGGCTCTAAAATGCTAGGATTATGAGATTTCAGCCTCCAAAAAAGGCTCCTACTGTTTTAATGAGTATTGTTTATCTCCTTAGGATGAATTGTACTGAAACATTGCTTTGGTTATATCCCTTCCCTGCTTCAAAAATCTTTGAGGCTTCCCCTCACTTAAGTATAAAATTCATATGTCTCAGTGTGGTGTTCAAGACTTTTCACAGTCTTCATGGTACTCCAGTCAAGTTGGGTTACTCTTCCTTTCCCAAATAAACCTGAAATAGCCTCCCTCACCCTACCTCTTCCAATCCAATTTCTCCTTTCAAATCTAGCTTGTATTTTAACTCCTCCATGAACCTTGACTAATCATGGTAGCTACATAGTGCTAGGCTTTGATAGGAATACTACAGAATACAGACCATATAGAATTTACTTCTCCTAACCCTTTCTATATTGTTCAATGACCATTCATTGCTACTCTTGGATTGTTAACCTAACCTTTTTTTCTTTATTTTTTTTTAATACATATTGCTTTATGAATCATGCTGGGAGATAAAAAGCAGAATAAAAGAGAAAAGCCATGGGAGAGAAAAAAAAATAGAAAAAAGAAGTGAACATCTATATAGCATGTGTTGATTTATATTCAATCTCAATAGTACTTTTTCTGGATGCAGATGGCCTTTTCTATCCAATCTACTGGAATTACTTTGGAGTTTCCTAACTCTTGAACTGAGTGATGTACTTGAGAGTTAGAAGATCTAGGGATCATAGGATTTAGACCTGGAAAAAACTTTAGAGATCACCTAGTCCAGACCCTTTGTTTTACAGATGAAGAAAATTTGTTATACAGCATAGGAAAGCTAGTAGCATAGTTTTCATGAAACGCAAATACCTTAGCTACTTGGGGTAAGGACTCACTATTTGATAAAAACTATTGGGAAAACTGGAAAAAATCTGACAAAAATTAGATTTACACCACAAGATAAGTTGTGCCAAAATGAATATGGTGTAGATATAAAAGATGACAGCATAAACAAATTAGAGAAGCAAGGGGAAAAAACTTATCTTTCACAAGTATGAGTAGGAGAAGAATTTATGACCAGCAAATGACAGAGAAAATCAGAGGGAAATTGGACAACTTTGATTATATAAAATTAAAAGTTTTTGCACAAATTAAAACAACTCAGGGGTACCACTTCACATGTATCAGAGTGTGACAAAATATGACCAAAGAAAAAGGAAAATATTGTATGTTGGAGGGAATGTGAAAAAAACAAGGACACTAACTAATGCATTGTTGCTAGAGTTGTGAAATGATCCAACTATTCTGGAGAGCAATTTGGAACTATGACCAAAAGGCTGTAAAACTGTGCACACTCTAGGGGGCAGCTAGATGGGAAAGTATATAGAAGACAGGCCCTGAAATCAGAATGACCTGAATTCAAATACTGCCACAGACACTTAACATTTACTTTCTGTGTGACCCTGGGCAAATCACTTAAACCTAACTGCCTCACCAAAAATTTAAATCCCCAAAAGAAAAAAAAATCCTGAATATTCTTTGATCTACCAATACCATTGCTAGATCTCTATCCAAAGACACACCCACAAAAGGGAAAAAGATCTAGTTGTAGTACTTTTTGTGGCAGTTAATAATTGAAAACCAAAAGGATATCCATCAATTGGAGAGTGGCTAAACAAGCTATAATATATAATTATAATGGAATTTTTTTTTGTTTTAAGAAATGACAAGCAGTATGATTTCAGGAAAACCTGGAAAGACTCACATGAATTGAATCAGGGTGAAATGAAAAGAACCAGGAGTACATAGAACACAATAATAGCAATATTGTTTGATGAAGAATTGTGAGTGACTTTGCTATTCTCAGCAACACAATGATCCAAGATTAATGATAAAGCATACCATCTGCCTCGAGAAAAAGAACTGATATTGATTGAGTATGCTAACTGAGCATGCTATTTTTTCACTTTCTTTCATTTTTTCCTTATTCTAGTTCTCTTGTATAAAATGACTAATATGAAAATGTTTTACATGATTACACATAATATAACTTATATAATATAATATAACATAATCCAATGCTTACTGTTTTAGCCGGTGAAGGGAAGAAGAAAAGAAGGAACAGAATTTGGAACTCAAAACTTTAAATGAAAATGTCTTAAAAATTGGAAAAACAACAACAAAAATAAAAAAAGGAAAATCGGCAAAACTGATTAATATATTGAAAATTTCAGGAAATATGTCCAATGTATGACATTTGTCAGAACATTTTTGAATAACTGAATACTAAATTTCAGTTACAGATTATGAAGAGTAAACATGAAATTTTTTATCCCTTATCACTGGCCATCCTTTATGCCTACAATACTCTTTGGCTTTACCTTTACCCATCTACTAATTTCCTTTACGAATTCAAATTTCATCTCCTGAAAGTTTTTTCTAATCTCTGCCACCCATCCCTTCAACCCTCCACTATAGTCTTCTGAGATTATCTTCTATTAGTACCTATTTACTTACAAGTTGTCTCCACCATTAGAAGGTGAATTCTTTGGAGGCAGGGGCCATATTTTTGCTTTTCTTTGCATTTCCCAATGCCTGACATAGTAAGAGCTTACTAAATACTTGTGGAGAGCAGAATGCTTTCAGGAAAAACCTGGTAAAACTTACACAAATTGATATAAAGTGAAAATAACAGAATCAGAAGAACATTGTAAACAGTTATAGCAACATTGTATGATGATTAACTGTGAATGACTTAGCTATTCTCAGCAATATAATAAGACAATACTGAAGGATTTGAGACTGTCTACTTAAAGAGAAAGAACTGATGGAGTCTGAATGCATTTTGAAACATATTTTTTTAACTTTATTTTTCTTGGGATTTTTTTTATCTGTTTTTTTTCACAATATGGAAATATGTTTTGCATGATTGCACATGCACAATCATATCAAATTGCTTTCCTTCTCAATGAGGAGGGTGGGGGAGAAGGACGGAAAGAATTTAGAACTCAAAAATGTAAAAAAATGGTGGTTTAAAATAGTTTTTACATATAATTAAAATATTGAAGACTTTGAACAAGTTCTATGTGTAACCAGAAAAAAAAATTTGAGAAAAATATAAATGCTTATTGACTGCCCATCAAATATAATTACCTGGTACACTGTATTATTTCACAAAGTTGTGAAAATAAAATGAGATATTTTTAACAGTAAAATAAGTCATAAATGGTGTTACATAAGTATGTACAAATATAAACTATTAATAATAAAATATTATTATTATTACTTGTCTTTCATGTGTTTTTGTCTTGACTTCTTGTCTCCTTAATTAGGTTGTAAACTCCTTAAGGGCAGAGATTCTGCCTCACTTCTTTGTGTACCTATTGTGGGCCAAGATACTTTTGGATGTAGGGAATCAGAATTAACTACTACTCTCCCACAACACCAGCCAGAATTATTGTGAACACAAAAGCTATGTGCAGATCTGGAGCAATACGAGTTGACTGGGCCATCAGGTGGATGGATTTGACACCCACCTGGAGATCAAGAAGAATATTAATGTAGTTTTTAGGATTTTGGAAGGAGAATCCAGGGAACTTCCTAGCTGTAGTTTTCATAGTGTGTAGATGTATATGTCTATATTTTCATGTATGCATATGTATACACACATAGATACACTCTCTCTATACAGATATGTACACATATATGTATATGCACACACACACATATAATAGAAATTGAGAATTTGAACTCCCAGGCATGAACAACTCTAAGTAGGACAGTGGTCTGTAAAGTTCTTGGACACAGAGTAGGTATTCAGTTTTACCTTTAATCAACAGGTATTTATTTGTCGGAATGAAAGCCTGGTTTTAGCTATTTCCTTCTGGGTTGGTAATGACTTAGACCTCATAGGATTCATATCTCAAACTGTTAGAATATATGGTTTTTGGTTAGTTATACTTGTATATTTCATATTCCCTAATAATAATAATAATATCTGATATTTACATAGTCCCAACATCATTCCTCTGCTATATATGTCTCAGCAGAGAACCTCAATCAGAACCTTGAATCAGAAAATAGAGAGTACTCTCTTTTTCCCACTTGTACATTTTAAAGGCCCTAGTCCTCAGGAAGTTCCCTCTACCATTACTCTTGTCTTTGTTGAAGAGATTGTCTTTCTCTTCACCAAGACCAGCATCTAGACTTGTACTCTTCTAGAACATTATTATAGTTTTTTATTTACAAAACATATGAGTGGGTAATTTTTCAACATTGACCCTTGCAAAACCTTCTATTCCAAATTTTCCCCTCCTTCCCCCCACCCCCTCCCCTAGATGGCAGGTACTCCCATACATGTTAAATATGTTAAAACATATGTTAAATCCTATAAATATATATGTATGTATTTATACAGTTATCCTGCTGCACAAGAAAATTGGATCTAGAAAGAAAGAAAAAAACCTGAAGGAAAACAAAAAATTCAAGCAAACAATAATAGAAAGAGTGAAAATGCTATGATGTGGTCCACACTTAGTTCCTACAGTCCTCTCTCTGGGTGTAGATGGCTCTCTTCATCAGCCATGTCCATTAGAATTGATCGTTTGTATAATCTTGTTGTTTCCTTGTATAATGATTTCCTGGTTCTGCTCATTTCACTCAGCATCATTTCATGTAAGTCTCTCCAGGTCTTTCTGAAATCATGCCACTGGTCATTTCTTACAGAACAGTAATATTCCATAACATTCATATACCACAATTTATTCAGCCATTCTCCAATTGGTGGACATCCCTTCAATTTCCAATTTCTAGCCACTACAAAAAAGGCTACACATATGGGTCCCTTTCCCTTCTTCAATATCTCTTTGGGAAATAAGCCCAGTAGTAACACTGCTGGATCAAAGGGTATGCACAGTTTGATAACTTTTGGGGGATAGTTCCAAATTGCTCTCCAGAATGGCTGGATGTGTTCACAACTCCACCAACAATGCATCAGTGTCCCAGTTTTCCCACATCCCTCCAACATTCGTCATTATCTTTTCCGTCATCTTAGCCAATCTGAGAGTAGACTTGTACTCCTGATTTCCTTGTCTCCCAAAATTAGCTTGCTCCCAGAACCATTCCCCTTCTGCCATCAATCATTCCCACCATCCTCTATTCTACCCTACCTTGATGCCTATAAATAACCTGCATATTCTTCCTTAATTCTACCGACTTCTCAAACTATGATACTTTACCTGTCTCTCTGAGTCGGTAGCGAGCATGTGTGTGTAAAGAGGGAATAGACCAGAGATTTGAAAGATGAAATCGGTAATTCTTGGCACCGCTTGGACATGGTGGGATGGGAGACTGAGGAATCCAGGATGGAATTCCTAGGCCGGAAACCTGAGGGCCTGGGAGGAGGATGTGAACCCCTACCACAAAAGAGAAAGGGAGAAGGGAGTGATTAGGGGAAAGGATCATTAGTTCTGTTTTGGGCCTACGGGATATGCCAGACTGGAGATCAGAAGAGAGACTGGGACAGGAAAGGGAGACCTGAGCCTCCTCAGCATAGAGATGGGAGATAATAAATCCGTAGGGACTAATGAGATTTCCAAGTGAAGAGAATCCTGAGGAGCACCTTCAGAGGGCGTAATTTGAAAGCGGACCTGGCAAAGAAGGCAGGTATATAGGCCATAGTGTTTGTGCAAGTTTTGTGTAGATGGTGCATGTTGTTTTCCTCAGAGGGGCAAAGGTTTCATATGTATATAAATGCATAGTTATATTTATATATATATGGTTCTACACACACACCCACAATGCACTTATGTTTGCACAGACACACATTTACCTATTAGAACTGCAGAAAACGGCGCGCCGGGACAGCCCGACAAGGCAAGGACGGGCGCTTTAGCTAAGCTGGGTTTCTCACCGGGAAGCTCCCTTTCGGGGCCGGGGCCCCGAGCCCGGGCACCTGGCTGCCGCCGGTGATTGGCGTTGTGGGAAGCGGCAGGGAGCAGGGTACCCTTCCTCCATTCCTGCGGGGCAAGGGGAATCAGACTTTTGCAGTGGCTCTGGGAAAGAGGGAGCTACGGCTTCCTCCCACTCCTACCTAACAGTCCTCCTGCCCCTTCACCCGAACTGGGCAAGTGAAGCGACGCAGGGAGAGAGGCGTCTCAGCAGGCCTCGTGGAAACCCCGCGAAAAAACTACGAGTCCCATGAAGCCTCCCCGGGAGCGGCGCATGCGCGGAGGGCTCGGCTTTCTGGTTGGATTCACAGCCTCGGGAGAGAATTGTGGAAGGGGATTTCCTTTCTTACCCGCCGTAGGAGTTGCGAGGTGAGGGGGAAGGGGGTTGTGGGGGAAGGGCTGCTGGGGGGGAGGGGGGACGGGGGGAGGCGCCCCGCGGCCCCCCTGCTGACTGAAGCCGCACTTCCTTCCCCCCGCCAGTGACCATGACCAAGCTGGGGCAGTGGATCTCCACGCTGCTGGCGCTGATGCTCATCTGGCTGTGTCTGGTGCAGGACCTGCTCAACCTGGGCTATAGTCAAAAGTTCCACGATGTGATAGTGCCCTTGCCCGTCTACCTGCTGGTCACGGCGGGCAGCTACAGCCTGGCCACCCTGGGCTTGCGCCTGGCCAGCTTCAATGACTGCGAGGAAGCCGCCCAGGAACTGTTCCTGCAGATCCAGGAAGCCCAGGCTGATCTGGCCAGCAAGGGCCTCAAACTGGGATCCTCCGAGGCCGCCCCGGGCCGCCCCTAGGGCCCGTCCGCAGCCACATTAAAGGAGTAAATGTTCTTTCTTTCTTTACTTTGGAACTCCTCTGGGGCAAAGAAATGGGGAGGGGGGCGCACGCAACCTGGACCGAAGCTGGAGAAACGCCCGACAGAAGAGCTCGGGCTTGGGGAGAACGCGGGGGATGGAGAGGACGCTGGGATATGGGGAGGGGCTCAACGAGGAAAACTCGTTTCGCTATGAAAGCTTGCTTCCACTGAGGGGTTTGGGGGCTTTTTCTGGGTTATGGATGTGTTTGGCAAAATGGTAAAGCTTCGAAGAAAAATTTTCTAAATACATAAAGCAAAATATATGAGATTTTAGTAGGAAACCAAAGGCTGCTGGAAATTAAAGTGTAGCTTTTCCCCCATCGGAGTTCACAAACCTTTCCTCAGGCCATTAGATGTAGAGTTAGAAGGGACCTCAAAGGCCATCTAATCTGGTCCAATCTACTTATGATGTGCAGCTCACCCGTGTTGTACCCATTAAAAGCTAAAAGGCCTAGAGGAAGGACTCCAATGCCTTTTGCAAATCCTCTAGGGAGTATTTTGGGAGAAAGTGAGTAGAAATGGATGAGTTGCTTTCTTTACCAAAGGCAAGAATACTATGGATCCTTTGCAGCACTGAGTATGGTATATTAAGCCACAGACCTTCCTGAGTTCATTCTATCAATCACTAAAAAGCCTCATAGTATAGTCCAAGTGGAATAAGATTCTTTTCATTATTTTCCAGGATAGGACTGTTAAATCACCCCCTGCAGTCTCTCCTACTCCTTCAGATATTTCCTCATTCTTCTAGGAAGTCCTGAAGTCTAGCTTCAAAATTAACTTCTCTAATCTCTGCTTTCCCCTTAAGACCTTCCTCTTCACCTCTCACTTTCGAAATCCTTCTCCTAACTCTAAATTCTGCTATTTCCACCGGTCACTTCTTTTCCTTGACTATAGATAAATTCTTTATTTCTCAATTTGATAGAATCACAAAAAACAGACCGAGGAGTACAAAAGAAGAGTATGTATGTGATAGTTTATTATAAGGCACAGAATGGAACTAAATATTATCCCAACCCCATATTAAAAAAATAATCTCTCTCAAAAATAAACATGAAAATCCCTCCCAAATAAAAGCTCTAATTTTGGTCCCTCTGCTTCCAAAGAAGGCAGTTCTTCCACTCCACCCCACTGCGACTTAAGAGGTTAACCAAGGAGGCATAGCTGAAGAGTCTTTGGCAACAGATTGGCAGCAAGGTGACAGGTGAAAAGATAGGTATGATATACCCTCAACCATCCTTAGGTTTGAAGAAGACTGTAGTTCTTTTCTTGAACCTGGGGGTATTGCCAGAAAAGCCCTAGGCGTACCAGGCTAGTAAGAATTCCTGGTATGTTGGGCACCTGGAAAGAAACAAGAAGTTGAAATAAAGTGAGGGCTGATTTCCCACTCAGTATACCCAATACTATTTCTGTTCTGGCTCACCATAATATAGAGGTCTCTGAGGTGGAGGCCATAGAGCGTCCAGGAAGCAGAAGCAAGGAGGGTAGCCACAGTGAGGGAGAAGGACAGGCATTGAGTGGACTTTGTCTGAATGATCTTGGCCTGTGGGGAAGGATGTCATTAATGCCCTTCAGACCCTCCCAAGAAGGTTATCACATCCTTTCCTCTGCCTCTGTTTAACACACCTTCTCTTAACCTAGATAGTGGAATCTCTCTCTCTCCATAACCTCCAGTGTAACAGGCAGTAAAATTCATAGGAGCCAAAGGGTTTGAGAATTTAAGAGTTCTTAGAGACTACCTAGCCTGACTTCAATTTAGAGATGAGGAAACTGAAAGTCTGATAAAAGAAAGAACCTTGCTCCACATCACAGGGGCTGAAATCAGCAGATTCAGAATTTAAACCTCAATGTTCTCACTCCAAATTCAGTGCTTATTCTACAATCTTTTTCTTTTTATTATTATTAGTTTATTCCCCCTCCCCTAATCCAAGAATACAATTTCTTTTTATTTTTGTATTTCCCCCCATTCCAATCCAGGGTCCCTATTTCTGTGCTGCTGAAACCCAGTGTCCTTCTCCACCTTCACTCCCTTTCCTTCAGCATCTACTCCTTTTCAGACAGGAAGACTAGCACCTTTGCATCCATGACTCCCTCCACAGTGAACCCACCAGGTCAGCCAAGGGTGACAGGTACATGCTGATGGTGAAGATGCTACAGAAGAGGCCCAGCTGCCTCAGCCTGGAAGTCCAATCAGGCACCAGGAGCTGAAAGTAGGTATAGCCCAGGAGGAGAAGACCTAGCAGGGCAGCAGTTTGCAGGAGGACAGTACGCTGTGAGGGGAAGGAAGAATGGGGTGATAGCAGTCCCAGTCAGTTACCCCAAACCTCAGCAATCCCCAAGTCTCTATTTCTGTCCTAGTCACTTGAGGGGAAATAAATTGAAGAAGGAATCATGCAGGAAACTCCTAAGTCTGATGGATAGGGAGCACATACACACATGTACATATATATTTAAAACAAATATACATGTTAAAAGCCAACTAGGAAGCCCCCAAATCTGATGGATAGGCAGCACACACACACTACATTTGTATATGTATATGTGTACCTGTTAAAGAAATGACCTCCAGGTAATTAGCATCTAGACATCCCCTCTTCCACATTTCTCATCTATATTACCACAGTCACCTAGTATACAGTCTTGCAGATACTTAGGGTTAATAGATGCTGAATTGAATTGGATCAGTGCTAAGGAAGCAGGAAGCAATTCAATTCAGCAATTGTGGAACAGTGTTAGGGCTCAGACCCTGAGGGAGAAAAGAATATCATACAGGAAGGCTTCCTGGAAGTAGGGAGCCCAGCTAAGATAGCCCTCCAGGAAAAGGCGGCAATATGGAGCGCAAGGAGAATTCTAGGAAATGTTGACATTGCTTGCCAGCAGTACTCCAACAGGGCCTTAGAGGCTGCGGGATGGGATTAGCCGCTACCTTTCGGGGACAGTAGCGGAGGTATGTCACAATATAGAGAGTCTGGAGCAAGGCTCCCACTGAGTTCACCACGACGAGAGTCTTGTCTCCCTTGAGAAGCCCGTAACTCAGCCAGCTTAGGTTGCTGCAGGTGAGGCAGAGGACAGGAGTAAGAGAGAGAGGCTGCTTTAGCCCCAGCACCCCAGAGGCCACAAGCTGGAAGTCTCCCCTCCCTGTTTTCTCCCTCTCCTCCCCAAAGACTTGCAAAATCCCTTTCCCAGCCAGCCTCACTTGACATCCGTGGTGAGAAAGGGCAGGAACTGGATATTGTTCACACTCCGGGTGGTCTGCATGTGCCGGAGGTCCGAGCTGTAATGGAATGGGAGGGTTAGGAAGGATGCTGGGCCTGGGGCTGGGGCCAGGGGGAGACCCTCCCCTGCTGGTACCTCCTGGGGTCGAGCTCAAATCCTCACCTTTCAGGCCACTCATTTCTTCCCTAAGCCCCACCCCTAATTCTTAGCTCCACCCCCTCTTTCTACACCGGAAGCAGCAGAGCCCACCACGTCGCGGTCGTGGTTGGGGGGGTCGTGGACTTGAACTTGAATTTGAACTTGGGCTCCAAGTTCCCAGACGTGGGCCCTTATCCCTGGTTTCATTTCCCCCTCGGGGCCTTTTGGGCTCCAGCCCCCAGCCCCAGTTCGGTTCTCACAGGCCGGTAGAAAACATGCAGAGGGTGAAAAGCACGCAAGCCCCGGAGAGGAGCGCGTCCGGAGCGGCTGCAGCCTCCATCATCTCGGCCCCAGCCAGAGGCCTGAACTCTCAGGCGTGGCTCCCTGATCCTCGGAGCCCCGCCCCCGCCTCGAGCCCCGCCCCCGCAGCGATCTACGGCAGCCTGGCCCCGCCCCCTTCCCGCTCCCGCCCCGCGCATCCGGGACGTACCCCGGCCCTCAGCCCTTTGGCGGCCTTTGCCAGGCGCCTCCCAACTGCTAAACTCGGGGGAGACGGGCTTCCCACGCCGCCACGCAGGGACATAGCAAGGGTGCCTTACATGCTTGACACCCAGCTCGAGAGACCGCGCCTTTCCCCCACCCACTCGCGGGATCGTTTCCCTGAACACTTGGTACCGTCCCTCCCTCCGGGCAGTCCCGACAGGAAGTGGCCCGGGCTTCCCACGTGGCAGGTGAGCGGCACTAATGGCAGGCGCTGGCCCGCGACTAAGCGCCCGAAAGTGGTTTGCAGACGCTATCGGCGCGACTTCTCTCCTCGGCCGCGGGCGTGCGTCCTCCGGCTTCGGGCCCATTTCACAGGCAGAGTAAGAGAACCGAGGGGTGTGATGCCCTTTGTCCCCGTTCCCACGGCTGATATTGTCAAGGGTAATCCCCAGTCCAGGGCTCTTCTCGGGCGCCAGCCATGGGGCAGGGAGAGACAGAGGGGTGCGCTTCGGCCCAAGGAATCAATTCCCAGCCGGGAGGCTCAGGACCCAGGGGCGGTCCCAGGTTCAAACCTTGTTCAAAACAAAGTTGTGCCAGCCCCGGCCAGTCACTTAGCCCCTGGGAAAGGACGCGGCAAACCATCCAGTCCCTCCGACAAGCAACCCCCTGCATGGTACCGGGGGGCTCTGCCCACAGGGCCGTGAAGCGTCAAGACGCGAGGGACTAGCGGCCCACAACCCGCCGGGCCCTGGCTAGGCGGAAATGCAACTCCCACCCTCGGGAGCTTGCCTTCTCTCCAGGAACACTTCCTATCTAGGCACGTGGAAAGTATGCACTGGACAAAGGAGGACAGGGAACAGGCATTTATTAAGCCCCTTCTGTTTGCCAGGCACGGTGCTAAGTGCTTTACAGACCTGTTAGCTTTGGGGGCAGGGGATGAGCGAGGTAAGGGGATGCAGGAGGGGCCATTCGCCGAAGCCCTCGTAAAGGCATCTGCGCCAGGTAGAGGAAGAGTGCGAGCATCGCAGACCCGGGGACAGCCGGGACTAGAGACTTTGAGTGGAGGTAAGGCTGTGAAGAGGGGGCGGGGATATTAAGGACAGTTTAGAGAGCTGGAAGGGGAGTAATATTAGGGAATAGGCTGGGGGTCCAATTACGGAGCAAATCAGTGATTGTGGTCAAGTCACTTAACCATTTCTGCTTCTGAGGCAACTGGCGACAGAAATTACACCCCGGTGGCTGATGTAGGATGTGCATAGGTGGAGGGGTCCGCCCTAAAGCTGACACACGGTACAATAATGGCATAACCTGATCAATTCGAAACCTTGTAGATGAAGTACCTGCAGTGTGCAAGTGAGTCTGCTGAGCTTGGAATTCTCTTTCCACCTCCCACGCGGTCTTGGGACTAGAGATGTTTCCACCCACATACCATACATAGTACTGGCGTTACCCCGAGCCACAGTTGATTCACCCTTTCCCTGCCCAGGCCCAGACCCCAAGCTTTTTGAGACCCATAAACCTAAGCTTCTGACCAATTCTACTCTAATATCTAAAGGGAAAGGGAAAAGAGCCCAGGAAAAGTCTCTTTTATGTTTCTGAAGGGCAAGAGAGAAAACTGCCTCGGAAAATGTGGGAATTCAGAAAGAGTGATTCAAGGAATGGACTGGACTCACACTCTTCTGGAGAAGGAAATAAGGGCTGGGGGGTAGAAGGAACGGAGGTTGGACATCAAAAGCTTCTTGACTATGGAAGGAACTACAGCAATCAAGCTGGAGCTGGAAGTATCTGGGTCCTCATTTTGCAGAGGAGAAAATTTTAGAGATGATGGCAAATGATGAGAAACACTGACTTCTAAGTACTCATAAATGGATCAGTCATATACAGAACTGAAGGGGCCTAAAAAACAAATGACCCAAGTGACAAAGAACTAGAAATTGAGGGGATGGCCCATCAAAACTGGGGAATTGTTACACAGTTGTGGTATGTCACTGTGATAGAATACTCTTGTACTTTAAGAAATGAGCTGGCTAATTTTAGAAAAACATGAGAAGACTTGCATAAAATAATGAAGAATGAAATTAGTAGAACCAAGAGAATGTTGGATAGAGTAACAATAATATTGTCCAAAAAACTGTAAACAATAAAATTATTCTGAGTATAAATATTAAATCAAAGAGAAGATCTTTGAAGGAATATGCTACCCACCTCCAGAGAAACAATTGATAAAGAGAAATATGTATATTTAACATCACACACACATTTATAATATCTGTGTCAAATAGGAACCTTCTCTAATATAGGGTGCAGAGAGAGGGAGACAATTCAGGACTTAAAATATAGCAACAAAACAAATAAAGTTTATAAAAATGATCAGATGACCCAATTGTCTCCTTTTACAGATGAGAAAACCAAGGCCCAGAGTAGCTATGACTTTCGAGTGACTTTCCTAAGACCCTCAGCTAATAAATGACAAACCAGCCCTTGGGATTCTAATCACCCAATCCCAATCTAGTGTTCTTTTCACTACACAATATTGCTCCAAAAGGAGAGGCTCCTAAACATTCAAGCTAGGGGAGAGGTGGTCCCATGCAGACAGGAGAAGTAGCCTGACAAAGGTCTTCAACCTGTTCACTGAGGGGACGGAGGAAGGCCAAAGACTATAACATATAATTTCATTCTGACAAAGAGCACTTATGTAAAAACAACAACTTTAATTGTAGAAATCTCTCCAGGGAGAGATTTTATACACAAATATATATACATATACATACATACACAATGGGCACTGCCCTTCTACACAGCACATGTTGGGGCCCTGCCCCTCCTTGACTGTCTGGCATTGCTCTGAGATAGCCCCCGGAGGGGTGGCTCTGAATTAGGAGAGCCCAAGCTGTAACCTTTTGCCAATATGGCATTACAGATGGAATTGTATGTGAGTGTGTAGGGAAGGCAGACTCGGCGCACCCAAAATGCTTCCTTCTCCCCATCTTCCCCCTCCCACATGAAAAGCTCAGTTTCTCTTTCTGTTCCTTTAGACTTCCGTCTTGGGCACTATTGGTTCTTCCATAGAGTGCATCCCCCGGGTCCATCCATAAGCTTCCTACTTCTAAGAGGAGAAGCTGCCCTTGGTTAATTTCATTCTTGATCTTTGGCAAAACAGGAGAAATGAAGAGATCTGTGTCGTCTCAACCATGGGGGCAGGACAAGTTGGCACTGCCAATCTTTTCTGGCACCCCTAATACTGACCCATTCCACCAGGGTGGCAGGTTTGTACTACGCGAGTTCCTTGGGCAGAGAATTCCAGTTTTCTCCCTTGGAAAGGGGCAGTTAGCCCCTCTTTCCCCAGCCCAGTTCTAGTCCTCAAAAGCTGGGATGGATGCTCACCCTCAGGGGGTATGAAGCAGTATGAGGGGCAGAAGCAGCACAACCCAGGCAATTGGAAAGGTCCGAGGGGCAGCACTGTGTCCAACACTATGCAGGACCTGGACATTTGCATCATCTGGAAGGAGGGAGAGAAAAATCATAGATTCAGAGATGGTATGGATACTAGAAATAATCTAACCCAATTGTATTACTTTAAGGATGAGAAAAACTGAAGCATGAGAGAAGGGAAATGCCTTTCACTCTGAATCCATCTTTTCACTAGACCAAATTGTCTCAGAGAGCATGCTAAAGGCAACCCCTTTAGTGAGAAAGCACACAGCTGCTGTAGGGGTGCCTGTGACTTTGCTCTGGCCATCTCTACCACCAATCCCCTGTGCAGTCAAGACCACCAGTCCATATCAAGTGAGAACCTCCCTCTTCTGCCTCATCCGGCCCCTCCCTTTCTACCCACCTGCTGGAAGTCGATTCTCATTCTGTGAACTGGCATCCACCTGGGGACTGTGAGCTGGAAGACATGAAGAGAGGAGATTGAGAGGGCAGACACAGGAATTTGGCAAGGGGAGGGAGAAGGACCCCCTATTCTGAACTCAGAAGCCCCAGGCAACTTCTATCCATACCAACAGTCCTGCATTGGTCCTGTGATCTAGACCTTCAAATTTGGAGAATCACATGATTCAACCTTTATTTCTCAATTAAGTAAATAGAGGCTCAGGAAGGTTGTACACATCTAGTGTCTCAGAGGCAACTAAGTAAACAAGTCAGGATTAAAATCCAAGTCCCTTTACTTCAGATTTAATGCTTCTTTCCTCTTTTCCACCTATTCTTATGTCATGAGGTCCATTGTGGTATGATATTAGAGGGTGGGCAGTAGAACTAACACAAATAGCCCATATACTCACTGATTTTGCCACCGACAGTCACTTTCAATCTCAGGCACTGGTCGCCATGGTGATGAAGGGGTTTGGCTGCAAAAGACACCCATATTGTGGTGAGGAGGGGGGCCCCCCTTCAAAGAAAAATCCCGGTTCCACCCATTTGTCCCCTGTTTTTCCTAGCTCCTGGCTTTCTTAATGCTTCTAAGGAAATGCATCTCTAAGACTGTTGATGATACTTGGATATTAATAGTTTCCTTAATGGATGAAAGTGCCTGGGTATTAATGATCTGTATATGTTCTCCTGACTCTTCACTCTCATATCCTGGAAACCAACTCCCCAAATAAGGAAGAGTAGGGACATAAAAACATAACCTGTTGTAAAGCCTTAAGGAGAAGGGTCAATGAAATAAAAAGTGCTGTCTTATCTGGAAAGGGGAGGGTGTAAAGAAATAGGCAGAATAAGAAAATGATCCCTAAGACATGTTAATGTAAGTGTTGTGATCGGTTCTACCCGAGATTAGAATATGTACTTTGCTTTGTTCTATTGGTGATATTAGTTTTGTTTTCCTATTTAATGTGTACCTGACACCTCATAAAACGTTCCTTTGATCCACCTAATCTAAGGTGGGCGGGCTGAGCTGCTCCTCTGGTACAGGAGTCTGGTTTTGCCAGGGAACCCCTGACCCTTGATGCCTGAAGAGTAAAATCTGAGCAACTTTTGACAAATGTAGACCCAGGAACTGGGTCTAGAGGCAGATTCCTGGCTGCCCACTCCATTCTCATCCTGGTCAGAATACTCATGTGCTCTAGCGAAGCCCACCCTCTCTCCCCAGAGATGTTCTCCTGCCTCACGTTTATTGCTTTTCCACATTGTGTTCCCCACATGCCCAATGTCTGTATGCTGACTCACAAATATAGTAGTAGCTGTGTCCTTCTTTGAATTCCTTTCCCAAAGTAAAGGGGGTAAATCGTTGGAACTTCTCAGATAACTTCTCAGGACCATGCCGGGCATTGGGCTGGTTACATTGCCATCGAACTTGTTCCTTGGATTGAGGCTGGCACTCTTGATATTCCTCATGCTCCACTAGATACAGTGTATAACGCTCCATGGAATCTGGAGCCACAGACTCATCCTCATAATGTGGACAGATGATGTCCAAGTAATCATTTAGTTGGACATGGACTGTGTAATCTTCATTCTGAAATCTGCACATAGAGCAGAGGAAAAAGACAATGTCAGCTTGAATCCAATAGCAAAATTGTAGAGTTCAAAACTTTTTAGCCACATAATGCAATCTAAGACCATTCCTCAAAGAATTCCTTTTACAACACACTCGACAAGTGGACATCTAACCTCAGTCTCAAGACCTCCAGTGAGAGGAAAAGCATTCTGGTTTTATGTATTATTTCATTGCTATTGAGCTTTTTAATTTTATCTATTATTTTATAGCTCTATTATCTCTGTTAAATGTTCCCTTTCTAGTTTTATACCATGCCCTGAAAAATGTCACCAAGAAAGCTCTAAAAGTTGCTTTTGTCCCCTAAATCTCACTATGAAAATGTTAAACGCTACTTTCCTCCCCTGAATAACTCTCCACTAAATCCCCAAATATCAATCTCTCAATGTTGTTGTGGTTGTTCAGTCGTATCCATCTCTTTGTAATCATACTTGGGATTTTCTTGCAAAGATACTAGCATGATTTGCATTTCCTTCTCCAGTTCATTTTATAGATGAGGAAATTAAGGCACACAGGGTTAAATGACTTTCCCAGGATCACACAGCTAGTAAGTATTTGAGACTAGATTTGAATTTACCAAGATGAGTCTTTTTGACTCCAGGTCCCATCCCATAGTCTCTCCACTGCCTCTTAGCTCTTCCTTCAATAGCCCCAGTATAGGGATTCTTAACCTAAGTTCCATGAATTCTATTTTTAATATTCTGATAATCAATATAACTCATTTCCTTTGCAATATCATATATTCTCTCTTAAGCATCCCTGAGAAGGGATCCATAAAGTTTACCAGACTGGTAAAGAAGTCCAGGACACCAAAATGGTCAAAAGCATACAATTTTCATTTCTGATTTCTCCCTGTCCTCCCTTCCCTCTTCCTATCAGCTTTCAAAATTTTCCCCAAATCTACACTAGCATTTGTATCCTTTCTATTGAGACATCTATTACTTCTATTCCTCTAATGGACATACATAGCTAGATAGGAGAAAAAAAGAGGGACACAGGAAGTGAAGAAGGGAAAGAGACATAGAAAAAACTTTATAATCATTATGGCACATATAAAAATGTTAAGTAACTGCAAGAATAGTTTCTTCCAGTTGCCCCTGAACCTCTCCAAACACCAGTGTGATTGTAGCCTCTTCTCCAGTTCAGTGCTACTTCCCACAGATGTGTACCTGCACTTTCACTTATACCCGATATTCTCCCAATTCTGGCTCAGATCTTTTTTATCCACATTATCTCTCAAAATCACCTCCACCAGCTCACCTTGCAATCTCAAAAGCTCTTTAAAGCCATTTAAATCTAACACCTCTCCTCTTTTCCTTCTCTTGCTCTTTTCCAAAATTCTTTCCAATCAAGCCTTCCCCCCAAAAACTCTCCATTTTTCTTACTCCTATATATCCTCGTCCCGAAATCCATACTTTTATTCCCTGAGGAGAATTCTAGAAATGCTGGAGTTTTCTGATTAGCTGCAGCTCCCCTCTGCTTCCTTCCAAGGAGAAACGGGTCTCCTTGCCTCCTTTCTCCCCCTCCCCACATTTGCCCCCAGGCTTTACAGGCTCCAGCCTGACTGCCCATTTGCTCCTCCTCCCACAAACCCAGACACCTGGCTCCAGGCCAGGTGGGGTCCCAGCAGGAAGAGTAGCCATCTCAAACTGGTCAGCTTTCCAAAATGTTTTCAGTCACCACCACAACTGGAGGAAAGCAGTAACCTTTCTTGCCTACTAGAACATGTCAGTGCCCAGGGAGCATGGGGAAGTGGGGCAGGACATATCAAAGAGAATAAAGTGGGCGAGAGTGCCCAGAGCCACCCAAGACCAGCCATGAGCCTGTCCAGCAGGGCCCTGCCTGCAAACAGACTGGGCATTCCCAGGCCCTTCCCCCACCTCGGGGAAGAAAGAGAGAGAGAGGCTTTTAAAATTCCTCTCTGGGGAGATAAACATAGAAGCCATTTCAGAACAGGTATTTCAGCTCTGGGGCTGGCGTCTCTCTCCCTCTCCTCATGACAAGCACTGACTCACTCCCTCACCGCCTCCACCAAGAGCCCCAGCCCCAGCGCCCCCCAGAGCCTGTGAGATGTGCCAAGGTGGTTGTTCTCCGCTTAACAGCTCTGGTGGGGGTCAACTTGTCCATCCATGCTTGGGCACCCCCAAGGGCAAAGGGGAAAGCCTGTGTAACCATTGCAGGCCTCAGACTCCTGCTCAAGGCCAAAGAAGCATGTGCTACTTCAGATCAAGGCTGTTTCCTTCCCAGACTGCTGGAGAATGCTGCCCACTGCCAATAATTACCAATATAAGTCTCTTGATTGTCCATCTCTCATAAATATCTCAACTGGTTCCAAGCTGGGCCACCCTCAACACCAACCTACTCCTGCTTCTTCGGGGCCCACCTTCTGGCCTAGAATCTGGAATCTAGAATCATGTAGATTCAAAATATGTTTTATCTTCTGGGTGAGATGGACAGGGGCAAAAGCTCAGTTTGACTCTGGCACCCCTCATTCACTCTCCCTGGATTGGGAAATTCTTTGATTTCACTATTACTCTCCTTCTGGGAAATGGGGGGAGGAGAAAGGGGGGGAGGTTGGCAAGGAAGAGGCTCCTTCCTGAAAGAGAGGAAACCTGGGAACTTGGGAACGGAAAAGGCCAGGGCTCTCCCCCTCCCAGCTAATAGTTTCCTGCTCCCCCTCCCCCCAGCACCTGGCACTGGGCATAAACAAAGATTTTGTACTCTCCCACTGTGGCAAGACCAGGTCAGAAGAGTAAATCCTGGGAAAGGAAGGAGGTAAAGGGCAGGCTGAGCTAGTGGCCCTGAGCAAGAGGGCATTGCCCTTCTGGGATGACAACAGGCTGGGGACCTCCCCATAATACAGGATTGGAGGAAACAGGCTGTGTTGAAATGCGTGGAACTTAAAAGCACTGACCAGATTCTAGGGAGGTCTACTGTCGTAGCCCCAGCCCATGCCCACTTCTCTGTTCCCTGCCTTCCACTTTTCCCCCAAAACAGTTCCCACAATTTCTAAGGACTCTCAGGCAGGAACAAAGGAGCCGACATCTCCAGTCCCTCCCAGTACCATTTGCCTCCTAGCTTCAAACCAGTCCCAAGAATTAACTCCTTCCCACCCATTTTAACTCTTTCCTGATATTAGTGCCTGGGTCTTGCCCTCTCTAACCCACGGGTACCCTTCAGCAATCTGTCTTCCCAGTTATTTTCCCTAATTCTAACTCTGCAAAACCATCACCCACCAATCTTTGGCCAAGCTGAATCCAGTGTTTATCCCTCACACCCCATTTCAGGTCTCAGTAGATGATATGTGCTCCATTTTGGCCACGTTCCCAGCCCATCTTGAGCATAGAACACTTTCCTCTGACAACAAACTGGTTTGTGCCAGGTTTCAAGGAGAGTATCTAAATTACTAGTAAGGAAGCACTTTGGGAGTATTTGGGTAGAGGGTCCAAAGTACAGAGCAAGGACTGGGTATGATGGTGATCATTTCACGAGGAGTAGTGACTGTGGAGTGGGGAGAGAAGGTGACAAGGACCCTAAACTCCCTGGTTTCACAAAGTCTTAGGAGTACTCAAAGGCAGCAGGAAAGCACAGGAAAAGGTGGTGGGGGGCGGGAGGAGGGGGGAGAGGGATGTTTCCTGAAGGGGTACAAGAGAAGGGGAAGGAATCACAGAAGCACGCCCCTCTCGCCTCCCTTTCACAAAACCCCCAGAATCTGGAAGAGAAGCTGTGAATTCTCTGCGATTGCATCTGCCAGGGCAGTGTCAGTCAGGGCGCCCGAGTACTAGGGTTTGGGGAAGGCTGGGGAAAGCTTACTTGGGGTTTGAGCTGTTCCAGAAGACGGTGTGTCGGTCAGCGGAGGCCAAACTGCAACATAAGCCCAAGAGGGGAACCCACAGTAACTCCATAACGTGGCGCCTAGCCGGGCCGGGCCGGACCAGACTGGGCCAGCTCGGGCTGGGTATGAAGAGAGTGGGGGAAATCTCTTAAGAGTCCGGAGCTCGGGTGCTTTCCTGTGGCGGCAGTCCAGGAACGCGCAAACTACTCTGGCCTTGTAGCCCCACGGCTCCGCCTTTTGGGGCCAGCCCCGCCCCGCCCCGCCCCGGCCCGCCCCGCGCTCCTGGCCCAGGGGAGAAGAGAGAAACCTGAGGAGCTGGCGCGCGCGAGTGCGCGCGCGAGTGTGTGTGTGTGTGTGTGTGTGTGTGTGTGTGTGTGTGTGTGTGTGTGTGTGTGTTGGGAATGTGGGGGGTCACAGTGTGCCTCTGAAGCTATGAATGTTTCAATATTTGTGGATTTGTATCTTGTATTTGTGCGTTTCTGTATCTGATAAATCTTGATGTGTGTGTGACTATCTCAGAGGCAAATGCTTGTGTTTTCTTGTGAGGGATGTATGTGTGTGAGCTTGAACACATCTGTGTGCTCGCTTGTGTCTGGAAACGGAGGATTTGTTTAAGCTGGGGTCTCTGGGCAACTTTGTTTTGGGACTGGCCATAGATGTGGTGCATAATAAATGACAACTCCAGAACTTTTAGGCTTGCTCCTTTCCACATCCCTCCTTAGCTCCTTTTTCTCCCTTTCCCTCCTTAGTTCTTTTTCTCCCTTTCCCTCCTTTCCACATCCCTCCTTAGCTCCTTTTTCTCTCTTTTCCCTCCTTTCCACATCCCTCCTTATCTCTTTTTCTCTCTTTCCCCTCTTAACACATCCCTCCTTAGCTCTTTTTCTCCCTTTCCCTCCTTTCCACATCCCTCCTTAGCTCTTTTTCTCCCTTTCCCTCCTTTCCACATCTCTCCTTAGCTCTTTTTCTCCCTTCCCCCTTTCCAAATCCCTCCTTAGCTCTTTTTCTCCCTTTCCCTCCTTTCCACATCTCTCCTTAGCTCTTTTTCTCCCTTTCCCTCCTTTCCACATACCTCCTTATCTCTTTTTCTCTCTTTCCCCTCTTTCCACATCCCTCTTTAGCTCTTTTTCTCCCTTTCCCTCCCCCCAGTCCCGGACTCTGCCCGGGTCACTGCTCCTCCTGGCTTCTTTCACACCAAGTTGTTTGTTTTTCTTAGGTTTGTCAATGTTGGCTTTGTGTTAAGGGATTGATTGTGTCATCCCTAAAATGCCAGGAATTGTGCGTACGTGTGTACGCGCCTTACGATCAGGAACGAGAATGTGTGTTCATTTTCGGTGTCAATCTTAAGCATTTATTAAGCACCTATGGCGCACCACTGGGCTAAGAACGGGATGTGCATATTCCTGTGCGAATGTGTATGGCTGTCTCACAACCACAGTGATTGTTAACTTGATGAGGGTGCTTGTATATGCCGGTGCTCTGGCTTGTAGTTTTGTGTGTCCTCACTTACGTGTGTATTTATGTGCAAATGTTTGACTTGCAGTTGTGTTAATTCTGTGTTTGCTGGGAATGTGTATGCACGTGGATTATGAATGCAAAGATGTGGAGAGAGGAAGATAACAGCTTGTGAGCGCATGTCCGTGCGAATGAGTGAGAACGGCTGAGATTAGAGCAGAAGTTAATGGCCGTTTCCAAGGTGCAATGCCGTTTGGTGTTCTCTTGCTGGGGATGTCATACATACATGCATGTACCTAACTGGGTGACCGCACAGAACTATCTGTGGGTGGTCTCATATCAGTGTTTCTCTTGGGGTCTGGCGTCTACCTCCCCCTGGGGCTTGCAACCAATCCCATCGTATCTGTATCTGGGAGGAGGGGGGGGGGGGTTGTTTACGCCTCAGTCACAGTCACGGGGCCAGGTCTGTCTCGCTCCCGCTCCCCGCGGGGACAGAGCGCTCGCGGCGAGTCAGCGTGGGGCCCGCACGTGGGCCTGCCTGTCTGCGTGTCCTGCGGGGAGAGACGAGACGACGGGGCGTCCGAGCTGTCACCCCGTCCTGATCCGCTCCCTTTCCCACTCGGCTCCAGCCCCTCGCAATCTCATCCACCCCCCTTGTACGGCCAGGCTGGCCACTGCCCCTGTAATTACGCTCTTGGGGCCGGACGCGGCGGCCGAGTCCGGAGCTGAGGAGGGGGTGGAGAGGGGCCAGGACCCTATTCCTAGTAGGGGCCGGAGGTGCAGGAACCGGGATCCAGAAACTGAAGCTGAGTCGGACCCTAAACTGCCCACGCCCACTCCTCGTGACACAGAACACCCCCACCCCCATGCACACTCCACCCCACGCCTTTCTCTTTTCTTGGGCGCCAGCTCCGCCTTCTTGTTTACCTCGTGGCGAGTCTGGGGCAGCGACCCTGCCGGTCCAGGTTCCGGGGCCAAAGTCTCCTTGAGCGATGCGGGCTCTTGGTCCGTGGGGCTGAGCACGCACGCGGCAGGGCCAAGTGGACTCGTAGGTTCCCCTTCCACGGTCTTCTGCTCTTTCCCCACTCCCTGCACTTATTTTTTTTCGACTCGGAATGTCCTGACTACGAGCAGGGAGCAAAAGAGCGCAGTCGGGGTGGGAGTGGGGGGGGGGGGGATGTGTGAGGTCTTCGGGCTCCGCTGCTCCACGCCTGGCACGGGTTTGGACTTGTCATGGCTCTGTTGGGCCAAGCCGGCTGCTCGCCTAGCCAGGGCTAATTGCCGAGAGGGTTGGGGTAGGGGCAAAACTGAAAATTAAGAGAGTCTGGGGGTGCACCCCTTTTCTGCTCCCTGTGGAGGCTGGAAAGAACCCTGATAGAATTAAGCAGAGATACAGTTCACAAGAAAGGCTAGTCTGAACTGGGGGGTCTTCACCTAATCACCCCCGCCCCCTCCCCATCCTATAATCTAATCCCCACCCCCATGCCTGAACCCAGGCTATTCCTGGTGGACAGAGAGGCACTTTGATGGGAAGATTGGCAGCTAGAGAAACACAGCAGGGAGACCAGCCAAGTGAGAAGCCGAGAGCAAGACAGATGGAGACATGGGCGGAGCCTCCCTCCCTGCGCCCCTGGCCATCACCCTAGCTGCCGCCACCCAGCCCGCCGTCTTTCACCGCAGTGACCTCTCACCGCAATGACGTGGGCAGCTCCTATAAGCTGCCTCCCCCTCCCCCGGGCTAAGGTTTATGCTTAGTGGTTTTGTGTATGTGTGTGTGTCGGTTTTTTGTTTTGTTTTGTTTTGTTGGGGGGGGGGGGGGGGAAGGGGGAGACAAGCAACTGTCTGAGTTGTCAGTCTGTCTGAGTCTGACTCAGGATTTCCCAGGAGAAATCCTGGGAGAGAGGGTGGCTGGGACTTCTCAGCCAGGTACACCGGCTTCATCTCCTCTCAGGGCTTTAGAAGAGGGCCCTGGATACCTGTATAAAATGTCTGGTGCGTTGAATTTCCCACTGAACCGGGGACAGCCAGACCTGGATGCGAGGTTGCCAGTCTGGGGCACCCTTTACTTCCCGGAGTGCCGCTCCCTTGCCCGAGGGCCCTGTGGTTTTGGGGTGGCGAAGGCACGAGTTGAAGGGCCCCGGGCAGCATCTAAAACACCTCAACACCCGCCGGGCCAGCCCTGGTCATTGGGCTGGAGCCTCGCATGCCGGTGAGATGGGGGTGAAGGGCCGTGTGCCCCCTTGCCATGCACCAATGCCCCAGTGCTCACAGCCTCCCAGACTGCACTGGTATCTAACCCCTGCGGTGCTTTCCCAGATCCACCTGCAACTTTTGGAATTTTAGAGTTGGACAGGATATCACTTTCCATTCAACAAGTTCTTAGCTAGTTCCTACTATATGCCTAATATTAGGTTGAAAAATCCCTCCCTGTTAAGTCCTCTGGATTTTGCTACTCTCTCTTTGGAAGCTTCTTCTCGGGACCTTTCCTTGTCTTGCCTTCCCTTGCCCCCTGATATACTATCTGTGCTGCCCTATCACCAGTTTTCCCCTGCTAAGGCAGACTAGGCTCCCTAGGGGACCAAGGGCATGGTGCCAGGCAATAAGGGGTGCCAGAACCCGGTATCAATCGCTCCTTTGTCTCTCTGAGTTGTGGACCTCCTTCACCCTCATTCCTGTTCACAGGTCACATCCCAGGTGGGAAGGGGAGGGGACCCTTTGTAGAACCCTATGAATTCCTAGAAGTTTTTGAAATAGAAAAATATTGATGAGAAACCAGTTTAGTTTATCTAAGGGATGTAAACAATCACTTTTCTTCCTTCCTCCCTACCTACTCACTACTTGGAGGAGGAGAAACCAAGGAGAGTGAGCTAAATCCACCCCCTAACACTTGAGAAGTTATCAACCTCAGCTTCTTCTAAGGCAGTGTGATCCAGGAGAAAGAAAGATCCAAGAAATTGAAAGTCAGAGTTCTTATCCCCACTGCAGTCATAGAATCATGGGGTGTGAAAACATGAAAGACCACTTTCTGATGACACCCTTATACCAGTGAAGCTCTTTTACTAGGACAGAATTTTAAGGAGTAGAGGTCCTTAGAGACTATAAAAACCAACTCCTTTATTGCTCAGAACAAAAGGCAGAGAAGTGAAATAATCATTCAGGGTCCACAGAGCAAGTTATTAGCAAGTTATAAGCAGAACTTGGGACTCCCAACCTCACTTCTGTGTTCTGTCTTTCAGAGAGAACCTACCACTGATAGAGGAGTCATTCCTTCATCAGGAGAAATGATCAGTTCATTGTCTCCTGCCCCTCCCCTGCAGATGAAGTTTCACTAGAGGAAAAGATCAAGATGTTGAGAGAATTTGAAACTTCAATAAATATAAGGATTTGTTAAAGTTTAGCCTGGAGAAGAAAAGACAGGTGAGATATGATAGCTGACTTCAAGTATTCAAAGAGCTGTCAAATGGAATTGGAATTAGATGTATTTTTTATCTGTCTCAGCAAGGGGAAGCTAGGTTAAGTAGATAAAAGTTGGAAGAAAGCAGATTTTTGCTCAGAATGAGGAAGAACTTTCTAACAATTAGAATTGCCCAGCAGTGCAACGGTGTGACTTGGAAGGTAATATTCTGAACACCAAATCTCTATTAGGAAATTTAAGATTGCATTTATTTCCAACTACCTGTAACAATATTGATTCACACATTGAGTTCTTTCTAATAGAAATTTCTGTCTCACAGTGTGCTTTTCCCTTCTGTCCCCATCCACCCATCCCAAAAGTCTTGTGGTCTTGTACTCAATGCAGTTGATTTTTTGAACCCACAAATCAAAACTTTGCTTTATCCTAATATGTTTCATCTCATCACATTTGCCTTATTGTTCTAGTTTGTTGTGACATTTTTTTTTTTCTGGAATACTGATTCCGTCCAATTATATATCATCTCTAAATTGGTAAAACATTGGTAAAAAATGTTGATTAGATTGGGCTGAAGTCAGAACTAGAATCATACCATAGAAAACTCCCTTCAAGTTATCTATTCACTAAGTAATACTCTGAGTCTCCTCATTCAGTCAACTATGAATTCATCTAACTATACTTTTGTACAGCTCATATCTCTCCATCTTGCCCAGAAGAACGAGACTTGGGTCAAGTGACTTTTGTACTTAGTGATGTATTTATCTAAGCCTGTTATAGCCTGTGGATTCCATGGGACTGCTTTGTAAATGTTCTAAAACTCAAATCCTATGTCTGAGTCTTCCTTTCCAGGGCCCCAACCTCTCTCTCTCTCTCTCTCTCTTTCTCTCTCTCTTTCTCTCTCTCTCTCTCTTTCTCTCTCTCAAACACATACACACATTTTCTTTTATCTTGAGGTTCTTTTTTAGACTAAGAAATTTGAAATAATAGTTAAAAAAAAAAAGGCAGGAAGCAAAAAAAAGGAGTCAACACACAGAAAAAAAGTTAAATGATCAGAAAGGTCTTAGGGATTGGGTTCCATTTTTTGGCTAATCTCCTGTTCTCTCAGAGTATCTGAATTAGCTGTGTATGAATGAATTGGGGGAAATTTTTTAAATCAGAGAGGGAGAAAGAATGAATATGTCTGCATTTCTGATGTATATAATATATGTATATGATTTTTCTGATGTAGAGATATAAAAAGTATGCTATAGAAAGAACTAGGGAGTAAAAGAGATAGAGGATTGTATGGAAAGAAGAGACGTAAAGAATATGACACATGTAGAGAGAAAAATGTAGAAGGGTATAGAGTCCTTCATGTCTACTCTGTACTATGTTGCACTTGGTCACCCTCATTTCTTTTGCATCCTTCCCCTTTCCTCCACTACTTAAAAATCTGATCTCTATAGAAACTACAGTCTTATGGAGAGCAGGTAGTGGGAGGAAGGAGGGGAAAGGAGGGGCAGGAGTTAACAATTGCTGAAACATAAGGGGGGGGGGGGAGAGCAGCAGGCAATGTGACGCCTCCTCCTCACACAGCCAGTTTCTTCCTCATGCCAAAGAAAGAGCACAAGCCACCCAATCAAACTCTTAGTTCTTCTTGGGACTGCTTGGGGGTATCTCTGGGAAGAAGGAGAGAAGGAGGCTTGGAGTCAGATAACAGGAGTGAGAGGCCCTGGGTACTGCCCACCACCTCAGTCTGAATTTGGTATCAAATATCATCAAAGCCCTCTCTTCCATCTTTGCAGTGGCAAGGGACTGTGCATACAGAACATTACACATACTGTCAGACTCAGTTAATTTTGCTGAATTGGTTTTCTCCCCCTCTTTCTTTTTTATTCATTGTTACAAGGGCAATTTCTCATTGTTCACTGGCCATGGGAAAGACATTTGAAAATGAAGATGATATAAATGTTTTTAAAGTCATCGGCACCACAAATTGTGTTCCCTCATATCACTGTGATAATTATAATTATGCCTTATTAGGTTACTTTTGCTGTTGTTCAGTTATTTCAGTTATCTGCAACTGTTTGTGACCCCATGTGAAGTGTTCTTGACAAAAATACTGAAGTGATCCACCATTTCTTTCTCCCGGCTCATTTTACAGATGAGGAGCTGAGGCAAACAGGATTAAGTGACTCGTCCAGGGTTAACAGCTAATAAGGCCAAATTTGAAGATGAGTCTTCCTGACTTCAAGAATGGCACTCTATCTACTGAGCCACTTGACAACTCTACTTACAGTACCTAGATATGATTATTAGAGATTGATTTGATTATCTACCCTGGGAACTATGTGATGTCCAGGGCTGTTTCTAGGATGTGTGTGTGAGTGTGTGAGTGTGTGAGTGTGTGTGTGTGTGTGAGTGTGTGTGTGTGTGACAGAGAGAGAGAGAGAAAGAGAGAGAGAGAGAGAGAGAGAGAGAGAGAGAGAGAGAGAGAGAAAGGAGATAGAAACAGAGATGTGAAAGAAAAATTGAAAACTTCTGTCATGTCTCTTAATTTTAGGGTTGTCAACTGACTTCTTGTGATAAATCATTTCTTTTAGATAAATCCTTTCTCCTCTCTGGAACAGAATTTCCTCAGCTGCAAATTGAGGGGTTAAATTAGATGATCTCTAAAAGTCCCTTATAGCTTAAAATAAGATATTTCTGAGCTCTGTATCACTACTCCCAGGGAGAAGGTTGGGTGAGCAAATAGCTTTAGTGGAGAAATAACCTAGACTAGGGAAGGGTTTGGATCTGCATTCAGCTATCTTTGGGCTCCTTAAAAGGGTGTCCTTAAGGCTATGAATATGTTTGGTGTAGTGGAAAAAACCCTAGACTTAGAAACAGAAAACTGCATTCAAATTCCAATGCCTCTTTTTACTGGCTCTCTAGATTGGGCACATCCCTTTCCCCCTTTCAGTCTGTTTCCTCAATGTATAAGGTGGGGATAATAACGACTGCAATATTTGTGTCATTGGGCTATTGTGCAGAAGGATTTTTTTTTTTTTTATTAAACTGCCATCTAAATGGAGCCGGTTTTGTTAGCATCGTACATGTTCATTTCCACTGTACAGACAGAAGGTTTGAAAAAGTTTCTTAAAAGACCTTTCCAGGCACTCCTGGGCTGGCACTGGAAGATTCTGCAGAGACCTTGTAAGGAAACACAGTTGAGAGATGATGCTCAAAGAAAGACACAAACATTCCCAGTTCTTAGGGCATTGTAAATGTCTATGAGGCGAGACAATGAAGATCCAGAGAATAATGAAAAAAAACTTACATTGATATAATGTTTTAGGGTTACACTGTGTGCTTTCAAATGCCTCTTCTCATCACATGAATATCATCACCTTGTACATCGCTCATCACTCTGCATTAACATAGACTGTCCCCTATGTCTGTGATTTACTTCTCATCTCAGAGCAGTAGAATAACTTGCTTCCTTCAGAATTAAGTTCACTTTCCATATGAAACTTTTCTTAATGCTCTTTCTCCTTAAATTACCCCATATAGAAAAATATCTGACCAATGTTCCAGTCTAGGATGTAATCCCAGAAAGTAAGACACATATTAAAGAGGATTTGTGTAAGCCCTACATCTCTATAAAAAGTGAAAAATGTCCTTGATGGAATTAGAATGGACAACTACCATTGACAAATTGAAAATTGGCCACACCTTTGGCCATAGTATGGAATAAAATATAATTTCTTTGTGAGGAAAGGAGAGGAAGAAAGAGAGAGGAGAGGACATCTCTCTTCCAATGATGTTGGTGCTTTTCAATGGAGCTACTCTACCAGTAGGATATACAGGATTCATTAAAAAAGTTCTGATACAAATCTCCCAAAAGGAAAGAACATAGGCAAACTCTAGAGTAGAAAGCTGTTTCAAGAAGTGATACCTTTGATATCAGGTAAAAAAAAGCTTACTGTGGATTTAAGAGTAATTTAGCCTTGGAAGTCAATATTTAAGCTATAAAGAGAAGATTCTAGGGAACACACTTTTACCCAGCGAGAACAACTTGAGAACTCATTACCACTGTATTCTGCCTTGTTGCTTTCTGATAATGTCTGTATTTGTGGGAGAATGTATTTCATATTTTTGGAAAAAATAGCTACTCTTCTAACTGTAATCTTAATAAATGCTTTCCTTTAAGTTCATGTATCTACTGGCTGACTGTTAAAGACAAGTTCACTGGTAGGGGCTTGTGAGCTATGATAATCCACAGCTGTAGTAGGAGTCTCTCATACTCAAGATACCTTGAAACTTCAGGGCAGTTTGATTATGGGAACTCAACCTAAAAAGTCATAATTGTTAAATTGGTAAAGTAGCCCGGGGGATGGGGCTATACTTGTGTTTATTTTGTGTATTCTCTTTGTTTCCCTCTGTCTCTGTGTCTCTCTCTCCATTTCTTTCCTGTTTATCTCTCTGTTATTTTCCCAGAGAGAGATTTTTTAACATCAAAGAGATTTTTTTCTCTTTCTATTCCAACTGTCTAGCACAAGATAGGAAATGAATAAATATAGTATTATCATAACTCTTTGTGACCTTAGGCAAGTTACTTAAGATCATACTCTTAGAAGCAAACACTATAATCTATAGCAGAAATACTTAACCTGGGATCCATAAACTTAGACAAATTATAACTGTATATCTGCTTGGTTTTGTTTTCTTTGGGAGGAAAGGGGAGGCAATCAGGGTTAAGTGACTTGCCAGGATCACACAAGTAGTAAGTATCTGAGGCCAGATAAGAATTCAGATCCTCCTGACTTCAGGACCAGTGCACTATCCACTGTGCCATCTGGCTACCCCTATAACTATATTTCAATATAATTGGTTTCCTTTATAATCTTATGGATTTCATTTTAAGCATTTAAAAACATTATTCTTAGTATGGACTCATAGGCCTCATTCAGATGCCAGAGGGATAGTTATTACCTCTATTCTCTAGTATATAGATATAGCATTATAGATTGAGGGATCACATAAATTAATCCCTCATTTAACAAATGAGAAATGATCCTAGAGACGTGAAGGTAGAGCTAGATTAGTCAGAAAGTCTATGATCCATAATCCAGACCCATAGTGCCTGACTCTAAATCCAGTATTCTTTTTTTTTTTTTCATATTTTTACCAAGTCAATAATATTTATTTTTCTTAACTTTGTAACAACTTAAAATATATTTTATTGATCTATTTTGTTTTTTATTATTCTTATTACAGCTTTTTATTTAGAAATTATATGCATGGGTAATTTTATAGCATTGACAATTGCCAAACCTTTTGTTCTCCCCACCCCCTCCCTTAGATGGCAGGTTGACCAATACATGTTAAATATATTAAAGTATAAATTAAATACAAAATAAGCATACATGTCCAAACAGTTTTTTGCTGTATAAAAAGAATCAGACTCTGAAGTAGTGTACAGTTAGCCTGTGAAGGAAATCAAAAATGCAGGCAGACAAAAATAGAAGGATTGGGAATTCTATATAACGGTTCTTAGTCATCTCCCAGAGTTCTTTTGCTGGGTGTAGCTGGTTCAATTCATTCCTGCTGCATTGGAACTGTAAATCCAGTCTTCTTTATACCATACATCCAATTTGTGGTTCAAGTCAATAATGATTGATTAAGTGCCTACTATTTGCCAATCATGGAGTTAAACCTGGAGAGGAAAAGGCCTAAAACAGTGCCTGATCTCCAGGAGCTCACAGGCTAATGGGGAAGAGCATGAAAACAACCATTACCAGAAAGATATTTACAAAGTAATATAATCCAAGAGATGATAATCTAGGAGATAAAGCATGAAGATTAAAAAGCACTAGGAAAGACTTTTTACAGAAGTTGAACTTTAGCTGAGACTTGAAGGGAGCCAAGAAAAACAGGAGATAGAGATAATGAAGGAGAGAACTGCAGGTATGAAAGATAGTCAATAAAAATTCTGGAATTATTTTCATGAGGAACAATGGCAAAGAGGTCAGCGTTAATAGACTGTAAGATACTTGAGGGGAATAAGATATGTGTAAGAAGAGCTAGAAACTGAGTGGATGCCCATCAGTTGGGGAATGGCTGAATAAGTTGTGGTATATGAATGTTATAGAATATTACTGTTCTATACGAAATGAATAAGTTAATTTTAGAAAAGTCTGGAAACATTTACAGGAACTGATGCTGAGTGAAGCAAACAGAACCAGGAAAACATTATACATAGCAACAAGATTGTATGATGATCAGCTATACTAGACTTAGCTCTTTTCAGCAATTCAGTGATCCAAGGCAATTCCAATAAACTTTGATTGGAAAATGCCATTCACATCCAGAGAGAGAGTATGGAAACTCAATGCAGGTTGAAACATACTATTTTCACTTTTTTTCCTTAGTTTTTTTCTTATGGTTTTTCTTTTTTGTACTGATTGTTTTTCCCCATCATGAATCATATGGAAATATGTAAAAAATGAATGTACATGTATAATTTTTTAAAATAATAATTAAATAAAAAACCATCCCAAACAGGGTCACAAAGAGTTAGTTGCACATAACTGAAGTGACTGAACAATGACATTCAATCTAAAACATGTTGACAACGGGGTTTTTTTCATTACCCTTCTTCATTCCCCAAGACTCAAACACTAAATTCACATTTGTCTGTTCACCTAAGCAAGTTCCTTAATCTTGTTTGCCTCAGTTTCCTCCCCTGTAAAATAATCTGGAGAAGGAAATGGCAAATCACTACAGTATCTTTGCCAAGAAAGTCCCAAATGGGATCATGGAGAGTCAGACATGACTCAGCAACAACAATAATAGCTAGCATTTCTATAGCACTTTAAGATTTGCAAAATGCTTTATTGTCCTCTCACTTGAGCCTATAAAATGAACAGGGCGTCATCAGTTATACTTTCAGTCAGTGTGGCAAACATTGAGTTGCCTGTATCACAGAGTCAGAGGATGTGCAAGCTGGAAGAGACCTTAGTGATTAGGGGAGATTATTGAACCCAAGTTGGAAAGGACTTGTAGGAGGGGCCAACTAGCCCAATCTGGAGCAGCCAGTCTAACTCAACTTCTCTCTGAAATTCCAGCATTTTACTTTACCCTCTGGGATAGTTCAATTCAAGCTGTAAATATCCTCTCATTAGATTGTAAACTCATTGAAGGCAGACACAATTTTTGACTTTTTGCATTCCCCAGGCCCCATATTCTTATCATTCACTTTTAACACCTAGTTCCCCTTTTGTATCTTTTTTGCATCTTTATCTACTCTAAAGCAGCAGGGTTAAAACAACCATTTAGAAAAAACTACAGGTATCTCTAATCCAAGGACAACAAATAACTTCTACAACATTGCATGATATTAAAAACAAAAAGCCTGCTTAACTATGTCTGTACATTTGTTATGTTTTATTTCCACTCAATAGAATTATAGAAAAGGCTAGCACAGTATCTGGCACATCATTTTTTGGAGATTATTAGTAACTTTTAAAAATTATGATAATATTTTATTTTTCCAGTACATGCAAATATGGTTTTCAACATTCACCTTTGAAAAACCGTGTGTTCCAAATGTTTTTCCCTTCCTCTTCCCCCCCCACCCCAAGATAGTAAGCAATCAGATATAAGTTAAACATGTGGCACATAATTGTTGTTGTTCAGTCATATCCAACTCTTTGTGATCCTCCTTAGGGTTTTCTTGACAAAGATACTAGAATGGTTTGCCATTTCCTTCTTCAGATCATTTGACAGATAAAGAAACTGAAGTAAACAAGAACAATTATTGACTTGCTTGGGTCACATAGCTTGTAAGTGTCTGAGATCAGATTTGAACTCAGGAAGATGTTTTACTGACTTCTATTCTGCTTTGCTTTCTATCAACCCATAGTAATAAGTAAGATAAATGTTTACTGCCTGACTTGATCAGTTTTTTTCAATCTCTTTTTCTGGAACAATCTGTATTCACTATTGTTGTTTGTCCTTCATTCTTGAAGAGTTCCATGACGTTAGGGAGGTGTCCTTGATGTGCAAGTGAATTGGATTGAAGCAAGGTAGGGTTGTACAAAGTCACTTGCATCACTTTCCCCTCAGGAGCCACCTGGGTCCAGTGGCTAGATACAGATCTAGATGACTGGAGATGGCCCTAAATACAATGGGAGACCTTAGCCCTTTTAAATTAAATCTTCAGTAAATCTCAGTTTGACTGAGGCTGCACCCATTCAGTGCTTTAGGCTAGGTAGCAATTGAGGCAAAGAATCTCCCCCTTCACCTAGTTCAAAAATTTTTTTTTTCTTAAATAAATAAATAAAAGAATCCGGGAGAGGAAGGCCATCAGGATTTTTGGTCAAAGCAGAAATGACTGCTATTTAAATTCAATCGGAGTCAATTATCAAGAGAAAAATCAGAACAAAAGGGCACAGAACAAAGGCATGGGTATACACTGGGGTTCTATCATGGGGCTAGCTTCTCTCCTGTTTTCATGTTCCCTTGGTGATTTCATCAGCTCCCATGAATCTATCATCTCTATGCTCACGACTCCAAGATTTATAAATCCAGGCCTAGTCTCTGTCCTGAGTTCTATTCCCCATCACCCATTGTCCTTTGGACATAGTTTGACTAAATGTGTGACTCTGGGCAATCACAAAAACCCCTCTGGATTTCTATTTCCTCATCTGTAAAATGTGGGGTGTAAACTTGAATTTTAAAGTCTCCTTCCAGGTCTAAATCTTCTATTCTATGCCCTAAATTCCCTCTTATCTCTCCCCTCCCCCACTGTCCCCTCTTTGATCTCCTGTTTCTGTCACAGGCCCACCATTCTTCGAATCACCTGGGTTGGATAGAGTGTAGAGTGCCCCTGCTGCATCAAAGCAATTATCAGCATTTTCATTAGTTCCATCAGGATTGGAATTGCCTCCTTCCTCAGCTCTCTCTCCAAGATTTATCTAAAGTCCCACCTCTGCAAGAAATCCTTTTTCAGTCTTAATCTTAATGCCTTCCTTTTTCTTAAATTTATCTTTTCTATAACTCATTTGTTGTGTACATGTTGTTCCTCCTCCTCCCCCATTAGATAATGAAGTTATTGAAAGTAGGTACTGTGTTGTTGTTTTTTTAATCAATAAATAAATACCATGTGCTTATTTTGTGCCAGGTATTGTGCTAAATTCTGAGGATACAAAAAGAAGCCAAAAATGGTCCCTGCCTTAGAGAAGTTTACAGTTTAAGGAAGGAGACAAGCAAACAAATATGTACCAACAAACCATATATAGAATAAAAAAAGGGAAAAAAAAAAAAAGAGGAAAGTCACTAAAATTAAAAAGGGTTGGGGAACCAGGAAATCTAGGAAGTATAAATGAGGGAGAGGTTTTTTGGGGAGAGGGGTGGTAAAGGGGGGAAGACAGGACCAAAATGCCTGGAGCAGAGAGATGAAATGTCTTGTTCCTAGAATAACAAGAAGGCCAGTATCACTAATTTTGTGTCCCCAGACCTAACTAAGCATAGGGCATGGCACGTAATAAGTACTTAATAAATATTTGTTGAGTCTCTGTCTTTCTCTGTCTCTGCTTTTTCTCAGGATCTGTGTCTTTGTCTCTCGATGTTTGTCCGTCTCTTTCCCTTGTTGGCAGTCCCTTGTAACAGACTAAAAAAGAAAGGAGAAAGTAAGCAATCAGAAAAACTGCCTTTGCCTGGCACAGAATAAATACTTTAATAAGTGCTATTTGACTTAGCTGACTGATTTATGCTTTCCAATCTTTCTTCCATCACACTCAACCAGTCACCATGTCTTGTGCTTCTACTGCCACAAAATATTTCCCATCAGTCTCCATTCCTATAGCATCACTTTAGTTCATTTTCTCTGGAGCTATGGAAATAATCTCCTGATTGTTGTCTCGGTTCCAGCCTCTGCTCTCTACAATCCTTTTCCCATAGAGTAGCCAAAGTGATATTCCTAAAGCAAAAGTGACCACATCACTCCCTGGCTCCAAAACCTCCAACTGCTTCCTCTTGATAAAGGCTCTAGAATGAAATATGAATTTCTCCATAAGATTTTTACAGCCCTTTTCAATCTGGTGCCAGCTTACCCTGCCAGGCTTATTTCACATAGCACCCCTTCCTGGAATCTGTGATAAAGCCAAATTGGCCTCTACTTGCCATTCTTCACACAAAACGTTCCTTCTCTGCTATTGTACAGACTATCCCCCAATCCCATGATGTAGTCCTTCCTCATTTCCAGCCCTCTTAGAATCTCTTCTTTCCTTCAAGACTCAGAGCAAGAGTTATTTACTCCCATGCAATTCTCCCATTCAAAAATGAGGTCTTTGAAGACAAGGACTGCCCTTTGTCTTTTTCTTTGTTTCCCCAGCTTTTAGTAGGGGTTAGTAGAACAGTTAAACAGCACAGTGAATAGAGTGGTGGGCCTGGAGTCAAGGAGACTAGAATTCAAATATGGCTTGAGACACTAGCTGTTTGATCCTGAACAAGTCACTTAATCTTATTTAACTCAGTTTCCTCATTTGTAAAAGTGAAGTGGAGAAGGAAATGGCATACCACTCCAGTATTTTTGTGAAGAAAATTCTAAATAGGGTCTTGGGGAGTTGGACACAAATGAATAACAATTATAAACAAAATAAACAAGGGTTTAATGAATGCTTTTAGATCTTACTAAGTGATCTTTCTCCCAGGAACTAGTCTTCCTTTCTAACTTTTACTAATTGGGGGCCAGTGTGATTAAGTTCCTTGAAGGCTTGGACTACTTAATTTTTGTCTTTGTATACCCTGAGTGTAGACTAGTGCCTGGAGCACTAATCCTTAAAAAACAATTGTTGAATGGTTTCTGCAGTCCTCTAGATTTCAGCTCTAATGGGTATCCTTCCGCTTTCATATAGATTTCACCTCTAGAGTGTACTTCCACCGTACATAAACTTTACCTATTAAAAATCTTTACATAGTAAAAATTTTTTTGGTTCAAGTGAAGATATTAAGAAATAAATATTTCTCTGTTGTAAATTCTAGCCTAAACTTGGAGGAAGGAAAGTTTATGAGTACTTAATAACAACAATAACAACAATGTAAGAAACAATGGCCTCCACTAAATCCTCCTTTTCTTAGACCTAATTTCCTGCCCACTTCCCTTTCCTCTTAAGAACCAAAACTAAGGACCAGAAAATGAATTAAGGGTGATAATCAAAAGAGCAATTAAAACTACCTTTGATTCAGTCATAACTTTCTCCCATCCCCGGAAGGGATTAGGGTTGTGCCCCATTTAAGGCCAAATCTTAACTTTCTCCATTTCTAAGAAGGAATTAAAAGTGTTGATATGAGAGAGAAGGTCCCTATGATTATTCCTAATCTCAGGGGACTTCCTAAAGGAGTGTCCTTGAAGAAAATGGTAGTAGCTGGGTGTGTAATTTTTGGAGCTAGATTCCCCCAGGAGCATTCAGGAAAGATTAAGTGATTATTAGTTCTATTAGATTAGATCAAATGTAAATACAGCATTTTATCATATTCATTCAGTTAAACCTGCATTTATTTGTAGCTAGGTGAATATGGATAAAGAACTGGATATATGGTAAGGAAGACCAGAGGTCAAATCCTACCTAGGACACTTAATTACCTGTGTGACCCTGAACAAAGTCATTTGACCCCAGTCTGCTTCAGATTTCTCATCTGTAAAATGAGTAAATAATAGACCCTGTCTCCCAAGGTGGTTGTAAAGATCAAATGAGATGAAGGTGATAATGTTGGTGGTATTTCTATAGTGCTTACTATATGCTAGGAACTCTGCTAAAATGTTTTACAATTTTTTATTTCATTTGATCCTGTGGTAATATTTGTAAAGTAAAAATTTGTAAATTTTGCAAACCTTGAAGTGTTAGTAAGGTTTTTTGTTATCCTTATTGTATAGTTTCAGTCATATGCAACTCTTCATGACACCATTTGGGGATTCCTTGTCAAAGATATTGGAGCAATTTGCCATTTCTTTCTCTAGCTCATTTTGCAGATGAGGAAACTGAGGCAAACAGGATCACCCCAGATAGTAAGAGGCTAGATTTGAACTCAGGTCTTCCTGACTCCAGCCCTGGTCCTCTATCCATTGTGCCACCTATCTTTCCCTTTGTAAATGCTAGTTATTATTATTATTTATTAAAATGCATTATATGCTAAGTGTTATGGTTAACGCTGGCCATCAAAAGAGAGGCAAAAATCTTCTCCTGCCTTTAGGTGTTCTAATAGGAGAGACAACATATAAATAACTGTGTTCATAAAAGATGTATGTACTGTAAATGGGAAGTAATAATGTGACTCTTCCCTTGGTCAAGATTCTTAGAAGTGTTACTTTAGAATGTTTTAAATCACTAAGAGGAAATTTAGGTCAATTTGGATGTCAGTCTCTAAACTAGAATTACTTGCATTGCACATATATAACCCATTTCAAATTGTTTACCATTTTATTGAAAGAGGGAGAAAATCTGGAACTTAAAATTAAAAAATGAATGTTAAAAATTGTCTTTACATGTAATTGGGAGAAAATCCTGTAAACTACAAACACTTGGATTAGGAGGATAAAATGAATAAAAGTTATGTCTGGAAGATTTGTCCCTAAAACAGAGTATAGTCTTATTTTTTTCTTCAGCACCTTATAAATTTCAATTGAAAATGAAACCTCTTTTTACCCTGATTCTATAGAACTATGGGTAACTGAACACTAAGGGACATAGTGCAAGGACTTTTAAAGGCATCAAGCCAACCCGACAAACCCTTCTTTTTATTCCCTTTGTACCTTCCCAGGCTGGGTAGTGCTTACATACCACAGGCAAATCAATAGGTGCAACAAATATGGCAGGGGAGGAATTTTTTCTTTTATTCCCTCTTCTTGGTTGCAATAACCAGACATCCTAAATTTTCCTAGGTAGTTCCAATTTCAAGAAAAGAAAATGCAGTTCTGATAAGACTTTGTAACAGAAATAAACTTTGTAGAGCAACTTGTAATTAAGAAAATAGACAATGTATCCATGGATTAAAAACCCAAAAGTATCCTGGAAACCCCTGCATCAGCACACAGCTCTTTCATTTCTAAACGTGTTCAAACATCACAGTTTGATGACAACTCAGTTGTCACAATCAATATGAGATATATTTTCTCTACCCATTTCTTAGATTATGGACACTGAATGAGGTCAACTATGGAAAGATATGTAAATGGAAAAAAAACACAGAAAGGCTTAGCTTTTAAAAATCTTTTGAAATTTAATCTTTTGTTACAAAATACCTATGAAAGAGGTGATGGTATTAATATTTGTATTTTTATGTGAGGAAACTGATTCTCAAAGAAGTGAAATGACATACCCATAGTTAATAGAGCCAACAAGTATTGGAGCCTGGATTCAAATCCAGGTTTCTTGCTGCGACCCCCACCCCCACCCTACTCCAGTTAACAAAATAAAACATCAACAACAACAAAACAAAAGGAAAAAAAAACAACACTGACACGTTCTCTATTAAAATTTGCATAGCACTTTCAAAGTGCTTTGAAATGAATGTATTCATCGTCTCATTTGAAGATCATTATGTTATTTTTTCTCCCAGGCAGTTAAGTGATTTACAGGCTCACACAACTAATAAGTGTTACTTGTCTGAGGCTAAATTTGAGCTCAGATCTTCCTGATTCCAGGATAAGTCCTCTACCCACTGCACCATCTAGCAAGAAACCATTATAATGTTATAAGGTGGGTTCTATAGGTATTTTTATTCTCATTTTACAAATAAAAAAACTGAGGTTCAGAGTGGTTCAGTGAATCCATAATCACAGAACTAAAAACCCTTAGAGATAGGATTCTGATGCAGGTATTCCTGAATTCTATATCTTCTCCTATAACCTATTTACCTTAAAAGCACAATGCCTTATCCCTGAAGAAAAAAATAGATGGTACACAATATGAAAACAGCATGGCCCTGGAGATGTTGGTCCCAAATAAAACTTGCCCCCCTGAATTTGAGGACAAAATTAGAAGATGGCAATCCTCTAGAAAATACAATTGACATAAAATTGACAAGAATCTCTTCTTTTTTTATTTTTTAAATTAAAAAAATTAGCCTTTTGTTTTCAAAATATGTACATATAATAATCGTGGAAATATGTATAAAAGAATTGCACATGTTTAACATATATTAGATTTTTGCCATCTAGGGGAGGGGGTGGGAGAAGGAAGGGAAAATAAATTTGGAACACAAGGTTTTGCTAAGGGTGAATGTTAAAAATTATGCATGTTTTCAAAATAAAAAGCTTTAATAAATAATAATTTTAAAAGGAAGATAGTGCTAATAATACATAGGATTATATTGAAGCCCCCCCAAACACACACACATATATATATATGCATAGCTAGTACTCAACATTCCTCGTTGCAAAACCTTGTGTTCCAAATTTTCCCCCTCCTTTCTCTCATCCCCTGCCTTAGACAAAAAGTAATCCAATATATATTAAATATGTATAATTCTTCTATACAAATTTCCACAATTATGTTGCACAAGAAAAATCAGATCAAAAAGGAAAAATAATAAGAAAGAAAACAAAAAGCAAACAAACAACAACAACAAAAGATGAAAATACTATGTTGTGATCCACATTCAGTCCTCACAGTCTTCTCTCTGGATGCAGATGGCTCTCTCCAACACAAGTCTATTGGAATTGGCCGGAATCACCTCATTGTTGAAAAGAGCCACGTCCATCAGAATTAAGAAGCCTCTTCCAAGGAGATATTGTATAGCTATAATACTGGTGAGATTAGGCTAACTCCTCAGATTCCATTAGGGAGCTATCAACCAATGCAAGTGTAATTGTCAAAAGAGGAATTGTAGCCTTGGAAACTGTAACAGGTTAATGACAGCTGAAAACAGAAGTGAAACGGTATGTGGTCTGCCCAGAATTTGTCAAAAAGCAGTCACAGAATTCAGAATTTCTCGATCTTCTGAACTGCAAAGGTCCACGTAGGATGCTCAGGTTCTAGGGACAGGTTTCAGTTATCTAGCTAGAATGCATTGAGAGCTGAAAAGAGCAAGTCATCATTCCACAGCAGCTTAATAGAAATGCCTTGTAATAAGATCCCTTTGCTCTAAGCCTGACTTCATCAAGCAACCTTCTAAGCTATGATTTGGTCTCCTGAGGAAGAGATCCACATACCAGGTATATATGCCTTATGAGGATAATTCATTATCATCAGCCATAATAATTTAAAATTTTTTACATCATCCTCATTTCTTTAGGAAGTCTTTCCTAATAGATATAACCTGTATTTATTGCCATATTGGGGGGTGGAGAACGGAGGGAAAGAGAAAAATTGGAAATCAAAATCTTACTAAAGTAAATGTTGAAAACTAATAAATAAATTTTTTAAAAAGAAAAAGAAGTCTTTCATACTATGCTATAATATCCTTAATGCTAGTGCCTTCCCTCTGATACTATCACAATTTTATCCTGTATATATCTTGTTTGTACTTTTAATCTGTTAGTTCATTGAGAACAGTTTGAGAATTTGTTGGGTTTTTTTTCCCCCTCTGTTTGCTCAGAGCTTAACAGGGGACCTGGCACATAGTAAGCACTTAAAAAATGCTTGTGGACTTGACTTGACTTGAATATATTTTCCCTTGTAAACCATGCCTTGAAACAACAAATAAAAAAGGAGGAAAAGCACAATTCAGCAAAACCAACCAATAAATCAGGTGTATGTGACAACATGTGACATTCAGTGTAGCTATAGTTCCTCATCTTTGCAAGGAATGGGATACGGTGTATCTTTATTCTTTTATAGGACTAAGCTAGGTCATTATGATTTTATAATATTTATTTTCATTTTTTAATTTTTTCTATTTGTATTGTAGTCATTGTATATATATATATATATATATATAGTTTTCCTGGGTCTTCTTACTTCATTATTAATTAGTTCATAAAGTCTTCCTATGAGGCAGCTAGATGACACAGTAGATAGAGCACTGATCCTAGAATCAGGAAGACCTGAGTTCAAATCCAGTCTCAGACACTTAACATTTTCTAGCTATGTGACCCTGGATAAGTCACTTAATCTCAATTGTCTCCATCAAAAAAAGAAAAAAAAAAGTCTTCCTATGCTTCTCTGAAATTTTCATATTCTTCATTATTAGGGCAATAAGAATAATTTAATGTAACAGTCCTTTAAATTCACCTACCCTCCTTTGTTTAACCATCCCCCAGCTGATGGACATCTGCTTTGTTTCCAATTCTTTTTTTTTTTTTAACCATGAAAAGGGCTGCTATGAATATTTTAGTGTATGTGAAAGCTTTGCTTCTCTGTCTTTGACCACCTGAGAGGAGGAGTGTTTGGGTCAAAACTTATGGACATTTTAGTCTTTTTTAAAGAGCAAATCACAAATTGCTTTCTAACTCTATTGGATGAGTTTAAATCTCTAACCATAGTGTATTCTTATCTCATAGACTCCCTCACTGAATGTTAGGTCTTGGCAATTATTTCCTCTAGTTCTCTAATTTTACAAGTAAACAGACCAAAGTCCAGAGAAGGGAAATGCCTTTTTTAGAGACATATAGCAAGTCCACTCTAGTTTAGAACACAGAACCTATTATTTGCCACTTGGCTCAGTGGATAAAATGCTGGGCCCTAGAGTCAAGAAAACTTATCTTCCTGGGTTCAAATCTGCTTCAGACATTTTGTAGCTGTGTGACCCTGGGCAAGTCACTTGATCCCATTTGCCTCAATTTCTTCATCTGTAAAATGAGCATTCCTGTATCTTGGCCAAGAAAATTCCAGATGAGGTAATGAAAAGTTGGACACAACTCAAAAAAAACAAAAAAACAACTAAGTTAGACTATATCATTATCCTATAGGAAAAGAGAACACACATTTAATTCATAAATCAACACCTGAAAATTGGAAGGAAAATTGGTTTCATAAGAGCTCCAGGGATGTTAGTTTCCTCATTTGTAAAATGGAATCTATGACCTCTGAGGTCCTTCCCAGCACTCAAATCTACAATTCTATAGACCTATAATTCTGTGATGTATTTTGCAAAACTATAGTGGGAACGTGATTGCTGGTGATGGGATTATTTTAACAACTGAAAAGAGACTTCTCAGGAGCTGAAACCAAAATAACAGCTGGAAAAGAGGGGGCCTGGTTATTTATCTTGGCAAGGCCTTTGTTTGGAGAGATGGTGCCCTTTCCAAACAAACAGTTAGCTCAACTTGTTAGACAGAATTATTGCTTCAAACTGGCCCGCTGTTTTAGCTCTTCTGCAAATGTAGGAATGATTTTTTCTACAAGATTGGTGAGCTGAGCGTTATTCTGCTAATTGACTTTGGGTGCTAACCAAAGAAGCAGTTATTAAGAAAGAAAAGTGTACCTGGAGGTTAGGTGGGGGAAGGAGAGAGTTGGTTGGGTACCGTACAGATAATTCAGACATTCCCTTTCTACTATTTACTAGCTGCATGACCTTGGGCAGATTCTTTAACAATCCAAACTGCCAAATGCATAAAATGGAGACTAGCAAATACTTCTGTTTCCTGAAGATAGCAGGATTGATCAGGTTGTCTTAAGAACATAACAATAACAACAGCTAGCACTAACTTTAAAATATTCAAAGCATTTTATATATCTTATCTCTAGAAGGAACCATAATTATCATTATCAACTCCATGAGAGATTTGGTGTAATTTGTGTAATTCTCGGTTTTTACTCAGCAGAGTACCTAGAACACAGTGGATACTTTTTATTTTTGTTGCTTATTTAATGTGAGACTTTTCTTGACTACATTTAGTATTTTCTTGGCAAAGACACTAGAACGGTATGCCATTTTCTTCTCCAGTTCATTTTATAGATGAGGAAACTGAGGCAAACAGCTTGAGTGACTGTCTAGAGTCACACTGTGAGGAAGTGTCTGAGGCTAGATTTGGACTCAAATGGTTTTGATGTTCTGAGCTCACTGTGCCACTGTGCCCCCTAGCTGTCTTTGTTAACTTGTTGATTAATTGATCATGAAGACCAGTCCTCAGTTTTATAGATTAGGAAAGTGAAATCAAGAGATGAAAGATAGTAAATTTCTGCAATAGGAGTTGAATTCATATCCTTAAATGCCAGCCAGTGCTTCTTTTTCCATTATAGTATTCTTTCTTTTCCTTAAGGGTCCCTCTTGTCCTAAACTTTATTATTATTTTTTTTATCATAACTTTTTATATACAAAACATATGCATGAATAATTTTTCACCATTGACCCTTGCAAAAACTTTTGTTTCAACTTTTCTTCTCCTTCCTCCCACCCCCTCCCCTAGATGGCAGGTAGTCCCATACATGTTAAATATGTTAAAGTATATGTTAACTACAATATATGTATACATATTTATACAGTTCTCTTGTTGCACAAGAAAGATTGGATTTAGAAAGAAGATAAAAATAACCTGAGAAGAAAAAACAAAAATGCAAGGAAACAATAACAGAAAGAGTTTGTCCTAAGTTTTAAATGGGCCTTCTATAGATCCCAGGGCAGAAAGGGATCTAAAGGGAGAGACCGTTATCTACCTATGGATCCCCTTGATGCTGGGCAAGTCACTAAACTTCTTAGAGCCTTGTTTGTAAAATGAGGCAGTTGGATGATCTCCAAGGTCTCTTTTAGGTTTACATCATCTATGATTCTAGGCCTCCTGGGTCAATGTTCTTTCTTCTCCACCTACTGCTCTTTGTGTCTTAATGTCTATGGAGTGAACTGGCTGCAAATGGAGGCATTTAAATCCTGAGTCTTTTGTTAGTCAAGTTCTGACAATGAGCTGGCTGCAAAACCAGGGATAGATTTTCAAAGGGGAAAGTTAGTTGCTTTAATTGGTGAATTCCCATATTCTACTAACTTGGAAAGTCTCAGAACAATAACTACCGTGGACACTGAGTCAATGAAAAAGACTTAGAAGTCAGGCAAGAGAACACGCAGAGTAGTTGCAATCTAATATGTGCTTTCTTTGGCTCTTAAGTTTGTCTCCTGGGCTTTGTCTGAAAGAATGTTCAGTTTCCCGCTCCCTCTCCCTCCTCTGCCCCAGCCTCAGCCAGCACCTGGGACTGAGTATAATAAACAAGGACTTTGAACTCTCTCCATGTGGCAAGATGGGATCAGGAGAGCAAATCCTGGGAAAGGAGGAAAGAGAAGGGCCGGCTGGCTTTCCCTCCTTCCAGGAAGGGGGTACTGCCCTCGAGTTGACAACAATCTGGGAAATACCCCCTTCCCATACACAAACCCTCTCTGAATTCAGAGATGTCACTAGGCTAATGCCACAGAGTTAGAGGAAGCTGGCATCCAATCGCTCCCCTTCAGGAATCAGCACAGTGCCTGCAACAAAGTAGGCACTTAATAAAGGCTTCTTGATTTGACTTGGGGATATGTGTGGGAGCCTGAGCCAAAGGGAGGGAGTTATGGGAGAGAAGGATGAGCTGAGGATGAGATGTTCAAAGGGAGTGAACTCTAGAATATTTACCTCCCTTTTCTCTGGCCAATTTTCCTCCTGCACCATTCCAATACTGTTTTTATAAGATATTGGCTAAGGCGATTGTGCGTAATGGTAAGAATGGCAGGAAAAGATTAAAGACCTACTAACACAGGGCTGAAAAGACACAAAGGGAATGTGTCATAGGCATTCATTCCAGCATCTATTAAGCTCTTCTATGCCAAACATTGTGCTGGGGTTTGGGAGATATGAATCCAAGAAATAAAATAATACCTACTCCCAAGGAGCTCACATCATGTTGGGAAATAGAACATACATAGAAAATCAAACATAAAATAAATACAATGTGGCTGCAAAGCAAGGTACCAGCACCAGGGGGATCTGGGTTTTGGTAGCAGTGACACATGAGCTGAACCTTAAAGGAAGTGGGAGAGTGTGAATAGAGTCCATTCCAGCTAGAAGGTTAATAATGGAATGGTTCAGAGAGAGGAGGTATACAGGGCACAGTAAATAGTCCAGTTAGGCTGGAACACAGATTGTTTGATGGGGAATAACTTGCAGTCCATGTATCATGAGCAACTCAAAGTCTGTCTCGTCAAGGTCCTCCAGAAACCATCTGCCTTCCTTAGAGGAGTTAACTTTTTCTGGAACTCTTATCTATCCTGGGACTGCACTGAATGTGCAAATTCACCCAACCCACTCTATCTAGTTGGCCTTAAACCAGGGAAAGGATGGAGTTCCTCCTTCACCACAATTAGTCTATCAAACAATCAACAGGAAATGCAGTTTGATTTATAAATAAGATAGTTTGTATCCAGTGTTCCCTTTCTTCCTCTTTATTCCCCCCATAAAAGTGCATTTATTTGCATTTCTCCATCATGTGCCAGTATAGGGAAGATCATTTCAATGGTCTCTTTTTTTATTTCAATCATATCTTCATCCCAGAAAATCATTTCAGCCTTGGAAAACTTACATCCTGAAGTAACTTTGTCATAGGGTACCCTCTCCTCTCATCCTCTTTTTCCTCTCCCTTTTATGTGTTATCTTCCCATTACAAAGTAAGCTCCTCGATGGCTGTGATGGCCATTCTTTTTGTTTGTATTTGTATTCCCAATACATTGTAGAATGCTGGGCACATAGCTTAAAAAATTCTGGTAGACTAACTGACTAACTTTATGACGTGTGAATCTCTTTAATTGCATGGAGAAGGAAAGTGATATTGGCTAAGATCAGTCATCTCGATTGTTCAGTTAGTCCAGAAGGGTTCAGAAATTGTGTCAAGTTTCTAAGAAGGAACCACTTTTGGGATGAGAAGAAATTTCTCTTTTTCTGCCTTCCTCTTTCCTTGCGATTGACTTCAGTTGGCTTTCCTTTTAGTTCTCATTGGAGAAAAGAGACCCATGAGAGACACCACCAAGAAAAACACACACACATATGCAAAATCATTGGCACTTGAAGGAGGAAACTCCCAGCTTCAAGGAGTATGGCCCCCTTGCACAAGAAAAGAATGCCAGCTATGAATTCAGAAAGGTTTTCCAGTAACCAGAAAGTGGAAATTTACACTTTGGACACACATTTGCCTCACTACTATTATCTACTTAATTTAAGTCCACTCTTCCCTTGACTATTTGTATACTTATGGAAGAGTGTACCTCTGGTTTTTGGAGGGGAATAATATGATTTATTACCTTAGCAAATATCCTGTTTCTAAAGATTAATTGTGGCAACTTACTAATAATCAGTGGAAAGCATATAGATGGTGACTTGGGGTTGACAGTTCTACAAACCCCAGACCTTTGTGATTTGATATAATGGGTAAAGTCAATGCCCTTTGAGAACCTAATCTCTAAGTCCAGTCTGGGTTAGGATAGTAACTCCAGAAGGGATGTAGCACAATGCCTCATAGCTTTCTATTCTGGACATGGTTCTTGTATTCTTTGCTTTCCATTCTTGCTCTGGAAAAAAGTAATAATCAAATCATCACAACCATTGCTTATGAAAAGGGCATGATAATGAACAGAGCTGGACTCCTCTCACCATCACTTGTGATGACCTTGTCCAAAATTCCCATCCCTGGCCACGATGCCCATATTAGAATGTAAGCTTCTTAAGGGATTATTTCACTTCTGTATTTGTATTCCCAGTGACTAGAGCAGTACTGGCACCTAGCAGACATTCAATAAATGCTTTTTCATTAATTCAATAAGCCTAGAAAAGTCTCATCAAGCCAGATTGTGAGAGGCTCTAAAAACCAAACAGAGCTTTTTGTTTGTTTGTTTGCTAGAGGCACAGGGGGGCCACTGGAGCTTTCTGAACAGGGTAGTGACATGGTCAGACATGTGCTTTAGGAATATCAATTTGTCACCCATGTGAAGGATGAATGCAAGGAGATCACTAAATGACTATTGTAGTAGTCCAGGCAAGAGGCAATTAGTAATTACATGAATGGATAGATATGAGATAACTTTTTATCTCCCTCTTAATTCCCATTCACTTTTATTCTTACGTTTCTGAGGACTTAACTCACTTAAACTCTGAATTTACATATGTTTGCATGCATTCTTGATTTAAATATAACATGTATTGAGTGCCTACTATGTGAAAAGTACTGAGCTAACTTCTGGAGACCCAAAGTCACATAGTCCCTGCTCTCAAGGAGCTCACAGTCTATGGTGACAAATAATACCTGAAATAATGTGATTGAGGCAAAGGAAAAATCTAGGCAAAATGCCCAAAGAATATTTGAGGTGGGAGAAAAACTTTTATCTGCATTGCCTAATAAGAATAATAGTTAAATAGGCGATACAGTGTCCCACTTTTCTTACATTCTCTCCAACATTTAGTGAGATACCTTTTGAAAGCTGAATCATAAGGTCTGACAACTGATTAGGTGACCAGAGGAATGAAGGTGCCCTTAACAAAAATAGGGGAATTAAGAAGAAGGGAGGATTTAGTGGCAAAGATAGTGAGGTTTGTTTTGGACATTCTGACATCTTTATAGGATATCTAGTTGGGGATGTCCAAAGGGCCTTTTTGAGAGTGTTAAGAAAGCATAAAAATGGAGTATTTTATTTTTCTAATTACATGTAAAGATAGTTTTCAACATTCACTTTTGTAAGATTTTGAGTTCCATTTTTTTCTCTCTCTCCCTTCCTTCCGTTGTCTTCAAGACAGCAAGCAATTTAATATAGGTTATACATGTATAACCATTTTAAATATATATCCATATTTGTCATTTTATGAAAGGAAAATCAGAACAAAAAGGGAAAACCATGAGAAAGGAAAGGCAAACAAACAAACAAACAAAAGATGAAGATAATATGCTTCTATCTGCATTCAGTTTCCATAGTTTGGTCTCTGGATGCAAAAGCCATTTTCCATTCCAAGTTTATTGGAATTGTATTGTACTGTTGCTGAGAAGAGCTAAGACTATCATAATCAATCATCACATAGTCTTGCTGTTATTGTGTACAATTTTCTGCTTTTGTTCATTTCACTCAGTATCAATTCATGTAAGTCTTTCTAGGCTTTTCAGAATTTAACCTCCTTATCATTTCTTATACAACAATAATATTCCATTAAGTTCATATACTATTTAGCCACTCCCCAACTGATGGTCATTCACTCAAATTCTAAATCCTTGCCACCACAAAAAGCTGCTAGAAATATTTTTGTACAATACTTTGTAGAGGTATTTTTGTATTTTTGTAGAGGTCCTTTCCTCTCTTTTATGTTTTTTATGGTTCTATGTCCCAAAGAGATCATAAAAGAGAACCTTGCTGGATCAAAGAATGTGCACAGGTTGATAGCTCTTTGGTCATAATTTCAAATTGCTCACCAGAGTGGTTAGATTAGTTCACAATTCCACCAACAATGCATTAGTTTCCCAGTTTTCCCACAAGCCCTCCAACATTTAGTGAGATACCTTTTGAAGGTGGAATCATAATATTTGACAACTGATTGCGTGACCAGAGGAATAGATATGCAGAAGGGAAGGTTTGGTGGCAGATAGTGAGGTTTATTTTTTGAACAAACTGAAATGTTCACAAGAGATCTAAAAGGATATGTCCAAAAGGCCTTTTTGAGAGTGCTAAGAGAGCATAAAGATAGGAGAGAGCCCAGAAGAGAGCCCAAGAGTATGTACATTGTCAATGTGGTTCAGTCATGTCAGACTCTTTGTGATCCTGTTTGGGGTTTTCTTGGCAAAGATACTGGAGTGGACACATCTGTCAGAATGGCTAAGATGACAGAAAAAGATAATGACAAATGTTGGAGCGCATGTGGGAAAACTGGGAAACTAATACATTGTTGGCGGAACTGTGAATACATCCAGCCATTCTGGAGAGCAATTTGGAACTATGTTCAAAAAGTTATCAAACTGTACATACCCTTTGACCCACCAGTGCTACTACTGGGCTTACATCCCAAAGAGATCATAAAGAAGGGAAAGGGTGCATGTGCAAAAAACAAAAAAAAAATGTGCAAAATGTTTGTGGCAGCCCTCTTCGTAGTGGCTAGAAACTGGAAACTGAGTGGATGCCCATCAGTTGGAGAGTGGCTGAATAGTGGTGTATGAGTGTTATGGAATATTATTGTTCTGTAAGAAATGACCAGCAGGATGATTTTAGAGAAGCCTGCAGAGACTTACATGTACTGATGCTGAGTGAAATGAGCAGAACCAGCATTATACACAGCAACAACAAGACTATAGGACGGTTAATTCTAATGGACGTGATTCTCTTTAACAAAGAGATGATTCAAAATCAGTTCCAAGTTGTTCAGTGATGGAGAAAGCCATCTACACTCAGAGAGAGAAATGTGGAAACTGAGTGTGGACCACAACATAGCACACTCTCTCTTTCTGTTGTTGTTTGCTTGCATTTTGTTTTTTTTCTCAGTTTTTCTTCTTCTTCCTTCTTGATCTGATTTTTCTTGTGCAGCAAAATAACTGCATAACTATGTATACATATATTGGATCTAACATGTATTTCAACATATTTAAAATGTATGGGACTACCTGCCATCTAGGGAAGGGGGTGGAGGGAAGAAGGGGAAAATTTGGAACAAAAGGTTTTGCAAGGGTTAATATTGGAACAATTACCCATGCATATGCTTTGTAAATAAAAAGCTTTAATCAAAAAAAAAAAAAAAAAATACTGGAGTGGTTTACAATTTCCTTCTCCAGCTCATTTTACACATGAGGAAACTGAAGCAAACAGGGTGAAGTCACTTACCTGGAATTACAAAGCTAGTATGGTCATATTTGAACTCAGGAAGTTGAGTCTTCTTGACTCCAGGTCTGGCACTCTATCCACTGCCCCATCTACTTAGCTATTATTATTATTAGGTAATGCAGATGAAAGTTTTTTCTCCCATCTCATATGTTTTTTAGGCAATTTTTCTGGATTTCTCCTTTGCCTCAATCACATTCTATCATGTGTTATTTGTCACAGTAGACTATGAGCTTCTTGAGAGCAGGGACTATATGACTTTGGGTCTCCAGGAGCTAGCTCAGTACTTTGCACATAATAGGCACTTAATACGCATTGTATTAAACTAAGTATGCGTGCAGACATGTAAGTTCAGTGTTTGAGTCTAGGTCCTCAGAAGCTTAAGAATAAAAGTGAATGGGGGTTGAGACAGAGGAAAGAAACTCATTTGTCAACATCTGTTATTGCCTAAGGTTTGAAAGCAGTTCACCAGTCCCTTAGAGGATAAGTTGGTCTGGGAAACTGGCTCGCTATCTAATTGTATAAGGGGGGATTGGTGGTTAAATTCCTTTTTGGGGAGGAATACAAGCTGGAAGATCATTTTGCATTTGATCAGAAAAAGTGCTACAGTGTTCATTTCTGTGCACTAATTAGAATAAGGCAATAAACATTTTGGTAAATGCAAATCATAATTTATTATGTTGACATATTATGTGAGTTTTTTATTTTCAGGAAGCATGGGAATACCAGCTCTGACATCAGGAGGACCAGAGTTCAAATCTGGCCTCAGACACTTAACACACCCTAGCTGTGTGACCCTAGGCAAGTCACTTAACCCCAATTGCCTAAGCCAAAAAAAAAAAAAAAAAAAAAGAAGAAGAAGAAGCAGCAGCAGAAGCAGAAGCAGAAGCAGAAGAAGAAGCATGGGAATATAGCTGTGTGTTTATGGCAATGCTTTGGTGAAAGATAAAATACTAGATATCAAAGTAGATAGAATATTGATCCCGAAGCCAGGAAGACCTGATTTAAAATCTGTCTCAGACATTAGCTGTACAGCCTCAGCAAGTCATTTAATTTGCCTCAGCTTCCTCGTGTATAAAATGGTGATAATAATAATACATATTTTCTAGAAGGAGCAAAAGCTATATAACTGATAGAGATACCATGCCCTATGAGGAAGACCCAGAAGAGCAATGGAATAACACCTCACTGCTATTATATTCTGTGATGAACTTCATGAATATTCTAGAAAGGGCAAAAAGGACTTTCAGGGCCAAAATTTGGGAGATAACCATTTGCCATATCAATTATCTATATTGCTTCACTAACATCACTTTTAAATTTGAGTCTACTTTTTGCAGAAACCTTATGTTTTCATAAGGAGAATATGGCCCTCTTTGGGGAAAATGTTACCCCTATTCTTGATGCTCTCTCTATCTTTGTAAATCCCATTTCTAAAAGCAAACTGATCTCTATTGGCTCTTTATTAATGGAGAACACACTTGTGGGGGCTCAAGAGCTTTAGTAATAAGAAGCCCAACCTCTCAGAGTTACTCCTACGACCTAAAGGAAGTTAGTAGTTAGGTACTTTTCAGGGACTTACCTGTAGGAAATGAGGAAGTGACCCCAGAGGGGTAATATATATATATATATAGCATTTGCAAATCTTAGATAGTTCTGTAAATGTTTGCTATAATAATTATTATTAGTATGGTTTTCTCTTCTTTTTTTTTTTAACATTAAATTTTTCTCTCTTCTTTCATGGACTAGAGCCAGTGTATTATCCTCCTCTTCAAGATTCCATTTTTTGCCCTTCCCCTATAAGTTTTCCATTTCACCTTTCACTTTTTGTTTAAGTACGCTACTAAGCATATGCTCCACTGGGCATAAAATCTCCTTCTAAGAGACTTGTTGTTCTACTATAAAATGTTATTGTTGGCAGGATGAATGGTGGGGGTGGGGGTGGGAAGAAGAAAAACTTCTTCCTCCTTGCTTCAATCTATAGAAGGTAGAAAAAAAGTTCCCAAGAATCGAGTTCTTCCATATCTGGCTCTTCTAAACGACCAGAGATAATTCCCTCTCGGTGACTGATAACACAGGACTGACTCTCACTTTCTAAAATCCACTGGGGTGAGGCTGAGCCAGCCAGTCCAATAGGGACTTACTTATCAATTTTATCCCAACTGACTGAGGAAGTTTTTCACATCTTTACATGTCTTTCAAACAATCTTAAGTTATTCTGATGAATGCATGGGGAGCCTCTTGTCAGAAAAAAAAGCCCTACTGAATCAAAGAATTTTTTCCAAAAATTGTCAATAAATAATAATCACTGTGGGATTTTGTCTGCTCTACCTGTTTCAATCAATCACATTATGGCAAAATTGTAAATGGCTGCCTGCTCTCTAATCATATCCTTAGCGACACCCTTGATACATAGACAAAATATAATCACAAAGTGCCTCAAAACACTTGTGATACTTGTGTGAAAATCTGTCAACACTGAGAAATCTGCTGAATGTGATCATTAACTGTACACACAAAGAATGAGTAGGTGAAGAATACCTATTGTCCAGATTATGACATGAAATCAGATGGACAAGCCGAAATGGACTGTGTGTTGGGGCCAGCATTAAACAGGAGGAGGAAAACAGGTTGAAATGACTTGGGAAAACTGGAAAACTCTTTTAAGAATTACATATTTTTCTCTGAAATCAAGGTTTACTTTTTTTTTTAATACTAATATTCTTTCTACCTATGTGGATTTATGATTGTGAATATAGAACACTAGAATCTGTGGAATTTAAATAGTGAGGGTCACTCCCAGGTCAATAGAAAGGCACAGATAGGTGTGAACTGTTTACAACACATAACCAATAAGGAAATATAAAGAAGAACCAGGGCAAAGTACGGTATCAGAGAAATATATGGTTAAATAAAAATTGGCTAATCACAAAGCCAGAACAAAGGATAATAAATGTGGTAGCTCTTGTGTCCCACTGGTATCCTTGAGATATCAATAGGAAAAAAGCTCCTCCAAGTATGTGGAATGGATTTCTTGCTTTAAACTTATAATCATGGTGGATTTAGGGACATGGACAAGAGTCACATAGGATGAGCAAGCCTAGTTGATGGCAGTCACTGTAAATGGAAGGACCACCTCAATGAGATCACAGATCCACTGGAGTATTTGAGTGTTTTATGTTTCTGACTAGTCAAACTCCATTATCTGTGAAAATATTGATTCAGAAATAAATCATTTGAAGTGCTAGATATAATCTACTTCTTTTATGTGTTGTCTTTCCTTATTAGACTACTTTTCTTTTTGCTTATATTTGTATTCTCAGCACTTGCCATAATGCCTGGCACATAACAAGTGCTTAATAAATACTCTTATTATCTTTTCTCTTTTCCCTCCCTCCCTCCCTCAGATAGGTGTCTAGTTAACTGCTACCCCTACTATTCTGATCTTGTCTGCTTTGTATTTCCTCCTGTCTCTCTGTCTCTCTGTCTCTCTGTCTCTCTCTCTCTCTCTCTCTCTCTCTCTCTCTCCCCCTATCTATCTATATCTAGTTATCTATTATCTATTATCTATCATGATCAAACTTGGTAAATGTTATGAAATTTAAGCTAGATAATGTTTTAAAAATCCTTTAGTGGCTCCTAATATCCTGCTCCTACCCCCTCATGGTAGAAAGGGGTATATTCAACTGCAACTCCTACTATTCTGATCTTGTCTGCTTTGTTTTTCCACGAACCATCTTATTATATCAATAAGGATATTCTTTCTTCTTAGAATTGTGTTAACAATGACATTTTCCCACAAAGGAAGCTATTTAGGTAGATAGATGAGTAGATAGAAAGGCACATAGATGATAGATAGAAAAATAAATTAATACTATAACAAGTTTATCTGGGCATGTCTAGTTACCTAACATGGAGGCACTTTGAGGGGCCTTTGGAACGTGTCTAAGTTGCCAAAGATGGAGGTATGTAGCCTCCTTTGATTGTTATTTTTTTGTCTTTATAGTCAAATGAACTTAAGATTTCCCAAAGAAGTTGTTGATGTCGACAGAAATATGAACATTGTGGTTCTGATATGTCCAAGTCCTCCAATGCTGGAGCATCAGCATTGATTGGAACAATTCCAGTCTTTTCAAAATTCTAGCAGGATGCTGCAAACAAGAAGCAGAGAACTAATAGTTGCAAAGTTGACCATCTAAGCCAAGTGTGCAGCCTTACAATAAGATAGAGACAAGAGGATGCAGGGAACATGGAGCCTTGATTGTTCTGACTGTGGGAACTCCCCAGGACTACCATATTTGAAGGTTGAAGTTATAAGTCAGCAAGAGGATAGATATGTTCTCATTGCATGAGTAGGATGTGGGATGTACTGGAGGTGCAACCCATAGAATCCAGCTCAATGATTCCTGACCATTCAGAGAAATATCAAGAAGGATTCCTTTGCCTATGATGGAAAACCTCAGAAACTCTCTCAAAAAAGTGCTGATTGATGCCATTACAGAATCCAGTAGCCCTTACACATCACTCATAATGATGGTGCAGAAGAAATATGGAAAGATATAGCTGCATCTTGATTACCAAATTTCTAAACAAAGGCATCAAAGTATACTAAACATACCATGTCATGAATGCAAGATGCCCTGGATTGTCCAAGTTGCCCAAAATGGAAGCCACCACATGAATATGTGAGGGAAAATAAGCGAGGTAAAGGCTTCCTTTCCCTCTTCCCTTTTTTACTCTAGCTCCAAGAAATAAACTTTAGGAGTGTTTGTTTCTGTTGAGTTGTTTGTCCTCATCAGCTTCAGATAACTGAGGTGATTTAGACTAAAAAGGTTTTTTCATGTAGCCCTGTTTGGAAAATAGTAGAGTGCTTTTGGGAAATAAAATACTGGGGAAACAAAGAAAATTGTCCCAACTTTCATAAAAACTAGAGAAATCCCCCCCTTTTTTTTTTTGCAAAAAAAAAAAAAAAAAGTGACCAGAAATTGTATTCTGATAGACATAGTCCTCATTAAAATGTATTCCCCATAAGTAGCATGGGGGTGTTTTTGTATGGCTCAAGAAGAGACAGTATATATATGATGACCTGTTCTGATGGACCTGGCCCTCCTCAGCAACGAGATCAACTAAGTCATTTCCAATGGAGCAGTAATGAACTGAACCAGCTACACTCAGAGAAAGAACTCTGGGAGATGACTAAAAACCATGACATTGAATTCCCAATCCCTATATTTATGCCCACCTGCATTTTTGATTTCCTTCACAAGCTAATTGTACAATATTTCAGAGTCTGATTCTTTTTATACAGCAAAATAATGTTTTCGTCATGTATACGTATTGTGTATCTAATTTATATTTTAATGTATTTAACATCTACTGGTCATCCTGCCATCTAGGGGAGGGGGTGGGGGGTAAGAGGTGAAAAATTGGAACAAGAGGTTTGGCAATTGTTAACGCTGTAAAGTTACCCATGCATATAACCTGTAAATAAAAGGCTATTAAAAAAAAAAAAGAAGAAGAAGAGACAGTATAGACAACTCTAGCTTCTTCTCCCTCCACCCTTCTCCAAGAGAGCTTTTATTTCCTTTCAGGAAGGAAAACAGGAAGTTGGGACCAGAAGCTTGATCATTCTATTCTCTTTGGAGAGAGAAGGGGTACCAGGCTAGAATGATATCTACTTTTTTAAACATTATTAGTTTAGAGGAAGTATTTTTTAGGTTCAAACTAAATTCCTGATTGTTATTCATTAATAAGAAAAGGAGGATCCCAAGAACTCCCTTCCCATCAAATGCTCAGGCTACAGTAAACACACATAAATAGCAAAGAAATCCACTTATTCATTGATAGCAAAACATAAATCAGAGAAACTATACATAGGAGAATATATCCCAGACAATAGAGAGTGCAGGAACCCTCCCCTTAGGAACAAGGTAACTCAGTTCAACCAAGAAATAAGAATTCCAGATCTCACCCTAGGGGAAATTCCCACAAATCTCTAGTGTGGCAAGTTGGGGATTAAGGACATAATGGACACTGCTAGCTCCTCTTATGTCAGATTCTTCCTAGAGTCTTATTCATTCTTCAGCAACCTAAAGTAAGAGTAACCTCCCTCATCTTTTCTCTTAGAGCTGGATGCCAGAATCACCCAAGCAACTTACAGAGCCAAAGAAACAAAGGAATTTGGATCTCTCTTCCCTCTTTATCATAACAATTCCACACATATCCACCAAATTCATGAAAGCCTAGGCATTGATCTCAAACAATGAGGAAAGAATCCCAAACCAATGAGCTTTGGGACTTGGCTGACAGATAGACAGAAAGATGAATGGATGGATAGATGGAGAAACAGACAGATGCATAGATAGATCGATGGATGTATAGATAGAGCATTAAAAAAAGAATGTCTTCAAAGCCTATATTCTGAGAAAAGAAAAACTATACATGATAAAAGGGAAGAAGGAAGGAATAAAGGCAACTTGAAGAGATGGTGGGGAGTTACCAACTGGGGAAGTAAGACAGAGGTGTAGTCTAGGAAGTCATATCTTCGTCAATGGTTGAAGAGAATATAATAACTAATATGGGTACTTCCCCAGATGGAGGTTTGAAGAGGAATTCATCAATTGGAGAAAGAAGCCTATGATTGGAGGTGTTGTCTGTGAGAAAAAGGACATTGCAGCAAAGGTGAAAAGGAGGTCTGAGTTTTGAAAAGAGCAGATGAATTGATGTTGCCTCCTATGGAATATGTGTGTGTGTGTGTGTGTGTGTGTGTGTGTATTTAACACATATGTGTGTTACAAAGGAGGAAAGGAAGAAGCACAGAAGGCAGCATATATACATACACATTATATTTATATGTATATATATATATATATGCATACATATACACTTCCTCAAGGTATTTATATTATATCCTATTTCCCAATAAGTATACATACTCAGATATACATGAACATTTAGGAAGAGAGGAGAGAGCAGTGAAGGAGATCAGGAGAGGTTTCCAGGAGGAGATGGCACACTTCCAGTTTCGGGTGAGGGGGATGCCTTTTTCAGCCACAGTAACTCTTGGGACCAAGTTATGGAGAGGTTATGATCTGTGTAGGCAGAGGAAGTACCCACGCCCACAAAATTACAGATTCTCAGAAGTAGTTACATATTGTAGCTTCTCCATTCTCAGAGATGGGAGCTAGGATTCCCAACTTCTCTATTTCGGTCAATGATAATTCTATTTTTCCAGTCACCTAGGCTTGGGAGCCATCTTTGACTTCTCCCTCAGATGCCCTCTGATGCCAGTTTTATCTCAGAAATGTCTTCATATCTATTCCTTCCTAACGATTTCTTTTGTTACTATACTAGTTAAGATCACTACCTTTTACCTGGACTAGAGGCTACTTAAATTAATCAAATTTACAAATTAAAATTACTTTTATTTTGATCTCCTGAGCTTCTCTTAACCTTAACCTTAACCAGACTATTCTACATACTGATTTCTGTGTAATTCCTAATACAAAGTTTTAAATAGCTCATCAATCTGTTCAAAAATTTCCAGTGACTCCCCAATGTCTGTTGAATATTGTTCAAACTTCTTAGCCTCAACAATTCCATTTCAATTTGTGTATTTTTTTTAGACTTATTTCCTGTACTTCAATTCCTTCCTATGTCCCAGTTGAATTGGATTATTCTCCATTCTTTGAACTCATCACCTTTTCTCCTGAGATTATGTATGCCTGGAATAGTTTCTCCCCATTTCTGAGTGTTCAGTTCCTACCCATTCCCAAAACTTTGAGTCAAATGCCACAAGCTCCATTTAGCCTTCTCTGGCACTGTCAACAGGAAGTGATTTCTTCCCTCCTCTCCCACTTAGCTCTTTCCCAGATTTCCCCCCTCCTGTCTGGACACTAAAAGCCCCCCCCCCCATTGCCACCCTTGTGGGAGGGAGCTCAAAACATCCTTATTCCCAGCACAGAATCTAGTAAGTTAGTAAACCCACTTTACTAACTGCATAGTAAACTCACACACCCATGCCATGAGTACAGAATCTAATAAATTAGTAAACCACTCATATACCATGAGCATAGAATCTAGTCAGTTAGTAAACCACTGGACCTTACCATCTACCCTACAATGGAACATTCCAAATCCTCACCCTACATTCTGCCCTGCAACTGTACTCTTATGACCCCTTGTTCTTACCAGTTGCCCTACTAATGAATCTTTGCTGTTGTTGTTTAGTTTGATTCTTTATGATTCCATTTGGGGTTTTCTAGGCTAACTGGGGGGTCCTACAGAGGGGAAGGGCTGGCCAATGGGTCAGAGAATACCGAGTGGGTTTCGTTACAGAGTAATTCTCCCTGGCCTATGATTGGAATTGGTCATTCTGCAGGAAGTATTTTCATTTGTACTGTAGGCCTGATATTTTTGATGTTGCTTCTATTGGTAACCTTTTTACATTAGTGTGAACTGCAAAAATTTGGAAACACCCACCACATGAACCTGATCATTTAGAGGCGGGAATTGGTACTCTCTGGGACTTTTCTAGATTCTCTCACTTCTTCAGGGAATTGATATGTTGTTTGATATGTTTTATTTCTGCTATATTTCTGTTTCCTTTTTTTCCCCCCTTCTCCCTTTAGTATTGTTGTATCAGGCTTCTTGGATATTAGATGTCAGGGGTGACCAGTAATAGCTCTTGTTATTCAGTTGTTTTCAGTCATGCTCCTTGAACTAATGAAGAGTTTTTCTGACTCCTGGCCCAACACTTTATCCACTGCTGCCCCAGGAACAGCTCTAAAGTCATTTAAGTAAGGGAAGATCCTCTAAAAGTTCTTGCAGACCTTACACCAAGGAGTAGGAGCAACAGCTTGACCTCTACCTCGAAGCAGGTTAGACTAGGTTTTTCTTAAAAGGCTTATTTGGTTGACTCAGGGACTAAGCTGAAAGACTATTGATAGTCTTTCCTCATCACCTGAGTACAAAGTAGCCACAAGGAGTTGTAGAAGTGATTAGTCAATTACAATGGGTAACAGGACAATGGAGTTTTGCTCACCTGAATCAATTTCAGGTGTCTTTCTTGTTGACTGTCCTACTCCTGCTAGGGCGAAGTCAATTATTTTCTTAACTGTCAAATATCCTGTGAGTGTCTCAATTTGTTTCAATATAGAAGCTAAGCTTCTGGGGAATTGATCTAGGTCAGGTTTAGCTCAGAGCAGAGGGATGCTTAATCTGTTTTGCATCATGGATGCCTTTGACACCTTTGGACCGCTTCTCAGAATTATCCTTCTAAATGCATAAAATAAAATACATAGGATTACAAAAGAAACCAATTATGTTAAAATATGGTTATCAAAATATTAAAAAAATAAATCTACAGACCTCAGAAGTAGTCTTGGAATGCAAAAGATTAACAGATAAAAAACAATAATGGTAAGTATTACTTATATAACACTGTAAGTGCTTTATCTCCTATTATATTATCTCCTTTTATCCTCCCAATAACCCTGGGAGTAGATCACCATTCAATAGATGAGGAAACTCAGGCAGATAGAGGATAAAAGCCCAGCATCACACAGTGTCTGTGGTAATATTTGAACTCAGGTCCTGTTAACTTTAGGTCCATTCCACCACCTACTGGACTCAAACATATATATTATATTATAGGATTACTATTTTTATTATTAATTGAATATTTATATATGATATTATATATATATGAGTTGGAAAAGAGTACTGAATTAGGGACTATAGGAGGTGGCAATTGAGCTCACTCTTGAAGGAAGTTAGGAATTCTAAAAGATGGACTTTGGGAAGGAGTATGCATTTCAAGACTCAGAGCAATCTATCTGAAATAAGGGCAAGGAACTAACATGTAGGAGGCATAGCAAGCGTTTGACTATAGATGTAGAATGAAATAGAATAATATGAAATAATTGAAAAGGCAGGCTGGGGCCAGATTGAGAAGGGCTTAAAATGTCAACCTGAAGAGTTTGTATCATATTCTAGAAGACATACAGAGTTATTAAAGGATCTTGAGCAGAGTAGTGATGGAGGGACATACTAAATTTTGACAACTGTGTGGAAGATAGATTGGAGAGTAGAAAAAGGACCATAGTGTATCTCAACAAAAATTGGGAAGTTTGGTGTAAGAGACAGTTTAAAGGGGCAGTTAATGAGGTTTTTTTTATGCTAAATTTGAGCTATCTATGGATATAAGATGAGAGATGATCAAAAGGGAGAGTGTGGATTATAGGAGAGAGATTAGAGAATTGTGTGTCCTATATAGAGACTCAATACATACATATATACATAAATGTGTGCACATATACACATACATGTGCACATACATACCTGCATGCATGCATATATACAAGGGAAGGGAATAACATTTATATAATACCCATTAGGTATCAGACACTGTGCTAAGTGCCTTACAAATATTATTTCATTTCATCCTCACAACAATTGTAGGAAGTAGATACTATTATGATCTCCATTTTACAGGTGAAAAAACTGAGTAGAAGTTAAATGACTGATCCAAGATCACACTGCTAGTCCTGTTTGTCCCCATCACTGTTATTGTTTTGTAGCTTTTATAGGGAAAAGACCATGCAAATTCACCTTTGAATTTTATATAGTACACTACTTATATAGTAACTGTAGTTCAAAACCAATGTTTGAACAAATGTGGACTAGATTCACTTTTCATGGTCTTAAAAATAATAATTCAATGGTTCATGCTCTATCTAACATTTTCTCTAGGAACATCTCATTTGGTTTCTATTTATTTCTCCAAGAAAAAAGAGAAAGGGTCCTTTGTTCCTAAATAAGTATTCAGATAAATATGGAGAATATAGGATAGGTTTTGTTGCGTCTAAAAAGAAAATTCAAAAGACTTGTACCTGAATTCATATATAGTTAAACCAAACTATCCTTTCTATCTGAATTCTTCTGCCTTCCCTGGAAACCTATGTAGTTCTCCAGATTTGTAATGCTACTCTAGATTGTCTTTCATTATAATTTCCTCTGCCTTCTTGGCACCTTTTTTCCCAGGAAAAAAAACAAACAAACAAAAACCTCAGAATTTCTAGAGAGCCAAAAATCATTCCCGCTCTGGTAGAGGTTTGCATTCCAGAAACTTATACAGTCTTCAAGAATTGTAGTGGTTCCCTCCACAGCCTGCAAACACATACAGGAAAAGAACTCAGGGATACTGAGATGTAAAGTGGTCTACTCCTATAGTGATCCCACCTTCCCTAGGAACCTATATGTTGGAGTAACACCCTGTAGATAATCTGCAAAGAAATTGCAGTCACCAGGGAACTGAAGTCACCAGAGAAGTGACTCCTTCCTTCCCTGACCTACAAAGCCCACATGACTCACAGTACCCGTGCAGGGCAAGGCTACCTTATGTCCCTATATCTCCTTGCTCCTCTCTTCCAGCACTACCAGCTCCTGGCTTGAATCAGGTCCTTGGTTTAGATTTGTTACCCTGTTGCTGGTTAGTATGTTCCTGTAGCTCTAAAACTGAGCTCTGAACTTTGAGCCTTTTTCATTGCTTCTTTGGATAGGGCCACATCGGGGTCTATGTGTCCTTTCTGCCCAATCTCATGTGGCCCCTCTTAATGTGGCCCCTTTCTAAAGACCAAATACAAGGATGTAGCTCAGATGTCAACTAACCACAGCTTCACTGATTCTATGTAGTCAACTAGAACTTTGTTCTTGAAGCCCAGGACAAAAGGCCACATCCACAAGTACCCAGTGGGTTTAATATCAACTCAATGAGTTCCCCTCATCCAGGGGATTCCATATCTGGTGTAGGAGAGAGAGAGCTGGGGGGGGGGGGGGGGGGGGGGGGGGGGGGGGGTGCTGGCATACCTGTTCTCACTTGCTACAATATGATACTTGCAAAATAAACAAAATAAAAGGTTCCCCAAATTGGCAAGAGACCTCTGATGCTCACTGATCCAACCCCCTCTCTAGACTCAGGAATCTCAACAAGCTCAAGTACAAAGGATCATCCAACCTCTCTGCCTGGGATGGTTCAGATTTTAGAGCTGGTATGAAAGGGTTAAAAAGAAAAAGCTGAAGAAGACAGAGAAAAGATTGATTTATTAGAGGAAAAAAAAACTATATGCTGCAGCAAAATATTCTATGATAATTTGGGACAGAACTTGGGGAATAGGTTCAAAGATAGTATCCCAATCCAAAGAAATTCATTGATCAGCCAGCCTGGAGGGCTGGGCAGCAGAAAGCAAAACCAGCAGGAGGTTGTCTCTGAGCAAAACTAGATCTAAAAAATGATTAAGACCCTGAAATAGATGGATGAGGGGAACCTCTCCTCACCAGACATGAGGAGCCTTTCCAGAGCATTTGAGAAATTATGACTACACCCTTAACCCCCCTCGCTCCAGTGGGGGTATTTATGTGTGAAGCTAAAATCTTGTTGTTCTGTCATTTTGGTCGTGTCCAGGACTCTGGACCCATTTGGGGTTTTCTGGGTAAAGATATTGGAATGGTTTGCCATTTTCTGCTCCAGGTCATTTTACAGGCAAATAAAGCTAAGTGATTTGCCCAGGTTCACATAGCTAGTGTGGCCACATTTGAACTCAGGTCTTCCTGACTCCAGGCTAGTATTCTAACCACTGTTATCACCTGAAGATAAAACTGTCAGAGAAGAAATTTCTCTCTCTGTCTCTCTTTTCTGCCTCTCTCTGTCTCTCAGTTTCTCTTTTCTCTCTGTCTCTCTGTGTCTCTGTCTCTGTCTCTCTCTCTGTCTCTGTCTCTGTCTCTCTTTCTCTCTCTGTCTCTCTCTTTCAAAGTCTTTGTTTCCCCTCTTCCTCCTCCTCCTTCTTTTCCCCCTCCCCCTTCATTCTCTCTCCCCTTTCCTCTGCCCCTCCCTCCCATAGTGGCCCAGGCTACCACTCCCTGGGGGGACATAGAGATGAATAAACTTTAGTCCTTGCTCCCTGCTCCTAAAGAGTTTACAATCTAGCTGTGCACTGATAACAAGGCTAACAAACTAGACTGAGGTAAGTGCATAAGAGTGGTACAAACAAAGTTTATTCAGAGTTCAGAAAGGGGAGAGATCCCTTCTAATCCTATTTTTAACTCAAACCTATACTCTAGTGCTTTTTGTACAGGGAGCTCCTACAACTTCTAAGAACTCCAGGTCAAGAACAAAGAAGCCATGGGTAGTTCTTGCCCCTGCCCCTCCCTCCCAATCCCAGACCCTTTTAAACTTTTTCCTTTAACTCTTTTCTTAAAAAAAAAAAAAAAAAAAAAAAAAAAAAAGAACCTGTGTTTTCATGAATAGAGAAAATTTTCAAAGAAGAAATTTCATCTCCCAAAGCCAATCAGCCCCAGGTCTGTCATTTAAGTCAGAGCTGTGAAAGGGGAGAAGAAAGGCAGAGAAGGTACTTACACAGCAGAGAAAGTGCCAGGCCTGGAGCCTCATCTTTCTGAGTTCAAATCTGGCTTCAGACACTTACTAACTGTATGACCCTGGGCAAGTGACTTCACCCTGTTTGCCTCAGTTTCCTCATCTGTAGAACGATCTCGAGAAGGAAATGACAAATCACTCCAGGATCTTTGCCAAGCGAATTCTAAATGAGGTCATGAAGAGTAGAACGTAATGACAGGATCACTCAGCCAGTGTGTGTCAGAGGTGAGACTCAAACCTAGGTCTTCTCACTCAAAGACTTGCTCTATATACTGTGCCATATTGCTGCTTCTTCTTGCCCATTCCAATGTAACCTGATTCAGAACAGGATAAATAGTGGGATTTGTCTTATTTTAATCCCTTTACTGAGCTGAATCAAAAGTCAATCTAGCATTCGGTGTCAGGATCTGGGAAGAACATCTAAAATCACAGGCAAGAAGGGAGTTTGGGGGCACAGGATATAAGGGTTCGTTGGCAAGACACCACGAAGACAATGAAGCTGACATGAATGACATAATTTAAAGTCTGTTTAATTGACAGGAACACCCCAAAAACTTCAACTTCAGAACAGATAGATGGCAGTTGTTGCTCTAGGGAGAACAGAGAAAATTCCCAATGTTGGCAGAAAAAGCCATGGCATCTGCCATGGGGTTGGTGGCTATTCCTTTAGTGGAGGAAAAAGGATGTGAGGAGGAGAACATCACTTCCCTGTCACAAAACTCAGGGACTCAGTTCAAAGAAGTTCAAAACCTTCTCTGCTAGTCAAGTCACCCAAGTTTCATAACCTAGAAAAAGTTGAGAGTGTTTGTAGTAGGGGTAGTGGTGATTTATTTGGGTTTTGAGTTGTTCCAGAAGACTGGAGGACATTTCAGCCACAGCCCAAGTGACATGAGATAGTGACAATCTAAGGAATAAGGCTGGCAGAAATTTCTCATAAACAACTCGTGACTTTCACTGGGTTGCTCTTTTTGCTCAGGTGCCCTTTGCTCAGCTTGGATCAAAGGTCTTCAGGGAGAAATCATAGATGGGGATAAGGACTGCTTGCACGTGTGTGTGTGTGTGTGTGTGTGTGTGTGTGTGTGTGAGATAAAGACAGTGACACAGAAAGAAAGGCAAATAGAGAAACAGTGACACAGAGACACACAGAGAAAAACAGAGACAGACAGAGATCTAACCCTGTATAGGTCTTTATATAGGGCAATTTTTGAGGTTCTTGAGCATTGTGTGTGTGTTTCCAGTGGTTGATGGCATGATCATTGATACGTGACTTTTTCTGAGTGCTCACACCTCTGTTGGGCGTTCATTCTCTCATTCCCCCTTGTCCCCACACCTCCAGTCTGGACTCTGCCTGGTTGACTGCCCCTCCCAGATTCCCTCACCTGAATTGTTTGCACTGTTTGTCAATGTTGGCTTTGTTTAAAAGATTGTGTCACTATTCAGATGGCAGAAATTAGACACATGAGATTATGTATATGAGCATATGCTTTTGTGTGATAGTGTTTGCTAACTGGGGGTGTGCTGGTAAATGTTTAACTATCAACTCTGGATTAGGGGAAGGTACAAATTACCTGCTTTTAAATTTACCTATATTATTAGCAATTTTTCCATCGTTTATTGAGACTGGACAATAAAGCAATAAATTAAGCCCTGATTTGTAGAGTTTGCTGATTTCTGAGATATAAAAAGTTCATACTGAAAATTTAACAACCAACTCTTCTGTCCAGTTCCCATTGGCTCCAGCAAACTCTGGTACCAATATCCCTAAGAAACTATGCTCATTTCTGTGTGTACATTGTGTATAGCAAAGGTTCTTAAACTGTGAGTTGCAACCCCCTATGGGGTTGAGTAACTGAATGTAGGGGCTATGGGATTAGGATTTATTATCAGTAAATGACCTAGTTGTATACCTATTTTATATGTCTATATATCCAGGGAGATGTCAAAATTTCTTGGGTGAAAAGGAGTCATGAATGAAAAAAGTTTAAGAAACCCTTTTAAAAAGCACATGCTTGCATTTGGCCACATATGTGAAAATATATGACTCCTTTATATTTTTATGTGCTTATGTGGGAATATGAAGATACTTATCCTCCAGAAAGCCTTTCCAGAGCTCTTCAGTGAAAAGTGAAGCTTATATCCATCCTCCCATTTTCTTAAACATTTCATCCAAATTTCTCCTTTCTCTTTATTGCATTCCCCAACGAATCATATTATCAATAAACTAATCAACAAACAGCTTCTACGTGCCAGGCCCTAAGGATATAAAGTATTTTGTTCCTGCCTGCCAGCATCACCTACATACACACACTCTGAAGGGAGGCAATGTGCACATATAAGGTTCCAAAAATCTTTTAAGGTACAAAAGCCTGAACACGGGACAAAGATTTTGGGAACACCCTATGTAAAAGTATAAACACAACACAAAAACATAAACATAAACCTCAGAATCCATTCCTTATCTAGAGTATTCCAGGACACAAACTTTTTTTATATTTGTCTCATCATTGTTACCAGCAAATAACGGGACAGGCACATAGTAGGTGCTTAAGAACTGCTTCGTTGAAATGAATTGTATGTATATGTATGTGTATAAGTACACACAAATGTATAAATCTGCACACATACTATATCTCATATACATGTCCGAGGATTGGGTTTGTATGCGGACTGGCATATGGTGTGTATCTCTGTGTGGTCCCTTATCAGAGCCTTTCTTGGGGTCTGGCGTCTACCTCCCCCTGGGGCTTTAAACCAATCCCATCGTATCTGTATCTGGGAGGAGGGGGGGGGGGGTTGTTTACGCCTCAGTCACAGTCACGGGGCCAGGTCTGTCTCGCTCCTGCTCCCCGCGGGGACAGAGCGCTCGCGGCGAGTCAGCGTGGGGCCCGCACGTGGGCCTGCCTGTCTGCGTGTCCTGCGGGGAGAGACGAGACGACGGGGCGTCCGAGCTGTCACCCCGTCCTGATCCGCTCCCTTTCCCACTCGGCTCCAGCCCCTCGCAATCTCATCCACCCCCCTTGTACGGCCAGGCTGGCCACTGCCCCTGTAATTACGCTCTTGGGGCCGGACGCGGCGGCCGAGCCCAGCGCTGAGGGGGATGGAGGGAGGAGCCACGACCCTTCTACCCATCCGAGCAGGAGGAGTAGAGATCGGGAACCCCAAACTGCAGCTGGATCCCATTCCCAAACCCACTCCCTCTTCCCCCTTCCCCCCAAGCCTTCCCCTTTCCTACACAGAGGCTCCAGCCCCGCCTCTGTGTTTACTTCTGGGGAGTCTAGGGCAGTGACCCTGCCCTTCCAGGTGCTTGGGGCCAAAGTCCCCTCGGATGACGCGAGCTGTGGGCCCATGGGGCCAGGCATGCACGCGGGCGGGCCAAGCGGGCTCAGGTTCCCTCTCCACGTCTTCTAAGCCCTTTTCCCACTCCCCGCAGTCCTATTTCCCTGGCTCGGGATGTCTAGAGTGCGAGGGACTGGGGGGGAAGAGGGGACTCTCTGCCGCTCAGTGCCCGGCACCGGTTTGGGCTTGTCTTGTCTCGGTCGGGCCAAGCAGCTTCCCAGCCTCGTCAGCGCTTATGGTCGAAGGTGGGGGTGGGAAAGAGCAGAGTTGAAAATTTTGGGGACACAAGTAGTCTGGGGCGGGGCACACACTCACACACACACTCACACATTCTCACTTACACACACTCACACACACATACACACACTCTCTCACACACACACACATTCTTTCACACACACACACACACACACACACACACACACACACACACACACACACACAGTATCCGAGTCTTCCCTTAGTCCGTCCTTGCTGGAACTTCGGCGACTCCTGGTGGACAAAACACACGACACGTGGGAGTTGTGTAGACAGGGCCGGCAGAGAAAGAACTAAGGAAGACAGCAGAGGGACCGAAACAAAGAGACAGACAGCGGAGTAATGGGGCACCCCGGGAGTAGCCTTGCCTCAGCCCCGGGCTATCCAAACACCTTCTCCACCCCCACCTTCCCATCCAGCTGCCAGTAACTGTACAGAGCAACTCGTAGCCTCCCCTTCCCTTAGGGCTAAGATTTGGGTCCATTTGGGGGAGTCCCCGTTGCTGTCCGTGCGGATTCCCTTACTAAGAGTCTTTTTCGGAAACTGAGCGGGGAGGCGGGCAGAGGGAGCCGCGGGAGGGTTCGAGTTCCACCGAGTTTTCATGAGTTAGGCTTGCCAAACAACTTTTTCAAATCTCCCTCTTTCAGCAATTGAACCCTCGAATTTTTCTGTGTCCACTAATAGTTTCTAAAGCCCTGTTCGTGCAAAAGTCCTGCTCAAGGTCCTTGGAAAGGGGTAAAATTTTCAGTGCCTGGAAGGGGGCAGCTAGAAAGAGATGAAGGTAGATGCGGTGACTCTGGCTGTAGCTGGCACAGTGGCTGCCAGTTTAGAGGATAAGCTTGTTTCCGAGTGAGAAGGACAAGACTCTTCCCTCCCACCCATCTCACCATCTCATGGGTCACCATCTCAAACAGCTCAGCATCCTGAGGGAACCACTGGGGGGGGGACAAGCGGCAGGGGACGTTGGTGCCCTCTGGGAGTTAGATATAGGGAATTCTCAGGTCCCTCATCCCAAAGCCCCAGGATTCCTGGTCCTCTCAGTCTAGGATCAGAGACATCTTGGCACTATGGAAAGAATGCTGGATTTACATAACCTTGAGATCTCTCTAACCTTTCCCCACTCCAGTTCATTTTCTATTCAGCTATCAAAGTGATCTTCCCAAAATGCAGATCTATTTCACTTCCCTCATCTTTAAATTACAGTGTCTTCCTATTGCCTAAGGCATCCAATACAAAGTGTTCTTTTTATTCCTTCCTTAGCAGATAGCACAAGATTTTTGGGATGCCACGGATGCAATTCATCTTGTTTCCTTTTTCTTTTTGTCAATCAATAAACTTTTATCAAATGTTTAGGAAAGGATGCTAAGCATTGTAAGAATGTTATCTTAATTTGATCCTTGAGGGCAGGAACTATTTCATAAGTACCTAGGTGGCACAGTCGATAGAGTACATAGTCTGGAATCAAGAAGAATTGAGTCCCAATTTGGCCTCAGATCCTTACTAGCTGTGTGAGCCTGGACATGTCACTTAACCTATTTGCCTTCTTTTTCTCATCTGCAAAATGGGGATAATAATAATAAAACTCAGGGAAAGAAGCACCGAGGGCAATTGTGAGGATAAAATGAGATAATATTTGTGGAGCACTTTACAAACCTTAGTAATTTTACTTTTACCTTTCTATATATCTCCAGTGTTTTGTACAGTGCGTAGCATATGGTAAGCACTTAACAAATGTTTGTTGATTTGACCACCCCTTCACTTATTACTCATGTGATTCTGAGCAAGTCATTTAAATTCTCTGTTCCTCAGTTTTCTTATCCATAAAATGAAGTTTAGTCTTGTCTGACTTTTTGTGACCCCATTTGGAGTCTTCTTGGCAAAGATATGCAATGGTTTACCATTTCCTTTTCCAACTAATTTTTACAGATGAGGAAACTGAGGTAAGCAGAGTAAAGTGACTTGCCTGGAGCCGAACAGCAAGTGAGCTTCTGACGTTGGATTTGAACTCAGGAAAATGAGTCTAACTGACTTCAGGTCCAGCACTTTGCACTATGGCGCCATCTAGCCACCCAAGATGAAAAGATTGGACTAAAATGACCCCTAAATTCTCTTAAATTCTTTATCTATGATTCTCTCTCCTCCAGGGTTGAACTAGCAATTCCGGCTCAAAATGGCTCTCACAAACCATGGCTAATTTTTTGGTGTGACCACTGATATCAGCACATGTTACAAATCAGGGCTTGTTTCATTGTTTTGTTGATTGTCTAGACTCAAGGAAGTGATTGGAAAATTATTAATAAATAATGCAGATTAAACTTAAAAATGAGTACTTTTTTGCCTCGGAAAGCCAGTTAGTAAACATTCACCTGTTAACCTTCTCTCCCAGTATCTTATTCTGCTCTTGTTAAAAAATCTTACAGTTGGAAGAAATCTTAAAGATAATTCAATCCAGCAAATCTGTCACCTACTTCATGCCTAACTCTGGAGTACTCTTTTTTTCCTTGCCAAACCTCACAAACCTTATCCATTTTCCTTCTCTTCCCTTTTCTCCAGGGTCTCTCCCCCATCCCTACGCCAGGTATTCTCTCACTGAATTTCCCCTTGCTTAAGATAGATCAAGCCCCTGGAAGACAAAGGGCACAATGCCAGGAAGGTGCCAGGGTGCCAGCACCAAGAATCAATAGCTCCTTTGTCTCTAATGGAACTGACCTCCTTAACCTCCATTCCTCCCTTTGGCCACACCCTGGGTAGGTGGGTGGGGAACCCCTGCAGGGACTAGGAGCTCTAGAGATCTCTGTACCAGGAAATAAATGGGCAGAAAACTAGAATGGGGAAAGAGGTGGAGATAAGAATTATTCCATTCTTGATCCCTGCTCAAAGTAAAAGTAATTCAAGGGGCGTGAGCTCCAACTTCTGAAGGAGTGCTCTTTTTCTTGAGTGAGGAATATGTAGTTTAAAAAGTATAGAGTAGAGTTAGATTCTAGGTCCAAGTCTGCTACTAATTGGCCTGTTTCAAGACCATGGGCAAGTCCCTTCCTGTCTCTAGCCTGTGTCCTCATCTGTAAAATGAAGATGGACTAAGTCCCTTTATCATTCTTCGCTTTCCTCAGATTCCTCTTGCTCAGATCACAGAGTTTCAAAGAAAGCTTTTAGAGCAGTCTGTCAGAAGAAGCAGTCAGGATATTAGTGGTAGGACATCCCACCACTTTTGTCATCTCTCCCTCAGGCACTTCCAACTCTTGTTATCTTCCTTTCTTTGTTTCTCTCCACCAATCTCTGTCATAAATGATTTTGATAAGTTTACAGTTGGATATTTAACATATATTGGACTACCTGCCAGCTAGGGGAGGGGGTGGGGGAAGGAGGGGAAAATTTGGAATAAAAGGCTTTGCAAGGGTCAATGTTGGAACAATTACTCATGCATATGGTTTGTAAATAAAAAGCTTTAATAATAATAATAATAAAAGTTTACAGTTGGAAGGGACTACAAAAATCATTTCATCCAACTTTCTCTCTTCATAGATGGAAAAATCTGAGCACCCTAAAAGATGAAGTGATTTACCTGCCTGATATCACACAGAAAATAGGAATCTGAATTCCAATTCAAGTCTTCTGATTCTAAATGCTGCAGATTTGCTGATACAGTTATCCCTTCCATATCTGGACTTGCCTCATGGAGGTTTCAATATATTGCAGGTTGACATAAGAAATTAAATGGGAATTTGGGGGGAATTTTAAAGAATCCACAGATGATACTTCAAGACCAACAGACTATACAGAAATGTATATGTTTTGTATAACATTAACATATTTTATCTTTTAATACCGTGATAATTCAGACTTCTCTAGTATGAAGTGAGGGTCAAAACATTTTACACAGATATTCTAGATCAAGAGAGCACTATGGCCCTAATACCCTGGGATGTGGAAGGGATAATTGGATACTTAAGTATAATAAAATAAAATAGAATATTGCTTGAGTAGTGTATTAGCAAATCCATTGTATTTGGAGTCAGAAGATGTGAAATTGAATATAGATTCCTTGCTACTTTAACTTAATGGCAGCTAGGTGGTTTACAGGTTAGAACACTGGGCTTGGAGCCAGAACGACTCATCTTCATGAGTTAAATGCAGCCTCAAATGCTAGCTAGCTGTATGACCATGGGCAAGTCACTTAACCCCATTTGCCTCAGTTTCCCCATCTGGAAAATGAACTGGAGAAGGAAATGGCAAATCACTCTGCCAAGAAGACTCCAAATGGAGTCTGATAAAGAATTAGACAGGAATGAAAAACAAAGTAACAACAACTTTAACTTAATCCCATAACTCCTTATTTTTTATTTTTACCCATCTTTCTCCATTTTCCTTTAGAGTCAATCATAGTGTCCCAACTTCTAACCCTAGCATTCAAGGCCTATCACCAATTTATCATTCTAGATTTATCTCCTGCTGCTTTTACTTTGTGATCTCTCCTATCAATCAATCAACATTGATTAAGCACCTGGTAGGTGCCAGGCATTGTGCTAAATGCTACAGATGTGAAGAGAAGCAAAAGTGCCTGCCCTGTAAGCTCAAAGAGCTTACAATCTGATGGAGGAGTCAACAAATAAGCAAATATATTCAATAAGAGCTTTGCACATGATAAAAAATAAATAATTGATAGCGGGAAGGCACTACAATTTAGAAGAGTTGGGGAAGGTTTTTATTCGGGACTTAATGAAAGTCATAGTTAATTTAGCTCACTGTCTTGAACAAGCTCAGTGCTTTGCCCACCTTAGGTGTCCCTGACTGGAGAGCCAGTGTGTGATTTAACTAGATTCACACAGATAAGTAATCCTCTAAGGCAGGATTTGAACCCAGATCCTCCAGAGCCAGTGCTCTTTCCATAGAACCATTTTTTTTTCTGAGTGCTTATTTGTCCCTTTCCTGGAACTCCTCTAGCATCAGCTCTCCTGTCCCTCATTTAGCTAACAGTGTGGTGTGAACTGTGTAAACACAGAATGTAGAATTAGAAGACTTGGCTTCCCTTCCCAGCTTGGTCACTAACTTGCCTTGCAGATCTTCTACCATTTATTTAACCTCCCTTGGGTTTACTTTTCTCATCTGTTTAATGAGAGCATTAGCCTAAGTTGGGTGTGTTTAACCTGTTAGTCCTACGTACCTCATTGGCAGTCTGGTGAACCCTTCTCAGAATGACAAGCTTTTTAAAATTCATAATTGAAGGAAATACTGATGCTGAGTTCAAGGTAACTGAAAATAAATAGCCTTTTTTTTTTTTTCTTCCCTAAGTTCATAGATCTATAAAGATCCATGGATCCTATGTTCAACACCCCTGGCTTATGATCTCGAAAATTCTGAGTTCTAGATGCAATGCTTGATTTAACAATAGTAACTAGTATTTATAGAGCACTTTATAAACATTATTTCATTTGATCTTTTTCTTAGATAATCAGGATTTTGCCCGTCACCTAGCTAGTAAGTATCTGAAGCTAGGTTTCAAGTCAGGTCCTCTTGACTCTGGGGCTGGTGGTCTATCCACTGCTCCACCTAGATGCCCCTTCATTTGATCTTCACAACAAACCTGCAGATAGGTGCTATTATGCCCATTTTTACAGATGAGGAAACTAAGACAGGTAGAGACTAAATTAATTGCCTAGAAAACATCTGAGGCCAAATTTGAATTAAGGTCTTGCTGACTCTGGGGCCTGGAGCTCTATCCACTGTGCCTCCATTACTTCCTACCCTGCATGTAGTAATTTATTATATAACTTCTAATTTTTTAGACCAAAAGGCAGGAACCCTCTTCTAATTTCTAGTGTCCCCCACAGTAACAAACAACTTCTTGCTTCTTAGAGATGTAGTAAATACTTCCCTTAGTCAAGAATATTCTCTAGTTCCTCACTGACTATCGTATCTAATATAAGTCCTTCTATTCCTTCACCAAACTGGCTCTTCTTACTTTCATGTCCAGTGGATAGAGTGTTGGACCTGTAGTCAAGAAGAAATGAATTCAAATCTAGCCTCAGGTACTCTTCTGTATGACCAGGGAAAATCATTTAAATCTCTGACTGCCTGTTTTATCAACTGTAAAATGGGGATAACAGTACCCACCTGTTTGGGTTATTATGAGAATCAAGAAATATTGGCAAATCAGTGCTCAGCACCTGCATCAGGCACTAATATAAATGCTTATTTCTTTTTCCTTCCTCTCATTTCTCTGATATGAAGTCTCCAAACTAGGCTTATTTTCCCCTGACCCAGACCTAGTACAAAATATATTTCTTTTTTACATTTGAAAGCACTAAATTTGGAATCAGAGGTTCTGGGTTTTAAGACTTTTTTTTTTTTTTCCTGCTCCAGCTCCCTCTCTCCCTCCCTCTTCAGGGCTTTGGGGGAAAAAAAAAGTAGATAAGTGCTCTAGAGTTCCAGCCAGCTCTCTAAATCCATATATCACATTTACTATTTCACGCTTGCTTTTCACCTAGAATGCCTATTTTGCATTCCCTCTAGGAATACAAACCAAAGTTGACTCTCTAACCCTCTCTATACTTTGACCCACGGAATCCGCTCAAGAATGATATCTCCCACCCAGTCCTCATGCTTTCTATATACTCCTTATCTCCAGCAATGAGTTGTCAATTGTTCATATCCGTGTCTCCCTCGCAGTGGCCAACCCCCAAAACCTCCTCCTTCAGAGACGCTTAATCAGTAATGCTGGGTAATTGCCCAAATGTCTTTCTACCCTTCCCTTAGTTTCTTTTCCCCTTCTCACACACATTGACACTGAAGGAAGTGTACACACATACATACACGCGCACACACACACACACACACACACAGATACGCACAGAAATTATGTTATTTTTATCTGGAGTTTATTTTTTTAGACTAAGAGCAGAGTATGAAAGTCACAGCCAAAGCACTTGAAAAAGGTTCTGGAGGAGAGGGGTGGGGCCTGGGGAGGGGGAAACTTAAGGGTTGGGTCCCGGTCTCTGGGGGGGTTGTTGTTGTCTCACGGTCTCCAAAAGTGTCTGTGCGTTGCATAGGTCGTGTCTTCACAGAAGACAAACGAGGGGCCAGGGGTGGCTCCCAGGGTAGGGGCCGGGCCTGGTAGGGAAGGGGTCCAAAGCTGGAGGGGAAGGTTAAAGAAGGGACCAGGGGGTTAGGAAGGGAAAGGGACTCTGTCTGTCTGTACATTATATATAGAGATATAGAGACTGTACATGCCCACCTGCCACCCGAGCCACCCTTGTTCATTTGCCCTCACCCGCCCCCACCCCCCAGGGTGACTACTTGTAAACTTGATCTCCATCCAAACCACAATCCTGGGATGAGGTGGGATAGGGTGGGGGCAGGGGAGGGGAACGTGCTTATTGCTGTAAACAGGGGGAGGGGGCAGCAGGCTGTGCCCACCCCCTCACCCACCTAGTCCCCTCCCCCGATAGGGGGCCTGGCTCTGCCCCTGGAGGGGAGGAACGCATTTGTCTCCCAGACTCCGAATTGCTCTTTCTGGAACTTAGCTGGGGTCTCTCTTGGAGGAAAGAAGGATAGGGCACCAGGGGGCAGGGTGGAGGGCACCAGGAGGAGGCAGGAAGTTGGGCACTGCCCAAAACCCCCCTCTCCCTCCCAATTTGGTACCAAATATCTCCAGAGCCACAAGGCAGGACCCAGGCCGACCTGGGGGTCCCGCTAACAGGATGCCTGGTAGAGTCAGAGCGCCCGGCCCTCAGCGCGGCACAGGGGAAGGGTGGGCACCGCCATCCAAGGGTCTACCCCACATCCATCGGGGGAGAAGGTTCCCTCCGGAAAGGTGGCGGTGGTTTGGCTGCTCCTCCCACCAGCCCTGCCCTCCACCTCTCCCTGCTCCGGGAGCAGAGCTAGGAGGCCAAGAGCGTCATGAGGAAAAAGGCGATGGCCACAGCCAGGGGCAGGTGTTCCCGCTTTGGGCTCGTCCCACTGATGCTCTTCTCCAGCTTGGGCACCTGGGGGTTTTCTCCCTCAAAGTCCTCTGTGGATAAACACACGGATGAGGACGGGGCCTGGGGGAGAGCAGCGGGACGCGGCAGCGGGGTAGCAGCAGAGCAAGGGACAGGCCCACCCACGGGTGATGGGGAGGAAGGGGCGCTAAACCCTCGGGGGGGGGGGCGGGGAGGGAGGGGCGCATGCAAAGGTGAGCCGGGAGGGAAGGCACCGGTGAGGGTGGGGCTGCACTTCCAGCAGTGGCCACCAGAGGGCGCTGCGCAGACTCACCCAGCACGTTGATCTTCACATTGGGGCCCATGGTGAACTGGGGGAGAGTGGGGATCGGCTTCTCCCCGGAGTGCGATGCTGCGGGGTGGGGTGGGGGATGGGGAAGAGAGGAGGGGAGCGCGTCAGGGCCAGGACCCCCTTCCCCTCCGCTACAGCTGGGGGATACACTCCTCCCCAGTGCTGCCTCGACCCCCACCCCCAGGAAGCTGGGGGTGCCCCAAAGCGGGGGAGCCAGGGATTGGGAGATGGCTGATGCTGGAGAAGGCATACTCACTGGAGGCACAGCAGACGAACACCTTCATCTTCAGACACTTCCAGTGCAGGTTGTGGGTGGGCGTTGCTGAGGGAGGAGACAGACTGAGCTGGACTCCCAGGCTAGAAAATCCACCCTCCTCCCATTCCTCTAGCCAAACCAAACCGGAATTCTTTCCTATCCCCTAGTCTCTCGGGTGACGTTGGACACAACCGTCACCTGCGGAACCACACCGGGAGGATCTTTTGGAGGTGCTCTCTATTCTCCTCACAGTTATCCCCCTGGTCCCTTCCTCCCCCCAGCTCCGGCCATGCCATTCACAGCAGCGTGCTGCCCCTTCCCCGCATCCCATCCTAGAGTAACTGCCACCGACAGCCTCGCACCCAAAGCGCCAACTTCCCCAGCAGCGGGGAGGTCTGTCCCCGGCGTGGACACTGACCGAGAGCCTGTTCCTACACCTGCTCCTTGGGCTGTCATTCACCGATGCGGCAGCCTCGAGTCCCCGCCCTCAAACTCTGAACTTTTAGAAATTGCCGCTCGGAGGGTCTGCCTTCTCCCTCTTCCCATGCCCCGCCCTGTCCCATCCACTCTTGGACCTGTCACTCACAGATGTAGTAGTACTCGTGGCCTGCGTGGAACTCATAGCCCAGTGAGAAGGCGCTATAGCGCTGGAACTTCTCCGAGAACTTGATGGGGCTGTGGGGAGCGTGGGGTCGGTTGCATTCCCAGCGCTTAAAACCCTGGCTGGCATTGCAGGTTCGGTAGCCGCTTCGGCTCACCATGTACAGCACATACTGTTCCGCCCCGCCTCCGGGTCCCGGCCCCGCTCCGGGACCTGAGCCTGAGCTGTTGTAGTGTGGGCAGTAGATGTCCAGGTAATCGTTCACATTCACCTGGACTGTGTAACCATCTCGCCGCAGGCTGCAGGGCGAAGGGAAGTAATCAGAATCTAAGCCCCTATCTCCTCCCCACATCACACTCCGATTCCCGTGATCTTTCTAGTCCATCCACCCTTTCTTCGAATTTCTCACCATCCCCCCCCCAAGACCCTTTTCCCATAGTATTCTCATTCTTCCTTCCCCCAATGATCATCCACCCTTCCCCAATCCTAGTATCCCCAAAGTCCCATCCATTTCACCAGTATCCTCGCTATCCTTTTCCAATTCTTCTAAGTCCTCAACCTAACCACTCTTTTCTCTGTAACCCTCTCTCAGTCTCACCCTTTCACCAGTATTCCCCTTCCCTCTCCTCCAGTACTCTGAAGAGTAGTAAACTAGTGTTTCCTTCTCATAACCTTTCTTCCTTTTCCCTCCGTGTTCCCCAGAATCTCCCTCCTCCCCTAAAGTTAACCCAGCATCTGTCCACCTCCCCAGCATCTTTTCCACCCTGTCTTTCCTCTGCTGACCCAGCCTCTCTCCTTTCTTCTGTGCCCGCTAATCCAGAGTCTGCCTTTAGTCCTGTCCATCAATGCAGTATTATTTTAGTCCCTTCCTCTCCACCCGAGTCCCTCACTCTCTGCTGCTTTTCCCTTAGTATCCCCTAACTCCTTCTCTGGTGGCCTCAGCTCCTGTGCATATTCCCAGGGTCTTCTCTGCCCCACCCTTCTCCCTCAGACCTTCTTTCCTTTGTCCCTTCCCTGCTCCATCCTCCAATATCCCTCCCACTCTTCTTTCTTCCCCTCTTCACCATCCAACTTTTCCCCTCTATCCCTACGCCTCTCCCCATTGTCCTCTCACCACACCTTCCCCGTATCTGCCCCTCGGCCTGGCCCCCATATTCTACTCTTAAACGATGTCTTTCTACTTTCTTTCCTTTCCCCAGGATCCCTGCAACTCCCTACCCTCTCCTCCCAGCCCCAGCTTTTCTTCAACTTCAATTTCTCTTTTTCTCTCCCTTCAGTGGGACACAAGCCTCTTTCCTCAGTAATTAGGAACACAGTTCTGCCCCCCTGCTTTCTATGTTCATTCATTCACTTCCAGCCTGCAGACACCACCTGGGGGCAGCAGAGGCTTAAACAATCTAAGCCCTGCCCACTAAAAGGAGTATGTGCAAGGGGGAAAACATGTGCGTTGGTTACCACGGCAACGGAGCAGGCCCAGGCGACTCCCAGGGATACCCATCCCCCACAGTACACCTGGGGGACCTGGGAGGCTTTGGGATGGAAGGGTGAGGTTCCCCACCATGTCCCCCTGAAGGACACCTTTGTACCCAGCACAGCTTTCACACTTGCCACTTTCTGGTATCAGATTGAGCCTGCCTCAAACATACACGTATAAACCTCATGTATGCACATGTATTAGTCCTAGGGCAGATACACAAATATGTTCAGCATCCAGTGTTTGCCCCACGAGAAGCCTTCATGTAAGCTAAATCTTCTGTGTAGATGTGCCTGATATGCTGACAGCCCCAGCTATCATGCACTGGCCCTTTCTCCACCTCCTACCCTCTTGCTAGTTCATACACACTCTCAGGGAGCTCCTGCCCTATTTTCCCTCAGCTCCTTCTTCTGGTGTTTTCTCTCACACCCTTTTGTCCCACAAAGGGATTTATTACCCTGCCTGAGGACCAAACAGTCCAAGGGATGGACTTTACTTAGCTTCATCCTAAACTATCAAAGCTCCTGTTTCACACTCTACTCCTCTTCCCAAACTGGGCATAGTTGCCTCTCCACCAATAGTTCCAAACAGAAAAATATGTGAGGGGCTCAGCCCCCACTTGAAGAGGCTTGGTCCCTTTAAAAAGTCAGAGTTGTAAGATGACAGATTTAGAACTGTAGGGCATCTCTAAAGTCATCTAGTCCAAATCCCTAATTTTACAGATAAGGAAACTAAGAACTATAGAAATGAAGTTACTTGCCCAAGGTGAGAGTGTAAGGAGCACAATGCTAATCCACTGTGGCAGGCTGAATACTGGGGACCCCAATCTCTTCATCCTTTCCTGTTGGAGATGCTACCTGCCGCCCTCGTTGGTGCCATCAAAGTTGGAGTTTTATCCCCTCTCCCCCATAATTGGTACTGAAAGCGGGGGTCATTGATAGAGTGGGGCAACTAGATGGAAAAAATAACAGGGGCCAGATTTCACTTTACCCCTTAGGGATAGCCCTAAGGTTCTAGCAAGGTTAAGGAAAGTAGCAACTCAGTTGGGAACCCCAGTTCCTAGGAGATCCCCCAAACATCACTAAGCAATTCCTAGTTCCACAAATAATTAGCAGTCATTAGGGTTACAAGCTTGGAGACCTCAGCATTAGGTGGTCCAGAGTGTGTTCCTCCCTTGCCCTACTTCTCTAGCCTTCTCATCCTGCCTCTGAGCACCCTTTTTCCAGGGGTGAGGTTCCCTGCCAATTGAAATCTATACAACATTAGGGGCACCCCTTGTGAGAAAAGGCACTACCCCCATTGAGTCATCAACTATGCCACCCTCTCCACTTGGTTCCCACGGGGGTGATGGGTCACTCAGGCCCCTCCCTGGCCCAGGTACTTGGGTGGGCAGGAGCTCTGGCCCGGGGCACTGGGAGCAGGAAAACGGGTTTGACTGGGCAGGGTTTTCAGCCTCCGCCCAAGGGCCCTCTCCACCCCCAACCCCAGAGATTCCCTCTTCTCTCTCAGGATTGAAGAGACATTGAGAATTTGGGGGGTGGTGTGCCAGCACTGCCCCCTCACCATGTCTCGTGCCAATTTCATCCTCATCACTACAGTGGGGCCTCTGTCTTCTGGCCCCACCCAGTACCTCCATGCCCACCCCAAATCAGCTCCACCCAGTTACACCACCCCTGTACTCCACCCCCACCCCCACCTCATTCCAGCAAGTATCACTCTTCAGGTGCCTCATCTTAATTAGTGGAGCTGGCAATGAGAGCCATATAAAAGGAGAGCTGAACAGCAGCTGTTAGTTCCCCTTATACAGAATGGGGCAGCATGTAAATCTCTTCAAAGTATTTCCTAAGTTTCCTCCCCCCCCCCCATCCCCACCAAGTGGGCAGTGGGCCCATCACAGCTTCCCTCTCAAAGGTTTGTGTCCAATTGGCATCTGGTGGGGGAGGGGCTGGGTGCCAGGCTTCCCCAGCCGCTACTCCAGGGAGGCGTAGGATTGAATTCAGCACTTTAATTGAAACTGTCAGTCCTACTCCCTTCCCAGGGTTGTGGGGAGGGGAACTGCCTTGACTACCCCCTCCCAGTTCCCAAGGAAGCTAAACTAAGCCTTCATGGGAGCCTGGTGTGTAGGCGGGGAAGAGGGACCCAGACCCAAGCGCCTTAAAACCAATTGTCTTTATTCCACTTCTTCCTTTTCTCTTTCCTCCATGAACACCGAGAGCCTCAACATTGGGTTCTCCTAGCCCGGTACCTCTCACCTCCCTGTCTCAGATCTAGGCTAGGCACATCACCCCTCACCCCATTATTTCAGCAACACAGGTCTCTGGCCATATCCAGAGAATGCTCTTTTCTTTCTACTTTCCTCTTCTCCATCACTACTCCATCATCACTTTCTATCCCTTTACTTAGAGCTATAACCAGCTTGCGGACCACTCCCTCTATCGCCTGTCCAACTCTATGGCCACCTCTAGAGGACTGACAGTCCCCTCCTCAGACTAGGGACAGAGAGAGATTCAAGCATTCTGACTTTCAAGCTGTGGCCCCGCCCTCACACTAAGATACCCCCAGAGGGAAGTGGCGGGATGGGAGAGGCTCGGGTCTCTCCCCCCGGGGCAATTAGGGATGCACAAACAGGGCGTTTAACGAGGCAAGGCTGGGCTGCGCGAGGCGAGAGGGGGCTAAGGGGATGCCTGGGGACTTGTTAAATTCCCTACACGCCCCCACCAAACAGCAAAGAGCAACTCTGGGGTGCAGAGGGGAGGAGCTGAGAAATAGGGCGACTAAAGAGAGAGAGAAGGAATACCAAAACCTCGCTCTCTCATCTGCCTACCCCGGCGTTAGGCATTGGAGCGCCGGCTCCGTTGCGCGCTCCCGCAGCAGCGCTTTCAGTTTTTCCATACAGCAGGTAGAGGCTTGGGCCACGTGCGCGCGACGTGGGGGTCTGCGCGTTCTCCCGGGTGGGAGAAGAGAGGGGGCGAGAGCGCTCCCTTGGGCGCGCGTGCACGTTTAGGCGCCCTCCTATCCACCCCACCCCACCCTGGGTCGTCCCAACATCCCCGCGGGAGCATCCCAATAGAAAGGCCCCAGATCCCCGGGAGACCGTGAAGAACCTCTTCCCTGCAAAGGCTCGCCCCCCTCCCATCCCCACAGCGCCGGGTCTATGCCCCGGACTTCCCCCTACCCCGACTGGGGGCGGAGAATTAGCACCGCCCGCCCCCCACCGCCCCCTCCTCCCTGCGACAGCAGCGGCGGCGGCGAAGGTTTATTGATCTGCAGCGGCGGAGAGGAGCGGAGAGACACACAGAGACTGAAGCAGAGAGTCAGAGACAGAGGAGAGACAGGAACAGAAGCAAAGACAGTGGCACAGTGGTACAGCGATAGAAGCTGACAGGAACAGAGGAAAAGAGACCGAGCGAGGTAGAGGTTCGCAAGCAGAGAATAGAGGCAGAAATCGGAACCGAAGCATAGGCAAAGCTGGAGAGACTGAAACCAAGGCAGAGAAAGAGACAGGCTCGGTGTGAGATACTAATAGACACAGACCGAGAAATTGGCAGGCTTGGAAAGCCAAGAGACCAGAACTACTCGCGCACAAGGATAGGAGACCCAGAGAACCCCAGCCTTGTCCTCTGCCAAACTCCTCAATTCCTGGGATTGTGGGTTACCAACAACCCACAATTGTGGGCTAGCCCACAATCTAGGTCCCTTCTATCTCCTCTTACCTCCCCCACCCCTATACTCTTCTTAGCTTTACACATAGCCCTCTTCACTTTGGCCAGTCTGCCCAGCAGGTGCAGCCTCTGGCCAGACTGTACCCCCACTAAGGGGCACATACATATAAAGCTTTTGGACCTAGAAACGTGTGCCTCTTTGCCCCCTGGCTGCCCATCCCCAACGTGACCTCATTAGGTGACAGACCCTCTTAACTTAACTGAAAGGGGGGACTGAAGGGAGGGGGTGAATATAAAGATCCTTCCCACGTGACCTCTAGGGGGCGGGATAGCAAGGGCCCTCCCCACGTGACCCCCAAGGGGGCCAGAGACCCTTCCCACGTGATCCGGGGGTGGCAAATGAAGCCCCTCCCCACGTGACCCCGGGGGGAGGTGGGGGTGGGGGTGTGAGTTGGGGTGGGGGGTGGTGGAAGCCTGTGGCTCAGTAGGGCCCCGCCCCCAAGCTCTCCTGCTCCCCGCCCCCAGCTCCCCGGCCCTCTCTTCTCCCGGCTCCGGAGCACGTCGCTCTCACGATTTATGGGGCCGCGGCTGCCGCAGTGAGGGAGCCGGGGAGCCCGGGCGCAGCGGCAACAAAGGCCGAGGGAAGCAAGGAGGGGGGGCGGTGCCCTCCTCGCCTCTAGGACATGTTCCCCTCCTCACCCGACACTCTTCAATTCAGAGCAGCCAAGGGGAGAGCTCCCCCCCCCAACCCAAATCGCCCCCACTCCCACACTGGAATTATTACCTGTGCTCAGGTGGGGGAGGCCCTGACCTTCCCACCACCAACCCTTTAGGATCAAATCCTGCGTCCCCCCATCATTACCATCTCCTTTCAAAGCGGGCGGGCCCTTAAGGGCAGCGGGGAGACCCGAGAGCCCCCTTACCTACGCGCTCCCGACTCTCCACCAGACTCTAGAGGGGCGGAGAGGCGTGCATGCCCAGGGGTGGGGGAGAGAAAAGTGGGGAGGGGGAGCCATCTTACCACCCCCCCATCATTTCCTCTAGCCCTTCGGAGCGCTCCCCTTCTCGCTGGGGGAGGGGGCACGCCAAGAGACAAATGCTCCACCACTTCAGATTTCCAAGATTGTGGGGGGGGGTGTTGGCTCATCCCCACCCCACCCCCCAGTCTGACACTCCGGGCGCTAGGAGGAGGGGGAGCCGCTGAGCCCAAAACAACAAAGAACGAAGCCGCGCGAGGCAGCCCCTCCCCTGGGAGGTTGGGGGTCGGGGCTGCTCTGCTCTCCAGGGCCCCCTCCCTCTAGGGCATTACGGTTTGCTCCCCAAGCCGTCCTCTTCCCTTGGGCGGGGGGGTGGGGTGGGGGGAGTAATATCCAGAGCTTCTCCCGTCGCCGCCCAGGCAGGTGTGACAGTGAGCTCCCCTTATACTTCCTCCCCCCGCCCCGCGCCCCTAGGGATAGACCCCCCCACCCCCACATACACACTCAACACTCAGAAGAAGCGAGGGCGATACACACAGTAGCTCCGTGGGGAGGAGGAAACAAGGGCAGCGAAGAGTGAGGGAGAAGCAAGGACTGACATACAGAACCGGGCCACACAACCACACGAAGATGAATAGCCAGGGCACAGCAGACACACAGTGACAAGCCCAGCCGAAACACACAACCAAAAACGCCCAGCAAAACACACCCGAGGAAAACATACACAACCTGACCCAGACGTACCACACACGTATCCCGGAGACCGAGACACTGACAACCGCACGAACTCAGGCATAAACCACACACTTCCATTCTCCACACACAACCCTAAATGGACCCTGACCGCCCCTTCCCCAACAGGCTGACAGCCCCCTCCTGCCATCACCCCCACCCTACCCCCAGACACCATCGTCGACGCAGACACACAAATCACACACTCAGACACACGCACATTGACAGCGGCGCACGCCCGCTCACACTTAGACACACACACACACACACACACACACACCATCTCCAAGCTGAGTGTGTTTGTGACATGACAGCCCCCCCTCCCCAACGCTTCATCCTCCATATCTCTCTATCTTTCTATTGCCCCATAGCTCTCATTCTAGAGCGAACAGCGAGTCCAGGCAAGGTACCCCAAGTCAGCGACACAACCCACACACTCAGAAGCTGACATTCACATAGACACCATAACACACATTTTTCCTGTCCTCTCGGGAGGATTCAAAGATAGAGACAACTCAACCCCCCCCCCCAGTCCCTCGCCCCCCACTTTGAAGAGATGAGACAGAAAGAACCCAAACATGGTTCTTAAACATCCTCCTAAATAAAAACAGGTCAATGGCCTTCTGAAATCTGCTTTCCCTAAGTTGGTTTCTCCTTCCAGGGCTTCCCAGACACCCCCAAATCCGGGCCCCCTGACCAAGTGCGGGGGCGGGGAAGGAGGGTGGGGATGTAGGACGGGGGCGTGCGACTCCCGCTGTGTGGTGCCGGGAGAAATGGAGAGGGAAAGGGATTCCGGGGATCTGAACAGCTTCCTTAGCACATCCCCCTACGCTATGCTCCCCAACCTCCTAAATCAGCGCCCTCAGATACTCCCCTTGAGTCTTCCCAGACGCCCCCAGCGCCCTCTCCCTCTCTCTCTACGAGCCGGCCCCGATTTCTCCAGCGCTCCCATCCCAAGAACCCGATGCCCCGCTCTCCGGGATTCTCCACCCCGCGCCCCCCCAATGTCTCCAGCGCCCCCTTCTTTCCGACCTACTCCGACCCCCCCTCCCAGGCCTCTCTTTGCATCCCTCTTAGACTCCTGATGCCCCTCACCCCCATCTTCCAAGATTGCCCCCGGCGCCTCCCGATCTGCCCTTCTCCGGGCCCTGACTTCTCCCGAACCCCCGCCCTCCCCGGGGTCCCCGGGTTCCCTCGGACTCACTGCTGGTTGGAGCTGTTCCAGTACACCGCATGCCGGTTCCCCAGCGCCCCCCCCGGGCCCCTGGGCCAGCAGCGGCAGCAGCGGCACGGGCACCAGCAGCAGCAGCAGCAGCAGCGGAGCCGCCGCCATCCCCGGAGCCGCCGCCGCCGCCGCCCCCCGACTGAGCTCCGCTCCCCGCTTCTCCGCTTCCCAGCTCCCTGCTGCTGCCGCCGCCGCCGCCGCCGCCGCCGCCACCCGCCCCCGACGCCCCGCCCCCGGCGCGCGCCCACCCACCCAAGGCCCCGCCCCTCTCCTTCCCCGCCCGGGCTCGCGCGGCGCGTGGGAGATGGAGACCCGGGCTTCCCTCCCCTCTCGGGAACGCGCTCATGCTCCTCCTCCTCTTCCCCTACCTCGGTTTGAGATGCTACCAAAAGGGCTCGCAGATCGCCGCTTCCAAAAAGGAATTCCCCAAGGGAAGAGACTGGGAAGCTGGAAGCCAGGACTCTTCTCCTCCCCTCCGGGACTGGGTGGGTCTGAGCCAATTCAAGATTCAACCCTAAGATTGAGGAGTTTGTCCCTCTGCTATATTGGAAGATCTGAGTGAGGGGAGCAGGAGAGAACTCAAAGGTCTCTAGGAAATGACTGGGAAGGGGAGACGCTTGTCTTCTGGGGACGTAGAGAAGCAGAGCAACGAAATGGGCAGCAGCAGCAATAATAGCTTACTCCTTTATAGTGTTTTAAGCTTTGCAAGGCGCTTTCCATATCTACAAATGTTAACAGAACAATGCTCCCCTTTCTGTTTTCTCCCTTTGCTGATCCTTAGAGGGGAGGGGGCAAAATATAGGGAGGCTGGTGGACAGATACCCCGGCACAGGAGAAGTTGCTATATGCCATTGGCTGGCACCGGGGCCGAAAAGCTGGTGACCTGGTGGCCTTCCTCAGACAGATGGGCAGCAGGTGCAGGGGTGGGAGAGGGCAGGCCAGTAAATTAAGGGTCAGCTGGGGCCCCAGGAATGTTAGGATGGGGGAGAGGAGACCCCCGTGACCAGGCAAAGGGGTACAGGAGTGATGGGAAAGGAGCAGGGAGCTCTAAGCTCAACAGGACCCATTCCGGGTCAGAGTCCTGGGGTAATTCCTAAAACATGCAAAAGGTGTCATCAAGAAGAGACACCCAAGTAGTCAGTCTGACACTGACACAGGCCTCTTACATTCACACACTGGGCTTCCCCTCCTTCAGGTACAGTCAATGGTACCTTGACTTTCCACACACACACACTCACAGGCACCCAAATGCAGACGCACAAAGGGCAGAGCACAGGCCACAAATCAGGTCTTTTAACACAGTCCCTGTACACAGCGTTATGCTGAGACATACAGTTCCTCTCACACAAAAAACAAGCACATGCCCCACAGCTGGTACACACTTCTGTTTGCCCCGCTCTTCCATTTCTCCCTCTTTTCTTCCTTTTCCTCTTCTCTCCCTTTCTTTAACCAAAGAAGCTAAAGTTAGGGAGAAGAATGAAGAATATGGAAGAGGGATATGTCCCACTCCCCTTATGGGGAGACTAGGACTAATGGGTGAGGTGATACGACTCTTAGAAACTTAGGCAAGCCCCTGTGCACACAGGAGTTGGTACTATTCCCAGCTATCCCAAGAAATAGGCGCACATGGATACCTCTGACCCTGATGCCCACAATTAAAAAGCGTCAGGATCAGGGTGTGTGTATCACGTGCCTTCCATAAGTGCCTGGTAGGCAGTGCCAACCAGAATGGGCACTGTGCCCAGTTGCTGCCCAGCAAGCAGGCAAGAGCTGACAGTGTTGTCCCTGGACTCTCCCTTACCTCTAGGGGATCTCCTCTCCCTCCTAAGAAATCAGAAGATAAATTAGGCCCCTTGGGGTGATTTGGAGGGAACTTCACAAACAACCTCCTCTTCCCTCTGCTGAGAACTTCTTATAGTTTTTCCCAAGACAGGTGGCTATAGTGGAAGGAGAACTGGACCAGGAATTAGACCCGAATTCAAGTTATGTTGGTGATACTTACTAGCTGGGTGCCATGGATTAGTTATATCTCTGGGTCTCCATTTCTTTTTGCATAGTGATAAATAATAAAAATAAAAATGGGGATAATAACACTTACACAACCCCCCTTGAAGGATTGGTAGGGGGAGACCATTTTGTAAATACTAAAATACTGTGGCAATAAGACATTGTCTTTTTTTTTTTTTTTTTCTTTTTTGTTAACAGCTGCCAGTTGTAATATAGCTTACCTCTCAGGAGTCTAAGACCTTCAGCAATGGAGCTTCACTTCTCTCCTTACTCCTAATTTCATCTCTTCTAGATGATAGAGAGGAGAGGGAAGGAGGCCTTTTTCTACAGGGGTTGAATTCTCTCTAGGGATTGGGCTCATTGCCATGGGTTTTAATATCTCTCTGTGAGATTGGAGGTTTCTGTGGGCCTGGTCCCATGATTAACTAGGTTAGGTCCCTCTTTCTAGGACTTGGAGTCTTCCCTTAGAGAGTTTCAGCCTTCTCCAAGGTCTAAGACTTTCTGTATAAGGTCTAGGTATCTAGCTATGAGAGTATTTCCCTTAACCATCCTCAGGTCTTCTTTTCCAACCTTCCTGACTCCAAAACCTTCAAGGCATTCTCCCATTTTCCTGACTTCCCACCTAGAATAGTGAGATCCTGCTTCTGGTGATCTCCCCAGCTTTTGCCTAGAGTCACAAGGAGGTGAGCAGGTCTATGGGAGAGAGAAGCTCTCTGGCTGGCATGGCCGGAGGCAGCTCCTGGGACAGCGGGTGGCAACCGCAGAGCTGAGCCGTGTTCAATAAATCATAGAGGCTGGGGCCTGGGGGAGGGGGAGGTTAGGGGGAAAAGGGGGGGGCTATGGATAAATAATTCATTAAACAAATAAACACAGGCGCTGGAGACAGAGAAGAGCAGGCAAGAGTGTAAGCAGGAGAGGCAGCCGCCAGCTCTGGGCATGAAATATTCACAGGCTCTGCACCTCCAACACAGGACCCACACATGCTTACCAATACACAATCACATGTGTGTCATAATATGGAGACATGTGTTCCAACAAGAAGAGAAGCACAAACATCTCTTGACACTAAGATGAATATTCAGAAGTGGGTGAGTCCTAATAAGGAGATACACATTTAAGTTGGATCTATACACATATAAATATCAGCATGAAGATCATATGTACATAGCATGTATGTGTCCAGATTTAGGAACTGAAGAATTTTCATATAGAAATGGGTTACTGAGAAGTGGGTAAATGTGTGTGTGTGTGTGTGTGTGTATGTGTGGGTGGGTGTGGGTGGGTGTGTGTGTAAGAGAGAGAGAGAGAGAAAGAGAGAGAGAGAGAGAGAAAGAGAGACTGAGAGAGACTGAGAAACAGATTAGGATCTTTTGTTTCTAGTCATTACTACCCTTCCTGTGTAGTATTAAGATTCCTGAAAGAAAGTACCTAGAAATCTAGACAGAAAAAAAGTACAGTACATTTGGAATGTGCTAGGAAATTGTGGAAAATGCCATTTACAAGGTTGTAAGGATGGGTGTAGAACAGTGATCACTCACAATAATAGAGATTTAAGGTTAACAAAGCACTTTCCTCACAATAACCACATGAGGAATGGATAAAGATTTTATTGTCCCCATTTTGCAGATGAGAAAACTAAGGCACAGAGAAGGTAAGTTATTTGTATAGACTCACATACAACTACTTGCTTCTACAGCCAGGAATTTAACTCATGTCTCTTCTAGTTCTGGGAAGTTGGAGACTGAAATGAGGGATAAAGTTTGAGAGTAGGGAATTAACCACTGATGTTATAATCAGGGGACTACTAACATTACCCAAAATTATTCTGAATACCGAACTAATTTTTCTAAGATCCCTTCTTTTAGGATTTTAATATTACTTCAGCTGCATTTCTCTTTTACTCTTTCTGAATTTTCCTAATGGTCATGAGGTAAGGTGATGCATAGTAGATGGAATGGGTCCAGAGAGACACTGGAAAAGACCCCAGCTATTTGGATCCCCTGTCGCCCTCAAATCCCAGACTGTCCCATCTCCTCTAAAATTACTCTTCCTCCTAACTCTCTTTTCAGGACACTTCCACCGCTAGCAAGGCTCTTTATATATCTCCCTTGATACTTCCTCTCCCTGCCCAAAGTCATCATAGGAAATGGTTAAAGGAAAAATGAAGATGAGGAATCAAAGGGAAAGAAAAGGGATCTCTGTGGTAGCACTAGCTCAGCTCCCCACAAGAGTTCTGGCTAAGGGTCCACTGGCAGAGCTTTCAGAGTGAAGCCTGGGAGTGGCAGCTAGGGGTGGGTAGGGAGAATCCAGGTCTGTGATGTAGGTATAGAGAAGGGGGAGGGGGAGATTGGGACATTGGATTGCTCCTCAGGCTCCTTCCCAGACTGCCCCAGCATTCCCTTGTCTCACTTGGAAAGGATCTGCTCCCCGGGGAGGGAGCCAAATGAGGACTAGTTTGTACAGGTCCCAGCTCCTCAGCAGACAGACAAGTAGCAGAGTTGGGGGAAGGGCCCCCCAATTTTTCCCGAGGAAATTGGATCCTCTATGCCCTCTTCTCCTCCAACTCTATGTTAGAGGTAAGGTTTAAGAAGATATTACATGACTCCGGAATAAGGAAATCCTATAGGAAACATCAGTTTGGATCCCCATTATTCTCTACCCACAAAAAGACCTCAGAATATTTTGGAGTCCAAGGTCGCATATGAGGACTAGAGCTATCTCCCTTCTACCTCCCTCTCTTCTCCAAGTCCCAGCCCAGGGTCTGACAACAGGGCTTCTCTCACCTCCCATCCCCTGGGTCTTTCCTGATTTTCCCTCCCTTGTATTAAACAGGTTCAGACCAATCCATGCAAGATCTTCACAGTCAAGAATTGATTTGTAATAAAACCAACGTCATGTATCAGAGTCAGCAGAAGAGTTTCCAGAGACTCAGAGGCTAGGTAGTTTTGACGTGGATACAGACATTGACAGAGACACATTGTTGCACTAGGATAGACAAAACAGTCCCAGATACACAATTACTCTGGAACATACAATCATATATACAGTCACATCAAGAGATACGCAAAGTGATAAATACACATAACATGGTGGGTTTATACTATCTTGGTCTCAACTGTGAGTTTCCTATACCTCCCCCCACTCCCTCCCCAAAGGCCTCCTCTCTGGCTCCCAGTCAGGATCCCTTAGGTGCCTCCTCTGTTTGTAGACACCCTTAGGCTTACTCCACCCCCCTCCTCCCACCCCAGTCTGGACCACAGATTCCAGTTCCACCTGAGGGCTGATGCTTTGAGTTAATGACAGTTCATTAGTGCTTAATTGAGGGGGAGGGGGAAAGGAAACAGCCTTGGCACCATAGAGAAGGGTGGGGACTGACCCCTACCAGTATGGGGCATCTAGGATGATAATGCGTATGGCACTGGGGGTTGACTTTTGAGAATATTCTCTGGCTCTGTCTTCTCCAAATATGTCCTCTTATTCCCCATCATTTGTTTTGCCAATTAAAACTTCAGGTCTTCATTTGTTTTGCCAATTAAAACCTCAGGTCTCTCTGACTTCAGGCCCCTCCCCCAATCCATGCCCAAAGAAAAAAAGGGCCAGGATAAGTCCTTTCCTCTTTTCCCAACCTCTGAACCCTCCTCTCCAAACTGATTGATCTGAAAGTTTGTGACTTTTTAAAAAAAAAGTTTTTTTAAAATTGTAAACAATCACAAACTTAACAAACATTAAGAAACACAAACATTTTTAAATATAAAAAACAAAACTGATGAGAGGATCATGAATGAAACTTGAAACTTCTACTTCATTGGTTTTTTAAGGGCACATTAAATTTCCCATGATAGTAACAGAACTATTCTGCTTGTCTGTTTCCCCTTCTGATTATCCTTTTACTCTCTTGCATACTTTTGTGAATTTTAAAAATATTTTATTGACATGAATTTCTTTTCTTGTTTTTTTTTTGCATCACTATTGTGATTCACCCACCTTCCCTTGTAACAACAAATGGACAAGGAAACCAAAATCAACACGTTGGTTAGGTAACAAAATATACCTTCCATTTTGCAACTCTAGTCCATCATCTAGAAGTTGCCAGTTACTTTTTCAGACATGAACAACATGGTCTAGAAAAGGCTAAATGGGGAGCAGTGAAAGAGAGAGAGGATGAGATATACTGAAGAGAGAGGAGGAAACTAGGGGACACAGGCAGGACATGCATTGGTAAGAAAGGCAGTAGATGGGTGAATTCTAGAGGGGAGAAGCAGGGTCTAGAAGGTGACTGGGGGACAGGGGTTGAGAGGAAGCTTCTGGGGGGAGAGATTCTAGGAAAGAAATGTGACTTGTGGGTAATGGTAGAAAGGACTGGAAAAGTGCAGTTGATTTCTCAATTACAATATAATATAAAGATAGAACACTTAAAAGGGCATTAGTTAGGATGGAGAGGATACCGGGAAGAGAGGGAAAATACTTGGGAAGTGAAGAGGAAAGATTAGGAGTAAAGAAGAAAGGGCTAAGAAAATGGGCTTGATTTGTCAATTTTGATATGTGAATAAAATGAAAATCAGCCATAGACACGTATTTAAGTGAACACTTAGATCTAAGAACCAATTCTGTGGGGATGGCAATGCCAGCTCCTCCTCCTGTCACTTCAGGTCTACTCCAAGAAGATTCACTTCTTGGATTAACTAGATCTTTGAACTTCTGCTCTGGAAGTGGGGAAAGAGGGAAAACTTGGAAAAGATGGGAGTACCCCTGGGAAGCCTTTCTCACCCATTCATGGTACCATTCCAGTATACACTGAAGTTACTAGCAGCTAGAAGTGAGGGAGAGCCACAGTGCCTTCGGGTTTAGAGGGCCCCGAAAGGGAGAAGTGGGGAGGGGGGCTTCCCTTCCTCCACATCTCCACCAATGGGAGTCTCCACTGATGACCTCATGCCCCAGGCCCCAGGATTCCATTGGCTGTTTGGTGCAGGGACACCGGCTCCAACAGCGTCACTATTGGGATCTCCCGACTACCTCACTGAGATGAACTGGAAAAAAGAGTCTCCTAGCACCTAGTAGGCTCTCAATGAATATCTGTTGAATGAATCGAGGAATGAATGAATGAATGAGAGGAAATGGCAAAACATGTCGGAGTTCAGCCCTGAAAGAAACGTCTAATTTGCATGAACCCTTACAATGCAGAGCGGGAGACTTCACGATGAGGACACTTTGTAACTCTGGAAACCAAGGAAATGGGAAGCTGGGCGGGACTTTATCGGAGAAATGGGAAAGAGTATGGAGCAAGGTTTGGAGGCTCTGATATCATGATGAGACTTCTAGAGCAGAAAATTTGGGGGAACTCGACGATTCCCCCAAACCTGTTTTCCAGCCTCCCGGAACCGCGTTTGGGGAACATGCCTCTAAGACTTCTCAGGGGCAGGGCCCAGTGCTGAAGATACCTTCTAGCTCTCCTACCTGACCCTGACCTCTATCTGGGGCTTGGTCCTTTAGCTTGAGGCCCTCCCTACGATCTCTCTCCGGGACGCCCCAAGATACTCGACTTTCCTTGGCAGCGAGTCAGTCCAGGAGATCAAGGAAAGTGGGGGGACTGAATGAGTGGAGGAAAGGGAAAGCTAGAAGCCTGCTTGTGCTACTGTTTACAGTCTTTGTCCCTCCACTTTCCCATGCACGGGGACTTTAAAGAATCTCTCTCCCTATTCTCTCATTCCCACCTATAGGTCAAATTCAAACCCTGAATGTTGTCGGGAGGAAGGAACTGTATGTTTGTGGGCCTGCATTGTATTTCTGAGGGTAAAGTCTGCCTGGATTTGTGGATGTGTGCTTTCCTACGTGTCAATGTGTGTCCGAATTTGTGATTGTGAAGCGGCCAAGTGTGTTTATCCGGCCCTGTCCCTATGTGATATCCGCACACGCATTCCCCCACTCCCGCCCCAGACCTTGCAGGAACGACGTAGGAAGACAACGAGCGTTGCTGGTTGTATGGGTAGCCTGGATCTCAGAGTCTCGGTGACTCTACTTCCCCCTCCCCCTCTGCGAGTTTGCCAGAGAATAGGACAATCACTAATTCCCGGAGTTTGCCAGGGACCAAGAAGGCTGTGATCCAGTCCCCTACCCTTTCCCCCATAAGCTCGGCCTGAGAAATATAGTTGGGGGGGGGGGCTGCAGAGAAAGAGCTGGGGGAGAGAGAGAGAGAAAGCGAGATGGAGAGGAGAGAAAGAGAAAGAGAGGTAGAGAGGAGAGAAAGAGATGGAGAGGAGAAAGAGAGAGAGAGAGAGAGAAAGAGAGAGAGAGAGAGAGAGAGAGAGAGAGAGAGAGAGAGAGAGAGAGAATTTCCATGGCAATGCAGATCCTCCCCAGCTGCTCCTCTTAACTGCAGGAGGAAAGGGACTCGAACCCAGCACTGAAGCTTCAAGAAGCTTCTGTGTTTCTTGTTCCTTTTCCTCGGCTTTTCTCCTCCACCCACTCTATGGGGACCCTTCTTGTCCAGCAAAAAAGCGAACTGAGAAAGGGATGGAGTTGGGGGGGGAGCAATAGGGTGCACATATACACTCATACACTAATGCAAAGAAGCCATAACCACTTAGAGGCAGCAGGGACAACTCCAGACACGCGCAGGCGTGCGTGGATATGCACACAGACACTCGGAGCAAGGCCTAGGTGCGTTGGGGCAGGGAGGCCAGGGTCGGCTGTCTGTGTCTGTGTCTGCAACTGACGGTGCCATTCTCCCAGCCTCAGGACAGAGCAATCGAATTAACACGGAGCTACAGCGGCGGCGTGAGTGCCGAGTGGTCTTGCCGGGAGGAGGCGGGAGACAGCTGTTCCTTCCTTCGCTGCTCCCCCCTCTCCCATTCTGACTTCAGGGGGATAGACCCAGGTGTCTGACCCGGGGGGCAGCCGAGATGTGTGTGGTGAGGAGGGGTGAGACGGCGGGGAAGGGGAGGGGGAAGGGGAGATGTGAATTTTTCCGACTTTGCCTGTTTGTCAGTCTCGGGTAGGCGCCCCCCACTCCCTGCTTCTCGAGCCCCGCCCCATGTTCACACGCTTTCTCGAGCTGCAGCAGCCAGGCCCGAGCTAATCAGCACAACATCCACTTATCGATCTCGGGTTCCACGCCAAGCATCCTGGCAATCTGCCAGGAGAGGCTGGGGAAGAGGGATGGGGAGGCCCAGGGTGGAGAGCCTTGGGCCTGGGAGACCCGGACAGGTGGAAGATAGAAGGGGGTGGGAGGGAAGTGGAGGAAGAGCAGAATCTTCCCCTAGTAGGGAGGGCACTGACAGGTTGGGGGGCGGGGAGCTCTGGGGTCCTCCCACCACCGGCTCCATCCCCTTGTTCCTATAAAAGCTTAGAACAAAGGGGACTGAGCTAGTCGAAGGCTTTGATTTGACCCTACCCTCTACAATTCCAGACCAGACCTACGCCCCAGGTGCCCTCAGGGAAAGGAGGAGAGATTCTTTAGTTTTTCTAGGCCTAAGCTTTGAGAAATGCGGCTTTCTTTTAGCCCCCTGCTCTTCCCCCAAATGGAAGCTCAGGCCTCAGTGATTCACTAGTGCCTAGATAGTGCCCCAAACAGCTCCAGCAATACCAGAGCATCTGTGGTCCCTTCCACCTGCTTCATACACACAGGAAGCTGAGGAGGGGGCAAGTGGGGAGAGAGGTGCCAACCTCCACAGCTGCTGTTGGCATCCATCCCATCCAGGCCCAGTGGGGTGCCCACCAAGGGCTGGCACAGATCACTTGAGCACAGCTGGCATGGAGGTCAGCCAGTGCCAAGGTGGGAGTCCAGGACACTGGGGTTCTGGCACTAGGGAAGAAGCCAGAGGGCAGAAGGGTGTGGTGTATGAGAAGGGGGGAGGTGGTTTATTGAAGGTTGAGTCCAGATACTTATAAAAAATACAAATAAATGAAAATCAATCTCATATCAAGTCCGTCTTCCCAGAAGACACAAAAGAGTTCTCAGCTGGAGAACAAGGTACAGTCCTGGGGAGCACCTGAAGGATGAGTGGGCTGGTTGATCAGATCGAGGGAGAAATCACCTTGCTCCCAGACTAGTAGTAATCTTGAAGCTCCCAGGAGACCTAGGTATTTCATCCCCCTTCTCCAGGATTGAGGTTTGGTTTATTTTCCAGAAAAAAATTCAGTCTGAAGAGAGAAAGGGGACCATGGCCAGTTGCGGGCAGTTGGGAGTGATGGTGTTCACTTTAGTGTAAATCCAAGAATTGGTGCAGTCTCAGTATTTGTCCAGGTATCGGTCCATGCACTCAGAAATTGCAAGAATAACCCCAGCTAACTCTGATCCTCTCCTCAAAAGATCAGAAGGAAAACTCCTGCAACGCTCCACACCAAGAGCAATGCATTATAGTCCTGGGAGTCTTTCAACCCTTCAATACTTCCCTGTCCCCCAAGCACTGATCCTTGTACCCCCTTTCCAGCAGCTGGAGCCTCCAGGCTGAAGCCAGGTCAGGGGCATGCACAGAGAGGCTAGATTGGGGGGTGACAGCCAAGAGTGTGGTGAGATCAAGGCCAGGCTCAGAGTCCCCGAAGGAGGCGAAGAAGTGGCAACAGCAGCAAGAGGAGGAGGCAGAGGGGACTTGGGGCCCGGCCTCCTTGCCATGCGGGCATGCTGCCCCCACCTGGACCCAAGGACTCTGTAACACACAGGCAGGGGAGGGGGTTGGAGGGGTGATTCTACCATACTTAATCCCATCTCCCCTTTCTATTCCTCCCACTCATAATTATGTCCCTAGTTTAAGAGCATGTTGCTTCACGGATCTATCTCAGTTTCCTTATTCACATAATGAGGGTATAGTGTTATCTCTATTTTACAAATGAAAAATCTGATGGACCCCCAGGTCACACAGTTAGTGAGAATGTGGTCAGATTTTGAACTCTGGTCTCTAACTTTGAAGTCCATTTCATCCTGTAGATAATCTCTAAAGTACTTCATGTATTCCTCCTCCATTTACTCATTTTCATCCTGCTATCTCTTCAACTTCCTATTCAATTCAGCTGATCCTTCAAAGCCAATCATCAGTAGAACACACATCTTCTTTGCCTTTACCCCAACCCTTTAGTCCACCCAGAGTCTGCCATTAGTGTTCTACAGTACATCAAAACGTGTCATGCCTTTGACTTACCCTTGGAGACCCCATTTCCTTGTGGAAGCACAAAAGGAGATGCAGTGGTCGGCTTCTCAGCTACAGACAAAGAAGCCAGAGTTAGGGACAGATTCCAAATATTCCAGTTCCCCAGAAAACGTCATTCCTGGCGATCATCCCACAAAGTCCCTGCAGTCCCACCTCTCAGACACCCTGCTACCCTATAAGAGGTAATTCCCATTCACCTAAGAAAAGACCCATCAAAACACTTACTGGTTTCTTTGCAACACACTGACACCTGCAGCCTCAGACATCGGACAGAGCTTTCCGGGGTTGGGACAGCTATGGTAGGTAAGCAGGTGGGCAGGAGAAAAAAAGATTTCTTCATGCTTTTTGACATTGCTTCAGACTCCCACACTTTTGTTCCTCTCTTTTCTTAACTTTCTATTTATCAGTCTCCTTCTTCCCAAGATATGGAGCTCTCTAATTTCTCCTTTTCTTCTGGCCACAAATTATCCAGAAACCTTCCTTTTGTTTCTTTTATTTCACTTTTAGCTCTCTCTTCTTTTCCTCCAACTTGTCTATGGCCAATCACTATCATTTCTTTAGGGGCTGTTTGTTCCCAAATTCTTGATACTTATTTTTCAATACATGAAATCTAGGTCCCTTTTCTCCTTTCTAGACTTCTTTGTCTAGATTGTGTCAGGCTTTGAGGTGGAAAGACATCTCTACTAGGTCTGATTTTTTTCACCCCTAATCCTCACAGTCTTCTCACCATGGCCCCTCCATTTTACTTACATATCATCTTTACTAGGTCTGGTTTTTCCCACCCCTAACTCCTACGGTCTTCTCACCATGGCCCTCCATTTTACTTATATATCATTTTTACTAAGTCTGGTTTTTCCCACCCCTAACTCCTATGGTCTTCTCATCATGGCCCCTCTATTTTACTTACATATATAGTAGTAGGTTTCCCCTGGCAGGAATTCAAAACCCAATGAGAAAGGTGTGAAGCGCTGGATTTTCTCTGAAAATCGGACTGGGCCAAAAGGAGCAAAGGGGCGGGCACACTCCCATCGCTTGAAAGTTTTTGGGCCCCCAGCTTGGCATGTCTTATACCCATCCAAGTCCACCATGAAAAGAGCAAAAGTCTCAGGGCCCTCAGGTGGCCCTGGACCATCATAATGTGGACAGAAGATGTCCAGATAATCGTTAAGGCCCAGCTCTACTGCTGCGTCTCCTCGAAGCAACCTGTGGGGCATGGATCATGCATTAGGATTTTAAGGAAAGTCTCAGGGGATGGCAGCTAAGGTACCCCTAAATGACCAGGCTTCCCTTTTCCAAAGGGCTCAATCTCCCTTTTGTATACTATCCACCATATATGCCTGAACATACACTTACAGTCTAAAGGCTCTCTGATCAATCATCAAGCTGCTCCTCCTTGGCAGACAAAGGAAAAAAAAAAGGCAGAGCAAGAAACAGAAAAGGAAAAAAAGACATTCCTAAAACTGCACAATGATTGAAGTATGGAGAGACAGAGATGGGATGAAAATAGAGACCGGCATAGGCAGACTTTTGGACCTTGACCTGAAACAGAAAAACAGTGAGAGACAGATTGGATAGTGACTGACATGGGGGAGGGGGTGTCATCCAGTAGATACCACCAAGGATGTTTGTCCTTCCTGTCGGTCTGGCTCCATCTGGTAAGGCAGTACCCCACCCCCACTCTAGACCTCCCATTGCCCTTCCCTCTGGGCCATTTAAATTATTCTGGAGCCCTCTAGACCTTAAAAAGGTGGGAAATAACCCCCACAAGCTCTTATATACTTGAACTTAGGTTAGGGAGGTTGACCTGTTGGAATTCTAGATATTGACAGATATAGGGATAGGGAAAAGGAAGAGTCTTCCAGAGAAACAAAGAGAGCAGAGAGACTGAAAAGGCTAGAGCGGTGTGGTAGGAGAGGTATAGGAAGAGAGACAGACAGTGAAACAAATACAGAGACAGAATAAACTGAAGAGAGGGAAAACTCGAGACAGACGAAGTTGGACAAGGAGGCAGAGAAAGAAACTTAAAAGACTCAGTCCGACGCATTCTTTCACATACACACACACACACACACAATATTATAGTCTGAACACCCTAGATCTCCTTCCTTTTTCTCCATACATCGAACCCTCTGGGGCCAGCTAGAGGTTGGGGGGACGTGGAATTAAGGGGCTAGCAAAGGGGGCGGGACCTGAAATCTAGGAGATGGGGGGCCCCCCCTCCCCAGCCCCCAGAACTTATGTCTGTATCTCACCCTGGGGCTTCACCTCCTCCCGCCCCCTCCCCACGTGGGGGCCAGGGTGTACCTGGGCGGGGGTACTAGCAGTGATGGGGGCGAGCTTCGCCCCTCCCCCCCACAACCAGCTCAAACAAAGGAGCCCTAGCGCGCGGCTGTCCGGCCCTGGCGGGGACTGGAGAGGAGGGAATGGAGAGTGCACGCCCTGTCCCAGAGGCGAGCTGGCCCGGCTTGGCTAAGCCCGATTTGTTCCGGCTACCTGGGGTTACTGGAGTTCCAATAGACGGCGTGGCGGAGGCCGGACCCCCCCCGGAGCGGGGACCCAAGGAGCGAGGCCCAGAGGACTGTCCGCAGCAGAGGCAGAAGCCGCATCGCCCCTGGGTCTGGTCTGGCCCGGCTCGGCTTGGCCGGGCTCCGGAGTCAGGGCGAGGAAGGTACAAAGTAGACCCGGGCTGGGGGGTGGGGGGAGGATACAGGGGGAGGGGGAGTATGACGGGAGGGGGAGCAGAACAGAATGAGAGGCCACGCCCCGGGTAACTTTCCACCAATTGGGAGGCGACTCCACCTAATCCGACCAACTCCGAGTTAACTCTTCACTAACCACAGGCTATATCTTGGGGCAGCTACTACTCCCTGGAGAGTCTCACAGGGTAGCGTTGCTTTTAGGGGCCTTGACACAACCCCATTGCCCGGAGAAAGAGAGACAGAGAAAAGGATGGAACGAGAATCCAGGCTTTCAGCTCCGCCTGGGTCCCAACTCGCGCCCCTCGCTCCTCACCCACACCCCTTCTTTGCTGGGCTGCGGCCGGTGTCAGTGAGACCCGAAGTAGCACCAGATCTCCTCCACCACCGCCCTTACCTAGGGCAGGAGGGTGGGGGGAGGGGGGAGAGGGAGGGGGAAGTTGCCCCAGTCCGGACTTTGGTGTAATGAGGAGGTGTCAGCGGCACGGTACAAAGCACCTTTGTTCGCGAGCCCTCGGGAAGGGGCGGGAGGAAAGGGGAGGCAGGTGCGCAGCCCCGGGACCGTGGGAGCCGCCTCACCCCGACCCGCCCCGCCTCCAGGCTCCTGAGAACCTGGTATTCTCCCCCCTTGTCCCTCTGCAGACCTCTACTTGTGTAGGGGCTCATGGAAGGAGAGGAACAATGCGGGCACTTTAGACCATCACAGGGCATCTTGGCTGCCCCGGGGCGATCCTCAGGGCAGTAATAGCCTAATAGTTCTATTGCGCTATAATTCCCAATCATACAGTGGGGAGGGTCAGGGAAAGGGCTGAAGCATCAGTCCAAGCCTTCAAGCCCACACAGGCTGTGTTGAGGCAGATCGCAGATCGCCGACCGTGGCGTCCGAATTCCACCTCAGACAGGTGGAGGCAAGCGAAGAAACCCAACTACTTTCTTCCCCTTTCCCCCGCCTTCTCTCGGAGCCATTCTCCGGCCGGGGCAGCATCGTCCTCTGGCGGTTGGAACGGGAACCTCTAAGTCCCCCTCGCGGGACAGCAGAGGGGATGGACCCAAGCTTCTCAGAGCAGACGGAGGCTCGGAGGCAGGTCGCAGTTTATTGCGGCTGAGCCCAGCAGCACCGGGCCCACTCCCCCTCCCCCCCCCCACACCTAGACCCTCTCCCCGCCTCCCCCATCCCAGAGTCAGTGCGGGCTTCCGTCTCGGGCTTCGCCTTCAGGAACCCCAATAGTGCCATAAGAATGCCGCTCCTCCGCTTCTGGACTCGAGCCTTCGGAGTCCTAGCAGAGGGTGGGCAGGCTTCCCTCTCACAGGCTCCTCGGGTCCGATGTTGGGGAAACGGGGGCCCACGGTGACTTCTCCAATGTGAGATCACTGTCCCGGGATGAAGTCAGACGCGTAGAGCAGCCCCAGAGGCCGCAGGGGGCGGGGGTGCAGGTCTTGAGATAAAGGAGACGGGGCAGAAGAAAAAAGGGGAAATGTGTACACCTCGCCACCAAAGGGACTTTTTCTTCCTCCCCATTCCCAACCCCTGCCCTCACCTACCTAGAGGGGACGACCAGGGGCACCGAGCTCTCTTCAGCCGGCCCTTCACCTGAGGGGTGCCGTCCCTGGGCGTAGGAGGGCAGCGGCTTCCTTGGAGGCGGGGGTTTAGCAGGCCCCTGAGACTGACGGAGAGAAGGCAGGATTTATCAGAGGAATGGCCCCAAGAGGTCACCCACCATCCCCGAACAAACCTATTTCTGCCAGCGGTACCTCCTGAGGGGGTACCTCCGCTAGGGAAGGGCCTGGAACTGTGCCCAAGGGGCACCAGGAGCACCTCGCTCCGGCAGCCATTGCTACAGGCCACCAGTGCGGCGCCCGGGAGGGGGAGGGGCTCTGCCCGCCCCCACACCGTTACCTGTGGGCTCCTCACCACCGGGTCGGCGGGTAGCGGGCGGGTGGGGGGGTTGGGTCGGTCGGTCAGTGCAGCCTGGACAGAGAGAGCGGTGCCAGTGAGGAGGAAGCCAGTGGGGAAGTGGGCATGCCGGGTGATGGGGGTGGGACACTGCCTTCGATGGGGTTCTGTGCCAACGTGCAGCTTTCGGCCAGTTTGGGGACATGCGCAGGGGTGAGAGTGCATGCGGGCACAGTTTGGCTCTAGGGATTTCAGGGGCTCGAGTCATGGGAGAAGGAGAAAGGCGGGGATGTAAGGAAGTCATTGGACGGCAGGTAGGCTGTGGTACCACAGCATACCACCAGGTGGAGATACGAACCAAATCAGAAATTACTCTCCACTGCCTTAAGGGGCACAGAAGGGTGCCCTTGCCCACCCAGAAGCACAGCGGGGAGGGCAGGGATAGGTGCCTTCTTGCTCAGTCATGACCCTCATGGAGGTGGGCAGAAGCTGGGCTCACTAAATCCCTTGGTCCCTCTGCTCAGATTTACCTGGAGTCTTTTGGGCACAGGGTCCGGCGGGAGCGGCCGGGAGGGGGGGTCAGGGTGACCAAGAGCGCCAGACTGCGGAAAGATCAGGAGAAGCAGAAGGAGCACAGAGAGAGACAAAGAAGGGGGCGGAAGGAGAGAACAGTGGTGGGGGAGGGTGGGTCAGAGTTAGAGTCAGAGATATTGAAGGTGGGGGCAGCCGGGGGCTGAGGAGAGCAGGGGCATCATGCAATTACTCAGCCGCATTCACAAGTGGGGCGTGCCAGGCTGTGGGCATGCAAACCAGTCCCCCACCGCACATGGTCACTAAGGAGTATCGCCTCCAGTGCACCCCGGATGCAGGAGCACTTGCCAGTCCCTCCAAGGTTGGGCTGTGCACGGGGGTCCCGAGGAGCGCCGATCCCTTTTACCCAATCTTGCAGCCAGAGGGCATCTGGGCCTCCAGATCCAGGATGGCATCCCTGAAGTGCCAGTGAGTAGCAGGCACAACACCCTCATCTCAATTAATGAGCTGTGCTAAACAACACTTCCACTGGTCACCCATCTTAGGTTTCCCACCCCAGGTAGGATTTGACTCAACCTCATTGGAGCCGGCAATTGGGCCTCGGGACAGGGTCAGCCACTCTCAGGCCATCCAGAACCTGCTGAAACAGGCACTAAGAACCCCACTGGGGCCATGGCAGGGAGGGCAGCTCAGCTGGACTGGGGCTAAGTGGGTTGGTCTCCCCACCCCTCCCCTCCACAAAGCCCCAGAGCTCACCTTGGCGCTGGACAGCAGCTGGAGTTCTGTGTCCTGAGCCCTCTGAGGTGGACCTGGACGTTCAGGGGGGCCAGATGGGGACGGCCTGGGGTAGTTGAAGGGGAAGCAAGTATTATCTACCCAGAAACAATCACGAGAGAGGGTCCGCCCTTTGTGAAATCTGTGGAGATCAAGGAGGGGTGTGGAGGCAACATCCCATTGGAAAGATGGAGAGGAGCAGTCTGAGACAGGGCCCACTTAGGCTGGGTGTGAGGGAAGGGCCCTGCTTACCTGTACCCATTGGCACAGACACCCCCGTGGAGAAATCGAACCTGGGCCTCTGCGGTATCCCTGGAGGGGGTGGGAGTCGGGTCAGTGTGGGAAGGGGAAGGAGAAGAGGTTTTGGTGGCACAGGGTCAGGGGCAGGGGTGAAGACTCAGAGCTAGTGCCCTTAGGGATCCATGGGTCCCATACCTATACTGGGAACTGGTCCCCTTAAACTGGCAGAGTCTGCGGCGGAGATGGGTCCGGTGCCAGTAGCAGGCTCCGAGAAGCATCAGCAGGGCCAGAAGGAGGAGGCTGAGGAGCAGTCCTGTGGTCAGGCCGCCATTTGCTGTGGGACATAGAGCCAGAGCCAGGAAGAGGAATGGAGATAGAGGTCAACAGGTCAGAAAAAGGGGATGGCAGTGGGAGTGGCCACTGCTAACTAGCCAGGGGCATCCTTAGTCTTCCTAGGTCTCACTCTGGAAGATCCTTAAGGTCTCTCCTTGCTCTGATAACCTGGAGATCTCAAATCTAGGTCGGGATCAGTCTCTTTCAGACATGTTGCCCTTTTGCACCCTCATTCCCACTGAATACCTTTGGGCTGCTGGCCCAGGGCCCCACTGTCCACACTGCCCCCAAAGCCTTCCTTTGAGCAATCTGGAGGCGCCCAGCCCTGGTCACAGTGGCAATGTCCATTGCTATTGCAAACCTGAAGAGGAAAGCAAAGGGAGGAAGGAGTTAAGCACATATTAAACCCTTCCATGTGGCAGGCACTTTACAAATTTTAGGTCACTTGATCCTCACACCAGAACCCTAAGAAGTGGGTGCTATTATTGCCCCATTTTAGAGTAGAGGAAACTGAGAGATGGTGCCCAGGGTTACACAGCTAATAAGTGTCTGAGATAGGTTTTGAACTCAGCTCTTCCCGGCTGCCTCTAAAGGTGCTTCAGGGAGGAGGGGCCCTTAGGAAGCATTTTCCCCAATGTTATTCCAGCTTTAGCAAACATAAAAATGTCCAAACATCAGGAGTTTTGTGGAGGTCAAGAAAAGAGGATTTGTAAGAACAGAGTGCACAGAGCTAGAGAACCAGCATAGCACCTCCCCAGTCCCCTTCAGTTTTCCCCAGTCTGCTCTGGGGAGCAGCCACCCTCCCCTCTGCTCACCCCATGCCCATGGCATTTGCTCCGACACTCCTCTGCCCCCAGAAGTGCCACTGGCTGGCACCGCTGGTCAATGCAGACCTGCAATGGATGGAGGAGACAGCCCTTTAACATTTCACAGAATCTCAGCATTGAGAGGGGTTTCGAAGGTCATTGGATCTTATGCCCACAGGGATGTCTGGCTCACTCACCCAGCCAGGGGCACAAGCAGTGCCCGTCAGAGCCAGAAAGGGCTGGGCCACATCGCTACCCAGGTCTAGGTGTGTCCATCGGCAGGTCTGGTGTGTTCCATTGGCCTCAATGGTCTCTGTGAGTGTCTCCTGAGCAGTGCCCAACAGAGGGTGGACACTACCACCTTGGCACTGGAGTTGCCCACAGTTGGCATCTCTATGAGGGATGGGCTAGAGAGTCAGGGGAAGGGAAGGAACTGGAATCATAGGGGGGGAGGGGGAAGGGGTGGCTGAAAGGCAAGGGGTCAGAAAGATGGGGGAGGGAGCAAGGGCCGGGGTTGGGGTGGGAGGTACTCACTCACCGAGGAGCACATGGCACATAAGTACCATTGTACAGTTTCCCACAGTTCCCAAAGCCATCTCCTCGTGTGTTGGCAGCTTGGAGACAGGCAGGAGCTGCAGAGCGGGCACCAGGACCCCAGAGTGCCTGGCACTGAGCAACATAAGAGGCACAGTGCCCAGCAGCACAGACAGCTTTGCCCCCTGCGCAGGGCTCACCATCCCCTAGGCTGACATCTGAGGGACACTGGGCACTATCCCCTGAGCAAAATTCAGGCAGGTCACAGTCCCCCCGCACTGGGCGGCATAGCCATCCTGCTGGGCGTAGCTGCAGGGAAAGAGGGCGCCAGTCAGAGGAGACCCTTCTGTTCTGATGCCATTTCTCTATCATGTCGTGAGGACCATCACTACCCCCCCCGTTACACTCCCAGCACTCTCCTCTGCCAGCCGTAGGCCCAAACCTGGCAATCTTGGCAGCAGAGACCGTCGGAAGCACATTGAGCCCCGGGCATCAGCTGGCAGCTGGAGGCATTACAGCAGGGATCAGAACATTCCTGGGTGTGTGGAACAGAAAGAAACAGAGAGGCAAGGTGGGGGGTAGGAAAGAGAGCGCGGATGAGGAAGATGGAGAAGTAAACCTGAAATTGTGGGGGAGAGGGCTCAGGGTTCAGGGGAGACAAGTTCCAGAGCATTGAGACAGCCCTCCGAGAGTCTGGGGACAAGGAGCAGCAATGGGGGAGTCCCAGGGAGAGAAGGAAAGGTGGAAGCCCCTCACCTCCCAGAAACCACAGTCACACTGCTCGCCAGGCTCTACAAATAAATTCCCGCATCGAGGGGGGCGAGGGGCCAGCTGAGCAGGCCGAGAAAAGAGGCAGCCCCCTGCTCCCCTCAAAAGCGCCTTCTCCAAAGCTTCTCTGCTGCAGCTGCTAAAACTCAGACCAGGCAGGAACCTGAGGGTGAAGGGAAAAGGGGACCAAGGTGAAAGGGAGCCCTTTCCCCTTGTCCCCCCAACCCAGGGCTCTTCCTCACTCCCCGGTGTGAAGAGCAGGGTGTCACTCACGCTGTGGCAGCCTCCATGATACAGCTCTTGGCGGGAGGCTGGCCTGGGCATGGGCAGTTGCCTCCTGGGGGATCATGTGCCAGGCCCAGGCTGTGCCCCAGCTCATGGGCCATGGTGGATGCTACACCCAGGATGCTCACTGAGTGGTCCTAGGGGAAGAAGGAGTCAGGGTGGATAGGTGAACGCAAAACTCAAGGGAAGGAGGTAAGAGGGGGCCACTCTGGAATTTTGATTCATTGTCCACTTGGACGCGGAAGGAAGCCTTTGGGAGAGAAACTAGCTCCTTCTTGAAGCCATCCTATACAGGATGTTCTCGTTTTCCCTTTACTGTCTCACCAGTTCATTGTGGGTTTGGGCTGGAAGGGATCTTAGACCACAGAATGTCAGTACTGGTACATTACATTAACATCTGTTTATGTTAAAAATAATATATAATAATTAAAGTTGGAAGGCATTAGAGATCAGTTGGTCAAACACAGACCTCTTTAAAAATGAGGGAAATAGTGCCCAATAAAGGGAAAGCTCTGGCCCAAGGTCATATTGGCTCCCCTTAAGTCAGGACTTCTGACTTGATGCTGTGATCTGTCCCCTACATCTTTCTATTTTCTTTTTGGTTTCCCAAATGTCATGAAGACAGGATCTTATACTTCCCTTATATCCAGACTGGGCCCACATCAGAGGGTACAGAGGATATACATATATCCAGAGCCAAAAGGGATCTAACAGACTATCTAGTCCAAGCTTCAGCAAACTACTGGGGCAGCAGCTAGGTGGCCCAGTGGATAGAGTGCTAGGCTGGGTGTCAGGAAGATCCAAATTCAAATATGACTTCAGGTACTAGTTGTGGGATCCTGGGCAAGTCATTTAACCTGTGTGCCTCGGCTTTCTTATTTGTAAAATGGTGGTGGGGGGGAGGTACCTACTTCCAGGAATAGTACCTACTTCCAGGGTTATTGTGAGGCTCAAACCTACAAGCACAGTGCTTGGCATATAGGGAGCACTATATATTGATATAGTTAGCTGTTACTATTTTTTATCATTATGACCTGTGGCCTACAGGCTGTTTTTGTAAAATCATGAGCTATGGTATTACATTTTTAAATATAATAAAACTTTATTTTAAAATGAAAAAAAAAACTTACTTCTATACAAAAAAACAGATGGATTCTAGTTTGCCAACCTTCTCATTTCACAGATGAGGAAATTAAGGCCCCCCAAAATGAGATCATTTGTCTAAGGGCAGTCTGGTGTATAACAGAGGGAAGATTTGAACACAGGTCCTGTGATGCAGAATCAGTTCTCTTTGTACAGTATCTTATTTTCAGTCAAAGGCACTAAATTGACTGAATTGAATAGTCGGGGGTATGGGTGGGGGTTCAAAGGACAGAGAAGAGATTCAGGAAAACTTACCACATTCACACCCCCTGAAAGGGCTGGGGAGCAGATGGAGTTCTGTACTGCCATGCCCACTGCAGAGTTCAGGAATAGGCTGGTCCTAAGGGGAGTAAGGGAGCCAAAGGTTGGGACCCTCCAAGGGCCTCAAGCAGCCACATCCTGATAAGGGTGTGGTCAGAACAACGGCCAGAGGAGAAGGGCCCTTACGTGACCAGCTGGGCACTGTCATGCGGCAGTCGAGGGAGCAGGTCTGTCTGACGCCAGCGGAGGAAGTTTTCCAGCGTGACACCCGCATCTCCGTCCACTGAGATCAGGTCCTCCTGGCTCCAGACCTCCACGCCCACCAGTGCCACACGCACATTCAGGAACCTAAAAAACTAGTTGGGAAGAAGAATCAGGCCCTGCCTGATAGTCTGTGCTCGGGCAGAGCAGCTCCCATGCTCTCCCTGCCACCCTCCTTGGAAACTCACCGCGTCCACCTGGTTAGCCACTTCTAGCATTCGGGTCTGCAGCTGGTGCAGGTCTGGGTATCTCTGGGCCTCCTTGTGGTCAGCTACAATCACCAACTCCACAAACTTTGTCTCTGACACTACATCCCGTTTACTCTGGGAGGAGACAAAAAGAAGGGTCAGTGATGGCCACTTCAATTTGATAAGTACTTAAATACGCAACGTGTGAGGAAGACGGGCAGAATATCATTTCTATTTAAATCTTACCCGATAGAGACTATGCAGGCCCAGTTTGAGCTCTGACTGTGCTTGGATGAACGAATGGGGTCCTGGGTTCAGGGCACAGGTGCCTCCTGTCAGGTGAATATCTTCTACTTTGGAGATATGAGTGAATCCCCCTGGCCTGGGATCTAAGGTATATATTTTCTCTGGGGAGAGGACAAGCAGCCCTCTAGGGAGAAAAGTAGGAATTCAGGATGGGACATCTGCTCCTCAAGCCCACTTGCCCTATTTCCCCACATCTGCCACTTTCTACCTGAGTCCAGAGCAAGTGCAAACAGAGACCCAGGAGTTAGGGTGATCCTGTACAATCCCCTGGTAGCAACAATTCTCCTGCAAGAGAAAACCAAATTTAATGAGTATCTGAGAGAAGGGTCTTAACAGTGCTAACAAAAATCTACCTTTCAACCCAGATAAGGCACCTCATCCCACTTCTCTCTCAGGGAAATTTAACCAAAGAGATCCACTCACTCCTTGAATAGTCAATGAACCCTGACCCATTAGGTCTAACTCACCAGAGTGTTCCCCTCATTTACCACCTGGGTGCCATCAGGCTGGTACCACACAAGAGTTGGGGTGTCTGGGACCAGCTCCCTAGAGAACAAAGTAAGGAAAGGGACAGAGTCAACAGCATCTTCTGGTCAGGAGGGACTGCCTCATCTGCTAATGGCTATAATGATGTAAAGACAACCGTGGGTCAGGGAACTCTCATCCTTTGCAGTGCTAAACCCCAGGAGCACTGCCTTTATGTGACTCTCTGATGCACTCACCCATTCTGTTGCAGCTCCAAGATGTGGTTCTTACCCTCCAGTTCTAGTTTGATCTGTAATTTCTGGGGGAGCCTGTCCTGTAGAGGAAGATACTATCACCCACCTAGCACTCCTTGCTCTGCTTACCAACCTTCCAAAAGCCAGAAAGACTCGGCTCTCAGGGGAATCCTGAAGGTTAGATCATGAGGATGGGGGTAGGGAAGTCTCAAGGGAAAGATCAGGAAGCTCCACCTGGCCGGGATCATTGTTTAGGGGGGGCACATGGGGGTCAAAGGAGGTATCTTAGCCGCCCCCTTCTCGGCTTCCTGCCCAAAGAGGAAATGGTAAGGAGGACCCACTCCCGGCCCCAGCCCTTCCTCTGACTCAGCTTTGGGGTGGGGGATGCAGTGAGAAGCCCCTCCTCTCTAAGTTTCCTTCAGAGTCTTGAACAACCCCATCTACGATGGGAACGTGAGGGTTCCCAGTGGATGAGAAGAACATTAGGTTGAGTTAGAATTCTTCTAATAGACACAAAGTTTTAGGGTTGGGGTGGGGGGAGCAAGCAAACAGATGTTTCATTAGTGGAGGGGAGGTACATAAAAGTATCCTTAAATGAAACTGGTCACTAGGGAAGATATAAAGGATTCAGTAAGGAAATTTCGTAGGGGGCAGGCAAAAATAAATTTCAGCTTCGCAAAGTGTTTTCCTTCTAACAGCTATGAGGTAAGCAGTATAATTTTATCTTTCTTTCCCAGATGGGGAAACTGAGGCTTTTAGAGGTTAAGTGAATTGTTTAAGATCACACAGCTAATAAGAGTCAAATCAGGGATTCACATGCAAAAGTCTCCTGATGTAAACCTGATAGGAAAAAATCCATTATACTATCTGCACCGAGAAGGAATACAGGCTAGCATAACACAACTACTCCCAAGGTCAGGGAGAAGAAGATGAGAACAGAGGCACATTTTACCTGAAGTGCTTCTGAGAGATCGAGGGTGAGGTTGCCCAAAAGAACCTGGGGCTCTGGGTATCCTCTAGGAAGTCCCTCTGACAGTGGGAGTTGCTCCCCCATTTGACCTGAAACAACAAATGGTCCTTCCCAGTGTGAAGCAAAGAAAGTCCTAGATCCTAAGGTTTGGGGGACTACTGGTGTTCTATTCCCTATAGCTGGATACTCAACTTGCTTCTTTCTGAGGACCTTCCTTGTTTAGGGCAGGGGGACTTCCAATGCACGTTGGGACGTACAAAAAGTAGACTGGACCTCTCTCCATCATCTCTTCCTCTCTATTACCTCCTCACAAAGTTTTCTCCCCCTTCTCGGCACCTTCCCCTCCTAATTTCCATAGTCCCATCCCCCTTCCCTAGAAGGAACTCTCTCATTGAGTCAAGCAGGCCCCTCCCCCTTCTCCCAGGCAATGGTCCGCAGCCACCCGGGTGGCCTGGTGCCCACCTCCCCTCCCCCCCGTGGCATCTTGGAAGGAAACACCCATCTCTCGGCGGCAGAACAAACACTCCCACCTCCTCCCCAAACACCCCCTCGTGCCCACAGCAGGCACGCCCGACGAAGCCAGTCTTGGTTTCCTCCTCACACACCCCCGTACACAATGGACCTCTCTCCTCCGGACACTCCACCCCCTCGGTCGTCTCCCCCCACCCAAGCCCAGTCCAAGACACCGAGTAGGAAGTGAAAGTTGGGAAAGCCGATAAGTCTCCCTCCACGCTCCTGCGGCGGCTCCCCCTCCTGGTTCCCAAACTTGGGTGGCACACATTCTGACCCCTGGATGCCCGCTCCCTCGGCCCGGAGCGCGAAAGCCCCCCGCCCGCGGACAGTCCCGGCCCAAGTGACCCTGGTGCGGGGCAGCAAGGCCACCCTGTCCCTAGTGGGAAGGGCGGGACGCGTGCCTCGCGGAGGGTGGTAGGTGACTGATGACTTGCGGTCCCAGACAGGACGGGACTGGGATGCACGGAGTCTGTGCCCGCTCCAGGGGCCATCTCTCGGTGGCCCAGTCGGGGTGGGGGTGGAGCAGGAATCTGGGGACACCTCCATCAGAATCGGCCTTTGGAGGCTGCTGTCACCCCTCGCTCTCCCTCCCCCCCGCTGAGCTCCCAGCTGCGTGTCAATGTCCCGCCCTGCCCGGTCCCGGCCCTCCAGGGCAAGGGATGCAGGATGCGCTAGACTCCTGCTGGGAGCTGACTCCCTCTTCTCCTTAGCACCCCCACCTCCGGGCTCCGTCGCCCCGAGTCTGAGCTCACCTGTGTCCAAGAGGGGCCCCGAGGGCATGGGACTCCCGGCGCCCAGGAGCCCTAGTGCCCAGAGCAGCGCCAGCCGCATGGCAGCGGTGCCCGGGGCCGGGCGAGGGCAGCAGGTGCTGGGCAGCGAAGCTGCGGCGGCGGCTGTGGCGGCAAAGGCGCCGGCTCTGCGGAGATCTCCCGGCCGAGGCCGCCCAGCGCCTCTCCCAGGCCCGGCCCCGCCCCCGGATTTGGCCCCACCCCGTCGGCCGCACTCCCAGCTCTGACCCCAGCCTGAGCCACGCCCACGAACCTAGCCCCGCCCCTTCAGGACGCGGTCCAGCTCCTAGACTCAACCGAGACCCCGCCTCCAAACTCGGTTCCGCCCCCTGGAGCCAGGCTCCCAGCTCTGACTCCCGCTAAGGCCCCTACCCCTAGCTGAGACCCCGCCCAGATCCCGCCTTAGCCCCACCTCCTACGCCAGGTTGCAGGCCCCGGCTTCCCGGCCCATCCCCACAGTGGGCGATCCCGGGGGCGTGACCCAGAGTGGCTCCCGGTCGGACCGGCTCGGGAGACAACCGCTCCTTTCGCCCGGCCCAGGTGTCCCTAATCCCGTGGGACTGGGCTTCCCACCGCGTCCCCCCCTCGCCACGGTGGCTCCCCAACCCGGCCCAGCCCGCTCCAGCGCGGGCGGGGCTAGCCAGAGAGCCCCAAGGGATCGGGACCGGTTAGGCGGCGCCTTGGGGAGCCCTTCCCCTGTCCTCGATTTGACCAGACCCGCTTTGCAATTAGGCAGTTTTACTGAGAGGGGTTTGGGAGAGAAGGCGGGGCAGGGCCGGGCACGTGGGGAATGAGGACGCGCACGAAGGCGCGCGTCTCTTCCTGCCCAATTCCCCCTCAGTCCGCATAGGTGGCGTCGTCTGAACTGTTGCTGTAAGCCGAGGAGGAGAGCTCGTCGCGCGGAGTGCACGCCGGGCACTTCTCCCCCATGTCTGTCCAGCACGAGGCACAGTAGACAGCCCCGCAGTCCGGGGTCGGACAGACGTAGGACTCGGACGTCTCGGAGGCCCGGCACACCACGCAGCGCCTGCGCAGGAGGTGCCGCAAGAGAGGGCAGCGGCGGTAACACAAGTCCACCAGACGGTGGCGCTGTCAAGGAGATAAAGAGCGGCTGCTCATTGCCCTCGGATGGCTGACTCTCACAGGAAAGGGACAGAGCCCCCTTGTGAAGTGGCGGATAGGAATCACTGAGATCTGGGTTTGAATTCTACTTCCCACACTTTCCAGCCGTGAACACGCGCTAATGTTTTCCAGTCTCTCAGCCTTTTTCCTCCCCTGGGGACAATGACACTTGCAAATCTAGTGCTAATCTCCACTCCTCACCTTACACACTTCATTAGTGGTCAAATGAAAATCCAGCCTCAAAGACTTTCTGTATGACCCTGAGCAAGTTACCTTACCTTAGGCAGCCTCAGTTTCCTCATCTGTAGCACGGGAATATTAATAGCACCTAACTCTCAGGGTTGTTGCGAGGGCAAAATGGGAAGGTATTTGTGAATCACTTTGTCAAACTGAAGTTTTATCTATCCAGCTCTCTCCAAAGGAATCAAGGATCTCTTTAATTGCTAAATAGAACACATGCTATGTTCACTTCTTTTTTCTGATTTTCTTTTCTCTCTTGGTTTTTCTCTTTTATTCTGATTTTTCAGTGTATTAAAATGTGTTTTAATATGTATTTAAAAAACAAATAAAATAAAATCCTCCTCATCCTTGACCTCTTTGTGGTATCTGACGCTTTGTCCTGTATATGTCATTTATATGTAGTTATTTTCATATTGTTTCCCCTATTCGATTGTGAGTTCCTTTAGGGATTTTTTTTGGCCTTTCTTTGTATGCCCACACAGTGGGCACAGTGTTCGGCACCTGGTGTGTGCTTAATACATGCTTATCTTCCTTCTCTAAGTTTTTGTGACACTTCTGTCCAGGTTCTCCTATCTCTATCTCTCTGACTGCCCTTCTCTGTCTCCATGTCATATTCAGCTAACTATGAGTGTCCTCAAGGTTTGGAGGCAATGCCTTTGTCATTCTAACTTTAGCTTGACTCATGTCTTCTACACATAGTCAAATCTTGTCATTTCTGGTTTTGTGTCATCTCTAATGTGTGCACATGCACACACGCAAGCACACAAATAATATACACCTGTGTGCACAGGTGTATGCATGCATGCTTATTCCCTTCTTAGCACTCAAGAAGTCACTATTCCAGTTCAGGCCATCTATTCCTTTCGGGTAGACAGTGGCAAGAGCATTCTAATTAGCTCCTTGCTTCCGATCTCTCCCCACTCTAATCCATCCTCTGCTTAGCTGCCAAAATGAATTTCCTAAAATGTAGGCCTGACCGAATTTCAGTTCCTCTTTTCTCCCTAGTTCTCCAGGAATCACATACAAAGTCTTATGTTTGGCGTACTCCGCATCCTGTCTTCAAGCCTTTGAACTGTGTCCCCCAGGCCTAAAATGCTCTACTTTTATGGCTTAGTTTTTCTGGCTTCCTTAGGGATGAAGTTCAAATCTCAACTTCTCTGAGATTTTATTGTTTCAATCATGTCCAGCTTTTTGTGGTTCCCTCCCCTGGAGTTTTCTTGGCAAAGATACTGGGGGGGTTGTCATTTCCTTCTCTCGCCCATTTTACAGATGAAAAACAGGCAAACAGGGTTAGGTGACTTGCCCAGGATCACACAGCTCATAAATGTCTGAGGCCAGATTTGAATTCTGGAAGCTGAGCTTTCCTGACTTCAGCCCGCATCCTGTGCACTATGGTGCCACCTAGCTGCCCTAAAATAATCTCCCACCTACTCTGCTTCTATCAACTATGGGCCTAATTATTTCCTTATGTTTTCCATGTTAGAATGTGAACTCCTCTAGGGCAGGGCTGTTTCCTCAGCACTAGCACAGCACTTAGACTTATGGACTGAGTTTAATTGGGGCTTAATAAGAGCCAATAAGTCCTGAGTAAAAGTCTCTTGAATCACATCAACTTTCATATGGAGATTAAAAGTGGCTAAAAAGTTACCATAGGGGGCCTCCAACTTTTTAAATAGGGGGCCAGTTCACCGTCCTTCAGACTGTTGGAGGCCGGACTATAGTAAAAACAAAAACTTTGTTTTGTGGGCCTTTAAATAAAGAAACGTCATAGCCCTGGGTGAGGGGATAATAGTCCTCAGCTGCTGCATCTGGCTCCTTTGATTCTCACAACACTCTTTTGAGATGGGTGTTCTCATTTTACAGATGAGGAAACTGGGAAGTGAGAGAGATTCAAGTGATCTGTGCAGGGTAAGAACAGAGCTATTGTGTCTAAAGCAGGAGTTGAACTCAGGTTTTGCTGACTCCAGTTCAGTATCTTTTCTGCCAAGCTACCATATGTCCTGTGCCTTCTCATTCCCTTTCATTAAACTGCATACTCCTAGAAGAAGGGACAGTAGGGAGTGTGGGAAGAAAGAGGAAGTTGGACTGTCAGGCTTCTTTTGTATCTCTAATTTTCAGTGCTAATGTACCAGAACAAATATTCCATGGGGAATCAGAAGACCTGGATTCAAATTTGGGTTCTGATACTTGCTTCCTTTTATGAACATGGATAAATGACTTCCTCTTTCCTCTCCTGTAAAATATGAGACTGGAGCAGGTGATTTCTAAGGGTCCCTCCTAGTTCTAAATCCTGTGGTATATTTGCTGATGCTTGCTGAAACATGGGAAGTAAGAATCCTCCCTTATACAATCCTGGTCCTTGCAGCCCCACCCAGGGAGGAGGGAAGAAAATGGAAGTTGTGGACTCACAGGCCTCCCCTGCCTTTGAGCCCTCTGCATGATGATGGTCCTCCGAAGTTTGGTGAAGACCAGCCTTTTCTTCAGGAGCTCATTATAGAAAAATAGGATTCGCTTCTTCTCTCTCTGTGAATGAGAGATGAAAGTAGCTTGGGTCTCCCCCACAACTCACAGTTTCAGGAAGCCAAGATCATCCTTAGCCTCTGTCCTAGAGTGCTGGAGAGGTACTGCTTCCCACCATCTTGGGGTATGCTCAAAACTGGAGAGATACATTTTGAGGCCTTCAAGGAAAGGGGTTCAAGTCTGTGACAAGCTAGGGAAGTGAGGGTCTAAGGCTTAAGAACTGGGGGCCCTGGTCACCTTGGGGAAGTAGAAGGCTGCAATGACCCTTCGGAGTCGATAACTGTAGGCCTGTGTCAGGCAGAGTAGCACCAGCAGGCCAGCAGGCAAAAAGACCTTCATATAGTCTTGGGAGTTCATGCCTATGGGCTTGGGTAAGCAAGCTGTAGGAGCAGGAGTCCAGGATATAAAAGTTTACCTAGAAGAATTAGTCCTTCCAAAAGCCCTGCCAAAAGGATAGCTTTTGAAACAGTATTTACATCCTTTCCCAGAAGAAAAACAGAATTGTAGGCCTAGATCTAGAAGGTACCTTAGGGGCCATAGAGTTCAGGCCCCTCACTTTTTTAGAGGAGAAAACAGCCCCACAGAGAAGGCTTTCCCTAGAATACAGATAGGATTCCAACCAGCTCTGTAGTCTTATTCCTACTTCACCCAATTTGAGAAAGGAGAGAGGGATCTTGATCCCGTACTTACTAGAACCAAGATCCTGGAGCTGGTCATGTTGATATCCTATTTTCTTTCCTGTAAACTACTCGGTTGTTGCTCTTTAAACTCAGTAAAGGAAGTGTGGAAATTTAGTGAATCACATTGACTCCAATCTTGTGACTCAAATTTGGAACTAACTATAAGCTCCCTTTCTATTCAATTATGAGTCTAGTCCAATTTCTATCTTGTGAGAAAAACCTTATTCAATTATGGGAACTGTGAAAAAACTGTGCATTGTTTGAACCTAGCCCTGCGTGACTAGAAAGCTGGACCACCTCTACCAGTTGCTAAGAGATGCTTAGGTAAGGATCTAGATTATGCTGATCAGAAACTCAGTTAGATCTGAAGATTGAGGCAAAGAGGTTTCTCATAATTATATATCTCAAGCAACCCAGGTGTCTTATCTGAAAAATGGCCTGTACTGATCAATTAGTTCTGTTTCCCTTTGATTGAATACAGATACTTGGGGGTTGTGGTACACTTCTATTTTCTAGTTTCAGGAAATTGCATCTGTTTGCTCTTTTCCCTAACTCAGAAAGCCCATAATTTTTCCTTCAATTAGAAATCAGATTACCTAATTCTGTAGCCTGGTTAACCATTTTTTAAAAAATTAATTGGTCTTTTTGATTTATTATTTTTAATGCAATAAAATTTTCTCTCCCTGTATTCATGGTCTAGTGCCAAAGTTGAGGGACTTGGTCCTGATTTGTTATGCAACTGGTATGCAATGGTAGTAAATCGATAGGCTCAGAAGCTCCAGCCTTTGTTTCCTCAGTTATTTCAGATTCCAGCCCTCACAATACTTTCCAGCCTAACTTTGGCCTAAGCGCTCCTCTACCCACTCACCTGTGTTGCTCGACTCTATCAGAATGTCAGAGGATGTGTTTAAGGCCCCAATCGTTTTTCTTAGGAGCTTGGCCAACATGGTATCTCCCCCTACCTTCACTTCCAGATGGTGACTACCTGGGAGTAGGATTAGGGTAAAGGGAGAAAAGAATCAATGTTTGAGAGTACCTGTGAGGAGGGCAAAGTTATCTGTGCTTCTAGGAGCTGTGCTGCTTAACACTGTGGGGTGGAGAGAAGTGGGGATAGGGCAAGAGAAGGTTGCTGGGTTTCCTAGAGTAGGAATATTTTGGTCAAAAGAGTGAGGAGTGGGGCAGCTAGGTGGTCCAGCCCTGAAGTCAGGAGGACTTGAGTTCAAATCTGGCCTCAGACACTTAACACTTCCTGGCTGTGTGACCCTGGGAAAATCACTTAACTCCAATTGCCTCATGGAAAAAAAAAAAGAAAAAAGAGTGAGGAGCCAGTAAAGACACCCTAGGGTTATCAGGCTCAAGTTTCCAAGGAGTGGGAGAGGGGGAAGAGGGCTTACTGCTGAAGGTGTATTGTAGGAAGGAGTGATTGCGGATGGTGTCAAAGATGGTATAGAAGGCCCAGTCCAACAGACACAGAATCAGCAACAGCATCAGCACTGGCAGGGATTCCAGCAACTCCCGAAACTACAAGATTACATGGCTGTGAAGACCGCCAAAGGGCTTGCCAGGTCTGGAGGAGCACCAAGATCAGAACCCAGGACTTTGACTCTCTCAGCCTTGAAGACCAGTGATTGAAGGCCCGAACCTTCAGTTGCTCCTCTATCCCTCCTATCCCTCTGGGGGCCTATGGCACCCACCAGCTACAGACAAGATTCCCCCCTTCTCTGCCTAGGCCTGGAGGTGCCTGGATCTGGCAGTGCCCTCCTCACCACATTTTTCATCTCAGTTGTCTGAATAGTCGGCTTGCAGGGGAAAATGACGGTGGCCCTCTCAGCTTTTCGGAGAGGCAAGAGACTCCTTCTGCCCTACAGAGCAACACCAAGGGGCATCAGGGGATGTTTTAGCCCTCTAAATCCATCCCCACCCACATAGAAACCATCCCAGAGCACACAGAAAGATTTCTGGAGGTTTCTAGGGTCCCTGGATCGTGTTTAAGCCTGACCATTGGGCAGTATCTGCTCACCAGCTTCTTTCTTCTACGATCAATCTGGTGGAAGTAGGTACTGATGTAGATGTTGTCAAAACGGATGTCTTGGCAATAATTGTCCGTGTAAGAGAAGGCCCTGCAGTTCAGAGAATAACTCATCTCCTCCCTTGCTTCCTTTTTCCAGCTGTTTCCTAACTTTTTCCAAAGTGAAGCCCTTTTCACCCTTCTCTCTCGTTCTCCTTGGGGGATCTCATTTTCTCTCATTTTTTCAGTTATCTCTTTAAGGTAATTGAATTCCAAAGCTATGCTCTCACTCTGATCTTTCTCTAGATTGCTCGCCTTCCTAGATTCTAGCTAAACATATCCATAGAACTATTCCACCTGCACCACCAACTTTTTCTTTCTAAATTTTTATAGTATTTTATTTTTCCAAATACATGCAAAGATATTTTTTCATCTTTGCAAAACCATGTGTTTCAAATTTTTCTCTAAAGGAGCCATTCCTATGGTTAGGGAGCTAACCCTAAGAACTAACATCCCAAACACCCCCACACAGCACCCACAATACTTAAGGGTGAAGAGTAGTGTCCAAGAGGGGAACAGTGAGAGTTGAAGGTCAGAGATTTCAAAGGTCTTTGAAAGGAGTGAGGTGGGTGGAGGGAGAAGCCCAAAGCAATCTCCCAGGAACAGCTTGCTTCCAGGTGGGTGTGGTGCCTTGGTGAAGAGCCCAGGACTTTGGTCCAAATGGAGGGAAAATTGCTGACCAGTCATCATTCAAGAGGAAATGAAAGCAGGATTTGGACATTACAGATGAAACAGAATCAAGACAAAAGATGATTCCAAGGATTATTTTTTTTTTTTTTAAGTAAATGGAAATGTGGCCAGCATCCAAAATAAGGAATAAAGGTGGCTTTCGGTGCCATCAAGTAGAGGCAGTTTGCCATAGTAGGAAAATGACTGGAATTCAGACTTAGAATACCAGGAGTTGACTTCTGAGTTTCCTACTTAGATTCATGACCTTGAACAAGCCAAGGAGCCTTTATAAGCCTCAATAAAATGAGGAGATTGGTCAGTAGATGATTTCAATTTCCCTTTGAGCTCTAAAGATCAATGATTAAATGATTCCATGACTGCTAGAATAGAATTCAGAAGATCTGAGTTCTCCCTTCCTGATCTGTTGCTCAGGAGCTGTGTGACCCATAGGAAATTATGGATTCCCCTCTCTAGGTTTCTGATCTCTGTTGTGGTAAAATGAGAGAATGAGATTTAATGGTCCCTGAGATCTCTCTCAGCCGCAAGATCTCATGGTTCTGTGACCCTCTGCGGGGTGGTGGGAGACCTTGAGACAGTCCATTGGCTTTGGATTGTCTAATGCAGGTCTCCCAACACGCACAATCCTGCACGTACCTCCCCAATTCCCTCCCTGAGGTCACAGGACCTCTGCACCCAGGAGGTTGTGGGTGTGACGGGACCAGGAGGAGAGAGAAGATTGTGCACAAGTGAGGAGTTCTGGTGCATGGGATGATTATACTATGGATGATGATTGGCTCACGCCTGGAAAACCAACAGGAACGTGCAGGAAAGCAGGATCCGAAGCAGCCCCAAGGCTCCATCCAGCTTGGACACTTGATACTCAACATAGTCCCGCACTTCCTCCCTCAGCTGAGCCTTGCTCACATTGATGCCCAACAGGGCTGTTTGCTTCTCTTTCTAGGATAGAAAGGGAGGATTGAAGAGACTGAGGAGTAAAAGACAAATTGGTCCAGCCTGAGATGACCCCTAGTCCCTCCATTCCTTTGAATGTTATTCCTTGAGATAGCTGGGCATAGTGATGGGTCTGGACTCAGGAAGGCCTGAGACACTTGCCAGCTGTGTAACTCTGGCGATTCACTAAACCTCTCTCAGTTTCCTTATCTGTAAATGGGGATGATAGCAGCATTCACCTCCTAGGGTTCTTGTGAGGATTAAATTAAATATTTATAAAGTGTGTTGTAAACCTTAAAGCACTAGATAAATGCTTTTGTCTGATTCTTCATGACTCTATTTGGGGTTTTCTTGACAGCTTTCCTTCTTCGGGTCATTTTACAGATGAGGAAACAGACAAACAGGGTTAAGTGATTTGCCCACGGTCATACAACTAATAAGTGTCTAGGTCTGGATTTGAACTCAGGAACATGAGCCTTCCTGACTCCCAGCCAGGTACTTTATCCACTAGGCTGCCACTCAGCTGCCTCATAGATAAAGGCCAGTTATTATAATTATTATTATCATTCCTACTCTTACCTATCTTGTCTATCTGTTCCCGTGTCTCATTCCCACCAGGTCACATCACTCACTCTACCTCCCTTTTCCTCCTCCATTACCCCTCACGCTCCTCACCAGGCTGATCTCTTTTCACTCTTCAACAACTACCTTGATATTTATCTGGGCAGAGAACTCCCCTTTCATCCCTTGCATGGACTGGTTGAGTGAATCATAGGTCTGGCCAAAGTTGCCTTCCACCGGAATTCGCTTCTGGCACCAGGGGCTCATTACTGATGAGGAGAAGAAGCAATGCATGGGAAAAATAAGTCAGGGGAGCTACCTTCCACACTGGGCTCTGCTGTTGCACGTCTCCCCTCATTCTCTGCCCTCAGCTCGCTCGCCCTCCTTTCTAGCCTTCAGACAAATATCAGGGTCTGGATGACCAGTTAGGGAGGATTATATAATTGGCAATCATGCTTTAGGGAGGAGGTTGGAATGGATGAGATCCTGCCCCCCATCCCTTTTTACCCTCAACATCACTACCACCATCATCACCCCCCCCACACATATACAGACTTCCCAGGGGTCCCACAAACCCATTCCTGGCTGTTACCCTTCTGGCCCCATGCCCTGGTGACCCCCTCCTTTGCACTGATTGTCCTAACCCTTAGCAATACTGCACAAGAACTTGAACATCATGGGGAGGCACAGGAGGTGGTTAAAGAGTGGGACTTTGATGGTTTGCATGCACTGGCTATGCTTATGATCGAACCATTGATGGCATCTTCGAATGGCTGCCTCCACAATATCTGGAGGAAAGGGTTGAAAGGGGTGGAGGAGGGAAGGCGTATTTCAGAGATTGTCTGGGTCTCTAATACAAACCCAGGCCCCCATCCCCACCCTCATCTCCTCCCTCGAATCTACAGCTTCCCCCAGGATGGACAATGCCCCCAGACCCTCAGCCACCATCCAAAGCTCAGCCCATTATCTCCTTCCATTAGGATTGGAGACCAGCACCGGCCCATTCTGGCCTCCCCACTCACAATGACAACGGAGCTTGGTCTTGATTTCATAGAGCTTCTGAGTGGAGAAGAGGTTCATTGCTTTAGATACTCTTTGGACCTCAGTGTCCTCGTTGTTTGGTTCCCCGGATGCCTCTGAGTCGTAGCCCTCAGTACTCTTTATTTGGGCATCCAGTTCTTTAAAGGAGTTTGAGATATTTTGTGACTCCAATTTCAGCTCTTCCTTTTTACTCTGGGAGTGGGGAAAACAGAGGTGAGACTGAGGAAGGGAATATTCAGAATTTTAAGTTCTCCACTCCTGCTCCCCTTGCCTCCAAACACCTTCCTCTCCTAACCTTTACACAGAGAACCTTCACCTCCTTCCCCAGACTCCTAGGGGCCTGACTCAGCTACTTGTCCCTCTAGTCCTCAACCCTCTAAGAGTTCTCAAGCTCTTCTGACCTCCCTTCTGACCTCCAGTCTTCCCATCTTAGGCCTGAAGCTCCCAGAAAGTTCCAGTCCCAAGTTCCACTGATGGGATTCCATCATTCCTTTCCCCTAATTCCACCATCACCCACGCCCCTCCCCCCCAAAACAAAACAAAACAAACAAACAAAAAAACCTCTCTTGTTTTTTCTATCTCCAGTCTCCAGCTGCAGAGTTCCCAGTCCTTCTAACCTCCCCTGACCCTTCCTACTTTGGGAGATACCTTCAGCCTCCCAATTCCTCAACAGTCAATTAGGTCAATTCAACAAGCATTTACATATTAAATAATTATCATGTGCCATCTGTAGTACCAAGTATTAGGGACAGAAAACCAAACAGCCCTTACCTTCAAGGGTTTTATTTCCTTATATCTTTTCTATACTATTCTCCCAACTCCTTCCAATTCTGAAATCCCTCTATTTCTAAAGCCCTAACTTCCTATTTGCTCAGGTTTCCAGATTCCCAGGATCTCAACTCTGTCATTGTTGAGGGTTGTTTTTTTTTTTTTTTTTCCAATTGTGTCTAACTGACACAACTTGCCTCTCTCTGTGTGTGTATGTGTATATATATATATATATTTGCAGATCTATGGGAGTGGTTTTCCATTTCCTTCTCCAGCTCGTTTTACAGATGAGATAACTGAGGCAAACAGGATTAAGTGACAATTTGTCTGGGATAACACATCTGGTAGGGTAATCCAGAGTGAAAGTGGATTTGAGCTCCAGTCTTCTTGATATCAGACCCAGCCCTCTATCCATTGCACCACATCACTGTCCAACTCTATAATGCTTCAGTTCCATAGGCCCATCTTAAGTCTTCCAGATCCCCCATCTCCTAAACTTTATAACCCCTTAGGCTTACAAATGCTCTCTCTCCCAGGATTCCCAGCCCTCCTACATCCCACCCTTCCCAGCTCTGTGCCTCTGGTCCCCTGACCAGAAGGTCCTTGAACACAGTCCTCAGAGGAGAAGTGGAGACTCTCCAGGCCATTCGAGTATGGTTGATCTGCAGTTCTACCGTACAGCCCAGAGATAACACCACTTCATTCAAGTTGTGCCGCAGATTGGCCACAGGCCCTGAAAGAGGAAAGGGGCAGAAGGAGAGGGGCTAGAATTCTTACTTCAGCTAGCTACAACCTTGACCCCTGCCTCAGCACCCAGATTACTTGACTCTGGGGGTACAATATACTTTGCCTTTCTTCAAATCTCGTCAGAAATGTGACCCTGGCCAAATCTCTCATGCTCTCATTTTCCTCCCTTGTGAAGTGAGCGGTTTGGATTCAAAGACCCATAATATGCCTTACAGCTCTAATATCTAAGATTCTATGATCCTGATGACTTCTTTACACAGTTAGGAGATACAGTAGAGAGCATCCATGACTTGGAATCTGGATGCCCAAATCCTGTCTCAGAAGCATGCTAGCTAAGTTACTCTGGGTAAGTCAATAATTTCTGGCTGTCTGGTTACCTCAGTTTCTTCATCCGTAAGATGGGAGTAATAACAGCAGATTGTTGTAAGGATAAAATGAAATAATATTTCTGAAATGTTTTGTAAAATTTTATTTTTTTCTTTGTAAATTTTAGAAAATTAAGGGATGCTAACGCTATTATCATTCCATCTTTCTCCCATTGAATGCCCTCCCAGTTACTGTCCACTGCCTGAGCGCACATCCCATCAGAATTTCTGGCACTCACCTTCATAGATAGCAGCCAGTACATAGCCAAGCATCAGTAGCCTTCCCTCTTTGCCCAGCATTTTGGGGACCAGCAGAATGCTGGTGCAACGTATATAGGAGGAAGTGCCCCAGCCCAGGGCTCCCAGGCCTGCCCAGAGAGTAGAGAAGAGAATAGAGTCAGGGAGGGTGACAAATATCTGTTGGACCATCTACAAGACACCTCCTGAGCTTTGCCAACCTGCTCCTGGTTTTGTTCCTTGGCTATTTCAACCTGCTAAGAGCTCTCCCTGATCTGACCTAGCACTGAAATAGGGGAGGAGTTTTCTATACCTTCTTTAATGTAGAGCACACTTCTAGGCACAAAGGAGCATAATCAACAGATCCACAGACTCATGGATATGGACATTCTCTCTGACATATGGATCACTTCCATCCTGGGTAAAGCCATATGCTCTGATTAATTCCTCCACATAGAATCCACCCCAAATGCTGGAAGGCTGCTTCTTCTGGCTACACATTTCTCTCATGAAATTCTACTCCATTAGGACCTCCAATTTATGTTTTCTATCCCAGGCAGGAGAAGCTAGACCTCATACACTCATTTCTGTAGTCTGTCTTCCCCAAGGCATACCTCTTCCTCCTCTCTTCCCTGCTTGATTCCTTGTTCACAAAACTGTTCTCCATTCTCATTGCCTAAGAACCTTTCCCTCATTATTTCTTTCTCCCACCCCAGAGGTGTCATGGGGTGGATTTCAGACAAAACCACCTGATTTCAAATCCTACTTCAGAAACTTACTAGCTGTATGATCTTGGGCAATTTACTTAACCCTGTTTGCTCTGTTTCCTCATCTATTAAATGAACTGGAGAGGGAAACAGCAAACCACTCCAGTATTTTTCCCAAGAAAATCCCAAATGAAGAGGCAGACACAACTGAACAAGAGCCTAGCAAAATCGTTTTGAGGATCAGATAAGCTAACATGTGTAAAGTGAAAGCACTTAAATGTTAACCTTAAATGCTGTCCCTACTACTACTACCACCACCATCATTGCTATCACTTATCCAGCTCAATCAATTGTCCGCCCATGAGTCTGCCCTTCTTCCAGCGTTCCACTGTGTTTTAGGCAGAGGTGTTCTGTCACTCTTATCACATTGGGAGTTCCCCTATGGCCTTCTGTCTTTGGACATCTGGATGCCCTGGATCACACACTAGAGGAGGTTTTGACTCAGGAAGGATACTCATGGCTAAGTGCAGATTTGCTGCTTTGGGCACTGCTGTCATGACATGGGCCCTTCCAGACCCTGTCTTTTTTGCACTCACCGACTATGCCGTATGTCAACATTATCTTCTGCTCTTCATAGAGGTTTATGGGGGTCAGCAAAATATGGGTGAGACCTGAGAATCAGAGGGTCAACATTCAAAGGAAACCAGCCCTGTCTGCTGTTTACTTAATCCTTCTCCTCTGCTTATAAATAACCCCTAGTGGGATGAGGAAGAGGTTTAGGGATGTTTTAAGAAGGAAATTGAGAACTTGGAGAATGTTTAGAAGACATCCAAGATGAAGAGCCTTTAGTTCATGACATAAAAGGATAGGTAGAAACAACTGGACAGAAGGCATCTGGAGAACGGAAGACCCAGAGACTCTAGCTGTCTCTAAATATTTGAAAGGCTGCTGTGTAAAGGGCCGAGGGCATAAATAGAAATAAAGGGTAGCAGTTGCAAAGTATTCAATTTAAGCTTGATGTCAGGAAAGAACTTCCTAACAATCAGTGAAAAGTAGAATTGATTGAAGTGGTAAGTTTCCCTCTTGTTCGAGGCCTTGAAGTGGATGATCATTTATCAGATATATTATAGTAGGAAGGCCTTTTGTTATGTGCTGGACTAGAGGGAAACTTAGGTCACTTCCAGCTCCCAGATTCTTGGATTCTGTAGTTCTGTGACCTACTTACCCACAGCTAGGAGCCCTCCAGTGCCAGCTCCCAGTAGGAATGAAGTGACAGGAAACTCTCCTGGCTTTCTCCATACAAACCGGGCACAGGGAACAGGCAGCATCCAACTCAGGAATCGAGTCACAGCTATGAAGGAATGTTTTGCTAAAATGCCCCCTCATTTTTCTCACGGACATGTCAGCTAAAGTACACAACCAGTAACTTTTCTTTGGTTGGATGTGTCCAATAAAACAGCTAGAGATGCTGTAGGTAAAAGTGTAAGCACCCAGACACAGGGGCTGAGAGAACACCAAGGAAAAGGGGCAGGGGTTGAGGGGACATTAGTAGACAGTATCAGGAGAGGAAGAAGGGGAGAGTGTCATTGAGGTGACTTACTGGTATTGGGTGGTTTCTTTTTCTGTTTTTTCAGGCCAGTTTCCTTGGCTTGACTCAGTTTACCTCCCATGATGATACTTACTCTAAATGCTTTGAAAATCTCTTCTCATCCCTAACTGCCTCTTCTGTGACCTCATTTTGAGTTCTGTTGGGGAAAAGGGAAAATCATCCTACCTCTTTGACTTTCCTTTCCTTTTATAGTTAAGTATGTGTGCGTCCCCTTTTTCTCCTTGATTCCCAATAGGGTCCAGTGAGAAAGAATTAAGGAATATAACTCTCTCTCTCCCTAGCCCCTGACCTTGGAAACTAGGTAAAGTGGCAAAGGGAATTCTTTTTTAAGTGACATTCTAGAACCTTAGAATATTGATGGAGAGAAGCTTGTGGCTCCTTTAAGAAAGTAGTGCCTTTTCACAGAGCCCAGAGGGCATCTCTAAGAGACCAGCAAATAGATGGGTATAGAAGCTGTACCTTAAATTCATGGCTGACAAAGAGACCCCTTTGTGGGCAAGGGAGAAAAACAAGAGACAAGAAGTGGCTCAGAGTGTGGGTGGCTTTATCCTGGGCCTTGCCCTGGCTACCAGTTATGGGCTTCTGGGTCTGTTGTTGCAGGGGCGTAGTCCTTGGACCTGCCTAGTGATCACTCTCTCTCTAGCTATCTTCTTGGGCCTAGGTATGGGCTTTTCCAGCTCGGTTCGCATCACTGTCCTGCTACTGCTGCCTCAGGCCTTTTCTAGTGAGTCCAATGACATCAGGTTTGGGGATGGGGTGGGATGGGGCAGAGAGAGGCTGGGTTGTCACTGCAGAGAAGAGAAAAGAGAGCTGGGATAAAGACAAATGGACTGATAAGGTGTCAAGATTGGGAGAAACCTAGAGGATAGGGGAGAGAAAGAATCACTGGAAAGAGGGCCAGGACCTAGGAGGACACTGGGCATCAAGGGGGCAGCTATAGGAACAATGAGGGACTAGAGGCAAAGTATAATTATGTTTAACTGCTGGGGATACAAATAGAAATTAGAGATGATAGTTCCTGACCTCAAGAAGCTTATGTGTTAATCAGGGAAACAACACATGTAAGGGAGTAATGCCTTGAGAAGGGTAAGTCACAAACAAGTCAAGAAGTAGAGCAATCCATCACCAAACCTTTCCAGATACAAAGGCAGGAATGATTAGTTTGAGTTCTGAAGAAAAAAGGCAGAAAGGTGATGGCAAAGGGAGCTCTGAACCCCTAGGAAAAGAGGGTGGCTGAGGTAAGGATGAAGAAAGTTGAATTTTGGGTTACCCCAAGATGAGGAAGGTTAGGTTTGGGGCTGATGATGAGAAAGATTGGATCCTGGAGTGAAGATGAGAAAGTTTAGATTTGGGATGAAGATTTTGAAAGTGAAGATTTTGGATTTGGAAGTGAAGATGCGGAAGGTTAGATCCTGGAGTAAAGATGAAGAATATTGGATTGGAGAGAGAAGATGAGAAAAGTTTGATATTGGGGTAAAGATGAAGATGATAAGATTTGGAGATGAAGATAATATTGAATTTTGGGGTAAAGACGAGGAATATTAGATTTAGAGTGAGATGAGGGAGGTTTGATCTTGGAGTAAAGATGAAGAAGGTTGGACTTGAGAGGAAAGATGATGAAGGTTGATTAATACTGGATTTTGGGCTGAAGATGAGGAAGGTGAGATTTGGGGTAAAGATGAGGGATATTGAATTTGGGAGTGAAGATGAGAAAGTTTGGATCCTGGGAAGAAGATGAGGAAAGTTACACTTGGGGATGAAAATGATGAAAGCAGGATTTTGGGGTGAAGGATAAGAAAGGTGGTTTCCTGGGATGAAGATGAGGAAGGCTGGCTCTAGAATATGCAGAGTATAGTACTTTCCAGGAGTGGTCTCTGATGGAATGGGGAGTGAAACAGCATCAGTAGCCAAATACCAATCTAGCTCCCATTGCAGGAGGCTCTTGAAGAAATGAAAAACTTGTGGTTGGGAATCTGAGAAGGGGCAGTGAGGATGCTGAGACATTTGTTATCTCTGCCAGGACAAAGCCGGACACTGCTGCTGATTGCAGCCTTCGGGCTGGTTATTCAGGGCCCCTGTGCCAACATTATCAGAAACTTCAATAGGGCAAGTGATTCTGTGGCTTGTGGGGCAGAGCTGGCCCTTAACCAGAGTGCCGAAGTGCTTCAGAGGGCCCGACAGCCCCTCCTCAGTAAGAGTTCCCTCCCTTCCTGCCACCTTCTTCTCCTCTTCCTCCATAGGTTATTGCCTTTTTCCTGCCTCTCCCTCCCTTTCCCCCTCTCACTTCAATATCCTAGTGTCCTGAATATATGACATCGTGGTTTCTACTTTATAGTGAGGGGTCTTAGAAAGGAGGGTGGTCTAGTCTCATGAAGAGATTTGGAACCAGATATTGATTTGAATGCTCATTTTATAGCCTCTATGACCTGTCACAAATTATTTCTCTCTGGGTTTCATTATCCTTATCTCTAAAATAAGGCCTTCAAACTCTTAATCCTCTTCCTATGACTCTATGGAATCCCTGCATCCTCTTCTCTCTTCCCAGATGAACCCTTCCCATTCCTGCAACAACTTTAGGTTGACAAAGCACTTTCTTCACAATTGCCCTGAAAGGGAGGTAGTGCAAATATATCAGTTACAGTTTGGGAAGATGGGCAGGGGCCTGCTTCCTCCCACAGCATCTGAACTTACTTCTCTTACAGAACTTTCTCTGTTGGCTAATCCTGTGGCCATGAAACACCTTGAGTCACATTCCTTTCTGTTCCATTGCTTCAGGTCCTTCCTTCCTCCCTAACCTCCTAGGGCAAGGGTCAACTGAGCTATATATAGGCCACCTCTGCTCCCAAAATGACCTCAGTTGGAATACCCTCTGTCACCACTGCCACTGGGGAAAAAAAATCTAGTTTGGATTTTGGAAAGAATTCTTCTAATATACATTTTAAAAGCAGTTTGGGGAAGTTAAGTGATTGCACACTTAGTAAGTGGCAAAATCTGCCTTTTGACCATGAATCTAGCGTCCCCTCTCAAATACTGAGAGTACTATGTTCCCAGGCTCTGGGCCAATCTCCTCTTTACCTTAGGGGTCAGAGCTCAGACCTCTGGGAAGGATCCCCCTCCCACCCCGACCTCTTTATCCCCTGCTCTTTCTTACTAGGTGCCCTGAGAAAGATCAAGGCCATTGCAGTGAAGGCCAAGGAAGTGGCTGACCGGATCCGGAAATTTTTCCGTGCCATCATGGATGGTGTGAAGCACGTGGGTCAGTTCATTTGTCAGCAGTATACTCTCTTTATTGCAAAATGGCATAGTGAAACTCCCTCCTCCTCTCACCCTCTAACTCTTCTCCCTCATGTGATCATCTTTAATCTGGGCTATTCTCCCATCAGTCCATCTTCTATATAATTTGACCCAATCTAAAACAAACAAGCAAAAAACAAAACAAAAACCCAATGATCCTGTCCTCCAGACCTAGCACTTGAATGAGAAATGAGATCCAGATTCTTCCTTAGTCCCAAATGAGTTGCCCTACTTTGAGGGAGAAGACTATCAACCATGCCCATTGTACCAACACCCCCCACTACCCTACCACTCCACTACCCTACACCCCCCCCCACATCCAATTCCATTCCTGAGAAGCCAGAACTTCTAGGAGGCAGCACAGAGGCCCTGATACCTCCAGGAAGAAAGAGTGAGAAAATAAGAACAGGGAAGGGGAAAAGGGAAGACACTGTGCTAAGTATTTTGCAAATATTACCACATTTGATCCTTACAACAACCTTAGGAGGTAGAAGTTATTATTATCCCCATTTTAGGGATGAGGAAACTGAGGGCACACAGAGGTTAAGTGACTTAGTATCTGAAGTTGGATTTGAACTCACATTTTCCTGACCCAAGTTGTCTCTTTTGCCCCCTAACTCCCCACTTTATCCTCTGTTTCTCCTTTCTGGACACACTGTGTCACAAAAGAAAGAGGATCAGTTATAGTAGAAGTAGGTTCTGGGTAAGAGAAAGAAAATGTGTGAAAGAATAGTGTCAACCCATCCATCTATCCATCCATACGTTGACGTGTCCAAGTATTCACTGGATGCTCACTCTGCCCCCACTCCTGCCTCCCCAGTAAGGGCCCTGCGGAATGTGTGGTACTGGCTTTTGCACATCGGTGATGTCTGCAATTCTGAGCTAGGCTCACCCTATGGGAAATGTGCCAGGATCTTTGATGACGCCAAGAATCGCTGCATGGAGGCGATACCCTTCTTCTACCACCTCTGCTACATCCTCATGCCTTTCAAGCTGCTACTCTGTGGTCTGGCCAGTGGTGAGGATGGGCCCGTGATAGAAGTGGTTGGGGAAATCACTGGGTACAGTGGGACTGGATAATGGGAAGGGGAGGAGGCAATAAGGAAAGGAGGAGGGATGGGGCTGGGGGAGACTTGGGTTCAATGGGGATGGCATAAAACCAAAGAAGGTAGACCAATGGAGGAGAAAAGTAAGAAATAGCAGAGTCGCTGGGGGACATGGCTGACACTGGGAGATAAGTGACTCCATCGATCTGTCCCTCTTTCTGATTTTGCCATTCTCTCACTTCTGCCCTTCCAGTGGCTCAGCTGTTCTGCGTCATCCCCCACTACATACAGCCATTCTTGCGTTCCACCATTGGTACCCGTGAGTCACCCTGACCCATTTCCTACCTGCAGGTGCTCCCCAATTCCCAACAAGCTAATCTTTTCAGGCTGGGCAGTCTTCTGCTTCTCAATTCTAGAGGCTCCTCTTTTCATTCATATTCCATAGAAGGCTACCCCATGGGTCCAGGTCTACATGTGAAATATTCTAACACAAAAATACTTTTATGTGCTTTATCTCCCCTTGAGGGCAAAAACTCCTCAAAGGCAAAACATTTTGGTTTATTGATCTTTGCAGTTTGCCATGGTCTCTGGTATACTCTACCCCATCACAGTGCCTGGCACCTGGCAGGCACCCGAGATTGGAAGAAATGAATACCTCCTCACACCCCACTGGTGTTTTTTTGCTCTTTCATACTCGATTCTTCCTCTTCCATGGGGTTGTACCCTTACTCTGACTCTGCTCACTTCTTATTCCTCCTACCTCCTCCAGCGGTGATTCGATTGATTAACCGAGTGCGGAGTGAGTTTGAATTCAACGTCACAGCCTCCCATCACTTCAAAGTGAATCTCAACTCTTCCCGAAGCCTGGCTCAGGTAGCCTTTGACCTTCAAGAGGCTGTCAACCTGAAGCTACATCCAATCAGAGAGACCCTGGGCCTGCTTGGTCACACCACTCCATTCCTGTTTATTTTCCTCTATCTCCAGTAAGGGGTGGGGGAATGTGGAAGGGGGGATCTGGGAGGAGGGAGTGGGGATTTCAATGTCTCAAAGGTCTTGGAGAGAGAAGCACTTTTTCTTAGACTTTTCTTAGAAGGGATTTACAGAGTGATAGTGACCAATCCCAAACCTAAGACTAAGGGTAGGAAGGTATAAACATGTCCCAGGGGGGTGCAGATTGGTTGCCTTTTTTTTTTTTTTAAGTTTCATTGATGTTTTTTAAAAAGACATTTTCTATTATCTTCTCCCAGTAAAATTCTCCTATAACAATAACAAAAAATGTTTATGGAAACTAATTAACACAAGAACCATGTGTGACAGTAACAACAATACTAGTAACTAGCAATTATGTAGCAACAACTATATGCCAGACACTGTGCTAAATGCCTTATAAATATCATTTCCTTCGATCCTCACAATATACCTGGGAAGTAGGTACTATTATTATCCCAATTTTACAGTTAAGGAAACTGAGAATTGTGGTTACAAGATCTAGTTACTATCAGTACCAACCACACCATTTGTTGAGTTATTTCAACAAGTGTTATTGTTGTTGAGTTGTATCCAACTCTTCATGAACCTATTTGGAGTTTACGTGGCAAAGATACTGGCATGGTTTGCCATTCCTTCATTTTACAGAGGAGGAAACTGAGACGAGCAGGTATAAATGACTTGCCCAAGACCACTTAGCTAAGATATGTTTCAGGCTGTATTTGAACTCAGCTCTTCCTGACTCTAAGCCAGGACTCTCCCCTTAACACCAACTAGCTGCCTCCTGCAGTACTTCTGACAATATATATCCTATTCTGTGACAGTAGTACTCCACCTCTTTAGGGAGCGGAGGGAAGTATGTTTCATCATCTGTTCTCTTGGATTAAGATTATTTACATCATGGTTTATCTTCCTTTTTATAAGTACATTTGTTTATTTTATATATAGTATGTGTGTGTGTGTGTGTGTGTGTGTGTGTGTGTGTGTATGTAAGACTAGAAAATCTCCTTCTCTATAACTCAGATTTTTAAATTAAGCTGCATTTGGGAGAATGAAGGTTCATAATCTCAAAAGGACAGTTGTGGGGGTTGCAGAGAGCCCAGCTTTCAAACTTGCCTAGTGTACAAATTCCTAGGGTGGGTGGGCTCAGCCTCAAATGTATCTTCGGGTTTTGAAATCTCCCTCACCTCTTCCTCCTCCAGAGCCCTCTTCTACCGCTATCATTACTTGACTAAGGACAACTTTGACAACATCTATATAACTAACCGCTTCATGCGTATGGATGCCATCCGGATCAAGGCTGGTCTGCCTTCGGTCTTGCCCCTGAGCTCCAGAGAGCGCAGACGATATATCCAGCCAGGTGATTTTGTTGTTCCGAAAGACACAAGTTTCCTAAGGAGAGTATTAGGAGGTGCCTGAGGAAGGGTCAAAAGATGGCTGACAAGGGGTAAGAATGTTAGGATCCCATATCACAGAAGTCTAGTTACTATCAATACCAACCATACCATTTCTTGGGTTGTTTCAACAAGTGTTATTGTTATTATTGAGTTGTATCTGATTTTTCATGAACCCATTTGGAGATTTCTTGGCAAAAATACTGGAGTGGTTTTGCCATTTCCTTCTGCAACTCATTTTACAGATGGGGAAACTGAGGAAAACGGGGCTAAGTGACTTGCCCAGGGTCACACAGCTAGTGAGTATCTGAGGCCAATTTTGAACTCAAGTCCTCCTAATTCCAGACTCAGAGCTCTATCCACTGTGCTACCTAGCTGTTCTTGACCAACTAGGACATTTTATTTCTTAGTGGACAGGGTCATGGTATAGGGTAGAGGTAGGGGGATCCCATAATAGAAAGAATTCTTTTCTTATCATCCTGTCATTTTATGGGCAATACTTCCATGTAGCTCTGGCTGTATGTGCTGAGTCTCAGGTACCAGCCTTCCTCTCCCCAGACTCTTCTTCCTTTCAGGTTCCTTATACCTATCTAGGATGGAGCGGATACGTTACACTTTGGCGGCCTTCACCCTAATCCGACATCTGCTAGTGGTATTGATACTAGTGGTACTGGATTATGCCATTTTCTGGCTTCTGGATCTGGCTCGTTATTGGCTGCAGGGGGAGATCGTGGCTCGAAGTAGGAGCACCCCACCTGTCACCCTATCCTTCCTCCATTTGCCCTCCTTTGAACTCCTCAGACCCACCCCCTTAATCTTTGTCTAATTTTTAATCTCCTTCCTTTTCTTTCAACTTCCAACCAATTTTTACCTCTTGTCCTGGATCAAAAGAGAGTGAAATTTAGAACTAGAAAGGATGTTATTTATTTTTGAGTCCATCCCCAGCATCTCCTATGTAATAGTGGTCATCCCTTCAACCCTTTGGGCCAGTAGGGTTTTCATATGCATTTGAAGAAACAGATTCATCAAAGAGAAGTAATTTATCCAATATCACCAAAGTAGGACTTTGAACCCAGATTGTCCAACTCCAAATTCAATTCTCTCTTTAATAATAATAATGGCATTTATATCATTCTTTAAGGTTTGCAAAAGCCTTTGAGAATATTTCATTTGATCCTCATAACCATCCTGGGAGGGAGTACTATTATAATCCCCATTTTATAGATGAGAAAACTGAGACAGATGTTGAATGGATTGCCCAGAGTCATACAAATAGTTAAGTGAATGAGACAGATTTGGACTTCGGTCTTCTTTTTTGTTTGTTTGTTTGGTGAGGCAATAGGGTTAATGCCTAGGGTCACATAGTTAGTAAGTATCTGAGGCCAAATTTGAATTCAAGACCTCCTGATTCTAGGGCTGGTGCTCTAAATCCACTACAAGTCTAAATCAAGTCCAGTGCTCTATCACATCACCCAGTTGCTTTTTGATTTGATTATTTTGGCTGACAAGAGTTGAACATAGATTCTACTATCTGCCTGCTTTGAGCTAGGATGGTTCTATGTCATTTTGAATGGCTCTGGGCAAATGTGTATGTATGTATATGTATATGTGTGTATGCATGTGTATGAGTGTGTGTGTGTGTGTATAAATGTGTGTAAAGTGAAGATCTGCACCTCTTCTTCCCTATCTTTAATGGATATATTTCCTAACTCTAATAGTGACCCTCTCAAAAAGGGAGAACTGAGACAGGATAATTTGACTACCTGTACTGTCGCTTGTGTTTCCAGACCCTGTCTTGGTGTCGGTGACTGTACATGGGACAGGCTATGTTGGACAAATCTACCGTGACCTAGTGTCTGTGTTTGACATCCTTCAGCGAGGAAATATCACCATTCTATCCCGACGCTGCCTTCTTCGTCCATCAAAACCAGACCAAAAAAACTATTTACTCATTGGTAACTATTCATGGGGTATTGAGAGGGACTTACAGATCTAGATAGTGCTAGAAGATGTAGTTAATCTTGGAAAGCTGAGATTTTAAAAAGTGGATTAAAGGACAAAATCACAAAGTGGATGTGAATTAGTTGAATGCGAAGATCCAAATAACAGAAGTGGCTAATAGTGTGTATCAAATAGGAGGGAGGTCTCTAGTAAAGTACTTAATGATTTGTCCCTGGTCTGCTATGTGGTGTTTTTTTTTTTTTTTCTTTTTTCTTTTCTTATTTTTAAAATTATTGATTTGGCTGCTACATTAGTAGCATATTAATAAAAATTATAGATAATACAAAATGGAAGAGGATAATTGCAGCATCCCAGATGCAACCATCTGAAAAGATCTCTACAGATTAGTGTGGTAGACCAAACCTAGGAAGAGACAAAGATAGTTAAGGACAAATGTAAAGTACTTCATTTGTGTTCAAAAAGTCAACTGCTCAAAGATAGGTTAGTGGAGACATGAATAGACTTAATTTCATGTGAAAGAAAGGTTTTAGTGGAATGCAAGTTCAAGTACAAGTCAACGATGTTGGGGATACCGAAGTGAGAAAAACATGCCAATTTTAGGCAAAATTGATAGTGACTTGAGAGGCCATAGTTCTAATAAGGGGGCACTGGCCTTAAAAATTAGAAAGACTTGTATTTAAATCCTGGTTCTGACATATAATGTGTGATCATGGGCAAATCACTTAATCTTAGTAATGACAACACCTCTCCTCACTTCACTCAACTGTTGTAAGGATGAAATGAGACAATGAAGATGAAATGCTTTATAATAAGAGAGTGTTATATGGGATACCAGGGCAGCTAGGTGGCACAGTATCAGGTCCAAAGCCGGGAAGGCCTGAGTTCAAGTTCTGACTCAGATGCATACTGTGTGATCTTCCCCATTCAAGTCATTAAATCTCTTAACTCTAAGATTATAAGTTTCTGAGTAGGGTTTTATCTGCTTTGATGGAAGAAATTCCCTCATTCAGAATTCCTAATACCTATGAAATCTCCAGTCTGATCTAAAAAAAGAAAATAAATGTTAGTTCTTATTATAATGACTATCAAGAGTATGAAGTTGATGGAAGGAAGGGAAATTCAGAAAATGGAACCTGTTTTAGGAGTTATAAAACATTGGACTAGGGTCTCTCAGCCTGCCGTCATCAGGACTGCGCAATGGAGGGTACAGGGTGGGTCCTGTATTCCTCCTCAGTAACACACACCTTGTCCACAGGCCTCATGTATGGGCTGTGTTTCTTTGTTACCCTCTTTGGCACTTATGTCAAACGAACGAGTCGGATCATCTGTGCATATTACTACCCCTCCCGGGAGCAGGTGAAGGGGCTGTGGTCCCAGCGGATGGGGTGAAGGGAGGGTTGCCATCTTATTCCAAACAGGAGGTTAGTGGTCAAAGGAATGGGGAGTTTGGGTAACTTCAGTTGTCCCCTCTCTCCCAAGTGCCTTTACCTAACTGGAGGCAAGGGAAACCTTTCTCTTTAATTTGGGTAAAAATCTGTCTACTGTTGGACCTCAAAAGATTAAGCACTAAACCCCATGCAGGAACGGATCTCCTTCTTGTACAACAAACTGCTGACCCACCGATCCAGCTTGTCTACTTCTCTGCTGGGGGCAGTGAGGCGCCGGGCAGCTGACCAGGGGCACACCAACATCCTCCTTATCCTGGCTGCCAAGTAGGTTTTTCTCCCTCCCCCTCCTCCCTGAAGGGAAAGTTCAACTGTAGAGGATCTGGGGTCACAGTGAAAATTTGCTCCTAAATTGAAGATGCAAAGTGAGAGGTACCTCAGGATACTCTGGTGAAGTGTTCTCTAGCAGGATAGAAAGGGGAATGGGACCAGAGAAAGAATAGCTGGCTCAGTGGGGATAAAACTGAAGGAAGACCTTCCTAATGGTTGCCCAAAGGACAAAAATACTGAGAAAAAAGGACTGGTTCCCATTATCCATCGAGTGGGTTGGAGGAGAGTGCTCCATCGAGAAGCTGTACCCCAAACCCTCCTGCAGGTTCCCCCGCCTAGCACCACTGATCGGTCGTCTGGGAATACATGAAACCTACTGTCTGGGCTGCGGGAGGCCTCAAAATGCACGGGAGATGGAAGACTTTGTTTCCTGCAGCACCCCGGGTTGCAGAGGTAGGCCTGCCAGGAATCCCTGGAGTCTTGCATGGTCCCATGGGAAGAGCTCTGGATTTGGCACCTGAAAGGTTAGGTTCCAGTCGCATTTATGTCACTGAAACCTAGGGAATCATTTTGCTTCCCTATATCTGTTTCTTTTCTCTGTAAAATAGAAATAGACTAGCATCTAAGATCCTTTCCAATTTTAAATCTATAATTCAATATCATTTGCAATCAATTGTGATCCATAATTTACATAAGCTTTGCATTGGTTTTACATTTGGATCTCATGTTATTGCTGTGCATGGACTCGTTTGCATATGGGCATGGAGATTTGCATATGTATTTTGCTATTTGCATAAAGCAGACACAAATTTGTGAATTTTGGCCTAATTTGCATTGCACCCTTTCTGCAATTTACATATAGTTCTATTATTGCATGATATTCCATCATTTGTGGCCCCGTGAGGTGGTGGGGGCCAGGAAGCGCTCCAGGAAATTTGTGGGAGGAGGAGGAGAGAAAAAAGGGAATGGGAGGTCGGGCCAAATGCTCCCTAGTCCTTACTCCCTGGGCTTCGCCTCGCAGGCCTCTTCTGCAGGTCCTGCTTCCGACTCCTGGCTAACACCTGCTCGGTGTGTGCAGCCCCCCTGACTCCCGAGGGGGACCTGGATCTGGAGCTGTGAGTTCTAAAGGACTCGGGCATGGGGAGGGGGGGTTCCAAGGGGGAGGACACCAGAAGGGGTCACTTCTCTAGGAAGGTCCAGAACCGACCTCTGGATCCCGACATTCCGAGATTTCTCTCAGGGACTCCAGCGATGATGAGCGTCCCCGCTTGTGGCTGGCTTCAGCCCAAAAACTGAGCAAGGAGAAGCGAAGGGGGTTTGAGAAGAAGTTGAAGACTCTCCTGGGCAAGGCCAGGTTCAAGAAGCTCTTCTCTAAGCCCGATTCAGCCTGTGGCTCCGGGTGAGGGAAGAGCCGGGGCACTTCAGGAAGAGTAATTGTGGGGGGGGAGGGAGAGAAAGGAAAGCCTGGCTCCCCTCCCCTCACTACATTTTTTTGACTTCCCAGTGATGAGGACACAGATGCTGGCTGTGACCAACGGGAGAACGAGGGTGAGGTCGGTGGTGATGAAGCTGCAGACAACCGTGATCCGTCCCCACAGTCTGCCCCGACTCCATCGCCTTCGGTCCATATTCCCATTCCCCCTCCTCCACCCCTTCCCCAGAAATAGCTACGGACTCCTCGGCTTCCCAGTCCCTGGTCATCCCCTTCGAACCAGCCTGTTCTCAGTCCCCCACCCCCATTAAAGAAGGAAGAGACCACCGAGACAACTGCGAATCTTAAATTATTATTATTTTCTTTCTGTTGCTTACACCCGAGGGGAGGGAAAGGGAATGGGGCAGGAGAGGGGGAACTGCCCCCCCCAACCCTAAGGCACTGACTGGAAAAGCCAAGGGAATGAGGAGGGGAGGCCAAGGTGTCCCCAGTCTCCCTCCCCCCCCCCACCACCTGAAATGCTAAGATGGGGCCCGGGGCACCCAACCCCCCCAATATATTACATCATCAATAAAAATACAGGGACTTCCCCTTTACCCCCTCCCCTGCCCCCCTCCCGGAGGCCTACCTTTGCAAATGGGCATGAAGGAAAAAACACCCCCTGAACCCCCCAAAAGGGCCCCCACCAGGGAGGGAAAGGTAAAAACAGGTTGGGGTAAGGGAAAGGGCCCCCCACAGCCCAATAGACCCACCACAGTGGGGTCCACACCACAAGCGGCAGGTCCCCAACCCCTCCTCCCGAAATCAAGAAATTAACATCCCAAACGTTACCGACCAACAGAAATACTATGTAAGGGGGTGGGGAGGGCGGAAAGGCGGGCCGCGGGCAAAATATCTCAGCCCCCGGAAGACCTCAACACATTCAAACCTTGCGGGGCCCCCGAGGGCCCCCCCACACGCGGGTTGGGTTCGGTGGGATCAGCGGGCCCGGAACCCGCCCCAGGCCGCCCTCCTCCTCCCCCCCCCCCAGCCGGCGGGTGCTGCCCGCCCGGGGGCGGCGTGAGTCAGGGGCGCGGCGGCGGGGCCCCCCCCGCGGCGCACCTGGGCGGGGAAGGGAGAGCCCGGGGAGGGCGGGCGCGCGGGCGCGGCCGCATGGGCCGGAGCCCGGCCCGCCCAGCCCTCTGGCCCCGGGCGGGGAGCGGCGGGAACAAGACATTCCCTGCCCGGGGACGCGGGCGGGGAGCGGGGGGCGGGGCGCCTCCTGCCGCCTCCTGCCGCCCCCGGGGCCCCCCCGCCCCCGCTCGCTCCCCGGGCCCCGTGACTCAGCGCCGGGAGCCGGGCGGGGGCGCCCCCGGCCCCGGCCTCCCTCTCCGCGCTCTGCCTCCCAACTCCCGGCTCCCGGAGTCCGCTCCTTCCCGCCATCCCTCCCCGCCCCTGCTTTTGCATAATCCCTGCCAGGAAAAGGGGAACAGAAACCAGGAAAGGGGGGCCCCCACCCCCCACACACCCTGCCCGGGGCGGGGCCGGGGTTTAATCCCCATCCCACCCCCAAAACCCGCAACCAAAAGGGCCCCCCAAATCGAAAATATTGGCTTCAATCCTAGGAAGGCCCGGGCGGGAAAACCCCGCCTTTAAACAACTGTGGGGGTGTATATATATATATTATATATACAAAATATTCTGTATGTATATATACATATATATATATCTGTCTCCCCTTAACGGGGCAGAGGCAAAACTTTCCCAAGGCTGCCCAATTACAGAAGGCAGTCGGACCCGACCCCTGACCCACAGTCCAGTCTGTGCTCAGACCGCGTCCTGGGCAAAATTGCCCACCCGGGACCCACCCCTAATACTCCTTTTCCCATTTAAGAGGATTCCATGGCACCCTCGGCCTGGGGTGTGGTTGGGGCCCCCTCCTCCTCATCTTCTTCAGGAGGCCCTGGGGGAGGAGGAGGAGGCGGCACAGCCCTGGCCGGCTGCTCCCAGAATCGCGCCAGAGAGAGGCGGAAGTCATCCAGGTGCCCGTTGGAAAGGTCAAGGCCAGGGCCAGCTGGGGTGGGCGCCTGGGGCGGGGGATAGTGGGGAGGTGCATCATCTTTTCTTCGTCGGCGGGTCCGGACCTCCAAGCAGTTTTGGCCCTTCAAGTGGCGCTGCAGGTGGTCCTCCTTGGCGAAGGCCTTGTGGCACAGGTGGCATTCGAAGGGCCGGTCGCCTGTGTGCAGGTGCATGTGGTTCTTGAGGTCATAGCTGTGGAGGAAGCGTGCCGGGCAGTGTGGGCACGAGTATGGCCGTTCACCAGTGTGCTTCCTCATGTGGATCTTCAGCTTGTCATTCCTGGGGGGGGGGGGGTAGAAGAGACAAGGTGAGCAGCTGCAGGTAAAAATGAGGCCTGGAAAAGGCCTCGGGGCCTCGGCAAAGGCCTCAGGGCCTCAGCAAAGGCCTGACTGACCTGCCTTCTGTGGGGGGCTACCTTCCCCCCAGCCCCGCTCTCACTCCTGCTCCCAGCCCATCATCCCTGCAGCTCTGCCCTCAGGCACTGGGCCTCCTTATTTCCTCCCCATTTTGGCCTCAGTTGTACCTAGCCTTATCGCTGAAGGGGCATTGCCTCAAATAAAGCGAGATCTGGGGAAGACCTCGGTTTAAAAAGGTCGAGGTCTCCCACTGCCTCCAGGGCCATGAGCAGTCGTCCTGATCTCTACCTGGCCACTGGACCAGACGGCTCTGGAGGGGAAAGTGGGGCCGGTGACTTCAGCCCCCATATTTGCATATCATGGCATTGTCCCCCTTTGAGAATGAAGGATAAACAACAATCCGCTTTAGCTTCATTCTGTTCCTCTGCCTGGTACCCACCTGCCCTATTGCAATATCTCTGAACTGTTCATCTGGCCTTTTTGCCCCCTCCTCTGACCATCCCTCCACTTCCACTGCATTCCTCTGTAGTCCTCCCTGGCTGGGGTCATTCCGCCCAGGGCCCCTCCCCTTCCGGTTCTCAGTGAGTATGGCACTCTCCTGTGCCCTCTTGCCCCCTGCACCCCCCGGAAATTCACCTGGTGAATCTGACGCCACAGACTTCGCAGGCAAAAGGCTTCTCACCAGTGTGGGTCCGCATGTGTCGGGGTAGCTTGCCCGCCCCATGAATGATCTTGTGGCAAACTGGACATTCTTGGGGCATCTGGGAACGACGCTTGCGTACCAGTTTGTCCTGGCCATCTATCCCCGGTGTGAGGGCTTCGTGGTTCAGGGAACTCAGATAGGCCATCAGGTCGGGGTCAATGGCATCTTCGTCTGAGCCCAACTCTTCGGGGGACAGGGGGGGTGCTCCACTCTGAGCCAGACCATAGGTTGGAGGGTATACCAGATCTTCCTCCTCTTCCTCCCCCTCATATCCTTCATAGCCCGGGTGCCCCTCGGGGGGTGACCTGGCCCCACCAGGGGGGCTGTAGCCATCGCCTAGCCCCATGCCACTTGGTGCCTCTTCCTCATCTGGGTAGGTAAAGGGATGGGGGGGGATGGCAGCCACATCAGTCGCCAGATGGTTGGTTTGAGGCCTCTTTGTCTGCAAAAAGGCTTTTCGGGGCTTTCGGCTTCGTCGAGGAACAGGCCGCGTCGGGGGTGGTGGTGGTGGAAGGGGGGCTGGTAGGGGGCTGTCATCCCCATTGGGCACCCGAGTGCCCACAGTTGCAAAGGCCTCCAGGTACTGGCGGGCTCTCTCACAGTCATCTTCATCGGGACCAGGGGCTTCCAGCCCACTCCCCTGCAGGATTTCCACACAGGCAGCGATGACACAGGGGATCTCCAGCAGTCTCGCCGCCTGCAGGACAGCGGGCATGTTGGCGCTGCTGGTGGTGAGGGTGGCCGTGTAGGCGAACTCGAGCAAGGCCCCCAGTGCTTCTGGGCCCACAAAGTCCAGCTCGCAGACGCCAGCCCCCGAGGAGGCAGCCATTCCGCCATTGGCCCCCGTGCCCCCACCTCCCTCAGTGAAGAGTTTCTTAAAATAGTGGCTGCAGGCAGCCAGCACCGCCCGGTGGGTTCGGTACTCCAGGCCTTGGGTTCGGATGGTGAGATCGCACAGCTGGCCCAGCTGGCGCTGCTCATTCAGGCAGCTGAGGAGCTCACTGCTGTGATCTGGGAAGGGAATCCCAATGAGGTCGTCTTCAGGGCTCCCCATCCTCACCTGCAGGGGGGATGGAAAGACAGGGTTAGGAGAGGGAGCTTGGGATTCTGAGGGAAGGAGTAAACATAGGGGAGTTTCTTCAGCCAAACCCCCAGCTTCAGCAGCTCCATTCATTCCCTCTCCCTGTGAGAAGCCATTGCTTGAGAATCCCTGGGGAAAAATACTGGGCAAAAAGAAGAGTTGGAATCTAACCCTGACTCCGCCACTGCTTTCACAGTGTGATTTTTGCCCAGGTCACCAAAACTCAAGTTTCCTCATCTGTGAGCCACCATGGGATGGCAGCTTTAGAGAAGGTTAATAGTCCAACTCCTTACAGATGTAGAAACTGAGGTACAAAGGTGGCCATCCGACGTCATGCAGATAACAAGCGGCCGGCTCTTGGTGTGAGCCCCGACTTGGGAGCGCAGGACTTTCACCTCTGGCTGTGCTTCTAAGAGATCCCTAAGCTGTTTAACTCGAGACGTTCTATGGTAGTGTGATCTCTGCTCTCCCAAGCCTCCCTGCAGATATCTCACCTCTCCCACAGGTTGGTGCAGCTCAAAGGAGCTGATGGACACAGAAGAAAGACCACAAAAAGGAATCACAAATGAAATGGAGTTTTACCCTAATTTTTCCCTCCACCAGGTTCTCCCCATCTGGAGCGCCCCTCCCTATCTAGTGGACGGGAAATGTGCAGCTCCCAGGGGCCCCCCTACATCCTCTCCCCCCTCCAACAATGGGGCCCAGGGAACAGCCACCAAGGGCGCTGGGGTGTCTCTGGTGCTTCCTGCCCAGAAGATAAGCATCTTGCCCGACCCCTCCCCCACTGACAATAGGCTAGGCTCCCCGCTCCTACCCCCTCCTCACAGATTCCATCTCCCCCTCCCCCATTCCCAGGCAGGCCCTGGAAGCGGCCACACAAGCACCACTTTATCCTCTTCCCCTAGGTTGGCCTAGGTAGGTGAGGATTAACTGGGGGCGAGAGGCCTTCCCACGCTGGCCCTGAGGGGGCACCCGCGGGGTGGGCGCAGGTCCGGCCTGCCCGGGAGGGCCGGGAGAGCCAGGTAGGAGGCAGGCTAGGTCTCCTGTTACACAGATATTGACGGTTTCCAAGGTGCTTTCCCCACAGTGACCCTGCGAGGCAGGTTGCATAAGGGTTCCTAGCTCATTTTGAAACTGGGCCTCGGAGAGGCGGCCTGCCTTGCCCAGAGTCACTCAGCAGGGCCAGCCCCGAGCCGGCCCTCTGGCTCCAAGCTTGGCCCTCTACTTGCTGCCGCTCTGGTGCAGAGAGGGCCCCCGGCTCTGGGGGGCCGGATCTCCCCACCTCCCACCACCCTGGCTCTCCCCACCAAAGCCCACGAGGCTGTGGATCCCAGAACCAGCTGGGGAGCTGCGCGCAGTGTGACCTTGGGCCTGTCGATTCCTCTGTGCGAGCGAAGGCCTTGAGCCCGGCATGGCCAAGGTCCCTTCCCGCCCCACGGTTTATGTCCCTGTTACCTCCGCCCCTCCCACAGCAGCTGCCCAGCCCGGCCGGCCGAGGGGACTCAGTTATTTGGGGGAGGGGGAAGGCGGGGCCCCAAGTTTCCTCCTTAAGATACAAGAGCAGCATTGTGTCTGTGCCGGCTCTCCTGTGCACCTCCCTGACTGCAGAACACGGAGGCTCTCCCGCCCCTGAGCCTAAGCAAGCGCTGCCCACATGGGGTTCTGGGGGTGAGAGGGCCTCCACAGGTATCCCCTTCCCCAGAAGGGGCGCGTCGGGGGGCCCTCCCTGCCTTGCTGTGGCTCCGTAAGGGCTCTTGGTGCCCGAGGCTGGGCAGGAGCAGAACACACCCAGAACCTGAGGTGGGCAGCCACAGGAGACCCCAGGCTGACACTCTGGGGGGGCTGTCCTGGGGGTCCGCCGGCCATGAGCCGGGGCACCCGAGGGCCCTTGGCTCTTTCCATTCCCCTACTCCTGCCACCCCCTAGTTTCCCTCCCTCCTTCTCCCACCCCAGGGGTGATCTCCTTGGCAACCTGGTGTGGCGGGGGTGCTGATTGGCTGACCCCACTGTCAGGTCACGGGCGCAGCCTGGTTCACCACGCAGCTCTCACAGGCTCAGGCAAGAGTGGGTGTTTAACTCCTTAGTGCCACACACTGCCCATTCTAAGGGGATGCCGGTTATGGGGGTGAGGGGCAGAACGAGAGAGGGGGAGAGCGCATGAGGAATAAGGCCGGCCCACCGTTCCTCTGCAGGGAGATCCCCCAGAACCCTGGCACCCACGCCAGTCTGAATGATACCTGGCACTAGGCTGGTGCCAACCAGGCAAAGGGGGCACAGTCCCGGTTTCTGGGAGTGTATATGGCCACCAGAGACCTTTCTTTCTCCCAGGCAGGGTGTTGGTGCCAGTGTGCCCACTCCCCCTCGGGCACCCTGCCCACCTCTCCGTCCCGGAGCGCCCAGCCCCCTACGCCCCATGAGGGCGGCCCCATCCCCACCCTGCCTGGCATGCCCCCTCTTGCTAAGACCTCGTGGGCATGGACGGGTGTGGTGGTAGTTGGGGGGTGGGGAGGGCAGCTGTGCTGGGGGTGCCAGGGAACCAGGCGAGGTCTGTTTGGTCTGTTTGCCTTGGGGGGGGACGGGAAGCTGGGGGCCCCGCCCCAATCTTCCCCCCTTGCCAGCCACCCCCCACCCCCACCCCCCCAGGCTCCCCTCACTGTCAGGCCTGCTCGACCGGCCAGGCAGGTGGGCAGCTCTCTTGAAACTGGGCCCTGAGTCAAATCTGCCCCATCTTGGTTTGAGGGGGGTGCAATAAAGAGATGAAGAGGGGGAGACCAATATCACCAGCTAGCCTCCCAGGTGCCAGTGGGCACTAAGCAAGGCACGCCGACTTCTCCGGGGCCCAAAGGGCAGAGGCCACGGGCCCCTGATTTGGGTAAAGCAGTTTTGTGTACTGCCCCAGGTGCCAATGCCAGGCAGCAGGGACTTGCGGGTTACAATAAAGAGCAGGGCCAATGATGCTAGTGGGTGCCAGCTGATGGGCAGGTTGAGGAAGCTCTGTGGTGGACAGTTGAGTAAAGCAAGCTGACCACCACCTCCCCCACCTCTGGGATTAGGGGAAACAGCTTAGTGGGGTGGAGCCAGGATTATGGGGTGAGGGAGAAAATAGACACTGGACTAAGACACAAGCATCCATTCCCTCCCTGGTTCTCTCCCACCCCCCAACATTGTCAGACTCCAGGATGAGGCTGGGCTTGGAGGACGGGGTGGAGGCAGGGATGTCGGCTTTAGCTCTAGAGCACCGGCTAGAGCTGCCTGATTTCTCCGAGAGAAGTGTTTAAGGTCCCACAGATTTGGAATTAAAACATGGAGACCCTCAAAGAGAGCTAAAAAGATTAGAGATGGGACCGCCTGAACACCCGCCTCCCTCCAGCACCTCTTCCCCCATGCTCTTCTCCCCCCCACCCCCACCCCATCTCCAGCTTCAGGTTTTCTTCCTGTTTTTGTGGAGTTAGCTTGCACGAAGCCCAGGCTTTGGCCTGCGGCTGGGCCGGGGGGATAGGGGTGGGGAGGAGGGGATGACCCAAGAGCCAGACTCGTTTCCCCAAAGACCCGGGGGCCCATTGCCTCCGCCAGACCTTTCTGACCCATTCTCAAACCTTGGATTTCAAGGTCGCCTGGTAAGATGGAGAAGCCTGAGGAGAAGAGGAGATGGAAGACTCATCTGCTGCTCTGCTTGCCATGGCTGCTTCAGAGAAGGCCTCTTTATCCCAAGGTGCCAGAGGAGTAGCACCCTCCAGCCCTAGCCCCTCCAGCTTCTGCCTGCTTCCCCCCCCATCCCTTCCCCCTCCTAACCTCACCACCCCCAGAACTCACACTTCCTGGGGGCCAAGACAGGGAGGGGAGAGACCGCAAGCCACGAAGGGGGAAGGAGGTGAGAGGAGCTGGCTGCTTCCCGGTGCTACTGGGGGGGAGCCCACCTCCCCCTGAGTCCCTCATCCTGGGCTCCAAGAAGGAAAGACCCTAGTGCACCCACTTTTCTCTCTTTGTGACACGAGCCCATGGCAGCCTGGGCTTCCAGCAGGGAGTTCTGAGGGGAGAGGAGGGTGGTGGGATGGGAGGGGTGCCCAGGTTAAGAAGAACCCCACTTCTCTGAAACGGCCCTCTTGGAGTACTTCTTTACCCTCCAGTGTCCCCCTACCCATTCTTCCCATTCCCTCTGTCTCTCCTTGACATACTCTTCTCCCTCACTCCCTTTTCTGCCTTTGGTTCTCCTGAATGATCCCTGTTCTCAACTCCTCCTCTCCACTCCTTCTGTCCACTGTTATGCCCCTTGGGCCCTTCCTGAGCCACGTCCTCCTCTTTCCCACTGAATCCTCCATGGGGTCTCCCCCAGACCCACTCAGTTTCTCCACTCGAGGGCAGAAGGCGAGAGAAGAATGGAGCACACCACAGAAATCAAATCAGAACCAGACGCCTACTTTTTTCAAGACCCGGCAGTGCCATGGGAGGCGATGCCCTTGTCCAAAGTCCTCACGACGGCCTCTTGGATTAAGGAAGGGATAGAGGAGGGGAAAAGAAAGGAGGATAGAGGGGGTGGGGTAGGGTGGGGAACAGTGAGAGCGGATGTGTGTGGGGGGGTGGGGACACGCTGAGACCGTCAGATTTTCCAACCCTGGAACCACCGGACTTCCCCGGGGGGCGCCCCACTCTGCCTGTTATCCCCTCAGGAAGACCCCAGGATTCAAGGGGCATGTCCAGCTACGGAGGGTAACCAGCCAGCTCCCGGCTCTCTCCACGGAGGTTTAACAGGTGTGCCCAAAGGTGCCAGGGTCTGCCCCGTTGCCCACCCCCCCACCCTTTGAGGCTCGGCGTCTGTGGGGCGGGTAACCGAGCCGCCTGGTAACCCCACACCCGCCATGCTGCCGGCAGAAACCTGAGCCCCCCAGCCCCAGAAGACACCCCAGCCCGGTCCCCTGAGCCCAGCTCCTTGGCCCGGCAAGCCTGCCAACCCTCTCTTCCCACCCTGGCAATCTCCCTAGTTCAACTCCCCGAGGGTCCATTTTTCTGTTCTTTTCTGCTTCTCTGGTCCCCTCAGCTCTCAAATCTTTCCCAGATATCCCGGTACCCTCAGTCCTTCCTTCATTTACCCCATCTCCCCAGGAATGGCTTCTCTCTGCCGCCCCTAGACTGTTTTCCAAGCCTTTGTCGACCCCATTTCTTCCAAGACTTCCTAGGGCCTCGGCCTCCTAGTCCCTGGGGAGCGGGCCCCACTCACCTGCACGCTGAGGGGCGGTGGCTGCAACTCCTCCTGGGCCCCTGGGGGGAGCGGGCAGGGGGGAGGCCGGGCTGGGGGGTGTTGATGGGCGGGTTGGGGGCGGGATGGGGGGAGCCCGTTCCCCAATCCAGCTCCCTTCTTCAAAGGGGCCGCCCACGACCCAGCCCAACCCCTCCCCCAGCAGCCTTAACTCTCTGGGTGCTGGCCTTCCCTCCCCCCCCACCTCAGGCTCAGAGGGAGGGGCCATGGAGAGAGCCAGCCCTGTGGGAGACGGACCCGGGAATCTGGCAAAACCTTGCCTTTGGCACCATCCCTGTGCCTCCTGTCTCCCTCCCTCCTTCCCCCCAACTCTGGAAGCAGGTGAGGGGGCAAGAAGGAACTAGGGGTGAGCAGGGGCCCAGGGAGGCAGAGTACGCCAGAGGCATCAGGGGCCTGGGGAGGAGGGCGGTCCTGCTACCTGGGCGTTGCTGATGCCCAGCGCAGACCCTGGGAGCCTCGCTTGGGAGCAGGCCCCCCACCCCGTGGGAGCCGGCCAGACCCTGCCTCCCTGGTGACAGGCTCGGGCCCTCAGGGGCCAGGCGGGGCAGCACCCCGCCCTCCCTGCAGCCTCACCCCAAACCCACTCACATACCACAGCTCCTGGCCTGGGCGCCTGCCCCTGCCAACCGGGCCAGGGGGCAGCGCCGCACCGAGCCGAGGGCCAGGGTATGGGTACGGTGCCTTCTTTGGGGGCGAGGGAGGGCAGCAACGGGCACGGAAAGAGGAAGGAGCTTGGAGGGGGCATCTGCTGGGAAGGGCCCAGCCCCACCTCTTGCGCAAGACTGTTGCCATCCTGGCCAGTTGGGTTGGGTGGGACCTGCCTAGGCCTGAGGAGGGGCACCCAGGACTCTGGTCCCAGCGTAAAGTTCGGGCAGGAACAAAGAGGCTCCTCTCCCTGGCTTCCAGGGGCCAGGTACCTCGAAGAGGGAGGTGTCGCTATTGGGGGGCGCCCCCCGAATCCAGGCCCAGCTGCCTAGGGACTGGTTGTTAGTTTCTACTGGAGCCTGGGAAGGGAACAGGGTGGGGAGACTCTCAGCAATGTCCCCTGAAATGCCCCCTCCCCTTCTCTCCTGCTGGCAGTTGGCACTGTGCCCCTGGCCAGCTGCCCCTCACCAGCTCCCTGCCCGGTTGGCACCTACCCACCAGGATGCTGGCAGTGCTGCCCTCCCCCCACCAATCCTCCTGCTCGCAGGATTCTCATGCCAGCTCTGGGCAGGGGTGGGGGAGGGTTTTGTCACCCTCGATGCCAGCCTGGCGCAGCCCCGGACCCTCGGTCCCACAGACAGACGAGCCTGCAGGCCCCAGTTCCCGGGGCCCTCCCTCTAGAAGCAGCAGCTGCTTCCAGGTCTCCCCGGATCACAGAGGACCTGTAGTCAGTGATGGGCGGCTACCTATGGCAGAGCAGCAGTGGCCCCTCCTTGGGGTGGGGGAGGGGGATGTGTTCCCAGGCACCAGATGCCAGGCTACAGGACCCCCCTCCCCCCCCAGCATCTGCTTGGACACCAAAGTCCCTGCAATTCTCAGCGGGCTCCCTGGAGCCCCTGTGCCTGGGAGGGGGTGGGTGGGGCAGCGCTCTGCCCTTTGATCCCCATAAAGGGAATGAGCAGAGCCTGGAGCAGGTGAGGGGTTCGAAAGGTGCCCCCAATTTCATTCCCCCTGGGGGCAGGGCGTGGGCACTTGGGGTGGGGACACCAGAGAGGGGTGGGTGGACTCTCTCTTCCCAGAGGGCATAAATGACATTGGCATCGGGTTTGGGCCAACTGTGGGTGTCAGAGTCGCAGAGAAGGCCGAGGCAGGACAAACATGGAGGAAAGCCACCATCCCTGGCTCTCCCTCCGCCTTACCCCCCTCCCAACATTTCCAGCCTATTTCTCCCAGAACTTCAGGCTGACTACAGCTCCCAGGAGGCTTCGTGAAGCACCCCAGTGAACCATGGGAGCTGTAGTTCACCTGACCTACTCTTGCCAATCTAGGTCCCCCTCCCCCCTCGAGGTAAGGGCCAGAGTAGTGTACAGAATGTAGGGAGAGTGAAAGATGGGCAAGGCGCCCTGGCTTGGGAAAACAGGGATGGAGAAGGAGCTCATGGGGGGGCCAGGCTGCCCCCTACTCCAGAGCCCAAGCAGAGGGGAGGCGAGGAGGAAGGAAGGAGGAGAGGATGTCTGTTGAAAGGGGCATATGGGTGGGGTGGGGGTGTAGGAGGGGAAACAGGAAGGAAACTAAAGCCAGAGACATGAGGCCCCTGGAACAAAGGCCTGGGGAGCCCCCTCTCAGAAGCCCTGCGGGGACGAGGGGCGCCCCGCATGGGTCCTGTCTTTGGCAGAGCAGGCCGGGCTGTCCCGCACAGGACGTGAGCCGCCTGCCTGAGGGATCTCTCTGCCACCCTGCCCTGCCCTCTGGGTCTGGCCTCCGAACTTCGGGCTTCAGGAGCCTGACTTGGGCCTGGGGAGGCTGAGGGGCACAGGGCTTGCTGAGTTAGTCCTTGGTGCGGGGGTCAGCAGGAGAACGAGGCTTCCCTCTGCGAGACGAGGACGTGGGCACTGTGGGCACGACCTCCGAGCCCTCCCCACCCCCATCCCTGGGCTGAGGCCCGCCGCCTTGGGGCCCCCTCGGTGCCCCCTCGGCCTATTTTGCAGAAAGAGGGTTGGTTCACAGAGTGGGGAGGGGGTGACGAGCTGGGGAACATCCCATGAAGTCCACTCAGTGAGAGGGGCAGACACATCTGGGGGCCAAGGCTGGGGTGACGGACTGACTGTAGGATTCCAGCCTGTTCTGAGAGAAATCTTCTCTGACAGCCACATCTGGGATCCCCATTAAAACAAGTTGCCCGGCCCAGAGGGTGAGAGGGACTGTCTCGTTCCTCCAAGGCCTGTGAGGGTGGGTGGGTGGGTGGGCGGCCAGTGCTTTCCCCATCCCACTGCGGGCCTGTCTTGGTTCCTGGTTTCACTCGGGCTGCTGAGAGGAGGGGGGGGGGGGGGGGGGGGGGGGGGGTTAGGGAGGTGGGGTAGTTAAGATAGTTTCAAACTGTCCGGGCACAACGTCAAGTTTACTCACAAGTTTACTCAGCAGGAGGGGGAAGAGGCCAGGACAGACACACCCATGCCAGGGTCTTATCCATCTGCCCATCCCTACCTTCCTTCCCCGCCCCTCTGCCCAGCCTAAGTACAAGCCAGGCACAGGTTCGCTCACTCCCTCATTAGTATAGCCCAGCAGAGATCAGGTAGTCTCGAATGTAAGGGAAGGCTCTCTGCCAGGTGGGCACCGTCTCGGAAGCCTGCTGGAAGGCTGGCCCAGCAGAAGCAGAGGCCTTCGTCCTGGAGCCGGTAACCTGGCAGAATGCCCACCTACTTACCCACCTGGGTGGGGCCTCTGACTCTTGCTCCCTACTTCTTAGGCCTCTCAGAGGCAGAGGGCCAGGGGAACTGGGCTTTATGCCCACCAGAGGGGAGGGGGAACACTAGGCCCTCCTCCCTCCATCTGGGCAGTTCTCTGTGACAGTGACCTATGACCTCCAACTCCCAACCACATACAGCTCCCTGTTTGCCAGTCTTATGCCATCTGGGAGCCAAGAGGTGCTGGTGGTGCATTAGCCTGGCTTGGAATGAGGGTGGGGGCTAGCCCCCTTATCTGACCTACTTCCCTTTTCTTCCCACCTGCCTTTATTCTTTTCAGGTTTTCCCAAATCTCCACTGTCCCCACCCCAGAAGCGCCCCGCCCCCCATGCCTACCAGGGGGGCACCCCTCCCCCACCCTTCCCCAGGGTGCCAAGTATAAGCACACAAAGGGCCCGATGGTGCATTGTTAGCCCAGCCCCCGCTGCCCGCCGCGCCCTCCCGGGGCAGGCGCCAAGCCAAGGAGAAGCTGGGGGCCCTTGAGTACCAGGGGGCACCATGGCAAGGGGGAGGGGGCAAATCCTCTCTCCTGGATACCGGGGTCCAGTTCCCCGCGGCCTAGCTGTGACTCTGCTAGATTTCAGTGTGGCCTCTTTTCCTGGCACATAAATCCAGTGGATACTGCCTTCTTCCTTTTCCAGAGCCCCCTTCCCTAATGGTGTTAACCCCTTCCTGAAAGCCCAGAGCAAGAGTGGAAGGGCGGTGCCTGGGAGGCGCCCAAGGGAGGGGGCAGTGCCCAGGGGTGCCCACAGGCTGCACGGTGCCCACGGTAACCATCTAACACACAGGTGTCACTGGGGGAGTCTGGGGTCCCCGGGGCCAGAATCGGAGGCAGCGGCAGAGATTTCTCCGAGGTTTCATCAGCTGCTCCAGGGGGAGCTTCCCCCATTCCGCTCTCTCCTGCTACCACCTAAGCCAAGTCACAAATAAGCCCCTGTGCCTACACACTCCACGGTGTGCTCCGGCCTGGTACATGATACCCATGCCCACCCACCCTTCCTCCTTACACCTCCGTGCCCACTCCCCCTCTGGCAGTGCCAGGCAGGTAGAGGGGTGACCAAACCAGTTGGGGGGGAAGGCGCCAGCCCCATAATCCTCCAGGCTTTACTCCCCTGCACTCCTCCCCCACCACAGAGTTCCTGTCCCAGTTTAACCCCTCCCTGCCCCGCAGGGTCTCTCCCCCCACCATTCCTGCGGCTCCCCTAAGGGAAGAGGCAGGGGGAGGGGCCACGCTGACTCATTCCCATTCCCAGCAGCAGAGCAGAAGGGTCCGAGGCACCAGGGGACAGCGCTAATTCCGGAAAGCCCTCCACCTGGCCCGGAAGCCGGGACCGCCTGCCTGCCTCCCTGTCTCCCCCTCTCCTCGGAGCACCCACTTCCGGTGTCCCAAACTAGGTCAGCAGCGCTCGTTTCCTGTGGGTCAGCGAGCCCCAGCGCCTCTGCCCCTCCCCTCCCCTGGACCTTAACTCCCCGCCCCCCAGGGCGCCCCGAGGTCTCACCACGTCTCAGCCGCCCTTTGATACGCGGTGGGGGGGTGGGGGGAGCGGGGACCCCGCCCTCTCTCCCGACACCAGCCGGGCAGGGGCGCAGGGGCTGGCACGTGTCCGGGCACAGCCCGCTGCCCACGCCGGCCCCCCGGCTCCCAGAGCCCCCCCGCTCCGGCCGGGACACGTCGCTCTCAGATGCGGGGTGGGGTAGGGGGTGGGAAGAGGAAAAGAGCCGCAGACTCCACGAAACAACCCCCCCAAAATCCCCCTTCAAACTCTACTCCGGCATGCGGGCGACCCCCCCCTCCCCCGCGCGCGCGCACACACCCATGGGTGGGGGCAGGTGTCCCAGCGCCAGGGAAGTGGGGGGCGAGGGGGGAGTCCGCGGGCTCCGGGGTCCCGAGCGGGCACGGTGGCGAGCTGGCGGGCGGCGGAGCAGCCCAGGGGGAGACGTTACCGGGAGCGGAGGGACGGGCAGGGAGTGCCGGGCAGGAGGGAGTACCGGGCGGGAGGGAGCGGGAGGTGGGAGCCGCGGCCAGCGGGCAAAGGGAAAGCGGCGAGAAAGCGCGCGGTCCGGGAAGGGCTGCAGAGTCCGGCCGGTAACTTTCCCCCAGCCCCGGCGCCTCCCGGGCACCCCCTCCGAACTTCTGGCGGGGGTCCAGTTCACCGCGCCGGAGCAGCGGGGTGGGGGGGCGATGTCCTAGTTAGGAGTCAGCGTTTCCATTCCCTCAGCCCTGCCCCGGGGAGGGTCCCCCAACATCCCCGAGGAGAAACCAGGGGAGCGCTCGGCGCCGAATTACTCCGACTCATCGCAGAAAAAAAATAAGCCACCTGGGCCCCTGAGAAGTGCTGAGAAAGTTGCCGGGAGCCCTCGCGACTCCTTCGCACCCTTCCTCCCGGCCCAAACCAGTTCCAGAGCGAAAGCGCCGGAGAGAACCGGAGGGTGGGAATCCCTGTTTCGGCCGTACGGCTGTGTGGGGGTCCCCCCTCCACAGGGCGACCGAAGGACACTGCAGCAGTTTCGGACTGAGAAGGGGAACCCCGCGCCCGGGAAGGAAAGCAGAAGGGTGCGCTTACCTCTCTGCCGTCGGGGCTGTCCGCAGAGGTCTGTGAGATGCAGGGTGTAGGGAACTGGTCGTCCCCCTCCAGGCCCTGTGGGCTCGGGGGGACCTAGGGGGCCGGAGCCTCGGGGCTCTGCTCCAATATTGGTCAGAAGGCCGCGGGCAGTCCGCTGGCTGCTTGCTCCTGGGGGGCTCCTCCTCCGCCTCCCTCTGCCTCCTCCTGCCTCCCGCCCCCCCTTGGCTGCTGGGAGCCGCTCATCCACCTGGCTCCCACCCACCCCACCCCCCCGCCCCCACCCCCCCGGGCCCGCCTCACCTGTCCTGCTGTCTCACCTGTCCTCCAGCCTCCTTTCCCCCCATCCCTCCCTCCCTCCCCCCGCCCCCTCCTGAAGCCCCCCCCACTCCTCTCCCCAGCCCTAGCAACACCCTCTGTCACTTCCTGGTTTTCCACCACCCCCCCTTCAGGCCCCCCCTCCGCCCAATAAGGACATAAACTTCAACCCTTTAGTCCAGCCTGTCCCTTCAGAACTGCCCGGTCTATCCTTCCCTTCTCTTTTTCCCCTTCTTGTCTCCCTTGCCCTCCTCTTTTGCCTTCTTCCGTCCCTCTCTCCTCTTTTCTCTAATTTTCTTCTCTCCCTCTTTTTCCCCTTCACCTGCCGCGGTACCTCTTCCCCTCTCCCTCCTCCTGCAGCGATCACCCCCAGTCCACCTTAACCCAAACCCCGCCCTCTACCCCCATCCAACCCGAGGGGGATGCCCCGCCCCCGCCCCTTAGCTCCACCGCCCAGCTCTTCTATTGATTGGAACACCCGTCAATCGAAATCTTAGTCCCGTCCCAACTTGGCCCTTGGGGAGAGGGGCGGGGCTTCTGGACTGGAATGGTACTGGGAGAAGGGGAGGGGGGGTGGGGACCTTGTCTGCAGCAGTCTGGGCACCAGCCCCTCCCCCCTTCCCCCTATTACTCCCATTTAGTCCCAAAGGGCTCCCCCAAGGGTGGGACGGCAAAAGGAAGGGAAGTGGCTTGCGAAGGAGTTAATAAAAGGGGGGAGATTGGTTGGGGGCGGAATCAGGGACTCAGTGTTGGGCGAAGGAAGGGTGGTAAACCAGAGCAGGGGAAATAATCAGGTCACAGCAGAAGCCCAGCAGAAGGAGGGAGGGAAGAGGAGGGTGGAGTCACCAGTGGCCAAGGCCTGAGATCCATGTCCCTCACGCCCTCCACCTCCCAACCCCCTTAGCTGGAGGGAAGGGGTCTGGCTTTAGAGACTTCATTACGTGTCCCCCCCCCCCACGCGGGACAGCGCCCCCCGGGGTGGGCACCCACGCCCCGGCTGAGCCCACAGGCAGGACTCGGGCTCCGAGTTCCAGCCCTGTGCCCGGCTGCGGCCTTGGCACTGCCAGCGGGGAGGGGCTGGGTTCATGGAAGGGGGCGGGGGAATAGGGATGGCACGTTGCTGCTTCTCTCCGCCCCTCCTCTCCGGTTGGAGAGCCTTGAATTCCTTTCACCTTTAGATAACTGGGGAAACTGAGGCCGTTCTGGAGGGCCTGCCCCCGGGTCGGAATGCGACTCAGAGACTAAAGCCTCGGGAGGAGGGGAGGAGAGCCAGGAGAGGAGCGAGTGAGTCTGTGGCAGCACGGCCACCTGAGTTGAGAGGGCACTTTGTACTTCACCCTGTCCCCAACCAAAGGTACAGGAGCGGACTGGGAGGCTCCGTTAGGAGTCTGGCGCCTCCCGATCCCTGACGGACCCCTCCCACCTCAGTTAAGCTGGCCAGGTTCTCTCCCCATTCTGGCCAGGCCGAACCGGGTCAGATTCGCTCTCTTCCTTCCCTTTTCTTTCCTTCCTCGGCCCGGGGGCTCCCCCCCCCCCCAGCAGGTGGCTTCGTGGGACACTAGCTGAACCTGTTGGACCACAATGGGCGGCGTCGCGGGGGCCCAGTCCCTCACCCGGGCTGACCCGGGATCCCCTGGCTGGGGGGAGGGGAGGAGCTCGGGTCCGGGCCCCTCCCTCATCCAACTCCCTCCCTAGCCGGCCGTGACTCAGCCTCGGGGCCGCTGCCCTGCGCCCCAGCCAGGGGCGGAAAGTGTGAGGCGCCCCAGAGGGCCCAGGCCAAGGCAAACAGCCCCCCACCCCCAGACATTATCTCACTGGAGAATTAGGGGGGTGAGGTTCTGGGGCATTTAAGAGGGAGTGTATATGAAGAGGTGGGAACTTAGATTCGGGAGATCCGCTCCGGGTTTTCCATCCGTTCCCACCCGTTCTCCCTCCCCCCCCCCAGCCCCCCTCCCCCCTTAGTCCCTCTGTAGATGGTCACAGTTTCTCCGGGTTTTCTTCCTGGCCTCGGCGGACAGAGTCCGGTTTGTAAGGGTTTGGAAGGAGGAGGGTCCATGCCGGAGTTTCTTCCTTTCTTCCCTACCTCCTGGGACCGGCTGGCCTGGGGAAGGGCCGGTGCCAGGCGAGAGGGGGCAGTGCCAGGGGCACATTCGAAATCAAGAAGGGACTATGCCAGGGATAGAGCTGAATAGAGTAGAGAGAGGGCGCGCATAAGGTGGGCAGGGGGGACTGAGAGAGGGCCAAGGACAAACTGGCACAAGAAACGACGATATAAGTAATAGCTGATATTTATGTAGCAATGAAATGTGCAAAGCGCCTTACGAACATTATCTCCTCTGGGCCTCACAACAACCCTGTGAGGTAGGCATTACGTACATTAGTATCCCCATTTTACAGATGAGAAAAGACTCAAGTCACTTGCCTTGTCCTAGGTCACACTACTAAGGGACAGGGAAGGTTGCCGTGACCTCCTAGGTGGGTGCGGGAAGCCGGCGCCTGAGCCAGAGTCCGGTTACCTCCCCCCACCTCCAAAGCTGACGTATGGGGGTGGGTAGCTTCTCGGTCGAGGAATTTCAATTCTTCATTTCCTTAAGAATCCGAATCATTCCTTCCCTCTCCTTTCACTTATCTTCATTTTATTCCTCATCTTCCTATTCCCCGCAGCCCCTCCCCGCCCCCAATCCCTCCAAACCACTTCGACCTTCCAAGTCTTCTTTCAGTGTCCAGTCTCCATCCTCCGGTTCCCCTAGGATCCCGACTCTGAAGGTGGAAGGAGGGGCAGGGAATGCGGACCTAATTGTCCCAGCGTCTTGCCATCCAAAACCAAAAGGTCGCGAACCGAACAGAAGAACGTGGGCTTCTTGCCATCCCTCTCTCTCGAAACCCCTGTCCCTTAATTCCCCTTCCCATCTCGCTCCAGTCCGGCTGGGCTGGGTCGGAACTGGGTGAGGCCTGCAGCAGGTGCCTCCGGGGGCAAGTGGGAAAGAGGAAAGTTCCACACTCCTCAGGCCTGAGCTAGATTCTCCCCTCTCCCATTTTCCTCTTTAGACCAAGACATAAACTACCCAACCAGATAGGTAATCTTCTGGAGATGGAGGGGGGCGGGGTTGTTGAGGCATGGGATGAGTAAACCGAAAAATAAGGATATTTGCCTTAGAGAATGGAGTTGGCATTGGGAGCTGGCATCCCGTCCTTTGGGATGGAAGTAAAGATCAGGAGAAGGAACAGCCAGGAAGGCACTCATGGTTGGGGGATGAACGCCCCGAGAACTAGGGAAATTCATTTCAGGGTCTGGAGGGAAGAGATTCTGGAGGGCCTGTGTTTTGGAATTGGGGGGCCAGTCACTTCTTAGCAGGAAAACTCGAATCCCAAGTGAGCATACCTGCTGCGCGCCCACCTCTTAACTTTTGGCCCCCCACCGCCTCCGCCGCTTCCCTCGAAGTACAGCCGCCCAGGAAACCGCTGGGGGCGCCCAGACCGCAGCCCCCCCAGCCGCCGCCACCCAGCGCTGCCACTGCGACCGCCCAACCCACCTGAAGGGGCCGCGGCTGCCGGGGGGGTACCCTTCCCTTTCCTCAGTCTCCCCCCACTAGCATCTGCGGGCGGCTCTATTTATAACTCCGGTGCCTATTCCGAGCCCCGAGTGCCGAGTCGTCTACTGCAGCGCGCTAATCTCCGCTGGGATCTTTGCGCCCCCCAGGGCCTAGGCAGGTAAATTTAAATTTAGCCCCAGGAAGCTCAGGGGAGCGAGTTTCCAAAACGACTTGGGGGATGGGGGAGGAGGGGTGGAAACAGATCCCGCCCCACTCCTCACCCTTAGCCCTGCGGCTCGCCACTGGACTGCAGAGGGCGCTGGTTTGGAGGGGGGGAGAAACCTGTTGTTTGGGGGCAAGTACTCCAGGAGTACCGGATTTGTAGAGTCGTAGATGGGAACTGAGGTTGGAGAGAGAAGGGCATGGAGGGCGAGAGCCTAGGGGAAAAGGCAGGGGTCTCAGGGGCTGGCCAGGGAGAGGGAAATGTGGGACATTTTGAGGAGAATGGGACTTGAATTGGGGAAGAGGTTGGGGACAACCACAAACAAGAAGGACCCTGTGGGGAAGGGTGTATGTGGAGGGTTCGCACAGAAAGGAAATGACTCAGATGGAAGTAAGATGCAAATATATGCAGAAAAAAAAAAAGAAAGAAAAGCTAGTGCTGAGGGTCCATTGCTCTATAGCTACCAGTGACCCCTGCGTGTCTTCGCAATCAGGAAGATTCTGCGTACCAAGGATCTATTTTTTGGTTTTTATTCCTTTAAAAAAAAAAAAAAAAAAAAACAACCAACTCTGATATTCAGTTTATTTATGCAATAAAACAATACCTTTCCTTCCAATCCAGCGGTCCAAAACTCCACCATGGGGCCCTTAGTCGAGTGACTGTGAAACCCAGACTCGCGCTCCGCTTTTCCTCTTCCCAGGGGATTCCTAGAGGTTCCTTTTGGGTCAGAGTTCTCCACCCGTGGTCCCCTTTCACTCCACGTCTAGCTTCAATTTCCGGGGTTGCTTCAATTCCCCTAGAAACCACTAGATGTCCGCGCAGCTCCAAATGCTGACTGGGAAAGCCCCCTCTGTCTCCCGGGAAGCCCCTTCGGGTCCCCAGGACCCCTGCTCAAAGCGCATCCCGATGTCTCCTTCCCCTTCCCCTTCAGTCACACAGAGTATGAAATTTAGCTCTTCCCATTAGGGCGCTGAGTGGGAGAAACTCCCCGATCACCCCCGCGTCCAAAACCCTCAAGTAGCTACCCTACAGCTGATGGGCAGTTTCTTCATATTGCTCACTCCAGGCTTTGAACCTTCCTTGTGACAAACGAAACCGGCTTCATAAAATAGCTAGCCGTCACGGACTGTAGACTTCGCACTCTACACGTGTTTTTGAAATGTTGTATTAAAAGAATCCTTCAGTGTTTCCCAGGTAGGCGGGAACCTTGTCTGCCGTTAGCCTGGTTGCCCTAAGCTGCCACCTAAACTGCCTTTCTCTCCCCTGAGGACGCTACCTAGGACAGCTCGGACTGAAACCGCTGGGACAAGGGGAAAGGAAGCACTATTGGTTGGGAGTGGATGCAAGGTGCTCATGTAAAACACTCCTCTCTCTGCGTCCCCTCCCCAGTGCGGGAGAACCAGATTAAAATGCGGAAATATTTAACAAAATAAATAAATTTAATAAACATAGCGGATGACATAATATTGTAAAACTGTCAATTTGTGACCCATCAGTATCTTTAGGGAAAGATTAGGATTAGCAGCCCCATTTTTCTTTCAAGTTTGATACCATTGTCCTTATGCTAGAATCTTGGAGGGTATAGGAAGAAGGGGTGCATGCAGGCTTGCCTTCTTTCCTCTTTCCACCTGTAAGTGGCAGAAAGGGGGAGTAGTGGAGAGAAAATCAACCCACTTCCCTACTCAGCTGGGGAGGCAGGTAGATTTTATTGTCCTCAATACCAGGTTCATCAAGAAAAAAGGAAAGAGAATACATTTGATGTGAAGGCAATGAAAGGGGAGAATGGAAGTGGGAGGAAGAAAGATGCTTCCGATTGCTAACAGTGTCCCCTCAAACTGCCAGGAATCATCCTCCCAAGTGTCTACCCTCTCCTTAGCTCAAGTTGCACATTGAATTTGTCTCCCTCTGTCACCGTTTCTTTTTCTGACCTTTTTCCTCTCTCTCACAGACCACAGTTCTGCCCATCTCCACCCACCATTTCCCCAAAGTCCCTTTAGCCAAGCATCCCATTGCCCACTCCATACCCCTGGCATGGGTTCCTAGCCCCCTGTACTCAAGCTGCAACCTCTCCCCCTCGTCCTTTGGGCAAGATACCAACTCCAGCTGGGTGGAGTAGGGTTGGTCATGGGTCGGGAGACAGGAAAGGGCCTGGTAGAGGCAGGAGGCCAGGGCCTGAGTCACAGGGTAGGTTAGAGCAAAACGGGGGCCAGGTCCTTGTGACAGGAGTGGAAGGGGGTAGATTGGATTGTGGAAGCTGCTTCTCTCTTCTGCTATCATCCTGGTCTCATTTCCTATACCACACCGAGGATCAGGATTGGGGTTCTATCCCTTTTTTTCTACATTTTGAGAGGATAATGAAATCCAAAGTCCTGAGGGAGAAACGTTCTATCCCTGGCAGTTTTGTATAGGAAGGTGATATGTGCTGTATCTGAGATAGAGAAATTTTTGAATATAGTAGCAATGATAGAGAAGGAGGAGCCCCCTAATAGTACATCACTGGTGCCCTCCCATTTTATCAAGGACCATGTTTCCTCAACAGAAAACCCCCCACCAAAACCCCAAAACAAACAAAAGGCATAGGACAGTATATTTCCTACCTCCTTGTTCCCATGAACTTCCACCTTACCCTCCCCCATACCAGCTCACTGAGATCCTGCTTCTGCAGGGAAATGGCTCCGATTGTCCAGAGGCGCTAGAAATCAAATGGCTTCAGAGTGGAGAGACTGGAAGCCCACGGCTCTTAGCAGGCACTGAACGTCACTCATTTATTGGTACCCTCAGGTAAGCACAAAGGACACAAGGAATCTTGGAGATGAAGGAGGCGCTAGAAGGAGAAAAGAGCAGGCTCAGAAGAAGGAACGTTGCCAAGGAAGCGCAAGTCCTGCCCCCAGAGTGCCCACTTGAGAGGGCCAGGTATGGAGCTGAGGATACCTGGGCTAGTCTAGCAGCTCCTTAATACACCAGCAGCAGAGGAGGATATAAGCCGCCTCCTTCAGGAATCGCTGGAGTACTCCCCAGCTTGTGCCCATCTTGGTGAGAGGCAGGCGGAGCCCAGCATCATGAAGGGCCTGGCTGAGGGAGAAGGGCAAGGCTTGGGCAATGGGGATGGCCCTCGGTTGCATGAGGAGAGTTCTCAGTGGGAGAAAAGGGGGCTGGCTCCCTTGGCCTTTATAAGCATTCTCCTGCCCTGGGGACCGAGTGCCCGCGTGACTAACAGAGACAAAGCGCCTGGGTGAGGCGAGGGGAGATTCTGGAATGGGCAATAGGCTGTGTCAGCCTGGGCTGGGTGGGAGTTGGGAGGAGAGTGTCTGACCCCTTGCTGTGTAGGAGAAACCTGGGCATCCTGCCAAGCTGCCCATTGGCCCAGCTCCCTCCTCCCTTCTCCCCAGGTCATATATCCTCACGTGGAGCCCTGCTGATGCTGGCATCGAGAAGCATCAGTCAGTTCTAGCCTGTCCAGGCCCTCCCCCTCCTCCATCCCCAGCTCCCTAAATCCCCTGCCCAGGAGAAAACAGCCCAGCCCTCTACTGGTAGGTTCTGGCCCAGCCCTGGGTCTCGTGGGTGGGGCCCTGTCACAGCTTTAGGGGAGAGGAGGGGGCCCCCGTCACATCCATGATAGCTTTGACTACAAGAGATCTCAGATGAAGGAGCAGAAGCAATGGACACAGTAGCAGGAACCATTTATTGGTCGGGGCTGCTGGGACTGAGGGAGAACAGCAGGTGGGGACAAAAATCCCCCCCCCCCCGTCAGACTCGTGAATTCCGTTCTTCATCTTCGTTCTCCAACTGGTAGGCCGGTCGATAGGCAGGGCACCCCCCAGGGCCTGGGTACATCAAGGCCTCGTTCTTCTTTGTGTTCTCCCTGCTGCCAAGGGACGTGTAGCTGGAGACGGAACAGAGACACAGTGCCTGTGAATACCTGAATCCCCATTTCAGCGCTCCCTTCTCACTCTTCCCCACACTAGCTCTTACCCCCAGTCATAGAGGATGCAGTAAGGAACAAAGAGTTGACGGAGGAAATCCCAGATGTCTTTATACTTCCAGTCCTGAGAAACAAGAGTCAGTTCACTATCAGGGACCACTAGGTTTGGATCACAGACTCTGCCCCACCTCCCTTTCTGACTCTGGGAGGATGGGCAGACCCAAGCATTTCTACTCACTCTACACCTTATCTTGATCCCTAGAGGGAGGGGGTGCTCTGCCTTCTGATTATCCTAGACTTCATGAGTACTCCCTCCCCCTAGTTTTAAAAAAAGGATGGCATATTAGTTCTAGTTTATATCTTAACCCTTCCTGAGTTTTCCCAAAACTCCACTTGTCTCATTCTATATGGAAAAAGGACGGGAATCTGAAGAGCTGGAAGGTGGCAGTGTGAGTCCAGAACCCTTTCTCTCACCAGTAGTGGATTGATGCGCATATACTGGGGCCAGTCTGGGTCAGTGGGACTGAGGGGACTGAGGCTTCGGGATGAAGGATCCGTCCTCCTTGTGCCCATCAGCACAGCCTCCAGCTGGGGGTTCTGTGCTCGAAGGTCACTCAATGCCTGCTTCATGTCGCCCTCAGCCTGTAGAACCTGCAATTTATACCTGGAGAGAGCCCCATAAATCGCTTGAGCCCATAATTAACTGACTTTCCCGTCCTCTTAACTCCCATAACTCGCAGTTCTCCAAGCCCCAAATTCCCGATTCCCAGTACCTCTTAGCTGTCTCCTTCAGAAACTGCTCCAGCTCTGGGAAGGGGGAGATGCTACGGATGTAGAGAATCTGCAGCGGGACCCTGGTCTCTGGGAACTTCCTTTGAGTAGATTGAGAGGGGTCAGGGCCCACAGGTCTATTTGTGGAGAGGCAGTTCCCCACCCCATTCTGGAATGCCCTCTTTTGTCTGCTTATCCAAATCCTGCACACCCACATCTCATAGCCCAGCTTACTGTTCACTTCCTCAAGGAAGCTGGCCCAGCCTGATCTCTTCCAACTTGTAAAACATTTATCTTAATCTACAGAGCGTGATCTAACACTTGATTAAAGACTGTGTTTTGTCCTCTCCAACAGTCTTGGATACACCAACAAGATTATAAGCTCCTGGAAGGTAGGGCTCTGGCTGATGAAGCTTAGGTATCTTCCCTAGAGCCCTAGAACATACATGGAAGGCACCTAACTCTTGGTGAACTGATAGGAACGGTCCCCCTCAGCCACACCGACACCCACCCAAGATGGAGAAACAGCATGAGTGGAGCTCAGGAGGAGGGAGCACAAGCGGCAGTCTGGGGGAGCATCCCAGCCTCTGCCCAGCCCAGGGTTGGGGTACCTCTGTACAGCAGCGTGGAAAAGGTGTAGGAGGGCAGTGCAATCCTTGCCCCCGTTGAATCCCACACAAAGCTGGTTTAGCTTATACCTCGAGAGGGCCTCCTCCATAATCTTCAAGGCCCCCGCCACCTTGTTGCCCAGAGGAATCCCTGCCAGGAGGGTCAGGAGCACAGGACAATCAGAGGGGAGTGGGAGGACTTGGAACTTTCCCAGCCTCTCTATAGCTTAACACCTCTTCAAGTGAGTCCCACCCCAGGGGCTAGGACCAAGTCAGTCCTCAGTGCTACAGAATACACAGAATCTGAGAGCTGAAAGAAAACTGAAGTGCAGACCTTGAAGCATGCATTTCTTCTCTAGTTCCCTGACAAGAGGCCACCTTCTAGAACCCAGAGGCTGTATCCAGGAGCAGTGTAGCAGCCTCATCACCCGCACACTAGCGTCATTTAGATGGAAAGAAAAGCAAACCATACTTCTCACAAGACCTGGCTCCTTTTCTCACTCCCCCTGCACCCCAAGACAGGAGATGGCCAAAGGAAAGCGATGGCCACTTCCTTTCTTCCAGCAGCCTTCTTCCTACCTGACTGGGCTAGTCTGTACACAGCCTCCCCAGCATGCTCCACTGCATTGGGCACAAATGGCACTAGGGATCCAGGGGGTAGGTGGGCACTGAGGTAAGCCTGGGCTTCCTCAACTGCCGCCTCCTCGTCAGAGTCCAGTGTCACTTTAACACGATAGTAGTTGCTACTCCAGTCTGGATAAGATCCAATGCCAAGTCGGCGTCCAAAATGGGCTTGTGCTTCTGTGAGGATGGCAGCAATTGACGATTCCTCTAGTGTCACATATAATTCACGAAGGTGGAATTGCATCCCTTCATTCCGGAACAGATCCGACAGCCCCCCGAGCACCCGCTGCTGCAGTTCTGGAATGCCCGGGAAGAGGTAGACATTCCGGACAGAAACCAGAGGGAATCGAAAGGGGACCCCGGTCTCAGGGTCAGTACCATAGTGGAGACGGGCAGTGGAGGGCACCTGAACCAGTTTCTCTTGCCCAGTGCCCCCCAGGGCTCTCACAGCTTCTTCCAACTCAGGGTGGGGTTGGAGTTTATCTCCAAAAGCCTGAGCTACAGCTTCAAAGGTGATATCATCATGAGTAGGTCCAATGCCACCAGAAGTGAGGACAAGATTGAAGCGGGTGGAGAAGGAAGCCACCTCTTCTGCAATGGTCATCACTTCATCTGGCACCACAGAGATCCGGGACACCCGGACACCCAAGGAGCGAAGGGTCCGGCACAGAAAATAGGTGTTGGTGTCCTGAGTGTAGCCCTGGGAAAGTGAGAGAGGGAAGTTGAAGAGATCTGATCTTTTGTTATGTGGAAGAAGGCTACCTATCCCCATCTGTGGAGAAGAGAGCCTCTTTCTTGGACGGACCAAAGAGGTAGGTGGGTAGAAGGGAGGGAGTGAAGGAGGGAGGTAGGGAGAGACAGACACTGGATAATGGAAAATCATTTAGGGTTAAGATTTGAAAGAGTCAGTCACTCATTGGGTCAGATCGATGCTGTTATATTTAGCCCTTACTCTTCAGTTTTGGTGGGACTGTCTAGTCCCATAGTTTCAACTATCACCTCCAAACAGATGACTCCTCACTTTTTTTTTTTTCTCTCTACCACTAACTACTCCTTTGAACTTGTTGCATATGTTCAATTGCCCCTGGGCATTTCCACTTGAAATTACTGCTACAAACACATGAGGTCCAAAATAAAGTTCTATTTCTTCTAGAACCTGCCCATCCTCCTGATTTTTCTATTTCAGAATGACATATAACTTTTCTTCCTCTTATACTTCATCTCTTATAAGCTACTAAGTCCTGTTTATTCTAAGTTGCCCAGCTTTTAGTGGCAAATCTGACATCTGAATCCAATTAATACAATACTCTTCCATCCCTACTGCCAACATTTTTTCAGGCCTTTTCATTTGCTCTGGCCTGTACTATTATATACTGGGGTTTATCTGGTCATTTTCCTTCTATTCTCCTCTGCCTGTCTTACATCAGACACTCAGACTAATCCTCCTAAAACTCACCTTTGATCCTCACCATCCTGGCCTTCCTACTGACTACCATCCAAACTCATCTTGGCATTTGGTGACCTATCTTGCTACACAGCAGCTGCCTACATGTACCCCGTATTCCAGCCAAATCAGTCTACTTACTGCTTGAAGAATTTGACTTGTGCTTTCTTATTTTCAATCTTGGGTCAGGCTGTTCCCTCCCCCTATAATGTCCTCCGCACCATTTCTGCTTCTGACATTTAATGCTCAGCTCAAGGTTCAGCTCAAAAGTCTTCTCTGTGCAGCTTTACTTAATAACCTGAAACTCCTGAAGCTCCATCCACACTGCATCACTAATTCAACTGATGCCTCTTATGGTCTTGTCCTTTAGTTATTTTGATAGGAGTCTAACTCCCCTTTCACTTTTTCTCTTCACTCCCTTTAGCTACCTTTTGTGGGCTGTTTCCCCCCATCAGTAATAACTAGCATTCATATTATACTTTCTATGGGCGTGGCACTGAACTAAGCAGTTCTACAAGTACCTTGGGGGGAAGCTGCCATCATTATCTCCATTTTACAATTGAAGATACCTGTGCCACTAGCTGCCACTAGAATAAAAGCTCTCCGAAGGCAGGCCCTACCTTTGCTTTTGCTTTTATTAGTAACCCTAGCACTTAGCATAATGCCTGGTACAAAGCAAGCACTTAAAATGCTCCTTTCTTCTTAAGTGTACCCAGTGTTTACCGTATGCAGCTTTGCATTCTCCAAGCCATTTACTAAACAGTCCTCGCCATAGCAGATGCTCAATAAATGGACACACAACATAGCCCCACCTCCCCAGAGCGCTTTGGGGAGTCTTCCAGCAGGGGAAGGCACAGCTGAGCCAGAGGAAGGAGGAGGTGAGTTGAGTAACCAGCGCTGGCAGAAGGCTCGGTCACGTTGTAAGAGGCGTGGGGCAGTGTCACGGAGCCTGCAAGTTGGGACGGGGTGGCCCTGGGGGAGTTCGCTTCCTCCTCGCTCCCCCTCACGTCCGAACCGCCAGGGCGCAGGCCCCCCCTTGCCTGCCCGGGCGTGCCCGGGACGCGCGGAGGCCTCTGCAGGCACACACCTTGAGGATCTCATCTCCGATCATGATGATGCCGGCAGTCACGTTTTTCCTGGGGGTGGCCATGGTCCAGGTCTTTCGAGCTTGCAGTCCCCTGCAGTAGCCACCCAGGCCCCGGGACAGCGCTCGGAAACATGAGGGTCCCGCCAGTTCCACCGAAAGTCAGCAGCTAGGGCTCAGGGAGACGGTCAGCCTGCTGGGAGACAAGACCGGCATGGGGGGGACCCAGAGGACGGTGACGGCGAGGAGAGGGGCCGGGGGGCTCCTGGGGCGGCCGACCCAGCACAATCCCGTTACTTTACGGAGGAAGCCACCGAGGTTCAGAAGGGGGACCGCCCGCTCGGTGGCGCCGCGCCGCAGAGTGAGGGGAGCGCGAGGCGTGGGAAACAGCCCCGGAGAGGGGTCTGACGGCTAGGGTTCGAGCCGGCTCGGCTACTTACTTACCGGGAACTCCCTGGGCCTCCACTTCCCCATCTGCAAAACAAAGAAGGTCTGGCCGGGACGCACTCTGGGGCCCACCCTCGCTTCCTGCGAGCGCCCGCGGGACGGCGGTCCCACGCTCCTTCTCCGCACCGCCCGGCCCCTCTCCCAAGCCCCCGGGGGGGGGGGGGGCGCCGGCCGCGGCCCCTTTAAACCCGCTCCGGCGTTCGGTCCCGGCGTCCTTCCTCGCCCGGCCCGGGGGCCCTGCGCGCACACACGATGCCCCTCCTTCTCCGGCCCGACGGCGCGCTCTCCCGGACCGGGCCCCCAAGCCCGCCGGAGCCGCGCTGCAGCCTCCCAGCCCGGAGTCCCCCGCTCTCACCTGCCCTTTTGCCCCCTCAGCAGTTAAGGTTCCCTCCGAGTCCCTCGGGGCCGTCCCGATTCGGCTTCCGTAGCCAGCGTTCCTCCCCAGCCACACAGCCGCTCTACGCCCATTGGCCTAGGCTTTCACCGCCCCGTCCCTTCCCCCCAGGCTTCATTGGTAGAGCACGCCGTCCCTCTCGTAGGTAGGTCCTCGAGAGAGGCTTGTTGTCGGAGGAGAGCACGTGGCCACCACGGGCGGAAGTGCTCAGATGCGGGGTGGGGCACGGCCTCCTTCCCAGAGCCTCTAGCCCAGCGGGCTTCCAAGCCTGTGGACCCTCGTGGTTCCTCCGGAGGCCCAGGGTGAAGGCTCAGTGGGCAAACAGCGGGTTGGGGGTGGGACGGGTTTTGGGTTAGACTTCAAGTTCTCCCGGTGAGGGCCTAGCGCTTTTGAATGGATGTTTAACGGGATGGATGAGGGACCTCAAAAAGACCAACTTTTATCTTGGAGGGGGAGGAAATTCCGCTCTGGGCGCCGGGTCATTCGGCGAGTTGGAATGATCACCTAACTCCCCTGCCCCACCCAGCTTAGGAGGCCAGTAACTTTCCCTGCAGTGTCAAGTCCATAGTTCACTTCTCCGGGCTTTTATTTTTAGTGCCAGTTAGAGATGAGAACCCGGGCCTCCTCCCAAGGCTTCCCATCCAAGCAGTGTTTGAGGGCTTGCTAAGAGAGGTCTTATGCTTAAGCAACACCAGTGAGTGGAGCTTACATAACTTGAGAAAATTGTTGAAGTTGGACCCCAAGTTAAGAAGTTAGTTGTGTGGGCACAGTAGAATGTTAAATTTGGAATCAGGCCAACTGTGGCTGGTCTTAAATGTTAACTTCATGGTTTTGGGTAAATCACTAAGAAATGTGAACTATTTCACCTGCTACTTAAAATCCCAAACTCTGATAGGACAATCATGAAAAAGTAGTTTCATTTTTAAAAATCAATAATAATAGCACGACAGAATGACTCCTTATCCACTCAGACCAAAGGTCAATTAGTTGGCCAAAGGCTACCTAGAACTTAAATCTACTAACTTTTTCTTAGCAGAACAATTTCATGAGCCTATATCTCAGGAGAAAGAGATGTCCTTGGATAATTTAGTGACTGGACTTTTTTCTCTGGAAAATTTCTACCAGCCTTAGTTGCTTCCCATCACTGCTCACTGTGTCATGCCTGCAACTCATCAGTGGAAGCCCGCTTCTGATCTGTGGAATGTTTCATTCAGGTCAAATACTTAGTAGGGAGCTCCATTAATGTCCGAAGAAATAAAAAAGCAGTTTCTCTGAGGGGTCTCTAACTCAGAAGATTTCAGTTTGATGAAAAAAAGCTCTTGTCATACATTACACAGAACTGTTATGAATGGAATTTTCCCCTTTATTCATCCCTAAATTAGTAAAGCAATCTTTGGCTGGAAACACAAATATAAAAAATGCCTGACTAATGCATTTTGTTGAGAGCTGCCCTAGGTCAGTGAAAGTTTAAAATGAAAATTTTCAGCAGAGAACAATCAGTTTAATCTATTTTATAAATCAACTCTCTGACACTTCTTATTAGTAAAGTACTGAAATCAGATAATTAGGCCCCTGGTATCCCATGGATGATACTTATCCTGATCACAGGCAGAAGGAATTTAAGAATGAATTACAAAAACTTCCTCTTTATTCAAGGGATTTAAACAGAACAGACATTTCTTGAATAAACTGGAAAGTTTCCAACAAATGAAAATTTAAATCCATTAAGTCATCTTGCACATAACTTGGCAGAGAAAAAACAACACAAATAGCAACAATTATACAAGGCCCACAACTAAGCAGTGATGAGTCTTCAGTCACTCTTGATACTTTGTCCATCTACCCAATGTGTTCAGCTTGATACAGAGCTTGCCTTTTGGAGGCAAAGATCAGCTGAAGTTACATTCATCAGAGCACCAGATGGGGTGGTGGTGGTGGTGATGTCAGCTTTGCTCAAGAAATAAGAGAGTCACCAGCACTTTCAAACAGTGTATTAAACATCCCTTAAATATCCCAAGTGAGAAACAAGAAGGCAACACTATTAGCAGAAAGATGTTAGCAGATAAGGACAGCTATGTACAGCTTGGAAAAGAAGTGGTATGCTCTTTCACTTCTTAGGCTTCTTGGGCAGTGGCCGCCGGAACAGCAAGATGTGAGGCTCTGGAAGAGAGGGAGATATTTGGATGAGACAAGGCTGCCTCATTGTCATGAGCTAGTTTTCCCCTTAAATCATCATCTATGTGCTAATAATGTGCACTCCAATAATTGGAATTTAATTAAGTTTTATTTTGCCATTTAGCATTAGAAGAAGATCCATCAGCTTGGTCTGTCAGCAAATACAGTAATGTTAACATCAATTCCCTCTCTACTGGATTTGCCTAGATATAGGAGTATTATTTTTATTAGTGTTGTTCTGAAGCTGAATTTCTGGTGCTTTATTTGGTGATTTATAAAAAAAAAAATCATCTTCTTGGCTAGAGTTCAAATATGTTCAAGCACAGAAATTGGGTTTCTAGGAGGCAGGAAAGTAGGGAGGAAGTAGTAATAGGGCATATTTGACCTCAGTTTATAACTAGTCTGTAACCAGAAAGTACATGACTTAAATGGAATATAACTATAGACAAACTCCAATTGTTTTTCAGGATGTTCTGCAGACAAATTTATTATGTCTAAAACTAACTCACTTTTTCCCCTCCTTCTTCCTTATTACCATAGCGGGCAGAATCCCATCTTCTTACACACTCAAGTCTAAAACCTAGGCTTATTCTCAATGCCTTACCACCTCTTATCACCCCATGCCAATCTGTTTCCCAAATCTGTCAACTTCACCTTTTAAATATTTCTTGAATACATCCCCTTCTAGTACAGGCTCTCATCACCTCAGGGTTGGATTATTACAATAGGTGCTTGGTACCTAAAGGTCAGTCTGCCACTAACCTTTCCCTACTCCAATCCATCTTCCATTCAGCTGCCAAAGTTTTTTTTTTACAGAACAGGTCAGACTATGTGATTTCTCTATTTAATCAATTTCAGTGGCTCCCTACTGCCTCTCTGATTAAATACTAAATCCTACATAGTATTAGAAGCTGTCCTCCTACCTTTTATGATTTCTTGGGTCTTACACCACCTCCACATATTTTAATCCAGTGACACAGGCCTCTTTGCTATCTTTTGGCTCCAGTTATTTTCTCAGGCTATCCCCCATTCTTGGAAAGCCTATACTTTGCTTAAGTCCCAATAAAATGCCATATTCTACAAGAATTTCTTTTCAATCCTTCTAAATTCTAGCATCCTCTCTGTTGTTTCCCTATTTATCCCATACAAAGCCTGTTTGTGCGGTTTGCTTGCTTGTTGTGTCCCCCATTAGACTGTGACATGGTTGAGAACAGGGACTGTTGTTTTGTGCTTCCTTTTGTATCCCCAGAACTTAGTAGCACAATGCCTGGCACATAATAAGTGCTTAATAAATGCTTACTGACCAAATGCCTGGACATCACCCAGATCACTAGATATTTTGCTTACTATTTGTGGTCATTTCAACAATTCTCCATGTAGTACAAGGAGGCACTCATCTATTCCACATAAATAGATAAAATAATCAGCTATTATGTAGGCACAGAAGCTTAAGACAATTATTAACTCTTACACCCCTCCTCCCCCTTCCCATTCCATATTCTTGGCTTGATCTATGATTTTTATTCCTCTTCCTGTGCTATCCTACAAGACTGCTTTCAGATTTTCCACTAACCTGGTTCATGGATCATGTAATGGACCCATCCCTGACTCTGCTGGACACCAAGGTTCCTCCACTCAGACTCAGTCATCAAATGGGTCTTAGGGACCAGTTTGGCTATGTCCTTGGGCAACATGACGTGTCTGTAACAGAAATGTGGGGATGATTTGCATCCAAGCATGGTGCAGTTAGGCAATCAACATTATGTATTATGCCTCTCACACTGTACAAAAAAATATTATCATGAATCAAAAGGGAGATACAAAGGAACAATAACAATTCCTGCTCTCAAGGAGCTTACAATCTAATGGGGGAATCTTCAGCCAAGTTTAACATAGAAACACTTTCACAGATCAATAATATATTATTGAGCACCATAAAATTATTTATTGATAGTGAGAATAATGGTATGATTGGAACATTTATGACTATTGATATAGACCTTAACCAGTATCTGGGAAAGAGGATGACTTTGGGGGAGGAAATGTAGACAGTGGTTCTGAAAAGCCAAAGCACAGAAAACTAAATGGCTTTTACTTTTCTCATCCTTTTTGGGAAAACTTGAATTACTTTTTAGCAAAGGTTCTAACCAGGGCTTAAGTCACCAAGGGAGGCAGATGAGCTGTTTGATTATTTGGAATCTGAGTCCTCCTGACCCAATTTTAGCTTAATTAATGTCAATGATTATTGCTGAATGTCCCTGGTATACAAAGGTGCCTCGGTATGCAGAGAAATGTTTCTGGCCTAAATCCTGGATTAGGAGCTTATATTCTAACAGATCTAGAGTTAAAAGCCATCAACCAAACCAAATAATATTGGCTTAATACAACAGCACAACATATTTTAAGCCAATATCCACTATAAAGCATTTCAGCTGAATTACCAAACTGGCATCTTCCACAAGAACAAACAAGTAGCCTTTCCTTGTTTCAATAATAGGAAGACTGATAAATGAGTCTCAATATTGGTTTATTTAAATGAACAGCTATAAAGCTGTTCCACCTCTAAAGAGAGATAATCTGTAACATCGTGCATAAAGGTAAACACCCAATAAATGTTGACTGGTGTCAATCACTTAGAGTGTGCACAACATCACAACCAGACCTTGTGGGATATACAAGTAAAATCCTTGTGCTTAAAGAATTTAAAATCTAGTTGGAAAGAGCCTTTATATTGTAACAATAACAAATTAAAACATGCTGATAGATGATCAGTAAATGATCTGTGTTTTCCAAAACCCAACCTTAGAATTCGAAAATATCTTTAAAATGTATCCAGTCGACGCTGCCATTAAATCCCACAGAAAAGAATCCCTCTTCCACACCTCGTTAACATGGTAATTCAGGCACTACCCCAGATATTGCTAATAATTAAGGTCGGCTTCCTCAATCAGAACCACCTACACAGGTTCTGGTTGTTTTCTGGAGCCACTCAGAGCAAGTCCAGCCCTTCAAAAGTGTTCGGACTGAGGGAGTCCCTCCTCCCCTCAATCGATTATTTACTGGTCCCTCTAGCACCTTCGCCATCCTTTCCACTCAGGGAACGCTCAGTTCTAGCAGACAAGGGGCCCTCCATCACCCCCTTTTTCCTTGTGGATTAACGGATGCCAGCTGGAGGAGCTGCCGCCCTCTTAGTTCTATAGCCACCTGGCATTCTTTCAGCACAACTGTTGACATGAAAGACACTAATCTGTCTGAAAAGTGAGTGACGGCGAGGAGGCCCATTGAGGTAATTGAGGTAAAGGTAACAAACCTTCCCTTCGTCCTTACCCTGTTTTACCAGCGAATTCCACGCATGCGTTCTATCCACAAAGCCCCCCCATACACCTCTCCTGCGCATGCGTCTAACTTTCCTTTTCCCTCAAGCCCACTCCCCCCAGTGCTCGCGCATGCGCCGCAACCTCTTTCTCCCCTCAATAGCTAGGGCTAAGTTGGTCCTCGGGCCCCCACCCGCCGATGCCCACCGCACCTAGCATGGCCACCCCCTTCGCGCCCGCACTGACCGGTACTCGAACTCCTCATCGTCGTATTTGTCCGAATAGTAAATTTGTTTATGCGACATGTCCGCTCCTCCCCGGGGACCCCAACCCCGCGCCACCAACCGCCTAACAACAGCTACGCGCGCGCACCACAATTCTACGGGGCCTCGCTTTCAAACCTGCCGCTCCTTCAACCGATTGGCTCATTCGCTCGGAGGCGGGGAAAAAGGCCCATCTTTGAGACTCTTATTGGCTTTTATGTTTTTCACTCAATCCTATTTAGAGGTTTTATTGGTCCATAGCGCCAGACGGCACGTCTTATATACGCCCATGGGGTTATACACAAATTCTTATTGGGTATCATTACTTGAGGGCCCCACCCTCTCAGTTCTACCGGGGGGGGGGGAAGGGAGGAGCAATGAAATGGGGTAAGGAGGAGACACGTAATGCGTAGAGGTCAAAGGTTATCTGGGCCGGAAGTGAGTGCAATAAAGTTTCTCTGGGGCGGCTGGGCCTGGGGGGGAGAAAGTTGGAGCGTCTACTCGAAGAAGCTGCGGCCGCTAGACCCGGAGTGAGACCGGCCCGCGGCGCGGAGCGGAGACCCCATGCGGCCCTGGTGAGTATGGAATTTTAATCATCTTTAATATTCTTTCCCCCCACCCCCAATCCCCTGGAATCCCACTTCCGGCCCACCATGCACAAGTCCCGCCTTCTGGGACCCCATCCCCGGAAGTCCAGCCCCCACTTCGGGGGCTCCCCGAACCCCTCAAATTTATCACTTTCCTAAATCTTTTCCTTCCCTGGATTTTCTTCCCGCCCGCATTTCTGGAGAGCTCTGCCTCCCGCATCCCCGAGTCCAGAAGCCACGCCCTCTGCAATCTTCCCTGGACGGCCCGCCCCCAAAGTAGGCCCTCGGAGAATGCTTTATGGCTGGTCCTTGTAGTGGCTCTGGCCCTAGGGGGGCCCCACCCCATTCCCGCATCTGCCTTTCCTTAGAATTCTGGGAAACTCTGCCCTTGATTTGCTCAGGACACCCCCCCCCCTCCGTCTCTTTCTCTGCCTCTTCCCTGGCCCCTTTTCCATTTAAATCAATAACTACGTTGAGCATCTCTGGTGTGTGTGGATGCATAGAGGAAAGCCTAGCCGTTGCTGCCTTCCAGGAGCTTGCTTCCTGTGGAGGAGACAGCTAGAAATGAAAATTATGCATGAGGCAATTTTCCTGAGAGTGATCTCCCCCTGGCAACTTTCCGGAGATAGTGACACTTGGGGGAAATTTTAAAGGAAATCAGACATTTTATGGCTACGGAACTGGAAGAAGGTGTGTTTGGACCAGAAGTAGAGAAACGCACGAGCTTGAAAATGCAGACTGGAAAATATTTTACATGACTTCCCTTTAAAATTCTCTGAAGCCGCACCTTCCAAAAGATACACTGAGTATATAAATGGTAAATCTGGAGGGAGTGATGTAGCCTGAAAAGCCCCTGCCTGAACTCTCCCATACAGAATCCTTCCTTCCGGCCCAGGTTCCTGTTATTTGTGTCGCCATTCCCTTCGCCTCGCACCCAGGGCTAGGCCCTGATTTAAACAGACTAAGGCAGCCTAACAGTACCGGCTGTAAGCTCGTGTGAGAAAAGCAGCGCACGTTTTCTCAGTTGCTTTTACACTCAAGGAAACAAAGTCAGAGAAGTCAAGTGACAGGATTACATTAGTGTTAAGTGTTAAAGACGGGAATGAACCAAAGGCTCTCTCTAGTTTCCTGTCCCTGACTTAAATCTGGGGGGTGGAAGGCTGGCTGTACTTTGCCTTCCCCCTTGGGCCTTAATTTTATTCTTGGGTGTGGGGTGACCTGAAGTGGGTTGGGCTGGAAGTAGGGGAGAAGGGATGGGAAATCCCTCATGAGTTCCCAGATCTACTCCCTAAGTTTCCCTTCCCAGGACCGGCTCCACCCCAGAAACAACTGCATGTCGTACCTGTACCTCAGGAGCTGGGCTGGGCCATGGATTCCCTGGTGTGTGGAATGGGGTTGTGAAATGGGTAACTGCTCCCTACCTACCCCATAAGTGTAGTGCATTTTGGAGTTGGGAGTCGGGGGTGGGGTGGGGTGGGGTGGGGGTGCTTTTGGCCCTCTGGCTTTAGAGACCTTACCCCAACCCCCACTCCTATTTTCTTGTCTGGGTATTCCCCATCTTTTCTCTGGCTGCCTAACCTTCAGTCCAGGAAACATTCCTGAGGCTTTTGCTGTTTCCGGCTGCTTCCTGCCACAGTACTCTCCTCCTTTCCCTCCTCCCCCCGGGCAGAGAAAGCAAATGTTCCCCACCCCCACCCCAAACCACTGAAAGTCATCTAGTTTTTAGTTCTCTGGAACTGAATTTCTTCCACATTCTTTCCCAAATATACTCTTTCAAGTGGCTCACTATTTTCTTATTGAGAAAGCTGTGAGAAAATGAGTATCTTGTAGGTAGTATAGCAATCTTGGTACAAAGTCTGTAAGATATGGGGGTAATTATCTTTTGGGTCTTCCTTTTTCTGTGAACTGAGCCTTGGCAAAAGTGAAGAGATGGGTTGATAAATTTTCTTTTCCCAGTGTTTTAGGAATGATGGGTTGAAACAGACACTTCCATCTATTCTCCCTTCCTCCATTTAATCAGATCATAGATTTGATAGATTAGCTGGGGGAGACCTTTGAGGTCAGCTAGGCCAACCCTTCTCCCCTCTCCTTGTTTTATAGATGACAGGTCTGAGATCTAGTAAAGTTGCCTAAAGTCACAGGTGCCAAGTAGAAGTGGAATTTAAGCCCTGGTACTTAACTATACAGATTTTGGCTAGGAGATGAAAGAAAGATTTTCTCTCTCCCTAGGCAAGGAATGTACCTGAGGCTCAATTTTGAATTTAGTCTCTCTAATCTTTTTTGCTGTCTACTTTTGTAGGAATTTCTGCCCTCTCCTCCATTTAATTTGGCAGGAAGTCAGGAACTTGTGGGTGGAGGAAATGGATTTTGGACCATTTCCTGTGTCCAGATTCAAACCTGACTCCCCCAAACTCCCCTTTTCTGTATGGTTAGAACATGGATTGTGGGGTTGGAGAAGAGTCTCTTTTAGAACGTTGCTAGACTTAAGGATAACTGGGAGGGAACCAGCAACTGCGCACTCACATGTGCATATGCACACACACACCCCTTCTGTGTGCCAGGAATCCTTTTTGCTTTTAAATCTGCTCTTACTCCCAGTACCTAGTGGCTGTGGGGAGGAGTATAGAAGACTCTTAGCGATGGGATCATAGCTTAGAGCTCTGGGATTAGAATGACTAGGATCTGATGACCAGTAATTTTCCTTCCCTGTGATCCTCATGGAATGGGTAAGTGCCCATATACAAAGGTAAAGCAATCCTGTAGGTTAGTTGAAACTTACTCAGGAGGATTGTTGGGTAGTTAAGTATCGTAGTCTTCCAACTTGGGGCTTTGAGTTATTAAGCTAATAACCTGGAAGAGTGAGTAGCAGAATCTTGCCCACTTTCCTAGTCTTGTTCCCCTGGTTTCACCATCATTTTGGAAGGAAACCGGCACTTGTGTTTCCCGGTCATGTACTGTGTAGTACAGGTGGGTTAGAACTCTGGGGCTGGCTCAGTTTCCCTGTGTCAGGGGAATGTTAAAAAGGGGAATGAGACTCGTCTCACTCGCCTTACTCCTCTACAGTCCCATGGTCCCCTCCTGGAAGCCCTGTGGGGCTGACTGTCCCGAGGCCCCGTTTTGGCCTGGCTCCCTCACTCTTGTAGTCCTCTGGGCTCTCAGCTCATCCTGCCCTTTCACTTAGCAACGCTTTGCAATATCTATCTTCCCTTCCCTGTTCCCCAGTCAGAGAAGAGAGATTTCCTTTCTACTCTGTCACCAGCTGTTGTGTCCGTTTTAGCTAATGGCCTTGAGGTTCCCTGGGGATCTTCTCCCCAGGGCAGACAGGGGTAAGGGGCTTGAAGACAAGGTGGCCAGGATGTTAAACTGGGGTGGGAAAGGGAAGTCAGTCAGGGATTGTCCCCTTTTCCTATCTCTCTGTTTCCCTCCCCACTGTGCCCTGACTTCCTGCCTTCCCCTCCTCCCTTCCCAGTGTCAGACATTAGACTTTGAGAGCTATTCTCCCTTCTCATCATCTCTTCCCTTTTCCCCATTCCCGGTTGTGCCCAGTTGGGAGGAGGGGGTGGGTGGGTATGTGGAAGTGGGAGGGCCATAGAGATTCCCTCCCTTCGGATTTGAGGCCTTGGGTGGGGTAGAAGTGGGGGGCTCTGCCTCTTCTGTGCCTGTGAGTCAGCACTGTCCTCCTGATTGGCCTTCACTTAGCAGCTCTCCTCCTCTGGGGAGGAGCCCAACTGCTCCTGGTCCAGCTCTCTCTTCTACAGTCAGAGAAGAGGCTTCATGCTAGGCGGGGTTGGAGCCAGGGCTTGTCTGGGTCTGAGCTGGGGGAACAGTGGTCCTTCCTGCAAGGGCTCTGTGACTACCTGCCCGTATCTTTCGGAGCAAACTAAGGGCCTGGGAATGCCCCCAGCCCGGCCCCCTTACCCTGATTGGGGGGAGGGCCGGGCTGGACAGCAGCTTCCTTCCTCCCTCAGCCATGGATCTCTTGCCCCCCAAACCCAAGTACAACCCTCTTCGGAATGAATCTCTGTCATCATTGGAAGAGGGGACTCTGGGACCCTTGTCCCCTGGGGAGCTGTCCTCTCCATCTGCCTCTTCTTTGGGACCCATTTTGCCCCCTGTGCTAGGGGATGATAGTCCTACGACCCTTTGCTCTTTTTTCCCTCGGATGAGCAATTTGAAGCTAGCCAATCCAACTGGGGGGCGACTGGGGCCCTCTGAAGAGTCAGGACAGGGACCTGAGGAGAGGGAAAGAAATGCAGGGGGGGCTGGGCCAGACTCGGGTCCTTCACCTCTTCTCCAGGACATGAACAAACTGAGCGGCGGGCGGAGGACTCGGGTGGAAGGGGGCCAGCTGGGGGGTGAGGAGTGGACTCGTCACGGGAGCTTTGTCAACAAGCCAACTCGGGGTTGGTTGCATCCCAACGAAAAGGTCATGGGACCTGGAGTTTCCTATCTTGTTCGGGTGAGTGAGTATATCCATACTTCCAAATGCTCCTTCCCTCACCCCTACCCAGCCCTCTTTTGCCTGAGATCCTTTCAAATTCTTTGTTATACTAGATTTTGTGTCTTCTTCCTCTATCAAATTGTCTCTCCAGGTAAATTAGCCCTCCATAGTTTATTTCTCATCCTGTCTCCTGTCCCAGATGCTTTTCTCATTCCTTTCTGGTTCCTTCCCCCCCCCCCCCCCCCCCCCCCCCCCCCCCCCCCCCCCCCCTATTCTTCTACAAACACTCCTATTTCCTATTTTCTTCCTCTTCATATCATTCTGGTCTCTTCCCAGATTGTCTTTCCCCGTTACTTTACATAGACTGTTTCCCTAACCTGTTCTCTTCTACACTGGGACGTAGGGGTGGTTCCACACTCAGATACCAAGCAGGGTCTTTGGATAGGTATTCTGGATATTAATATTAATTCTGGAATTAATATAAGAGAAAATCCTGAAAGGTTGGGGTGGGGAGGAGGCAGCGTATCTTTTGTGTGTATGGGTGTTGACTGTACTGATGATAGTAGTTGGCAGTGGTCAAATTCTCCACTTTTCCCTTCCTCCTCCTCCCTCAGTACATGGGTTGTGTGGAGGTCCTCCAGTCAATGCGGGCTTTGGATTTCAGTACTCGTACCCAGGTCACCAGGTGAGTTGGGTTCATCTGGGTTATGGGTGGTGGGGTTTAGCATTGGGACCAGATGGGGACATGTGGTCATAATAGCACAGAAAGAGCATCATTACTGAGAAATGGAGTACTCGGGGCAGCCCATTCAAAGATCTGGGTTCCTCTTCACCTATCTGGAATGGAGCAAGAGTAGCTCCTGAATCAATGAGTGCTGGTCATGGCTTCCTGTGTGCCAAGCCTTAGAAATACAAAGATACCGAAGGGTGGGGGCATGGTTTCAGGGAAAATTAGTATTTGGTGACTAGAAGGGTTGAGGTTAAGGGGAAGTGACTGGGCCCATCACTGGGCCCAGAGGCCCTAATCCAATCAGCCAGCAAGCAGCTCCTTAGTATCATCAAATATTAAAGGCCCTTAATTCAATCAGCCACTACAAAGAGCTCAGAGTGCCCCTGGAGTCTGTCCCTGGCTTTCCCTCCCTTAGACTTATGTTGGGGCCCGGGGAAATCTTTGCTTCTGAGTAAGTCTTTGTCTTCTCAGGGAAGCCATCAGTCTGGTGTGTGAGGCTGTGCCTGGGGCTAAGGGGGCTGCACGGAGGAGAAAGGTACCTGGGGAGCATTATCATGGGAGAGTAGTAGATGGGAGGAGAGGTGGGGGGGAATGTCAGGAGTATTGAAAGGGCAGAGGGGGAAGGAGGGGAAATGGTTTTCTAGTTATAGAAACTGGGTCTTCAGTGCTAGGCATGTGACCCATAACCCCCCAATTCTCTGTGGATCCTCTCTTAGCCCTGTAGCCGCCCACTCAGCTCCATACTGGGGAGGAGTAATCTAAAGTTTGCTGGCATGCCCATTACCCTAACTGTTTCTACCAGCAGCCTCAACCTCATGGCTGCAGACTGTAAACAGGTTGGTTGGGACTGGGAAAGGGGGGGGGGGGGGTGATCCCTAGGGAGAGGGAAGCAGTTTGGCCAATGAAGGGAAATGATCGAAACAGAGCGGGAGGAGCTGAGGGGAAAACTGAATATCTGGATGGATGTTTAAGGGGCCCTGGTGGAAGGGACCAAGAATTGGAATGGGAGGGAATAAGGGAGCTAGGAAGGAAGAGAATCCTAAGGGGTGAAGAACGTGGGCCAAAGTGGACCTGCTAACACTGTCCCACCACCCTGAACCCTCAGATCATTGCCAATCACCACATGCAGTCAATCTCATTTGCATCCGGTGGAGATCCGGTAAGTTGTGATAAAAAGGGATGGTGGCTAGGGAAAAGTAGAGTGACTGAATTGGGATGGCCTGTAATGTTTGGGTGGAAATGTGTAGGGGGGTTAAGAGATTTTCAGGGGTTGGTGGGGGAGATGACAAAGCTAAGCTGGCTGATTTTGCCCGACTCGGAACCTGATCCCCTAGGATACTGCAGAGTATGTTGCCTATGTTGCCAAAGATCCTGTCAATCAGAGAGGTAAGAGGGAATATGATGGGATAGGTCCCTGGTTACCAGTTTTCTGTGGTCCTTGAGGGAGTTTGGAGCTTCCCTTGCCCAGTGGGTGGCTTTTTCCAAGGGGCCTGGGATGGCCGGGCTAGTGCCTGAACATCCCCAGCCCCATACTTGTTGCTTATAAGGACAATGCCTGCTGTGCCCATAGCCTGCCACATCCTGGAGTGTCCAGAAGGACTAGCACAGGATGTCATCAGCACCATTGGCCAGGCCTTTGAGCTGCGCTTCAAACAGTACCTCAGGAACCCACCCAAGCTTGTCACTCCCCATGACAGGTAGGATGAAGACTAGGGATGTGGGCATTGGGGTGGAAATATTCCCTAGAGGAAAGAACACTTCAGAAATGTCTTCAAAGCCCAAATTATCTCATCCAGTGCTGCAAGCCTTTTTGAAGCTCCTACTCTGCAAAATATGATGCTAGTGAATGGGGATAAAAAGATCCCCAAATCAACAGTTCCTCATCCTGATTGTGACAGCTTCCGTTTTATTTGGGAGAATGCAATATTTCAACAATTTAATGACTATTAATTAAATTGGAGGAGGAAGCGTTAACAGCTGGGTGGAGAATGAAGAGAAGCCAGTGAACCAAGTTGTGAGAAATGGCACATTGTAAGAAAGCCAGTATTTCTCTGCAGTGGAGGTGAGGGATGTACTATCCCTTCTGTGGCCCCCCTCTCCTCACTGCCTTGTTTTCTACTGCCCTCCTGAGAATTCTTTCCTGGAGTCTAACCTCTAGCCCTGATACTGCAGTGTCCTTTCTTTGAAAAGATGGGTCACTTTAGTCTAGGCTGTCCCCCTTTTTCCCAGATCCTGTGCCCCTAACTCCTGGTCAATTGGTAGCTAGCTATTTTGCTAATATAAAACTCTTTTTAAGGTTCGCAAAACCCTTTACATGAATGTCTCATTGGATCTTTACACAACAGCCCTTTGAGTTAAGTGCTTTGCAGACAGAAGTTGTGACTTGTCCGGTGTCACATGGCTAGTAATGAGGTGGTCTTAATTCTAGGCCCAGTGTTCTGTCTACAGGGTCATCTCACTTCCTTTAGACCAGATTAGCAGGAGATAATGGGTAGAGTGCTGGACTTGGATTCAGAAAGGCTCTAGTTCAAATTCTGCCTGCCTCAGACCGACTCGAGTGAGGACAAGTACCTTCTGTGTGCTTTAGTCTCCTTCTCTGGTGGTCTCCTGGATCCCTGAGAGAGCTAAAGCTGCAACACTTCTGGTTGCTGCCCCACTTTGACCAGCTAGAAAGCAGAATCTCCTCTTGTGGCTGAGATGTGCTGTCTGCAGGCCAGTCTGGGCTGGAACCGGGAAGTGAAGGAACCTTCTTTTTCTTTCTCTTTTCCCAGGATGGCTGGCTTTGATGGCTCAGCTTGGGATGAGGAGGAAGAAGAGCCCCCTGATCATCAGTACTACAATGACTTCCCAGGGAAGGAGCCCCCTCTTGGGGGAGTGGTAGACATGAGACTTCCTCGTCCAGCCCCCCCCAGCACTCAGGCTGCCAGCCACCTAGGAGCCACTTTGGTACGTTGTTAAGACTGAGCAGGAAGGTCAGCTTGGGCCTGGGGGCTGGACTAGCCCAAAAGTGTCTGCAGTTCTCATGCTGTGTTTGCCCCCCTAGCCCGTTGGACAGATCGCTGGCAGTGACTTTGAGGGCCGGAAACAGCTCCCTACTCCTGGGCCAGGTTTGCAGAAAGGGAAAGTTAGGGGGGAGAGTTTACAGGGTTACAGACTCTGGGATTCTGGCTGAACTCCCCTTCCTTTGGCAGGTAGAGAATTATTTGATGATCCCTCCTATGTCAATGTCCAGAACCTGGAAAAAGTCCGGCAAGGAGCTGGTGTTTCTTCCAACCCTACTACCAATGGCAGTGCCCCACGTGACCTTTTTGACATGAGTGAGTAGTACTCTTTTCCCCCTTGCTTCAGTTTACTTTTTACATTTCTCCTGCTTGTCTTCTCTCCCACCCACCCTACTCACCTACCCCTTCCCTCAGTTTCTCTTTTCTCTTCCCATCTTCTCCGTCTTGGCTGCTGTTTTGCTTCAAAGTTATCTCTTTTGTCACCTCATAGTAGTGGGCTTTGGGGTAGGTCTGTTTTGTGTCTACTCTTAAGAGAGTTCCACTGGTGAAAAGAAGCACATATTGCCTTTTGTCTTTACCCTGACTTGCCTTTACTCCCTCAGAGCCATTTGAAGATGCGCTTCGGGTCCCCCCACCTGCCCCTACAACAGCAATGGCGGAGCAGCTCCGAGGGGAGCCTTGGTTCCATGGGAAGTTGAGTAGGCGGGAGGCTGAAGGGCAGCTGAGGATCAATGGGGATTTTCTGGTTCGAGAGAGTACAACCACCCCAGGCCAGTATGTCCTTACTGGCCTGCAGAGTGGCCAGCCCAAACATTTGCTGCTTGTTGATCCTGAAGGCGTGGTAAGCTCCTGGATGTGTGAATGGGTGTGGGTGGGGTCTGGCCTTCTGTCACCATCCAGAAACCTTTCTCTTCTTTGCAATTGTTTCTTCTACCACCTTTCTCCTTGCAGGTGGCCTAATTCCTACTTCTTCCCACTATTTCTAAGACAAACCAGCTCCATTAACTAGAAGGTGTTTTTTGGTCCAAACCCAACAAGGTTCCTAGGCCTAACATATAAATCTGTTCCTCTAGTTGTATCCACTTAAAAGCCAAAGAATATTAGAATGTTGAAACTAAATTTTTATTTTTTACATTCAATTTTATTTTGATTTTAGTTTTTTATTCACTCCTCTTCCCTTTTCCCCAAATGGAAAAACAAGAAAAAACAAAATGCATGTCACATGTTATTAAATTAGCAGTTGTTATTCTTATTACTACAGATAAAGGAACAGGGCCTGGCTAAAATAAAGAAGTTAAAATAAAGGTCATTATTGGCAGAGGCAAAGTCTCCTAACTTTCAAATCCAATGGTTTTTTCTTCATGGTTATTCTTGCATCCCATGCATCTCTTCCCATGTAAACTCTCTTTGCCAGGAATTCACCTAGAACACTTCTATAGGATCCTTAGATCAGGCTGAGGTACATATAAATGCCTTTAAGCTATTCACCTCTAGAATTGTTAATTATTTTACTCCCATTTTATCTATTCCCTCTTCTTTTCCTTCTCTACTCCCTTTGGAGAGTAAGTAGGTAAATCCCTCCATTCTGCAGATAATTATCTTTGTCTTTACCCAAGTGAGTCACTCTTATCAATTTATTTCATAGATAATGATTTCAGGCCTTTGTTTGCCCTATAGCTATGCCCCTCCTCTTTACTTCTGTTTTAAATAATCTTTCTTTTTTCTTTTAAGAACCAAGATTCCTCAATAATAGCTTGATACCCTTAGTCTTCCTTAATCTTAAGCATTTTCTTCATTCTTTTTGTCCTTTCCTACTTAATATCTCAATGCTTCAGTCTTCTCTTCCTAACAATTCTCCATCTTTTCCTAAATGACTTAGTTTCTTCAGTGGTAGAGAGCCGAATGCTTCATCTTAATTCAACCATCCATCTAATCACCTTCCTCTTCCCCTCCCCCCAGCAACAACTACAACAAAAGAAATGTTTAATGTCTAAATTTCCTCTGCCACCTGCCACTAGGTTCGGACAAAGGATCACCGATTCGAAAGTGTCAGTCACCTCATCAGCTACCACATGGACAATCACCTACCAATCATCTCTGCAGGGAGCGAGCTATGTCTTCAGCAACCAGTAGAACGGAAGCTATAACTGACCTGATCCTGTTTCCAACCCTATTTCAGCCTCCAGGACACTCCCTTTCACTTTTCTGGTCCCAATTCCAACAGTTTTCTTGGGGGAAATGTTATGGTTGCAGCACTCTGTGATATCTGTAACTGGCCTAGATCCTTGGGTTCAGGTCCTGGAGGAGAGATTAATCCTTCTCTTCTACAAGAGTATTAGTGCCCATGCCAGCCTCATGGATCTAGGCAAGATCCCCTAACAAGAGAGAGGAATCTTAGGGACAATTCCAGTGGAATGGGATTTATCTTCAAAGGGACAAAATTCTATCCCTTCTCCAGTGTTTAAAACCTTGTGCCTTTGACCATGCGCCAGGTCCAAATAAGTTTTATGCAAAGTTTATCTGTGGGCTAGAAATGTTTGATATTCTGCCTCTAGAATCATGTTCCCTCAGCCCTCCTTTAGCCTGGTTCTACCAGACTGGGCTTGGAAGACAAGGGGAAGATACGGTTGCTTGTCCTTCATCAAAGAGGATGTTCAGTCCTCATAGCCTAGCCCAGAACACCACTTCCTGGCCAGGGGGAGGTGAATGTCCAGTCCCCAATTCTCCCCTCTGCCACATACACAGAGTGCCTCCTGGCCAGGCCCCCCTACTTCAGGGGGTCTGTATATACATTTCGTAAACATCCACCCTCCCTACCCCCAGCGTTGCATGCACATTGTCCTACTTTACAGCCAAAGTGTAGCCCCTTGTAGCCTCTCCAACTCCTTTGAGTTGGACAGTGAATCCAGTGTTTGGTTCTTCTATACAGTCAACTCTCAATTTTCTGCATTAATTTGAGGGGTAATGGTTATCTATAATTGTGGATAATTCCCATATAATTTTTTTTATTTAGTTTGGGAAGTTATAGTTTTTGCAACTGAATTATTTCCTAATTTTGTCTTGCTTGAGCACAAAAGTTATCTTTATATATGTAGCACCTTTTTTATTTTTTCAAAGACTTAATCTATTATATCATTTTAGCATCATGACAAGCCTGTGAGATAAGTAGCATAGGCATTATTATCTCCATTTTACAATTGAGAAAACTGATGCATAGAGGTTAGGTGATTGTTGAAAGCCACATAGACAGTAAATGGCCAGGACTGAAAACCAGACCTCATCTTAGCCTAGAAAAGGCTGGAATTTAACTTTGCTGCAGATAAGCCTCAGAGAGGAGCATTTAAATCAATGTATTTATTGAGTACCTGTTGCTAGACAGTGGGAGGAATACAGAAGAGATAGAAGATACTCCTTCTGAGGAGTTGTGGTTAATGGAGAGTTGACTGTATCTTTACCTCTTCTATTTCTCTCTCCTACCCTTATTTTGTTTGAATCGATTCACGGGTCTCACTTATACCAAAGGGAAATGTCATTAAAGATCATTATTTCTTTTATCATATGTCTCCCTTTTAATTTAGAACCCCTTCTGTTCTTTTGGGACCTGTTTGGGGTTTGGGAAAAAGAAAGCAAGCTCTGGTCCCACCTGCAAGGGAAGCGAATGTTCCCGTTACATTTGGCCTTGTGTGTATCTGGCTGATAGATTTGTGGTAGTGTGATACCTGAAGGAATGGACCGGAAGTTGGGATGATGTCACTGTGGGAGGGATATATAGGTGTTACTTTGTATCGTGTTACTTCAAGAGATATGTGGATGAGATGTTGATTGTTGGAGTGTGATTGATAAGCTGTGAATATATCTTTGGTGGTACGGATACATAGGGGGGATGTCTGAGTGGTATGTGTTATTGATTGTGTAAGAGTGATGTCAGGGTGGGATATAGCATTAAAGTAGTACAGATGTGGAATTAACTATAGCTAGATTTTGATGGGGCTATATCCAAGGAAAGGACCAATATGGAAGTCCTGGTATAATATGTGTGTAGGAAGGATTACTAAGTGTAGAACCATCATTGACACTGTGTCTTGACTCTAGTTAATCACTATAGAAAGGGTAGATGAGTATGAGTGATATGTATCTGGGCATGACCCAGGAGGCATGTGTGTCTTGGCGTAACTGACAGTGGTGTGTCAGCGAGACGGGGTTGTACGTATGTTTGGGCATAGTATCCCTGCAGGAAGGGTGGATGAGTAACAGGGCTGTACGTGTGTCTGGTGTATCATTGTGGGGAGGGGTTTGTGCTAGAGCTGTACTGGCTAGGGTAGGAGAAGTGCGTGTGAGTGACAGCTATGGGGGGGGTGGCATGGGCTGGATGGGTGTGAGTGTGATAGTGAGGCCTCTAAGTGTCTGGGGGGAGTATCACTGGGGGTGGGCGGGTGTGAGTGTGACAGGCCTGTACGTGTGTCTGGCGGCCGCGTCACTAGGAGGAGCAGATGGGTGGGTATTCGAGCGCGCACGCCCTGGGCACTAAGTTGGCTGGCTCTGCCCCCTCCAGGACAGGAGTCAGGCCTGGCTGGACCTTCCCCCTGGAGTCCCCGTCTCCCGGGCCTCTGGGATGATGGTAGAGTCCTTGTTTCCGCCTGCATGTCTCTTTCTCCCCTCCCCACGGAGTTGGAGTGGTGGAGCCCCAGTCGAGTTCCGGTTCCGGTTCTGGCGGCGGGCGGGCGGGCGGGTGAGTCGGGAGGGAGCTCCCCATCCGCTCTGGCGCTCGCTCCCTCCTCCGTACTGCCCAGGATGGTACCGCCCAGGGGCCTGCGCTGGCCCTGATCCCCCCCTCTGGGAAATGGTGCAGGCCGGGGGCTCTTGGCCCCCCCGCCGCCGTCCGGGCGGCCGCCGCCGCCGCCGCCGCTGACCCGCGCCCCCGCCCCATGGCCACCGCGGCGCCGCCCCCCCCTGACAAGCTGGAGGGAGGAGGCGGCCCCGCCGCGCCGCCAGCGCCGCCCAGCACCGGGAGAAAGCAGGGCAAAGCCGGTGAGAGCGGGGGCGGGGGGCTGGGGCTTGGGGGGGGGGCTCGGGCGGAGGAGTCCGGGCTGGCGTGGGGCTCGGAGGCATAAGAAGGGTTTCAGGGGTCCGGGCCCGCAGGGTGGCTGGGGGCTTGGGCGGAGGGCTCGGGGAGTCCGAGGGGTCCCAGGGAGAGGAGCGGGGAGCGGGGGCGGGGAGCCTTAGGCGGAGGGCTGCGGGGTGGGGGCGGGGGTCTTAGAGCGGGGAGCTTAAAGTTAGGCGGGTGTTCCAGGCTGGAGCTCCGGGAGCCCCAGGCTCCTCCTGGCTGAAGTGCGTGAGGAGAGAGCAGCCCCAGAGACCTTCGCTTGGGAAGTTTTCCGGGGCCGGGCTGCGAGAGTTGTGATTAGGCTCCTGGGCTGGGGAGCGGGGGTTGAGGGACTTGGAGATGGAGAAGGCTTTTAGATTAAGGGGGGCGGAGGGCTGCGCAGGCTGATTCTGCCCCTTGGAATTCTCACATTCTGCGGTCCTTTGAAGTCTGCAGGGTAGAGATCACGGGAAAGCATTTGCAGGGTGGAGGGACGGCCATCAATGAGCGTTTGTTAAAGGTTTACTAGCCGTGTGCCAGGGACCGTGCTAACCACTGGAGATACAAAAAAGCGGGGAAACAGCACTAATACTCTATTGGAGGAAACAATATTGTAAACAATTGGTTCTGTGCACACAGTAGGTGGGAGGTGATTTAAAAGGTGAAGCGCTAGTAGCTGAAGCAACCAGGAAAGGCCTCCCAAAGATGGTAGGCTTTGAGCTCGGTCTTTTTTCTTTTTTTTTTTTAAATTTCCAGTTCTGGTTCTCTTCCTCCTTCCAGTCCCTCCCCCAACCATTGAGAAGGCAAAGGAAATCCGATACCCATATGAAGTCATGCAAAACATATTTCCACATTAGCTATGTTGAGGGGACAAAAAAAAAGTAAGGAAAATAAAGTTTAAAAAGGACATTTCAATCGACCCTCAGAATTAATCGGCTCTCTAGAGGTGGATTGTACTTTTCAGCATGGATCCTTTGGATCACTGTCTTGATTCTAGAAGCTAGATCTTTCACACCTGATCATCCTTACAATATTGCTACTGTGTCCGATATTCTCCTGGTTCTGTTCGCTTCTCTTTGTATCAATCCATATTAGTATTCCCAGGATTTTCCGAAACATCCCTTTTCACCTTTTTCAGCACTATAGCATACCATGACAGACAATTTGGCCATTCACCAACTGATGGGTGTCCCCTCAGATTCCAGTTCATTGCCATCACAAAAAGAGCAGCTATAAATATTTTTATACAAATAGATCCTTCTTTGGTCTCTTTAGGATATAGACTTAGTAGTGGTATTATGCAGGTTATAGTTTGCATAGTTTTTTAGCCCTTTGGGCATGTTTGAATTGTTCTCCAGGATTGGTTCACCAGTTCATAAGTCTCACAGTTTATTAGTGTCCCTGTTTTTCCATAGGCCCTTCCAGGCTTTGTCATGTTCCTTTTCCATTGTGTTAACCAATCTGATAGGTGTGAGGTGGTAGAGTTTTCAGTTTGTGTTTCTCTAATAGTTATTTAAAGCATTTTTCATATGATCATAGCTAGCTTGGATTTCTTCTGAAAATTGCCTGTTCGTATTTTTTGACCATGAAAATAAAAGGAAGAGGTGAGGGGGCAGAATATTTTAGGGGGACAGGACAGTCAGTAGGGACAAAGACATCTGGATTTATAGGAGATTCTACTTTGTGCATTGGGGGAATTGAGAAGATGGGGCTGGCCAAGGATTCAGCAGGGCTTCTAAGCTCATTGGAGTCAACCTTGAGGGGGGCCCTTGATTGGGGCCAATTTGAAATGCATGCCAGACTCCTAGAGAACTTTAGCTCTATCTTAAATTATAGAGACTTAGGCCTGAATTATTTAGTGAGCATCTGGGGAGGAGGAGTTAGCAATTGAGGGAGTCCTAGACTGAAGCTCTGAGACACCCCTTTAAATCCCAGACTAAGCCTGGAATGTTGTTCCTCTTTATCCTTCTCCCTTTGCATTCTTGATCCTGGCATTCCAGGTTGAATGGGAGTTGGGAGAAGAGCAAGCCTTGGGTTGGAAACAATATGGAGACTTGACAGCACTGAAGGAAGAGGCTTAGAGATTTGACTCAGGGCATGGCTTTGGGGAATGGGATTTGGGAAACCTAGATTGCCCATTTCTTGGAGACATCCTCCTCAACCATTCTTTCTTTCCAGGTCTGCAAATGAAGAGCCCAGAAAAGAAACGGCGCAAGTCAAATACTCAGGTGAATGTTGTATATTAGGTGGAGTGGTGGTCTTTTTTCATTAGCCTTAGGGATACCACGTTCCTGGTTCTTGTGGGCCTATCCTGCTTGAAAGCTTTTGTGTTCCTTTCTATTCCTTGGCCTGGGTATGTAGGAAGAGAGGAGGAGGAGGAGGAGGAGTTCCTGTTGGTGCTGTTTTATAGATCTCTTCTTGATCTATTCACTACCCCTTCAGGCTTACTCTGAAACAGGTTGAGTTTGATTTTATCAGAGGCCCCCTTCCCACTCTAAATCCTGTGGTATGAGTAAGCCAAGAGACTGGGTTTGACAGAAGTTTCTTTTTGGTCAGGCGCGAGCAAGGTCCACAATCATTCCCTAGCTACCAAATTTACTTTATTGTTCCCACAATCCCTTGTTCCCTTCTATTGGAAGGGAACTGTATTTTGGATCTCCCTCCCTGTTCTCCAGGTCTTTGTTTTTCTGTGCTCTTTCACCTGTAATGCCTCCTCTTCCCTTCTTTGTCCTTCCCCTTTCCAGGGTCCTGCATACTCACACCTGACGGAGTTTGCACCACCCCCGACTCCCATGGTGGATCACCTGGTGGCATCCAACCCATTTGAGGATGACTTTGGGGCACCCAAAGTTGGGGGGGCAGCTCCTCCTTTCCTTGGCAGCCCTGTGCCCTTTGGTGGATTTCGTGTGCAAGGGGGCATGGCAGGCCAGGTGCCCCCAGGCTATGGTGGTGGAGGTGGAGGTGGGCCTCAACCACTCCGAAGACAGCCTCCTCCTTTTCCCCCCAATCCAATGGGTCCTGCCTTCAATATGCCCCCTCAGGGCCCTGGGTACCCACCTCCAGGTAACATGAACTTCTCCAGCCAGCCCTTTAACCAGCCCTTGGGCCAGAACTTTAGCCCTCCTGGGGGACAAATGATGCCAGGCCCTGTGGGGGGGTTTGGACCCATGATTTCACCTACTATGGGGCAGCCACCCAGAGGGGAGCTGGGCCCTCCCTCCCTTCCCCAACGATTTGCCCAGCCAGGTGCTCCCTTTGGGCCCTCACCTCTTCAGCGGCCTGGTCAAGGGCTCCCGAGTCTGCCTCCTAACACGAGCCCGTTCCCTGGTCCTGATCCTGGTTTCCCTGGTCCTGGAGGAGAGGATGGAGGGAAGCCCCTAAATCCTCCTGCAGCAACTGCCTTCCCCCAGGAGCCTCATTCGGGCTCACCTGCTGCTGCTGTCAACGGCAATCAGCCCAGTTTTCCCCAGAACAGTGGTGGTCGGGGTGGGGGCACCCCAGATGCCAACAGCCTGGCACCTCCCAGTAAGACAGGCGGGGCATCAGGGCACCAGCCCCCTCCGGGCTTGGTGTACCCATGTGGGGCATGCCGGAGCGAAGTGAATGATGACCAGGACGCCATTTTGTGTGAGGCATCGTGTCAGAAGTGGTTCCATCGAGAATGTACTGGCATGACAGAAAATGCCTATGGGCTGCTGACCACCGAAGCTTCGGCCGTCTGGGCCTGTGATTTCTGCCTCAAGACCAAGGAGATCCAGTCGGTCTACATCCGAGAAGGCATGGGACAACTAGTGGCTGCCAATGATGGGTGATGTGGACAGAGGCAGCGTGGGACCAGGAGATCTCCTGGAAGACCATGGACCTTTCCTCTCGTGGCTCTTGGTCCCGGCTCTCCACTGGGGCTGGGAGCAGGCATAGTGACTCCTGGGGCTGAGAGAAGGGATTTACTGGGCAAGGGAATTCCTAGAGCTTTCTCTTTTTGAAACCTGTGCCTGAAGGGCTAAGAAAGAGTCCCCTGGGAGCCTCGTTGAGCAATGCCATTCTCTGATTGTCCAGGGTGTCTTAAAGAGGAAAGGATAGAGGGGTAGGATATTGAGTGGACATTATTGGTTAGGGGCTGCATTTCTTTACTGATGCCAGATGCCTTATAGTATCTGCCTAACACTCCTACCCAGTCTCACTCTGAGGGATAAACTCCTGAATGTTTTTTCCCCCTCTGGCCAGAGGTAGTTGTCAGGGTTTTTCCCCATTCCTTCAGTGGTCTCCCATGGGGTTTTAGCCCAGTGCAGAAGACAGTATTAACCAATGAATGGAACCAGGTGGTAGGGGTCATCCATTTTTTTCTATTCCCTTCCCACTGGCCTCCCTCCTCTGGAACCAAAAGGCTTTGAGGAAACTAGATGAAGGTCTGAACCACAACAGATTCCTGGAGATTTTGGTGACAGCAAGGTGAGAGATGGGGTTCTTGAGCTTGTTCTCTCCTCATACCAAAGTCACAGGTCCCTCCCTCCCCAGTTCCAGTCTTTTTATCTCCTGGTCCGTGTCATGCTTCCTCACCCCTGACATTTTGTACATCTCATAGACATTAACCATTTTTTTCAAATCTGCTCTTTTATCTATAGCACCTGTGTCTGTTATACTGAGAACTGAAGAAAAGAGTAGAAATCCCAACAATTTTCTCAGTAATGTATTTCAGGTGTTCTTATGAAGGATAAAAGTGAAGGTGACATCCTACTCCTTTGGATGGGACAGGGTTGCTCCCCATTCTGGGATCCTTATAGGAGGAGGAAAGAATTGGATATTTTCATATTTTCCCCCAGAATTTCCCAAGGCTTAAGTGATCCAGCAGTTTAAAATCTGAGTCTTCTGATAAAACCACTTGGCTGATGGAGATGGTTGGCTGCTCAGCATGGGGCCTCTCTGCTTGGCCCCTGCTGGGTTCTGAGTTACGTGGGTACCCTACTTGCCCCTTTCCCACCCAGATGAAACCCTCAGCTTGCAGCTCAGCTCCCCCTTAGTGTCTCGGGGTGAGGTTTAGTCATCCGGAAGGAATCAGCAGCCTCTAGCTGTCAGTACTCCTTTAGTTGAGGAGGGAATAATGGAAAAGGGCCAAGGTACATTTTTTCCTCTGCACCCTAGCAGCTTTCCCTGTTCCAGAGCGCTTGGATGAGATAACTCCAGGGCAAGGGGACTGGGCATCTCAGTTTCTTGTCTGTTTCTTGCTAATGCTCAAAGCTCTCAATTCCTGAGCAGAGTGGACCAGTGTTCCCATCCCCTTTTCCCTGGGTGGGGGGAATGAGAAAACAAAACATGAGAAATAACTGAGCACGGATAGACAACCACGCTATTAAATTTTGTGTTGTTTTGGTTTGCCTCTGATGTCCCTGTTGCTATTTTTGTGCATCCCTCCCCCGCCCCGTTTTCCTCTTTCCCCGTTTTGTAAAGAGCTACCCCCTCTATCCACTCAAGAGTAGGGTAGCGGGGCCGAGGTGGATTGGCATTGCGGGGGCCTTTGGTCTTTTTGTATGGTTGGATTTATAAAGTGACTTGAAAAACCACGTCGGAGACCTGGCTTGTGTTCGGGAGAATAGCGGGTGGGCTGCCTCTGCTAACCCCAACTTCTCTGAGGGCTGCGGTGTCCACGCGCTCGCTCACTCCTCCTTGCTGGGGAACGGGGGGCGGGTGATTTTTCTCACTGCCTGGGGGTCTCCCCCGGGAGCTGGGAACGGCCTGCACGAGCCTGGTTAGAGGGGGCTCCCGTGGGGCGGCGGAGACGCCAGAAGCCGGCCCCCTCCCGCCCGTGCAGGCCGTGAGAAAGGGACGGCGAGCTTCCTTTCTGGGCTGGTTCCGGGGCTGGGCCTCGAGCCAAGGCTTTGACGCCGAGGCCCCGGGGGCGAAGGGAGAGCCGGTTCCCCAGCGCCGGGAGGGGGAGGGGGAGGGGGAGGGGGAGGGGCGGAGCGCTGCCTATCTGGCCGCAGCTGCCCCTGTCCATCCCCAGCAGATGAGTCTTACGGCGCCGGCTCGGGGCTGGGGCATAAGCCCCGAGGCCCCGCTCCGAACCAACCGACGCGGGCTGAGGCGGGGGCGGGGGCGGGGGCGGGAGAGGGGCTCGAGGACCGCTCTCGACCTTGCTTCCCGCCGCAGCCCGAGTCTCTATGGCCCAGCCGCCTCACCCCCCTTTCCCATTGGTGCAAAGTTTTTCCCCCGCGAGGGAGCCGCTTCCCTATTGGTCCTTGGGGTGTCACGTGTCCCCCCCTCCACGAGAGGTCGGAAACTCGGGGATCCGGGAGCAAGTTCAGTCGAAGACCGAGCCCACCCCGGAGCGAGCTCAGGTAACGTCCCCGGCGTGGGGGGCGAGGGTGGGGAAGAACGGGGAGCCCGGGGGCACGCGCCGGCAGGCCGGAGGCTCTCCTCAAGGTCCGCCCGCCTCGCCCGGTGGTCTTCCCCGTGGGCGGAGGGGAGAGAGCGCAGCCGGCCTGGCCCGCAGGCCCGGGAGGGAGAGCTGGGCGCCCCCCGGCCCTTCCCAAAGGGGCGTCTGCGGCGGCTGGCCGCAGGGCCGGGGGGCTGTGCTGCGGGAGCCCCGAGCGCGAGGCTCGCCTCAGTTTCCTCGTCTGTCAAGGGGGTGCAGTGTCCCCTACGGACAATGGGTGTGAAACTGCGCATCTTTAAGGGGTGGGGGGCCGAGAGAGCACGACCTCCCGCTATTGTCCGAGTCCGGAGCGGGCGGGAACCGGGTATTCCTCCTCTCAGCTAGGGAGGCGCAGTTCTGCGGGGCTCATTCCATTGCTTCCTCACCCCAGCCCAGCGGGGGAGCCACGGCAAAGTGCTGTTATCCCCATCTTACAGATGGAGAAACTGAGGCTTGGAAGTGCTTTTTCCTTGGCCCTTAAGCGGGGCATCTGGATACAAACTTTGCACCCTCAGACCGGGGCATTTCATCACGCTGCCTCAGAAAGCAGAAGGAACTTAGACTGTAGAACTCTTGGAGATCTTAGAAATTTTCCAGGTGAAGAAACAGAGCCAAAATGGGGGTGGGACTCTTCTCTGCATGCTGGCACAGGACGGGGAGCCCTAGGGACCCCAGAAGGCTGATGCAAGGTATGCCGGGTCCTGGGAACCCAGGGTGCTCGGGTAGGAGCCCTTTTCTTGGCTGGGTCTCCCCAGGGTGGGAGAGAATGTTTTGATGACCTAAATACTAGTCCTCATTCCCATGGTAACAGTGGGCCTGACATCACCTTGGTTGCCATGGAAGTCATCGCTGGGGGACTTGAGCACGCTGTACCAGAATGAGGGGTAAACAGAGACTTTACCAGTGGCTTTCACTTCCTTCCTGTTACTGCCTGTCAACAATCTTACCTAGTAACTGAGCGGCCTGCAGCAGCTGGCTTGCAGATAGAAGAGAACTTGGAGGTGGAAGAAAGAGATTAGGGATTTGCAAAATGTTTACAACACACTACACCACTACCCTACAGTGAGCAAAACACTGGCTCTGGAGAGAGATAAAATGCAGATGAAGTCCCTGCTTTCAATAGGCGTAGGACATATAACTTGTAACTTGTATTATTTCATAATATGGTACTTGTGTAAATTGAGGTGTGAAATCTGGGGAGGAGGGAGAGAGGAAAGAGAGGAATTAGAGGAGACTTGGTGGAAGAGATGGCCGTTGAGCTGGGCTTAAACAAAGGGTAGGATTTCAGGAGGTGGACAGAGATGGAGAAGGGTGATGGTGCCGAGAGCATAAAGAGCATCACAGTAGCATCTTCATGGTAGAAGGAAAGAAAAGGACCTAAAGAGTTCAATTTAGAATTGGTATTACTTACTGCACAGACTTGGTGAAGGAAGGTTTCTAGCATTTATGGGAGGGAAGAGAAGAGGCAAAGTTACAACCTGAGTTAAGAACATGGAAGATTGAGATTTGGAAGGTGAGCTCCAGTGGAGTGCCCCGGCAATCCATTCTTGTCCATATGCTTTTTAACATTTTTAACAGTGACTTGAACAATAGCAGAAATGCAATGTTCCATCAAGCTTCCAGATGAAGAGTTGAGAAGTGATAGTGATGAGATCTTGAGGGGTTGGCAGAGAAAAGCTGGAGTACTGATAAGATTGCTCCTTGAAATGAGCAGGGAAGGGCATTGATGTAGATTAGTTCAATTTTATAGTCCCACCCTCTGTGGTGAGTAACCCCATTTTGCTCTGTCCTGTCAGAAATCCAAGTTATATCAAAGTCCTGAGGTTAAATTTCCCCTATAAGTCTGTGGTCCATAGCATCTTTGCTGAATCCCTTTTGGGGTTAGCCCACCCTCCCCCATGCCTCTTGATGTCTTTTTCCTTATAACTAACTAGCTCTTTTAGGGTTCTATATCGCCTTATGGATTTAACTTGCCAGTCAGTCGTTGTAGTTATTTTGTCCTTATCCCGAAGAGGACCATGACATGAAAATGAATGGATTAACACTTAACACTTCCTAGTTGTGTGACCCTGGGCAAGTCATTTAACCCCAAGTGCCAGGAAGGAAGGAAGGAAGGAACGAACGAACTTCTTTCTCTGGTAACCCCATTGCTCTCCCAATTCCATTTTGTATTTACCACTCCTTCTGTCTGTTGTATCCCTTCATTTGGTCTGTCACGTCTCCTCTTAAATAAGCCTACCTTTTGCCAAAAAGAATGACCATTGTGAATTCTTCACATGACTGAACAATATTTGGTGCCTGAACATCACTCTCAGCATTTGTGCTGACCGTCAATAGTATACAGATATGGAATTGGTATCCAAATGATTTGGGACAGACTAGAAAGATAGGCAAAATTTAAGATGATAGAATTTGTAAATAAATATTAAGTCTCATCTGCATTAAAAAGAAAAAAAATCAGCTACATATACCGTGACAGAATTTGGCCTAACCAACAATTAGTATGAAAATGAACTGGGACTTTTAGGGGAAAAATAAGAGGAAAGAAAGGGAATAAGCATCCATATAGCCCCCATCCCAGTGCCAGGCTCTATCCGAAGCACATTACAAATATTATTGTAAAAGACTATTATTAACTCAACATGAGTCAACAGTATAATATGGCAGGAAAAAAATCTGACCTGAATTTGTGGTTCTTATTCAATTGGGTCCTACTCTTTATGACCCCCCCCCTTTTTTTTTTTTTTTTTTTTTTTGGGCAAAGATACTGGAGCTGTTTGCTACTTCTTTCTTCAGCTCATTTTACAGAGGAGGAAACTGAGGCAAACAAGGTTAAATGACCTGCCTAAGATCACACAACTATTAAGTATCCAGCCTCAGATACTCAGATCCAGTTTTCCTGACTCTGGGCCCAGTGCTGTATCCAGTGTGCCACCCAGCTTCCCATATTGAATTTAGGCTGAATTAATGGAAACAGTAGTGTTCAGACAAGGGAAATGATAGTCCTGTTGTGCTCTGCCCAATAGAACCACAGTGTTCATTTCTGATGCTGTATTGAAGAAGGACCATGACACATTAGAGTGTGGATGTCCAAGAAAGGATGACCAGGATGATGAGAATACAGGACCATAGGAAGATTGTGCCTTGAGCAGAGGAGCACTGAAATACTAGTTGATTGATAGGTCTGTTGATCAGCTAGGTCTGGCAGGCAGTAGTCTGGAGCTTAGAAAGTAACTTGGGGATAGCAGAGGAGATAATATGGGAATGTGTACCTGGGTGATAGTCAAAACCATGGATACAAATGAGATGAGGAGTCTCAGTAGAGAAAAAAGAGTAGAGGGGTGGGGACTGAATGTTTGTGATTACGCCCCATGAAGAGTAGGTATGAAGATTGGAACTCTGTGGAATTGGAGTAGTGAGGAAGTTGGGAAAAGCATAGAAGGACGGGGTGTCTGAAGCAGAAGCAAGGAGGGGTCAGTTTACAGAGAAGGATGTGACCTGAAAAGTTCATTGGACTTGGTGATAAGGTACCTGGTGACCTGAGAGAGGAGTTTTAAGTGGAGATGTATGTGGTGAGGCAGTAGAAACTTCAGGTTTTTCAAGAATTCTGGCAGAGAAAGGGTGGTATGTCAGAAAGAAATCACATTGTAGCTAGATGGATTTGAAAGACTGAACAAAGTCATTTGTAGGATTGGGGGGAACCTAGTAGGCACATGGGAAAGAGCCAATGGTAGGGGAGAGATTGAAAATGCATAAAAAAGGATATAATTGGCTAAGCAAGGACTGAGGAGGAGTGAGAAGAGAAGAGAAAGATAGGCACCGGAGCTGAAAACAAATCTGTAGGAGTTTAGAAAATCTGGATTGAATTTTGAGAAATTCTAGCAACCATCCTCTGTCTCCATAAAGGCCCAAACCTGCTTAGACATGGGGCAGTGGGGTTGAAATCATTTATTGCTTTTAAAGTTGAAATTGCTGTTTCTTTGTTCCGTTTAGTTTAAAGTTTCTTCATAATGAAATCATTCTTGGGGGTGAGTGGGTGGATGGTGGTGGCTAGTTTTAGCCTCTCCTATTATAGTTTCAGGAATCTTTAATAGAACAGCCACTGCCCTGTGTCCCTGCCTTTCCCTACAGGTACTTATTTTGAGATAAGAAGTTGTATGATCTTTGTCCTGTCTTTTCTTTCTCTTAGATCTTAGGCAGATTGCTCCAGGTCCTCAATTTCCTCATTTGTAAAAAAGAGGGTCCTGGCTTAGATGATGTCTTAAGATCTTTTCCATTTGAGTGATAAGTGACTCCAAGCTGCATGTTTTATAGTAAAAGTTCAAATCTTCTGGTAAATAATAGTCTAAGAGGAGTACAGTTTTCAAATCTTGCTTAAGACACAAAACTACTTTGTCCATAATTTGCCTTCCCCCAGTGTTAGCTCAGTAGGTAGTTAAGTGTCTTAGGAAGAGCTGAGTTCAAAGACAGCCTCAGTCACAGTGGGCAAGCCCCTTAGCCTGTCATTTGCCTCAGTTCCTCATTTGTAAAATGAACTAGAGAAGGAAATGGCCAACTACTTCATTATCTCTGTCAAGAAAGTAATGAGTAATAAGGAGCCACTGAACATTAGCCCCCATTGATTTAGCATCTTATGGTTTTTAAGCACTTTTCTCATGATACCCACTTTACCAGTTAAGGAAACTGAAGTTCATAGAGGTAAATTCTTTTGCCCTGAGTCCACTCAGTTTGTGCCATGCTGGGATTTGAATTCTCCCCTCTTATCTACAAATCCAGCTCTTTGGGGGAAGGGGAATGCTGTGAAATTAGAAAACTGGAGCTTGGAAGGGATCCAGGAAAGACACATTCCCCCGAGGCCTCAAGATTGAGGATTGAGGAAATGACTAGCCAGAGGAATCTGGATGAAGTTTAGGTCTGTCATGGTTGGGGAAGGTGAAAGATGAAATAACTGAGGAATAGGTTGGAACTTCCCAGACAATCGATTTTTTAGCAGTGTTTGCCATTTGCCTAATCAGCAGCAGACCTCCTCAGCTGGGACCTCCTATACAGAGGGAGACAGTTTTATGCATTCAAAGATAACAATATGCAGGATACAAAGTAGGATATATAATTAGGTCATCTGATTCTAACTGGAGGAAGGGTTGGGGGCTTTCTGAATGGGGAGGAGGAAGGCCAAAAGGTGCAATCCCCTGCTATCAGAAAAAAGAGGTGTCCCCTCCCCCCAGGTATCTGTATTCTGTCGAGAACATGGAACCAGTAACTGATTAACCAGCACGGGGTTGGTTTTCAGATAAGACACATGGGTTTCTTGAGATGTATAATTGTGAGAAAATTCCTCACATCAGTCTTTGGATCTGACCTGGCTTCTGGTCAGCATAAGCTGGGCTGTTAGTTAAAGATCTCCAAGAGGCAGGCAGAGAGAGCTAGGCAGGGCTGGTTTAAACAATGCGGTGAGATTTTCTCACTATCTCCGCAATTGAATAAAGTTTTTTCACCAGACAGAAGTTGAACTAGTCCATAATTGAATAGGAAGGGAACTGGGCTAACTCCAGAGCTGAATCACAAGATGGAGTGGCTGTGTGGTTCTTACCGATTTGGGAGGGGAGAAGGATGGAAAGTGGGAGCGTGGAAGGAGGGAGCAGCATTGTAAGGGCAAGAGAGCTTTCCCTGCTGGGGGAGTCTGCCTGAAAGCAGGGGGGACCAGCTGCAGAGAAGATATGGAGCAGGGAAGGATCTTGGAGGTCCCTTAGGTCGCCCCCCACCCTTTACAGATGGGTAGGTCCAAGACAGAAAGTGCTAAGTAGCTGAATTAGGATTCTCACTCAGGGCCCCCAGCTGCCCCGTGTTGCCTTCTCCTAATTGTATTACTCTGGTGAGGAAGAGGCTGGGAGCACAGAAAAGGAGAGAAAATTGGTTTAGTGAGAAAACTACCAGAACGCAGGAAACCTGGTCCCTTATTCCCCAGCGGGACCTTCGGACTCACTCCCCCAGGCTCCCTGGGCTACAGTTTCAACTGTAAAAATGAAGGAGAATTGAACTGAATGGTCCCTGAGATCTCTTCCTGTCCTGAAGTTCTGTGTCCTTTCAAGGTCATTCCCCATTCCTGCCAGCCAGCTAATCCCCTGGAGAGGCATATTCCTTTGTGGACATTTGCAAATACTCATTTGCAAGTCAAATGTTGCCCGCAAGTTGGTAGCTTTGGCCTTAGAAGGACCCAAAGTAGGGCAGGGTCCTAGGACAGTGCATTCTGCGGCCCTCCCCCCCTAGGTCTTCTTCCCTTCATCCCAAGGTGACCCCTAAGGGTGCTTCCCTTTCTAAGCCCTCTTCTCTGCAGGCGGTGTCTACTGAGGTCCTCCAGGTGGCCAAGAATGGAGTCTTCCAGCCCAGAGTCAGATAATAGCTGGGTGATTGCTGGCTCGGAGGTAAGGCCAGGGAGAGGCTGGGAATGTCATGGGAAGCCAGAATGGGTCTGGGTTGGGTGGGGGGAGGGTGGATTCCCAGACCCTTCCCTCTTTGGTTCTGAGTATCTTCCCTGGCTGCTACAGTGGAGGGCTAGGGGAAGCCAGAAGAGTCCTTATTCACCAAGGCTTCAGTTTGATGGAGACAGTATAGGAGAAGAGGCCCCCAGCCCCCCAAGGATGCAGACCCAGGCCCACAGACAGAGATAAAGATAGCCAAGCAGAAGGTTTAGTTACTAGTACTTGAGACTGGGAGGTGGATAGGGTGAGTGGAGCCAGAGGCATTAGTCTAGTAAAGCTTCCTTGAGAAGTCTAGTACAAAATAGGGTCAGGAGAGCAGGTTACAAGATGACTCTGGGGGGTTGGAATGACCCCTTCTGTGAGGAACGAGGGAGGCTTAGGTGGAAATAACGGGACAGGTTTGCCCAGATAGAAGAGTAAAATAAGAATTGTTGTGGAAGGGAAAAGGGAGAGGAGCCTTAAGAAATCTGAAATCCTTGGGGGAGAAGCAGGAAAGAGCTCTCAGTGCTGAGGAGGCAGCTGATGTCCAGAGTGCTGAACCCCTTCTTTCCCCTGATACCTTGGTGTAGATAAGAATGATTGGGAGAATGGTTGGGAAACAGGAGGTCCACAGATAGGGGGTAGCAAAGAGAGAGAGTAGGTTGACTCTATACTTCTGAATTATCAAATAAGGGGAGTTAGAGGAAGGAGCAGACTCATTGAGAAGAGGGGAATTATCTCAGCTCTCTAAACACTTAGTACTGTGTGCAAGGCACTGCATCAGAAATGTAGAAGTAAAAAAAGACAGATGTATGGATGGAGCCTCAGCAATTGTAGCATCTCCTAAATACCTATGCTCCCGCTAAAGCAGTGAGCCAGAGGCTAAAGGGCACCTCAGAAATGGTACGGGCCCTGCCTGCCCTCTGGGAGCTTAAGGGGAGAGACAGGATTTAAATGGAGAGAGCAAACAGCCCTCACAAAAGGTGCATGGAACAGAGTGAGTTGGAAGCAGAGTCTCTATGGTAGACCACAGGATCAGAAATCCATGTGTCCTGTGTCCAGATAAATCATGGAATTGGTAACAATTGCCATGCTGTGTTCTGGTGACACTAACAGTACTTCATGTGTCTCATGCTTTCAGCTTTACCAGGCACTATCCTCAAAGCATCCCCAGAAGGATGGTGTTATGGAAGGAGAGCTGCATTTGGAGTCTGGGGCCAGGGATTTGAGTCTGTGCTTGGTTTCAATGACAATTGCTGGAGCTTTTTAGGGATGTTACAGAAGGTTTCCTGTCATTTCCCTCAATAGAGGACCCCTGCATCAGCTTTGAGAGTCTGTGTCTTCTGTGAGACTTGGTCACCCAACAGCAGGGGTAGGATGGGGGTGAGGATCAGCTCCGCACTACTTGGATGATGTAGCTATTGGGTAAAGTGCCTTTTGGCTGCACATCACAGGTGGTCTGTCCTGCCACTTATATGATAAGGGCTAAATGACAGGTATAAACAGTGACTATGAGATTTTAGGGAAAGACTGGTGATTGACATTCATATGATATCTTAAAAGTTTTTAAAGTACTTTATCCATTATCTCATTTGAGCCAGATAACAGCTGTGGGATAGACCCCAGAATGTTATTATTATTTTCCTGTTTGTAGAAGTGAAGGCTCAGAGAGGTCAGTGACTTTGTGGTCACACGGCAAAGTTGTATTTTTAACCACTCTTTAGAATTCCAAATCCAGCAAGATCTTTGCTCTAAGACACTGCCCCTTGGCTCAGAGAACACAGTGGGCTGAGCTGGCTGGTGACTGTTCTTCTGGGAGGTGGGGCTTGAGCTGGGTCTTAAAGGATCTCAGAGGGATGAGTTGGGACAGTATGAGCAAATGGACAGAACCAGGAATACACACACACACACACACACACGACATTTTTTAGAAATGGTGACCACATCCATTTGTGGGTTTGGAGTGGAGGGTTCATCTGGAGGGAGGAGTAAGAGATCAGGCTGGAGTGGTAGTTTGGGAACAGACTGTGGAGGGCCTAAGTTTTCATTTAATTCAATTAACATTGATTCTTCACAAGGCAGTGGAGCTCCTGAAGTGAACTAAAACTTGCTTCTGACCTTTAAGAATCTTAAACCTGAGAATGTGCACAAATACAGAGAGAGGGAGAAGAATTAATGGATTTAATTATTTATGATTTAATTAGTACAGGGAACTCCCCAATAAGGAAATCCCCTTGGCCTCTGAAGGAGGCCGTTCTCTTAACTGTCCAGGCTAAGAGAGGTATTGGTCTGAGTGAGAGGCAGTGACTTGCTTCAGGTGACAGCTGCAGTCCTTGTCATTGATGGGCCATGAACCGAGGCCTCCTTGGCTTTGGGACCAACTCTCTTTACAGAAATAACGAATGTGAATTTGAATGTGTCAGGTGCAAAAATGGCCTTAGAGGATATATGGTCTAGACATCTCATTTTACAGCTAAAGAAACTGAATCCCAAAGAGCTTGTGAAGTAACTTCCCTCATGTTGTACCAGCGTGACAGAGCTGATGTGAGAGCCACAGGTGTCCTTGCCACACTACCACCACACTGGGGAAGAAGGGGGAGTTGGAGCAGTCTTACAGAGAGGGAGGTAATAGGGCAGGGAGTGGACAGGCTTGCTGAAAGAAAGGATGCAGAGAGAGAAGATGAGAGTCACGGACTGTGTTATGGGTCTGCTAAAGCTCAGCCCCAGCCCAAAGTACCCAGATGGAGCACTAGAAAGAGTGGGCAGCAGCTTCCACCAGCAGTAAATGGTACCCTTCTTCCTTCAGGGCTGTTTGCCAGTAGAGACCCTGGTCCCAGAATCTGAGACAGCTCCACAGACCTCAACGGGTGGACATGTAGGAGCCGTGGATGGAGAGGGTAAAGAGCCCTGGGAGGGAGGGGAGCAGATCTGCTTCTGGATTCCCTTGGAAGAGTGTTTCCTTGCCTCCTTTTATTGCCCATCATCTCAGCCTCCTACTCTCCCCACCCTCTACATCAGTTGATTTCCATGTTCACCTTGTTCTTGCCCTTTCCTCATTCTAAACTGGGGCCAGAGAGACTTGTTGGGCATATAGCGAGCCAGTTCTTCCAGAGGAGGCTGAGGAGCAGTTTCTCTGAACCTTCTTCCCGACTTTCTCCCTCCCCCCAGCACCTGTTGTTCCCCAGAAGCCTCCTGTCCAGCCTGATGCCAGCCTCCCAGAGGATGTCACAGATGTCAAGGTGCGTCCCTCCCCAGGGAAGGGATGGCAGCTAAAAGCATTGGGGATTGGCAGGCCTGCTTTTCAGTCTCCACTTTTGAATTGACTCATTGTAACTGTTAGATTGTCTCCTCTCCTATAAAATGGGGGTGGAAAGCTGGGGGATGAGGAGCAGAAGCCATGCTCAGGGTTCTTACCATGTGTCAGGTTTCCCTGGAAAGCAGCGGGAAGAGCATGGACCTCCCAAGTCCAGAGGAAGAAGAGACAAAGGGGAAGCCGCCAGAGGCCACAGAAGGGGCAGAGCTGGAGTCAGACCTCGTGGATCAGAAGGACCCAAAGACTGTCCCCCAGCCCCCTAAAGCAGGTGAGGAGCCCGCCTCCCTCTCTCCTTTGTTGGCCCTGTCCTGCCTGATGTTTCCGTCTTTCCCGCCAGCCCCTCCCAGAGTGCCGGGTCACCATTTCCCCTTGCTCAATAGCTTCTGAGCCCTGAGCCCAGCACACAGGCCCCTGGGCCCCCATGGGAATCTTCTGGTTCTCACATGTGATCCTCACGCCAACCCTGCTCGATGGGCAGGGCGGTCGTTCTTATCTTCATGTTGCAGCCCAGAGTCGCATGGCTAGTGAGCACTGGGGCTGACATGGCCAGGTGGGGACTGCAGCCGCCACGCCCTCTCTCCCCCTCGGTCTCCACCTTCTTGGTGTCTTTGCAACTTTACAGCTAAGTCTCCACCTCTGCCTTTACCCAGCTCCAGGTGAGGTTGGTGAGGGATTCAGCTGTTCCAGCAGTGAAGACGACCTTGATGTGGAGGGCCTGAGGAGACGTCGGGGCCGGGCGTCCAACCCGCTCCGTCCTCCAGCCTCCTTGGGGGGGGTGCATGAGCAGGCTGGCAGCGAGGGAGGAAGCGGGGAGCTCGGACTCTCCCTGAACACTTGTCTCCTTGGCGCTCTGGTCCTCGTGGGGCTCGGCTTCCTCTTCTTCTCCGGTGAGCGCCTGTGGCCCCATCCTCCCTCTCCGGCCCCTTCTCCCCCTCTCCTGTCCAAACCTTGCTCCTTTCTCTGACCAGTGTCCTGATTCTGCTTTTCCTCTCCCTGTCCCCTCTCCCTGTCCCCTCTCCCCCATCTTGATGCCCGAGGGGACTCACCCAGACTCCTCCATCTGTCTCCAGGTGGTTTCTCTGACCTTGAGGCTGGTGAGTGGGCAGGGGGCCTGGCTCAGATCTATGTATCTGATATTTTAGTTCTCAGACTGACTGTCTGGGAGCTGGGGTGGAAGGGAGAATGAATGATTAAGTCTGTCTTTTCCAATATGTAAAGTAAGTTTAAGGGTAACCCAAATTAGAATTCCTGAGAGGAAGGAGGAAGGGGAGGCAGAGAGAGGAAGGAGAGGGACAAGTGTGTTTGTGGGTGTGTCCCTCTGACTGTACCATAAAATTTCACTGAGACAGTTTGGGGTTCTTCATTGTTTTGTAGGATTTGGGCAGGTGGTGAGTGGCCAGCTTCCCAGACTACCTCTCTTTCTTTGCCAGGGCCAGCAGAGAACTTGGAATCAGAAGTGACCCCAGAGTCTGAGTCTCAAGACATTCAGGATATCCAGGTGGTGTTCATGTCTCCATGTGTCTGGGGGCTCACTCCCATGTGTTCTGGTTCTGGTATTTGTATGTGTGACCCCCAGCCTTCCTCTCCCCAAGGGTGGTCTGAGGCAGCAGCAACAGGCCGAAAGTCTCCCAAACCTCCAGTCCATGAGCCTCCTGCTGGACAAGCTGGCCAAAGAGAATCAGGACATCCGACTCCTTCAGGCCCAGTTGCAGGTAGGAGAGCAGGCTGCTTGTAGGCTGGTAGGATACTACTGTTAATGATGATGAGCAGAGCTAGTGGGAAAAACATTGGCCTTGGGAGGTTGTGGAAAGTTTGGGTAAGTCCCCCTACCTCCTGCTGTGGCCCTCAGTATTTCATCTGTGCAATGGGCTGGGTGGTTAATTTATCTCTGAGATCCCTTCCAGTTCTGATACTCTCCGATTTGAGTCAAGAGGAGAGCTTCCCTGTGTAGCCTTTGGGACTTTGGTGATGGCAGAGTTCTCTCTCTAGATGGAATTGGAGATGAAAGAATGGCCATTTGGGGGGCATGGTTACCGCCCCTGCCATGTTCCTGTCTCCCTGCGGGCTTCCTAGGCCATGACTGGTAGTTCAGCTCTCTCCCCATCTTCTTCCTCCCTGCCAGGCTCAGAAGGAAGAGCTTCAGAACTTGCTACACAGACATCCGGGCCTGGAGGAGGAGAACGAGAGGCTCCGGGGGGCCCTGCAGCAGCGAGAAGCCTCCCAGCGGGTGCTGGAATCAGAGATGCAGGAGCTCCGGAGCCGCCTGGGGGAGCTGGAGGAGACCTACTCGCAGACGGTAGATGGGACCTGCCAGAGTGGGGGGAAGACCCCCGAGGCAGCGGAGCCCCAGGGCTTCCTGGAGCAGAAGGAGCGGTTGGAGGCTGAGGCCCAGACTTTGTGCAAGGAGTTAGAGAAGCAGAGGCTGCTGCTGAGCTCAGTGCAGAGGGAGCTGGAGAGGAGCCTTCATGAGTCGGGGCTGGGGGACGGGGATCGAGCCAATCTGGCGGAGTTGGGGCGGAGGCTGGCTGCGGAGCTGCAGAGGGCAGCGAGCTGGGGCTCCAGGGAGGGCCAGGCCTCCAGGGGTCTGGCCAACACATCTGAGGCCTGGGGGCAAGGAGGAGCCCACTTCAGCAGCCCCCGGGAGCCGAGTCAGAAGGAGAAGTGGAAGGACAGCCACAGGGACCACAAGGCAGAGAAGTGGAAGCACAAGAAAGAGGAGTATGGTGGCGAAAGGAAGAAGAGCTTCAAGGGCAAAGGAGACGGGCGGTCAGAGAAATGGAAAGAGGAGAAGCGAGGGCCTGTGGAGTTTGGGGGCAAGGACGGAAGGGAGTGGAAAGGGGTGAAGGAGCCTCTCAGGAAGAGCTGGGGAGGCTCCAGAGGCAGTGAGAGGCAGAAGCACCCAGCACCGAGGGAAGGGACTAAGGTCAGTGGCCCCGCCTCCCAGGACCCCCAGCTGACCTGGAGGAAGGTGCTGAACCACAAGTACCGCCTGCCACAGGGCTGCTCCGGCATCACCGAGTGCGCCCGCCAGGAAGGGCTCGCCACCTTTGGGGTGGAGTTGCCCCCAGTTCGGAAGCAGGAGCTGGCATCACTGCTGCAGAAGTACTTGGCCCGGCTGCCCTGGGGCCAGCGGCTTCCTGAGCCTCTCTCCTTCCTGTCCACCTACTTCAGTGAGGACGGCCTCTTCCGCCACGACCGCCTTCGCTTCTCGGACTTTGTGGAGGCCATGGAGGACAGCCTGGAGGAGGCTGCGGTCAGAGAGACGGGTGATGACGATGAAGTGGATGACTTTGAGGACTTCATCTTTGGCCATTTCTTGGGAGACAAGGCGCTGAGGAAGAGGTCTGGGAGCCCAGGGGGGAAGAAATCCGGGGCCTGTGGGAGGGGCAGGGTTGGGCACGCTGGAGCTGGCCCAGGAAATTCTTGATCCACTAAAAAACTAAGGAGTTAGAAGGTTCAAGGCTTAGTGTGGGGTTTGCTCCAGCAGGCTCCACTGCAAGTTGGAGTGAGGGTCGGGAAGTGGAGAGCCTCTGGCTGTCCTCCCTGGCCTGTGGGGGGCCTGCTGTCCCCATCACTGTGGCTGCCGCCTTTCAAACCGGAGCCCAGAGCTGGGGGTGGGCAGCGGTCCTTCACCAGGGAAAGAGTCAGGGTGGGCCTTGGGCCTTTGTGTGCGTGTGTGAGGGTCTTTGGCTGCCTCCAGGAGCCACTTTTCTGTCCGCTTACCCTCAGTCTTTGTTTCATTGGGGTCGGTCTCCATCCTTGTGGCGGCACTCATGTTAACCTGCCTGTGTCCCTGCCGTGTCTTCCTGCAGGTCTGGGAAGAAAGACAAGTATCAGAAGGGGCCCAGGAACTACCGGGAAGGCTGAGGAAGACGGCTGTGGGGGCTCGGTGCCTGGCGTTTGCCCACTGCTCCGCCCAGCCATCAGAGAGATTGGGGGGCCTGGTCTCCTTCGGTTTTTATCGCTGACTGCATGGGTGTGGTGTGTTTGGGGATGTCTGCGACCCCGGGGGGGGGCATTAATGTGGCGCCTCCCCCTGGCACCAGCATGGCCTTGGCTGCCAGGAGTGAGTAAGTTGAGAGCTCAGACCCCAGCTTGCTCAGGAGTCGCCACTTTAGCTTGGAAGTGCTCTGATGCTGCTTATGCTTATTTATGTGTGTGGATACAGTCAGGCCTCTTCCCCTCTCAGGTCCCTGCATGGAGACCCGGTTGGCTCCGGTTCAAGCGACTTGTGCCAAAGTGGGCCGCTCCTCGGGGCGTGGGGGCCGGATGCGGGCCCCACAGGGGGAGCCAGTCCTCCCCCCAGGGCCTTCTGTGTATATGTGCGAGGTGCCAGGGGCTGCTCGGGAACACTCTCCCTCCCGCCCCTGCCATGCTCTGTTTGCTCCGTGTGTGATGCAGCTTGTGGGGGCCTGGGGCCCACTTAGATTTCTCTGTAGGTGTAGAGTTGGGAGGTCACTCCCTTGCTTCCAGGCTTTTGCCTTGGACACTCGGTCAACACTGAATTCAATAAAGTGCCTTTGTTGGTGAGGTGGCTGTGGCTGTTTAAATGGGTGGGGGTGGGATGGGGCCCTCTCCCACTGTGGGTCCGCCGTCCCTGGTGCCCACAAGGGCTGGGAGACCTGTGGAGATCGTCTGTCCCAGCCCCGCTCCCAAATACTTTACCTTCATCTCTAGCGTTTACCTTCATCTCAAAGCCCAGCACTTAGTCCCGACCTCTCTGTTCAGCCATCATCCCTGACAGTCCCCTTCCACCCAGCACGCAGCTCCCTTGGCCCAGCCCCAGAGCTTGTTCCTCAGGCTCCCCGCCATCTCTAGATTTTGGGGTGGGGGTGAAAGGGGCACTAGGTGGCGCACTGGCTTCACATTTTTGTCAATTTTGTCACATTTTGTAATGGACAAAGAACCCAAAAGTCCCATGATCCTCTCTGTCTCTCTGCCAAATGTAGCTGGCAGTCCTATTTCTGAATCTCTTTAGGGAAGGGAGTCCTTATACTTTCCCTTGGTGACCTCACAAAGTCCTTCCTGAGCTCTGATCCCAATCCCACTTGGTACTTTTGGGGCTCCTAACTCTCCCCTTAGGAAACTTCCCAAATGAGACACTCGGGCAGAGTGACATTTCTGGGTAGCCAAGTCTGGCTCCTTGGAATGGGGGTGGGGAGAGAAGAGCCAAAAGGTCCACAGGAGATTGGTGCTGTTACCTGGGCGCAAGGATGCCCAGAGCCAGGGGGAGGAAGGGGAGGATTGGAGGAGGGGAGCTTGGAGGGGAAACTCAGCCTGGGGAGACGAGTGATAGGGGGAGCCAAAGAAAGGAAGGAGCCGGCCATGCTGCTGGGAGTCGAGAAGGGCCCTTGGTCATGCAGGTTAGCGTAAAGGGGCACCGGGATTCGAGCTCGGGGAGAACATGGCCATGAAGGATGTTAAAAGGAACTGAAGGAGGCAGGGGAGGGAGAAACTTTTAGAGAGAGAAGGGACTTTAGGGAGGAGCTAGAGGTGGCAGGTCCCCCTGAAGCAGGAGCTGCATACAGTGCCCCTTTTCTGCTTAGTCTTTTTGTCTCCCCTCACTTTTTAAAGTTTCTTTGTACCCTAGACTCCATTGAACTGAGTCTTGAAGATTTCAGTGCTAGAAGCAGGAGCTTGCTATCTCTCTCTGCCCTATTCCTGGGACTTTAATTTTCTAGTTTGGCCACTGAGATGCACCCGGACTTCAGAGACAGAAGAGTCAGAATCTCAGAGCTCATCTGTTCCAACTCCTCCCCATTTTACAGATTTGACCCCTGAGGCTCAGAAAGGGGACTTGCCTAAGATTACTAAATCTCTTAGTAGCAGATGTAGGTCTAGAAGCTAGCTGGTTCTTCAGGCTCCCTATTTAATGCTCTTTCCAGAATCCTCATGTCAGGAAGAGGAAGGAAGAGCTGGGAACTTTTTTTGGCTTCATAAATCAAAGGATTTAGAACTGAAAGGGACCTTTGAGGTTAACTAGATTTATTCCTTCATTTTTACAGCTGAGGAAACTGAAGATTTAGTAAGTGACCGAGTTTGTATATTTACTAAGTATAAATTGGCATATTCAGGAATGGAGGGGGAATTTAAAGGGAAGCAAAAACGACTGGGCCCAGAGAGGAAGTGCCTACTATGTGCTGGGTACTTAGAATCTTTCAAAGTAGCTGTTATCCCCATTTTATGGTTGAAGAACTAAGACAAGAGGGCAAGTAATTTTGCCAGAGTCTCACAGCTGATTTTGAGCTTAGGTCTATCCAGACTAGATAAAACGCTCTGTCCGCCGGACCACCTACTGCTAAGGAAGAGATGAGAACAAGAAGGGTGGGTCAAACAGAACGGCCTTTAGTCTTGCCTTATCCAGGCAGAGGCTGTAATTTATGCATCTTCTGGACCATCTCAGGGGGCAGAGTAGTTAACTGACTATATGTGAACTTTATAGCATGTAAAGACTCTAGATTTTTATACTGACAAGAACCTTCCATCTCCTGAATCAATATTACTCTCCCTGAGGGTAGGAATGATTTTATTTTTGGTCTGTGTTTCTGACATCAAGAGCAGCCCCTTGCACAAAGCTTGTGGTTAAGAATTGTTTGCTGAATAAAGGAAACAGGCCTAGAAAGGGGAAGAACTGCTACCAAAAAAAAAAAAAAAAAAATGGTAGCAGAATCTGAATCTCAGAATTCAGGACTCTCCTGTGAACAGGAGGTCCAGATTGTCCTGGAGGGGCTTCTGAGCTGCTCAGCAGCCCAGGACAGGCCTGGGGACAGGGAGAAAGCTGCCCTCCCTCCTGGGACTCTGGAGATGCTGATTGTAGGTTTGGACCTGCCTTTCAAATAGTTTCCATTCTCAGGCTTCTTTCATTTGCATAACGAGCTCTAGAGGTGGCCAGGAGGTTCCCCCAGTTCCTCTACCCCCTCAGGAAACAGACATGATGAGCTAGAGATTTTTCAAGCAGCTGAGTCAAAGAAAAAAATGAGGCGAACTTGGTTGTCCTGACCCCCAATCAATGTACCTCTATAGGCCTCAGTTTCCCTTTCCTATTCTGGAGAATCATAGGCTTTAAAGATGGAGAATTATATCTTACTTAGCATCTGTCTCATCCAGGGGCTCTTAACCTGAAGTACATTAATTTTTCTAAAAATTTAACTTAATTAATAGCTAGGAAGTGTTAAGTGTCTGAGGCCAGATTTGAACTCAGATCCTTCTAACTATATTTTTAAAAGAAAAAGAAAAGATGGGAGCAGCTAGATGTGCAGTCTACCAGCTCTGGAGTTAGGAGGACCTAAATTCAAATCTGGTCTCAGACACTTAACACTTACTACTAGTTGTGTGAGCCTGGGTAAGTCACTTAACCCCAATTGCCTCTAAAAAAAAAAAAAAAAAAAAAGAAGAGAAAAAAATCGGCAAAAAAAATCAATATATCAAAAAAAGTCTATAAATAATATGCAATTTGCAATACTTATGGACCTCCCATCTCTGCAAAGGGTTGAGTTGGGTGTTATCTTTTAAAATCATAGAAAACAGTATTTCAGTAGAATTGATTTCTTTTGCTGTCCTTTATAGTTTTTTGTGCATTTAAAAACATGATTCTGAGAAGGGCTTCAACTAGCCTTCTGGTCTACCTTCCTCACTTGAGCAGATTAAATATTCCATCTTTTCTCCTGCTACTTCAGGAGACAGGAAGATGCTTTGAGATCCCTGGATTGTTTCTTCCATGCGGTTATGGATGAGTATGCTTGCTTTTCTCCCTCCCCACCCTTCCTTCTAGGAAACACTGGGTTGGGTAGGGCACTGGAGTATGTGAGTTATTGGTTGTAATAGACCCCAGAGGTAAGAGGTGTAAGAGAATAGAAGCTGTTGTTTTCCTTATTCTCAAACAGGACCATGACATCAGGGAGGGGATACCATGACAGGCAAGTGAATTGGATTTGAGTGAGGGAGGGCTGGGCAAGGTCACCTGCCTCATTTTCCCTTCCAGAACCATCTGGGTCCAGTGGACAGAGAGAGATCAGGAGAACTGGAGATGGCCCCGGATGCAGTGGGAGCCCTTAGTCTTTTTAAGCCAAGGTTTTCAACAGGTCTCAGTTTGACTGAGGGAGCATTCATTCAGTCATTAAGATGAGGTAGCAATTGAGGCAAAAAATCCCCAAAAGAAAAAAAAATCTAAATAAATGAATCTGGGAGGGAAAGACTCAGGATTTCTGGCCAAAGCAGAAACCATTGCTATTTACATTCAATCTGGGTCAATCAGGACCCAAACAATGACCTGGGATCTGTTGGTAGCCAATCAATGAGAGAGACCGGGTAGAGCATGAAATGGTCAATTGCTCTCAGAGCCAACTGTCTGCCTGTGATTCTGACCAACTTTGGTGTCCCAACCCCATTATTGTGCAAGAGTCTCACATGGTTCAGAGACTGAGGAATGGAGTAGAGAGCCAAGTTAGAAGGAAAAGGGAATATGAAGGACTCTAACATCCTCACTCCCTCTCCAACAGGCTCCTAATGGAGCTGGACAGGGTCTGGCCCCAAAGACAAGACCTCACAGCATTCGGCTCTTGCCATGAGAACCTACCTTCAGAGTTATCACTCCATAGTAAGGTGCAAATGATGACTCATTTGGGGTAAAAAGGTTTGGGTTTGAATTTAGGTTCTAACCCTCATTATCTGTGTGGCCAGCATGTCTGAGCCTTAAATTCCTCATCCATAAAATAAAGATAATGATACTTACCTTATATGCTTCATAGGGTTGTTGTGGAGAAGGTGTCTCTCAACCTTAGTCACTGTTTGTAAGGTTGGGTGGTATCCTGTAAGACCACATGGATGAGCTTAATTTCTTTTCTTTCTTTTTTTTTTATCTTGAGGCACTTGGGGTTAAGTGACTTGCCCAGGGTCACACAGCTAGGGAGTGTTAAGTGTGTGGGGTCACATTTGAACTCGGGTCCTCCTGATTTCAGGGCTGGTGCTTTATCCACTGGTTCACCTCGCTGCCCTGATGAGCTTAATTTCAATCCTATATCCTTACTAGCTGTTTAACTGTAAAATGTAAGTATATAGGATTGGAATTTAACTGTAAAATGGGGATAATAATAGCACCTGCTTCCCAGGGTTGTTGTGAGGAGCAAATGAGATATTTGAGATAAAGCCTTTAGCACATTACCTGGCATGTAGTAGGCACTATATACTTATTCTCTTCCCCTTCTTTTCTTGATTGTTTTCTAATCCTCACTCCTCCTTCTCAGTATTCACCTTCACTCCTTCCCTCTTCTACAGAGTTCTTCAGGCCCATGCACTTCTTAGGGTTTGTCTCCAGTCCAGAGTCCTGCAGCACCAACAAGAGGGCCTTCTCCAATCCCCTTCATCCGGGAGACGGGTGCAAACTGGCATCCTCATTGTTTTCTGGCTTTATTCTGCCTCTGTGAATTCCAGTAAGAGGTGGGGCACTCTAGTCCTGGAATTGCCAGCTCTTGCCCCTGCCTAGTGAACTCTTCCCTCTCTTTCCAGACCCAGCTCCATTAAGCCCTCTCCTGGAATCCTCTTTCTGAATGATCTCTCTCTACTGAGCACTCACACACTCTCCCTCTATTTTAGTTATTCATTTAGCATCCATTTCATGTCTTATTCTTTTATAATTGAAGCTCCTTGACGGACCGAGTTTTAGCCTTTTTTTGTGCTTAGCACAGTGTTTTGTGAAGTTGGTGTTTAAGTATCTCCAAAGCAGAGGCTGGAGCCATTTCTAGGACGGGGTGAGAAGAAGGAATTCTCCCCTCCCTTTCTTCTCAGGCCCAGGGACTGGCATTCATTCTCCACTGGGGACGCCACAGTTTCTTTCTCCCTTGTGGTAACATGACCCTCCTTCATCAACACTTGTGGACATAAAGTTGTTATTTTTGGTTAGCTCCTTCCCTCTTCACCCTGCCACCTGCTGTGGCCCCCAAGGACAGAAGCTACATCAGATCCAGCTGTTGCCATGGGAACCTGTCAAATCTCTTTGGGACTGACCTGATATCCATGATGACACAACATCCATTCAGATTCGGGGACTTTCAGAACCTCACAAGTTTCCATCTTCACTGTTGCCATATTCAGAGGCCTGGAGGGGGCACACAAAAAAAATGCAGATATCAATTATCCTGAATCCAGTCTTTGACCTGGAGTTCTCATTCTGTCGGTAATTACACAGCAGTTTGTGTTCTCCTCAAAGCTCCAGTCTCCCCATTCCTCTCACTGCTCTTCAAGGTTCTTACATTGCTAGATGAAGAACTCCCTTTCAAAGAACTGACTTTAAACTTGAAAGCAATACTTATAGTTTTACCTATGCATCCTTAACTCCCTATATTCCATTCTAGTTGGATTCTCTTTGTCTTTTCTTTCCCCCACCATCTTGCCTCATATACCATAATTTATTCAGCCACTCCCCAACTAATGGTCATCCATTCAGTTTCTAGTTCCTTGGCACTACAAAAAGGGCTGCTATAAACATTTTTGCACATGTAGCACCAAACTTTTTTGTTCACACATCCTATCAGTAAAAGAAAATCTGAATACTCCATCTAAGTATATTTATTTGCTTATTTATAAGTCATGTACATATTCAACACTTAGGTACATAAAAAACTTAGATAAGAAACAAGTTTGAAATAATATTTGATCCTGAAGACAAGAGGGAGTCATAGGAGTTTACAGAATAAAGGTGTCACATGGTCAAATCTTGGTTTTAGGAAAATCACTTTGGCAGCCATATGGAGGATAGAATGGAGAGTGAGAGATTTGGGTCAAAATGACCAGTTAGGAGGCCAATGCAATAGTTCAAGCAATGAAGGGTTCTAAACCTAATCCTAATTAGTAGTAGTACAGGTAAAACTCCCTCCTAAGTAAGTTATAGAATCTATAAATTCAATTCAATAAATGTTTATTAAGTACTTATTATGTGCCAGGTACTGTGATGGATTGTAGGAAGGATTCCTAGTTTTACTGAATCAATCGGAGGTGTAAACTAGGTACCAAGAATTAGACACAGATCTAGAACTGTGTATAATAGAGAAGGAGATTCCGGTGGGCACATTGCAATAACCGTCCTGAGAAGTAAACTTTTGTGAGCTTTTTGAAGAGCCATAATCAAAGAACAGCCAGATGGGAAGGGAGAAGTTAAATTCAGGAATGTTTTTCCACCTCCCGCCCCTTAACCATGTCATCAGAGAGACTTGGGCCAGTAACAAGCAATACATCCATCTGGAATGAAGTTTCAGGGACTCTACACGCAGACTTCAGCAGAGATTATCTAGCCAAGGAGAACTTTATGAGGACTCCATGAAAAGAAAAAAGGACTTCCATCTAACTAAGAGCTATGAGATAACCTCTTTGCTACATATGTTCTCTAAAATCAAGTTCACTTTCCTCCAGATTCTGTGTGCATTTTGGGGAGAAAATATCTCAGACTTATTTTGTGGGGAGAAATTTATTTGTACTAATTGTTCCTACTACAATTGTCTATGATAATTGCCTACTATATGTGGGCTTATGAGCCCCCCAAAAACTACCTAGGCCCTAGCCCTTGGATTACCTCTAGAACCTTGAGAGAATATGGGAGAGCCAGTCTGTCACTGAGAATGGGAGCGAGGAAGTATCCCTAGGAGAAGTGATAGTTCAGGATTTGGGTGGCTCCAAAGGTAAGTGGGGGAAAGGAGAGGTATTAGATTGTCTTCCAAACTAAAGAGCCATATACAGACCATTGTGCTGAGCTCATTGTTGTATGTCTGTGAAGCCTGGACAGTCCACCAACCCATGCCAGGAAACTGAATCCCTACCCGTTTGAATTGTCTTGGGAAGATTCTAAAGATCACCTGGCAAGATAAGGTGTGGGACACTGACGTCCTTTCTGGAGATGAGCTGCCAAGCATTCAGACACTAAGGCAGAGAGCACAACTCTGATTGTTTGAATGCCAAATGTATGTTTACCTAAAAGATAATTTCATGGAGAGCTCACGCAAGGCAAAGGCTCACATGGAGGCCAGAAGAAGAGGTAAAGGGACACTTTTAAGATCTCTCTGAAGAACATTGGAACCAATTGTGAGACATGGGAGACCTTGGCACAAAACTGTCTAGTTTTCCCTGCCTCCATCAAAGAAGGCTCTGTACTTTGGGCAAAACAGAAGTGGGGTAGCTCACAAGAAACATGATATAGATTCCAAATGTTCATACGGACTGGGGCAGAGTATGGTGATATCAATTTGGTCCTCTTCCAGAATGGGCAACAAATACCACCCAAAGGGGAAACTGAGGGCTTTAGAATGAAAAGAATCTAAACTTTCTGACACAATCACTCTACCTTCTATGGGTTCAGACTCCTGGAAACCTGAAATCCTTTCCCTAACCCCACCTTGGAGGCTGCTAGGAAGAGGAAAATCATTTTCCTATTCAAAAGTCAGTCACCATGTTTTTGACATATCTGCCAGATGAAGAACTCTGGTCCTCTGCCCTGGGATGGTGATTGTCTCCCAAGGGACACAGACTCAGACAGCTGTAAACACAGAGACACCAGACACCCTCTGAGCTGGACTGGGCATTCTCACAATTCCAGATGCTGCCAAATCCTTTTATATCTGGCTGTTGGCAATAGTATCTTTGAAGATTTTTTTTTTGGGGGGGTTCCATTCTTTTTAGTCCCTATCCAAAAAGAATTCACCTCCTTGTCCCAGCCATTCTAGACTCTTCCACAACATAATAACTCCCATTTGTATAGTTTGAGTGTTTTTGGGGTACTTTTTTTCCACATATAACCATTTCAAGTATTATTAATTCTCATAGAGATGACATCGAGCAAGGAAATTTCCTGATCAATTTAATAAGCTTTGGAGATATCTGATAGGCTCTACCCTAAAGAGATAATAAATATACCCATGGACACTCTGTTGCCCAATAATTTCTGGTTAGTTTTTAGTGACTGGGACTGTTCCCAGGATAACTCATTATCGTCAAAGGAGCTTATTCTTTGTTATGGCCCATAAAGCAAACTACCACTCATGCTCAGCCCTTTCAAGATTTCATAGGGAACATGGCATCTGAGCTGGGCTTTGAAAGAAGGGAAGGAAATTATCCGATAGAAATGGGAAAGGAGAGGAAAGGAAGAATAAGCCTACTATGAGCTGGAACTGTGCTGAGCACTTTACGAATATCTCATTTGATCTCTTCTATCCATTTTACCATTTAGCTGCTTCTATCAGGAAATGGAAGATGGTTTTATTTATGGCTCATATCAAGAGTTTCCCTAAAAGGAGAAAGTTAAAAAAAAAAAGTATTCAATGTACAATATCATTCTGGGACAGATAATTTATTCCTATACACATAAGGAATGCTAGGGGACATTTAACAAAAACAAACTTAAAAAATAACAACCTAGTGGTAATCTATCTTGTAACTACTATTACAATATACTGAGAGACTTATACCTCATTGAATATAAACCAATTAATTCTGAAGTAATTTCTGGAGAATCTTCCCCTGCAATCATGACCAGATGAGAGCCAGGATCTTGGGTTCACCCAAGATAGGACATAATAAATCCAGAGACACATCAAACTTAAGTTTAGACTTGCCCAAGCAGGACATATCCTTTAGTTTATATGTTTGTAGCCCATGGGGTTTGAGGTGAGGAATGGGGCTCTGGTTACCTCTCTCTTGAGCCAGAATCTCAGGAAAAAGCTTAAGAAAGTTCTGAGAAGCATTTACTTCTGGAAAGGAAAAGAGAAGTTGGGGTGGGAGTGGGGTGGGGGATTAAGAGCTCTTTTTTTTTTTTTTTTTTTTTTTTTGCAGAACTACTGAATCATTGGGTTCTTTGGCTCTTCAGCCATTCAAGTTGTTCAGTGATGAGTCACACATGGCTGGAAAAAGGCTTCTAGTTTTCATGTGGTTTTTGGGAACTAGGAATGACAACTCTGAGCATGCTCTGTGGGATGGCCAGCCATCACATCACAGGAATTGGGATGCCCTATTTGATTGCCCAGAGGAGTGAGATAGCAAATCCAAATTGTGATAATAATAATAGCTAACATTCATATAGTACCTACTCTGTGCCAAAGCACTGTGCTAAGTAAATACTTTATAATTATTATCTCATTTGAATGTAACAGTTCTGGGAGATAGCTGCCATTATTATCCCTATTTTAGAGTTGAGGAAAATGAGGAAAACTGAGTTGTTTTTTTTAAGTGACTTGTCTAGGGTAACATAGTTAGCAATTGTCTGAGGCTACATTTGAACCCATAGCTTCCTGACTTCAGGCCCAGTATTCTATCCATTGTGCCTTCAAGCTGCCTAGTGGTCTAGTTTGACCAGAATGATTACTATATAAAGCATAATATGAAAAACCTCTCTTTTTTCAGACTTAATCTTTTCCCTTTTAACAGGTAAGCAAGCATTTTTTAAAATTAAAGCTTTTTTTTTTTTTGCTGAGGCAATTGGGTTAAGTGACTTGCCCACGGTCACACAGGAAGTATTAAGTTCTGAGATCAGATTTGAACTCAGATTTTCCTGACTTCAGGGTTGGTGCTCTATCCACTGAGCCATCTAGCTGCCCCAAGCTTTTTATTTTCAAAACATATGCATGGGTAATTTTTCAGCATTGACCTGCAAAACCTTCTGTCCAACTTTTCCCCTCCTTTCCCCCATCCCCTCCCTTAGAAGACAGGTAGTCCAATACATGTTAAATATGTTAAAGTATATATTAAACACAATATATGTATGCATATTTATATAGTTATCTCAGCAAGCATTTTTAAGTGCCTACTTTATGCGTTGTGAATATAAAGAAAGGCAAAAACTAACAACAACAATTAAATAGGAGCTAACAGTTTAACTACCTCTTCCTAGTTGGCATCCCTTGGCCCCTTTTCTGGAATGCATCTCCCTCCTTCTGTATCTATATGTTATCTAGGTCTGGGAGCTTCTAGGATAGAAACTGACAATATCCTGGTTGATTGGCATTCCCCTTGCTGTTATCCCAGAATTGAAAAACCAATCAGATCTATCCAAATAGGACTTAGAGCTGCCCTGATAAACGGAGTGAAAATGAAACCAGGAGTCCTTTGAAGGGTATAAGAAATCCCAGAGGCAGCCACTCCAATGCCATACCAGACTCCTTCCTTCTGCCATGGCCCAGAGACCATCGTGCTCTAGGCTCCCTAACAACATTTCTGATTATTTTTCCTGAGAGAGGACTGCTTTGGAGGTGTCCTCTTTTACCAAATATAGGAGATTGGTACCTAGTATGTGGTGTCAGTGCTAAACTTAATCCCAGTAGAGGGAACAATGAACTTCCTTTGTTCTCTTGCCTCCTCTAACCTTTTCTGGATTGTCTCTACCTAAGCCACCGAGGCCTTCCTTTAAACATACCTAATAAAAATACCCTAATAAAAGAATTATCTAATTCTTATTTTTTGAAGTCCCAGCAATAGATCCCAATAGGAATAATGTGAAATAAGACTAAAAAGGCAGGTTGGATCTAGATTGTGGAAGGTATTGAATGCCAGACTAGTAGCAGTGGAGGTTTTGTTTTTTGTTTTTGTTTTTTTTGAACAGGCTTTTGAGTGATATGATTAGACTTTACGAAAATTATTTTGGGTCAGCTGTGTCAAGAATGGTTGTTGTAAATGAATATCACTTCTGTTAGGTCAGGGACTTTTTTGTTTGTTTGGTCTTTGTACCCTTAGGCCCTAGCACTAGTGATTTTTAATCTTAATAAATGCTTGTTAGATTGAGTAGAAACATTGAAGCAGAGAGACCACCTAAGAGATTATTCCAATGACCCAGGTGAAAGGTAGTAAGAGCCTGAGATAGAATGGGGGTTGGGTGAGAGTAAAAACTGGGATAACTGAAAGAAAGATGATGAGCATAATGGAGAACTCTCACAACTTTTCAAAATCCCCTTTGAGTTTTACCCTGTCCCTAATCCTAGGTTCTTTTTCCCTGACCCTTTGTATATTTCCCTTCTCTTTGCTTCAGGTAGCTGAATTGAGGACAAAATTGCCTAATCCAGGCCCAGCTCTCAGTTATCAACGTAAAAAACTGCCTTGCCACTTCTCCACTATTTTAGAATAATGGTTCTCATTTATATAGCATTTTAAGTTTTACAAAATACATTCCTCATAATAACTCAACGAGGCAGGTAAGACAAGTGTGCCCCACTAAAAGAGTGGCAATAATACAAATTTACTTGTGTGCTCTTATAGAAAGGTATTATGTCCCTGAATTAATTATCCAGCAAGACAGTGTAAGCCTAAATTATCTACAAATTAATACTCTCTAGGAACCATCAGTCCATTAGCTATTTCAATTCTTCTCTGTCTCCTCCAGTACTTTAAGAGTAGCCCTTTTAAAAGATTTCTGTATATCCACTGGTGAACAGTAGGTACTGTGCTTACACATGCTTAGACCTTCTTCCTCATCCTCCCAACTCCAACTAACTTCATCTGTCTTCAAATAAAAAGGTTGGAAGAAGAAACTCTGGAATTTTACTTAAAATAAGAACAATGTGAAATCTACAGTTTATACATGATTCTAGAACCTCTACCCTGCTTCTGGAATTTCTTCTGTCATTGAAACCCATAATCACTGGACCCAGTTACTCAACACACTGTGGCCACAGAGTTTCCTGAACATATTGGAAATGGAAAAAAAAAAAAACAAAACCAAAGTTTAAACACTTTCCTACACGGAGTTATTTGCCACTATCCATTTCTTCTGCATACAATGTTAAGATTTTGGGGGTTCAGGGAGAAAGTCTTAAATCATCTTCATCCACAGGTCATGGGGAGGATTAAAGAAAGGGGACTATCTGGGACTCTATCTCTGAATTGGGGACCACAAGGAAGAGAAGCCATATAGGAAAGAGCAATCAGACCCTCCATTTTACTATATGGAATTTTCAATAAATGCTGGCCCACACCTTGTTTCTGCTTCCAGATGGGGCTCTACATTCTTCTGATTTATGATTAAATCTTGACTCATTTCTCCTCCAGTCTTAAAAAATGTCAGAGAGACTCTCAGACTGTCAAAACTTCCCATTTCCAATCTCAATATCTTAGCTCTGCCTGGGATATCCCAAATCTCCAGGGCAAACAGCTCACCTATTGCATGAATCCATCTCTTTCCACTTCCCTGTCTTCTCTTGAGGCTTATTGCCAGTGATCACCCAGCTTCCCTGTTCTCTCTCTGTGTTCTGTAAAATATCAAGGGAAGTTTTGGTTTTGGTGGTGGCCATCTCACAAATGCTATTCCAGTTGTCTCTCTCATTGGGGACTGCACTGACTGCATGTATAAAAAAGGCGATTCCATTCCCACCTTAATTAATGTAATTACAGGAAGCCCAGAATATTGTCCCAAATATGCTCTCAAATTTTCCAACAAGGACATACTAATCGTATGTGTCCTTTTTATGTATAAATTATGTTTTAATATGTAAAAGTTAATCTATGTCTCACCACTCTGTCAGGTAAAAATTCCTTTCCAATTGTATCAAGAAGGAAGTAGTATAATTGAGAGAATGGGTCAAATCCCCTGGGTCTAGATTTTATAACAAAACCCACAAAAAGCAGTTCATTCAAGATCATGCCCTTGACTCTGAGAGGGAATTCTGGGAAATTTGGAAACATAGTTGATGTAGTATTAGTGACCTTTGGGGTGGGGGTAAAGATTAGCAAATGCTTCAGGATCATGCCCTTGATATTTAGAGGGAATTCTGGGAGGTTTGGAAACATAGTTGATGAAGTATTAGTGAGGAAAAACACAATATATCTTTGTAATTTTCCTGTTGAATATACTATGTATCTGTAGCCTGTTGATTGCCTATATGTTATCAATATAGAAGGTCAAGGCTGAGCTAAGACATTTCCCAGAATGGGGGTGATGGATCTATAGATCTTGCTATTTTTGTGATCCTGGAATAGGCTGGAATTATAAAACAAAACAAAACAAAACAAACAAACAAAAAAAACAGTACAGATTTTTTTTTTTTCCCTAACAGGTAGAGCTGGAAACTCAGTGAGACAGAACTACTGGTCTGTTTGTTTGTATATAGTGCCATGAAGGGATCTATATACACACACACATATATATCTTCACATACATACATATACATAATATATTAATTAGAGGAAGAAAATAAGCTTTTGTATAGCATCTACTATATGCTAGGCATTGTGTGAAGCACTTTACAAACACTTTGTCATTGAATCTTCACAAAGCCTGTGAGGTAGTTGCTGTAGAAAAAACAGAAACAAACAGAATTTGTGACTTGCCCAACATCATGCAACTAAGGAGTGTCAGGTTGGATTTGAATTTGGGTTTTCCTGAATGCAGACCCAGCATTTTATTAATTTCATTACAGAGCTGTATTATATACCCCTTTGAGGGCAAATGAATAATAAAGTAATACCGTTTTCTTTGTGTGGGCTGCTGGAACAGCATCTCTTGTTATCTGGGAAAACTACCAAGTGCATATCCAGCCTAAAGCCAGTATCATACCCATTTTACTGATGAGGAAACTGAGGTTTAGACAACTGACTGGTTCATGATCTCACAACTGATAAAGAGTGAAAATAGAAATTGAACCTAGGGAGTTCCTTCCGTTGCACCATCCTCTTAAGGGTGAACTGACATGACTCCCAAAGGAAGAAGTAGGAGTGACATTTAGAGTAAAAATCAAGAGGATCTCTACAACTATCCTATCTCTTCCCCATTTTCTTCCTATGAATAGAAAGGCAGTAGGAATTTTTTTCCCCAATAGAATGTACACTTTTTGAGGCTTGGGGATTTTTTTTTATTAGTACTTAATACTTGTTGAATTATTATTTTTTTTTTCTGATCATATTCATTCCCTTAGCATAGGTTTTCCCTGGATATCTGTGCTTCTAATAGGAGCCTCGAAATCCAGAAATGACCAGAATCTGCTGAAGGAGGAGTCCTTGGAAAGGCAGCAGGTAGGTAGTGGTGTTTTGGGAAGAAAAGGCAGACAGCAGCCACAGAGCAGTATCAGGACAGCTCTCTAGGATGGAACTGCGACACAGGAGAGGATGGATGTGGATATCAGGTGAGTGAAAAGCTGGATGGGGAGGGGGGGAGAGGGCATTTTCTGTGTCCCTAACAAACCCTTCCAATGCCTTCTTTCAAATATAGCAGGGGAGGCAGAAAGATAGAAAGGTTGGGGCAGGGGGGAAGGGAAACTGGTTAAACCTAGTCTTTGATTGTCATTATCTCCTAAACCACAGGATGCTGGAGAGTTAAAGTTATATTCCAATTTATTTTAAGATAGTAGACAGTGGCCTGGCTGGAACCCAAGAAAAGGGCTCTCAATATTTACTTATTCTGGAAGACCAGTTTCCTGGGAGTTAGATCTTGTCTGCCTCCTGGACATCCTCCGCGTGGATGGAAGCTAAAAAAGCTCCTGTATAGGGTCATCGTTTTTAGTTTGGATTGAGCAATTTGAGACACCAGAATAAGGTCTCCTCATGTCTCTAGATCTTCCTTCTATTCCATTTCAAATGCTCTGAGAGTAATTGCTCCAGTTTAATTGGGATTCCGATGATAATTTTTCCCTTCTCCACGGAAAGATTGACTTGATTTTGGTTGATTTTTTTGTTAATGTTCAGGAAATGGGTCAGGTCTATGAGGTTCAAAAAAAAAAAAAAAAAAAGGCTCTTTGGCTAATCCACTGGCCAGCAGTGTGACCGTGGACAAGTCACTGAACCTCAATTTTTTCCTTTGTCCAACGGACAATAATTCTTGCATTGTTTGTCCTTGGTTCTGGAAGAGGACCATGATATCAGGGAGGTGATGCTCTGAGGTACAAGTGAATTGGATTTAAGTGAGGGAGGGCTGTGCAAGGTCATCTGCCTCACTTTCCTCTCCATCGCCATCTGGGTCGGTGGCCGGGGAGAGATCAAGGTGACTGGAGAAGGACCTGGATGCACTGAGTGGAGGAAAGCACTTCTTAAACCTCAGCTCTTTCCTAAGGACCTATAATTTTGGAAAGTCTGTTTATCATCCAATAGCATTGGAGAGACAAAATCCCTCCCTAAACCTGAAGTCGTGTGTATTACGCTCCTCCTCTTACCCGCCTCTTTGGTAAATGAATATCGTCTGTGGAGTGAACCATTTGTATGATGGGAGGAATTGAATTTTGTTTCAGTATATTGGCATAAAACACCAATAATGACAAAGTTTCTAAAAACAATTATTAATCTAGAAATTTTAATTAAATATTTTAAATGTATATAGAACGCTAAAGAGGAGTAACTAAAAACTCAATTCGGGAGGTTTTTATATACTTCTGCTTCGGACCAAAGGAGAATGTCCATGCTTTCCCTCTTCCGACAAGGGAGGCGGAGTCAGGGAAGTGGAGTGTTCCAGGGCGGGGTTGGGTTGGCTCAAGGGAGAAAGGATGGGGAGAATATTTCGAAGAGAAGGCTTTCGGCTAAGGATAATATCTTTTGCTTACTCGTGAACTAATTCTCGTCCTTCTGTTTGATAAATCAATGGATTTGGGAGCCTAGGACCCTAGTTTCGGACAAGAAAGGGAGGAAATCGCGCCTTTATTTTTCCCCCCCCCCTTGGTTGAGTCTTTCTCCCCACGTGTTCGTAACGTGAGGCTGGCCGGTCCGGACAGTTTACCTGGTCCAGGTTGAGAATCGGGGGCGTCTCATGGCGCCGAGGGCTGGCTCTCCGCGGCTGGTGCTCCTGTTTAGCGGCAAGAGGAAGTCCGGGAAGGACTTCTTGACGGATGAATTGCGGAGCAGGTAGTCAGCAGGGGAGGGTGGAAGAGATGTCGGCTTTAGGACAGGGGCGGGGCCCATTTGGGGAGGAACCCGGGTGTTTGGAGTCTCTCGCTGGGTGGGTGGAAGAGGGTTGAGGGATGCATTGTTTGGCACGGACCTTCTCCCCCGCAACTTAAGTACTCTGCGAGAAGGTGCACTGCGGTCACTGTCAGTTCTGATGCCCATAGCCCCTCGACTTGCGCACCAGAAACCTCCCCCAAAATAGAGACGGTGAAGTAAAGCAAACCGCTACTGCCCTTGTATCTGACAGCGTATGTAGCGTTCTGCACACGTTGCCCACCGCCTTTCGGCAGATCAGAAGATAGTGTGCGTTATTGTTGGCACCTGGAACTAAGATTTGGAATCTTTGTTAATCAGTGCTTATTTAGCTGAATGAAACCAAAGTGAAGGCACTAAAGAAATGATGCTACTAAGCGAACAAGGGGCTTAGGCGTTTTAGGATCGTAGAATTTAGAGCCGGGAGGGAGGGAGAGATCAGTGCCTCGTCTGTCTTATTGTAACCAGTGAAGAGACTGAGCGGTGGCTTGCCTGGTATCACACAGGGATTGAGTGGCCGAGCTGGGATTAGAATGGAAGGCTTCAGACTCCAAATTTAATCGGTCTCTTTGCTCCACACCAGCCGTGTCAGATTTAAAAGAAAGGGGGGCTCTAATCTGTCCATAGGGATCCCTGTGAATTGCATATTGGCTTAGTTTTTTAAATGCCATATTATCCGTGTTGTATTTTTATTTATTTTGTGGCATATTTAATTTGGTTGGGGCGGTACTTGGTGACAGCCATCAAGTTTAGTATCTCATCATCTACAGAATACTAGTGTTTTTCCCCACTTCCTTTTTCTTGATGCCTGCTGGGTGGTACAAGCGAATATCTCTAGAAGACCTGTGTTCAAATCCTGCCTCAGACACTTATTGGCTCTATGGTGATGCCGGGCAAGTCATTTCATTTCTACTGACCTCAGTTTCTCCATCTGTAAAAACTTCTTAAGTTGTGAGTATCAAATGCCTTAAATTAAATGCGAGGTAATGTACCTTGCAAAGTTAGAAATGGAAAGTGAATACCTTGTAATTTTAAACATTTTGATTAACTTTTAAGAAAGGCATGCCTATTGAGGGTGGGGAATAGGAACCTGTGGAGTAGGTTCAGGACAACAGGTAAGGGAGAGACAGGTGATTTTTTTGAATGGCAGGATTGATGGAAATGCCTTAGGCTGGTTGCTTAATATTGAAAGGAGATGGGTTTTGGGGGAGAGTCATGGGTAGGGCTCTGTAGTTCAATGTTCTGTCCTTTCCATATCCCAGAGTACTCTCAACTTCTCTTGCCAGAGCAATCTCAGCCAAAAAATGACTGAGCTCCACAAGGGTGCTTGTTGTTGGACAGAGACCTAATGGTCTTGTGCCTATAGAACTATAATAATAAATACTCCTTGATTTGAAACGATTTGTGCAGAGATTTGTTATGTATGTGTATATATATCTCTCTATATTTATATATATATATATATCTATAACTCACATCTCTATATATGCATACTTATGTATAAATATATAGAGATATTTACATATTTTTATATACAATTATGTAAATATAACTATAATCTCCATCAGCATAGAGAGAATGAAATAAATCTGTGACTATCATCTTCCTGTGGAAACTTCTGGACTAGAAACTTTTTTCACCCAGACATTTGTAACTCCTTATAACTTAAAATCTTATTAGTGAATTGCCTGGGGTACTGAGACATTGAGGGATTTCCCCTTGGTCACATAGGCGGTATGTTTCACTGATAGGAGTTGGACTATCTCTTCCTGACTCCTTATAAGCCTTCTAGATCTACAGTGCTATGGGCATTCATTCTTCATGTCTTAGTTATTTTAATTCGTTAATTAATTAATTAATTTTGCTGAGGCAGTTGGGGTTAAGTGACTTGCCCAGGGTCACACTGCTAGGAAGTATTAAGTGTCTAAGGTCACTTTTTGAACTCAGGTCTTCCTGACTTTCGGGCTAATGCTCTATTCACCAGGTTACCTAGGTGCCCCATCTTAGTTATTTTAAAAAATGTTTTTTGACTCCTAGTGATGTTGAAGGATGCCATGGATCACTCATTCTTCATGTCTTAGATATTAATATATATATATATATATATATATATATATATATATATATATATATATATATATATATTTCTTGATTCCCATTGAAGATCTTGAAGGAGGTGTTCATACTTTGTATAAGAGTGGACTAGGGCAGCTAAGTGGCATAGTGGGATAGGCCAGTCTGGATAGTTTACCTGGTCCAGGTTTGGAATTGGGGGCAGTTCATGGCTCCAAGGGCTAAGTCTCCAAGGCTGATGCTCCTGTTTAGTAGCCCAGGAAGGACTTTTGACTAAAACATGGAGCAGGTAGTCAGCAGGGGAAAGTAGAAGAGATGTCAGATTTAGGGTGGTGGTTGCAGGTGCAGGGCCCAGGAATCAGAAAGACCTGGCTTCAAAACTGGCCTCAGACACTTTCTAACTGTGTGCCCCTGAGCAAGTCACTTAACCCTGTTTGCCTTAGTTTCCTCATCTGTCAAATAAGCTGGTGAAGGAAATGACCAAACCACTTCAGTATCTTTGCCAAGAAAACCCCAAAAGGGTCATGAAGAGTTGGATAACTGAAACAGTTCACTAATAACAAAGAAATTGGACTAAGTGGATTCTGCCATCTCTTCCAACTCTTCTTAAGTCTTTATAGTTGATATATTTATATACCTGGGGTCATGTAAAAAATTTCTCAGCATAAGGAATCCCAAGTGAAAAAGGTTTAATTCCTGTTTTAGAGGAGGAAATGAAGGAGGAAGTAGGTTGCTCAATAAATCAACAATAAATATTTATGAAGTGCCTACTGTGTGCCAGGCACTGTGCTATATGCAGAAGATTCAAAGAAAGGCAAAGGACAGTGCCCTGGAGAAGCTCACAGTTTAATGGGGGAGAAGACAAATTATGGGATAAACTGGAATTAGTTAACAGAAAATTAAGGAGACTTGGGACAGGAATACTACAGAAGGTAGGATTTTAGTTGGTATTTGGAAGGAACTCAGGAAGGTGAGATGAGGAAAGAGAACATTCTAAGTAGGGGGACCACCAAAGAACCACCCAGAGCAGAGAAATGGAGATTGTTCCTGGAGCAGCCAGGAGGCCTATGTCACTGAATCATAGAGTACTTGGAAGAGGTGGCCAATGATGCCAGAAGACTAGAAAGGTGGGAGTTGAGGGAGGGATAGGTTAGGAAGAGTTTGAACACCAAAAAGAGGATTGTGGATTTGATCTTGGAGGTGGTGATAGGGAACCACTGAAGTTTATTGAGTAAGAGGGAGTAACATAATCTGACTTCACTTTAGGAAAATTACTTTGTTGATTGATTGGAGGCTAGGGTGGGGAAAGAGTTGAGGCAGGCAGGCCCATCAGCAGGCAGGCTATTGTGATAATCCAGACCTGGCAATGGGGTAATCCAGGGTAATACTGGGGTCCTGCCCCCAGGATGGTGGCAAAGACTTAGAGTTTGGCTTCCTCCTTCCCTGTCTAGTGCATCAGGTCCAGAAAGGTTGTGTTTTTGAAGCAGGAAACCCCTCATTTTGATGAGAGAGTCCTTAGAAAAATGCATTCATGGCTTCCCACAGTGACTTGTCACCATTTCGAACAGCTCTCTGGAACAGGACAATTTTCTTTTTCTCCACCCTGATTCCGTCATGCTGATGAGGTGGCTGGGGGAGCCATGGGCTCTCTGGCTTGTGGGGAGTCTTTGGAGTGTCTCTTGCCAGAGTAACTGAGACTGCCAGAGGGGAGTGGTAGGTGCTGGGCTGTCCTCACTTACAAGTGTTGGCTTGAAGGTGGAGCAGAACACTGGGTGGGGAGACGCAGGTCTCCGTGAGCTAATTCAGTTCTGGCCTGGGGGGTATCTTCCCATCCCACAGGCTGGGGGCGGACGTGTGTGCTGTGCTTCGACTCTCTGGACCCCTCAAGGAGCAATACGCCCAGGTATGTCATGAGGCAGCTGGATCTGTGCCCCCCTTGGTAATTAGTGCTTTTTTACAGGTAAGCTGTAACTTGTCTTATGGCTCAGACTGGCTTCTGCCTGCCCTGGCCCACTTTTGGGCGCTACTTTTGGTAAAACAGGCTTTTAAGTCAACTCAGCAAGCATTTAGTAAGCATTTTCTGTGTGCTAAGCACTGAGAATACTGATACCCACAGAAAGACGGTCCCTGTTCTTGAAGAACTTCCATTCTAATGGTGAGAAGACGATATATAGAAGGTAGCTGGAAAGGGGCACAGGATGGAGAAAGCCTGGAGAATTCAGAGTGCAAACCAGAGAGGAATGAAACCTTACACTCCTACTCACAAAACTCCAGTGGCTTCCCTTCCCCACTCCCCAAGTGGATGTAAGCTTCTTGGGAGCAGAGACAATCTCATTGTTACTGTATCTTGCATAGTACCTGGCATATAATAGGCACCTAATAAATACTCTATGAACTGAACTCTCTCTCTTGGCTCTGCTAGATTATTCAGAGTTCCCCAAATATACCTCTTACTTTCCTGCTCCCATAACTTTGCTTATTCCATTGCCCTCCTCCAGGCCTCTGCCTACTCTTATTTTACAGATGGGGAAACTGAGGCTGGTGCACCAGGCCTAGAGTCAGGAACACCTGAATTCAAATCCAGCCTCAGAAGGAAATGGCAAATCATCCCAGAATCTTTGCCAGGAAAATCCTAAATGGGATCACAAAGGGTCAGACATGACTGAAGTGACTGAATGACAACAAGGGGTGGGGAGGCTGCTGGTTAGCTATCCGTATATCCCCACCCCAAGAAGGCAGCCCTTTTGGTTAGAATGGCAGTCTGATAGAATAGGGCCTCTTAAAGTTTTCCCACTCACAACCCCTTTTTGTCCAACTTATTTTTGCATCACACCAGGTATATAAAAAAGGCGTACAAATCAGACATTTATCGATGATAAATCATCATCTCACGATCCCCAAGTTCAGTTAAGTGACCCCATATGAGGTTACAAACCATAGTCTAAGAACTTGGGATTCTAGAGCCACAAAGTATGGTGGGTTTCCGGAGCAGTTCTTCCCTCTTCTCCAGGCTGAGCCTGCTGGAGGAGCTGCAAGGGGCCTTAGGGCAGATCTGCTCAGACCCCTCTCAGGTTACGGAGTCTGCAGCTCTGACTTGGCGCCCCTCCCCCCTTGCGGTTCCCCAGTGACTTAGGGCTCAAATCCAGGCCCTCACTTCCTCACATGACAGGATTTCCAGACCTTCATGGCCCGGATGCCCTTTCACAGGTGCCCCAGATCATCGGCTTCCCTTTCAAAATGTGCCCCCGGAATGGGACCTAAACTCCAGACGTGGCCTGTCTGGCACATGCCCAAAATCAGCAGAACCAAGGAAAGGGCATTGCCAGGGTCTGGATGCAGATCTCGGGGCTCCTTTCTGCGAGTCCCTGGGCGGGTGTAGGATGGGCCTGGCTTTGGCCGCTGATGATGATGCTGGTGGCCCCTTAACCCCCCTGGCTCAGACTCCTCAGCTTTAAAATGGAGGAGTTGGACCAGGGCACAGAGGGGCCTTCCTGCTCCCGAATCCTTCTGGTCCTGAAGCGTCCGGCCTTGTCTGGCCAGCGGCTCCTTTGGAAGGCTTGCCAGCGTCCCAACCTACAATGTAGGAATCCTGGGAGGACCCTTCAGAGGAGCTGGATGGGAGGGCCCCAGGCACAATCATCCCCATTCTCATGCGTTATACTGAGGCCTGGCCCCGACTTCAGGGAAAGGAAACTTATTTCCCAGATAATTGGGGAAGATCGATCACAGGATGTGTGTGTTTAATTTAGGCACTGTTTCCCCAGACATATGGAAATGGAGGGGAGTGTCCTGGGGCTGAGGGGGCAGGGAATGATCACCTTTCCTCACAGCTGAGCCAGGAGGCAAAGTGACCCTTGGGGTGAGTGACCTGCTTTTGACTTGTTTTGAGCAGGAGCATGGACTGGACTTCCAGCGACTCCTCGATGCCAGCAGCTATAAGGAGGCCTTTCGGGAGGACATGATCCGCTGGGGAGAGGAAAAGAGGAAGAGGGACCCGGGCTTCTTCTGCAGGAAGATTGTGGAGGGCGTCCCCCAGCCTGTCTGGGTAAGGGCCATTGTGAAAGTGGTTTTTCTATGGGCCTTGCACACCCAGCCTTGGCCCTTTCCTCCTCCTCCTCCCTCCCCCTGCACCTCCTGTCCCTATCCCTGGAGCCCAAAGTAGCAGGTCCCTCCTGAGGCAGAAACTGCATCTCCTCCTTCCTCTGGACCCTCCCCCTTCCTGCTTATGTATGTTCTGTGGAGCCAGAGCCCAGGGGGGCCACACACAGTCAACTCTCTGGTGGGATTTCCTGAAAACCCGCTGTTGCCCAGCAACAATAATTAGCATTATATGGGCTTTAGGGTTCCAAAGTGCTTTACATGTATCATCTCATTTAATTCTCATAACTCCCCTGTGAGGGAGGTACAGTTATCCCCACTTTACAGATGAGGAAAACCAAGGCCCAAGGTCACCCAACAAGTAAGCATCTAAGGCAGGATTCAACTGTTCATTCATTCAGTTGTGACTCTTTGTGACCCCATGGGTAGCGTGCCAGAGTCTCCTCTGTGCCTTGAAGTCTGTCCATACTCATGTTTGTTGCTTTTATAACATTATCCATCTCAGCTTATACCTTTCCCTTCTCCTTTTGCCTTCAGTCTTTCCCTTCATCTGGACCTTTTCCTCCAAGTCCATTCTTCTCATTTTGTGGCCAGAGTAATTTAAACTTCAGCTTCTGTGTTTGTTCTCCCTTACAACAGCCTGCATTTACATAAGCCTGTAAGGTTTCCAGAGCCTTTTACTTATGTTATTTGACTTGATCCTTACTATTGCTCTGTGAAGTAGATGCTGTTGTTAGCACCATTTTTTACGGACTAGGAAACAGAGCCTGCCGGAGATTAAATGGGTTTTTTAAAAATGAGATTCCATTAGTTCTCTCTCCATGTAATCCTCTGTTTTAGACACAGTGCACAGGAGTGGGTTCCATCTGGGGTCAGACACCTTAACCAAGCCTGGGATGAACAGAATCCATGGGATAGTGGGCACGGGCCTACTTAGGCTATTTATGAAACCCACTTCAGGGTCCCAGTTGACCATAAGCACCTCCAGGGTCACAGAGCTAGTTACTGTCTAAGGCTGGATTTGAACCGAAGTCTTGTGCTTTGTCCCCATTAAAGCACACTTCTCTTTCAGTTAAGAAGGGACATCAGGGAAGAGAATGTGAGCTGGGGACAGAGTTTGGGACAGATTACAGGATCATGGATCAACAGCTTCCAGGGCACTCGGAGGCAGTCTAATCCAGCCCTCTTTCAATATATAAAAATGCTGAGGCCCAGGGAAGTTACACATCTGCTGAATGGTGGAGGCGAGATTTGAACCTGTGCCCTCTGACTCCAGAATCCAGGTGTTTTTTTCCCTACCATACCACATTTACACTTGAAGGTCCCAGGCTGTGCCTTTTTTTTATTTTTTTTTGGGGGGGGAATGGTTCTATGTTATAATGGTTAGTTCTTTGGTCTGTAAATTCAGTTCTTGTGTGTGTGTATATGATTTTATTGGGAGAGGGAGCACTCAATGAAGAAACTCCTTCTTCCAGTGCAGTTAGGCAAGCAGATCGATACAAGTCCTATTATCTTGGACAACTGATTGAGGCTTGGAAAAGTTGCCATGAATTGTCCAGGCTGATGTAGCCAGCCTGTGTCAGGCGCAGGTCTTGAATTCAAATCTTTCCTGACTTGGAGGCTGTATACACCATGATGCTTATTGTTGTACCATACCTATCCTGTAAAAATTGAATTTTCTAGACATGATGACTAGTAGTACAGTAATAATAAGAAAGTTTAACTGTCAGCTGGACCAGAACTGGCCTCTAACCATAGGTGACCTGAGCCAAACAAACAGAGCAGGTTAGAGACAGGAGAGTCAGGACACAAACACAAAATGATGTTTGCAAACAAAAGCCCCTCCTCTCCTAGGAAGAAGAGCTTAACATGCTGCACTAAAGGCAGGTCTTATATATCACAAATGGGCCAGATTATGACACATTCATTTTCAGGTCTTGAGTTACTGTTCCCACGGGTCCTGTGGGAGTAGTATTGTTTGAGGTCTAGAGGGTCGTGCCCACCCTGCAGAACACAGCACCAGAATGGTGTGATGGGAGCGGAAGTGTTGTACCTCTCAGTGACAAGGAACAGAGACATGATGGATGACCCTGGGAAACAAGGGGAGCTGAATCCCTCAGTGAACATCTATTGCTGGTCCAAGCAATGCACTTTGCTAGAGAGTAATATCATCCTGGCCGCAAAGGATTATTGTTAGGCCAAGCTCGGGACGCAGCTTGTTTCCTGGGGCTTAGCTCTGGGAAACAGGGTATCTCCAAAACATTTTTTTTTTAAAAATAATAGCTTTTTATTTTCTTCTTTTTTAAAAAAATAGCTTTTTATATCCAAAATATATGCAAAGATAGTTTTCAGTATTCACCCTTGCAAAACCTTGTATTCCAAATTTTTTTCCCTCCCTTCCCCCCACCCTCTCCCCCAGACAGCAAACAATCCAATATATGTTAAACATGTACAGTTCTTCTCTATACATATTTCCACATTTATCATGCTGCACAAGAAAAATCAGATCAAGAAGGAAAAAAATGAGAAAGAAAACAAAAAGCAAACAAATAATAACAATAAAAAGGTGAAAATACTAAGCTTTGATTTATATTCAGTCCCCATAGTTCTCTCTTTGGATGCAGATGGCTCTTTCTATCACAAGACCATTGGAACTGAATTGAATCACTTCATTGTTTAAGAGAGCCACGTTCATCAGTTGATTAGCATATAATCTTGTTGCTGTGTACAATGATCTCTTGATTCTACTCATTTCACTCAACATCAGTTCATGTAAGTCTCTAGGACTTTCTGAAATCATCCTGCTGGTCATTTCTTATAGAATAATAATATTCCATAACATTCATATACCACAATTTATTTAACCATTCTCCAACTGATGGGCATCCACTCAGTTTCCAGTTCTTTGCTACTACAAAAAGGGCTGCCACGAACATTTTTTCATATGTGGGTCCTTTCTCCTTTTTTATGATCTCTTTTGGATACAGACCCACTAGAGACACTGCTGCATCAAAGGGTATGCACACTTTGATAGCCCTTTGGGCATGGTTGCAAATTGCTCTCCAGAATGGTTGGATCAGTTCACAACTCCACCAACAGTGTATTAGTATTTCCAAAGTACTTTGACAATTGAGAAAGGGAAAAGAATTATAGGACCATAACATCTAGGGGATGGTCCATTCAAGTAAAAGTTTAAGAATGGGAGACGTGGGTATATTTGTAGGCAGCAGGGAAAGAACCAGTAGAAAGGGAAAGAAGTTGAAAATAGAGAGTGAGATTGAGAACTTGTTGATAATGTGTTGGAAAATAGTGACAGAATGGTATCAAAGGTATGTGATTTGGGGTTTACCTTGACAAAGAAGAAATCACCTCTTCATTTGAGCAGAGTAATTTAGACACAAATTTGACATGCTGAAAGGGGAGTAGAGTATAAGAAGACTCATATTTACAAGATTCTTTAAAAAGAGACTTATGAAGAAATTTCCTCAATTTTTCAAGGATATTTAATTTTGACCAAAAATCCCTCTTATGGACAAGTCAACCAATCAAAAACCTTTTATTAAACAACACTGTGCTGCAGATCATTGTGATAGGTACTAGGGGAGATACACAATTATGTAAGATGTTCCCTGCCTTCATAGAGCTTCCAGTTTAATGTGGAATGTACCCTGTACCTCCTTGCTCTCTGTTCAGATCATGTCTGGAGTATTGTGCTCAGTTCTGGGCATTTTTCAGGAATGGCACTGGAAAATCTCCCAAGGTGAAGGAGTGAGGGGTGAGGGGAAGGAACTAAAGACTTCAACTTGGGAAAATCAGTGGAACTAGGGACTCTTCTGGAGAGGAGAAAAATGCTCCCATGTGGAAGAAGACAAGCTTGTTACATGTGGCTCCTGGGGACCTTTATGTCTTGCCTTCTCTCTTACCTTCAAACCTTCTTCAGTGTAATTTCCAGATTCATTCAACTAAAAGTGTCCTCCCTGAAGTTATCAGTGACCTCTTAATTGCTCAAACTAGTGACTTTTCTTAATCATCATTCTTCTTAAACTCTTTGTGACATCAGGGTGTTTATGAAATAATGGGGTTGGGGCTTCTTCCAGCTCCTTGATCTTGGATCCTAGGAGCCAGAATCCCGAGGGCTTGCTGTCATGAGAATGGTCTATGCTGGAGGTTCTGAATCGGCTTTTTATATTAATTATTGCTGAATGGATAAATATCAAAGACCTTAGGAGAAAACCAGAATCAATTTTTTTGTTGAAGAAACAAATCTGAGAGCACTAAGAATCTTTTGTTGTTGAGAAACTTGCTGTCGCCCCCGAGTGGTTAATTAATGCTCCTAACCATCATCTCTGGGACTGCATTTCACTCCTGCTGGCTACTAGCGTGGATTAATGAAGTGTGTTAGTATGGGAGACTAGGGTAGAAGAGCTTGTCAACAAAGCTTTTAGCCTTGTAGGGGAGAGGGAACTTGGGCATTATCTAGTGGCTAATGACTTGATGCATTTAATTTCTCATCAACTTTAATCTTTAATTCTTGGTATAGTAGAAAGGGCGCCAGCTTTGAACAAAAACCTTGGGCTTGAATCTGGGTCTGGATACCTTTGTTGATCTTGGACAATTGGACCAACCACATCTTTCCCATCTGTAAAATAAAACAATTGGAGTTAGATGATTTCTGAGGTTTCTTATACTTTGATGTGTTGTGACCCTAGAAGAAGAGATGGTTTCTGGCTAGGGGCAGTCCGTCCCTAGAGGCCTTCCTTACTCCTGATCCACAGAAACCTTCTAATGCTTTTTCTATGATGTCATGCAGAGTTACCTCAAAGGCTCAGCTCTCAAGTGATACTGATCTCCTGACTGTTCCATGAACAAGATAGTCCACCTCCTAGCTCCAGGAATTTTTTCCTGGTTGTTCCCAGTGCCTGGAATCCTTTCTCTCCACTGACTTCGCTGGCTGCTGCTGCTATTTCTTCTTCTTTTTTTTTTTTTTTGATGAGGCAATTAGAGTTATGTGACTTGCTCACAGTCACATAGCTAGGAAGTGTGGATTTTGAGGCTGGATTTGAACTCAGGTCTTCCTGACTCCAAGGACCAGGGCTCTATCCACTGCACCATCTAGCTGCTCCTAACTTCTTTTAAGGCCCAGCTTCTATAAGAAGTTTTTTCTAGCCCCTCTTAATTTTCTTACCTTCTCTCTGCCAATTTCCCCCATTTATCCCATGTATGGTTTGCTTCCCCCATTAGGTTTTAAGGTGACATTTGAACTTGAGTGTCTAAGAGTAGAATTTGATTGGCAAACCTACTGTAGACCGTGTTGCAGGCTCTGGCTCCCCAACTAGATTGTTCGCCTTGGGGATGGTGGTGGAGGGAAGGGACTCTGGCTTTCAGTTCTTTTGCCTTCCCTTCTTTCCTTCTTCTCCAAACTCAGTATGGCACATGTGCCAGGCCAGGGGTTGTCTGATTGTGTGTTCTTTTCAGCAGCTGGTGAGCGATGCGCGGCGAGTGTCGGATGTTCAGTGGTTCCAGTCCTCCTTTGGGGATGTGATGCAGCTGGTCCGAGTGATCGCGTCAGAGGAAAGCCGGCAACAGCGGGGTTGGGTGTTCACAGCAGGTGAGCTTTGCCTCCAGTTGTTAAGTCTTATTCAGCAGACCTAAAGAGGTACAGAGGATCAGCTTCTTCCCAGGGCAGAGACTTGGCCTTCTAGCAGAGTGTGGGTATCATGTCCCCCAACAATAATTTAATGGCAGCACTTTTGATTTTGCAAAGCCCTTTTCTCCCAACAGCTTGGTGAGGTAGATAATGCAGGTACCCTCATTTAACAGATGAGACCCACAGAGTTGAGACCACTGACCTTTTGTCAATCAAATATTTATGTAGTTCTGGGATTGCATCATTTTGGGAGGTCCTTTCCTGGGAAGTCCCTGTCCAAGCCTGCTCATCCTGTGCTCAGAGGGTCTGCCTCTGGAAGCCTTTCTCCCTCATGATCACACGGCTGGCAAATGGGAGAACCAAGGCCTGAACTCAGATTTTCAGTCTCCTGATTCACTGCTTTTTCTGCCATACCATGCAAGGCTACCTTGAAGGTTGAGTGTAAAGGACATTGGCCTCCTGACTGTTCCTCAGACAAGATGCTCCATCTCTTACTTCCAGATATTCTCTCCAGCTGCTTAAAATGTTCTCCTTTCTCTGTCATACCTACTGACCTCCCTGGCTTTTTCCCCCCTAGGTTCTAACTAAAATGCCACTTTCTACAAGAAACCTTTCCCATCCCCTCTTGATTCTTGTTCCTTTCCTCTGTTAATTATTTCTTATCTATCCTGTATATAGCTTGCTTTGTGTATATTTGTTTGTTTGTGAGCTCCTCGAGGGCAGGGACTTTTTTTTATCTCTAGCTCTTTTTCTTTTTTTTTAAATTATGATAACTTTTTATTGGCGGAACCCATGCCAGAATAATTTTTTGCAACATTATCCCTTGCACTCACTTCTGTTCCGATTTTTCCCCTCCCTCCCTCCACCCTTTCCCCAAAGATGGCAAGCAGTCCTATACATGTTAAATAGATTACAGTAGATCTTGGATACAATATATGTGTGCAGAACCGAACAGTTTTCTTGTTGCTCAGGGAGAATTGGATTTAGAAGGTATAAATAACCTGGGAAGAAGAACAAAAATACAAGCAGTTTACATTCATTTCTTAGTGTTCTTTCTTTGGGTGTAGCTGCTTCTGTCCATCCTTGATCAATTGAAACTCAGTTGGACCTTGTCTTTGTTGAAGAAATCCACTTCCATCAGAGTAGGAAAAGTGTTCTAGAGATGGTGGAGAGAGAGCAAGAGGAAATACCCAGAACTGAGATACACGGTCTCCAGTCAAATTGACGTTTCTCTGCTTATGGGCATAGTTTGTGCTCTCCAACCTTCCTCCATGTCTCTGCTTATGGGGTTCTTTAGGGCTGGAATGTCCTTCCTTCCCCATTTTGCCTGTTAAATTTCTACCTAACCTTTAAAATAGGAATTCTTTAACCTGGAGTTAAGTGTTCTGCCCAAAATAGTTGTTTAATAAATGTGTTTTGATTGGTTGACTTATCCATGCCAGAGGGGGTTTTGGTCAAAGTTAAATTTCTTTGATTAACTGAGGAAATTGCTTTGTAGGCTTAAAAGCACAACATAAATTTAGTTTGTTGTCCTGAAACTGCAATTTATAAAACATTTTATATTTACAGGATAGATTTCAGGGGGTCTGTGAACTTGTATGGGAAAAAAAATTAGATCTTTCATTTCAATGTAATTGGTTTTCTTTGTATTTCTGAGAATTTTATTTTATGCATTTAAAGACATTTTTTTTTGAAGTAGAAATCCATTTCACACAAAAAGACTGGGAACTTCTGCTTTCAGATCTTTCTCAGATTTCCTCTCTTCCATGAAGATGTCCTGACGTATCCCTTGTCATTATTGCACTTTCCTCTTAAATTTCATAAAATATTTTGTATCATGATTGTCTGTGTAATGTTACAGATTATTCAGGTAAAATGCAAGTACCTTTTAGCCCACATTAGACTGTAAGTGTCATGGGGACAAGAAATGTCTATTTAACTTTATATCTTCAGCAGCATTTAACACAGTGCTGTGGACCAAAGAATTGTTTTATAGATATATTTTGATTGATTGACTTAGCCATATCAAAGGAAGTTTTTTGGTTAAAGTTAAATTTCTTTGATTACCCTAGGGAATTGTTTTGTGTTCCTGAATGGGTTATCTCTAATCTATTTAAATGTGAATTATTAGAAAATTCTATTTAAAAAAAACTTTTAAATGATATTGTTGTTTAAATTTTCTTTAATATTTAGTATCTCCCAATTATATGTAAAATTTTTTTAACATTTTTTTTTTAAATTTTTAGTTCCAAATTCTTTCCCTCCCTCCCTCATTGAAAAGACAAGCAATTTTATATAAATTATATATGTGCAGTTATGCAAAACATTCGTTTCTTTTTTTTTAATTATTATAGCTTTTTGTTGACAAAACATATGCATGGGTAATTTTTCACCATTGACCCTTACAAACACTTCTGTTCGAACTTTTCCCCTCCTTCCCTCCACCTCCTCCCTTAAATGGCAGGCAGTCCCATACATGTTAAACATGTTAAAGTATATGTTAAACATAATATATGTGTACATATTTATACAGTTCTCTTGTTGCATAAGAGAAATCGGATTTAGAAAGGTAAAAATAACCTGGGAAGAAAAAAATGCAAGCAAACAACAATAGAAAGAGTGCAAATGCTGAAACATATTTCTGTATTACTCATGTTGTGAAAGAAAATCCTCCCTCTCCCTCAAAAACCAACCCAAGAAAAATAAAGAAAATAAAAAAAAATAAAGAAAAATAAAGAAATAGAGTATTTTTAGATGTGCATTCAGACTTCATCAATTCTGGGGAAGGGTAGCATTTTTCATTATGAGCCCTTTGGAATTGTCTTAGGTCATTGTATTCTTTTTTTTTAATTTTTTAAATTTTATTTATTTTATTTTATTTTTTTTTAAATTTTAATTAATTAATTTATTTTTTAATAGCCTTTTATTTACAGGATATATGAATGGGTAACTTTACAGCATTAACAACTGCCAAACCTCTTGTTCCAATTTTTCACCTCTTACCCCCCCACCCCCTCCCCTAGATGGCAGGATGACCAGTAGATGTTAAATATATTAAAATATAAATTAGATACACAATAAGTATACAAGGTCATTGTATTCTTGAGACTATCTAAGTCATTCACAGCTGACCATTACACAGTATTGCTGTTACTGAATATAATGGTCTCCTGGTTCTTCTTATTTCACTTTGCATCAGTTCATGTAAGTCTTTCCCGGTTTTTTTGAGAGTTTCTTGATCATCATTTCTTACAGCACAGTAGTATTCCATCACAATCAAATCAATATTCATCGCACAACTTATTCAGCCCAATTGATGGGTATCCCTTCAGTTTCCACTTGTTTGCACTACTAAAAGAGCTGTCATTGATATTTTTGTATGTTTATATAAGTGCGTTTCCTTTTTGTCTCTTTGGGATTCAGACAGTGGTGGCGTTGTTAGGTCAGAGAGTATTCATGGTTTTATAGTCCTATAAACATAGTTCCAAATTGCTCTTTAGAATCTAAGACCCCAATTTACAAAATACTTGAGTTGTTAGTGGATTTTGAAAACTTGCAAATTTGTAATACAAAATACAACAAAAGAGAAAAATACAGGCTTGACTCTGCCACTGACACAAAAAATCCTCCCTATGTGTAATTATTTGTAAATCTAGTGTTCTCTGATGGTAAATGTTTCCTTATTGTAATTCCTCTTCTCCTCTAAACTTAACACCACTTAGTGATACTGTATAACCTTTTCATATTTTCTAAGAAGGAGCTTTTAGTTTTCATATGTGTTTTTTAAGATGAGTTTCCATTTGTGCTGAGGTTTGGATACAGGGAAGCAATTTTGATGTACTTTTAGTTCTTAACATCCCCAGGACCTTAGTTTACCTGAGGATAAAGTAAGGTTGGTCCCTTCTAGCTTTAAGTCTATGATTGATAGAAAGGGAGCTCTGGCTAGTTCCCTTAGCATTCTAAGGCTACAGAGTCAAGATTGGTTTTTTCATCTCATGGATTATCTATAGCATGCTTAATCTTAGACTGGCAACCCCTTCACCTAGATCACATCTGGACCTCTTCCTCTCCCCAGCAGCTGCTCTTGGCTCAGGCAGGGCTAATGCTTTTTAATATCATCCCAGACCAGAGTCAGGGAGATCTTGAATAGAGAACCTTATATAAAAACTTCATACCAGAAAGTGATGTGTCGGATTAGTTAATCAATCAAGAAACAGTTCATAAATATTTATTAGGCACCTACTATGTCCCAGGCTCTTTGGAGCTGTGGAGTTACAGAGAAAGGCAAAACACAGTCCCTGCTCTCATGCAGCTCACAGTCTTATCAGGGGAACACAAACAAGATATAGAAAGATAAATTGGGGTTGTTTGAGAGATGCTCTAAGATTAAGGAGGGCAAGAAAGGCTTTCTGTAGAAGGTGGAATTTAACCAGCTGGAACATGAAGGAATCTTCATGGGAGGTGGGAGAGGTGGGAGAGCATTCCAGGCATGTGGGGGGATGGCCAGAGAAAATACCTGGAGTTGGGAAATGGAGGAACAGATGAGACCATTGTCATTGGATCACAAAGAATGGTGGGTGGGGTCCAAGGTGGATCTGACTGGAAAGGTATACATAAGTAGGGAGAGATTATGAAGGGATTTGAATGCTGGAGGAATTTTATATTTGATCCTGGAGGGTTGTGTGTGTGAATGAGAGAGAGACACTGAGAGAGAGTCAGATAGACAAATAGTAATTTTGGAAGATCACTTCAACAGTGGGATGCTGAGAATGGACTGGAGTGGCAACTAGTGTGTTTTAATTACCCTGGCCACTGTGGCCTGCCATTATCAGCGAGGAATGGAAAGCAGTGGCAAGGATTACCTCAAAGATCACTCCTTCCCCAGAAGGGAGTGGGAAACGGACTAATCAGTTATCAGATATTTTGCCAGCAGTTCTGCATGGGGGTGTGGAGGTTCTGGGAAGGTTTCGATGATGGCATACCTCTGGAAGAGAAGGCAAGGCAGGGCAGGACAAAGAGAAAGGACTAGGCTTTATTTACAGACCAGCCTAGACTAAGACACCAGATTCAATTCAGTTCTTTCTTTATATTTATTTCATTAGATCCTAATTACATGTAAAAAAAATTTTTTTTTAACAATCATTAAAAAAAGTCCCAATTTCAAATTCTCTCCCTTTATTCTCCCTCTTCCCTGGGAAGGCAAGCGATTTGTGATTATACATGTGAAGTCACTGAAAACATTCCCATACTAGCCATGTTACAAAAGAAAACAAATACAATAAAACAATAAACAAAAAAGTATGCCTCTGTATTCAGAGCTCATCATTTCTCTCTTTGGAGGTGAATAGCATTTTTCAACATAGGGCCTTTGGAATTGTCTTGGATCATTGCATGGATCAGAGTACCTGAGTGTTTTATGGTTAATTATCTCTATAATATTGTTACTACTCTGTACACTGTTCTCCTGGTTCTGCTCACTTGACTTTGCATCAGTTCATATAAGTGTTCTTAGGTCTTTCTGAAAGTATTCTCCTCCTGATTTCTTTTAGTACAATAGTATTTCATCACAATTGTATAGTACAGCTTGTTCACCCATTCTCCAATTGGTGGGCAACCCCTCGATTTCCAATCTTTGCCTCCACAAAAGCAGCTGCTATGCATATTCTTGTTCAAATGGGTCTTTTTTCAGACCCAGTAAGAGGGTGTTACTAGGTTAAAAGATATGTGTGGTTTTCACCCTTTGCGCATAGTTCCAAATTGTTCTCCAGAATAGTTGACCAGTTCACAACTCCACCAACAGTGCATTAGTTCCTTAATTTTTTCCCTCTCAGAATTTCTCATTTTCCTTTTCTTTCATGTTAACCAATTTGATAGGTGTAAAGTGGCATCTTAAGAACTGTTTTATTCTGCAGTTCTCTAATCAAGAGTGATTTAGAACATTTTTTTGGTATGACTATTGATAGCTTTGATTACTTCTTCTGAAAAACTGCCCATTCATGTCCTTTGACTCTTTGTCAACTGGGAAATGCCTCTTATTTTAATAAATTTGGCTCAACTCCCTATATATTTGAGGAATGAAGCTTTTAACAGAGAACCTTGCTGTAAATTCTCTCCCTCCCCCTTTCCTGTTGAATTACTAATTTTCTCTGCTTTAATTTCGTTTGTACAAAACCTTTTTAATTTCATATAATCAGGATTATCTATTTTACTTCCTTTAATCCTCTCTATCTCTTGTTTAGTCATAAACTCTTACTTTAGCCATAGATCTGACAGTTACATTTTTCCATGTTCCCCTACTATACTTATGATATCTATCACCTTTTATATCTAAACAATTTATCCATTAAGACCTTATCTTGGTATGTGTGTGAGAGATTGGTCTATACCTAGTTTCTGCTAAACTGCATTTCGGTTTTCCCAGAAATTTTTGTTAAATGTTGATTTCTTAACTCTCAAAAATTGGATCTTTGGGTTTATCAAGCACTATATTACTATGGTCATTTACTACTGTGATTTGTGTACCTAGTCTATTCCACTGAACCATTATTCTATTTCTTTGTTGTTGTTCAGTCCCATCTGACTCTTCATGACCCCATTTGGGATTATCTTGGTGAAGATACTTAGAGTGTTCACTATTTCTTCTCTGGCTCATTTGACAGATGAGAAAACAGAAGTAATCAGGGTTAAGTGACTTGTCCAGGGTCACAGAGCTTGTAAATGTCTGTGCTCAGGGCTTCCTGACTCCAGGTCTAGTGCTCTATCCACTGTGCCACCTAGCTGCTTCCTTAGCACCAGGTTGTTTTGATGATTATTGGATTCAGTTCTTATAGTTTCAGTCCTGTCCATTGGAGAGGAAACCAGAAGTAGAATGAAGTTGTCAGTGATTATTATATGTCTTTTAAGTAGAAATGTCAACAATTATTTTTATTTTGGTCACCTGTTTAGAATTAGTATCAATAATTTAATGATTAAATAATTTAAGTAAATTATTATTACATGTTTATTAGTCAATTATTATGACCACTTATTGAGAATGTTGTAGAGTGTATTCTGATCTAGGTATGGACTTCATTTGATGGCCTCTGATGTCCTTTCTAATTCTGGACAGAGTTTTTATAGCTTGATCTTTGGAAAGGCCATGAGTGATCTGACCTCTGTGTTCCTCCTTCTGCAGGAGTGGATGATGCCGAATCAGAATGTGGCTTGGACCACTATGGAGCATTTGATTGGGTCATTGAGAACCACGGTGATGATCACAAGCTGGAGCAGCAGTTGGGGAAGCTGGTGGACTATATCCACAGTAAACTACAGCCTTCAGAGTGTGAGGGTCGGGTTGAGGGGAGCTGACTCTCCCACTTCCCAGGCCTCCAGGACAATGAGGGCAGGTGTGTGCCAGCGGGAGAAGGAGGAGCCATGCACTGAGGTTCTTCTGAGCCATCCTCCTGGGGGGAGGCCACAGGGCTGAGGTTGAATTCCAGGTTTGAGCATGCAACCTGATTTCTGGATCTCCTTCCCTGATGCTGGGCTGATCCTAAAAGGGTAGAAAATCAGGATGAAGTGAAAGAAGTCACAAAGCATGTGAAAATATTTTTAGTGTTCTTCAGATGGCTCCTTGGGCTCTACAAGGGGCACTTGTGCCTTTGGTGCCATAAACTTTGGGCCTCATCACCCAGAGCTCCTGAGACTCTGTGTTTGTGGCAAGCAGAGCCGAGGGCACACTCATTGCTGGATAGGCATCTGATCTCTCAGATGCAACTTGCTTTCTTTGACAGGCTCAAAGTAGGCCTGGGGATGGGGTGAGGTAATGGGGAGATCTGTGAAGAATCCAAGGATTGCCCTTATTATACATATATGGTTATCTAGCTCTGTACTTCCCAAAATAAAGCTGGATTTGTGGATGGATCTGTTTTGGACAAATATCTGAGAATCTGGATTTGTGTGTCTGAGTTGTTATCAGCTTTTATAACCCCAAACCTGAGGACCACTGACCCTTGAAAACAGCAAGATTCTTTTAAAAAAAATTAAATTGTATTTCATTTTCGGATCCAAATTCTCTTCCTTACTTCTTCCCCTCAATTGAGAAATAAAAAAATAAGCCCCCTCTTATAAATATGTATAGTGAAGTAAAACATTCTAGCATTGGCCATGCCCAGAAAAATCTGTCTCAATTTGTACTCTTGAGTCCTTTGAAGAAGGGAGTACCGTGTTTTGTCTTGATTCCTCTGGAATTGTGATCAGCAAATAGACTCTTGGAGTCCCATCACTGAATCCTACCCATTAGGGAACACTCAAGTTTCCTCATCTGTAAAATGAATCTAACAGTAATACTTACTAGGGTAGTTGTGAGGATCAAATGAAATGTTTGCAAAATTTAAAAGCACTAGATAAATGTTAGCTGTTTTATTATTATTAAAGCTATTATCACTTTTCTAGACTACTGCACAGTAGCCTCCTAACTGACTTCCTTTGTGTTCTGTCTCTTTTCTCTAATCCGTTCTTCGTTGATCCCCAAATAATTTCCCAATGCATAGCTTTGATCAGATGTTTCATGCTTAGAAACCTTCAGCTCTCCCATTTTTTTCAGTCTTTTTTTTTTTAATGTTTAGCATTTTATTTCTCCCCAGTTACATGTAAAACAATTTTTTAACATTTGTTTTCAGAATTGTGAGTTTCAAATTCTCTCCCTCATTCCTTCTCCTTTCCCCCTAATTGAGAAGGCAAGCAATTTGATATAGGTTATACATGTGTAGTCATGCAAAACACATTTCCATGTTAGACACCCCCTACTTTTAGTAAACCTTTTTATACTCCCTATTCAGTCTGAAAGGATCTAAATTCTAGGGTTTCCCATGTATATAACAGATTATTTTGAGTAGGATAATACAGTTACTTATGAACTATTCTCCATATGTTTTGACAAGCTTCTCATATTCCTTGGAGGGAGGCAGGACTACCCCAGGTTGGGAAGTCCTGAGCTGTAGGACAAAATCTGTACTTTTTTGTTTGGTGTCTCATTTTAAGACCTTTCAACTTGCTCTTTCAGCCTTTTTATTTCCCATCATGTGCTCTTTGTTTTACCCCCATGTTTGTACAAATTATACCCATAATGCATGCCCTTATCTCTAGCTCAGGGGCCATGTCTAGGAAGCCTCCCTTGAAAACACCCTCTCCTTCATACTTCCCTTGAAAACTTTCTTTGGATCTTCCTTTTGTCCCTGTCACACTTTTTCTCATATGCTTATTTGTCTGTCATATCCCTCTAGGGCAGCTAGATGGCACAATGTATAGTGTGCCAAGTCTGAAGTCAAGAAGACTCACTCATCTTCCGAATTCAAATCTGGCCTCGGACTCTTACTAGCTTTGTGATCCTCGGAAAGTCATTTTACCCTGTTTGCCTCAGTTTCCTCGTATGTCAAATAAGCTGCAGAAGGAAATAGTCCAACCTGCAGAGGCAGCTAGGTTAGCAATCTGTCCACAATACCACCTAGCTGCCTCTGCAGGATGTACAGATCTCAGTCAGGGGAAAGATCCTGGTTTGTTATAGCTGCAGCAGCTGGCTTTGGCTGACTTCCACATGTCCTGCCAGATGATATACAGGTGCAGTGTGCAGCTGGGTGTGACCACAACGGGTGGGACTGGTTTTCTGGATTATGTACAGCCCTTGCTTAGAGGTAAACGGTCAGGGGCTATTTCCCCAGGTTCTCCCTATACTAGGCAAAGCTGTCACCAGCAGTAATGTCTGTAGATTCCCGCCTGGATCACCCAGGTCGCTCTTATGATGTGTAATGTTTATTAGATTGGATTGAAAGCCAAGCTCATCTCTCCTAGTCTATAATCTCTGCACTGAAAGGTATGTGTTCCAGTGGAAACAGCCTCAGTCTGAGCACTGGAACCTGGAGGCCTGCTTCATTTTAGGAAGATTATCAAGGCCAATAATCATAATTTTTACCAGACAACCTTGCCCCTCACAAAAGCATTTGGCAATGAGGTGTTATAGGGATAGAGTGTTGGCTTTGAAGTTAGAAAAACCTGAGTTCAGTTCAAATCTTGACTCAGACACAAAATGTGCCTGGGTAAATTACTTAATCTCATCTATGATGAGAAAAGTAGTAGCACCTCCTTCTCATGCTTGTTATAAGAAAGCAAGTGAAATAATATTGAAGTGCTTTGTGAGTCATAAAACACAGCTTAAATATTAGCTATTATCATTATATAGCCTTTCTGACCAGTTAAGATAGCTAGGTGATACAGTAGACACAGTGCCAGCTCTAGAGTAGAAAGCCTTATCTTCCTGAGTTCAAACCTGGCCTTAGACTTTTCCTAGCTGTGTGAGACTTTTCCTAGCTGTGTGACCCTGGGCAAGTCACTTAGCCCTGTTTGCCTCAGTTTCCTCATCTGTCAAATGAGCTGGAAAAGGAAATGGCAAAAGCATACTAGCTTCTCTAAGAAAACACAAAATGGGATTACAGTAATATCTGATTGAACAATATTTGGCCAGTTAGGAAATAGAATTGAAGGATGTAATCTCCTGGGGAGGATGAAGGAAGACATTTTATGATAGAGACCCTTCACTCTGATTTCTGTACAGATAGCTGACTTCTTACTACTCACCCCATCTCTATTGTTCATTCCCTTGTTATCCCCCATTTTTTTCTGTTCCATAATTCTAGGACAATATTCATTCCCTAGTTACTTCCCCATTTTTTTTTTCCAGTTCCATAATTCTAGGACAAAGTTCATTCCTAGCTACCTCCCCATTTTTTTTTCCAGTTCCATAATTCTAGAACAAGGTTTATTCCCTATCTATCTCCCCAGTTTTTTCACTGTTTCCATAATCCTAGGACAAGGATCCACCTTTGGGCTCTGAATCCTGAGCGGCTATCATTATTATTGATGGTTGTATTGTTCAGAAGTATCTAATTCTTCGTGACCCTGTTTAGAGTTTTCTTGAGAAAGATACAGATGTGGTTTATCTTCGGCTCATTTGACAGATGAGAAAACTGAGGCAAGCAGGGTTAAATGACTTGCCTGGGATCTCACAGCTGGGAAGCCAGGTTGGATTTGCCTGTTAAATCTTGCCGACTCCAGGCCCCGTGCTGGATCCACTGCGCCACCTAGCCGCTCATTATGGATGGTGCTGTTGCAGAATTTGAATAGTCTTTGCCATGCACGCTTCAAGCCTGCTCAAACCTCCTTTCCCCTTTAGTTCATTTACAATTGTGTGATTTCTCAGATCATGGTATCCCATGCTTCCAGTGACAGCATTAGTGAGAGAATATTAGTGTTAAAAGGATGGGTTTCTGTGGCAGAGAGCAGTTTGGTAGCCTTGAAGACACAATCCTAATTGCTGAATGTAACTGCCCTGTAACTCCTCATCATCCTGGCTTATCTCTAGCCTCCAGAGCTCAGGTCGAATGCTCTCTCCAGAATTTATGGAAAGTCATCTTAACAAGCAAAGTGATAAGAAAAGACACAAATTTATAAGAGAAAGCTCCTTTCCCAAATAAAGTGGAAGTGAGCAGTTCTCAAAAGTAGGAAAAAAAATATTAATCACCACTTGAAAAGGTGTCCAAACTCCCTAATAATCAGAGTAAAAACTTCAGCAGCTCCAAGATATCACCTACCTAACAAAATGAAAAATCGTATAATTCAATGTTGACAGGATCAAAAGAAACAGGAATATTATTCTACTGGTGGTTTGCTGGAGCCATGAATTGGTGCAATCTTTTTGGAAAGCAATAAGATATGATGATAAGAACTACAAAATTTTATATCCTTTAAGTCAGCGATTCCACTACTAGGATAATGACCTATGGATGTTATTGACATTAAAAAAAGACCTATCTGGACAAAAATATTCTGACTGATGACAGCATTCATAGAGGAAGAAACCAGAGGCAACCCAGATGTCCAAACAGTGGGGAAAGCTAAACAGATTTATGTGAATGTCATGATTATTTCAGTATGAAAAGTAACGAAATTGAATAATGCAAAAAATTTTGGGAAATTTATAAAAAATAATATAAAGAATACAGAGACCAAAAAACATGAGATATATAGATTTCTCACATATTCCAATTCATTTTCCTTCTGTGTGGCAGATTATAACCCATCAAGGCCTTCTCATTCTGTGCAACTCATGTCTCTGACTTCCCATCACTCCCCTGTTGAGGATCTACCTACCTTGCTATTAAACTCTTCAATTATTGAAAAGGTCAACTACTAAAGACCTTTTTATAGGTCTTATAACAGTTTGTGGATATCAGTGCAACATTTGAATGGTTCTTTTTATCCTTTTCTCTCTCTCATTTTAAAATTCAATCTTATTTTATTTTCAGTCCCAAATCTTTTCCCTTCCACCTTTGCTTCTTCTATCTATTTAGAAAGCAAGAGAAGTAAAACCTATTACAAGTATGTAGATTGAAGCAAAACAAATCCCTACTTTGACAATACCCCCAAATCTCACTCTAATTAAGGAGCTAGTCCTCCTTTTTTTCTGATCACAGAATTTTTAATGTTTTTTCCTTTACCTTTTTTTTTTTTTTTGCATGTGAGTCATTGTATTGACTTCTTCCATGATTGTTTTATTTTATGATTACCACTATGATTGACTACAACTATGTGAATCTTATTATTTAGTCATTTTAATTATATCCAACTCTTTGTGACCTTATTTTGGTATGGGGTGTGGATTCCTTTTTTTTTAAATGTTGTCCTGTGAGTGGCAGAAGGTTCCCATTCCAAATGGGGTCACAAAGTATCTCCAGCTCATTTTACAGATAAGAAAACTGAGGTAAGCAGAGTTAAGAGATCACAGGGTCACACAGATATTAAGTGTCTGAAATCAGATTTGAACTCAGGAAGATAAGTTTTCCTGACTCCAGAACCAGTGTTCTGTGCACTATGGTGCTAACTGTCCCTTAATCATCATAGTAACTAAAATCATTATGATGCAGATAATTTATATTTATTATTATTATTTTTAATAGTGACACTATAGTGGGTGGACTGATCTTGGAATCAAGAAGTAGGTACAAGATCTACTCTTGATGCATGCCGGCCACGTATTTCATGAGTAGACAAGTTACTTAAGCTCTCAGGGCCCTGGAAGCTCTTCAGGATTAAAAATTACAGATGGGCTGTTGAATAGTATTGCAGGAGGACCTTTTGGAGAGGGAATCTTCTGTCACTCACATTTAAAAAAAAAAAAAAAAGGAATCCACACCCCATACCAAAATAAGGTCAAAATGGGTACATGATTTGGGCACAAAGGATGATACCATAAACAAATTAGGAGAGCAAGGGATAATTTACCTATCAGATCTTTGGAGAAGGGAGGAATTTATGACCAGAGAAGAACCAGAGAATATTACGAAAGGCAAAATGGTTACATTAAATTAAAACATTTTTGCACAAACAAAACCAACGGGGAAAATCTTTGCAACCAGTATTTCTGATAAAAGCCTCATTTCTAAAATATATAAAGAACTGTGTCAAATTTATAAGAGTACATGCTATCCCCCAATTGATAAATGGTCAGAGGATATGAACAGACAATTTTCAGATGATGAAATTAAAGCCATTTATAGTTACATGAAAAAAATGCTCTAAATCACTCTTGATTAGAGAAAAAAAAAAGCAATGAAGAGAATGACCACTGAAGTCTAAGTAGGAGGTAGGTGGAAAGCCATTGTTACCAAAGGCAATCAGTCATCTTTCATCACCAATAGAGAGGAGCAAATGTTCTGGATAATTCAAATCAAGGCAATGTGGAAGTTATGACTGATTGGTTTTTGAAAGTCAAACAAACAGTAGCCAACAGCTTCACCTTTCTAATAGTATTGCACAGGCCCATGGTGAAATGCTCTGCCTCAGGACACATCCCACCCTCTGTAGGAGGCCTTTCTGCCCTCCCTCCAACTGTTAGAGATCACCTTTCCTCTACTCTGCCTAATCTCCTATGTACCTGATTATTTATGTTTTACCTGTTTTATTAGAATGTGGGCTCCTTGAAGGCAGAGAATTTTTTTCCCCTTTTCTTTGTATTTAGCACAGTACCTGGCACACAGGAGGCATTTCTTACTGAAATGAGTTTGAATTCAATTTATACTGAGTATGCACCACTTTCTGATTTGGTAGTTGGGACCTAGAGGTTGTGCCTTAATTTCCCTGTTACACCCTATACACTTTTTTCCAGATCATTCTCCCCTAAATCCCAGTACTTGCCACTCCCAGAGCAAGTGTGTTTATCCTGAATCATCTCTGTGAATCTGGGTTGGATGTATTCATTTGAAACCATCTATCTCTTTGGGAACTGCACTAGACCTCAGAGGTCCTTCCCTTCCCCCAGGGCTGGCCAGGCTAATACTGACTTGCTCAATCTGTTCCTATCTCTCAAGCTCCTATCTGTAAACAAGAATGGAGAGTAGCTATAAAGTCAGGAGACTAGTGTTTGGAAATCCCAGAATGGATAGAACTAGGGTTATCTCTTTTAAAATGGTTCCTTGGGAACTGAATGTGCAATACAACATAGTATTTTCACTTTGTTTTTGTAGTTGTCTGCTTGCATTTTGTTTTCTTATTTTTTTCCCTTTTTGATCAGATTTTTCTTGTGTAGTGTGATAATTGGGGAAATATGTATAGAAGAATTGTACATATTTAATATATATTGGATTACTTGTCATCTAGGGGAGGAGGTAGGGGGAAGGGAGAGAGAAAAAAACTTTGAACACAAGGTTTTGCAAGGGTGAATGCTGAAAACTATAACTATGCATGTGTTTGGTCCTCTTGGAAGACTTCCCATGATGCCTCCTATTCTCAGAACATATCTGAAGTTGTTCTGAAGGTCAAGCAAGGAGTCACAGGAGAAACAGCCATTTTAATCCCTTTGTCAGTCATACCTCATTTGAAAACAAACAAGCCAGAAATTCTTAGCTTCATCATTCCTCTTGCTCAATAGACTAGGTTCTGAATAAGTAGATTTAAATCCCATCCTTGACAGAAAGGAGCATGTGACTGTGAATCTATTCACTCTCTGAGCTTCTTAACTCTCATATGCTGGTTTCTCTCAATCTGATATATAAAATGGAGATAATGATAATTTTACTGTGGATCTCAGAAGGTTATTTGGAGGACAAGAGGGCTTTGGAAACCTTGAAGTGTTTTAGAAGTGTGAGTTGTTATTTATCTAGTAAGTATGTCTACTGTGTACAGACCAATACTCCTAAGCACTGGAGGAGATGCAAAGCTTAGATAAGGTGTATTCTGGGCCCTGTGAAGCTCATAGTTGAGAGAACTGTGGGAATTGAGTAAACCACATTGTCTTCATCAGTTCTGGAACTAACTCAGTTCCCTTCCTATTTCAATATGATCTAGTCCAATTTCTGTCTTGTGGGAAAACTTCATTTATGGGAAAATTTATGAAAACTTGTGAGAAAATTTTATTTCATTGTTTAAATCTAGTTCTTCATGACTGGGAAGGTGGACCACTTCTACCTGTTGCTTAGAGACCCTTACCTCAGGATCTAGGTTATACTGACTAGAAACCCAGTTAGATACAAAAAATGATGCAAGAAGTTTTCTTACAATTATATATTTCAAGCAAACCATGTCTTATCTGAAAATTGGTTCCATACTTGTCAATTATTGTTTTCACAGTCCTTTGATTGAATTCGGACACTTGGAGGAAATGGAATGCCTCTTTTTTGTAATTTCAGGGAATTTTCCTTCCCCTCCCAATTTAGAAGGCCCTTTCTTCTAATTATAAATCAAATTACCTAATCTTGTAGCCTGAGCTAAACCCTGCTAATTGTTTTCTTTTATTGCATAAAAATCTGTCTCTTTTTGATTCAGGATCTAGTGCCAAGCTGAAGGGACCTGGTCCCAATTTATTTTGCAATTGTCTTGCATTGCTAAATAAATCAATATGCTCAGAAGCTGGATTCTTTGTTTTCTCAGTTATTTCAGACTTCACCCATCCCATAGTCCAGTTGAGGTGTGGGACACAAACATATCTGTGGTATATAATATTTTGTGCTGAATATATTAGAGAGGTACAAAATGATGTGAGACTGAGGGAAGTGAGGTCATTATTTTTTGTGGGAAAGGAAGCATCAGAGAAAGCTCAGAGGATGAGGTATTTGAGTTGATTCTAAAGGTTGGGGAATTCAACAAGTAGAGAAGGGAGGGACAGAGAGTCTATGCATAGAAAAGAATGTGGGCAAAGGCATGGAGGAGCTTAAACCTAGAAAATGTTTTGGTGGGTGGATGAGTGGAGGGCACAGAGAACAGACTAATTTAGCTAGAATATAGCTATAGAATATTGCTAGAATATAGAATTGGTAACTTCAGTTATCACCAATTCATGTAAGTCTCTCCAAGCCTTTCTGAAATCATCCTGCTGATCCTTTTTTTATAGAAGAATAATATAAGGAGAAGAGATTTTGAAGAGAGTGTAGAAAGAAAAAAAGCAGACAGGCATTTGAGAGACAGCTACAGTAAGAAGTAACTGAGGGAGAGATTGGAGAAGTAGGAGGATACTTATGGGGACTCGCTATCTTTAAAACCAAAGAAGGAGAGAACATTTAATAATGAAGAATGGCTCAGTATCAGGGGCTGCAGAGAGCTCATTGGAACATTAATGCAATAACTTTATTAAAATTATATGCAAGCCACAGTATTCATGCTTAATGGTATCAGAATGGGTTGAAGAAAGTAGATGGTGAGGAAATGGAGGCATTGGGTATATATAGTCTTTCAAGAAGTATAGCAATGAAGGGAAGGAATAATTCAGTCATTTCAGTTGTATCTTAGTTTCCCCATTTGGGGTTTTTTCAGCAAAGATATTGCAGTGGTTTGCCATTTCCTTCTTTAGCTCATTTGACAGATGAGGAAACTGAGGCAAACAGTGTTAAGTGATTTACCCAGAGTCACACTATTATCTGAGGCCTGATTTGAACTCAGTTCTTCTTGACTCCAGTTACCACCTAATTGTCTGAAGGGGAGGATTATAGTTAATTGACTCCAGTTACCACCTAATTGTCTGAAGGGGAGAAGGATTATAGTTAATTTCTTAATTCTGGGTCATCCCACTTTCTCTTTTCACTTTTATTCCTAAACTGTCAGAAGAAACCACTCATTTATGCTAAGCAGGTCTACTACAAATGAATATTATTTGGCCTCAACTAGGTCCTCACTGACACACTAAAATACTAAAAAAAAAAAAAAATTTTTATATCTTTTATTTTTAAATAATCGTTATTTCCCAGACTTCCTGTCCCCCTTCCTCTTTTCTCTTCTTGTCACTGAAAATCAGTCCTGTAGGGATCTTGTACATCCTCCTGAGTTCTTGACTACTTTGGCTCTACTCAGAAAGAGCTCTGTCTCCTGAGAACTTTTATCCTTCTTCAATATGTGCTATTGTTGAGGAGGAAGAGGTGGCCTCTAGACTCCTGACCTCCAGCACCCACCAAGAATTAATGACATTCAGGTTATGCAGGGTTATCCTATCCCAGGATTTCAGCCTGGGAAGGTACCATATATGCCAGAGGGAGACAGTCTAACAGGGCTTCTTAAACTTTTTCCACTCACAAGCCCTTTTTTTTGGAGAAATTTTTATATAATCTCAGATGTGTAAAATAGGTATACAAATCAAACATTTGCTGAAAATAAATTATAATTTTGCGACCTCCACATTCAGTTATGAGACTCCACATGGTGCTGCAAACCCTCAGTTTAAGAAACGATGGTCTAAGAAACTACTCTCCAGGTGTTGGTGCATAAGATGAAATGATTTTGATGGTGGTTCTTTTTGCAAGTATTTATGAGTCCTGAAATACAAGATGATGGATTTTTTTTTCCCATTGTTATTCTGTCCATCTATCTTGCTTATTTTCTGCTCCACTGCTGCTTATTTTCCTCTGCATCAGTTCTTATAAATCTTTCAATACTTCACTATGTCTTCTTCATATTCTTTGTTTCTTATGGCCCAATGATATTTTGTTGGCATCTAGATGGCCCCATGGGTGGAGTGTTGGGTCTGTAGTCAGAAAGACCTGAATTAAAATTTCACCTTAGACACTTACTAGTTGTATGACCCTAAGCAAGTCACTTAACCCTGTTTGCATCAATTTCTTCAGCTGTAAAATGGGGCTAATAACATTACCTATATCTCAGGATTGATGTGAATATTAAATAAAATAACTTCTGCAAAGTGCTTAGCCCACTGCCTGGCACATAATAGCTATTACTATTATTTGTAAAGCACTTGACATAACTTAAAGCCCTATTTGCTATTATTATTATTTTGTATATTGCTTGTCTAGTTCTGCTCAATTCACTGAATATTGGTTTATATGTGGTTTTTCCATATCTCTATTAATTATTATTATTATTATTTTTGTATATGGTAATATTTCATTAGGCTGTCAGGTGGCACAGTAGATAGTCAGGTCTGAGTTCATCTTCCTGTGTTCAAATTTGACTTCAGACACTGACTAGCTGTGTGATATCCTGAGCAAGTCATTTAACCCTGTTAGCCTCGGTTTCCTCATCTATAAAATGAGCTGGAGAAGGAAAACTCCAATATCTTTGTTAAGACAACCTCAAATGGAGTCACAAAGAATGGGATATTATTGAAAAATGAACAATATTCTATTATATTCAAGTACCTATAATCATTTCTGTTTCAGTAGATAGCTATTTTATTTGTAGTCCTAAATTACTACAAAAAATATTTTTCTCAACATTTTAATTTTTATGGGAACTTTTAGCTTCCTTAGAATATATAACTTTTTTCTGTGTAGGTACCACCATCTTGAAGTTATTGTTGTTGAGTTGTTTTAGTTATGTCCAACTCTTGGTGACCCTATTTGGGGTTTTTTTGGTAAAGATCCTGGGATGATTTGCCATTTTCTTCTCTAGTTCGAATTACAGGTGATGAAATAGGCACTAGTTTAAAATCTCAGAATCCTCCTTGACATTATTTTTTCCTTTAAGTTCATACTGAATCAGTTTTATGTTCTATTAATTCTAACTCTGCAGTGTATCTTGATGCATTTCTTGCAAGGCTCCCTTTTCTTCATCTAGGTGAAGACTGGGTGGACACTTCAGGCCAAAATCCTCTTGTCTGGACTGTTGTAATGGCCTCCTAACTCTGCTCTCTATTTCTCATTATCTCCCCTCTCCAATCTGTTCTTTGTATCACTGCCAAAATAATATTCTGAAGGCACAGTTCTGACCATGTCACAATCTGCTAAAATACTTCCAATGTCTCCTTTGATTTCAGAATAAAATGAAAATTCTTTAATTTGGGATTTAAGACCCTTCACAATTTGACTTCAACTTCCTTTCCCAGCTTTATTTAAGCCACTCTCTTTTAATTACTCTACATTTCAAACCCAATTGGTCAACTAGTAGTTTCTTGGTTATAATTTTCTGTTTTTGTGCCCTAGATGTTGGGCATCCATGCAGCTTTTGCTGGAATATGAGCCCTTCTCCTATCCACCTGCTGAAATCCTCTCCCATGAGAGGATTCCTTTCTTTTCTTCTCTCTCATGTTATATTCTCCTTCATGAATCCTTTCATCTTCCCAGTTAAATGTGTCTTTCCTCCCTCTAATTTTTTTCTAGAGCGCTTAGTGTGAATTCCTCCTTTGCCCCCATGCTTACTACTTTAGATGATAATTATCTGTGTATTTGTTTTCCCCCATTCCAACCCCACCTTCAAAAGAATATAAATTCCTAGAAGGTAAAGACTGTGTCATTTTGTCATTGTTGTTATCCATAGTACCTTTGCAGAGGCTTTATAGATATCTGTTGAATTGATAGAGAAGGGGCAAGTGTTGGCTAGGAATAAGAGAGTAAAGGAAAGGCATTTTGGGGGGAGGGAGGAGACCTAAGCATGTTTGGAGATAGATGGAAAGGGGCCAGGAGGAGAGATGAAAAATGATAGGATAGCATTGAAACCAATGTGCCGAAATTGATTATTTGTTCAGTGGTTTCACTTATGTCTGCTTTTCTGTGACCCCATTTGGGGTTTTCTTGTCAAAGATAGTGGAATGGTTGCCATTTTTTTTCCCCAAATCATTTTACAGATGAGGAAACTGAAGTAAAAGAGTAATATTGTGTACCAGACTATAAGAGTGAACTTGCAGCCTAGAGATTTGTGTTCAAATCCTGATTTGGACCTTTAGGTATGGTGTGACCATGGGCAAATTATGCAAAGCCTCTCTGGGCCTCAGTTTTCCCATCTATAAAATAGGATTAATAAATTATACTTATATCTCCCATCTCAACAGGTCATTTCCAGGAAAGACTTTTGTAAATCTTAAAGTGCTATTTGAACAAGAGTTCTTATTAAGAAATCAAATGTTCTCCCTTCCTTCCTTTCTTCCTTCTTTCTTTTTCCTTTCCTTTCCTTTCCTTTCCTTTCCTTTCCTTTCCTTTCCTTTCCTTTCCTTTCCTTTCCTTTCCTTTCCTTTCCTTTTTCCTTTCCTTTTTCCTTTCCTTTTTCCTTTCCTTTTTCCTTTCCTTTCCTTTCCTTTCCTTTCTTTTCCTTTCCTTTCCTTTCCTTTCCTTTCCCCTTTCCTTTCCACCTTCAAAGGATAACCATGTATTCAATGTGGCTGATATGAATAGAAATGAGTGGCTGATAGTGAGAAGAATGCTCTGGAGTTCAAAGACCAGCCTAGGGAAGAATTCTCAGAAAATAGCTGCTTTGCTGATACTGGCCTAGCTTCTCAAGCCAACTTCTTTCAGTGGGCTTTTCTGACATTAAATATATTTGTAAAGAGAACATTTTAAAGAATTCCTCCTCATGCCCTCTCTTATTCATGGCTCCTAAGAGAGCTGCCCACCTGGCTCTCTCCCAGTTTCATTTATGGATATACATTCTATCAATCAAAGCAAGAATTAGGGGAGGCAGCCTTCTGGGTGGTACAGTGATAAAATGCTAGGCGCGGAGTCAGGAAGAACTACATTCAAATTTGGCCTTAGACATTTTCTAGCTGTGTGGCCCTGGGCAGGCCACTTAACCACTTTTGCCTCAATTTCCTCATGTGTAAAATGGGCTGGAGAAGGAAATGGCAAACTACTCATAATTGCCAAATAAACCCCAAATGGGGTCATCAGGAGTCAGACCTGACTGAATAAAAACAACAGTGAGCTAAAATGGATCTTCCTAGATAAAAATCTGTAGTTCTGTCACTTTAACCTCTCAAGGCACCAGGTAATTCTCCAAGATTATAAATTGGAGTAGAGGAGTTGTCCAGCATCATTAGCAAAGGGAGTTTCACATTGGGAGTTCCCTAAATAAACGAAATCACAGTCTGATCTCCTCCTGCTATAAGACAGATTAATGACATTTATACTGTCTGCCTCACAGAGACATAGCAACAATGGCACTTTGTATTGTCAAGGGATATAGAAATATGAGTTATTTTCCCCCCAGATTACAGGGAAAATGTTCTCCCTTTCTTAAAGTAAAAAAGGAAGCCTCCCCCTCTATTCTCCTTCTGTGTGACCTTAGGGAGAGTATGTAACCTCTCGAGGCCTCAGTTTCCAAAAACTGTAAAATGAGAGCTTGCACTAATGACTGTTTTAAATGATCCCATAGTCTTATGAAACAGTTTTCTTTTCTGGTCTGTTCTAAACACAGGTTCTCTCAATCCTGGGAGGATTTGGCGAATGTCCTTTCCTTTCAGGAGAGGGAAGGGCGGAAGCCTAGCCGACTATTCCCCTCCCAGTGGAAAAGCCCCAGAAGGTATCATCTGAGCCCTGGCTTGCCTCTGCAAATTTACAAGGCCCTGGACATGATGAATAGTGTGTTTGCAAATGCAATTGAGTTTGGAGCCTGCAGCAGCCGCCACCAGAGCCCTGATAGAATTGTTGGTGGAAAGAAAGAATGCTGTCCAACCTTCTTCAGTGGCAGGGAGGGGAAGAAGGTTATTCCTGGCTCCCTGTAGTCTCCATGGGTATTTCAAGCAAGCTTTTCATTTAAGGAACAGAAAGTCTCACCACAGGAGGACTGACTAATAGCCTGAAATGTTTACCCCCAGCTGTGTTTATCCACATACCAGATTTCTGCATGGCTCTTAGAGAGGCCTGTGGGGTGGGGTTGAGATAGGGCCTCCCTCTCAATGAAAGGAGGTGGGACCGATTTGATGAAATAACAGTTGCCAGAAGTCTTGCTGATTCGCTTCTCGGCTCCTACTCACGCAATCACTCCCTCAAGCTCTCACTATCTCCTCTCCTAACTGTTGCAATAATTGTTACACTGTGATTCAATTGTGTCTGACCTATGTCCTTCTGTGGATTATGATACACCAAAGGGCTTTTCCTGGCAAAGACAGTGGGGTGGTTTGCCATTTCTTTCTCCAGTTCATTTGACAGATGAGGAAACTGAGGCAAACAGGATTCACCCCAGGATCACATGGCTAGAAGGTGACTGAGGCTAGATTTGAACTCTGAGCTTCTTGATCTTCGCCTCAGAGTTCTATCCACTGAGCCACCTCCTGGCCTGCCATTTGCTCTCAGCTGCTTTAAGTCTCTTCCCTCTGGAATTTCTCCTCCACATACCTGCTCAGTTTATTTTCCTAAAGTACAGGTTTGATCACGTCACTCCTCAGCTCAAAAAACTGAAATGGCTCCTTATTATCTTTAGGATAAAGTACAAGTTCCTCTACTTGAATTTTCAAGTCTGGGATAATCTGACGCTGGCCTGTTTTCCAGATTTATTTCACATAATTCCCCTTTGTGCAGTCTTTTGCAGTTGTTTGGGCCTAATCTTTCCCATAAACATATTCCATTTCTCATTTTCATGGCTTTACGTAGGTGGCACAGTAGGCAGAGCACTGAGACTGGATTCAAGAAAATCTGAGTTCAAATTTGACCTCAGATACTTCCTAGGTGTGTGATCTTGGGCAGTCACTTAACCCTGTTTGCCTCAGTTTCCTGATCTGTAAATGGGCATGATAATAATAGCACCTACCTCACAGGATTATTGTGAAGATCAAATGAAAGAATGTAAAACATTTCATAGATCTTAAAGCTGTAATATAAATGTCAATGATTACTATCATTCTTATGCCATATTTCATAATCTCCCCCATGTGCCAGTTACTCTACAGCCAGCATCCTTCTTCTCAATAGCTAACCTAAATCCCTCCAACTGAATTTTAAAACTCCTTTCCCTTGTACTATTCCTTTAAGAGAAGCTGTAGAGAAAAATAACTGTTTGGACATGTATACATATATTGTATTTAATTTATACTTCAACATATTTAACATGTATTGGTCAACCTGCCATCTGGGGGAGGGGGTGGGGGGAAGGAGGGGAAAAGTTGGAACAAAAGGTTTCTCAAGGGTCAATGCTGAAAAATTACCCATGCATATAACTTGTAAATAAAAAAGCTATAATAAAAAAGAGAAGCTGTGGAAAGGAAAGGGTACAAGTGGGAAAAAGTAGATGGGTTATGGAGCAAAAGCCCCAGCCAGCCTTGGAATACCATTGCTGGGTCTTCATGCAATGTGAAAGGGTGGAGAGGGTTGCCCCTGGGTGGAGAAGAGGCCAGGGGGAGAGTTTGCATTGGCCAGAGAAGCCCTGGGGCTGGGGGCTGCGGGGCTGGGGAGTGTGGGAGACAGGGGATTGCATTCTGCAACTTTGGGAGGAGTGCCCACATGGATAAGATCACAGATTTGTGAAGGATCAAAGAGATCCTTGAAGGAAAGGGAAGAGGTGTGGGCCGGATTCTCTCAGGAGCTGTCATGCACAAGCCACGACTTAAAAGGAACGTGACTGAATTTTTTAACAAACAAGTTTCAATACTTCAAGGACCCATGATTTCATCCCTGTTGGTTCTTTCTCTGCAATTCTCAGTGCTTTTGCACTGGAGGAGACAGCTTAATGAGTTTCTGGGGCTGGAAAAATGACCACCTAGTGCCCAGCCCTCTGGTGATGAGCCCCTCCCAGCTATGCTTGGCTGGTCCTTGGAGGACAGACACACAGTCCCTCACTGGCCTGTACTTGAATGGAGAATGACTGTATTTAAGTGAAGAATAACTTACCTCAGCAGTCTTTCCTGTTTGATGCTGCTTAAGAGGGAGTAATGGTACAATGGAAAGGGTGTTGATACCAGAATTGTAATCCTGGGGACTGGAGTCAGGAAGACCTGAGTTGAAATTTGGCTTCAGACACTTACTAGTTTACTAGATCCTGGGCAAATCCCTTAAGCTCTATTTGCCTCAGTGTTCTCAGCTGTAAAATGGTGCTAATAACAATACTTACCTTCCAGGGTTGATTCGAGGATACAAATGAGATCTATGGAAAAATCTTATCATGGGGGTGCTTGGAACATAATAGGCACTTCATAAGTACTTCTCTTATGTATTACTTGCATAACCTTGGGCAAATATTTAACCTCTTTATTGTTTCCGTGTGTGTGTGTGTGTGTGTGTGTGTGTGTGTGTGAAGGAATTGGGGTTATGTGACTTACCCAGGATCATACAACTAACTTTAGATGTCTGAGATTAAATTTGAACTCCAGTCCTCCTGGCTTCAGAGCCACTGCTCTATCCACTGCACCATCTAGCTGCCCCTATCTAACTTCTTCTTTTTAAAAAAATTATTATTATAGCTTTTTATTTACAATTTTTCATCATTGATCCTTGAGAAACCTTCTGTTCCAACTTTCCCCCTCTTTCCCCCTCCCCCCTCCCCTAGATGGCAGGTAATCAGTCCAATACATGTTAAAATAAATGTTAAATACAATCAATGTATACATATTTATACAGTATCTAACCTCTTTCGGTTCTGATTTCCTCACTTGTAAAATGAGGCAGTTGAACAAGAGGGCCTCCTAGAATCTTTCTGGCTGCAAATCTATGATTCTGTGGCAGGATTGTCAGGAATTTGTACTCCACAGTCATAAACTTTGAGAATACTGTCTTCAAAGGAGTTCTTTTGGGAAGCCAAAAATGGAGACTGCCACTACTCATCATGTTGGCAGTTCTGGTTGGGATTTGATTTCAAAGATAATAGAATATGGTCTGGGAATCATTTATTCATTTCATACACATTTAGTAAGGACATAATGGGTGTCAACAGAAGCCAATCTTTGTCCTTAGAAAGCAGTTTTGATTTTTGAAAATGAAATAAATTCTAATAAGAAAAGATCTCTGTGACATGATGCAAAGCAAAGATAGCAAAAACAGAGGAATGGAGGAGATCTATAACCAAATAATGGGAAGGAACAGGCAGGGAATCCTCATGGAGACTTGAGAGAATGATTGAAAAATTCCTTGTGTATTGAAATGAATATCACTATATATTGCTTTTAACATTAGCAAAGCCCTTTGCTTACACTCTTCCATCTGGACCCATTACAATTCTATGGGACTTATAGGACAGGTGTTACCCTGATTTTACATATAAGGAAACTGAAACTCAGAGAAGAGATGTCCGTCCTAATTTGGTAAGTATCAGAGGGTAGATCTTCTATCCCCTGTATAACCTTGACAGATGATGGGGCTAGACTAGATCCTTCCCAGTTTATAAATCCCATGATCCCAGGAACCCTCATTTGAACACACAGTGATCATAATATCACTCTGTGGACTTGGAACAGCAGGTGATTTAACCTAATGGAAAAAGTACTGAATTATACTTGGCTCTATCATTATGACCTGCATGGCTGACTGGGCAAATATGACCTCTCTGGTTTTTAGTCCCCATCTCATGAAAAGAGAAGGCTGGATTCAATGAAATCTTCTAGTTCTAAATTTAAGATTCCTGCTTTATAGATAAGGAATCCCTGAGACCCTCCCCATCTCCCCAGGGATTGAGTGACCTGCTCAAGATCACATGAGTATTGAATAGCACTTCCAGAATTGTAGCCCAAGTCCTTGATCTTTAAACCTAGCACTTTTTCTGCTTCATCATCTAAGTTCTGATTCTTGCTGAGGAATCTATATCATTATTTTAGAGTTGTAATGGGAAGATGATAAAAGGATTCTGGGTCTTTCCAGGTCATTTTCTCGTCTTTTGAAGTGGGAGGGTGATAAAAGGATTCTGGGTCTTTCCAGGTCATTTTCTTGTCTTTAGGAGTGTTCTTAGTGCTCCCTTCTCACTGTCCCTTCTCCCTCTTTCCTCTTCGGTCTCCTCTGCCACACAGTTTGGAAATTTCTATGCCTCTACTTAGGTCATTTGTGGGCTTTTGTAATATTCTAGCTCATGAGCCAAGAAATAACAGTAAGGCATTTGCAGTTAATATTAAGTGGGGTGTACCTGCTATAGTTTATTCTGATTGGACTCAGGGTCACATAAGGTGAGCAGTAGCAGAATTTTCATGGGCTTAGAGATCAGGATGCTCCCATTACACAATCATGGCCTCAACTTCATGGGATGTGCTGTTAAACTCAAGGATAACTTTGAGATGCTTCTGGGGATTAAGATTATATTTAATACCTTGGAAATTCCTGGAATTACTTTTATTGTTCTTGGACTGTATGAGTTTTTTTTGTTTGTTTGTTTGTTTGTTTGTTTTTTGCTGAGGCAACTGGGGTTAAGTGACTAGCCCAGAGTCACACAGCTAGAAAATGTTAAGTGTCTGAGTTCACATTTGAACTCACATACTCCTGACTTCAGGACTGGTGCTCTCTCCACTGCGCCACCTAGCTGCCACTATACTGTATGAGTTCTTGTATGTGGTTCATCTCTTTGCTAGATTAAAAACTCAGTGATTGCAAGGATATTGTCTTATTTATCTTTTAATTTCCCAAGGCCTAGCACAAGGTAGAAGCTTAATAAAGATTTTTTAATATCACAGAATTTTAGAGAGCTGTTGCCTCATTTTAAAATGTAAGCTCTTTAAGGACAGGGAATATTTCAGTTTTGTTTGTCTTCACATAGAGTAAACACTAAATCCTAACTGGTTTCAAATGCGTTCATTCATTTAATTCTAGATCTCATCTAGTTCAAATTCCCTCATTTTACAGATGAAGAAACTGAGGCAAACAGGGTGAAGTGGCTTGCCTAGGCAACAAAGCCAATCAAGTCTCTGAGGCTGGATTTGAATTCAGGTCTTCCTGCTTCCAGATTCAGTCCTCTCTCCACTGCATCACCTAGTTGCCTGATGGATGGGATATCTGAGTTAGTAGAAAGTGGTGGAAGCTCTAGTACTAAGTATTGTAGAGTTTCCCCAAATCACTTGTTTCTTATCATGTTTCAGAACTGGGGCTGAGGGGAAACTCCCCTAAAGAAAACCTTTTGCCTGTAGGTGATGTAACAACCTTAGTCTTAGCCTGGGATCTCTGTCTGATGGCTTAGCTGTCTGGGATATTTTTCTACCCAATTGGGTCATCTGAAAAGCTTTGCTAAGGCTTCTTCCTTTGAAGAAGGGTTCACAACCACTGAGTCATCTTTGAATCACTCTTTTTCATCTTGTATATTCAATTCATTGCCAAATTTTTTCCATTCCATCTTTTTGACATCCCTCACATATTCACACTACACATCACCCCAGTCCAAGTTCTCATTACAGTATACTCATAATTGGTTTCTTTGAAACATTTTCTTTTCTCTCCAATTTATCTTCCATAATACTGTCAAATTTATGTTCTTACAGTACAAGTCTGATCATGTCACTCCTCTGCTCAAGAAGTTCTATGGCTCCCAAGTGCCTTTAGGCTAAAATATAAATTCCTTTGTTGTGGCATTTAAAAACCTTCACAATCTAGTTTCAGTCTATCTTTCCAGGTTGATTACATATTACTCCCCTCTTATGCACTTTACTCTAGATAAACTGGTCTGCTTGAGCTCCCTGAATGTGATTATTCTATCTCTTGTTCCTGCAACTTTGTAATAATGATTATTATCTTTTCTTCTTGCCCAGAAGGCTCTTCCTCCTCACTTTTTTACTTCTTGGAACTCCTAGTTCCTTTTAGAACTTATTCAAGGATTACTTCAACAAGTCTTTGCTGATTTCCATTCCTAGGGCCCCATATATCACTGTGTATTTATTATAATATATACCATATAATCTCATCTGTGAAGATGCTGTATCCCCTTCATAGAATATAGAGTATAAGCTCCCTGAGAACAAGGAACTTTGTTATTTTTTATCCCTAGCACTTAGCAGATGTTCGGGACATAAAGCTTAAAAAATGTTTGTTATTTTGTTGATGAGTTTGGCAGCTGTTTTCACATGGTCCAAAAGCTATGTGTGTCTATTTCGGGAGTAGGATAATCACTAATTCCCACTTTATTTGAGGTGGAAGACTTGGGTCTGAGTCTCAGTTCTGCTATTCACTTCAGGCAAGTAGTTTAATATCTCTGAACCTTGGTTTCCTTATTTGTTTAAAAAAAAAAAAGGAAGATATGCCTACCTTGAATTTGTGAGAATAAAACGAGGCAAAATATATAAAAGTACTTTGTCAACTAAAAAAAATTATATCAATGTAAGTTATTATTATCTCATTTTTACATGTTTACTGATACCTTTTTAAATTCATCATTATCTCCTTTTCACAGAGAGCCATCACATATAACAAAAAGAATTTTCTTAAAGACAGAGGCAAAAATCAGCACAACTAATCAATACATGAAAAAGTCCACCCCACTCCCCATATTTAATTTGCAAGACCTGCAGACCTCCCACTAACTAGGTTGCTTGGGGGTTGAGGAACGATTAGTAATTCCATAAAGATTCTGTAGCATCAGGAAGACTGTTTTTGTTCCTTTAGGTCTGTCTCCTGTACATGGGAGGAACTGTGCAGAGGAAAAGGGATGGTACCCAGGGGTGGAGGGTCTTGCCCTCTCTTGGCAGAGCTCATGTTTGCCTTGTAGGATTTCCATTTGGAAACTGACAATCTCTGCTAAGTGGAGATGTTTCCATAAATTTCTGTCACTTATGTGTCAGCCCCAGTTAATTCCCAAGCATATCTGAATTGGTCCAATGGCAGGCCATTACCCCTTTGTCCCCTAAGCTTTTGATCTGGTGTTCAAGAGTTTTTCTGGAATAGCCTACAAGGTGATCTGGGGGCTTTGGGACAACTGTCTCCAATAGAATGACTATAGTTCTAGCAGATCAGTGATATGCCAGGAATAAGGCTGTAAATTGTGTCCAGAGTTCTTGGCTGAGCTAGCTCCTGAGAAAAGGGAGCCAAAGCTGCTTTGGATTGATCTGACTAGGCTGTTTGCTGCACTCATTGCCTTCTAAGCAGTACTCTTCTATGCAGTAATAGTAGTAGTAATAATCATTACTACTAATAATACAATATATTATAATGATATTATTAATACAATCATTATAATACATAAATAATGATCTTATGACATGGCATATAATATGTTATAATGATAAAATGATAAATATCCCATAATATATCATATATAATATAATCTATGATATATATAACATATTGGCATGTGATGATATACTATAACAATTACAATCAATAATACATTTTACATTATATTATTGATATTAAAACATCATATGTTTTATAATAATTATTGATATAATAATATAAAAATCAATAATAAAATAGTATATGAACATTACATAGTGTAATTATTCATTATATATAATGTCAATAATTTTATATACATATAATATATAATAATGTGTTATGATTATTATAGTATAGTATTGTATAATACATGATAATAATTTCTATTAATAAGTAGTAATAATGATAGGAGGAGGAATAATAATAATTATATTGACAACACCTGATATTTGTGGAGGGCTTTTAAGTTTGCCAAGCACTTTATAGACCTCACCTGATCTGAACCTTACAACAAACCTGAGAAGTAGGTACTACAGGTGGTATTAACTCCGTTTTTACACAAGCTCAAATTAGAATTCAGAAAGTTTTAGTTACTTATCAAGCATCACCCAACCAGTAAGTGCCAGAGGCAGAGTTTGGACCTAATTTCCTCCTACTCCAAGTCTACTCATCTATCCATTATGCTTCTTAATTGGGTTCCCCGATTCCAGTCTCTTTTCTCTCCAATTCATCCTAAAGACAGATGCCAAATTAAGTCCTAATTCTGACCCACTCACAAATATTTTGTGGCTTCTTATCACACCCAGGATAAAATACATTAAATGCCTCACCTTGGCATTTAAGCCTGTCTCAGTATAGCTCCCTTTCTGCTTTTATTCCTTCTCATTCCTCTCCATGTACTCTCTGTCCTAGCTTCACTGGACTCTTAGCTGTTCCCCTGATGTGACACACCATGTCTCTGCACAGGCTGTTCCCCATCCCTGGAATGCACTGTCTCCTCCTCCCCCTTGTCAGAATCTCTTGCTTCTTGCAAGGTTCAGCTCAGTTGCTACCTCCTACAGAAGCCTTTTTTTGAGCCTCCAGGTTCTCTATATCCTGAAATGACGTTGTATTTACTCATCCTTGTATGTGGTACATTCCCTTTTCCCTCCCAACCTCTCCCCTCCCTATCTCCCCAGACTGTAAGCTGCTGAAAGTCAAGGGCTTTTTTGTTTGTTTGTTGTTTTAATTTTTTCGTTTTTTTCTCTAGCCTTCTCATAGGTCCTGGCTCATAGTAAGAGACCAACGAAGGGAGATGGCTAGACTATTTCAGGTAGTGCTGTAGAGGTAAATGGCAAGGAGGTATAAGTGAAGGTCTAAGGTGGGAAAAGCTCATCACCTGTGTTGCTGAAGTAGATTGGGATTTAGAGGGAAGAGCCTATTTCCTTCTAGTCTCCAGCCCCGTAATTGCCTTTGTTTCCTTTTGGGTCCATCCATGAGGAGGACAGTCAGATAAAGCAGTGGAGAGAGCCCCAGGCTTGGAGCTGGGAAAATTCATCTTTTTAAATTCATATTTAGATATCAGACACTTACTAGTGAGTGAGCCTGGCCAAGCCACTCAATACTGTTCATTCAGCCTTCTCCCCTATAAAATGAGCTGCAGAAGGAAATGGCAAAACACTCCACTATCTACTATCAAGAAAACCCCAAATGGGGTCGCAAAGAGTTGGACGTGACTGAAAAGACTGAACAAAACATTCATGAGATAACCACTGATGAGACTGTGGTACTTCCGCTGGCCATTAGAGGGCATTTAGCCTACAAGTGCCCAGGCTGCAGCTCTTACATCACAGCTCCGAGCTTTCAAGTTTTGGAATGCTTAAATCCCCCGAGACTAGCCCTGGCTGCGGAATTTAGCGGGGATCACAGGGAATGTTGCCTGTGTGTATGTATAAGTAAACACACACACATATGTGCAATACGGATATATAAACAGAAATAAATAGAGACAATGCATATGTGGGTATATGTAAATATAAAAATAAATTGATAAATGCGTATTTGTATATATATTTTCTGGCTATTAAAGCTGTAAACTGTATTTAGTCTTTGGGGACACCTTGTGTTTCTATATATCTATTCATATCTCTTTTGCCTTTTGTAGTTAAATCTCTAGAGAAGGTTTAAAATTCATTTCCCCATTTTCTTTTTTGCCACTCCTTTTAAATTTCCTACAATCTGGCTCCTGGCCCCATCATTCAACCAAAATTGCCCTCTCCAAAGCTACTCATGATATCTGAATTGCCAAATCTGACGAATGGGCTCCTAAATCTTCATCCTGCTTGACATCTCTGCAGCCTTTCATATTGTTAATCACCCTCTTCTCTTAGTTTTCCTGATGCTCTTCTATGCTGTTTCATCTTATATCTATTAGGAGCTCTCCTCCTCAGGCTTCTCTGCTGGATCTTTGTCCAGGCCGTGTTTACCAAAGGTGGGGTCACCCAAGGGCCTATCCCAGGACCTCTTTTGTTTTCTTTCTACTATTTTGCTTAATGATTTCTTCAGTTTGGTTTCAAGGATCATCTCTATGCCGATCATTCTCTGGTCTATTTATTCATCCTTGACCTCTCCAGCTTCACATCTCCACTTGCTTATTAGGCATTTCCGACTGGATCTCCTGCAGATGCTTAAAACTCAACATTTCCAAAATGAAACTCATCATCTTTCCTTTCAAACCTTCCCCCTTCCATACTACCTGTTATTGGTTCCTATCACCTTCTCAGCCACTCAGGATAGCCACCTCCGTGTGGCAATCTTATTCCATCTCACCCTTTATAGCCAACTTGTTGCCAACTCCTATTGTTTCTACATTTGTAACAATATCTCTGATGTTTCTTTCCCCTGATGCTCTCAACATCCCTGGTCCTGATCCTGATCACCCTTGGCTTGGACTCTGTGCCACAAGTGTCTTCTCACTTCAGCCCCTCCACTCGGCTGTCATATTAACCTTCCTAATGCTCAGGTCTGACCCAATTACTCCTCCCGTCACCTCTATCCCCACCTGGCCCTCTTCTACCTTTTCAGTCTTCTTAGATCTCATTCCCTATTCCATATGGTTTGATTCTTGTTTCTTTTCTGTTCCTCCCACTGGGTATTCTATCTCCAGACTTTGGGTATTTACGCTGGCTGTTCCAGTGCCTCGAGGCAGCTGGGTACTGTAGTGGATAGAGCATGGTGTCTAGGGTCAGGATGATCTGACACTTTACTGCACCTCTGGGAGGTGAGTGTTTTTATTATCCCCATTTTATGGTTGAGCAAACTGAGGCAATCAGTGGTTAAATGGCTTGCCTGGGGCCACACAGCTAGTTAATGTTTAATACTGGATTGGAATTTAATAACTGACTATCTGTCTCTGTTTCTTTCTCTCCTTCCTTGATGTATCTCGAGTACATATCTCTCCCTTATTCCACCTCCCTCTGGCTTTTCTAACCTTTTCCACAGCTCCCTGGTCTCTGGCCTCCTTTCCGTGAGAAAAACATTTCTCCTTGGGCCCCAAAGTTTCCAGTTGTAGGGCTACGGCCTCAGAGGGTCTTGATTTTGCCTCTGGCCCATTTTCCTTTGACTTAACTTGCCTGAAGCGGATTCATTTAGTGTCAACTCAACCAGAATCGAACTCTAACCTGGAGTGAGAAGAGCTGAATGGAGCAGGCTAGAGAGAGGAGAGTCAGGATGCAAACAGAAGTTTAGTTCGTTTCAAAGTGCAGAAAAGCTGCAGAAAACAGCATGCAAACAAGGACACATGTGCTGGAGCCTCATGACTAGTGGGAGGCCCAAGGCACTGCGGGGATATCTCGATACTTGCACCTATGGCAACGCGGTGAGCTATGGCCCTGACAAGGAGGGGCAACAATAACAGGGAGACAAGCAGAGCCTCATGACAGAAACAATTCTGGGATTTTGCTGGGGCTGAGATCATCCAGAGGGTGAGATCATCTAGAGCGCAAAGGATTGTTGTTACGCCAAGTTCGGGGCCTTAGCTCTAGGAAACTGTTTCTCCTAATACCTAGACACTAGGCAGTAGTTCAAGCTAGTTCTACTCTCGGGTGAGGCTTGATTTTCTCACCTATTGTTCTGGGATCCTTTTGGGACTTAGTCTTGGGGATTATAATAGTGATAATAATAGTAGTAGTGTTTATTTAATGCTTTAAGGTTTGCAAATTTAAGAATATTATATGTAATAATAATAAAATTTACAAATATTATTTAATGTTTGCTACAGCCTTGGGTGGTGGGGGCTATTATTATATTCATTTTACAGATGAGCAAAGTGAGGCTCAGAGAAATTGTGATTCGCCAGGGCCACACCAGTTGTGTCTATCTGAGAGAGGATTTTAATTCAGGTCTTGACTCCAAACCCAGAACTATCTTGATTGCACCACCTAGTGGCCTATTTAGCAGCGACATGACTTCCATAATAGTTACTATCTTACTGGTGGTTTGTTGGGAGGTTGTTTGCTTAGTATAGATTTACCCAAAGGACCAGTAGTAAACTCTCCTTGTCTTTGTGTTTTAAAGCTCTCCTCTAATGGAGGGTTACCCACAAATTTTCCGGTTTCTTTCTGAGGGAGTTCTCTACCTGCAGTTCATTCTCAGAGCAGAACTAATGAACTAACTCAACCTGAGCCCAGGAAATGATGCTGTCCATCCCAGATTTCCTAGGTCCTCCCTCTTATTCTCCTAGAATATGTTCCTCCTCTTCCCATCAATCTTTCAAAATCCTATCATTGCCACTTTGGGCTAATGACTGATTTCATTGGTTTAGAGAACTGCCAGGAGAGGAAATTCCCTCTTATTTATGCATGTCAGTACCTTCTGTACCGTTTTAAGTAGTTGCCAGGGACACTTGAGAAGTTAAATGATTTGCCCAGAATAACACAGTCATTTGTGTTAGAGCTGGGACATAAACCCAGTTCTTCCTTATTTCTAGGCCATCTCCTCATCTACACTGTTTCTTTCTTCATCATTGACCCTTTACCCTTCCCCATTACTTTCGAGACACCATAAAATTAAGAGATTATTTCCATGTGTGAAAGTGGAGGAACATCCCCTCACAGGTGATCCAACCTCAGGGAAAAAGACAGTGAGAAAGAAGACCTGAGGTGCAACTGCCCCATAGGTAGGAGTTTCCCATATTTCATTCTTCAAACTAAATTTTTTAAGGGTTTATACTATCCAATTGATAAATGGTCAAAGGATATGAACAGACAATTTTCAGATGAAGAAATTAAAACCATTTGTAGTCATATGGAAAAATGCTCTAAATCACTATTGATTAGAGAAATGCAAATTAAGACAATTCTGAGATACCAGTACACATCTCACAGATTGACTAAGATGACAGGAAAAGATAATGATAAATGTTGGAGGGGATGTGGGAAAACTGGGACACTAATGCATTGTTGGAGTTGTGAACTGATCCAACCATGTGGAGAACAATTTGGAACTATGCTCAAAAGACTATAAAACTGCCTATCCTTTGGTCCCACAGTTTTTCTACTGGGCTTATATCCCAAAGAGATCTTGAAGGAGAGAAAGGGACCCACATGTGCAAAAATGTTTCTGGCAGCTCTTCTGGTAGTGGCCAGAAACTGAAAACTGAGTGGATGCTCATCAACTGGAGAATAGCTGAGTAAATTGTAGTATGTGAATGTTATGGAATATTATTGTTCTGTAAGAAATGACCAGCAGGATGATTCAGAAAGGCCTGGAGAGACTTACATGAACTGATACTAAATGAAATACTGAGTAGAACCAAGAGAACATTGTACACAGCAACAACAAAATTATTCGACAATCAATTCTGATGGACGTGGCTCTTTTCGACAATGAGGTGAGTCAGGCCAATTCCAATAGACTTGTGATGAGAGAACCATCTGCATCCAGGAAGAGGACTATGGGTACTGAATGCGAATCACAACACAGTATTTTCACCTTTTTTGGTTGTTCTTTGCTTGATTTTTGTTTTCTTTGATATGATTTTTCTTGTGCAACATGATAGTTGTGGAAATATGTATGGAAGAATTGCACATATTTAACATATATTGCATTACTTGCTGTCTAGGGGAGAGAGAAAAAAATTGGAACACAAGATTTTGCGAGGGTCAATGTTGAAAATTATCTTTGCATATATTTTGAAAATAAAAACATTATTAAAAATAAAATAAATTAATTTTAAAATGCAAAGAAAGTCTTTAAAGTGAAAGATGTGCCAAATTTGGAGTCAGGAAATCTTTTGTTTAGTCATTTATAGTTGAGTCCAGCTCTTGTGACCCTTTTTGGGGTTTTTTGGGCAAAGCTACTAGAGTGGTTTCTCATTTCCTTCCCCAGCTCGTTTTACAGATGAAGAAACTGAGGTAAATAGGGGTAAGTGCCTCGCTCAGACTCACACAGCTAGTAAACATCTGAGGCCAGATTTGAACTCAGGAAGATGATTCTTCCTGACTCCAGGGTCAGCGTTCTATCCATTGCTCACACTAGCTGCACTAGGTTTCATCTTTGCTGTGTGATTCTAAAGTCTTTTAATAATGCTTGAAATAGAAATTGCATTTTTGCATATATCATGTTATGCAAGCCTAACCACAAGCCTCCCTTATTTTTATAAATTAGTAGAGTAGAGATGAGGGTGGTTAAGTGGTTGACCTGTGGTCCCACCACTAGTGTGTCAAAGGCAGGATCTGCACCCAGGTATTCCTGACCTCAAGACGATTTTGCAACACTACTTCTAGCCACTCTGACCTTCAGTTTCTTCATTTGTAAAATGGTGATCTTACTTCTTGGTCGGGGGAGAGCATTCTGGAAGCCTTAAAGAGCCCTAGGAATCTGAATGGCTGCTGTTTATTTATCCCTGGCTGTCCCTCATCAGGAGCGCTCATCCCTTAATATTGCTGTTGTGTCTGCTTGTCAGTCAATCAAATCACAGTTGTTTACAAAGCATCAACTCTGTACCCAGCACTGGCCTTGGAGAAGTGTTGAAAGTGTGTGTGGGGGAGGAGGGGAAGGGATGATGAAGAAAATGTATGATACAGGTCAGGACCCAGCTCTTGGATTGAAGCTGCTACCGCATATGAATCAGTTTTGCAGAGAGAAGGCAAACTGATTTAAGGCACTCTGACTGGGATGTGAGTCATTCATTCTTCCCACAAAACATTTCCAGAGTGCCTACTATGTGCAGGGCACTCTGCCTACCATTGTAGACAGCAGTTCTCCATTGGTGGTCTGTGGTGCCTTGGAGATCCCCAGGAGTGTCCACAAGGTCACAATATTTTCATAAGAATACTAAGATTTTATTTACCTGTTAATAGACTCCTCCTTCATCCAACTACATACCTGTGTGAGGCTGGATCTTCTTCATCAGCTTTAACCAAAACAGCAATTCAGAACAGATTGAATGCAGAATGAGAATCCATCTGTTTCCTATTAATCCAGACATTAAAAAGATTTGCCAAAATATGTAAAACATTACACTAATTTTTTTTTTTTTTGGAAAATGTAGTTATTTTTTCATAAAAATATGTTAACATGTAATGTTTATTGTTATTTTTAGCTGAATTAATCAATATTTTAAAAATTTATCAGTTTTAATGTCTAATCTGCTAAATATTTAAAATATGCCCAAACTCTTTGGGAACTTCAATAATTTTTGAGAGCTAAAAGGAGTCCTGAGACCAAAAGCTTCAAGAACTGCTATTGTGATGAAAAGATGCTCCAAGTCATTATTAATCAGAGAAATGCAAATTAAGACAACTCTAAGATACCACTACACACCTGTCAGATTGGCTAAGATGACAGGAAAAAATAATGATGATTGTTGGAGGGGATGCGGGAAAACTGGGACATTGATGCATTGTTGGTGGAGTTGTGAACGAATCCAACCATTTTGGAGAGTAGTTTGGAACTATGCTCAAAAAGTTATCAAACTGTGCATACCCTTTGATCCAGCAGTGTTACTACTGGGATTATATCCCAAAGAGATACTAAAGAAGGGAAAGGGACCTGTATGTGCACGAATGTTTGTGGCAGCCCTTTTTGTAGTGGCTAAAAACTGGAAACTGAATGGATGTCCATCAGTTGGAGAATGGTTGAATAAATTGTGGTATATGAAAATTATGGAATATTACTGTTCTGTAAGAAATGATCAACAGGATAATTTCAGAAAGGCCTGGAGAGACTTACATGAACTGAGGCTGAGTGAAATGAGCAGGACCAGGAGATCATTATATACTTCAACAACAATACTAGATGATGACCAGTTCTGAAGGATCAGGCCCTTCTCAGCAACGAGATCAACCAAATCATTTCTAATGGAGCAGTAATGAACTGAACTAGCTATGCCCAGAAAAAGAACTCTGGGAGATGACTAAAAACCATTACATTGAATTCCCAATCCCTATATTTATGCCCACCTGCATTTTTGATTTCCTTCACAAGCTAATTGTACAATATTTCAGAGTCTGATTCTTTTTCTACAGCAAAATAACGTTTTGGTCATGTATACTTATTGTGTATCTAATTTATATTTTAATATATTTAACATCTACTGGTCATCCTGCCATCTAGGGGAGGGGGTGGGGGGGTAAGAGGTGAAAAATTGGAACAAGAGGTTTGGCAATTGTTAATGCTGTAAAGTTACCCATGTATATATCCTGTAAATAAAAGGCTATTAAATTTAAAAAAAAAAAAAAAAAGTAAGAATATTTGTGTTTGGAGTCACATAAGCTACCCCTGGGGCAAGCAGCATGCAACATAGTCGCATGTCAAGGGGGTGTGCCAAGGAAATCACCTGGGGTGAGAAAGTAGACCATCTGGTAACTTCTCATTCTAATTAGATTAGTTCTAATTAACTAGGTACAAATCTCCATTGTTTCTATGCTGGTGAAGGACTATGGGTGCTACTGGCCTGCTCTAAACTCAGGGACAAAGTCCCAGTTGCCCTATCCTAGGTCTAGCTTGTTTATTGAATCAATGTGGATTTGCCTTTTGTTCCCTTTATCCCTCTGAGGAATGATTTTCCAGACTTATGGGACCACAGCCCCAAGGAAAAGATGCATATAAGATGATGAGTAGATTGTCAAATGTCTTTGTTCAAGATTGAGAGTCCTCAGTTCTGGGTTCTATTCCTGACTTTCTAATTTGAAAAGTCATTTATAACTTCTTTTTTCTCCTTGACAAAGGATCTGATGTTAATAAAGTATGCTTTTTCTTTGTTTTAAAAAAAAAAAAAAAAAAAAACTGCTATTGTGGGTGATCCAAAGACACGGTTCCGGCCCTCAAAGAGTTTACATTCCAGCAGGTAGCTCCTTAAGCGAGGGATTAGTCAGTGCTTCTGGGGCCTGCTGGGGAAAGGACCACTTTTCCAGGAAGCTGGGGGGCGGGGCATTTGGACCCCGGTGGCCTCCCTTTAGTGGGCCGGCTGAAGTGGGAGTCTCTTGTGGGCTTTATACAGTGGTTTTGAGCTCCAGTGGTTTTCACCCAATCTCATGTGGATTGTGAGTTTCCTTCCAGGGTTTTGAGTGCTCAATTGCTCCCTCTGCTGGCTGACCCATTGTGATACAAGTACCTACCTGCTCCTAGAGTAGTGGTTCTCAACCTGCTGGAGTGAGGAGGAACCCTTTTTTAAAACAATACAATTTCATATGTTAGAAATACTCATATGATAGAAATACTATTGGCACACATTAAAGGACATTCAAGAAGGCAGAAAGACAATAGGAATCCAGTAGTACTTTTTTGATTTTAATAGTATTTTATTTTTCCAAATACAAGCAAAAATAGTTTTCAACATTCACCTTTGCAAAACATTTTGTTCCAAATTTCTCTCCCTCTCCTTCTCCTTCCCTCTTTCCCAAGACAGCAAACCATCCGATGTGGATTAAACATGTACAATTCTATTAAACACATGTCCACATTTGTCATGCTGTGCAAAAATATCAAATCAAAAGGGAAAAAAAAAAAAAACAAACAAACCAAGCAAACAACAACAAAAGGTGAAAATATTATACTTTCATCCACATTCAGTCTCCAAGGTTTTCTCCCTGGATGTGAATGGCTCTTTCCATCACAAGTCTATTGGAATTACCTTGAATCACTGCATTGTTGAGAAGAGCTAAGACTAAAATAGTTGACCATCACATAATCTTGTTGTAGTGTGTACAATGTTCTTTTGGTTCTGTTCACTTCACTCAGCATCAGTTCATGTAAGTCTTTCCAGGCCTCCCTGAAATCATCCTGCTGATCGTTTCTTACAGAACAATAATATGCCATAACATTCATATACCATAATTTTTTCAGCCATTCTCCAATTGATGGACATCCACTCAGTTTCCAGTTTCTGGCCACTATAAAATGCTTCAGTAGCATTTTAAAATGAATTTGCATTGTATTTATCAAATCTACACACATTTTGAATATAATAATAATAGTAGCTAATTTGCATAGCACTTTAAGATTTACAAAAGAATTAAGGAGAGAGTACCGGGCCTGGAGTCAAGAAGACCAGAATTCACATTTGATCTCAGATACTTCCTACTTGTGTGATCTTGGGCCAGTCACTTAACTCTTTTACCTTGGTTTTCTCATCTGTAAAATGCAATAGAGAAGGACATGGCAAACTACTTCAATGTCTTTGACAATAAAACCACAGTTGAACAACAACGAAAGTACTTTGTATACATGATCTCATTTAAGCTTCACAATCACCTCATGAGGCAGATGTTATTATCTCTATTTTACAGATGGGGAACCTGAAGATGAGATTAATTTAAGTGATTTGTTCAGGGTCACCCCGCTTGTAAACATCAGAGGCAGGGTTTGAATGAAAGAATAAAGCATTAATTAAGTGCTTGAAGCATTGTGCTTAGCACTGGAGTTATAAAGGAAAAAAATTAATTCTACTAATCACAGAGCTCCCTTTCTAAAGAGGGAGACCAACCCATAGGAAAGGTTTTAGCTGCGAGTTGCTGGGAAAGGCCCTGGGGTCCCAAGGGTATAGCTGCAGAACGTGAATACATTTTCTTAAATTCATTCCCGTGCATAAAAACAGAACAGTTTCTGATGTTGAACCGAGAACTTTGATAACCAGAACTGTCTTTTGTGAGTCTTTGTTAGCTGTAACTGAAGCATCTTCTGGAGCAGGTAGCTGCAAGACTGCCTCATCACAGGGGGGGTCACTTCTCAGGATGATGGCTGAGGGCAGTGGGCTAGAAGGAATACTATTCCCAAGGCTCTCAGGGTGAGGTTTCTGGATTGTTTTCATCAGGATATGAGGGGAGATGGCGGTCAAGGTGATTGTGGTGGTTAGACTTCCTTTGCACATGGTGCCTCCTCTCTCTCCTCTCCCTCCCTCCCTCCTCCTCTCTCCCTCCTTCCTCCTTCTCTCTCTCTCTCTCTTTCTCTCTCTCTCTCTCTCTCTCTCTCTCTCTCTCTCTCTCTCTCTCTTTGTTTTTTTTGTTTCTCTGTGTCTGTCTTTTTGGGTTTGTCTCTGTCTTGGCTTTGTTTCTCTGTCTCTCAGTGTCTCTGTTTCTGTTTCTGTATCTCTATCTCTCTCTTTCTGACTCTGTCTCTCTGGGTCTTTGACTGTTTCTCTGTCTCTGTTTCTGTATCTGTTTTTTATGTCTCTGTCTTTCTGTCTCTATCTCTCTGTTTCTATCTCTCTGTCTGCATCTCTGTATTTTCGGATATCTGTCTTTGTGTGTGTGTGTGTGTCTGTTTCTGTGTCTTTGTCTCTGTCTCTGTTTTTCTGTCTCTCTCTCTATCTTTTTGGGTGTCTGTCTCAGTATCTCTATCTCTCTCTTTCAGATTCTATCTGTGCCTCTGTCTCTTTGTGTCTTTTTCTGTCTGGCTCTCTGTCTGACTGTCTCTGTTTCTCTGTGTCTGTCTGGCTCTCTGTCTGTCTCTGAATCTCTCTCTCTCTCTCTCTCTCTCTCTCTCTCTCTCTCTCTCTCTCTCTTTCTGTCTCTGTTTCTCTTTGAGTGTGTGTCTCTGTTTCTGTATCTTTCTATATCTCTCTCATTCTACCTGTCTCTGTCTTTATGTGTCTCTATCTGTCTCTCTGTCTTTGTCTATCTCTCTCTGTCTCTGTGTCTCTTTCTTTCTTTGTGTCTCTGTCTCTTTTTTTGTCTCCTTCCCTCCCTCAGGGTGCCTTACTGCTTTGGCTAGATATAAAACCAAGTCACTCCTAACTCCAGATTTAGCTGGCTTTCCACACATACACATATGTGTGATCTATTATTTATTGAGTCTACTGAGTTGAACTGAATATTTTGTTGTAACTCTCCCATTCTATCCTAATTCTCAGATCTATGTCACTCACTACCTTGTGACCTTGAATGAGTAACATCTCTCTGAGCCTCAGTTTCTTCATCTGTAAAATGGGGAGCTTGGACTGAATGGTCTCTGAGATTCCCTTCTAGTTTTTAAGTCTATGATTCTTAGATTCTCTCATTCAAAGGATGAGATTTTACCTGCTTATAGATTTATGGACCTTTGCCATAACTGCATAATTCTCCAGAAGTCTGTAGGCAGTTTGGGCACCAGTGCTTTCTGGGTTGTAACAGAGCTGTTGAGCAGCCAGGTGGCTCAGTGGGTAGAATACTGGACTCTCTAATCTCACAACTGTCCCATGAGATGCATAGTCTAGGTATTATCTCCACTTTGCATATAAGGAAACAGAAGCTCAAAGGGAGTGGTACATTTGTTTTAAGGTAACACACAGGAAATGTTAGAGCAGGGATTTGAATCCAGATTTTTTGACTGCAAATTCAGTGCTCCTTTCACTAAACATTCTCTTCACTAATGCTTAAAGTTGCCATAATCTACAAGATGAAATTAACACAGTCACATAAGAGCTCCTACTCAGAATCAACTGATAGAGTGCCAGGACTGGAATGAGGAAGAACTGAGTTCAAATCTAGACTACTTCCTAGCCATGTGACCCTGGGCAAATCACTTACTCTTGGTGCTTCAGTTTTCTCATCTGTCAAATGAACTAGAGAAAGAAATAGTGAACTGCTCCAGCATCTTTGCCAAGAAAACCTCAAAAATGGGATCAGAAAGAGTTGGACAAGATTAACCATTTAGGTCTTCATATCCTTGCCTCTTCCTGTCTTTCCTGGATTTATTTCTCTGTGTATGCATTGCCTCTTCTCAATCCAATGAAAACTCCTCAAGGGTAGAAATTATTTTGTTATGATCTCTAAAGCTCTAATGACAAGCATAGTGCCTCGTACATAGCGGGTGCTTAATAAATGTTTATTGAATTGAATTCACTCTTATACTTGGGGAGATTTATAATTTTATCCCTGTGGACGTAACTTCCATTAATACAGACAAGAATTCTTCACCCTTTTGGTGCTGGTCTTGGTCCTTTCTTAAGTCCTCCAAAGCAGATCTAACTGATGCACTGAACACCTTCCTTTGTAATAACAATGGGAGTACCAGGGCCTCTCTAGGGCTGTCTGATTGCCTTGCTTCTTTACTGGCTCACTTTATGTTGTGCATGAATGTGCTCCATGATGGCTTACATAGCATTTCTTGCAAGGAAGCCATCATTGGTAGCATTGATATCCTTCTTAACTCCGAACAACAACAACAAATCAGATTAAACCATTGCTCAGGTCACTCAGCTGGTTAATGGCAGAGCCATAATCCGAGCATAAGTCTTGTTGGGATCCAGGATCTGGTCCCTTTCCCATCCCCCCAATACTGCTTCTGAGTTGTATACTGAGCCTGCAACAGGCTGATAAGGCAGCTGAGCGGGGGCCAAGGCATTGAACACTGTTCCATTACTGGAACAGGTGGGGAAAATGGTGGCTCCAGAGCCTCTGTGACTAATTGCATTTTCTTGGTGCCTCAGACTCATAGGCTGCACTTTAAATCCTAGGCACCTGAAGCAAAAGGATGGAGCGAGGAGGGAGGGCCCAGAGGGAGGGAAACGTAGCCAGGGTTGCTTCCCAAGCTCCGGATGTTCTCTGCTGAAGCCCAGAACAATATCAAGGGATGTTGGTGGACCTGCAGAGGTCTATTGGCAGAGAGGAGGGTGAGTGCTAATTTTAGGAGCCCTCCTGCCTCTATTGTTCAGGAGCCTCACTGAGGGGTTGCCTGTTGCCTGGGTCTGTGTGTGGGAAAGGAAGCTGGGCTGATGTGTTGTCATGGGAAGATGGAAACACAGCATTTTATATGGAGATTTTCTGCCCTTGAGAATTCTCATGAAGCTGGTCGGAAAGTGCCCTTCCCTTCACCCCTTCTCCCTTCTGGGTAGAACCTTTCCATCACTCAGGATGAACGTAAGAACATCAGACCTTGCTTTGTTCTCAGCTCTCTCACCAAAGCTACACAAGGTGAGGGAATGGAAAAAGCTGGAAGCATCACAAAGTCAGATCTGAATTAATTCTGGCTCTGCACTGACTTACTGTGTGATGCTGGTCAAGTCCTTATCCCTCTTTGGGGATAAGAGGGTGGGGGTAGTTTAGATTTCATGACTTCTAAGATTTCTTTCATGTCCAATTGCTTATGATTCTATATGTGTTTTCCACTTGCAAGGAATTTCTCCCGGCTTCAATTAGCTCTGTGACTAGGCAAATGGCTCTTTTTCTTTTTCTTTTCTTTTTTTTTTTTATCTATTAAAGCTTTTTATTTACAAAATATATGCATGGGTAATTTTTCAATATTGACCCTTGCAAAACCTTCTGTTCCAAATTTTCCCCCCTTCCCTCCAGCTCCTCCCCTAGATGGCAGATAGTCCAATACATGTTAAATATGTTGAAATATATGTTAAATCCAATATATGTATACATATTTATACACTTTGCTGCACAAGAAAAATTGCATCTAGAAGGGGAAAAAAACTAAGAAAGAAAACAAAATACAAGCTAACAACAAGAGAAAGAGTGAAAATACTAAAGTTGTGGTCTACACTCAGTTCCCATGGTCCTTTCTCTGGGTGTGATGAACTCTCTTCATCACAAGATTATTGGAACTGATCTCAATCATCTCACTGTTTGAAAGAGTCACGTCCATCAGATTTGATCATCGTATAATCTTGTTGTTAAGGCAAATCACTTAAATTCTTTGAGCCATGGTTTACTCATTTGTCATTAGATGAGGGGTTGGATGATAACCTGACTGGTTTTAGTTTACTATGGACATTCTTTTTCTGATTTTTTCATTTAGCCTGGATGTCACAAAGGCCTAGAGTTAGGAAGATCTGAATTCAAATCCAATCAGACATTTACTAGTTGTGTGATCCTGGACAATTAAAAAAAAAAAAAAAAACTCTCTTTGTTTCAGTTTCCTTAACTGTAAAATGGAAATAATAAATAGTACCCATCTCCCAGAATTTGTTGTGAAGATCAAATGAGCTAATATTTGTAAAGAGCTTAGCACAGTGCCTGGTATGCAGTAGGTACTTAATAAATGCTTGCTTTCCCTTTTCCCCATTTAGGTCTTTATACCCTTGCCTCTTCTTAGCTTTCCTAGCTTTCTTGTATTTAGTCATATGTGCTCACATTGTCTCTTCCCAGTCGTATGAAAACTGATGGAGGGTAGGGACATTGTGTTATTGATATATATATATATATATATATATATATATATATATATATATATAGTTAAATAGTTTATAGTTAAATATAGTTAAACAGACAAGCATAGTGCCTGCACATATTGGGTTTGTAGAACTGAATTCAATTTTATAATGAGAAAGATCTATAATTTCATCTTAGTGGATATAACTCCCGTTACCCATTATAACTTCCATACAGACAACAATTCTTCTGTACCTTTTGCTGGTCTTTTTCTAAGTTCTCAGTCCTCCAAAGCAGATCTAACATTACACTGAACACCTTCCTTTGTAATGACAATGGGAGTACCAGTGTATCCCCTGGGCTGTCTGATTATCTTGCTTCTTTACTGGCTCATTTTTTGTTGTGCATGGAGGTACTCCATGATGACTTACATATCATTTCTTGCAAGTGAACCTTCACTGGTAGCATTGATTGTATTCTTACTCTGACCATCATCTTTCCCGAGTTCTTTAGGTCATCTATACTTTTGAGATCATGTTATGATTCACAGTCCTTTTGTATCACCGGCATAGTAGTGTCGGCCAGCTGTATACCATTAGATTATCTACATTTTTTACCATTGATTTTTTGCCTTAGATCCCCTTCCTACTAAAGAGATAGGGATGTTGTCGGATACTAGAATAGTGAGGAGAGATGGGGGGAGCCTTGAAATGGGAGATATAATCCAGTCTCAGACTGTTCCTAGCTATATGACCCTGGGCAAGTCACTTACTCTTTTTGCTTCAGTTTCCTCATCTGTCAAATGAGGTAGAGAAATAAATGGCAAATCACTCCAATATCTTTGCCAAGAAAACCCCAAATGGGGTCACGAAGAGTCAGACATGACTGAAAAATAACTGAACAAAAACAAAGAGAAGAGGAAGATTCAGTTCTTAAAGTTTATAGGGTTTAAGAAGCAAGGGGTTATGGTAGTGAAATTTCCATGAACCAGTACAAATTGGGTTAAGACTGGTGCTGGTCGGGAACAACATAAAATAAAGTTTAAAAAAGCATTTATCCACCACTCATTATATGCCAGGGACTGGGCTACGCTCTAGGCATGCAAATACATGCAAGATGATTGCCTCCCTCAAGGTGCTTACATTCTAATATGTGAAGATGGCATATATAGGGGAAAGGAGAATGGAGAGAGAAGGACAGAGTGGAGGTTGGTATGGATTGGAAAGGGCTATGAAGTGGTGTGGTGGGCCTGGAACCAGGTAAGATGAGGTGAAAGTTTGTCAGTCAGGATTGTCAGGATTACAGGGGCAGGAGTCCAAGTTCTGGCTGGGGGAGGTTGAGGAGGAAGCAGGAATGTCAGCATCATGGCTCAGAGATAATGGAACTCATAATTTTCACAGTCTCAGATCTTGTGCTATTCATGTCTATAACTGTGGTGTCTCTTATTTTGATTTTATGAATTTAATAAACACTTACTGAATGCCCTTTTTAGGAAAAGCACTGTTCTAGGCACATGGGACACAGACACAAAATACAGCTTCTGCCCAGATGAGAAGCAGGGATTCAATGTGTACACACAAAAAAAGGAAACATTCACTATTAAATAATCACTATGTGCTAAGCACTACACTAAGAGCTTTTATCTTTTGTTTTATTCTCATAACAACCTGGAGTCCTGATCGAGGACTTTCCTCCATTAATAAATGGTTACAATAGATGCAATAGATGACCCACTGCTGGTTTTCCTGCAGAAGCCAATTATAGAAACAGACAGGTACATGCCCACTTGGCTGGAGAAGGAGAAGTTCATAGATAATGGATTCCAATTCCCAACTCCTTTGAGAAAGGAGGGGGTTTTAATTCCTGTGGCAGAGTGCTCTAAATCTAGCCCAGGAAGGGTCATTTTCTGGACACACTGGCTTTAGAAGCCTGCTTTGTGGGTGACTCTAAATTTGGCAACTCCCAATTTTGAGTTTGGGGATTGGATCGAGAGAGAGAGATGCATCGTGTTCTACTAAGTTAATAGGACGCAAAGGAATTGCTTATTCAGCAGCCCCCAGAGTGTGTTTACTTTCCAGGGGGAGTAGAAAACATAAGTCTGAAGCACTCTGAATTTTGAGGTGTGTGTGTGGGCAGAATGCATAGGACTCTATGGGAAAAAAAGAGAAGAGAGGAAACAAGCATTTATTAAATGCCTACTATGTACCAGGTACTTTACAAATATCATATTTGATCTTCATAACAACCTTGTGAAGTAGGTGCCATTATTACCCCCACTTTATAATTGAGGAAACTGAAGCAGAATTAAGTTAATGACTTGTTCAAATAGTAGCACAGCTAGTAGGTATCTGAGGCTAGATTTGGTCTTCTGCACTCCAAGCCTAGCACTCTGAGGGCCCATCTCTAGTTGTCCTGATCTATAACTGTCCACTGGACCCAGATGGCCCCGGAGGAGAAAGTGAGGCAGGTGACCTTGCACAGCCCTTCCTCCTTAAAACATAATTCTTGCATGTCATGGCATCATCTCCCTGATGTCATGGAAACAACAAACAATAACTAAGCACTCTATCCATCCTGCCATTTAGCTGTCTCATTGGACTTACTGGAGGTTTGCTCTGATAGCAATCCCATGTTTAGTTTCTTTATGAGGCAAACTGATGGTTATTTGAGTGCTTTATGTGTTTTCTATATTTATGGGCTCCTTGAGTCTTCAAGGAGCACCTCCTCTGGGTGCATGTCCCACACCCATCTCCACCCAAATTGGTTTCCTAGAGGACAATTGACTAATTTTCCCATCAGGATTCTAGGGGTAAATGTGAAGGATTTAAAAGTATTTTTTCCTATTTTTTTATTCTGAACTAAAAAAAAAAAAAAAAAAAGATAAAGAAATTTTGAAAAAGGGAAAAAAGCATTTCCATATATACAAGCTGAATCCAAAAAAGAGGATTTCATATGAAACTGTGTCTGTTTTTTACTGCTTACTTTTAACAAAAGGGTATTATGATACCATGTTGCTTTAAAAATTGTCCTACTTATCTATTCTTCCTTCTATATTTCCTTTTGCTCTTTTCAGTACATTTAGAAAAAAATTTTAATAGCCCCATTTTTCATCATTATTGACCCTCTCTATTTCCTCTTAACCTCCCCCCAAAATGAAAAACAGAAAAAAAGAACCTTGTAACAAATAAGCATTGTTAAGAAAAATGAATTCACTCAGTGACCATATCCAAAAAATGCCCATAACTCTACCATCAAAAGGTAGATAACATACTTCATAATAGCTTTTAGGGAGATATGGTGGTATATTGCTTTAATTAGAATTCTTAGTCTCTCAGAGATTCTACTCCCCTCCCCCAAAATGTTTTTGTCATGATATAAATTGTTCTCTTAGTTCACTCTGAATCAGTTCCTACTTCTTAGGTTTCTCTGAAAATAAATCTTTACTATTTCTTATAGAGCATTAATATTCCCTTATATTCATATACTAAACTTTGTTCAGCCATTACCCAGTTGATGAGGGTTTGCTTAAATGGGTTGGAATTTCTAATACTATCACTTGTGAGCTCCTATCCTATGTTTTCCCACCAATATCAAGTGACCTGTTGATTACAAAAGGACACTGAGAATTTCTAGAAAGGACAGAATTTTAACCTTCCCCACCCCCCAATCAAGGAGCAGACTCTCATCTGTACACATTTGGTCCCAGGGAAGAATGGGCTTAAACTTCAAACATAAAGGGAGTAAGGCATCTTTTTAGGGAACACATATGGACAAGGGAAGGGTATCTTCTGGTCTTCCCACCAAGTTATCTCTGGATAGGACAAAGATAATGTGTAAATCCCTCCATTTCTCAGCTAGTCTTGCTCCTGGTAGGACTTGGTGTCTTAGTCACTGGGTTAATCCATTGCTAGGCTTGGCCAAGCAAGTCTTTCATCAGGACTGAATCCACCCAGAATTTAGCTGCTGCTGCTTCTTCTGTCTCCTACAGTCCCTGCGTCCTGACTCTGGTTGTCGAAGAGCTTTGATGGTTAGTCTGATCTTTTGAAGTTCCCAAGGTAATAACTTGGTACAGACAATCTCTGGATATCCATTCATTTAAGACTGAGAAGGTATAAACATAACAGAAACAGGAAACATGAATTCTGGAACACATCAGCCAAATGGGGAGATAAGGCAGCTGCCCCTCCTGTCCCTCTCCCAAAGTAGAGGCTTTTAGCAGTTCTTCACTCAAAAGCTGCCAGAGAAAGGAAAAATGCAAAAAGAGGGCCAAGAAAAGGGAATAGTAATCCTTTTATATTTGAGCTCATTTCTGGCTTTGGAACTAATGGGAAAACTCATCACTACAAAACACAAGCTCCTTAGTCACTCAGACAGAAGAAGGTTGAAATAATGCAGGGAATATTGTGCAAGTTAGTACTCAAAACTAAAGCCCCATGAGACAGTCCTTCATTTTATTTACATATTTTTCTTTATCTGTGGGACAAAATAAAGGCTGTCCTTTGCCCAGTAGACATTTAGACATTTACCTTGAATGCTTATACATGTTAAGGGCCTCTTTCACTCACATTAAGCAAAATGGGAAATGAATATATGAATATATTTAGAGACTTTCCTGGAAACATTCCAGGTTGGGGCAATGAATTACAAGAAAAAATAACCCCCTTAAGATCAGAGTTCCTAAGGATGACACTTAGTATGTGTGAAGGCAAAGACCTGGGAAGTGATGGCCTGGGGTTTATATTAATGAGTACGAGACTTAAAGAGGTTGGACATTCTTAAGCTGGACTGGAGTTTGTCTAGTTTCCTTTCCCTCCTGAAGTCCCTTTATCACCTAGTTGATTAGGTAGACCATATGGTTTTTGAGTTCTAAGTGAAAGGCTTGTAGATTGGAGAAAGTTCTGAATCACTAGTGAAAGAAGAGGCTAGGCAAAGAGGTTTGCAGTTCCTGAAACCTTAAGAGAGTTTCCCCAGACATTTTAATTACACATTATCTGTGATTAATTGTGCTTCACTTAATATGAAGATGAAACAGCTAGGTGGCAAAGTGGGTGGGAGCTGCTGGGCTCAGGAAGACCTGAGTTCAAATGTGGCTTCAGACAATTCCTAATTGTGTGATCCTGGGCAAACTCCTTCATCCTATTTCTCTCAGTTTTCTTGTGTGTAAAATAATCTAGAGAAGGAAATGGCAAACTACTCCAGTATCTTTGCTAAGAAAACCCCATATAGGGTTTGAAGAGTTGGAAATAACAACAGCAAATAATGTGAACACAGTAGACTCATAGCAAAGGCTAAATTGTAACCAAGCTCAAAAGGAAAAGGATATTTTTAAAGGAAAATATTATTTCACTTCTTTGGGGATTGGCTAATGATATAGTTATACTGTTCATTCATTCTACAAACATTTATTGAACTGCAGAATTCTTATGTCCAGAGTAGAGGAAATGTAGGTGAGATTCTGATTAGTTCTTGTCTGGCCCAATAAAATTCAAGTCTCAATGGTCTCAAACCTGATCTTAGTGCAGCATGTTCTTCTGAAGCTGGAGAAAAGGACTACCTATCAACAATTTGTGCGATTTAAAATCCCCCGTCTGACTAGACAGCTGGCTATGTTCTCTGTACTTAATAGCTTTTCTCCAGCTAATTCCCTAGGGTTTTATAAAATTTTTTCTAAGCAGAAAGAATGAACCATAATACCTAAATACTGCAATCCTTTGGCCCCTTCCTTGACACTAATAAGCTGATGTCTGGTGAATAAAGATGAGAATGTGTGGATGGATGTGATGACAAGCACTGCTAGTTAGAATGAAGAAGGGGAAATCTGAGAATAGTTTTAACTACAGAATGGGGCACTAGGAAGATGATATAGTCAGGTTTTTTTTTTTTTTTTTTAACAAATACTTATTAGGGACCTACTATGTGTAATTCACTTCAATTCTTTGAGCATTTATTGAGTGCCTACTATATGCCAGACACTATTAAGTACAAATGTGAAAATGAATGATCCAAAAAAGTTATTATTATTTTTTTAGAGGTAATTGACATTAAGTGACTTGCCCAAAGTCAGATGGCTAGTAAGCATCTAAGGTAAAATTTGAACTTAGCTCCCCCAGACTCCAGGGCTGGTACTCCATTTCCTATACTATCTACCTACCCTATTTTAATTCTTTTTCTTTAAAGAGGCAGTTAAGTGGTGCTGTGGGAAGAATGGCTGAATTTAAACCTTGCCTCAGATACTTAATCATCTGTGTGACCCTGGACAAATCAATTGATCTCTCTTAACTTCAGGTCCTTATCTGTGAAATGGAGATACTAATATCTCTCAGGGTTGTTGTGAGAATCGAATGGGATAACGTGTGCTGAGTACTAGGATAAAAACATCAAAAATGAAAACAATTTCTATTCTTAAGGAGTTTATATTTTACTGGATTCTGTTCACTGTTAGAATCTCTCAGAGATAGAGAGATGGATAGAAATTTTATTCCTGTCCTCAAAGGGGTCAACATCCAGTAGAAATGTTAGGATATATATATTCCTTTTAAATTTAATATCCTGTTTTTCTCAATTACATGTAAAAACAATTTTAATATTTTTTTCTTCAGAATTTGAGTTCCAGATTCTCTCCCTCTCTCCCTTTCCCCCTACACTGAGAAAGCAAGCAATTTAATATGATTATACAGTGTAGTTTTGCAAAACACATTTCCACACAAGTCATTCTGTGAAAGAAAACATAGACAAAAAAAGCCCAAGAAAAATAAAGTAAGGAAAAAGTATGTTTGATCTATATTCAGGTACTATTAGTTCTGAATAGAATATATTATAAAGAAGGGTAAGGAGAATGGTTACAGACTGTGGCTGTGGTTCCTGCCAACTCAATGAGATGTCTTAGAGCATTTCACCAGCATTTCCCTCCCCATCCTCAGTTCATGTGTCCCAGGAACCTGTGTAGGGAGAAACCTTCAGCTCTACCTCTCTTCTACCTTATTTTCAGAGTTTTCTTTAAGCAGACTTTAGACTAATTTGCATGGTCCAGTCAAACTGTTGAAATGGAAAGGCGAATGGGAAATCCTGAGGAGGGGAAGGCATCTATTTGGAAGACAGAGACATATGGGAAGGCTCATTCTAATTAAGGAAGGAGTAGAGAAATTAGAGACTTGTTAGAGCAAAATAAATTGAGAAATGGGAAGTTAAACACATCAGCAAGAAGGAGGAAACAGACAGCAGATCCTGGGAAAAGCAGAGCCATGGTGAGAAGCAATAAGGAGGAGCCAACTCTTGCCTTGCTCCTTCATGAAGTCCTACTCAGAGAAAAGCCATGAGTCTCTGGAGCTGTACAGATCTCCACTGGGATAGAGGGGATTCTTTTTGGACTTTAGGATAGGTCTTCTCTCTGCCCCTCACTGTGCTTTTTTCCCCACATTTTGATGATAAGCTATTCCTTTTAGGAATAGAGTCCATTTCTTCTATAATTTTTCTCTATAGGGTTCAGTTCCCAGATAGCTCTCAAAAACCATTTATTAATTGTATCTTCAGAGGCCCTGGAATATCTTAGGCTTTGGTATCATATGATTACATAAAACTTGTCTTAGGCTTGATGCCTTGTGAACTGAGTGCTTGTAAGGGTTGCTGATAGCCATCGCTGGAGTAGGGTCAGATTTCCCAGATTTTACCTAAGTAGAACAAGTGAACTAGAGAAGTTTTGAGAAGTACTTAAAGTATATCTGAGGCTTTCACAGCAGGAGGATGCTTTTGACACAAGAACTATCTATCTATCTATCTATCTTTTCATAGTTATAAATTGCTTTTGCAAGTATTCTTTTATATGTTTCTCCCAGTAATCTTTTGGGGTAAGAACCAAAATATTATTCTATTTTTTTCATAGATAAAGAAAATGAAGATTAGAAAAATAAAATGACTTAAGATATATATTATATATATATACATATATATTATATATATATATATATATATATATATATATATATATAAAACCTAGTAATATTAGGGGTCAAATCTGAACCCATATCACAGAATCATCTATTTGTAGGATTACAGGATTTGAAACTTAAAAGAACCTTAGAAATCTACAGGGTCTAATCATCTTGATTTACATATGAAGAAATGAAGTCTCAGAGGACCTCTCCAAGATAGGTAGTGAGTAAATAGCAGAATTGGGACTGGAACCCAGGTCTTCCAACTTTTTATCCATCAAACAGATGTCAGTTTCAGAGACTTTTGATTCCTGCTTGGGCATGAGTGGTGTGGCTCTTGCTTGCATAAGGAACTTTGGCATAAAACCGATAAGCACTGAAGGTGGTGGTGAGAAATTGGGCCAAGGACGTCCCTGCCTCTCTGACCCCCAGAGCAAAGCAGGTTCTTTCTAGCAGGTAATTTTCCATCGGCCACCAAAGCCCTAGGGGATCCTGGAGCTTTGAAATCACAATTTCTTTCTTTGAGGACTCTGTGTCCCGGCCCCTGAGGAGGGTTAGGGGAGGGTTAGGATGGTGAGAATTATAAAAGAAATGGAACATGCAGTCTCCTTAGGGAGGGCTTATCATCAAACCAGGGAGAAAGGACATGTATTTGAAAGAGACTTCTACTGTATCAAGTGTCCTACAAACAAGGAGGAAAACCAGTATCTTGTGTACTGAGTCCCAAGGGTACACAGAGCAAAGGAATAATCAGAGTGAGGTTAGATTAACTGAGGGAATCTTTCTACAGGGGGTGATCTTGGTGGAAGATTTTTAGTGGAAAAAAAAAAAATGAAAGGGGACTCAGAATACCTGCCTCTGTACTGACTGATAAGGTGATCTTGAAAGCTATAATACCTTCTGCTCCCTATCTGTAAAATGGGAAACTGTTCCTTGTATTACTTATGGTACCTCTCACGGCCCTTTGTGAGGATTCATGGATGGAAGAATTCTGTAACCATGAATAAATAAAACAAATAACAAGTAAATAAATAGGAAAGGTTATTGTTTTTTAAAAAAAGGAGAGAATAGCCACTGACCTCTGGCTGGCTCTGTAATTACAGGAAATCTGGTCCAATCCCTGTGTTAGGTCAGACATTCGGGCTCCTGGCTTAAAGGGATCATCCAAGGTTAGAAATTCAGGTAGTATAAAAAAAAAAAAAAAAAAAAAAAAAAAAAAAAAAAAAAAAAAGAAAAGAAAAGAAAAAAAAAAAGGCATTTATAAAGGGGGATTTTTTCCCCCCTAAAGAGGGACTAGTTTAAAGGCAGGTAGATGGCACGATGGATGGAAGTTGTTGGATGTCGAATCAGGAAGACCTAAATTCAAATGTGGCCTTAGACACTTTCTTACTAGTTGTATGATCCTGGTGAAGTCACTTAATCCTATTCACTTGTTTCCTCATCTGTCAAATGAGCTGGAAAAGGAAATGGCAAAAACCACTCCAGTATTTCTGCCAAAAAAGCCCCAAATGGGGTCACAGAGTCAGACACGACTGAAAAACAACAGAGCACTAGCTATGTGATCCTGGGCAAGTCATTTAATCCTAATTGCCTCACAAAAATAAATGAATAAAAACAACAAAACAACAAAAAAACGGATATGATGATACTTCTCAGGCTTGTTATGAAGGTCAAATGAGATAATATTTGGAAAACTCTTTGCAAACCTCAAAGTTCACAATAAATACTAATTATTATTACTATTGTTGATGATCTCTCTTTTTAATTAATTCATTTTTTTGATGACCTCTCTTTCAACTCTGAAATTCTGTGATTCTCTGATTCTCTAGTGTGAGATATGGATTTTGAATTAACAGGAGCTGGGCTTGAGGGCTGCCTCTGTTTCTTGCTCAATTCTTGTGTGACTCTTTTGAGGTCTTTAATGATGGGTGTGTAGAGCAGAGAGAAACTGAAGAATTGATAAAAATTAATCCCTGAGGCAAGCAGAGAGAAAGCACTGATAGAGATCAGTTGAGCTCTGTGGTTCCACCCTCCGGGGGAAATGCTTCTGTCAGAAATCCAAGTTATATCAAACCCCTGTGATCCACCCTCTATGGGGGTCTTGGGCAGTTTCACCTTGACATGTTCTACCAGAAATCTCAATCATGTCCCTGAAGTTAAATTTTCCCTATAAAATCTACTTATGGGCTGTGGCTACTGCTTTCCTTTGGGTCAGTCTGACACAGCACTGGTGTCTTTGCCCTTACTCCTACCCCATGCCCCATGGTAGCCCTCCTAATCCCACCATACTTCCTATCGTCATTTCTATTGCTTATAGCTAGCTAACTCTTTCAGGGTGCTAAGTCCCTTTCAGAATTTAGACTGCCAGCTAAGGGCATGTTCCAACCTCATGGGGTGCTCCCTTTCTACTGGGTAATTATGAGTTCCACTGAGGAACTTTCATAAGCTCTCCCAACTCTATTTCAGATTTACCATTCCCAGTGTCTACTGTATCCCTTCATTTTTTCTGTAACCTCCTTCCCTAAATAAATCTACCTTCTGACAAAGAGAATGGCCATTGTGATTCTTCACATGACCCAATCCCAACTTTTGGTGCCCACCATCATCTGGTGTCTATATCACCCACATCAAAACTAGGCAAGTCAAATCTTTTCTCTGAGCCTCGGTTTCCTCAACTGTAAAGTGAGGAAATCAGACGGGCTGGTTTCCAAGGTTCCTTTCTATCCTAAATCCCAGTGCCTGGTGGTGACCTCCATCTGGGGCTGTCAGTACCCATGCTGTTCTTTTGCTTGGCTCTTCAGCCAGTTCAGCCACCTGGTGACCAGAGCCACTGTCCATGAGGGGGCCTGAGGGAGAGAGATCAGCACAGATTCTTCCTAATACTCCAAACAGGCTCTTGTCATCCTCCCAGAATGGTGCTGGGTCTGAGCTACAATCCCCTGAGGCACTGGGAGAAATCTGGCCAGACTCCTAACTTTGCTCCCTTACTTACATTTGTATGTAACATGTATCATTAGTACCTAATTCCTGCAGGCTGGTGTCAGGGATGGCATTTTAATTCTCTCCCCCTAAAGCCCTGGAGAGTTTCTGGGGAAAAGAGATGAGCTGGGCTGCTTTCTCAACCATGTTTGAGGGAAAGGAATAGGGCTCTGGGGCTTTGTAAAGAACCAGCGGTCAGTTAGAGGAAGAGAGGCAGCCCCTCTTACAGCCTGGCCCTCAGTCTCAGCTCCCCTTGCTTCCCAACCCTTTTTCTTTGATTTTTGTGCCATAGAAGTCTCAATTCCCAGGCTATTGGTAGTCACAGGCCCTCCCTTTGCACTGCTGCCCCTAGTCATTGCCTGGACTGCAGAGTTCTCATTTTCCCAGCAGGCTTATTCTAAGTGTGGGGCACCCCCTTCCTGCCTTTGATTTGATCCCTGCCCCCTTATCTTCCCTTTCCCTCTCCTTATATATTGAACAGCTTTTGGTCGCCTTTCTCTGATCCACTTGCCCCTTAAAGCCCTCCCCCTTCTCTCCCGCCTAGCTGTTTCCCCCCACTCCCCCTGGTTTCCACCCCCTTCCCCTAGCTCTTGGGTGGGGGGCCCATTGTCCTCTCAGGCTTCAGTGCACTCTGCTGCTGAAAATGTAATCAGACTATATGGGTTTTGCTCATTGTTCTGAAGGATGCTTGAGAGGGGGCATTGATGGATTTTGTGATTATGGGGAACAAAGGAGGAGGGAACACAGGAGAGGGAACTGGAGGCTGGTTGGATTTGTGCCAGAAACAAGCAAATGTGTCATGAGCTTTTTCAGTTAAAGTCAGATAGATTTAATTCAAAAGAGAAATAGTGGGCATCTACTATGCATCCAGAGTTATGCTGAGTGCCAGATAGATGTAGAGATGATTAACGAATCCATACTCTCAGTATATTCAATTATGTCCTTTTATTTATTTTATTTTATTTTTTTTTAGGCAAGACAATTAGGGTTAAGTGGCTTGCCCAGAGTCACACAGTAAAGGTCAAGTATCTGAGATTGGATTTCAACTCAGGTCTTGACTCCAGGACTGGCTCTATCCACTGTACCACTTAGTTGACCCTCAATTATGTTTTTTTGTTTTTAGAAATACACACACATATTTGGAAACATAAATGTATATTCATACATATTTGGAAACACATATTTATATATGTGTTTATATTATTTAATTTATATATAATTTATATTATATAATATATATATATAATATATAATTTATATTATATACTTGGAAATATATGTTTGTGTATGTATATTTAGAAACACTTTCTTGCACCTCTCTCCTGTCATTGCAGAAGTGTGGACTTTGGGGTAGTGGGTAGTGGTGTATGTGTGAGGGAATATTGCTAAAAGTAAGATGTAGCCAACGTGTTGGCTTTGTGGAACTGCTTTTGTTTTTGTTTTGTTTTTCATTTCCTTTTCTTTTCCAATCCTTCTTGCAAGATGTAGCTTGCTGGAGTTTTTCAACAAATGCTTGTTAAGTAAGTACCATGTGCTAGAAGTAGAATGGAATGCATGTACATACACACATATATGTGGAGTGGAATGAGGAGAGATGTACTCAGAAATGAATAAGACAGAAAACAGAAGTCATCAATACAAATAAAAGAAAATCTTCTTTATAATTAATTATATTCTCCTGACTTGCAGTGTTTTTGTTACCTCTCTTACAATCCTCTTTCTGTGTTATGGATGTGATGGTGGATTCTCAGAGGCACAAGCTCTAGCAGGTCCTGCCTAATAACTGCCTGCCTGATCTCAGACAGGCAAATGTGACCATCAGACCATCTAAATTTGGAAAGTCTTATCCCCAGCAGGCTGGCCATAGGAAATAATTATTAATTCATTTGGACATAACAATTCATAATATGGTACAGTGTCAGCGAGTGCTTAAGACTACTGGGAGAGGAGTTGGGGACCATCCCTGGTCAAGTGGGGAGAAGGACAGCTGTTGGTCAATCCTTGGACTTCCATACAGTACCAGCCCCCTTTAGACCTCTTAGCACTAGAATAGGATCAGAGGAAGAGAAAGTTAGGGCTCTGGAGGAAGAGAAAGTTAGGGCTCTGGCCAGGTTCTAGCCCAGGGCCTACATTTCTTGCTTTTAGGGTTCCTGGATCCTATGGAAGGAGAATCTGAAATGTCTGGAAGATGACAAATCGGGGTGGTAAAGGGACTCCAGAATAAACCTTAGAAAGATTCTTATAGTAACTGTTGATGTTTATCTTGGAGAAGAGAAAACCTGGTTCAGGGGAAAGATAATAGATGTTGTTTTTGTAGTTTTGTAGTCAATTGATCAAAGAAATATTTATCGAGCACCCACAGATACTACACTACATTATATACCCTAAGCACTTTGGATACAGATACAATCAATGGGACAACCAACAACAAGGACATATTAACAATATGTAATTTCAGAGAAGCAAGCTGATAAATTCCTTCTTTGTTGAAAAAGGAAAATTTTTTTTTGTGCAGACTTATAATATCACACATCTCTCTCTCTCTCTCTCTCTCTCTCTCTCTTTCTCTTTCTCTCTCTGTCTCTCTCTCTTCCTCCTTTTCTCCCTCCTTCCTTCCCTCTCTCTCTGTCTGTTTGTCTGTCTGTCTGTCTCTCTCTCTCACACACACATACACACGCACAGATGTACACATGGAGTATCCCAGAATCATTCAGACATGCTATTCCCCGAAGTGGCTGTTCATTTTCATTTAATTGCCTATTGCTATCCTTTACTATTAAATGAGAATGTGTTATTCTAAAATTTAGCTCCATTTTACTAGACATGATGTATGTGTGTTTAGTTCTTTCAATCCTGTATGACTCTTAGTGATCCCATTTAAGGTTTTCTTGGCAAAGATACTAGAATGATTTGCCATTACCCCCTTCAGTTTATTTTTTTCCAAGTTTCTTCACTTGAAGAAACTAAGGCAAAAAGAAGTAAGTGATTTGTCCAGGATCACACAACTGATATCTGATGTTGGATCTTTCTGACTATAGGACTGATAGATGTCTTCAAATGTTTGAATAGTTGTGCCATGAAAAAAGGATTACATTTTTGCTTCTCTCCAGAGGAAAGAATTGAGACCAATGGATGGAAAGAAGAGAGAGACACATTTAGAAAAAATTATTTAAAAAATTTTTCCTTAGTTACATATAAAAACAACTTTTTTTTGGTTATACATGTACATTTACTTTTTGAAAACATTTCCTTATGAATCATGTTGGGAGAGAAAAATTAGTACGAAAAGTAAAAACCACAAGAGAGGAAAAAAAAAAAACAGAAGAAAGAGGGGAGAAAAAAGTGAACATAGCATGTGTTAGTTTATATTCAGTCTCCATAGTTCTCTCTCTGGATGTGGATAGCATTTTCCATCCAAAGTTTATTGAGATTGACTTGGATCACTGAACCACAGAGAAGAACCAAATTTTTCTTTTAAAAAATTAAAAAAAAACTTTTTATTTTCAAAACATATGCACGGATAATTTGACAACATTGACCCTTGCATAACCTTGTGTTTTGGATTTTCTCCTCCTTCTACCCACCCCCTCCCCAGATGACAAGCAATACAATATATGTTAAACATGTTAAAATATATGTTTAACTCAATATGTGTAAACATGTTTATACAGTTCTCTTGCTGTACAAGAAAAATCAGATCAAAAAAAGAAAGTAAATGAGTAAGAAAACAAAATGTAAGCAAACAACAACAAAAAAAGAGTGAGAAGGTTATGTTGTGACCCACAGTCCTCTCTCTGGATGTAAATGGCTCTCTTCATCACAAGATTATTGGAACTGGCATCAGTCATCTTGTTGGGAAGAAACACGTTCATCAGAATTGATCATTGTATAATTTTCTTGTTGCCATGTACCATAATCTCCTGGTTCTGCTCTTTTCACTTAGCATCAGCTCATATAAGTGTCTCCAGGACTCTCTGGAATCATCCTGCCGGTCATTTCTTACTGAACAGCAATATTCCATAACATTCATATGCCACAATTTACCCAACCATTCTCCAATTGATGGGCATCCACTGAGTTTCCAGTTTCTGGCCACTACAAACAGGGCTGCCACAAACATTTTGGCACATACAGGTCCCTTTCCCTTCTTTAGTATCTCCTTGGGGTATAAGCCCAGTAGAAACACTGCTGGATCAAAGGGTATGCACAGTTTGATAACTTTTTGAGCATAGTTCCAAATTGCTCTCCAGACTGGCTGGATGCATTCATAATTTCACCAACAATGTATCAATGTTGCAGGGATAATCTTTCTTGTTTTTATTTGTATTTCCAGCACTTAGCACAGAGCCTGGCACATCGTTCAGCTGTTTTAATTGTGTCCAACTCTTCCTTACCCTATTTTGGGATTTTCTTGGCAAAGACATTGGAACAATTTGCCATTTCTCTCTCCAGCTCATTTGACAGATAAGGAAACTGAGACAAACAAGGTAATCCAGCTAGTAAATGTTTGAACTCAGGTTCTTCTGACTCTAGGGCAGGTGCTCAATCCACTGTACCACCTAGCACCCTGCCTAGCACATAGTAGGGACTTAAGCATTTGTCTACTAACTCACTAGCAATTAAAGACAACTGCAGCATGACTGACTACTCTTAATAGTCTCTGCCATTTCCCCTTCATATCCTAGGCATCTGCTTTTTGCAGATAAACTAACCAATCAACAAGCATTTTCAGATATGCCCAAAGGCTTTTTTAGGATAAAACTCTTTTCGTTTTGAAGTCTCTTGAGGAAGGAGGGAATTATCTTAGCACCATTGGTCCCCATTTCTTGGCTGGACTTCCTACATGAATATGTGGCTGGAGACTTTCATGATCTGTTCAGTGTTCTTTTTGTTTTATGAGACAATCAGTATTAAATGACTTGCCTGGAGTCACACAGCTAGTGAATAAATAAGAACGTCCAAGATACTGTTTGTTGTTTGTCCTTCATTCTAAAGGAAGAGGAACATGACATCAGGGAAGTGAATTGGATTTAAGTGAAGGAGGGCTGTGCAAAGTTATCTGCCTTACTTTCGCCTCCAGAGTCATCTGGGACTGGATGCTATGGGAGACTTAGGCCTTTTTAAGCTAAGGTTTCTTGTCTTTTCTTTTTAATAGCTTTTTATTTACAAGATATATGCATGGGTAATTTTTCAGCATTGACAATTGCAAATCCTTTTATTCCAAATTTTCCCCTCCTTCCTCCATCCCTTCCCCCAGATGGCAGGTTGACTAATACATGTTAAATGTGTTAAAGTATAAGTTAAATACAATATATGTATACATGTCCATACAGTTATTTTGCTATACAAAAATAATCGGACTTTGAAATAGTGTACAATTAGCCTGTGAAGGAAATCAAAAATGCAGGTGGACAAAAATAGAGGGATTGGGAATTCTGTGTAGTGGTTCATAGTTATCTCCCAGAGCTCTTTAAGCTAAGGTTTCAACAGGTCTCAGTTTGACTCTGGCTACACCCATTCAGTGATTAAGGATAGGTAGCAACTGAGGCAAAGAATCTCCTCTTTCATTTAGTTAATATATATATATATATATATATATATATATATATATATATATATGAATGAATCAAACCCAAACCACTCTGATTCTCATTGATTGGCCAGCAATTGATCCCAGGTCATTGTTTGGGTCTTGATTAACTCAGATTGAATGTAAATAGCAATCATTTCTGTTTCTGCCAGAAATCTTAAGAGTTTTCTCTCTCTTTCTCTCTATATATACATATATACATATATGTATATATATATTATGTATATGTATATATATACATATATATATATGTATATATATACATATATACTTGACTAGTTGAAAGAGAATTTTTTTTTTTTTTGCCTCAATTGCTATCTAGCCTTAATCCCTGAATGGGTGCAGCTTCAGTCAAAGAGATATGTGGATCTTAACTCAAAAAAGGCCAAGGTCTCTCATTGCATTCAGGACATCTCCAGTTGATAAGATAAGTACAAAAAAATAATAAATAGTTAAGGACAATATGGGAGTTAAAGACAAGGTGGTTAAAGAGAAAGGGCACTAAAGATCAGAGAAGGTTTCATATAAAAGGTGATGCTTGAGCTGTATCCTGAAGATAAAAAGATATTCTTCAGGGCAGCTGTGGGGAGAGAGGGCATTCTAAGCATGGGATTTGACCAGTGCAAAGATGAGGAGAAGGGAAATTGAGTGCATTTGTGAGGGGAACAGAGTGAAGACCAATATGATTGAAATGTAAAGTTTGGGAAGGAGAGGATATAACAAAGCTGGAGTCAACTTGTGAAGTGATTAAAAGTGCAACAGAAAATGTTTATATCTGAAGAATAGGGAGGTACATTGTCAAGTCTATTAGCCTTTACTCAGTTCTAATCCTTCTTGACCTCTCTGCAATGTCTGACACTAGGGCCCACCTGTTCCTTCTCCATATTCTTTCTCCTCTGGTTTTTCTTGATCCTGCTTTTTCTTAATTCTCCCCTCTCTGACACTCCTCAATGCCTTCTGTCTTTGGTTCTGCAGTCGTCATACTTACTAACTGTGATTGTTTCCCTAGACCCTCTTCTTTGTTCCTTTTATATGATGAATTCTTAATCTGGGATTCATGGACCTAAAAGAGGTCTCTGCATAGATTTTTGGGGAGGGGTTCTGTGAACTTTTTAGATGAGAAGAAAGATGCTTTTGCCATTTCCTTCTGTAGCTCATTTCGCAGATGAGGAAACCGAGGCAAATAGGATTTAATAACTTGCCAGAATCCCATGGCTAGGAAGTATCTGAGGCTGGATTTGAACTCATGAAGATGAGTCTTCCTCACTCTAAGTCTGTCACTCTGTGCACTATGGTGCCACCTAGCGGCTCCTAGCTTAGCCTCCCTGATTTCTTTCAAAACTCAGCTCAAACCCTATGTGTTGTATGAGGAAGCTTTTCCTCCTTTTCCCAGTCGCTAGCACCTTCCTGTTAGATATTACCTTCCGTCTCTTCTGTTGATTTCTTGCATGTACCTAATTATTTATATGCTTTCTCTCCAATTTGAATGTGAGCTTATAGAGGCAAGGGATTTTTCCCCCCCATTTTTTAAATTATAGTTTTTATTTACAAGATATATGCATGGGTACTTTTTCAGCATTGACCCTTTGCAAAAACTTCTGTTCCAACTTTTCTCTTCCTTTCTTCCACCCCCTCCCCTAGATGGTAGGTAGTGCAATACATGTTAAATGTATTAAAGTATATGTTAAATATAATATATGTATATCTATATCTATACAATTATCCTGCTGCACAAGAAAAATTGGATTTAGAAAGTTAAAAAAAACCTGAGAAGGAAAACAAAAATACAAGCAAACAATAACCGAAAGAGTGGAAATGCGATGTTGTGGTCCACACTCATTTCCCAGAGTTCTCTCTCTGGGTGTAGCTGATTCTCTTCATCACTGAACAATTGGAACTGAATTGGATCTCTCATTGCCAAAGATAACCACGTTCATCAGAATTGATCATCATATAGTATTGTTGTTGAAGTATATAATGATCTCCTGGTCCTGCTCATTTTACTCAGCATCAGTTCGTGTAAGTCTCTGCAGGACTTTCTGAAATCATCCTGTTGGTCATTTCTTACAGAACAATAATATTCTATATTATTCATATACCACAATTTATTCAGTTATTCTCCAATTGATGGACATCCACTCAGTTTCTAGTTTCTGGCCACTACAAAGAGGGCTTCCACAAACATTTTTGCACATGTGGGTCCCTTTCCCGGGAAGGGACTGTTTTTGACTTTCTTTGAATCCCCGGTAATTAATATGGTGGCTGGCATTGTAATAAGAGCTAATAAATGCTTGTTGCTTTGATTTGCCTCGAGTCCCTGCAGTATATTGAATAAAGGAGTGACACAGTTTGGTCTGTGCTTAAGGTAAATAACTGGCAGTTGTGTGTGGGATGGATTGAAATATGGGGAGACCAATTAGGAGGCCACTGCAATAGTCTAGGTGAAAGGTGATGTGAGTCTGAAATAACACGGTATTTGTGTAAGTGGAGAGAAAGGGTCAGATGCCGAGGTAGAAACAGCAAGACTGAATAACTGATTGATTTGGCAGCTGGAACAAGGAGTCAAGGAAGACATCAAGGTTACAGGCCTAAAAGACTGGAAGAATGGGATGACCTTGGCAAAGAGAGGGATGTTAGGGAGAGGGCTGAGTTTGAGGAAAAACAATGAGATACGTGGTTTTTTAGACACATTGAATTTAAGATGTCTTTGAGATACACAGTTTGAAATGTTTAATAAGTATCTGATGATTCAGGACTAAAGCTCAGAGAAGAAATTGGAACTGTGTACATGGATCTGTGAATCATCTGCATAGGGTGATAATTAATCACATGGGAGCTGAGCAGGTCATTGAGCAAGAGTATAGAGAAAGAACACCCAGAGTCAAAAGAGTGCTCCTGTTTTCCCATTAATAATGATAGCCTTATATTTTGAGTTTAATGGCAAAAATATGTAACACAATATAGATTAGGATTAAGGTATGAAAGGGACTAAGCTCTGGTGATTACTCAAACATTTTTGGCCCTATTTCATTTATATATATATACATATAAATATAAATGTGGGAAGAGAGAGAGAGAGAGACAGAGAGAGATAGACAAAGAGAGAGAGAGAGACAGAGAGAGAGGTCTATTTTTTTTTAAGAGGCAAATTAGGGTTAAGTGACTTGCCCAGGATCACAAAGTTAGTAGTGTCTGAGGCTGGATTTTAACTCAGATCTTCCGGACTTCAGAGGCAGTACTTTATCCACTCAGCTACCCTTCATTGGTATATTCTTTAAAATATGCTTGATGAACCTGGAGCATTATCAGACAGAAGAAAGCTGACTATCTTAACAGATTGGCTACTGACATGGGAACCCTTTTCATTCCGTATGTGCAGATAAATCATGTATATACCAGTGGGAGCAAAAGTTAAAAATTAACTTCCAGATAAAAGGAAGGATAAAGATGAGTGTAATAGCTCTGTCCTAACTTGGTTAATTGAGGTCTTTTTTGAAATACAAGAAATGGTTAGAATACAATGAGGAATGAATCAAAGTAAAGAGATGGGCACTGATCACCACTCTTTTATAGAGAAGCTTAACAAAGATAAAACAGCTAGCACCCAGAAGAACCCTGGACTAGAGGCGATGAAATATACAAGCTGTTCAGGTATCAACTTATCAAAAAGCATTTGTTAAGCATTTACGAAATATAGGCCACATGGAGCAGCTACGGGGTGCAGTGAATAGAGCACCAGCCCTGAAGTCAGGAGGAGCTGAATTCAAATCTGACCTCAGACACTTAACACTTCCTGACTTTGTGACCCTGGGTAAGTCACTTAACCCCAATTGCCTCAGGGGGGGAAATATATATATATATATATATATATATATATATATATATATGCCACACATTAAGCACTGGGGATACAAAGAAAGAGAATGGAGAGAAGAGAACAAGCATTTATTAAGTGCCTAGTATGGGCTTTGCTCTTTACAAATATTATATCATTTCATCCTCAGAACAATCCTTGAAGAACTTACTTTTAAATGGGCAAGATCACATATATATACATCAGAACATGGAAGCTACATCTAGTAGCTTTTTAAAAACTTGTTTTGTATTATTCTTTACATATTTAATCACATTCAACTCAGCTATAGGCAGCTGGGTTAAAGTGGATCAAGATTTGGATTTGAATTAGGGAAGCCCTGAGTTCAGATATAACCTCAGACACTAACTAGCTGTGTAATATTGGGCAAGTGACTTAACCTTTCTCAGCCTCAATTTTCTCATCTGTAAAGTAGGGATAATATTAATATCTTCTTCCAAGAGTTGTTGTGAGTGTCAAGTGAAATACTTTTTGGAAACTGCTTTAGTGATATAAATGCTAGCTACCATTATTTTAGTATATGTTGTATTTTCTTATATATTTCTTTAAAGTCAGGAAATGTTTCATTTTTGTTTTTATATCCCCAGAACTTAGCATAGTACTTGACATGTAATAAATGCTTGTTGATTGATTGATTATTATCTCTGTATTACAGATGAGAAAACTGAAGGCTCAGAGAAGTAAAATAATTTGCCATAAGTTATATAGGTAGCTAATGTTAGGATTTGAATCTGGATCCTCCTTATTTCTGATTTCAAGGACAGTGTTCTCGCTATTACTTGAAGAAGAAAATGCATGTAATGTATTTTAGTTATTGTAAAATTAAGCTATTATTATTGCTAGGATTGGTAAAGGGAGATGGGAGGCAGTTAATAACTGAAGGGCAAAGCTGATTGCAGGGCTGAAGGGGAGAGAGGGTATGGTTCCTGTTCTTATTAGTTGGGGCAAGGTGACAGCAGGACCACATGCCAATGAAAATCACCCTGATTCAGGTTCTGTAACTTGTCTAGGTCAGGTAGTTGGGTGAGCAGTGACCCCAGAGGGCAGTCAGGCATCTGCTGGGAAGTGTGTGAAGTAATCAATATGATCTGAATCGTTCTGTAGAGAGGAAAGAATGGCCATAGCTTCTTTCTTTGGAAACACCCCCAATCATAAAATGGCTTGCAGTTACTTAGGGATTTCCCACCAATAACCTGTGTGGGCAGAAAAGAGGACAGGTGTCATTTCTGAGCTCCAAGGAGATGGAGTCACTTGATCAGGGTCCTACAGCTTGAGTCAAGCCTTCTGGTCTCAATCACATCATTACACCATAGGGGCCTTTATGCTACAATCACCTAGTGGTCTAGCATTTTGAGGTTTTAAAAAACCTCAGGGACCTGGATGAGATATGGTTGAGGATATGGCTGATCTTCTTCCCCTCCATCTCTCCCTGTTTGCTCTCCCTTCCTCTCAGTCTACATTCAGAATACTCTACAGTTGGAAGAGTCTTTTCAAGTTTTTTAGTCTCTCTATTTCTTTTGGAAGGATCATATGGCCTCTGCTGGATGACCTTCAAGGACCAGGAAGTCTATTATAGGTTTGTATTTGTTACAAAAATCCTACTTATATTGAGTTAAAATTAGTCAGTTACTTCTACCCATTGGCTCTAGTCTTTCCCTTTGAAGCCAAGGGGGTCAAATCTCACCCCTCAACCATAAGACAATGCTTCATTCAAAGCAACTTTAAATTTACTTTTTAAAAAATTGGCAAAAATTTATCTTCCTTCCTCCATCCCCCAGCATACCTCTCTCCCCCAAAAAGGAAAACAAACACTTTTTAGCAAATAGATATAGTTAAGCAAAACAAATGTTCACATTGACTATGTCCAAAATAGTCCTCATGCTAAAATCTCCTTTTGCATCTTGAGTCCATCTACTCTTGGTCAGGAAGTAGGTAACATACTTCATCTTTGGTCCTCTGGAATCATGGTTGCTCATTGTATTGCTCAGAGTTCTGAAGTCTTTCAAAGATGTCTGTCTTTCCAATATTAGTTATTGTAAACATTGTTTTGATTTTGCATACTTTACAATCATACAAGTCAGTCAATCAGTAGTAACATTAAGAATTCAGTTTCTCCTGACTCCCAAGTCCAGCTCTATTTATAATGTGCCTTCAAAAATATCCCTAGTAATCCTGCTTAAAGACTCAGGAGTAGACTAGATGATCTGTTGAGGGTCCAAATCTTCAGCATCCAGCTCAGCACCTTGTCCACAGGAGGCACTTAATAAGGATTTGTTGAATTTGAATTTGCTGAATATTTGAAATCAGCTATCATGTTTCCTTCAAGTCTTTAAATTTTTTTCATGCAATTTTATTTTATTTTCATTTCTAGATTCTCTTTCTCCCTTTGCCTTATACTTTACCCACTGAGAAGGCAATAAATGTAAAAGAGATCACAAATGTAAAGTCCTGTAAAACAAACATATTACACATTTTTTTTTTAACATTTTCATGTTAACGAATTTCCACCATGTTCATGTTTCAACAACAACAAAAGAAAAAGAATGAGAAAAAAAACGCTTTAATCTTTATTCTGAGTCTATCACTTCTCTATGTGAAGGTGCATAGCATTTTTCATCATGGGTCTTTTGGAATTATGGTGGGTCCTTGTGTTGATCAGAAGTTACTAACTCTTTTACCGTTATCATCTTTATAATTTCCTATAATTAGTCTGTACGATATTCTCTTGGTTCTGATCACTTTATTGGGCATTGGTTCTTCATAAAAGTCTTCCCAAGTTTTTCTGAAACCATCTCCTTCATCAATTTTTACAACACAATAGTGTTCCATCACATTCATATGCCATAACTTATTCAGTCATTGCCCACTTGATGGACATCCCTTTGCCTTTCAATTTCTAATTCTTTGCCACCACAAAAAAGAGCTGTTATGAATATTTTTGTATATATGAATCCTTTATCTTTCTCTTTAATCTCTTCTGGGTATATTTTCTTCAGCCAGTCTTTATATAGAACAATCTCTTGTACTCCCTTAACCACTCTGGTCGCCCCCTTTGGATGCATTACATCTTGTCAAGATACCAGAACTGAATTTAGTATCCTAGATGAGGTCAAACCAAGACACCCTCATCTCCCTCATTCTGGATATGGTATTTTTATTAGTGCAGGACCTGATCAAGTCATCTTCTTTGACTGATCCACCTTCACTGTCTCTGCATTAAAGAGAATGGTTGGAGTCACGAGGAACTGGTTTCTGAGTCAAGCAAAAGGCAGGTCCCATAAGCTAACTTCTTGGGAGCCAGCCAGTGTACCTGGAGTCAGGCTTTACCCTTTGTGGCTCACTGTAGTCAGGCTTATGTGGGAGGATCCTGGAGTGATGGAGCTTCTCCTACTATTTCATGTTGTGCCCTGGCAAGAACCAATCTGTCACTGGGTTCTGCATCTCATGAAAGAAAATTTATAGAATCTTAGAGTGGGAAGGGAGCTTAAAGGTCATCGAGTCAGCCCTTATCTGAATCAAGAACCCTCTGGGAAATATCCTTAGCAATCATGAACTCTTCACCCTATGAGGTAATCTATTGGATTGTTGGACAACAATACTTACCAGAGTTCTTAGTACATTGGACTGAAATCTCCTTCCTATGTGTCATAGGACATACAAATAGTCTGTCAGTCACCAGTGTTTGCTGAGTATTGTGTTCAGAGTCGTTTATGAGAGGAGTATAGAAGAATAAGAAACTTAAGCCTGTTCTCAGAAAGTTTTTAAATCCAATTAAGGAGATAATTGGCAATGGCAAGAACTCACATTTCTTCATATTAAAAACTGCCTTTTTTAAACTTAGTGATCATTAACAAAAATAAACATTCAAATCAAAATGACCAAAATGATAGGTAAAACCACAATTTCTAGATTATTTACAATGTGTTAAAAAGTTCATGTTTTTGAACATAGAAATAGCAAGATTGTGTGACGATCAATTATGCTCAATTTAGCTCTTCTCAGAAATACAGAAAGAAAATTTTAATAGAGTTGGGATGAAAAATGCCATCTGCATCTAGAGAAAGAACTATGGGGATTGAATGCAGTTCAAAGCATTTTCACCTTTTTTATTGTTTGTTTTTTTCTTTCTTATGGTTTTCTCCCTTTGTTCTGATTTTTCTTTCACAATATAGCTAATAAAAAAGAGTATTTAAAATGGTTGTACATGCATAATCTATATCAGATTGCTTGCTGTTTGCAGGAGACAGAAGATAAGGGGGGGGAATTTGAAACTCAAAATTTTACAAAAATGAATGTTTAAAACTTTTTACATGGAATTGGAAAAACAAAATACTATTAAGTTTTAAAAAGCATATATTTGGGACAGATAGGTGGTGCAGTGGATAGAGCACTGACCTTGGAGTCAGGAGGACCTGAGTTAAAATATAGTCTCAGCTACTTAGCCTCAAAAAGAGGTGTTATGTTCACTTTAACCAATGAATAATATAAAGTTTGTTTGCTTCTATGCCCTGTCTGATCCTGATTCTCCTTCTCCTTTTCCTTGTTCTTCTCCTTCTCCTCCTCCTTCTTCTTGTTTTTGTTCTCCTCCTCCTCTTTTTTCTCCTTCTCCTTCTTCTTCTCCTCTTCTTCCTCCTCCTCCACTATCTCTTCCTCTTCCTCCTCCTTTTCTTCTTTTTCTTCTTCATATCCTTCTTCTTCTCCTTCTCTTCTTCTTCTCTTCCTCCTCCTCCTCCACCACCACCACCTCATTCTCTTCCTCTTCTTCCTCCTTTTCTTCTTCCTTTTTTCTTCTTCTTCTTTTTTTCTCTTCCTTCTCCTCCTCCTTCTCTTCTTCCTCCTCCTCCTCTTCCTCTACCACCTCCTCCTCCTTCTCTTCTTCCTCCTCCTCCTCTTCCTCTACCACCTCCTCCTCCTTCTCTTCCTCATCCTTTTCTTCTTCTTCTTCTTCAAAATTGTTGCTATTGTTTTCCTTCCTTCTTTCCTTTCTTCTTCCTTCCCTTTCTTGATTCCTCCCTCCCTTCTTCCCTCCTGCTCTTTCTTCCTTTTTTATTGTCATATTGTAGAAATTTTTTCTTATTCTACATCACAGATTCAGCGATTCATGAACTTTCAGAGTTGGAAGATACCTCAGTGACCAATTCATATGCTTCTGCTTTTTACATTTGCCATTTCTTAAGACACAATATTATTTCATTGTGTTTGTATACCACAGTTTATATTGATTGCATGGATTTTTAGCTTTTTGATTTATGCTGCTAGTGATATTTTTTGCATAAATCAGTCTTTTCCCCTCTTTTTATAACACTTAGAGAATAGTCTCTTAGTAGTGGGATCATGGGTCAAGGAACATTTTTACAATGCAAATTGTATAGTGCCATATTGCTCTCCAAAAAGATTTCACCAAATCACAGCTCTATTTGTTACAGAGTGCCTATATCTCCACATTGGAGACAGCACTGGATTTCATCATTTTATATTACATTATACTTGCCAGTGTAATGGGTATAATGAATATAATACAAGAGTCAACAATTCTCAGTTATATAATATTTTATGGCTAACAAAGTTCTTCCTCACATCAGGTAGAGAAGGTAAGCAGTGCAAGTATCAGCCTTTCTATTTTACAAATGAAGAAACAGAGATCCATCTGAACCCAGTCCTTCTGACTCCTAGTGTTATGAATACATATATGTGGAGTCATAGTATATCTCTACTTTGCTGGCACAATAATTCACCCACACCCAAAGCCTCCCAGGGTTTTTCTCCAGAGAAGTTAGCAAATAACAGAAGAATTAGATTTATCTTATTGATCTCTACATAAGTTAGGATGTTACTCATGAACTTGAAATAGCTGCATGTGTGTCCAAGTGACAGTAACAAATATTGCCTATTTGAAATGTGTCTTGTTTGTAATTGTGTATTTATTGCCACATTTATTAATTATAGCATCTTTGAGAGAAGTTTGCTTAACATTTTGTTATTTTCATTCACTTACATAGTTTTGTTACGGCATAGTATAGCAATGTTTAATTGATTTGCTTATTGTTTATATATATATATATATATATATATATATATACTTATTTGTGAATATAGTTAGAAACTATTATTGATAGTTATAGTTAGTAAATGTTGTATCAGTTAGTTGTTGTTTTGTGGTTTTGATTATATCCTGTATACTTTTAAGTATGAATATACTTTTGAACTACATATGTGTGGTATCCTGCCGAGAATTTAGGCATCTTGTCATTGGAGAACCTGGAGTTATGTAACATTTTGTATGGAACCACATCTCTTACATATACTATTAATGCACTTTGGTTTTCTTTTGTTTTCAATGGTACTCTATGCAAACTGATGGGGCCTGTATATGTGCCAGAATCCCATTATACACAAAACAAATTTAATGAAATGCCTTGGTTATATAATTATCTGGAATTGGAAGAGATCCTAGAGGCTAGCTAGTGCAATCGTACTTCATCTCATAAATAAGGAAATTGAATCTCAGGGAATTTAAATGCTTCCAGCAAGGTTACAGAGGCTAGAAATGGCAGAACTAGAATGTGAATCCAAGTTCCCTGATTCCAAATTCAGAGCTCTTTCCTTCCCTTACCATGCTATTGAGGATGACTTAAGAAAAATTTCCAGAGTTACATTAGGACAAGGGCAGATGCATATAGTGCAAAAAAAGAAAAAAAATCAATATGTGAGTGCAGGGAGATGTAGAATTGAGGAATAAGCAGAGGCTGGTAAGATAAATGGGAATACTTTGTGAAACAGGTAAATTTTGAGTTGAGTTTCGAAGATGGTGAGGAACAAGACTGGCAAACTAATGGAGATAATGTTTAGGGTCCGAGAGTCTGATTCATCCAAATTATACATTGAGAATTCAATTCAACTAGCATATATTAAGTGCCTACTATGTGCAAAGTACTATGTCAGGAACTGAGGATTCAATAACAAAAAAATCTGAAATAGCCCCTTTTCTCCAGGAGAAATGTACTGAAAGAAAAGATTATTTTTTTCTTATATCAATATCCAATTATTGAACTAGGATTAAAAGGTTTTCCACTTCCTTATTCAGAAATCAACCATTGTAGAAAGTCTTAGAAAAACTTACCCAACTAGGTTGAGAAAACTGGTATTCACCAGTTCATTGTTCATATGTTCATTGTGTTTGGCCAGACAGGTCTGGGATAGAAATGGATTCCCTCGTATGTGTGTGTGTGTGTGTGTGTGTGTGTGTATAATACTTATATGTATATATAACATATGTACCTATGTATATTGATGAAGTGACATATCCCTAAGACCCTCATTAGAATGAGCCCACATCTCATTATAATATTAAATTTCTCATGAATTGTTAACCAATTAGAGTTGATTCCTACTCAGAGGAATAACTACTCTTCTTCTTATTATTATTATTATTATAGTTTTTTATTTACAAGATATATGCATGGATAACTTTTCAGCATGGATAACTTTTCAGCATTGACAATTGTAAAACCTTTGTTTTTACGAAGGTAAAATTTTGTTCCAATTTTTCCCCTCCTTTCCCCCACCACTCTTCCCAAGATGGCAGGTTGACCAATACGAATAACTACTCTTCTAAGGGCATATAAACTGTGAGTCCACCACCATGAGGGATCTTTGGCATTTCAGAATGCCACTCACCTCTTTTATTAATAAAATGATAGCACTATTAGTAAAATGAGTAATTATGTAGAAATTATATCACTCAAATTTTTTAAACATCTCAGGGAAAAAGAGGAAAGAAGGAAAGAGCAGTTATTAAGTAACTACTATGTGCCAGATATAGTGTAAAGTACTTTACAAGTATTTTCTCATTTGATAACTTACGATAACTTTGGGAGGTTTTTGTTGTTCAATCACTTTCAATGACCTGATCTGATGTTTTCTTGACAAAGATCTTTTTTATTTTTAAATTAAAACAAAAAAATTTTTTTGTATTAAGCACATTCCTCAGTACAAAGCTTTAAGTTGTGAACAATATCTATACAATTTAACAGTTTCAATAAGCTGTTCAGACACAAGCTTATTTCAAACAGATAATTGGCAAACATAATATAATACAAGTTAGTAGTAGACTATTCCAGTGCTTTGAAACATTAACATAGCAGTAATGTATAATTGCTCAATTATGGTTAGTAAAACTAAAATCCAGAATGCACTCAGGAATTGCTACTATGAATCCCTGAAGTCAGATTCTGTAGGTTTGGCAAAAAATCTTAGAGTGATTTATTATTTCCTTCTCTGGCTCATTTTACAGATGAAGAAACTGAGGCAAATGTGATTCAGTGACTTGCCCAGGATCACACAGCTATTAAGTAGTCAAAGCTAGATTTGAACTCAGGAAGATGAGTCTTCCTGACTCCAGGCCTGGAACTCTATCCATGTGACCACCTACTTGCCTTAAAAGTAAAGCTGGAGAAAGTGGACAAAGATCCTGTTACCTCTCATGTCAAATGAGCACTTTACTATTTAAGCAATTCCCCATGCCATAACAATCCTGGGAAGTAGGTAGTATTATTATTCTTATTTTATAGAAGGGGGAAACTGAAGCTGATAAAGGTTAAGAGACTTGGTTGAGTTCCCATAGCTAGTAAGTATCTGAGGTAAAATTTGAACTCAGATTTTCTTGACTCCAAGAACAATGGTCTATCCATTTCACTACCTAACTGCTTTTGAAGGCAGAAAAAAGTGGATGGATGAGTAAATATAAAACATACAAATAAATCTAATTGAACTGGCTTGGTGTATGGGCAATCTTTGACGCATATGCAGATGTTCCTGGTCATGATGACTCAGGGATTTGTATTGTATGATGAGGAAGAATTTTCTAATTGGCTGCTGTGTCAGGATGCCTGAGAGGGGCAACCTGCCCCTTCTGTTCTCTTCCTTTTGGCTTTGAGACAGTGGGGATGATCCTGAATTGTGTGGAGGGTTGGATGTGGAATGGGCTCACCATTACATTTACTCATGAGCAATGAGTAAACAAGTGCCCACAGTGGGGCTGCTTCCCTGTTTTGTCTTTATTCATTAGGTATTGGGTTTTGTGAGAACTGAAAGGTCTGGAAGTTTGGGGTTGAAATGAGGCTTCTTTCACCATCAAGATAGATGTGGAGGTCATGAAATTATAATTTATTATTAGTAAAGGTTTGATTTGCTTATCAATTTTATATATCTATATATCCAGGGTCATGTAAAAAATGTTTAAGAAGTCCTGCTCTAGATGGTCATAACTGATTTCAAGGAGAAGCATCTGCTCTGGACATTTTGACCACAGCCAGGAGAAGGCGGGTGCCTAAGCACTTAGCCTGCCATCAAAGGAAGAAGTCATCAGGGAGAAGTTCAAGTTTGGCTGTTTGGACAGTGCCCATGACACAGGTGAAGTGTGAATGACTAATTAACCAAACTATTATATCTTCATAAGATTTACTATCAGTTTCTCAATAGATTATAACCTAGGTTACAATAAGTAGCATAAATTAATTGTTCTATTAGTGTGATCACTATGGGACTTTCCCACTTGATTTATAGCTGAAATATACAGTATGTATTTCCCTCTCCGTTAGAATCTAAGCTCCTGGTTTCAGAAAAACAAAAACAAAAACAACCCTTGAAAAACTTATGTGAACTAGAGCAAAATGAAATGAGAAGATTCAGGCTAACAATTTACATAATATCAGCAATATTGTAAAGATAATTAACTTTGAAAGACTTAGGAACTTCCATCAACATGATGACCAACTTTCAAAAGACTCATGAAGAAACATAGTATACACCTCTAGATAGAGTGTTGATGAAATCAGAGTGAAGAATAAAGATTTTCTTTCCTCTTTCCCCCTCTCCTTCTTTTCCTCCCTCCCTTCCTTCTCTCCTTCCCTTCCTTCCTTCCTTCCTTCCTTCCTTCCTTCCTTCCTTCCTTCCTTCCATCCCTCCTTCCTTCCTTTCTTCCCTCTTTCCCTCCCTCCTTCCTTCCCTCCATCCCTCCCTCCTTCCTTTCTTCCCTCCTTCCATCCCTTCCTCCCTCCCTCCCCTCCTTCCTTCCATCCTTCCTTCCTTCTTTCTTTACTTCCTTCCTTCCTTTCTTCTTTCTTTCCTCCCTTCCTTCCTTCCATCCTTCCATCCCTTCCTCCCTTCCTCCACCCTTCCTTCCATCCTTCCTTCCTTCTTTCTTTCCTTCCTTCCTTCCTTCCTTCCTCCCTTCCTTTCTTCCCTCTTTTCATGGATAATATGGATGTTTTGTATGACTAATGTGTTGTTGTTGTTTTTTTTTTTTTTTTAACAGTTTTGTTTTTCTTGCCTTCTTAATGAGGGAGGGAGGGAGGAGGAGTGATGAAGACAAATTGGAACTGAAAATAAAATAAATTTAAAAAAAAGAACATGAGCTTCTTGAGAGCAAGGATTGCCTTGCTTTTCTGTTTATATGCTCAGCATGTAGCATAGCATTTTGTGCACAATAAGCACTTTATGAATGCTTTCTTCATTTCTGCTCAGTCCTAAGACTTTTCTATCTTTGAGGAAAGACTGGAAAATGTAGTAGATGTGCTCTAAGTTAGACAATGGGAAGAACTTCCTGACATATGCTTTACAACTCTGACAAATGTCTAGGATTAAGAGAATGATGTGGAATCTCACTTTGAGGAGATAGTTATGAGCAGAGAGGACTAGTTTAGAGACAGAAGGGATGGATTTGTTGAATTCTTGAAGTCTCTTCCTGCCCCAGGAGTCTTTGATCCTGCCTTCTTTGACCAAGAGGCCCATCCTCATCCCCAGAAATGACTATCCAGTCCCTGGCTCTCAATTCAGTGTATAAAGTTCTAAATCTCTTGAACTTGTTGCTGACACAGCATAAAGAGGCTTTAATTCCTGGATTGGAGTTGAATCCTGCTGCCCCTTAGCAAGTTCTGGAGAGGGGAGATGCTGCCAGGGGCCTTGCCAGAGGCAATGTTCTCTATTAGCTCCCATTCCCAGCTGTTACCTATAATCTCTTTTGACTGCCTGATATTACTATCTTTGTCAAAATCATTTTAAGGAGATTAGAGGGCATATTACATAAGTCTTGCAGTGAAGGAAATTTCTTTCTTTCTTTTTTTTTTTTTTTTTTTTTTTTTAAAGGAGTAGCCCTGACCTTAGGTTTAGGCAGAAAAACAGAAGGAAGAATGGAAAAGAGAAAGAGGCTGCCTTAGAGAGAGGGCTAGGACAAAGGCAAAGCCCTACCTCATTGGCGTAGAAGACTTGATAGCAACACCCATCCCAGGAGTCAGCTGGAGAGTAGGAGGGCTTGATCGGTCACAGGGTATTTGTTTGTCATGGGCCACCACTCCTCCTACTCCCCTCTTCCTCAGTGTCCACTAGAGGGCCAAAAGCTTTTGTATTAAATAAAAGCAATATGATTTTTCATAAAAGAATGGAAAAAGCACTGACTTGGGTGGGTTCTGATTGAGTTTCTGACACATGATGTCTGTGTGATGTGGGTCAGATCATTTCATTCTCAGGACTTTGGTATTCTCATTTATAAAATGAGGGAGGGTGGACTTGATCATGGTCTTGAATCTATTGCCCTCTGACCCTAAATTGCTTGTCTGGTTTGGTTTTTAGGCCACACCTGTTATGATTTAATTGGCATGGGACACTCCAACTGAGGAAACTTTCTCTACCAATGAGGGTCTGTATTTCTGTAACTTATGGTCTTGGAGAATTACTTGGGCCCAAGGTGAGGGTGGTTGTTGTTTCATTCTCAAAGAGGACCATGATATCAGGGAGATGATGCCATGACATGCAAGAAAATTGGGTTTTAGTGAGGGAGGGCTGTTTCAGTGGTCACCTGTGGTCAACAAGGTCATCTATTTCACGCTTTCCTTCAGAAAGGCTCCAATGGCAAAATATGGATCAAAGAGCCCTAAATGTTAGGTGTAAGTAAAATCGTCCCTGTGTAATTTTGTACAAGTCTTTTAACCTCTTGATGGCCCAGTTATTTATTGACTAGGTAAAAAAGGCCATTCTTTACCTCCTTTCTTTCTTACCTAGGATTAATCACTGAATGGGTCAGTCAAACTGAGGCCTGTTAAAGACCTTTGTTTAAAAAGGTCACCTCAGTCATCCTGATCTATATCTTAACTTTGTGCATCAATCTTACCTGGGCCAGTAAGACCTTAGATGACTTGTCCAAAACTGCCCAGTAGTATGTGTCAGAGATAGAGCTCAACCCCAGCTCTTCTTGTCTTTCAGCTTGACTTTGGTTTTCTGGCCATATTAGGCCACGTCTCATCATTTCATTTGTCTGAAACCTCAGTTTCCTCATTTCTAAAATGGGAATGGTAATATAAACACTACCTATTTCACTAGGTGGTAATGAAAATCTCCCTTTGTAAACCTTACTGTCCCACAGAAAACTGAGCTATTATTATGATGTTACTTTTTTATATTAAAATATGTATATTTAGAAAAGAAAGCAATGTATGACTGCCTGCCTTGCTTATTCCTGGTCCCAGCTCATCAGTTTTGTTTTCACATGTATATGTTCAGGTAAGCACACACACACACACACACACACACACTCACATAAGCATTGTTATTGTTCAGTTGTGTCTGATTCTTTGTGACCCTATATCAAAGATACTGGAATAGTTTGCCATTTCTCTCTCCAGGGAATTAAAACAAGTGGAGTTAAGAAACTTGGCCAGGGTCACATACTAGTAAGTATCTGTAGCTGATACACCACAGATACAGATATAGTTTTTTTGAATTCAGGTCTTGATTGCAGGCTCAGTACTTTATCCACTGAGTGGATCCCCTGCTACCACATACAAGTACATACACAGAATATATACATGTTCATAGATGTACATATATGCATGCATTTATAAATATATTTTAATATATTGTTTCATATTATTAATATATATGTATACACAAATATATATAAAATAAAGCTGTTTTTATTCATGTATGAGTATGTTGTATGTATGTGTGCATTCTGGTAGTTGTATAGGATTGTTGGTTTTGCAAATAGGAATAGCCTATCATGATTTTGGCTATGATGACCCTCAGATTGATACCAGGGATACTTTATTTCCTGAATTTAGGAAGTGTATGCAGTTTTTAATTAGAGGCATATTTCAGTGTTCTGTGACTTGGTTATCCAATTTGTGCTTTTGCCAGTCCCTGGGAGACCTTGACTTTGGACCACTCAGTACCAGTAGTCAGGCACAAAAATGGCTCCAACTTGACTCTTTGAAGTAGTTTTGAGTAAAGGTTTGTGGGAAGAGGTGATTGAATAAAATCCAGGGAGAAGATGGAGCTCTGCATGGTTTTGAAATTTCTTTCCTCTACATTCTCTATTTCTATCAGAGTGAAAATTCAAGGCTGCCTGAAATTCTGAATGACTAGAGACTGGAACTTATTTTCAGGATCTGTATTTTCCTTGGGTACTTCCTTTGCTGGCTGAGATAACAAATTATTTCATGATTTGCTGTGATAACAAAAAAAATAAGCCAAGTTCGACCCCTGGGGAATCCTCCCCCCTCCTCCTCATTCAATTGACTAATCTCTTTATACTTAGGTAGCCTGAGCCTTAATAAGAGAGCTACATGGTCCAGGCTTCAGGTCTATTCATGAAAGCTTTGCCTGCCTTATTGTTACTAAGGCCTGCCTCACAAGCAAACAAATAAATAAAAATAATGGTTTTATGTGGGTCACAGCAGCAGCATGATGATATATTGAAGAAGGAAGTTAGAAGAAGACAGGCTGGATCAACTTTGTAAATTAGGGAGGGGGAAGGTACAGTCCTGAAGTTCATTAGACTGACAATGGTTACTTAGGCATTTATTTATTTTCCTTTCCTCTTCCAGAAGGCAAAGAGCCTTGATCTGAGAGTAAGGAGACTCATAAATGCTAGCATAAATAAAGTACCTATTACATGCTAGGTTCTGTGCTAAATACTTTACATATATTATTCCATTTAGATCTCACAGCAACCCTAGGATTATCCTGATTTTATAATTGGGGAAACTGAGGCAGTGATTTGCTCAAGGTCATACAGCTAATAAGTGTCTGAGATTGGATTTGAATTTAGGACCCCTTGACTCCCTCCCAACAACTATATCTTGTACCACTTGCAAGTCACTTTTCCCTCTAAGCCACAAGTTCTTCACTTATAAAAGGAATGAATTGAGCAGGCTGACCTCTAAAATTCCTTCTAGCTGTAAGGTTCTATAGTTTAATTTAAAGTCTCAAGGAGAATACAGCTGAGAACTTTACAAATTAGAAAGGCAGATAGGATACAATCTATTAGAGGAGATGAGATGGATACATAAATAGCAATAATGTGAAGTAGAATGTGACAAGTACAGAAGAGAAGTACAAAGTGTCCTGTGAGTTTTGAAGGCAGGAAAGATCATTTCCAAATGGGAGGATCTGGAGAGACGACTTCATGGAAAAGTGGCTCCAGACTTTTAGAGATGGACTGGCGAGGAAAGAAGGTACTTCTGGCATGGGGAATGTTGTGAGCAAAGGTGAAGGAATAGGAAATTGTAAAATGTATGGTGTCAGCAGATAGTCCAGTTTGAACAGAACCTAAAGCACATTAGGGAGATAGTGGAGCGATAGAATGGTGTCAGGTAATCATGAACCTTAAATGCCAAGCTAAGGAGTTCAAACTTTTATTTTGGAAGAGGAAGAGCAATAAAGAGCCAGTGAGGGTTTTTGAGCATGGGAGTTATAGGAACAGTAATCTTATATCAACTAACTCTTGGAAGGAAAGATAGAAACAGACATTTATTAAGCCCCTGCCATGTTCTTTATCTCAATTTTTCTCCAGCCTTAATCACTAAATGTGTGCAGCCTTAGTCAAACTGATAGCTACCTGTTGAAGACCTTAACTTAAAAAGGCCAAGGTCTCCCCCTGCATCCAGGACTATCTCCAGTCATTCCGATGTATATCTGGCCATTGGACCTAGATGGTTCTGGAGAAGAAAGTCAGGCAGGTGACCTCCCTCACTTAAATCCAATTTATTTGCATGTAATAGCATCACTTCTGGTCTTCTCCAAGGATGAAGGACAAACAACAATAAGCCAGGCTCTGTGCTAAGCACTTGACAAGTATTGCATTGATCCTCACAATGACTCTGGGAGGAAAGTGCTTTTATTATCCCCATTTTACAGTGGGGAAACTGAGGCAAGCAGATGTTATGGGATTTGCCCAATGTCACAAAACTAAGAAGTATTTGAGGCCAGTTTTAAACTCAACTGGGCCTGATTCCATGCCTGGGAGGGGCAAGTCATTTTACATCTCTAAAGTTATATCCTCATTCACAAAATGGGTTGGATGGAGGTAGAGGTGGGAGTTGGAGGTGGGATTGGAATAGATGATCTCTAATGTCTTTCCCAGCTCTAAATCTGTCCTTCTGTGATTTGTACTGCCGGCCCATTACATATTGGCTGCTTCTTTTATGGTAGAGGGGAAGCCTATGGTATATTGTTCTTGGGACTTGTGGACACTAGTGGGGACACTAGTAAAGGAAAGGCCCAGGTATAAAGAGAAAGTAAAGGGGAAACCTCTCTGTGTTGCTGTGAGGGCAGAGGAGGCAAAGCAGAAAGAGAGGGAAGGAGAGTACTCTCTTTAATTCTTAGCATCTCATCATCATTCATTAACATTTATGGCCCAGCTGGGTGTATGCCTGGGCTGGGTGCAAGGCTTTTAGCTGAAGCATTTCTGAGCCCTTTCCAGAAGCCAAAACATTAGCATTCTCAGTATCTCCCCAAGAAACCAGAAATCAGTCAAATGTAGAGGGCAAAGAGTGCCAGAGATCGAGGCATCCAAGGAGACTGTCCCTGGAACCAGAGCTGGACTGGAACAGGCTCTCTAACTTACCAGCAGGGTCAGAATAAATGGGTCTTCTCTGTGGGAGCAGCCACTAGTATCTGGACATTGCTCCAGATCAGGGCTTTTAAACTTTTTCTACTTGCAAACCCTTTTTGCAAGAGAAATTTTTACTCAACCCTAAAGTATATGAGTATATAAAATAGGTATGAAAATTGAACATTTTCTGATAATAAATCATAATTTCTCAGCCCCCACATTCAGTTACATGACCCCATACGGGATCACCACTCACAGTTAAAGAAGCTTTGTTTTATGTAAATTGTTTTCTCTGGCCCTCTTTCTTTGGCTACTTTTGGATTTCCATCTACCTTTCCAGGCTTTTCTGCTCACCTTCTATTCACTTCCAAGGTGGAGCAATATGGGTCAATGGAGGCACACAGGACTGGTGTCTGGAGACTCCAACTCAGTGGGATAGAGTGGAAACTTACCATATCTTCATAAGTTAGTATGGCTGCTAAATGGCATAGTGCACAGAGGGCCAGGCCCAAACTCTCTGGATCTCTCCCACCTTCTTTTCAGTTTCCTTTTATAATATTGTCTTCACCAGTTAGATGATAACTCTTTGAGGGCAGGGATGATTTTTCTTATTTTTAAAATATCTCTAGAGCTTAGCATAGTGACTGTTACTTAGTGGTAGCTTAAAAAATGGTTACTGACTATTGAAAGAGTACTGGAGTTGGAGTTCAAGAACCTGGAATTCTACTAGCTGGGCAAATCACTTCTCTGAATTTTGGTTCCCTTTACTGCAAAAATAGATGACCTCTAAGGTTCTTTCTAGTAGTACATTTATGATCCTTTGATGACGGTTCCAGTTCCAGCTTTTCCCTTGACTGACTTTTAATAGACAACTTCTCTCTAGTCCTCAATTGGTTTTTCTTTTTTCTTTTTCTCAGAAACATGTCAAGGATCAGAGTGGGTGATTTCTAAGCCCTTTTAACAACAAATTTCATGAACTTTTTTTTTTGCAGGGCTAATAGCCTTGACTCTAATGTCTTAACATTTAATTATTCTCCCATATTTGTCATTTGGGCAGATGTCTGTTTTGGGGTGATGGGGCTGAGGAAGGCTGAGGACTCAATGGAATGATTATAAAAGGATCTTAGAGCTTCATGAGAAACACAGGGATGCTGAGCTAGAAATGATCTTTGATATCGTCACAGTCCAAAGAACTGAGATCAGGAAGGAAGAGTTTCTCCTTGTGGCCTGGTTTTATTTTCCCCCCATATTTTGCTAAGTGTTCTGTGTGTTTATGGAGGCTTCATCCACCCTTCCAGAGTCGGGACCTGGAAACATCTGGATCCTGCCAGATTAAGTAAGGTTACTGGACAAACAGCAAATGATCTTCTCATCCCCTACAAAATCACTAAGCCTGGTATATAGGAACAGAACAATTCTTTCCCTTCCCCCTCCTTCCCCCTTCTTTCCCTCCTCCTTCCCTCTCTTTCTCTCCCTCCTCTCTCCTTCCTTCCCTGCCTCCCCTCTCCTTCCCTTTTTAATCTTCCTTCCTCCTTCCTCCCTTTCCCCTTTCCCTCCCTCCTTCACCCCTCCTTTCCCCCTCTTCTTCCTTCCCTTCCTCCCTCACTTCCTTCATCCCTGTCAGTCTGTCTCCCCTCTTTGTGTCTGCTTTCTCATCTATTTCTCTCATCCTTTGCCTCTGTCCTTTTAGAATCTCAGAGTGAGAAGAGACTTCAGAAATCATCTCATCCAACCCCCTCATTTTTTTCAGATGAAAAAGCTATGGCCCAGAAGAGAAGCTCTGATAGATTAAGTGGCAGACCCAGCATTTGAACCTAGACCCTGTGTCTCCAAGTTCAATGTTTTTTTCCCTCACTACATAAAGTTAAAATGGAGAAAGTAGTGAATGACTGGTTTAATATTAATTTTGAAAAAGAAACCTTGAAAATATAATTTTTTGGAAGCCCCTTCCCTTCCTCTTTTTCTACCTCTTTCTGTCACTCCCTTAATATTACTCTCTCCTTCTAGTTTCTCCCTTCTCTCTTTCTCTATCACTCTTCCTCTATTTTCTCCTGTTTCTTCCTCTTTCTGTTTTTCTCTTCCTTTCTCTTTCTCAGTTTCTCTCTTCTCTGTTTTGTCCTTCTTTTTTAAAAACTATAAATTCAGGGCAGTTAGGTGACACAGTGGACAGACCACTGGTCTTAAAATTAGGAGGACCTGAGTTCAAATTTGACTTTAAACACTTATTAGTTGGGTGACTCTGGGCAAATCACTTAAGCCTGATTACTGCCCCCTTCTTCTCTTCCTTCTCTTCTTTCTTCTCATATACTCATGAGAAGTAACATGATATAGATAATAGAGAGTTGGCCTTAAAATCTAGAGGTATTGGGTTCAAGTTTTGTCTCTGACAGGTACTGATCCTGGATAAATTCCTAGTTCTCTAAGATTATAAATAACCTATATATTCTAGCTGTGTGACCCAGGGCAAGCCACTTAATCTCTATTTGCTTTAGTTGCCTCATCTGTAAAATGGGAATTATCTCCCAGGCTGAGGATTAAGAAAAAATATTTGTAAAACACATAGTACATAATAAATGCTAGCTACTATTATCTTATGTATATTTAAAATATGTAATTGTTCTATTTTTTCATATTTTATTTGAAGATGTTATTGTTATTGTCATTATTATATGTTATGTTATTGTCAACTTGTGTCTGACTTTTCATGGCCCCATTCAGAAATTTGCCATTTTTTTCTTGCCCATTTTACAGAATGGGAAACTGAGGCAAACAGGATTAAATGACATCTAGTAGGTATCTGAGACCAGATTTGCTCTCTTTTTTGAGAAGTAATAGGGGTTAAGTGACTTGTCTGGGGTCACACAGCTAGTAGATGCTAAGTGTCTGAGCTCAAATTTGAACTCAGGTCCTCCTGTCTCCTGGGTCACTGCTCTATCCACTGCACCATCTAGCTACCCCTGAGGGCAGATTTGAACTCAGGAAGATGGGTCTCCCTGACTTCAGGCCAGACATTCTGCATTGTGTCACTTAGTTGCCCCCATAATCTTTTATTTTTGGCCTCATTATTACTAGCTATCCACCCCCTCTTCCAGACCCACCCAAAAGTCCTCTCCTAATAAATAAGCAAAGTAAATCAATAAATTGCTTGAAAATACAAATCTCATCTGCACCTTTAGTAACTTTCTCTGCCAAGAGGAGGATCTACCTTCTAAAGTCATGATTGGATGCTGCACTAACCAAGGTTCTAAAGTCTTTCAGAGTACTTGACATTATTTTGATAGTGAATCATACAGTAACCTGTGATGATCTGTCCAAAGGAATATAAATTTTGATAGCTGAAACCTCATAAGATATCTTGGGGTTTACAATTTGAATTTCTTTTCAAGGACCATGCCTTAAATCCAAAAGCCAAATCGACTCTGGCTCTCCTTGACTGGCCAACAATAGGTCCCAGCTCAGAACCTTGCTTGGTCATTGTTTGGACCCTGGTGAGGTACATAGCAATTGTTTCTGTTTTGGCCACTAACCCTGAGAGTTTTCTCCTCCCAGATTGATTTCTTTTTTGAGTAGGTAAAAGAGGCTATTTTTTTGCCTCATTTCTTTAAAAAAACATTATTTGTTTTTTTTAAATAAAGAAACCTAAGTTTCTTTAAGTTTAAACATAAAGAAAATTTTCATATATAGATCAAAACATGCCCCCCCATAGGATTGGAAATGAAATTTTGAGTTCATACCACTTGCTTTAAATATATAATTCTTCTTTCACTTCAAAGCACTCCTGCTTGTCATGTTATTACTTTGTTTCATCTCTTTTTTTTAATTGGAGTTTTTTTTATTTTCAAAATATATGCAAGAATAATTTTTCAACAATGACCCCTGAAAAACCTTGTGTTACAATTTTTCTGCCCCTTTCCCCTGCCCTCTTTCCTAGATGACAAGTAATCCATATATGTTAAACATGTTAAAACTATATGTTAAATCCAATATAGGCACATATATTTATAAAATTATCTTGCTGCATAAGAAAAGTCAAATCAAAAAGGAAAAAAAATAAGAAAGAAAATAAAATTCAAGCAAATCACAACAAAAAGAGTGAAAAATGCTATGTTGTGATCCACTCTCAGTTCCCACAGTCCTCTTTCTGGGTATAGATGGCTCTCATCATCACAAGATCATTGGAACTGTTTGCCTCATTTCTTACCTAGCCTTGACCACTGAATGAATGTTGCCTCAGTCAAATTGAGACCTGGAAAGGCCTTGGCTTAAAAAAAAGCTAAGGTCTCTCACTACATATGTGGCCATCTCTTGTCATCCTGATCTATATCTTACCACTGGACCCAGATGGCTCTGAAGGAACCTTTTGCACAGCCTTCTCTCACTTAAATCCAATTCACTTGAAAGTCATGATATCACCTTCCTGATGTCATCGTTCTCTTTGAGAACAAAAGACAAACAAACAACATTATTGTGATCACAGAGTAAATTTTCTTCCTGGTTCTGCTGACTTCCCTCTGGATCAGTTCATGCAAATCTTCCTGAGCTTTACTGAATCTGTTCTATTTTTCATTTCATCCGGTGTGATAGTATTTCATTACATTCATACATCACAATTTGTTCAGCTATTTCTCAATTGGCAGAAACATTTTTGTTTCTCAAATTCTATTATAACAAAAAAGTGCTGCTATACATGCAAGAGTCCTTTATCTCTCTTTGACTTCTTTATTATATATGCCTATTTATTTTCTTCTTTTCTCTTTCTTTTCCCCTCTGTTTTCTCTTTCTTTGCCTCAGCTAGAGCAGTTCTTTAGAGGTTTCCTTTTTCCTTTCCCAGTGTTTCTGAGAATTTCAAAGAAAATACAGATTTGCATTTAAGGAAAAGTTTATAATTTTGGTGAATTTGGGGAACAGAAAAGTAAGGTGGAAAGCTCCTCTGTCTTAAGTGTTGCCTCTAAAGAGACTATGTCCGAGGTATTTAAACATCGCTAGGAGTTTTGTCTAAGCTTTCTACATCCCCACCTGAGCTGAAGACATTCCAGACAGATTATCATCAGGTTTTCCTACAGGAAATTAAAAGCCTTGGCCCCATGCAGTTGGTAGCATTATCTGCTTTGTCTATTAACTTTCATGAAAGGTATTGCTTTAGAAAGTTCTGACTGAAATAGTGTTTAATAAGATTCCTTTTTCAAGTCTCTCTAATGAACTCAGTTCAGGCACATCCTTTAGATAAACTTTGGGGCAGTCATGTGCTTCTTGTTTTGATAAAATCAAGTCCTGAAATGCTTCTTTTTATTTAAGCTATCAGAGTGGATCAGCACACCCCTTCCATCTGCTACCACCTAACATTCTTTACATCTTCCTTACCCACTTCAAGACTAATCCCCCATCCATGTTCTGGGATCAATACAACAGTTAGGTAGAGGAGGTCATAGGATATTAGTAAGTTCAAATCTGGTCTCAGATACTAGCTGTGTGAGCAAATCACTTAAGCTCTATCTCAGTTTCCTCATCTGCAAAATGGGGATAATCATAGCATCTACCTTCTAGGATTGCTTTGAGGAAAAAAGTGAGATAATATTTGTAAAGAACTTTGCAAATTTAAAAGTGCTGTATAAATTCCATCTACAACATTTATAATAAGTGGTCATCTAGCTTTTCATCTAGCTTTTGCTCGAAGACCTCCAGATCACCAGTTAACTTTTGTGGGTGCCTCCCCCCTCCCTGATTTTGACCAGCAAGTTTAACTATTGAACTTATTCATGGTGACCAAGTTATCCCCCTGGATTGGGTCCCTGTCTCTCTGGCTCTCTTTAGATTTAGCTAAATCTTTGTCTAAATGTGCCACATACTCATGGGAGCTGGGCGCAAAGACCACAGCTCTCCATGAATAATAATAGAGACTTGTTCCTGTCACACCTCTGTGATCCTGACCATCTGTCTACTTGGACCTCTGTGTATTTAATATACGTGACTGATCTCTGACACTGTGCATCACTTGCTTGCCTGATGGCCAAAAGGTCCACCTGGGTCCAAAGAATTAATGTTCCCGATGTCATCCACCTGTCTGCTTGGATCTCGGACCCATTGCCAAACTGGCCAGACTTCCCTGCTGTTCCACTCACTTGTCCAGACTTTCTTCCATTGTCCACTCCTCAGACCTTCTTGGATCAAATGCTATGCCCTTGTGTGTCTATCTGGTCTCTGGTATGGTCCATCCCATTGCTTACCCCCTCTAATCTTTGTACCTTGGCAAAAGGGGTTCCCTGTGTCTCACATTTTACTATGTCTTCACCTTCACTTTGTACAATCCATAGTTTCCTTTTAAATATGGAGCAGATGCTATTTTCCACACAAGGCATTTCCTCATCCTCCCTCCTGAAATTACTTTGTCTTGTTTTGCACATACTTGAGTACATTTGCTTATTTATGTGCTTATTTGTTTCCCTCAGCAGAATGTAAGCTCCTTGAGGGCTGGGACTGTTGTGTTTTTGTCTTTCCAACTTTGAAGAACTACTGCTGTTATCAATGCAGGACTTGGGGAGGCAGGGGTAATAACAGCTAGCTTTTATGTAGTATTTTAAGGCTTGAAAAAAAAATCTCATTTCATCCTCAAAATAGTGAGGAAGGTACCATTATTACTCCCATTTTACAGATGAGGAAACTGAGGTGCAGAGGGATTAAAATGACTTGCTCAGGTCTAACTTAGAGCTTGAAGCTGGATTTAAATTCAGATCTTCTTGAGTCCAGGTACAGGTCCAACACTTAACTGCCTCCTAGAATACTATTCTCACTTGTTCTATATCCAGGCCCATGGTTTGGACTAGGCTCAGTCTTGGGGGAGCCTGCTTCTAATGAGGCACTTATTAGGTCATTGTCTGCCATCTTGCCAACCCCCAGGTTGATTTTATTTAGGGCTAACATTTAGGACCTTTTGACCTATATTTTGCCACTGGACCAAGATGGCACCAGAGGAGAGAGTGAGGCAGGTGACTTTGCACAGCCCTCCCTCCCTTAAATCCAATTCACATGCATGTCATGACATTACCTCCCTGATGTCATGGTGCTCTTCGAGAATTAAGGGCAAACAATAACATCAAGGAGAGGGGATAAGAAAGGTACTCAATGGATAATATGAAATTGTTGTTTAGTCGTTTCAGTTATATGTAATTCTTTGTGACCCCATTTGGCAAAAGGTACTGGAGTATCTTTCCTTCTTCAGCTCGTTGTACAGATGAGGAAACTAAGGCAAAAAGGGTTTAGTGGCTTGCCTAGGGTCACACAGCTAGTCAGATTTGGACTCAGGAAGATGAGTCTTGCTGACTCCAGGCTAGGGACTCTGTCCATTGTGCCGGCTACCTACTCTGGATATGAGATAGTTATAGACAAAAAGAATATGAAACACAGGGCATTCACAAACATACATTAATAAAACAATTCAATAGCTTAAGTTATAACTATTTTTATAATCAGCTGGAAAACTGATCTTAAACCTCATCAGAATCTAAAGTAGTTTTCAGGATTGTTAATTAATAATTTACATTTTACCATGGCAGTGCCTGTCCAAACAAATTCTTGTATATGTCTGTTGGTGAAACATCTGAGCTTGGGCCAATTCCGTTGGTGGCTACCTTTTTGGATGCAGAAGCTTCCCCTGCCATTAGTCACTGCCTCTCTGGGTGGATGCTGTGGCCGCCATTTTGATGGATGTTTCCATTCCTCCACTCAGATCTTCAGATCTCTTAAATTCCCAGTGTGACCTCTAAGCCTGGACGTGTCCATCTCAAAGTTGTTACTTAGTCAACTACTCAGAGAAGGAAATGCAAAAATGTTAGCCCAGACCTAAGCTCAAACTTGCCTTGGCAGAATATGTAACTGCACGGAGACTAGGTTGGGGAATTGGGTCAGTTACTATACCTGACTTTCAAAATAAAAGGGAAGGGAGAGTGAGGGGATAAGTCTAGCTCCTTGTATGCTCACTGATTCATTAGCTCTTCTGGCTCTGAAGACAATGATGGGATTCTCCTTCATTTCACAGTACAAGCCCCTCATCGATGAGTCATATGGAGCTGGAAGCAGGCCCACCTAATCTTCCATGTAGCTGCTTGGAACTGAGTGACTGAGCTAGTCCTGAGAGAGTAGGGAGGCTTTACCACCTGACTATAATTTTGCAGCTCTATTGCCTAGAGAGAGCTTTGTATGTTCTTGCCGTTCAGTCATTTCAGCTGTGTCTGACTGTTTGTGACCCTATTTGGGGTTTTCTTGGTGAAGATATAGGAGTGGGTTGGCATTTCCTTTCCCAGTAACTTGACAGATGAGGAAACTGAAACAAACAGGGTTAAATGACTTGCTCAGGATTAGGAAGTATCTGAGGCTGGATTTGAACTCAAGAAGATGAGGTAAGTCAAACAATCTCTAAAGTTCCTTCTAGCTCTAAAATCCAATGACCATTAGGAGGTCTTCTGTGATATGTCTACGGTACTAAGGCCTCCTTGTGTAATAAAAGTTAAAGATTTGGTGGTAAGAGTGCCCTTGGCTCCCTTTAATTTATCACCAAATGAGGATCAGAGAGTGTCTTTTTCATCTCCCAAGAATCAGATCAAGCTAGGCAACATTCTTAGTTTTTCAATAAAGTCAGAACTTCTGACTCTATATTTGCAGGAGTGTACCCACCCTGCCAATATTCCCCTTGATAAATATTTCAAGGGACATCTAGATGGGACTCCACAATGCACAGAAAGCCAGTTCTGGAGCCAGGAACACTCATCTTCCAGCCTCATATACTTACTGGCTGTGTGATCCTGAGTAAGTCACTTCTGTTTACCTCAATTTCCTCACCTGTCAAATGAGCTGGAGAAGGAAATGGCAAATCAGTATCTTCTCCAAGAAAGACCCCAAATGGGGTCATGATGAATGAAACAACTAAAGAACTAAAATGAAAATGAAACAACTAAACAAAGAATAATCATTCAAATTCATTGCTAAAACCATGGTATTTTTGCCCTGTTCCCCAAATAGAACACATACACTATACACACAACACACACATACCACACCCCATTCCCCAAATTATATCATAGCTATTTATGTCTAGGTCTTGTCTTTCTAGTTAGAAATTATAAATTCTTTGAGGACAGAGAACATCATATTTATTTTTTTCCCTCTCTCTGCCTCTCTCCTCCCTTTTTCTCTCTCCCCTTCTTCCTTTCCCTCTCTCCCTCTTCTTCTTCTCCTTCCTGCTTCCTCCCCCCCTTTCCTCCATTGAGTCTCTTTTTCGTTTTCTTCTTTATAATACTTTCATAGTAAAATCCATTTGAATTTGCTCTATGTAGTGAGTTTTTTTGTTCAGATGGAATTTATGAGCTAGAATCTCTCTTCCCTCAGTCGCTTGGGAAATTAATAGCAATATCTCTGACAAACTTTAGCTAACATATAGAGTTGTCTTCAACTGTAAGACCACCAATGATACAGGCAGAGCCATTACCCACAACTGGCGGGACATATACATTGTTCCATATAAATTTCAGAACAAATTTTTACTAGATGTTGCATACTGAAAACTCAGAATCTCCCAACTACTTGGAATGAAAAATTTTCTAAATATAGAGAGAGTAGAAGAAATTAAAACAATGTGGGAACAGGATGAGATATATGTCATCTCTGTTGTTCTGCTGGCTACTGGAGTTGGCCCAATGGTGATTTCAGCGATTCTACAGAAAATGAGCAGACATCTTAATAGGTTTATTAAATTACAAAGAGCGATTATTTTATTCAGCTATGCAATAATCTCCAGAACATTCAACACATAAAAATAATAGCAGAGCAGAGACCAGTCCTTTTGACTATTTCTATCTGAATCCCATCAAAAAAAGATGAGAAAATGAGATATTAGCGATGATGATGATAAAAACAGCAGCAGCAGAAAATAAAACAAAATGCAAACAAGTAACAGCAACTGTCCTCCCTTCCCCCCTATAGCAACTACAACAACAATAAAAAAGAAAACCAGTCTTGGAGTCAGGTAGATTTGGATTCAAATTCCACCTCTTGACACAAACACTGGCTTTGGCACCTCAAGCAAACCTTTCAATGCTCCCAAGCAATTCTTTCATACTATAAATTCCAGAATAGTTTATCTGGATTCCTAGAAGGAATTTCCTCATCTGGAGTTTCCTAAACTGCCGAGTTTGGAGTCCATTAAAACCTCCAGATCATTTTAAAGCATATTGCAGCTAGGTGGTGCAGTGGATAGAGTGCTGGGTCTGGAGTCAGGAAGACCTGAGTTCTAAACACTTTAAAAAGCGTTTAGTTTTAAAACTCCAATTTCAAACACTTACTAGCATATTGCAGCTAGGTGGTGCAGTGGATAGAGTGCTGGGTCTGGAGTCAGGAAGACCTGAGTTCTAAACACTTTAAAAAGCGTTTAGTTTTAAAACTCCAATTTCAAACACTTACTAGCATATTGCAGCTAGGTGGTGCAGTGGATAGAGTGCTGGGTCTGGAGTCAGGAAGACCTGAGTTCTAAACACTTTAAAAAGCATTTAGTTTTAAAACTCCAATTTCAAACACACTAGCTGGGTGATCCTGGGCAAGTCATTTGCCTACTCTTTGCCTCAGTGTCCTTAACTGTAAAATGGGGACAATAATAGTACCTGCCTCCCAGAGTTGTTATGAGGATAAAATGAAATTATATGTGTAAGTTTTAATACAATGCCCAGAACATAGTAATTCAATAATGCTTATTCCTTTCCTCATTTAGCTATGCTTCTCTCACCTTGTAAGTAAAGTTGGTCCCTTCCTCCAACTCAAGTAAAAGACTTTATCTCAAATAAATTTCATCTTATTATATTAGGGTCAATATCTTAGCCTATTGAATGCTTTTGGCTCCTAATTCTACCATCTCTCTTCATCCTCTTAGTTTCATGTAGGCTGTGTGAGTCATATTATGCTCATCATTATTGCAAGTGTCACTATTCCCATTTTGAAATTAAATATTCTTTGGATAGGGTTTAGAATAGACCCACCTTGTTCCATATTCCACTCAGGAGTGAACAGCTGTTTATGTGTTCAAATCAATTATCATCCAATTTAACAAACATTCACTAAGTGGCTTCTACATCTAAGGTACCATGCTGGAGAGGGAATGGAGGAAGGAGAGAGAAGAGAGAAGGGGAAAGGGTAAAGAGAGGGGGAGGAGGGAAAGGGAAAGTCGGGGAGAAGGAAGCGGGAGAAAGGGAAGTGGGGGAGAGGGAGAAAAGGAGAAAAAAAGGGAGAGGGAGAGAAATAAATATGATGTTCTCTGTCCTCAAAGAGTTTATAATTTCTGACTGTAAAGACAAGACTTAGACATAAATAACTATGACACAAATTGGGGAATGGTGTGTGTGTGTGTGTGTGTGCGTGTGTGTGTGTTTGGGGAACAGTTAAAAAAGTACAAAACTCTGATCAGGCTCAGAGGAGGGAGAAATGACTTCTAGCTGGGGAGGTCATGGAAACCTTCATGAAGAGAATGTTGGCCTTGAAGACATGAAGGTAAGGAAAACTTGGAAGGCATCCTTTATACCATCCTTAAGAGATGGTATAAGTAAAAGTGAAGTTCCAGGGTCAGCAGAATAAACTTTATATATATATATCTATATATATATATATATTCTCTCCTACTGGTTTTTATTATTTTTTAAAAATCAAATTTATTCCCTTTGACCCATCAGTGTGTTTCCACTGGGCTTATATCCTAAAGAGATCTTAAAGGAGGGAAAGGGACCCACATGTGCAAAAATATTTGTGACAGCCCTTCTTGTAGTGGCAAGAAACTGAATGGATGCCCATCAGTTGGAAAATGACTGAATATCTAGATGATGGTATATGAATGTTATGGTTATTATTATTCTGTAAGAAATAACCAGCAGGATGATTTCAGAGAGGCCTGGAGAGACTATATGAACTGATACTGAGTGAAATGAGCAGGACAAGGAGATCATTGTACACAGCAAGATCAATATTATACAACAATCAATTTTGATGGATATGGTTCTCTTCAACAATGAGGTGATTCAAACCAGTTCCAGTTGTTCAGTGATGAAGAGAGCTGTCTACACCCAGAGAGAGAACTGTGGGAACTAAGTGTGGTTCACAACATAATATTTTCACTCTTTTTGTTGTTATTTGCTTGCATTTTATTTTCTTTCTCATTTTTTTCTGTTTGATCTCATTTTTCTTGTGCAGCAAGATAATTATAAATATGTATGCATATATTGGATTTAATATATATTTCTTTTTTTTAATATATATTTCTATCACGTTTTACATATATTGGATTTCTTGCCTTCTAGGGGAGGGAGGTGGGGAAAAATTGGAACAAAACGCTTTATAAGGGTTGAAAAATTATCCATGCATATGTTTTGAAAATAAAAGGTTTTAATAAAAATCAAATTTATTGAAATATAATAAACCCTACACATTTAAAAATCTTTAAAAATACTCAATATGCCTTTTTGTTGCAGTCATTTCTTTGGCTCCAATTTGCTATCACTTTCACTGCCTTTTGACACATATTCTTTAATTTTTCATGTTAAATGTATCCTTGATAAATGATATTCTTTTCTAACTACAGCTTTGATTATAACCCATAGATTTTCATTGGGTTTTAAATGAGGTGAATTCTCAGGCCACCAAAACATATTTATTTCTATTTCTTGGATAACTTTATTAGCCTTTGCTGATACTTGGCATGTTCCAAGTTCACAATGTACTACCTGATCTCCCTTTGGAAGTTTTGTATAATTCTATAACAATTCTGTTTCTTGGTATTGCTTCTCAATGCATTTGTCAGAATTCTTCATTCCTTCAACTGCGACAATTAAAAAAAATCTCCCAAACTTTTTTGGAGTTAAATGTATTACAGTTTGATGAAGATACTTAGCTCTTATTTTTTGTATTTATTTAATTTTTTTAGGCAATCAGGGGTAAGTTATTTGTCTAGAATTACATAGTTAATAAGCATCTGAGGTCATATTTGAACTCAGTTCTTCCTGACTCCTAGGCCAGTGTTCTATGTACTACTACGGTACTGTGGTGCTATGTACCACCTAGCTACCCATGATAATCTGACATGTAGCTTTTATTAGCAGATTGGCGATGCAGTAGAGTCCTGAGTTTGGAGTCAGGAAGATCTGAGTTTAAATCCAGCCTCAGACATTTACTAGTTATGTGACTCTGGGCAAATAAGTCACTTATCTCCTCAGTTTCCTCAACTGTAAAATGGGGATAATTGTAATTGTCATTTTTATTATATTAGCTCTGCCTATCCATGAGCAATTGATATTCTTCAAATTGTTTAGATCTAACTTGGTGTGAAAAATGTTTTGTAATTGTGTTCATATAGTTCCTGGGTTTGTCTTGGCAGGAAGACTCTCAATATATTTTATATTGCTTACATTTCTTTTAAATGAGATTTCTCTTTCTTTTTAAAAATAGTTTTTTATTTTTCCAAATGCATGCAAGGATAGCTTTCAACATTCACCTTTGCAAAACCTTGTGTTCCAAATTCTCCCTCCTTTTCTCCCTCCCCTCTTCTCCCCCCCCCCCCCCCCCCCCCCAGATAGGAAGCAATCTGATATAGGTTAAGGAATTTCTCTTTTGCTCTCTTGCTGCTGGGCTTTATTGGTAACATGTAGAAATGCTGATGATTTGCATGGGTTTATTTTACATTCTGCAACTTTGCTAAAGTTGTTAATTGTTTCTCAGAATTTTAAAATTGATTCTCTAAATATATTATGTCACTTGAAAAGAGTAATAGTTTTATTTCCTCATCACCTATTTTAATTCCTTCAAATTCTTTTTCTTCTCTTATTGTTAAAGCTAACATCTCTAGTACAACATTGAATAATAGTGGAGATAATGGGCAACCTTGTTTCATCCCTGATCTTATTGGAATGCTTCTAGCTCAAAAATGGGAAAAATTATGGACACTATACTCCAGGGTTGTTGTGAGAATCAAATGAGACAATATTTGTAAAGCACTTAATATAGTGCTAGCACATAGTAGGCACTTGATAAAAACTTATTCCTTTTCCTTTATCAGCTTACTGTACATTCCAGGGGTCTTTAAAAGGAGCTTTCCAGATATATTTTACATTATTCCCCTTCATTCACTTTATGGTTCATTAATACTAGCCTTCTTATTGTTTCTTATCCATTATGGGATGGTATGAGCAAAGATGAGTTCCACTCCATTTCCTATTTCCAGGCCTTTGTTTTGCTTCTGTCCCATGTCTGGAATGTTTTTCTCCTTATCTCAGTCTCACAGAATACCTAACTTCCTTCAAGATACACTTCTATGTGAGGTCTTTCCTGCTTCTCTAGCTCCTAGTGTCCTCTTCTCAAGAATAGTTTAGTTTCTTTTTAGTTATGTCCTGCTCTATCTGACCCTTTTTGGGGTTTTCTTGGCACAGATACTGGAATGGTTTGCCATTTCCTTCTTCAGGTAATTTTACAGATGAGGAAACTGAGGCAAACAGTTAAGTAACTTGACTATGGTCATACAGCTCATAAATGCCTGAGTTTGGACTTGAACCCCTATCTCTAGGATCATTATGTCAAAGCTGCTTCTCCCTCCTCCCCAAATATGATTTTGGGGATCTTCTATTTTATATACATTCCCTATATGTCTGTTTCCACATTATCTCTGCCAACAGAATTTAAACTACTTGAGGGAAGGGACAATTTCCCTTTTGCACCTGAGTTTATTCCTAGCATTAGTAATAGTAAGATTACAAGGTAGAGCAGATGAAAGGGTTGACATAGTCAGGAAAGCTTGAGTTCAGATACTGGTTGTGTGACTGTGGGCAAGTCTTAGGCTCCTGTCTATAAAATGAAGGGGAAGGACTTGAAGGCCTCTAATATTCCTTCCAGCTTTTAATGATTTTATAACTCTACAAAGAACAAATCTGATTCAAAGACAGTTTCCACATCTCCTTTCTACAGTTGCTTAGAGCATATAATCCCTTCACTAATGCCCATAACTAGTATTACTGAGGGGGAGGTAAATATCTTCAGCTCCCAATTCTCCATGGTGATTTTGGGGGGGATAGGGAAAGGCTGCATGGATAATTGAAAAGAGCAGATGATCTCTTAATGCTCTTTTGAAGCACCGGCCTTCTCTTCCATCATATCTTTGGTTGTTTCAGGCTTCTCCTCCTCCCCTGTCTCCTGGCATATTAACCAGATATGGAAATGGCCACAAGGCTGGGATGAGGGAGGAAAATAAATGGGAGCTGGCTTCCTTACTGCCTGGAATCTCAGCCTGCAGCCATAAAATGCTTTATAAACTTTTGTGTTGTTCAGTTATATCTTATTCTTTGTGACCCCATTTGAGATTTTCTTGGCAAAGGTAATGGAGTGTTTGCCATTTCCTTCTCCAGCTCATTTGACAGATGAGGAAACTGGGGTAAAAAGGATGAAGCCACTTGTTTAGGGTCACACTGCTAGGGAGAGTGGGAGGCCAGATTTGAACTCAGGAAGATGAGTCTTGCTGACTTCAGACCTAGTGTTCTGTGTACTATGATGCCAACTGGCTTCTCATCCTTTAAGCTCCGGTTCAAGTGTGATCTTCTCTGTGAAACTTTCCCTTTCTTCAGCATCTTCCCCATCTCATTTTTCCCACCTGCTTATGCAGAGATATTATCCAATTATGTGCTGTTGTTCAATTGTTTGTCAGTTGTGTCTATCTCTTTATGATGCCATTTGGGTATTTTTTGGCAAAGTTTTTTTTTTCCCAAACCAAAGGAATAGTTTGCCTTTTCCTCCTCCATATGGAATTTTATGTTATTGCTATTTGTGTAAGCACTTTATATTCTTACTGGATCAGAAAGTAACTAGATGGCAAAAAGAACAAGTCTGGAGTCAGAAAAAATGACAAATTGGGCTTCATGTACTTCATAGTTTTGTGTCCTGGAGCAAGTCCCTTTACCCTATTTGCCTCAGTTTCCTCATCTATAAAATGAGCTGAAGAAGGAAATGACAAAACTACTCTAGTATCTTTGCTAAGAAAACCCCAAATGGGATTACAAAAAATAAGACATGACTGAACAGCAACAACAACAAAATAGATCATAAGCTCTCTGTGGGCAGGAACCACATGCAATATAATCCAGCTATCCTTCAGTGCCCCAGTGCAATGCTTGACAAAGTAACAAATGTTTGTCTAATTGGATCAAAAGGAAGATTTTATCTTATTTATGTCTGATTTCTCCAGCACCTAACAGTGCCTTGCACTCAGTAGACACTAGATATTTGTTTACCAAATGTTTCTCTATGGGTAGAAATCTGCTTAGTCAAGGTCAGTGGGGTTTAGAGGATTTACTTCATAATCTCAAAGTTTGATGCTCAAGAAAGAGAGAGAGGTCAATGATGTATCCTTCTTTGGAAAGATGGGGCAGACATCAAGGATTGGAGTAAAAGGCATGGCAACAACAGTTTGCAAGCTTCCAAGATCATGCCATCAGGGGCGGCAAGAACAGTCTTGCCCTCTTTCTCTTTCCTTCCTTGCCCTTTGCCACTACTTCCTGACGGCGGGCACAGGAATGGAAATGGGGAGGGCAGACACAGAACTTTCCTGTCTATACTGGTTTTTCCTCAGTCAGCTCCTTGGGCAGCTCTGATGCTTAATTACTGAGTTTACAGGAATAAAGATATCAGTACCACTGCTTGGTGCCATTAGACTTCCCAAAGGTTACAGGTAACCAGAGCTGCCATTTAAATTTGTTTATTTTTCAATATAAATTTTATTGGTAACTTTTGTTTTTCATATCAACAGAATTTCTTCCAAAATCTCTCCCGTTCCAGAGAACCATCCTGGATGGTTTCTTTTAACCATTTTAAAATTTAAAATGGTTAAAATTTTAAAATTTTATTTTGTTTGTTAAATTTGTAATTAAAACCCACTCTGTGAATGGACATAGAAGCAAGGATTTCTAAAATATAAGGGAAAATTTCCCAGTTAGGAAAATAACTTCGGAATCTCAGGATCCCCCAGTCCCAGATGACTTTCCTTTACTAATACTACAATTCAGTCAAGCTACCAATTATTTCTGTTCCTTATATAGGATGTTCCATCTGTTCTCTAAGTCAGAGTTTCTTAAACTTTTTTCATTTCCTTTTTTCACCTGAGAAATTTTTATATATCCCCAGGTATACAGGTAAATAAAATTGGTATACAAATCATAAAAAATTTATTTAAAAAATTTTTGGTATTCATATAATTTTACCACTTATGAAAGACAAAAATAAAAGTGCATACTAATAAACTGGATGGTTTTGGTTTTTTTTTTTTTTATGCTGAGGCAATTGGGGTTAAGTGACTTGCCCAGAGTCACATGGCAAGGAAGTGTTAAGTTTCTGAGGTCAAATTTACTTGAAATCAGGTCCTCCTGACTTCAGAGTTTATGCTCTATCCACTGAACCACCTAGCTGCCCCACTTGTTTATTTTTACCTAAAGAATTAAATTTTGGCAGAATATTTGATATTGCAGGACCTAGAGCATTCAGAAACCCTTTACTGTTGCCATTTTTTTTTTTTTATGACCTGCCCACATTCAGTTTGTACTCCCTCAGTTTAAGAAGCTTTGCTCTAGGCCTTTGCATCTAACCATTCCTAATGCTTGTAATGTTCTATTCTCCTTGCTTGGGTCTTGCAGAAGGAACCAATCATTTCAGTGTGTAACTAAACAGGGTCTCCTCTATAACATCCTGGACAACTGGCCACTCTGCCTTTCCTTGAAAAACTCAAGTGAAGGACAACCGTTAGTTCCCAAGATGGTCCATTCCATTTTTGAATTGTTCTGATCGTTGGAAGAATTTTCTCTTACCTATATCTGGGAAACGTCTGTCAGTTGTTCCTACCTTAACCCTATTGGGTCAAACAGAGGAAGTAAAAGATTGCCACGTGAGCAATGATTACAAGTATTTGAAGCAACTAAATACCCTCTAGAAGGGAGCTAGGTGGTTCAGTGGGTTTGGAGTCAGGAAGACTTGAGTTCAAATTTGACCTCAGGTACTTCCTAGCTGTGTGACTTTGGTCAAGTCACTCACTTAATCCACTGGAGTAGGGAACTGGCAAACCACTCCAGCATCTTTGCCAAGAAAACCCCTTGTGGGGTTACAAAAATCAGACACGACTAAATAATTGAACAAGTTCCCTCTTAAGTTTCCTTTTCTTCAGGCTAAACATCTATTTCCTTTAGCCAATCCTTGCCTTGCATGATCTCCAAGATCCTCAGAATCCTGGTTGTTATCTTCTGAAGAAACACCTCCTAATCTCAAATGTGGAAACTGAAAAATAGATGAAGTGTTTGATCAACACTTTCTCCAAGGCATTATAATGCCCCATCACTGCTAGGTCTCAGGGAAGCTTCTCCAAATCTGATGGGAAAAAGCCTAGTCCTGTGGTCTTTAGGTGAAGTGGACAGAACTGATTAGAAATCAGGAAAACCTGAGTTCAAATTCTGACTTAGCTGTGTAATTTTGAAGAAGCCACTTTACCTTTCTGTGCTTCTATTCTCTCATCTGTAAAATGGGAATAAGAGCAATCTAACCCACAGACTTGTTTTGAAAATCAAATGAGATAATATACCACTTGACAAACCTTGAAGCATTATATCAGTTTTATCTATTTCCCTTCCTTTGCTCAGAGTGGGGGTGGGGAGGAAAGATTAATTGACTGGTTGATTAGGATTTGTCTTGGTCTTAAAGCTCAGAACAAATTCAATCTCTCTTCTATCAGCTTTTATTGGTAGTTTTTCTCCAGAGAACTTACCAACAACAGCTTGGGCTCTGGGAGAAAAGATTTATATAGCAGGAGATAGAAACATGGCAGGGAAGAAATAGCAAATGTGATTCTTACCTGGTCTCTTGGAAGTAATGTGCACTTTGGGGTACTATTAATACTTGATTTTCCTAACTCTCCTTTCTGATGACACCGTGCATCATTTCTAAGAACTGGGATGAAAAGTCTGCACAAAATGCAATTACACAAATTGCTACAGAAGAAAAATCATCCTTCTTGGAAATTAGCTTCACCTCCCACGCCTCTTCAGTCCAGCGTGGTTTGGGTTAGCTCAGAGGAAACACCCAGTTTTTAACACCAGAGTTGATTCCCCTAACTGTGTGTTGTTTCCTTTCTATGTGACAGGTACCCTAGGGGGTTCTCATCACAAGGAAGGTGCTTGAGCTGTTGTTTTCTTCCTCTAGTAGTGAGGATTTTCTTGGTTGGCTGGTTCTTGTCTGTTATATAGTAAAGCTGGAGTTGCAGATTATTTCCTGATGCCCGCCTCCCCTTGATAGCAAACAGGGTTTCCCAAAAGGATTCTACAAGAGACTCAGAGAAGACAGTCGTATTCTGAGTTAAGGGCTGAGGTTCTGGGCCCTGGGCAGGGAACATGAAACATAGAACAGAGGGGAGAAAATCATTCAGTCTCAGAATCTTAAAAACATTTAATTTTATTGTTTGCTTTTTTCCCCCTCTTCTGATAAAAAAATTCTGAACTTATTTATTTAACGAAATTCTGAAATGTCAACTAAAATGAACACATCTATATACACAGCAGAACAGAGAGGGTTGTACATGAAACTACAAATCTCTGTTATGTATAGCTTGCTTTAAAAAAAAACTATAATAAATTTAGCACACTACTTTTAAAGCTGTCCTTCAGACCTTCCTTCTGTTCTCTTATGTGCATTTCAATGACCCTCTCTTTTTTCCTCCTTTTCTTCTCTCCCTTTCTCCCTTCTTCCCTCCCTTCCTCCCTTCCCCATCCTCCCTTCCTCCTTTCCTCATCCTTCCTTATTCCGTTCCCTCTCCTTCCTTCCTTCCTTCCTTCCTTCCTTCCTTCCTTCCTTCCTTCCTTCCTTCCTTCCTTCCTTCCTTCCTTCCTTCCTTCCTTCCTTCCTTCCTTCCTCTTCTTTCCTTCCTCCCTTCCTCCCTTCCTCCCTCCCTCCCTCCCTTCCTTCCTTCCTTCCTTCTTCCCTTCCTTCCTCCTGAGACCATGGAACAAAACAATGCCTACATAAGGATCAAATCTATGGCCTTATTACTACCATGCTCAAACTGAGTCAATGAAACATGCAAATTTTGAGTCTAGTAAACATGATAAACGACATCTAGGTAGTACAGTGGATAGAAAACTGAGTCTGGAGTCAGAAAATTTAATTTTTCTGAATTCAAACCCAGTTTCAGATACTTCCTTGCTATGTGATCCTGGGCAAATCACTTAAACCTGTTTGCCTCAGTTTCTTCATCTGTAAAATGAGCTGGAAAAGGAAATGGCAAATCTCTCCAACATCTTTGTCAAGAAAAATCCCCAAGCTGAGTCACGAAGAGTTGAATACAACTGAACAACAAAAATATGATGGGGCTTTTGGCATGGTAACCTACTTTGGTTACCTTTGGCTAAGGCAATTTTTGTGAAAACCCTTTCTCAGAATAACATTTTTATTTATTTATTTTTATTATAGCTTTTTATTTACAAGATATATGCATGGGTAATTTTACAGCATTGACAATTGCCAAACATTTTGTTCCAACTTTTCCCCTCCTTCCCCCCCACCCCCTCCCAAAGATGGCAGGTTGACCAATACATGTTAAGTATGTTAAAGTATAAATTAAATACAATATAAGCATACATGTCCTAACAGTTATTTTGCTGTACAAAAAGAATCAGACTTTGAAATAGTGTACTTATTAGCCTGTGAAGGAAATAAAAAATGCAGGAGGACAAAAACAGAGGGATTGGGAATTCTATGTAGTGGTTTATAGTCATCTCCCAGAGTTCTTTCATTGGGAATAGCTGGTTCAATTCATTACTGCTCTATTGGAACTGATTTGGTTCATCTCATTGCTGAAGAGGGCCACGTCCATCAGAATTGATCATCATATAGTATTATTGTTGAAGTATATAATGATCTCCTGGTCCTGCTCATTTCACTTAGCTTCAGTTCATGTAAGTCACCCCAGGCTGCTCTGAAATCCTCCTGCTGGTCATTTCTTACTGAATAATAATATTCCATATCATTCATATATCACAATTTATTCAGCCATTCTCCAACTGATGGGCATTCACTCAGTTTCCAGTTTCTGGCCACTACAAAGAAACCTGCCACAAACAGAATAACATTTTTAAACACACAAAATAAAGTACAGAGTATTATAAAAGAAGCTAATTACTATTGAAATACTAACTTTAGAAGTTCATGAGCCTCAGATTAAGAATCCTCAGTGACTGCATTTGGTGAGAAGATCTGAATTACAATCCTCATTCTGCCATTTACTATTTATCTCACTTTGGACAAGCAATTTTTTCTTCTTCTTCTCTAGGTCTCAATTTTCTATAATTTGTAAGATAAAAGTATTGGGTTAATGAAGGGCAGTTTCTTGCCAACTTTATATATATCCTTAAAGTGGTTCTATAAATGTCAGTGATCGTTATTATTATTTTCATAACGCCCTGATCTTGGAGGTGAAACAAATTGGGCCCCATCCAGCAGAATAAGGTACTCATTTGAAATGAGTTAGCTCCAAATTAAGTGAACCTTCTCATTCAAAATGAGGCCTAGCTCATAGTTGGGGGAGGTGGGAAGGATGAAAGGGGAAAAAAGAATAAAGCAAAAAAGTGCAAGCACTGAACAAAAGAATAACCTACAAGAAAGCAAAGAAAGATGGACAGTCATGAATATTAACTCTTCTACTTTTATATATGTTTTCTTGAAAAGGAAATTTATTGTTATATATTTTGAATCTTCCCTGATGTTCTGTTGGGCAGATGACAGTATTTTATTTATTTTCCTTTTCTGTCATTTTCCATTTTGTTTTTTTCTTATTTTGTATTTGGTTTAATAAAAAATAAAAATAAATAAATACATGGGGAGGAAAAAGATGGTTGGGCTTTGTTATTCTATCATGGTAGATGCTCAAAGAGTTTGGCTCTGACTTTTAAGGGCTGTGCCATCCTTAGTACTCAGCAGGCAATGGGGTGATCAGGAGCACAAGTTTAGGAACCTTCCCTCCCATTCCTAAAACTGTTATTCTGTAAGGGGATAAAGGCTGAGAGATTTGAGGGTTAGAAGGACTGCATACAGTTGCAGAGACCCAACAAGCAGATGCTACCAGGACTGCTGAGATGCTGAGGCTCTCCTACTGGCCACCTCTCATCTGGCCTCTGAGGTACTGGCCACAGATTTGGCCTCCGTTTTCATGGGGAGCTTGTGAAGTTTTTTCTAATTTTAGCCAAATCCACATTGGTTTTTGTCAATTTACACACACACACACACACACACACACACACACACACACACCCCAACAGGTTTGCTGCTTTCAGTACCTTGGATAATTTCCATAGTGTGGTTCTTCTCACCTTTTTAGCCTAACAGGAGGGACTCTTTCTAGCTGCTCACACTACCTAAGAACCCCCCAGGGGCTTGGATTGATGGGCTGCCTCTTGCCCTCTGAGTTACCACAATTAAAGAACTGAACTCTGCTAGGGAGGAAGGGTATCTTTGTAAGATTACCAATGGAGAGGGAGTAGAAGAGCAGTGTCCATAGCAACCCTCTGGCTCTCTTACTTTTGCAGAGAGAGAGAAGGCAAGGAAATAAGATCTCTGCTCCTTTACTCAAATCAAAGCATCAGGCAGATGCAAGATGAGTGCGGGTCTGGCTGCAGGGGATGGTGGGGATGAGGTGAGTTGAGGGGGGGGAGAAAGAGTTTTTTTCCTTGCACTATTTTGACAGTAGCACAGGGCATGATGATGCCATTCATAATGATAAAGATTCTATTATTTGAAGGACCAGCTCAGGCCTCTGGGCTGAGGCCCCTGGAAGAACAAAATGCTACCACTTCTGGACATGTGGGGGTCAGGTCATGGGGCTTATTTGCGAGACTCTACAGTCAAGGAAACTAACACTGGCACACAATAGACCCTTATTAATATTTATTGATTGAGGAAATAAGAAAGAGCCGGTGATCTGCCTCAGCTCAATCAGGCAGTAAATTACAGAGCTCTTGTTTGAACTTAGAACTCACTCTAAACCTGGTGTTCTCTTTACTAGCCAGCACTGGTGGAGATGGGGGCTTATGAAAGGAGTGTGGTCAGGCTGTGTAGGCCAGGTGGTGATTGGCAAATAACAGGTAGTTTCCAGTCACCTGGAAGTAGGTAGCTAGGTGACAAAGTGGAGAAGGTGCAGGCCTTGGAGTCGTGAAAATCTGAGTCCAAATCCTGACTAGCTAATTATGTGACTATGGGTAAGTCTCTCAAAGAAACTGCCTCAGTTTCTTTATCTGTAAAATCAGGATAATAATAATATATACTTCCCAGGATGGCTGTGATGATAAAATGAGAAAATATTTGTGAAGATCTCTGCAAAGCTTAAAGTTATCATTATTATCACTGGGTTCTAAGTCTACTTTTCTTGCTACCTTCATCACTCTCTTTTGGGGAACTCCAATTTCTTTATCTCTTCCAGGAAGGATACGGATGGAGGATTAAGTAAGTACCTTTGTGCTCTGAAAGTCGGTGATTCCTAGTCTCCGGTTCCCAGCACTAGAAGAAAGCTCATAGCAGGATTGATGCGATGTCCCCAGGTTAGGAACACTAGGAAAATGGGAGGAGACAGTTCAGGTGTTACCTGTAGCCGAACCCTCCTGTTTTCTCCCCAGGAATCGGGACTGCCGTCTACACCAGCGTTATACCAGCAGAGGTCGCCACACTCCTCAGGAAATCCACCGGAATACTCATTTGAGCCTAGGTTAGTGGGGCAGGCAGCTGCCCCGGGAAAGTCCACCTTCCAACTAATGGCAGCATCAATTTTGGAGTCATAGGTGGAGGTGGAAACCTCGGGACCTTTTCCATTGGCTGCCACTGCTCCAATGGTATGCTCAAGCAAGGGAGAGCAGGTGAAAAACCTCCGTATGGAGGGAGGAGCAGGGAATAAGCTTTCATAAAGCACCTACTGTGTGCACTCTGCTAAGCCCTATGCAAAACTTATTAGAGTCTTACCTCTTCCAGGTAGGTGCTATTATGATCCCATTTTACAGCTGAGGAAACTGAGGCAAACAGAGGTTAAACCACTTGCCCTGTAGCATATAGCTCGTCAGTGGGGGATGCTGAATTTGCTTGATTTCAGATCTAACTGTATCACCCAGCTATCTCCAAGTGGCTGGCTGGGTGGATGGATGGAGGAGGGAGATGGGGCAGGGGGAAAAAGAGAGACTGTATTCTAGCACAACTGGTGCTGCTGGACTCTTAGCCAGTGAGACCCCAGGCTCACATCCTCATTGTGACACAAGCTATGGCACAGGTGCTGTCATATCCTCATTTGTCAAACTAGGGATGGGGAAGAGATGACCCTTTGATTGTGTGAATATCAACCATAACGCTTCTTCTCAGCTTCCTGTCTTAGCATATAGGATGCATTCATTTACGGTAATAAAAATGAGACAGGAGCAGGGATGAGCGAAATGACTGTGAATCCTGGCCCACAGTGAAGGACAAAGTGGGTCCCACTGTCCCATTCTCGCTTTCAGACGGGCGCTAATAATCTGTGTCTGGCTGGGAGTTGACTTGGGCATCTTGGTTGGGTTTTTTTGGTACATTATTCTTGGGGAGGCATTGTCTTTTAAGGTCTTTTGGGATGGGTGAGGACCAAGCAAATATTATTCGACTTCTCTTAAATACTTACTATAATTTAATAGTAACCTACTATGTAAATAGACATTGTGGATACAAAAAGAGAACAAAATCAAAGAAAAAAGAGCCCCAAACAGTCCCTATCCTCAAGCAGCTTACAGTCTGTTAGAAGGAGGGAGATGTGTACATGGATAAATAAATATAAACTATTTGAAAGTAGGGATACTTAGATAGTGCAGTGTTGGTCCTGAAATCAAGGAGATCTGAGTTCAGATCTGGCTTCAGATACTTGCTAGCTCTGTGATCCTGGATAAGTTTTTAAGTTCCCAGTTGCTTCCCCTTCAAAAAAAGGTAAATACAGGTTTTTTTTAAATTATAGCTTTTTAATTACAAAACATATGCATGGGTAACTTATCAACTTTGACCCTTGCAAAACCTTCTGTTCCAAGTTTTCCCCTCCTTCCCCCCATCCCCTCCCCTAGATGGCAGGTAGTCCAATACATGTTAAATATGTTAAAGTATATCTTAAATATATCTTAAACACAATATATGTAAATACAAGTTTTTTAAAGAGAATAATACTAGCAACCGGGAGGACACTCCAGGAAGGAAGCTAAATTAATAAGGTCAAATAAACCAAGTATTCTAAAAAGTTGGGGGGAGAAAGAAGAAAATTCCTGGCATGGGGAGTATAGATATCAGATGTAAAACATCAAGGGCAGTGTGGACATGAAATGCTATATGGAGGAACCCACAAATAACTCAGTCTGGATGGGAGAGGGCACAAGTATACTACACCTCCAAAGGTAGTTTGGAGGTAAATTATACAGGGCTTTAAATGTGAAATGTATATTCTAGGGGCAAAGGGGGTCATTGTGACCTTTTTCACATGGTCAGACTTGTGTTTTAGAAATGTTAATTTAAGAGCAATGTGGAGAATGGATTAGAAAGGGGACACCAGTTAGGAGGTTATGGCAATAGTCTAAGTAAGAGGCGATGAGAAACTGAACTAGGGATATTATGAAATGAATGAAGAATATGAAACCAAGAGATTTCATGGAGATACATAAATTGACAAGGCTTGGCAATTGATTGGATGTGGGGATGGTGGTGAGGAGGGGCAAAAAGAGTGACTGATGATTCTAACTTTGGTTACTATAGAACTATTGGTTCCTTTCCCAAAATAGGAAGTTGGCAAGAGAGATGGGTGTTGAAAGGGGAAGATAAAGAGTTCTGTTTTGGACATATTGTGTTGATTGGGGTTAGTGTAAGGAAGTGTTATGTTTTTGGTTCTTTGGTTTTTGAGCTCCCTATGAGAAGACCTTTTTATTTAACTTGTCCTTAGTCTCAGGATAATAGGAATCTAGAGTTTAAAAGTGTTTTGGAGGTCACCAGAAAGATCTATGTAATCTCCCAGTTCTCTGCCACAGTACCATTAAAAATTCTTCTCTTGAACTGAGGCTTTATTTTTTCCCCCCTAATAGTAATTTATTTTTCCAAATACATGTAAAGATAGTATTCAATATTTGTTTTTGTAAAACTTTGTCATCCAAATTTCTTTTTCCCTCCCTTACCCCTTCTCCCCCGAGACAGCAAGAAATCTGATATAGCTTAAGTATGTGTAATTCTTTTAAACGTATTTCCATATTTGTCATGTTGTGCAAGGAAAATCAGATCAGAAGAGGAAAAAACACAAGAAAGAAAAATACAAGCAAACAAACAACAATAACAAGTTGAAAATACTATGATTTGATCCACATTGTCTCCATAGTTCTCTTCCTGGATGTGGATGGCATTTTCCATCCCAAGTCTATAGCAATTGTTAGGTTGAAACTTAATGATTGTTTGGTTGTGAGTGGAATAGGAACAGAAGGGAATAAGTATTTTATTAAGAGTATACTATGTGCTAGACATTATGCTAAGTGCTTTACAAATATTATCTCATTTGATTCTCACAACATCCCTGCTGGGTAGGTGCTGTTATTATTTATATTATTTATTATTATTTATATTATTGATCAATATGATCAATATGATTGATATTATATTATATTTAATAATCAATAATATAAATAATAACAGCACCTACTATAGTTAAGGAAACTAAAATTATATGACTTGCCAAGGATCATACAGTTAGTTAAGTAATGAGGCAAGAACATATAATAAGATCTGAGTTTGAACTTTCTCCTACCACTTAGAACCTCCTTAGAGGACTTAGGATTTTCCTTAGTTTCCCTAGCTGAACCTTAGTTTGACCATTCTTAAAATGGGGATAACAATTCTAGCTCTTTCTATTTCAGCAGGTGATTGTGATGATTTCACATCTTTCTCAACATTTTTCACATACTTCTCAAGGTTTGCAAAGCTTTCTCCTCACACTAATTCTGTGAGTCAAGCAGGGTCAGTATTTAGTATCTATCCATTTTATAGATGGGAAACTTAAGCTATGTAGGTAAAATCCCTTTCTCTAGCTTTCTAAGGCATTTTAAGGCAGAATAGAACAGTGAATAGAGTGCTGGAGTCAGAGAGATTTTGGTTTGAATGTTGTCTTAGATTCTTTTTAGATGTGTAATTTATGCAAGTTACTTAATTTCTCCATTTGTAAAATGATAGTAATAATAACAATAGCAAATGTATTATTCTTTGAGAGTTGCAAAGTACTTTAAATATATGTTTCATTTGAACTTCACAACAACCCTATGAGGTAGTATTGTTGTCCCCTTTTTACAGATGAGGAAACTGAGGCAAACAGCTAAAATGACTTGCCCAGAGTTACACAGTAAGAAGTATTTGAGGCTGGGTTTGAACTCAGGTCTTCCTGATTCCAAGTCTAGGACTCTTATCTACCACACACCTAGTAAAATGGTAATGATAATAGTACTTAACAAGGTTAGTTAGGATCAATTGAGAAAAATACATGTAAACTTTAAGTGTTATATTACTGTCAATACTTACTATTGTCTTGCAAGATCAGTCTCCCAGTAGTTAGAGGTGTTATAGTGGACACAGCAGACTGGGCTTGGAGTCAGGAAGCCCTGAGTTCAAATCCAGAGTCATGTACTTAATAGTTATGTGACCAAGCCAGTGAATCCCTTTCTGCCTTAATTTTCTTAATTGTAAAATAATAACACTTTCTATTTTGTTGTAAGGATAGGGTGAGTTTCTATGAGCTTAATCTAGCACATAGGAGGCACTTAATAAATATTTATTTTCTTCTTTCTCTCTCAAGGTTTGGGAATACCCTGACTATTCTGTTTCACACTTCACAAGTGCTCATGATGTGTTACTTTTATATGTTTCCCACTCTTTGTTAAAGTTTGTGGATAACATTGGGGTGAGAAAAGAGAAGACTATTGTTTGGTTTGTAGGATATTCCAGCTGGAGACACAAGTCTACTTTAGGAATCACCTTCTGGTTTTCTTTCCATAGCTTCTCCACTTTGAAGGACTAGGCAGTTGGGAGAACTGAAAAAGGACAGAAATCTCCAGGAATAGAAGTACTGCATTCTGAAGAGGGAAAAGGATGGAGAGTTGGGGAGGGTGACAAGCATGTTGGGTCTCTTTAATTATATCATTAGAAGAATAAGATCCCTTTTGATCTTGATGAAAACTGGAAAGGGGATGGGGTATTGGAGGGAGATAAGGAAAGAGTTTTTGATGGCTAAACCATTTCTTTCCAACAGAGTCCTAAGGGTTTATACGTGGAGGAGATGATCTGGGTCACTTCCCTCATTTTGTAAGGAAACTGAGGTCCAAGATGTGAAGTGACTTGCCAGAATCAGAATTTGAACCCAAGTCTTCTGACTTAGGAAGCAATGCTCTTGTCATTACATCATTGACTTTCCATACTAGCTTGAAAGTGGTTCATAGAATAAAGCAGCAGAAGAAATCCCAAAGGTCATCCAATTCAACCTTCCACTTAAAGCAAAAATCCTTTCTGATACAGCTGAGACAGGAAATCCTCTTGCCCAAGGGTTCTTAATCTGGGGTAGTTGCCCTCCCCCTCTCCTTTTTACTATTTTGATAACTAGGTTTCAAAATAATTGAATCAGGATCAGGTGAGATTCTATGGCTTAGTACAATATCCAGCACATAGGAGACACTTAAATGCTTGCTTCCTTCCTTCTCTCTCAAGGTTTGGGAATGTGCTGGCTACTCTGTTTCACACTTCACAAATGCTCATGATGTGTTACTTTTATATGTTTCCCATTCTTTGTTAGAGTTGTGGATAAGATTGGGGTGAGAAGAGAGAAGGCTAATGTGTAGGATATTCCAGCTGAAGGCACAAGTCTCCTGTAATCCTATGCATTTTATTTTATGCATTTAAGACCATTCTTCTGAGAACAGGTCCGTAGGCTTCACTAAAGGAGTTGGTGACACAAAAAATAAGAAAATCTATTTATCCTTTGCTAGATTTTTTTTTCTAGTGATTGGAATTGATCCATTGATCCGTTCCTGTTCTATTTGGAATTATTTTAATTGGTGACTAAGTGGCTACAAAGTTGTCTAGTCTACTATATTTAAACTGCCCCAGCTCAGCCCTGACTATGTTTCACATCCTCCTGAGAAAACTAACCAGGCCATCTAACCTTCTATTCTGCTGCTATCTTCTTACACCTGGATCACTACCTGGACCAGCACCTTGCCTGTTGGACCTCCAAAATCCATGTCTCTAAGTCCTGGGATTGGAGATCCCAACTAGATTCATAGTTCTTTCTATGGAAAAAAAAAGAATGAATGAATGAAAAAGCATGTACTGAATAAATTATGTTCCAAGCACTATTTTAGGTTCTGGGAATATGAATTTATAAGACATTCTGTAAGAGTTTATATTCTAATAGGGGCTGACAACACATTTAAGGGAATGATGGGTGGCTAGGGAAGAGAGTTTTGGTCTGGGGAGTCAAAGGGATGCTGAGTTAGTTTATGCCATCAGCTGCTCTATTTGGTTTCTACTCCATTATCACATCATCCATCATCAGCTTTTTCACCACTTCTCCTCCTCCCAGTTAGGACAAGCTCATTACCAGGAAACTCAACATTTCAGAGATTGCTTCAGTTTTGGTACACATACATCATCAGTAACTTCAATTGCTTCTGCTCCTCTAATTAGAGGGCTGGAGGGAGGAGCAAAAAAACTCCTCCCAAATCCTTCCTTTATAAAGGGCTTAGAATTCTACCCATCTCTTCATTTGTCATCTATTACTCTGCTTGGTTTTGATTCCATTTTCATATCATCATCATGCTCCTAGCTTGAGTGCCCTTTGCCATTCCCTCTCCCTTTTTAGCTTCCTTTTGTGTCTTGTCTTCCCTCATTAGATTGGAAGCCTCTTGAGGGCAAGGACTATCTTTCTTATTTGTATCCCTGATACTTAGCACTGGCACATAGTAAACATTTATGAGATATTTATCATATCATATCATATTATATTATTATATTATCCATAGGACAGTCATTGGCATCCCCTTTCTAATATTAGTGATACTTGTTTATTTGATTATTGTGTCCAGGGTAACAGGTTAAAAGGAAAGTAGTATGTGTGTGTGTCTGTGTGTGATACTCTGGGGTTAGGTTGGCTGATGGGATGATAGATGGTATGGAAATGTAAGTTATCAGTCCTTATAATGACTATGTGAGATGGATATAATAGTTGGACAGAAAAGATGTGAAACATAGTGTAGTCTCCCCTGGAGCCAGCCTGGGCAAATTAGTGTTCCCTCAGTGGCCAACCAAACTGGCTTAGCCCGAGGGATATAGTTCTTCAGCTAATTAATCTTCCTAGGGATTGGAGGCATAGATTCTGGAGGTCCAGTGGGCAAGGTGCTGATCCAGGTGGGGGAGAAGTAAGAAGACAGCAGCAGAATAGAAGATTAGATGACCCAATTAGTTTGCTCAGGAGGATGTGAAACATAATCAGGGCTAGGCTGTGGCAGTTTAGATACAGTAGATTAGACAACTTTGGACCCCCTCAGTCACCAATCAAGATAGTTCCAAATAGAACATAGAACTTGTGGTATGATGGGAAAGAATGCCATATTCTGGGTCTGAATTCTGACATTGCTACTTATTCCCTGGGTTACACTAGACATGGTATTAAATATCTCTGGACCTCAGTTTCCTTATCTGTAAAATGAAGGAACTGGATCAGATGCCCTCTTAGTTCCCTTCTAGCTCTTAATCTATCACCTCATGAAATCAGCTCGGTTTGGCTTCTGAGGCCCTTGGTATTAAACAGTCTACAAAAAAAAATCCCCACAAAAACCCAGCCTGGAGAATAGTTTGCTTATTGATTGGCCACTTCTTGACTGACAGCCTGTGAGATTAAAAGCAATTCTGAGTCAAAGTGCACTAAATAGACCTGACAGCCCAGATGGCTAAAGGCTGGACATGAGGCAGGATCAATATTCTAGGGTTAAGTCACCAAACCAGCTACATGAATAAGTCATAGAGAGATGAGGAACCTTTTGGGGGGCTGTAAGTGCATTAAATAGGCAATGCCCCCCACTTCTTAAGAAGTCAACCTTTTTCAAACTATGATATAATCAGTAAGTAAGATCAGAAGAAGCCCCCACTCCAGGCCAGCCCAGTGATCCATCTGCTTCAGGGCTCTGTTTGACTTCCATGACATTGTCCTATAAAGGTTAGGGATTCAATTTAGTTAAAAAACCATTTATTCAGCATCTCTGTGCCAGGCCCTAGGCTGGGGACTGGGGATACATTCTAATGGGAGAGAAGGAAGAAAGGACAAATAGCATGGAATAGAGGAAAGAACATTGGATTTGGAGATAGGAAGCTGGGCTTGAAATCCTACTTTGCTACCCATGTGAGTTTGGGCAAGTCGCATTTTGGGTCTCAGTTTCCTCATTTCTAAAATGAAGGGATTCAATGAGATGTGCTCTAGAGTTCCTTGCAATTCTTGAGCCCAGGCTCCTAAGCATACAAAATAATTATGATTATTATGAGAATGAGACAAGTGAGAAAACCAGAATGGCTGAAGAGGTTCACACAAAGTACTAGGAAAAATTTAAGGAAGGAAAGGTCATTTTCATCTGAGGAGGTCAAGAAAGGCTTCATAGAAAAGGTAATATGTGACTTGGGACTTAAAGGGATGGGAGGCTAGGGAGTGAATTTATTTCAGGGGAAAGGAAATTATATGAGCAAAGGCATAGAGACAGAAGTGGTCAGGATGACAATGGTTCGGGATGGAGGGTATTTCTGCTTGATTTGACTACAGAGAATGTGAACGGGAGTGGTAAAATGAAGTTGAATAGCTAAATTGGACCCTGAATGCCAGTGTAACCCCTTCCTCAGCCACTGCCTTCCCCTTGCTGAAGTGGGGCTAGCAAAAACCTGAATCCATGCATGCAGAAGAAGGATGTTAAATGATAGGGAATGAAGGATAGAATGCCTAAAATAGAGGAAGTGGATGTTGAAAACTATTCAAAATTTTGAGAGAGCAAGACAAAGTAGTCCAGAGGGCTACTGGGATTGATAGAGGATGCCCGCTTCTGGTTCAAGAGTGATTTTCCTGTAATAGTAAGGCTCAACCTTGAAGGCAGGAACCTGGATGAGCCAGCTATGAATGTAGCTGATATGAAACTGAAGGCACATCCAGAGCAGAGCAGCTAGTTACAGAAAAAGAGGAACTTGCCTGGGGCTAAGGAATCCGTAATTGATTAATAATTCATTTATAAAGAACTTCAAGCTGCCCTTAAGAAGGTTTGACTCTAAAGCACTCAGACTATTTTTAGGAGTAATAGATAGAAGTTGCAAAGATGCCAATTTAGGCTTTATGTAAGGCTACAATTCCTAATAATTAGAGCTATCTTAAAGTAGAATATGTAGTCTCAGAAGATAGTGGGTTCCCCCTCACTTGAGATTTCAAGTGTTGGATATATTGTAAGGGAACTCTTGTTCATTTAGCAGTTGGATTAAATGAGCTAAATGGACTGAATGAGCTGAAGGTTCTTCCAACTCTGAATTTCTGTGAAATTTCTAGGTTTGGGGAGGGTATTTGGACAATGGAGAAATTTGACTCTAGACACTGGAACTGTTTATAAATCCTTGGGTTGGGTAGCACATAAAGCAAAAACAAAAACAAAAACAAAACAAGTCTGGATTGATACCTTTAGGAGGAATGAGGGCACTCACCTAGTGAAAAAGATAGGGACATGATTTTTGTGTATTTGTTTTTTGTTTCTGTGATTATAAGTAAAGAACTGCATACAATTATGTTACACTTGTATGGTTGGTTCTCTTATGCTATATTTGTTTGTGACTATATCCCATTGAAATATACTGAGGAAAGGAGAAGATTGAGTTTTTCCAGTTGAATCTAACCGGATAAATCTACTCACTACATTCCTTAACTAAAGAAAGAAAAAGAAGGGATGGAGCTAGGATCCGGAACAGACTACGAAAAGGAGAACCAGAGGACCAGGTTTCCTCTTGTGCCTGGAATATTGCCATCTGGGTGTGTTTGGGACTGTTAGCCCTTAGGTTAGAAGAGAGAAATGATTAAGTAGCTGGTGAGTAGTGCCCCAGGGTTGTTAAACTAGCCTCAGGTGTTTATACTTTATTCATTTGGCCAGATCACTGCCAAAGGTCTCTGGGAAGGGGAGCAGACATGATCAAGGCAGATTATTAGAAATATTATTTATGTATAGATGTGAGGGGTCAAATGGAAGAAATCTCAGAGATAGAAACACTACTGATTGAATGGCAGGGGTTGCTGGGAAGATGATAGTGCCAAACATCCTTAGTTGCTCTGATAAACCATGCTGCACAATTGTTCATTAATTTATCTAGATTTTCACAAACCTATTTGAATTGACAGCCTGTATGTCCTGTTGGAATTAACAAGCTTTTTAAGTTGTCTGCCTACTGTTCGAAGCAGCAGTTCATTTTCTGTGTCCTAATATTACTGCTCTTAAATTTCAAGAGTATTTCTAAGGTTCTTACTTTATCTCAAAGGATTTGGCAAAAAAGCCAGTGCTTGCTCTCCTCTGGATTTTCGACGTTTCAATCACATCACTTCAGCCTTCTTAGTCTTCCCAAGTTGAAGAACTCCTACATTTTTAAAAGTTAGGTTTTATATGTGAACGCTTTCACCTTTTGATCAGTATTAAGGATGCTGCTCTTCAATTCAGAAGCCCTCAGTGGCTCCCTATTCCCCCTACTGAAAAAAGTAAAAACTCCTGATTCTTCCTTCAATGACTTGAAGATACTATTCCAACTTCCTATCATACTATTCTCTCTTATATACTTACTATTCCACTAAGTTCATCTGGACTCTTCCATGTTTTCCCAAACACATCCCAGATGTTTTTGACCCTCGGTGACTTTTTAAAAAATAGTATCTATTCATAGACCCTTCCTTCTTCCACCTCAATCTTTTCTTATTGAAACTTTACTGATTTTTTAAGATCTTGTTCAAATGTACACATGAATAAAAAACCACACATTTATTAAACTCTTACTATATGGGCAGGCACTGTTAACACTGGAAGCACAAGAACAATCTGAGCCTGTAAGGAGTTTAATAGGGGAAGACAGTATCTATCCCCAGTGGTATCCTTCTCTACCAATGCTTTTCCGATTCAGCTTTGAAGGAAGCTAGGCATTAAGAGGCAAAGGAGATGAGAGATAGTATTCCCAGCATGGGGTTACAGCCTGTACTTAGGCACAAGATAGTGTGTGATTTATAAGGAACAACAAATAAACTAGTTTGTCTGGAATCTAGATTCTATGAACTTACTCTGGAAAAATAAACTGGGAACAGATTAGAGGGCTCTAAAAGACTTTAAAGGGAAAATATAAGAGTTTGTACTTTATTCTGGGTGCAACTGGGAGCCACTGGTGCTTATCGAACAGGGGAGTGACACAGATCTATATTTTAGGAATATCCTTTGGGAGTGGTGTGGAAAATAGATTAGAAATGGGAGAATCTTGAAGCAGAGAGAGCAGGTAGGAGGTTATGGCAATAATCCAAGTGAAAGTTGATGAAGTCTTGAACTAGGGTAGATGTGATATGAATGGAGAGAAGGAACTATTAAGAGATTTATGGAGCTACAGTAAAGTTGACAGAACTTGGCAACTGATTGGATAAGGAGGGTGAGGGAGAGAAAAGAGGCTGATTCTGGTATTTCTAACCTTGGTTGCTAGAACAACACTGGATCCATAAAATAGGGAAGTTAGGAAGCAGGGTAATTTTGGGAGGAAGATGAATGAATGAATAAAGTATTTAGTGTCAAAAAGATAATAAAGGAGTGATGGGAAGGGAATAACCATTTATATAGTGCCTGTTATTATTGTGAAATAATGTGCTAAGTACTTTACTCATAACAACCTTGACAGGGAGGTACTATCGTTATCCTCATATTCCAGTTGAGGAAACTGAGACAAACATAAAGTGACTCCTGGGATCATACAGTTAGGAAGTGTCTGAGATCAGATTTGAACTTAAATATTCTTAAACCCAAGGTAGCTAGATGGCTTAATCTAAAGCAGAACTCTTGTATATCAGCAACATTGGAAAATATTTCCAAGGTTCACAGGTATGCCAAGAAAATCTTATCTAATACTGGGAGAGAAGGGGAGAAAAGAATCTCTCTCTGGGGCACCCAAGACAAGGCCATTTCAACTGATTTCTTTTACAGTTTGGGAGAGTGAGAGGTGAATGAATGAACTAATTAGGAAAAGGTGAGAGCTAGCAAAAAAACCGTTGCTAAACTGGCAAACTGAATACAGGGTAGTGGCCTTGGAATCAGGAAGACTCATAATCTTGAGTTCAAATCTGGTCTTGGATATTTACTATCTTTGTCACCCTAGGCATGTCACTTAACCCTGTTTACCTCAGTTTCCTCAATTGTAAAATGAGCTGGAGAGGGAAAGGACAAACTACTCCAATATCTCTGCCAAGAAAATCCCAAATGGGATCATGAAGAATCGGACAAGACTGAAAAAAACCTACAGCAAAAGAGGCAAGAATTATGGGAAGGAAGATGTGGATAAGGGATGAGGAAAAAAGCTGGAAACTGTGGAATAGAGGGAGAGTATAGAGACCAGGATTCTAGGGTGACCTTGGATAAATCAGAGAACTAGAGCATTTCTGCATTGTGACAGATTTTACTAGTTGCTTAGTTTAGACCCTGCCTGAAATCCGAATCTTTAAAAATAAAAACATCCCCTACAAGGGATTCTTCAGCTCTTGTAACGCCAGCATTTAACACAGTGCCTGAGATATAGAAGGTGCTTAATTTACTTTAGGCAGCTAGGTAGAACAGTGGATTAATCACTTAGCCTGTAATCAAGAACTCAGGGCAATTCACTTAATCTCTGTCTACCTCAGTTTCCTCAGCTATATAATGGAGATAATAATGCCACCTGACTTGCAGGCTTGTGGTGTGGATCAAAGGGGATAATATTTGTAAAGCACTTAGTGGGCAATTACTAATGTTTGTTTCCTCTTCACCCTTTCCTCCACTTGAAGACCTGTGTTATAATTGTAGGCAGATCAAAATCTCAAAGGTGTTCTCATCTATAATAGGAGGGAAATAGATCTATAATTAGTATTTTGAAAGTCAGGGGGATTTGGCAACTACAGAGTTAGCCTTTGAGTCAAGAAGAATTGGTTTTAAGCTGCATCATATATACTGTCTATGTGACCTTGGACAAAGCACTGAGGTACCCTCTCATTGCCCCAGACAACTCTCAAAGACTGGAAGTTGAAGATGCTTTTCCTTCTCATCTCTGCTCCCTGGCTTTCCTGGCTTCCTTCAAGTTCCAGTTCAGATCCTGTCTTCTGCAAGAAACTTTTCTTGGTCCTTCTTAATTTTGGAGTCTTCCTTCTATAGATTAGTTAATTAATTAATTTTGGCAAGGTAATTGAAGTTATGAAGCCTGCCCAGGGTCACACAACTAAGAAGTATCACAAGTCTAAGGCTGGTTTTGAACTCAGGCCCATTCTGACTCCAAGTGCTCTACCCACTGTGCCATCTAGCTGCGCCCTCCTGCTATAGATTGCTTTCAATTTATCCTATAAGTAGCTTATCTGCCATTATATAGGTAGTTTCTCCACAATTATTTGCATGTTGTTTCCCCCATTAGACCAGGAGCTTCTTGAGAGCAGGGACTCTTTGTATCTCCAACATTTAGCCCAATGTCTGGGATATAGAAGGTGCTTAATAAATGTTCAGTTATAGAGAGAGTTTCTTTATTCATAAAGTTTCATAACAATGAAAGCACAAGTCTGGTCTAAAAACCCCCAAGCAATAAAAACATATAAAATGTCTGTGACTGGCCCAGGGACAAATGACTCCATTCCAGAGGGACATATTTTTTACTCCAGACACTCTTTGGGATTATTCAATATGTTGCTCAAGACTTGTGATCTTTGTCAATGATAGGAGTGGCCATGTTGATGGAAGAATAGTTCTTTGAAGTATTAAAATCTTATCTATTTTATCATTTTAGCATTATAGGAGAATAATAGTAATAATAACCAACATTTCTGCAGCACTATAAGATTTGCAAAGTGCTTTCACAAATATTCTCTCAACAGCAATAGGAGGTAGACACTATTATTACCCCCATTTTAAAGATGAGAGCTGAACAGAACCTGAAAAGTCATCTAGTCCAATTTTTTCATTTTTATAGATGAGGAAATTCAAATCTAGAGAAATCAAGTATCTTGACTGAGGTTACATAGTAAGTGACAGAATTGAAGTTGGATGCAAATTAAAACAACTCTGATGTGCTACCTAACACCTATGGAACTAACATGACAGAAAAGGACATTGACAAATGCAGGAGGGGATATGGAAAAATAAGAACACTAATGCACTCAATGGTAGTGGAGTTGTGAACTACTCCAATCATCCTGGTGAATCACTTGGAAGTATGCCCAAAGGGCTATAAAACTATGTATACCCTTTGATCCAGCTACTAGGTCTATATCCCAAAGAGGTCAAAGAAAAAAGGAAAAATACTGCTATGTTCAATGGCAACTCTTTCTGTGGTGCCAAAAAAATTGGAAAATGAGGGGATGGCCATCAACTGGGGGATGACTGAACAAGTTGTAGTATATGATTGCGATGGAATGCTATTGTGCTATGGGAAATGACAAGAAGGATAGTTTCAGAAAAATCTGGGAAGGCCAAATGAATTGATACTGAGGTGAAGTGAGCAGGAGCAGGAGATCACTATATATAGTAAAAACAATATTGTAATGATGTACAATTGTGAGAGACTTAGCTATTCCGATCTAAGATGATCTAAGACAATTCAAAAGGACACATGATGAAAACTGCTATCTATTTTTCAGAGAGAGAGAACTAATGAATTTTGAATGCAAATGAAGTATATGTATAATTGATATATTGTTTGCCTTCTCATTGGATAGAAGTGGGGCTTAAGGAAGGGAGAGAATTTAGAACTGAAATTTTTTTTAAAGGAGTTAAAAACTAATAATTATTTTTAAAAGAAAAGAATTACATACCCTTCATAGAACTAAAAGTAGACAAAAACATGGAGTTATTTCTTGTATCCTTCATCCTATATTTTAGCAGAATGGAGACAAACCAAATGTACCATATGTATAAGTACGTATATATTATGTAAGAAATTACAGTCATAAAGGAATACTTACCTATTAAAAAAATGAAGTGGAATTTGAACTCAGGTCCTTTGATTACAGACTTATTGTCTTATTGAGCTAGGCTGCCTCCACTGAAATATAACTTTTCTCCCATTTTGTACCTGTGTTTGAAAGAGTAACTTAATAGTCTCTGTTGGTATTTTCAAGTTTCAGACAAACTGATAGTTCTTGATGATGGAATCATTTAATTTTCTCTGTTGTTTCATTCTCTACTCTTTCATTTTTGCTAGTTTAAAAACAGAAAGAGGTGAGGCATCCAGATGGTGCAATGGATAGCACAACACTCACTATCTGGGACCCAATTGCCTGGCCATGAAGTAAAATAAAGACAGAAGGAGGAAGAGGAAAAAAAGGGGAAACCAAACTTGGGAAAGTATCTTTGGCCCTTCTGCTATTTCTTGTGAAATTTTGCAGCATCACAAAGATCTCTTGGTGCATTTTAATATTTTAGATTTTTTTTGCTTCTTATTGCTAGAAATCTGGGTTTCTAGCCCTGATTTTTGCCAATGGCTTTGTTTCTAACCTTTTCCTAATCACTTTGGGTCTCAATTTTTCCTTCTGGAAAATGAAAGAAATGATTACATAATCTGTAAAGCTTCTTCAAGCTGAAATATTTTATAGTGTATGAATTTTTGACTGTTGGAGTCTAAGTCTTCCTTCAAAAAAGGAAATCAAGGGCATGATATATATATATATATATATATGTATATATATATATATATACACATATATGTCATATTATTTACAAAAGTTTAAAATGGAAGAAAAGAATTGAGCATTTATTAGGTGACTGACTATGCTTCATGTTATATGTGTTTTACAAATGTTATCTCATTTGGTCCTCGTGACAATCTTGAGAGGTAGGTGCTATTATTATTCCCATTTTAATAGAAGAGGAAATTGAGGTAAACAGAGGTTATGTAATTTGCCTAGTATCACACAGATAATAAGTGTCTGAGTCCTGATTTGAACTCACATTTTTCTGACTCTAGATCTAATATTTGGATGTCTCAATATAATATGATGCATATTAATATATCAATTATATATTTTAAAATATAAAATAAATAAATTCTATATTGTGACATATTATGTGTTAATATAATATATATCTTCCTCAATATAATATTATATATATGTATATAGGGTATGACTATTATGTGCATTAATATAATATATAGTTACTCAATATAATATTATACATATAATGTATACAAGGTATGACTGTAAATGAAGGTGACTGATTTTCATAATCTCTGTATGGAAATTATTTTCTTGCTTCTATAGTTGTACCTTGTTGAAGTGCATTTGGGGATATAAGCATTGATGGACAGATGTTTGCACTGGTGCATGTAGGGAATGACCTTCCTCTATAGTTTGTCATGACAAGTTGATAGATCTTTCAAGGGTTGAAAAACTTTGGGAAGTCCAAAGGGATTTATCTAAAGACTGTTGGCCAAAATGAGCTTTATAGGCCCCTCACTGCCATGAAAAATGGAGAGGTGATTAGAGTAAATGAATGAATTTTAATTCATAAAATGTTATTTATTAAGTTCTTACTGTATGCAAAGCACTGTTGGGCACTGAAAGGAAAGGAGGAAGATACAGTTTTATAGTTTCTTGAGTGGGCTAGAAGGGAGATAGAATTTAGAATCACAGAATCTTTGAGTTGGAAAGGACCTCAAAGCCCATTTAGTGGCACTACTTTTTTGAATAAGACTTAGCTCTACAACATCCCCAAGAAGTTGTACCCTTTGCCTGAAGACTGCCAAAAAAATTCTTTCATTTTCAAAAATATCCCTTCTGTTGCTAGTGCCATCTCTTTTAAGGTTACTTTGTACTTCTGTAGAGATCTATTATTATTTTATGTGTTTTGTGTTATTTTATTATGTGTTATTTTCTTCATTAAAATGCATTTTTAGGGCAGAGTCTGTTTTTCTTTGCATTTTCAGTGCTCAGCACAATGCTTGGCACATGGAACATACAATAAGAAGATAAAACATATCAATATTATTGAAGGAATATAGTTACAATATAAGGACAGCTAGATATGGTGCAGTGGAAAGAGCACATGGCTTAGAATCGGAAAGATTCATCTTCCTGAGTTCAAATCTAACCTCAGACACTTACCATCTGTGTGATCCTGGGCAAGTCGCTTAACCCTGTATACTCCAATTTTCTCATCTATGAGATGAACTAAAGAAGGAGATAGGAAACCACTCCAGTATCTTTGCCAAGAAAACCCCAAATGGGGTCACAAAGAGTTGGATAGGACTAAAATGATAACTTAAAATATAAAATCCAGGCAGGGAAAATGGTGGAAACAAAGTGGATGCATTCTGAGTAGAATTAGGGTGACTCTCTTATTAAACTGGTAAAGTCTGATGGGTTTTTATAAGGGTGGGTGTAGTAGAACCAGGAGGGAACAAGATAACTAGACCTAGAGACTAGAGCTTATTTTTGCCAGTGAGGTAAGAGAAGATTTCTAGAAAATTGGCAATTAGTTGATATTTAGACTCTCCATTAGTAAAAAAGGAGTCTTGCTGCTCCTGCTGATTTTACTCTGAGAAGTTGAATTAGCTTTCTTTTTCCCCCAGCATCATTATATCTGGAGTATGCTTCTGCTCTCTGATGGATGGAGTGTCTTCTACTGGTCATATAATGCCCTTCAAAGCTACATGGTCAATCAATGAGGAAGAGAAGAGAGAGAAATTCTTTCTTTCAAAAGAGAATTCTCACAGGTTGAATTCTTCTACTTCAGCCTCCCATTTTGGAAATGACTTAAAACTTTCCAATTCTGAAAATGAGTGAAAGTAATGGAATATTATTTATTCCATAAGAAATGATGAATAAGCTGATTTCAGAAAAGCCTTGAAAGACTTACATGAAGTGATGCTGAATGAAGTGAGGAGAACCAGGAGAATATTGTGCACAGCTACAAAAAGATTGATGTTCAACTGTGATAGGCTTAGTTCTCAACAATACAGGAATCTAAGGCAGTTCCAATAAACTTTGGATGCAAAATGCCATCTGCATGCAGAAAGAGAACTATGGAGGCTGAATGAAGATCGAAGCATACTATTGTCACCTTTTTTCCCTCTTTCTCATGGTTTTTTCCTTTTGTTCCAATTTTTCTTTCCTAACATGACTTATATGGAAATATGTAAAAAATGAAATATGAAATATGAAAAAAACACACACACATATAAACCTAACAAATAAAATTTAAAATAAAAATCTTTCCAATTTTGAACCGTGTCCAGAAGCCCCACAAAGAGGGAGTGTCTAACATTTAGTAGTCTAGTGAGGTTGCTCTCTTTAACAAGATAAAACCAGGTTTTTATACTTCCTAAAGGGATTGCTGGCATGTTAACAACTTGCTAACACATTAACACCTTATTAGCTCCATTATCTATTCTTTGCTTTCTGTGACTACATCAACTAACCCCTCCAACTCCATCCCATCCCTTTATACTCACATTGATCTGAAACAGTTTTGCTGAAGCTTCTTAAACATTGCTAGCAATTCCCTAAACACTGATGTCCCTCAGAGTTCTGTCCTGAGTCCTCTCTTCTCTCTCTATACCACTTCACTTGGTGATGTCATCAGCTCCCATGGATTTAATTACCATCTTTATGCTACTCATTCTCAAATCTACCTTTCTGCCCCACTCTCTTTCTTTGCTGGCTTCCAATATGTCATCTTCTCCATCTGCCTTTCAGACATCTTTGACTGAATGTAGACATCTTAAATTCATTAAGTCCAAATAATTCTTATTAGCTTTCCCCCTAAACCCTACTCTCCTTCTGTCTTCCTTATTTTTTAAGAGGGCAACATCATCCTCCTAGCCTCCGCCTCTCTCCCCTTCCCCACTCCCCTCTCCCATCCAATCTATTGTAAAGGGCTTTCTATTTCATCTTTGCAACATCTCTATATATGCTTCCTTCTTTCTTCTGACACTGCCACTATTTTGTTGGCAGGCACTCACCACTCCCCTCCTTGACTATTCCAGTAGCCTACTGGTGGGTCAGCCTGCTTCAGATCTCGCCATTCCATCCCTTCTCTGTTCAGCCATTAAAGTTATTTTCCTAAAATGTAAATCTGATCACATCATCCCCCTACTGAAAAAATTCCAGAATCTTCCAATTGCCTCCTGGAGCAAATACAAAATGTTTTGTTAGGCATTCAAAGCTCTTCATAAATTAGCCTCCTCTACCTTTCCAACTGACATGTACTCTTTGATCCAGTGACAATGGCCTCCTGGTCATCCCATAAACAAAACACCCCATATTTCAGCTCCAGGTATTTTCTAGCTGTCCCAGACCCGGAATACAAAACCTTTTCCACTTTGACTATTGACCTTCCTGGTTTCCTTTAAGTCACAACTAAAATTCTACCTTTTAAAGGAAGCCTTCCCCAGTCCTTCTTAATTCCAGGGCCTTCCCTATGTTGATTTTTTTTCTATTTATTCTCTATATAGCTTAATTTGTATATATATGTTTTCTTAATTTGTCCCCCCCCCCCCCCCCCCAATTAGATCTGAAGCTCCCTGAAGGCAGGGACTGTCTTGCTTTTAAAAAAATTTTTGCATTCCTGGCATTTAGAAGATTAATATTAATAGATTAATAATAATTAATGTTACTAGATTAAAATTAATAGATTTTTATTGATTAAATAATTAATTGCCAGAATAAATTTAACCCCCCTTCCATATGACAACTTTTTATGTACTTGGATATAACTATCCATAGTCCCTTCTCAGACTTCTTTTTGCCCATCTAAATCATCACTAGTTCTTCTGCTACGCATATGACATAAATTCTAGAGGTCCTTCAACACACTGGTTGCCTTCTCTAGATATCCTCTGTTTTTTCAATGATCTTAAAATATGGCATTCTGAAATGAATACAGTCCTTCACATGTAAACAGATCAAGTCAGACTACAGAGCAACCACTTTCCATAATTCTGGATTTTATCTCTTTCTTAACATAGCTTAAGGATGGGTTAGCTGTTTTGGTTGCCATCTGATCCTGTTGATTTAAATTGAGTGATTCCACCAGTTTTTCTCATGATCTTTTTCACATAAACTATTATCTAGTAATACCTCCCAGCCTTTGTATTTGTCAAGTTGAGTTTTGGAACCTGAGTGTAGGACCTTAATTTGTCAGTCACCCGTATAGTTCTACCATGTTCAACATATATTGGATTGCTTGCCATTTAGGGGAGGGTGTGGGAGAAGAGGGGGGAAATTGGAACACTGGATTTTGTAAGGATTAATGTTGAAGAATTATTCATGCATATGTTTTGGAAATAAAAAGCTTTAATAAAAAATTTTGTCAATTAGATTTTGAGATTTCTTTGTGTCCATAACCAGTCATCCAATATGTTAGCCATCACTAGCAGAATTGGGTCATCTGCCAATTTTATTAATTATGCCAGCTACGACTTCATCATTGATAAAATTTTTGAACAGCAGAAGGCCAAGAATAGATCTCTGTGATTTTTTACTAGAAACTTTTCTTCAAGTTATCATTATTCCATTGAGGCTTACTCTTTGGGTCTATTCATGAAGCTACCAAACTGGATTCTCCATCTTTCTCATAAGGACAGCATGAGAGACTTTGTCCACTGCTTTGCTATAATCCAGGCCAATCATATTTATAAAGTTCTCCTGATCTGTCAAAGAAGGAAGCGAGGTTAATCTGGCATATTCTGTTCTCTATGAAGTCATGCTGGCTTTTTGTGATTGTTATGGGTTGGGCTTGACTCAAACCAGTCCCTTGGTAGTTTAAGTATGATACTGGAATAAAATAAGACACACACATATTTCAACAGTTAACAAAGGGAGTTTTACTTAACTGTAACACGAGATGGAGATTCATCAGGAACTGAAATTGAGGATGCATGGAATTGATTTAGCTGAGAAAAGTTGTACAATATGATCCACCAGCTCTTTATTCAGATGACGAAGAAGTGATGTCAATAGCCTGAGCTCTGAGCCAATCCAGTGCTGAGGATGTCAGTGGTAGAGTAGATGGAGTAATGGGGATTTAGAATTTGGAACACCTGGTTCAAATCATGCCTCAGCTACTTACTAGCCATGTGACCCTGGACCAGTCACTTAGTCTGTCTGCCTCAGGGTCCTCTGTGATAATAGTATAAGGGTGCCAGGGTTGTTGTGAGGATAAAATGAGATGCTATTTGTGAAGTTCTTTGCAAATCTTACAAAACTTACATAACTGCATAAATACTAGCTATTATGATTAAGGAAAAACTAGACTAACTTGCATGGGGGTTTTTGCATGTTAAAATGTTGCTCCTAAAATAGTGATCTTTGCTACCTTTTCTAAATGTTACTCCTAAAATAGTGATCTTTGCTACCTTTTCTAAATGTTCTCTAGTCATTCCTATAATAATATGTCCTAGACTTTTTCTAACACAAGTTTAAGCTCACTGGTCTGGAGTTTGCTGACTTTATTTTCTTTCTTTCTTTTTTAATGGAGAAGGAATAACAGAGGGGAGGGAGGGAATAAACAATTAAAAAATATCCACTATGTGCCAGGCACTGTGCTAGGCACTTTACAAATATCATCTCAATAGATCCTCCCAACAAAAGAGACATTAGTTTTGCCCTATTCTATAACTTAGAGATATAAAGACAAAAATCCCTTTCTTAAGGAGCTTATGGGGAAGTTGAGGAAGGAAATAAGCATATGGTACCCTATGTGTGCTAGGCAACATGCTAAACCCTGTACAAATATTATCTCTTTGGAATCTTCCTAAAACCCCGTGAAATATGTGCTATTATTGTCCCCATTTTACAGTAGAGGAACTTGGGGCAAACAGAGGTTAAATAATTTGCATAAGGTCACACCTAGCACAGAGCTAGGTAAATGTCTGGGGCTGGATTGGAATTCAGGTCTTTTTTTTTGGTTTCAGCCCACAACTCTGGCCACTTAGCCACCTAGCTGCCTTGGACTGGAGGGGAGACCAGACAACATATTCTCAGATAAGTAAATATGAATAGACAAAATAAATTCATACTAATTTTTGGAGGAAAAGACATTAACTATCGGAGGGGTGTTGCTTGAGTTTAGTCCTGAAGGAATCTAGGAATTCTAAAGGGGTAGAGATGACAAGGGAGCATATTTGGTCATGAGGGATAGCCTGTGCAAAGACAAAAATAATTTATACAATGTCCTGTATGGGAAATAGCAAATAGACTAGTTTGATGAGATCATAGTATATGAAGGGAGCTAATGTGCAACAACAAACTTTGCAAATTAGGCTAAAATCAGATTGTGAAGGACTTTAATGACAGAGGAATGGAATGGGTATTTTATCAACATTCAGGTAGCATAGTAGGTATATGCTGGGTTTGAAGTCAGGAGATCTGAATCTGACTCCTACTTTTGTGACCCTGAAAAAATTATTTAACCTCTCCCAGTCTCATTTTTTTCATCTATAAAATAGGTATAATAATAGTACCTACTTGCCTGTGTTATTGTGGGATTAGATGGATCATAAGGTAAAGTATTTTGTAGATCTTAAAATGTCATATGAACGTTATCTCTTTTTATTAAGATAAATAGAGGCAAGATGGATTTAAGATTTAAGGCGAGATTTAAGCTTCTTGAGTAGGAGAATGATTGGTCAGACTTGTGCTTTGAGGATATCAGTTTGTGAGCTATATGGAGAATGGTTTAGAGGGGAAATGAGGCAGAGGTCCAGTTAGGAGGCTATTACAAAAGACTTAGGTGAGTGGTGAAAAATGCCTGAAGCAGTGTGGTAGCTGCCTGAGTGGAGAAAAGGGGACAGATATGAAGAAATGTGGCAGGACAATTGATAAGACCTTGTAACTAGTTGGATATGGGAAAAGAGAGAGGGAGGAGTCAAGGATGAGTCAGATACTTTGGGTATCCTGTTCAGACATTTCAGACTCTTTGTGATCTTATTTGGGGTTTTCCTGGTAGATACTTGGAGTGGTTTGTCATTTCCTTCTCCAGTTTATTTTACAGATAAGGAAATTGAGGTCAATTGAGTTAGGTGACTTGACTGGGGTCATACAAGTAGGAAGTGTCCAAGGCTAGATTTGAACACAAGATGATGAGTTTTCTTTATTCCAAGCTCAGTGCTACAGAGCAAGGTATCATATACTACCCCTTTCAGTATTTTATTTAAGAAGTTAGTAGTATTTAGTTTATTAGTTTATTTAGTTTAATAGTAGTTTGTTTAGGACTAGTAACAAACTCATCAAAGTCATTTAGTTGTTCTTTTGCTATTTCCTTACTGATCTTGGGTATCAATTTCCTCATAAATGAATTTTATTTTGTCTTTTCCAGGCTAAGATAATTCTTCTTTCTGGTAGGATGTACAGATTTTTGAATAATTAGAATCATAGGACCCTAGAAAGAAATAAAATAAGAATCGAGTAGTTTGGCATTGTATTGTTTTTTCATTTCCCCAAAGTGATAGTTTTCTTCTATCTTTGATCCTTCTCTTTTCCCCAAGGTAATTTTTTTAAACAATTCTTTTAGGCAGGTTATTCTGATCTTTGAGTTCCTGGAACTATTATTATTAGACCTTGTCATTTATTTGTATCCATCTTCTGCTACTTATCCTTGTTTCTAACTTCCATACATACATTTTTAAAAAAAATTTAATAGCCTTTTATTTACAGGATATATGCATGGGGAACTTTACAGCATTAACAATTGCCAAACCTCTTGTTCCAATTTGTCACCTCTTACCCCCCCACCCTCTCCCCTAGATGGCAGGATGACCAGTAGATGTTAAACATATAAAAATATAAATTAGATACACAATAAGTATACATGACCAAAACATCATTTTGCTGTACAAAAAGAATCAGACTCTGAAATATTGTACAATTAGCTTGTGAAGGAAATCAAAAATGCAGGTGGGCATAAATATAGGGATTGGGAATTCAATGTAATGGTTTTTAGTCATCTCCCAGAGTTCTTTCTCTGGGTATAGCTGGTTCAGTTCATTACTGCTCCATTGGAAATGATTTGGTTGATCTCGTTGCTGAGGATGGCCTGGTCCATCAGAACTGGTCATCATATAGTATTGTCATACATACATTTTTTAAAAAATCTAAGTTGGTTAGTGAGCCCCCTATGCATCCACATCATTCAATTAACCTCTTGAGATCAGGAAACATATGATTTTGTCTTTGTATTCCTAGCATCTAGCACAGTTCCTGGAATATGGCATGTGGGACATAAGTGTAGACTCTACTTACATTTGGTGGATATCCCATATGATAATGGGGATAGTGGAGTATATAAGTAGCCCACATAGGTACATGTGCTATTCATTCCCCTTAAGTCTAGAAGGCAGATCCTGAAACCAGTATCAAACAATTAGAAATAGATCTCTGAGGACCACATATTGACTTAGAAAAACAAAATTTGCTTGATGTGTTATATTTTAGTTTTATTTATTTGTTAAATATTTTCCAATTATATTATCGCTCTGTTTGGTAGCATTTGAAGTTTTTCTAGTTCCTGAAGTCTGGGAGTTTGACACCCTTGAGAGATATATAATTTGCCCACTAGGTGGAACTATATATCCCAGTAGTCTCACCAAGGTCTCTCTGACACATGAATTTGATATTTCCACTGATGGCCAAACTCAAAACTGACCTAAGTTAGATGGTATAAAGCTCCCAAATTACCAAAAAATTGTTAAAAAAAATAGGTTGTGCATTCCTACAACCTTCTCAATCAGGCAGTAGCAGCAAGAAAGTTTAGAGAAAAAAGAGAAAAGGGTTTTTCTGCTGAGTTGCTGATCTGGAAAAGAAAACCGAGGAGTGAGTAGACAGATAAGAAAAGAATAAAGAAAAAGCAGTCCTACAGAAACTTAGAGAGGAGAAAATAGCCATGTAGTGAGATGAAGATTAACAGGGTCAAATATGATAGAGGTCCAGAAGGACCCCTAACCCTGGCTGTCTCCTAGTGCTCCCCTTTCTCTTCAGACTTGGTTTCCCTGACTTCCTTCAAAGTTTTAGATAACTTCCCACTTTCTACAGGAAACTTTTTCTAATTCTTCTTAATTCTAGAGCCTTCTCTCTGTTGATCACAACAAACCACAATAGCCATTTCTTTTTTAGCTTGTACTTAGCTTGTTTGTACACGTTTATTTACATGAATGTCATAGGACATTGTAAGGAGGGCAGAAACTGTCCTTTGCTTTTCTTTTTTATCCCTAATGCTTAGCATAGTGCCCTGAATATAGCAGGTGCTTTAAAAATCTTTACTGACTGACCAGATGACAGATCAGCCCAAATCCATAATTCAGATACTGAAGGCGTTGGGCAGCAAAGTCCAAGACTTATAGAACCTCAGAATACTAGAACTGATGCTACCTCAGACATCATCGGTCCAACCCTTTCTGGAACATAAGGAAGACAGTCTGAGGGAAGAACAGGAAAGTACAGGACTGTTTCTGTTCCCTGAAATTGATCCAGAATTAGTAAGCACTGGAAATCAAAGCTAATCTAGATTTCAATATGCCTGTTATTAATAATAGGAATAATCATTTATGAAGAATATTTCAAAAATCAGATCTGTGATTTCATTGTTGCAAGGGATTTTTGATGAAAGACTTTCTTGATATCTACCTTCTCTCTAACTAGAGTCTTAGAGAGTTTTCTAGAGAATTAATAGTCAAATGACTTTCCCAGTGTCTGAGATTGGCCTTGAACCTGGGCCTGACTGAGGAGACCAGTATGATAGCAACTCTGCCAGGCTGCCTTTCATGAGGAAAATATTAACTTAAATCTGAAATCTGACTGGCAAACCAAACAGAATCTGTTCCTGGCTTTCTAAGGCATCATTCTGTGAGTATGCACACATCCATAATATGTATGAGGTGTGCTCAATAAAGAATGTACAGATCTTTGAATAACTAGGATCATAGGACCCTAGAAAGAAGCTTAGACTATAACCCCTTCTTAGAGGTGAAGACATTTCCCAAGAGTAAACAGTTAATAAGAAGAAGAACTGAGAGTCTAACCCAGGTGACCAGAACAAGATAAAATTTTAACGAATTTGGTCTTCTTTAAAAACAAAACAGATTTATTAATGTGTTTTGCTTTTATGTCAGTCATTTCTGGATATGGCCTCCCACCCCCTGCTTCGCATTGGATTTACTCTTGTAAGAGTAAAATAGTAAAGGGAAAAAAACTACCCAATCTCACCCATACCTTGTCTATATCTGACAACGTATGCAACATACTGACCTTATGGTTCCCTCCTAGAAGTTTCTTTATAGAATTTGTAAGGAAATAAGATTAGTAATTCAGACTTCGGCTTTCATTTAGTGTTTGTTCTCACATTATTGTAATCATTGCGTATGTAGATTATGTGGCTCCATTAATCCCAGTTTTTCTCAGTTCATAAAAGTCCTCATGCTGCCACCCAACCTTTGTTTTTCTGGCTTTTTAAATTATGATTTTTTTTTCCTGAAAGTGATCTTCAGTTTCTGTTTTTCTTGAATTAAGGGAAGAATCTGATGATTAATACACACAGATAATCCAAAAACATCATTTTAGTCAGTTGCTCTAATTCCTTCCTTCCTCTCCTCCTCCTCCCCAAAGCTTCTTAGAATAAGCAAAATAGGTTGGGTTTAATTGTCCCTCCATTAGGTGTTCTGAGGAGAAACACTAACAAGGTCAAGGGTCAAAGATCAGGAAGGAGGCAGAGGGGAAGCAAAGGTCATGGGAAAACACACTTTCCCCAAATCAATTGACTTTCATTTAAGATGGGAACAAATTCCACTATTGGTCATTTTTTTTTAGTGATTCTTTAAGCATACAGAATAGGGCCCTGCACACAGTAGGTATTTCATAAATAGTTGATGATAATATTGAGCTTGGAAGCCTGACAGCTATTCACAGCCCCTGCTGTGAGTATCCTAGGGGGCAACTGAAGGGATGCGATCAGCAGGGAGGCTGATATTTTCATGGTTATAGGAATATTGTGTCAGGATTAGGGAGCCAGGATCACCTCTCATACGGGCACATTCTGCTTCTTGGAGACCTCCAATGCATTATTCTCATTTCTTCATACTCTCATCATCATCATCATCATCATCATCATCATCATCATCATCATCTCTCCCTCCCTCCCTCCTTCCCTCCCTCCCTTCCTCTCTCCCTCCCTCCCTTCCTTCCTTCCTTCCTTCCTTCCTTCCTTCCTTCCTTCCTTCCTTCCTTCCTTCCTTCCTTCCTTCCTTCCTTCCTTCCTTCCTTCCTTCTTCTTCCTTCCTTCCTTCCTTCCTTCCTTCCTTCCTTCCTTCCTTCCTTCCTCCTTTCTTCCTTCCTTCCTTCCTTCCTTCCTTCCTTCCTTCCTTCCTTCCTTCCTTCCTTCCTTCCTTCCTTCCTCCTTTTCTTCCTTCCTTCCTTCCTTCCTTCCTTCTTTCCTTCCTTCCTTCCTTCCTTCCTTCCTTCCTTCCTTCCTTCCTTCCTTCCTTCCTTCCTTCCTTCCTTCCTTCTTTCTCCTCTTTCTCTGTCTCTCCTTCTGTCCCCTCCCTCTCTCTGTCTCTGTCTCGTCTTGGTCTTGGAAAATCAATCCGCAAACATTTCCCCACTGAAAAGCGTTAGAACTAGGATCATAGGATTTTCTGGTGGGAGGGGATCTCCTTTTCGGGTACAGGTAGGATTAGATGATCTCTGAGCACTCTTTCCATTCTGAGCTCCTGTGAGTCTTCCATCCGTTCCAATCGCCTCATTTTACAGACGAGGAAACTGAGGCCCAGGGAGGGCAGTGAACTCGGCGAATACTCTCTCTATTCTAGCTCTAACAAAGTAAGTATGCACGAATGGAACTTTCCATCTCCACCCCTCCCCCACCCCCCCTCTGCCGGCATCCCCTCCGCCTTCTGGCCCTCCTCCCTCCCTTCCCGGCCCCTCTGCATCCCTTATTCCTTGTACCTGTCAGAAAGGGAAGAAGGCAGCTGCTTCCGACGTCAGGCGGGAGAAACTACAACTCCCAGCAGTCTGCGCAGCCCCCCAGCCTGTGCACCCTCTCGATGGGCAGGGGCTGGGAGAACCTCCTCTTTGGGGAGGAGCCTTGGGGAGGGGGCGTGGCTAAGATGTGGTTGGAGAGTTGAGCCAAGCCAATGAGACCAGCCGCTAATAAGTGGGTTTGGCTTACAATGTTACAGTGGAAGGAGGAGAAGCAGAGGAAAGCTATAGAGCCTCAGCCGAGTGGAGCTGACCCTTGCCTGAGACTCTTCTAAAGACCACCTCCAGAGGCAGAGTTCTTCCCCCCACCCCAGCTCCTCTTCCTCCCCTTCCCACTACAATGCATTCTTGACTGGCAGCATCCGGACTCTAGGCAACCCCAGAGAACCGAACCAAGCCAAAGAAAAGAGGATCAGAGCCAAGACACTCTCTCTGGCTTGGGATCTCGGATGCCGGTCTTTCTTTGAGGAAAATCTCCCGAGAGAGAGAGCAGAATTGGGGTGGGGGGGTTTGTGGAAGGGAATCCAACCAATCCCCAAGATGGACACTTCTGGGCACTTCCATGACTCTGGGGTGGGAGACTTGGATGAAGACATGAAGTGTCCCTGTCCATCTTCGGGGGATGAGCAACAGCAGCAGCAGCCACAACAGCCACCACCACCGCCACCTCCACCGCCGGCCCCGGCACAACTGGCCCCTCAGCAGCAGCAGCCGCCGCCGCCGCAGCAGCCGCCGCCGCCGCCGCAGCAGCCCCCAGCACTGGCACCCCAATCTTCGAGGCCCCTCACCCAGCTCAACCAACTCCAGAGCCAACCTCTCCATCACAGCTTGCTGCACTCTTCTCCCACCGCTTTCAGGGCCCCACCTTCCTCCAACTCTACCACCATCCTCCACCCTTCCTCTAGGCAAGGCAGCCAGCTTAATCTGAATGACCACTTGGTTGGCCATTCTCCAAGTTCAACAGCTACAAGTGGGGCCGGAGGAGGCTGCAAACACAGACAGGCGAGCCCACTGGTCCACAGGAGAGATAGCAACCCTTTCACGGAGATAGCCATGAGCTCGTGCAAGTATAGTGGTGGGGTGATGAAACCCTTGAGCAGGCTAAGTGCCTCCAGGAGAAACCTCATAGAGTCCGAGCCCGAAAGCCAACCCCTCCAGATCTTTAGCTCCAGCAATCCACCCGAGATTGTCATCTCTTCCCGGGAGGATCACCATTCCAATCAGACCCTGCTCCATCATCCAAATGCCACCCACAACCACCAGCACTCCGGCACCAGCAGCATCAGCACCTTCCCCAAGGCCAATAAACGGAAAAACCAAAATATCGGCTATAAACTGGGACACAGGAGAGCCTTGTTTGAAAAGAGGAAACGGCTGAGTGACTATGCTTTGATTTTTGGGATGTTTGGCATTGTTGTTATGGTGATAGAGACCGAGCTCTCTTGGGGGTTATACTCAAAGGTAGGGGCTTCGGTTTCTCTTTATCCCTTTAACAAAAGGAGACAGGATTATAGGTAGCAAGGAGAGAGAGAGAGAGAGAGGCAGGATTGAGGAGAGGCATTTTGCTAGTTTTATGTCTGAACACTGTTAACTTCCCATAGCTTTCTTTCTAAATCAAGGGAAAATTCATTTTCCTTAGGAGAACTCCCCGCCCCCCCAACACTTTCTCTGTTTTTCAGATGCAGTATTAGGTAGGATTAAAGAATCCTGAGAAATCATTTTCCCCCCTCCTGGCTCATTTGTACTAAAGCATAAACCTGCCGCTTAACACACCAATTAATTACATACACTCTGCCTTGATGATGTGTTTGCCTGAATGTGCTATTCCCATCCCACCCCACCACCTCCACTCCATCGCTTTCTCTCCATTTTTCCAAGGTGAAAAAATAGAGAAATGTTTGTGTAAGATCAGTTTATTAAAATCTCTCTAAACCCCTTCCGTCCCTCACCCTCTCCTTCCTCTGCCTCCCAAGTTTCTAATCTCGTCCTCTCTCCTGAGACTTGTGGCAAATAGTAAAGTATGGTGGCTGTAGCTTCCCTGGTGTATTGGGGCAAACGCACAGGAGGATGAAAGTGTCTCCCTCACTCAAGGAAAAGGGCTCAGAATCTGTCAGTTGAGTATCTTGTAAACATTCCCCCAACAAAAATGGCTACAGGTGTTAGTTACCGAGGAAAAGCAGCCCGGCCTCACTTTGCATCACACCATTTATCTTGCCTTTTCTGTCTCCGAGGCTCCTGATATCTCTTAAGCATTCAGACAGAAAAGGGAAGCCAGTGTTAGCTGGAGCCTGACCCATCACCCCCCACTCTCCAACTCTGCCTAGCTTCGCCCCTCAACCCTGCTCCGTTCTCCTAGGGAGGAAAAAAAAGATGTTTGGCTGCAGGAAGAAGGGAACGAGGGGTAGCTTCGGCAAAGGACCAGCCTCTTGAATATCATTTGTTTGGTTGGTACGGTCATTTCCCTGTAGCACAAATCCAAACAGGTAGGAGGGGGGCTTCTCTCTTGCTTAGGGGACTCCGGGAGGTAGAAGTTTCCTCCTCCTATCGGTGTGGGGAAGGGGAAGAGGAAGATGGGCTTCTGTCTGATCCCCTGTATGGCTCCCCAGTTACCCTCCTCTCTGAAAGACTAAGGACCTGATTGTGTGTGTGTGTGTGTGTGTGTGTGTGTGTGTGTGTGTGTGTGTGTGTGTTTTGTAGCTTGGATTTCTGGGCTTATTTTTTATTTTTTTAAATTTACTGGGGGTGTGTGTAAGCTGCCGGGGGGCGGCGGGGTTTGCCGGGAGACAGGTTGGTGGTGCTGGGGAGTTGATGGGAGGGGTTCCTCGATGCTGTTCAGCTGTTGAAAGATTTTAAATAGAGCTCCTTTGAGGCAGGACACAGCTGCTGTGAGGCTGTCACATTCCTTGTTGAAATCTAGCCACCCAAACCCGGGAGGTGCTGCTCGGATTTCCCCCAATCCCCGTCTTTTTTCCCACCGTAAGGGGGCCAAGTGCCCTCGCTCCAGCCTATCCCGAGGGCAGGGCAGACCTGTCTGACGGTAATCAGAATGGGGAGATTTTGCGGCTGGGAAGGGGGTGGGGGCAAGTCGCCTGGAGCTCACGTCCTCCCCAGGGCAGTTTCCCAACGAGTCTCAGCCCCAGTCACTCCGGAGGGCGCCTTCCCCCCTCCGAGAACCACGAGTGGTGCCCGGATTTCCCTGTAAATCCCAGCTCACGCAGCCCACTCATCTCCTCTCCCCGTCCCCCTGTATTCCCCGCATTATGGAGGCTGCTCCCAGTCCCTTGGTCCAAGCTGCTGCCAAATACGTTCTCTGGAAGGGCTGATTAGAGCTCTGCTTTACAGATCACTCTGGACCCCACCCCTTAGCTCTAGTTAGCGCCGAGCACCAACGTATGGGAAGAGCTCCTGGTATAGCCCAGGCAAGGGTCCGGTCCAGGGAATCCGGGAGTCCCAGATTGGAGAAATCAGGGCAATCCCCACGAATTTGGGGGATGCCAGATCAAAAGGGAACTGCCATCCCTGGCCACACCTGTCAGTCAGCCAGGCTCCAGGGCTCGGGAAACATTCACGATTTTCGTTTTAGAGTCAAATGTAGATAAGCTTTAGTCTCATTCTTACCATAGAAAACTGCCATTTTCACTTTCTGTGGAATAGATGCTGCTGCTGCTGCTAGAGTAGTATGAATGGGGAAGGCCGGGGGGATGGGGAGTGGTCCAAGCAATTGTATTGCCAGGTGAGGATCTGGGGGGCGGTGGGTGTGGGCATTTGGGGTGGCTTGTCCTTTCTAACATCAAGGAATTCATGTGTTCAGAAGCTCAGAGACTCATAGCAAACATAGCCCTGGTATTTCTTACTTTCCTGGTTTTTGACTCCAATGTGGAAGCAAGGTTGGTTGCTTCCTTTCCATCTTGGTGATGATGTATGCTGATCACCGTTTGAACTTTTTTTCTAATTAATTGTGAGAGGCAGTGATTAGCATCTCTCTTAAAAAAAATAAACTCTGTATTCTGGCTCTGTTTTTAGTTGGGGGTCTTAATAGGTTGGAGACAACTGGCTGATGGCATGGAGAGGTATATTCCTAGGATGAGAAACCTAATGGAATAGACTGAATGTCAATCTTTGTAGATGAATGATTACAACAAGGAGGAGGATGGCCAAGTGTTTTTGCATCTCCACTCAGGATAATCATAGCCAGGAGGTTTGGGGTTGGATTAAAGGAAGAACTTCCTGGCAGTGAGAGGGTGGATATTCACAGATGGATAATTGAGGGTGAGATGGGGGTACTGGTACTCCTTTACTAATGAGTTTTTAAGATATCCTGCCTTGAGTGATTTATGAACAAATCTGCCTGGAAATGGGAATTAACCAGAAACCTCCCAGTGGAATGACAGCTTCTATAGAAAGGTCCTTAGTAAAGTAGACCAATGTCTTAGGTGAAAAAGAAGGAAAATATTTAAGGAGTGAAATATTTCCTGAAGGATGAGCCCAAGTGATCACATAATTACTTACTCTTGGCAATTTTTGGAAAATCTTTCCAACTGAGTAAAATTTTCTCCCAATGTGGAAGTGAGACAGATAATATATCTGCTATTCTCCTGCCTTCTTGACTATTCCAAGTAGGGTTAAGAGATATTTGGGTAGGAATGAGTTCCCCAAATGGGACTTAACCTCTTGATGTGGAGATGTTACATGCCTTAAAAATATTAACATGAACATGAAACATATTAATATAAGTGGGGTCTAAAATAAGTACAGAATAGATTCTGGAGGGGGAAAGAGAATAAATATACAGTTACTATATATCAGGTACTATGGTAAACCCTTTTTAGTAATATTAATTAGGTGTTATAGTGAATAACATGCTTGGTCTGGAGCCAGGAAGATCTGAGTTCAAATTCTGCCTCAGACATTCACTGTGTGACTCTGGGTAAGTCACTTAACTTCTGCCTCAGGTTCCTCATCTGTAATATGGAGATAATAATGGTACCTACATCCCAGAATTGTTGTGAAGTTCAAATGAGATAATAACTGGGCAGAGCTTATCACAGTGCTTGGAACATAAGAGCTAGCTATTATTAATATTGTTATCATTCATTATCATTCATTTGATTTTTGCAATAACCCTGTGAGATTGGTACTGTGCTCTATCCATTATCAGTTCCTGTTTCCCAGCCTGCCTCACTAGGGAAAGCGATGGTGAAGGTTAAAGCTGGGGATTGCTAGGGATGAACTACTGATTAGGAAGTGTGTGGGTTTCATAGTTTAGACAACTGGAAGAAGGTATAGGAAGAGACGGACATTCTTTGTACAAGGAGGGCTTTTAGGCAGTAAAACTGAGATTGTGTGTGTGTGTGTTGTGTAGCTACAGTGTCTTCTGTTTGGGAGAGGCGAATGAAAATATCTCTGCACCTAACAGGAGAGATGGAGCCTTTAAAAAGGACTTTAGGGTATATTTATGTGTGTGAAACATCACATCATGGTACAGTCGAATGATGAACTTGGAGGAGAGGTTCTGAATTTTTGAGCTGATAAGGGATCCCAAAGGCCATCGAGTCTAATGCCATCATTTTACAGATGAAGAGACAGAGTCCCAGAATAATTGTGACTTGCCCAAAGTCATATAGGTAGGATTTGAACCTGGGTTCTCTCATGCCAGATTCACTTTGAATGACACTGTGTTACTTCTCAGATTGATGCTGTGAGAGGCAGGAAACACTGAGTGCAAATCCCGCTTCCTATATATAGTCATCAGCCTTGTTCCTATGATCAAGTCATTATCTAAGACTCAGTTTCTTCATCTGTCAAATAGGGATAATAAGACTTCACTTGGTTGTGACAAGGCAAACATGAATATAAAGGTAAAGGGCTTTGTAAGTCTTAAAGTATTGATCATGTGTCTATTGTTATTATCTGTGTTTTAATAAAAGCCCAAAGCCATCCTTGGGAACAACCAAATTCACATTTGGAAAGGTGGGTTTTTTCTAACCAATTACAGGTAGAAATGCCTCCAGAGAGTGTCAGTCAGAGTTAGCAAGGTGCTGACTACCCTGCAGATACCTCATGAGCGTTTGGAAAATTCTTAGGAGCTTGAGCTGGGAAGCTTCCTTAGATATCAGGCCTACTCTGAGCAGGGATCACAGAACCGTGGTAGAGGCTAAGGCCTTCATACTTTCTCCTCCCTGGATTGAGGCAGGAAGTCATTTTTCTCTGGGTCCCAGTTAAGCTTGATAAGACCTCCCTACCCCACAACATTCCTTCCCCATGTAGAATTCACTCTCCCAGGGCTCCCTCTGAGAACTGGTACTTCTCTCGGCAAGGTTGGCTTTCCTGCTAGTCTGGGGAGTGAGGGGTTTGGTGTTCTATCTTGGAAGAAGCCAGGAAATGCTGTCCCAGCATGGCTGGTGGGATTGGTTCTGGCTCTGACATTACCTTCTAAAAGAATCACCTCTCCTTGACTTTTAGCCCTCTTCGTAACTCTTAGATCAGGAATTCTTAACCTTTTGTATGTCATGGATTCCAGTGGTGTTCAAAGCCTACCAATCTTGTTCTCAAAATAATGCTTTTATTTTATTTATTAACAAGGCAATCAGGATCAAGTAACTTGCCCAGAGTCACACAGCTACTAAGTGTCTGAAGCTTGATTTGAGCTCCAGTCCTTCTGACTCCAAGACTAGTTCTCTCTCAATAGATAGATAGATATCAGTAAATAGTACCACTTATCTGCCTCCAAATAACATACAAAATGTACATTTAAATATACAAAGTCAAATGCACAGGATTGCAAAGGAAATCAACAATCAATATCATGCTGTCATCAAAATATATTTAAAAAGAAACAAATCAAACAAGTTCTTGGAAGAACTTTTGCTCAAGAACCTTTGCTCTAAAATTTCGTGGTTACTTTCCCCATATACCCAGAGTTCTTTCCCTGTTCCCTGTTCCCTGTTTTTCTAACCCTGCCTACCCTGGCATTCCAGTCTTTAAGCAGAGGTCACTCTGTGAACTTGCTTAAATTCTAGATGTCCTGTTTGTCTGCCATCTGGACCCAATCCTTACCTGGAGCTATGGAGCCTGCTGGAGCAGGGAGACTTTCTGGTCACTAATTACTCTCTTTAAAGAAGAGCCAGTCATGGGAAATCATTCTTCCTTAGCAAGCCCAGAGGAAGCCAGTGATGGATCTCAAGAACCATTGCTTTTTTTTTACCTACCAAAAAGAAGGAAGCTCTCTCTAATCTATGTAGATTTATAGCAGTAGAGTTGATGATATATTGAGTCCTAGGCAGCGATGAACCAGTCTTCTAAAGGTCTCTTCTACTCTTCAGCTGTCAAGTAGAATTGTTTCTCTTCCAGTTTAGACCAATGGATATTTTTTAAAGGGAAGGGGGAAAGGGCAATTGAAGGGAGTAAGTATTTATATTGTGCCTACTACATGCCAGAAACTGTGCTAAGAGTTTGTTTTTGTTTTTTTTTTTTTTTACAAATATTGTCTCATCTGATCCTCCCAACAACCCTGTGAGGTAGGTATACTTGAAGTAACTTTGGCAACGGTTTTTATAAATTGCTCATGGTCATATAATTAACTAGTAAGTGTTTGAATCTGAATTTGAACTCAGGTTTTCCCAAAAGGTGATTTTCTAGCCTGCTTTAGAACCGAGTCATTCCCTATGGTCCATAGCTTTCTTCCCTCATCTGATTATTCAAATGGAGGAGAGAATTTGCTGTTTGTCTCTTGGCAAACTTGACTGGGAACGTTAAAGGCTGCCTGGGGTTTCTGAAAAGGACAAAGCCGTCTCAGTTCCCATCTCATCCCATGGCACATTTTGCTGGTGCATGTGTAGGTGGATGTGTGCACTTTTGGGACCACCCTGATATTCTGGGGAGAATTTCAGAGTATTCAAGAGTCTAACATTTCTGGCTTTCTGAAGCAGCCACTAGACTGGCAAATCTCTCTCCACAGGTCTTTCCTCTGTACCAAGACAAGATCAATAGATCCTGGCATGGGAGGTCTCTATTCAAATGTATAGAACAGACCCAAGAGTCGTCCTTCTGGGGCAATGTTATGAGCTTCCTTTGTTTGGGTCTCACCAAGTGTAAAAAGTCCTGAATTGGGGGGAGAGAATGACTCTGCTTAGTCAGATAGATAAGGAAGCTTTTCTGTCTCAAAGGGTGGTGGCTGCTTTATTTATAACCTTTGGGGACAGGCTTGTAAATGAGTCAAATGTTTGTAACCCACAAAGGGTACGGCTAACTTTGTATATACCCTTCCACTCAGCATGTCAGCAGCCTATTTATAACTGTCCTAGGGGGAAAGTTATACTGTGCCTGGACTTCCCGGCTGGATTCCCCATAGACAACATTACCCACATGCTCAGGCATGGGGTTTGTAATTGCTGGCACATTTATCTCCTGCATGAAATTAGATAGAAATAATTTTAGGACTCCTATATTATTCTTACTGTATCCACCGAAAAGGCTGATTTGTGGTGCCATTGGGAAGAAAAAATGCTTTTAAAAAAAACCAAGGAGCCTCTATAGAGGCTTCAGGTCCCAGTTGAAGATCTATGTAAAACAGGGATGTTTGGGGTTTGTTGTAATTATTTGTAAAGTACACTTTGGGAGAGGATAATATATGTGTGCATGTGTGCCCGTGTGAAGGAGGGAGAGAAATTGTGAGTGGGTGGATGTATATTGATGAAATGCTGCCTTACTCAGCCCGTGGCAGGTGGATTAACTTGTTCATTCTTAGCTGTTTTTCCTTTCTCTTTCTCCCTCCCCCCCTCTCCTTTTCCTTTCTCCTCCCTTCTCTCTATCCTTCTCTTTCTCTCCCTCCTATCCTCTCCCCTTTTCCTCTCCCCTTTCCCTCTACCTTTTCTCCTCTCTCCTCTCCTCCCTTCTTTTCCCCTTCTCCTTTTTCCCTTTCCCTCCTCTCTATCTTTCTCTTTCTCCTCCTCCTGCCCTCCTTCCCTTTTGTCTCTCCCCTTTTCTCCCTCTCCCTTTCCCTCTCCCCATCCTCTCTCTTTTTGAGAGAAACATACACAGAAAAGAAGGCAAATCACATTTTCCTCTTTAAAATAATGAGGGGACCCTGTTGTTTCAGTGAGGGAGGTTGTAGAGAGGAACATTCTAGTCACTTTTCTCTTTTGGGGAAAACCCCAACTGAAGCTGATATATTTTTCTTATGCTTTATTCCTCCTCCTCCCCACCTCTCCCAGGCTCACCCACTCCCTGTGGCCAAGCTGAGCTTCTAGAGAGGGGGAAGGGGAAGAGGAATGAAGAGGCAAAAGCTATTTCTCAAAAAGATTATCAGAAAAATCAAGGTGTGATGAGATGAAACACAGTAGAGGGAACTGTTTGGCTGACACACGGGGGAGTTCCCAACATATAAGTGAGATGCAGTAAGAGGAAGAAAAAAATCAAACTCCCAACAGTCATCACCTCAACAGTCAGAGTAGGACTATTTCATAGAAGTAGAGAATTGTAGGAAGGACTAAAGAAGGCACTTGGTTCAACCCCCTCCCCATCCAATATTCACAATGAATGGCCATGAATGGTAATGTAAAATCTGCTTGAACACCTCTGGGGATGGAGAACTCACTACTCAGTGGCAGCTCATTTCTCTTTTGAATTATTCTCATTGTTGGGAAGTTTTTCCTTCTAGTTCTCTGGTTATATTTATGAAGAGGTGAGTTTTGGGAGACAGCTTGAATTCAGTCTTGTGTGGAGGCAGTGGAAACAGACTAAATGGCTTCTTGGGATACTTTCCAGCCTTAGGATTTCACCTAGATCACTCCCTAGGGATTCCTGTGACTGGAATTAATTTCTGATTAAATAGTAGAGTGAGGCATAGTTGAAGCCAGGAGTGAATCCGTCAGACTAGGGAGGATTTGTCAGATGCTGCCTTCCTTGTGTTCCTTAAAGTGCACAGCATGGTCAGTATTGTTTGGATCAAACTCTAGCATAAACTGGTCAATAGGACCAGAGGAAGGCAAATATATTAATGGTCTTCTCTCCCCCATACTTCATTTCTCCATTCTTTTCCTACTTGCTTCCTCTCTGATTTCCTTTCTTTCCCTTTTTCTCTTCTCCTCTCATCCCTTTTTTTTCAAGGCTGTCTAGAAAACCCAGAGACTTTGTTCAGTTCTGCTGATGGGATTCAAAGAACTAGCCAGGTAGTTCTGGCTACCGGAAAGAGTGGTCTGAATTCAAATCCAACCTCAGACACTTACCAGCCACTTCACCTCTCTCAGCTTCAATTTCCTCATCTATAAAGTAGGAATAACAACAGCACTTGCTTCATAGAGTTATTGTAAAATTCAAATGAGATAATATCTGTAAAGCCTGCGCAAACTCCAATTGCTACATAAATATAAGCAATTATTGTTGGGAGCACTTGGTACAATTTGGTGCTAGCTGGAAGAGGAGGGGTTGATAATCCTGTTTCTTGTGGGCAACTTCACTTATCTTCCCAAGGGCTTCATCTTTTGATCTATAAAATTGAGGTTGTTCAATATAATTTGAACTTTAATGAGAACATGCTGATCTTCATGGTATTTCTTAATGAATAGGAAGGCATTGCCATTGTGGTGCAGTGGGAGGAGAAATTGATTTTTTATTTTTTAAGATAAAATACCTGAGTTTTAATTCAGCCTCTTTTACTTACTACTTGTGTGACATTGGGCCAAATCACTTTTCTCTTTTGAAAAAATGAGGGAATTGAATTATCTCCTAGAGATGCTAGAATGATAAGCACAGAGTTAGAAGGGACCTTATATTCCAACTTCTGTTTTAGGTAAGTGACTTGCCTAAAGATTCCTCAGTTAATAGACCTGAGATTTAGACCAGATTTATCCAACTCCAAGTCCAGCCTTCTTTCCATTTGGCCATATTGGCTCAATTCCAAATCCTGTCTCACAATGGGGAGTGGGCAATGGGATATAGTGAAAAGAACCAGTTCTCAGCATTGGGAGTTTGGTGTTTAAATCTCAGTTTTCTTATTAACTGAATGATTTTGAGTAAGTCATTACCTCTCTATTTCCTCATCTACAAAATGAGCATTAGACAATCTCTTAGGTTTCTTCTGGAATAGCTAGGTGGTTCAGTGCAAAGATCATTGGGCCTGGAGTCAGGAAAACTCATCTTCATGAGTTCAAATCTGATCTCAGATGTTTACTAGCCATGTGACCCTGGGCAAATCACCGATTGCCTTTGTTTCCTCATCTGTAAAATGAACTGGAGAAGGAAATGGCAAACCACTCCATTGTCCCTTTCAAGGAAACTTCAAATGGAGTCACAAACAATCAGATACAACTAAATGATTGAATGACAACAGGTTTTCTTCTAAGTTAAGTAATCTATTAACTTATAATTATGATAAACTGAGGGAGAAAAAATTTCCTACAGGGGAAAAAGCATTAGATTTGGAATCAGAGTACTTGACTTCAAATCTCAACTCTGCTACTACTACCTGTGTGACCTTGCAGAAATAAATGATTTATTATCTCTCAGTTTCTTCATCTGTGAAATAAATGTATGGGACTAAATGAGCTCTGAGGTCTCTTCTTGCTTTTGCACTGTGCCATTTAGCTGCCTAACAGTATAAAAAGGCAAGTAGAAGAAACTAGGAAGATAGAGTAGCCTTACCTGTCATTAAAGAGTTGAAAGAAATGGAAGTTGTTTAGGCTTGATGTCAATAACAGCTTTGATTGCCTCCTGAGGGATGGAATGGGGAATCTTCAAGTGAAGGGGAAACAAGCACTTGTAAGGTGACCCAATGCCAGTTGGTTTTGAAAGATCATGGAGAGATTGGGTTGCCAGGAGAATAGGCAACTATGGTGAAAATTTTCAGAAACAGAAGAGAATCAAGTATGTAAACTTTAGGTGAGTGAACTTGACTTTGATTCATGACAAAATTTTAGGGCGTGTTATTAAAGCAATGGTTAGGGAACATCTAGAAAAGAAATTGGTTGCTACACTCGTAGGACATGGGAATAATCAAAAGCAGAATGGGTTGATAAGGTTCACCTAGATTTTAGCAGGGTATTACTGCATGGGTTCCCTGCCTAATGTCTGTAAACTTGGTTTTTAAGTGTTTTTGGTTTTTAGATATTTTGATAACTTTATTTTAATATAATTGCTTTCCTTTGTAATCTTTTAAATTTTATTTTATGTCCTTTTAAATAGCTAGGTGGTACAATGTATAGTTTGGCTTGGAGTTCTGGCTTGAAGTTAGAAAGACATCTTCTTGAGTTCAAATCCAGCTTCAGAGAAGTACTAACTGTGTGATTCTGGGCAAGTCACTTAACTCTGTTTACCTCAGTTTCTTTATCTGTAAAATGAGCTGGAGAGGGAAATGACAAATTACCCCAGTGTTTTTGCTAAGAAAACCCCAAATGGAGTCACAAGGAGTAGGACACAATTGAAAAATGACTGAACAACAAAAACCATTATTCTGACACAATAATCCATAGGCTTCATCAGTCTGTCAAAAGAGTTCATGACCCAAAAACCCACAAAAGGTTAAGAACCTCTGCATTAGACAAAGTCTCTCACATAAATTCCTGTAGGGAAAAAATTACAAAGACGTGGGCTAGAAGATAATACAATTAGGCAGAGTCAGAACCAGTTGAATGATTGGACCCAAAGGGTAGTCATTAATGACTCAGTGGTGGGGACCTGATAGCTGTCTTCACAAAGCGTTGGTATGTGGAGGAGGGATCAAGCTTTTTCCTACTTGGCCCCAGAGAGAAGAATCAGGAGAAACATGTGCAAGTTGTAAGGTAAATTTAGGCTTGATGTCAAGAAAACTTTTGAATAATTGGAGCTGTCCAAAAGCTGAAGGGACTGCTCCAGGAAGGAGTGGATTCTCTCTCACTGGAAGTCTTTGAGTAAAAATGGGAAGACCATTATTAGATAGATTTTTTTTTGAAGTAATTGGGTCTAAGGGATTTGCCCAGGGTCACACAGCTAGGAAGTTTCCAAAACAGAATTTGAACTCAGATCTTCCTGACTTCAAAGCCCAAGTTTTATCCACTGTACCACTAGCTGCCCTTCTTTGATAGATTATTGAGGGCTTTCTTTTTCACAGATGGATTAGACCAGATGGCAGAAAAAAGTCAAACTTATTGGATTATAGTTTTCAGTTCCATTTTCTTCCCTTTGTGGAAAATGCAGACATTTGTCCCTCTCTATAGTCTGAGATACCTTTCATGTTTACCATGACCTCTAAAAAAGTTTCTAATGATGGCTAAACAATCATGTCTGCTAATTATTTTACCGTGCCCTAGGAGATAGTTCATTCAAGGATCAAAAGAGATAATATTTGCAAAAAAGTGCTTAGTACAATGCTTGGCACATAGCAGGTATTATATAAATGCTGATTCCTTTCTTTTCCCCCCTTCTCTGGGTCCAGTGTCTTTAAGTCATCAAACATGATATCCTTTCTCAGGATTCTCTCTCTTTATCTAAGGTTTACATTCCTTACTAACTATTTTTATTCTGTCCAAAGATCCTTCTGCTTGGCAGAGAAAACAAACACACATTTTTCGTTGAGCAGCTCTGCTTCCACTCTGTTATTTGTTACCATTGTTCAATCCACCTGGAGGAGCTGTTCTTTCCCCTCTTTTGGTCTCTTCTTTTCCCCAAATACAGCTGAACAAACCCTTTCTGTACACCTTTACTTTTCCTCACCAGTCTCAGCACATTCTGAACTGCAGCACTCCTGACATTATTCCCCGAGGATGATACCTTCATCCTCTCATGTCTTCCTCTTTTCTTCTTCCAATTCTGTCTAACCAAATTTGTTAAGCCCTTGATATATGCAAGATCTGGAGGATGCAACAACAATTTCTGACCTCGAGGAGTTTACATTCTATGGGGGAGGAGGGGGGAGGAAGGAGAAACACATCATTTCAAGAACTTAAGCTGTTCCTTGTACTTTTGAAATGGTTGCATTAGGTGGTGGTCCATTTTCTTCTTCACTGGAATTATTTCTCTTTGTGTCTTCTGAGTTCTTATCTCCAGATTCGCATTCCTTCAAAGGATGACTTCCCCTGAAGAAAATTTCTCTAAAGCTTTTGCTGAACTATTCAAAATTTGTTCTTCCCAAATCTGGGGTACACATCTGAATATAACTGACTTTCCTTTCCTTGTCTGATACAAATTCTAAGGTGAAATGGCCATATCTCCCAAGGTTCTGATTAGTCGTACCCAGATTATGAAAATCAGGTCTAAAATAGAAGTTCCTCATGTTGGTCCCTATATTTTTTGTAGGATGAAGGAATCACGAAAGCAAGATTATTTAAACTACCTTTGCTACTTTGGGCAAAGAAAGGCACATCAACAGACACCCCTCTTCACCACCGTCATGTCTCCATGATGGTATTGTGATCCATTTCCCAACCTCCTCATCAATTTTCTTTTTCTGTCCAAGTCTATAATCAGGGAAGGTGGAAGGCTCAGATGAGACAAAAGCAAAGTATTTTTGCAAATCTTAAAGCACTATATACATGCTTATTAGTAGTAATAGTAGTACTTTCTGGCTATCAAGGATCTAGTCTGATGATGATTTCATTCCTTGAGCTTTCAATAGCATTCCTCTGCACTCTAGCACTCTTTACATAGGGAAACAGGGATATGCCAGTAAATGTTTAATAATTGAGCTCCTCTATATCTATATCTATGTCTTCATCAATGTCTATATTTATGTATCTATATCTCTATCTTCACACAATTTTAAGTTTCATTTGCTTTACACTTAAAGTTTAGACAGTTTAGGCAATTAGACAATTAACAAAACAATAAATTAAGCCCTGATTTGTGGTGGTTTTTGGTTTTTGAGACTTAAATGCTCACACTGAAAATGTAACCATTAGTTTGCCATGAGTTGTGTCTAGCACAGCCCTCTCTGAAGTATATTTTGATAATATAGCTTCATTTCCTCTTCATCCAAATGCCCTCCCCTTGTGCTTCCCTGTGTGGTCCTAGATTTCCTCACATCTTACCCTCTTCTTTTTGAACAAGATATACTTTTCAGTCTCATCCTACCATGTCTCAGTAAACCTATGAGACCAAATCTGAATCCTAGCATAAGGATCTCTAGTTCACCTTACTTGTCATATGTGCTTTGTGCAATAGTGTATAGACATTAGAAGATATATTTTATTGATTTCTTTTTTTTTCTTTTGTGACTTTCTGTGTGTCCTATTGCTAAAGATTAAGTTTAATGGATAGAAGTTGTAGAATAGATTTTTGGTTCAAAATGGGTCAAGTCAACAAATATTACTTAAATTCTTACTATGTGCCAGGCACTGTGGAAGTCCTAGGGATACAAATAAAGGTAAAAAAGAAACCCAGTCCCTGCCCTCAAAAAGCTCACCATCTGATGAGGAAGACAATATACTAACAATTATGTACAAAGAAAGCTGCTATATATCAGAGGATTTGAAGATAACCAAGGGAGGAAAGACATTAAGGGAAATTAAGAAGGACTTCTTTTAGGAGGTGGGATTTCAATGATCTCAACAATTAGAGCTTGTCAAAGGGGGAATGGAGTGCCTTAAGAGGGTGAATCTCTGTCTAGAGATCTTCAAAGAAAAGCTAGCTGTTCACTTCTTGGCAATGTTATAGAAGAGATTCTCAATTAGTATGAACCAGATGGTTTTTGAATTGCCTTCCAAATCTTTTATTCTGAGGTTATGTATATTTGTATGGATTTATCTTCTATAGACGTAGAATTCTTCTACCAGGGCACACATATTGTGGGGTGATTTTTGTTTGTTTTTTTGTCAGTCAAAAGATCTCTGGACTACAAACAGAAAACCTGGGTAATTGTCCCAGCTTTGCCTCTTATTAACCATGTGATCTTGGGCAAGTCAATTGCTCTTAGTTACCTCACCTGTAAAATGTGGGGGTTGAGCCAGATTGCTCAGGTCTTCTCTCCCAGCTCTAAATTCTGCAGTTCTGTGAGAGTATGAAAGATCCCAATGAAGCAAAAGGTGTGTCTAACCCACACATGTGGTTTTGTTCTTTTCCTTTATAAAAACCCAAGTGCCTAGCCTAATAGTTACTAGGTAACCTCTTCAGTGTTTCAATCAAAACACCAAAAAAGCTAATTTGACTAAAAGAAAGAGCAGGATGGGAAGAGGAGGGAGTGCATGTTGGCAGCCTGGACTTCCCAAGGCCAAGAATCCTAGGTTTTTCCTCCAAAAAGTAGATCAGGCAGATCATTTTCAGAATCTGTGTTTATAACCATTTTGACTCTGGCAGCAACAGCAGTGGTTAGATGTGGATGTCAAGATCAGTCAGGTTGAGAGAGAAAAAAGAGAAGGACTCTCAGGTGTCAATCCTAGACTGACATTGGAGGTTTTTTTTTTTTTTTTTTTTTTTTTTTTTTTTTTTAAACAAACTTAATTTCACTTAGTCAGGCCACATGAAGAAGCTGATTAGTAGGGCTTAACTTGATGCACTTTCAGCCAGGAGCCTCAAATCTGGGCAATACATGACTCTGTGGCAACGCATCCATTCTGTTGAATTGCCTCAGTTCCCTCATCTGCAAAACGGGGATAAAAATCTTTGTACTCTTAGGTGCTTTTTGCCTTTTTTTGTGTCCCTGGTACTTAGTACAGCACATAGAAAGAGCTTAATAAATGTTTGTTGATTGATCTCTCAGCTAATAATAACTTGTTGAGTGACTATTACCTATTTCTCAGGTTTTTTGTGAAGAAAGGGGCATTGTAAACCTGAAAGTGCTATATAAATGTGAATTATTATTGAACAGGGAACTGGATTAGATGATTGTTTAGCTCTCTTCCTACTCTGTGATTCTATGAACCTATGAATTTATTAAATGCCTACTGTGCGTCAGACACTGTCCTAGGCATTGGGAAATACAAAGACACAAACAAAATAGTACCATTCTATTAGGAGGGAGATTGAGCAAGTCAGGTCATAGGCTAAGAGAATACTCAAGAAGAAAGAAAGGAGCTGCAATGAACAGGCATGAAGGTTCCGAGAGAGAAGCGTGTCACATTTTCTGCTTTAAAGAGCAACAGCGATATAGAGAAATGTGAGGATAATAAGAACACTTGCTCACATTTATATATGGCACTTTCAATCAATCAGTAGCATTTTTAAGTGCCTACTATGTACCAGGCATTGGGGCTGCAAATACAAAGGATGAAGCAATCCTTACTTAAGGAGTTGCTTAGCTTCTGAAAGAGAAAACAATTCTATATTAAAATGCAGAGAGCATAAATGCAAGTGCTCCCTGCCTTTATTTTATTTATTTCATTCCTCCCAACTCTATGAGGTGGCTAGTGCCAATATTATGCTTATTTGGAAGTTGAAGACTTGGCTTGGAGACTTGAAGGGGCTTGCCTAATGTCTCTAGATTAGTAATGGGAGCTGACCCCAAGCCTTCTGACTCCAGTTCGAGGGCTGTTTTCACTTTACTGGAACCACTTAGCTGCTCTGTCTCTTTTCTGTGGGTGGATAATTTAACCTCCATGGCCCTCAGCTTCCTCAGAGGTAAAAAGAGATCATACTAGGTTGCTTCTGTAGCCCCTTTCTGATCCTATAATCCATATTCTTAGATAACCTTATCTATATAGTGGAAGGTGGGCAGGGAGGAGGTAGATCAGAGTGCTCAGATCTGAGTCCTCCCCCCAATCTACTGGAGGTAGGGATAAATAAGAGAGAAAATGAGATGTGAGAGGGTATTCTTTGCAGATCTTGCCCTTATTGTCTGCTCCTTACTTCTAATTATTTCAAATGTCATTGTTCAGTCATTTTCAGTTTTGTATGACTCTTCACAACCCCATTTGGGGTTTTCTTAGCAGAGATATCCGAGTAGTTTGTCATTTCCTTCTCCAGCTCATTTTACAGACAAGGAAACTGAGGCAAACAGGAAGAAGTGACTTGCCCAGAGTCACCCAGCGAGGAAGTGTCTGGTGGCAGGATTTGTACTGGACATGGGTCCTCCTGAGTCCAGATCCCACAGTACCACCTAGTGCTTTTATATTCTTCTGCAAATATAGAGATTTTCTCCTTGGGGTTAGGGGCTGCTCCTTCTGTGTTCCCACAATACCAGGCCCATAATAGGTGCCGGACAAATGCTTGTTGGTTGCTTGACTGCCCCAGGCCCGGCACAGAAGATGACAAAGAGAGAGGAATACTTGATATTTCCTGTTATGTAACTCTAAGAAGGCAGATTTTCAGTCTAGACCTGAGATGCTGAGATGTGGGTGCTGTTCTTACGGTTCATAGGATTTCCAATTTAGAGCTGGAGGGACCTTGGAGAACACAGAGGTGATACGACCTTCAGATGAGCAGATGGCGCTTTTACATATTACCACAATTCGGGGTGGGGGTCTTCCTGTCTCTTGACTTCCAGCCACTGTTTACAAAGGGTTCACCTTTTAACCTCAAATGCTTGGCGCCCTTCCTGCCAGCTCTGGGTGGAACGAGGGGAAATGGCAGGTGGGGCAGGGGAGGAGGAGGAGGAGAGAGGGGCGAGAACCTCGACTGCCTGAGCGGGGGGGAGCATATAGGGCCCAATGCTGGGAGCTTGCTTGCTTGGGGGGCAGGTGGAGAGTGGGCTAGGGACCCGAAGTTTTCTTAACAAAGCCATATTGGCCATAAATGAACAACAAAGTGAGAAATACCATGGAAATGGACATCTGTTACTTTTCAGTCCACTAGTTGGGTGCTTTTCATAGAAGGGCCTTGGGTCTAATTTGGTGTCTAATGGGCAGGAGAACAATTGGCTGGGTAAGTGCTTCTTCCCCGGTACCTTCTTGTTGTGACTAAACCTATCAGTTAGTCAGTTAATAAGCCTTTATTAAGGATCTGTGCTAAATGCTGGGAATACAAAGAAAGATAAAAGATAGTTTCTGCTCTGGGCCTGGGAAAACTTCCCTTCCAGGTCCAAATCTCTGCACCTGTTTGCTAGGAATCACCTGAAAGGGAAGAATGTTTGCTCTCTGTTGATGGAGAAAACCATAGTTCAGAATGGTTAGTTAACTTATCCAAGGTCACACAGCAAATGGAGTTAGAATCAGGGTTCCCAGTCTTATGCTTTGTTGCTTTTGGTCTTAGATTAAGTACCTGATACTAGTACATCCTAAATCATTCTGAGTGTTTCTGGGTTTCTCTGCTAGAGGGTAGAATTAGTGATTTTTCAAACACTTATTTCTCTTTGCCCTTCATGAAAAGTCTTTCTCTGGTGAGTCACTGTGGTATTGAGATGACTGTGACTTCTCCAGAGCTATACACATGAGCAGGGGGGAGGTTCTGGTGGATCCTTCCTAAAAGGAAGAGCTTCCAGTATAGACCAACTGGTAGACTGAGTGAATATTATCTGGGTTCCACCTTTGTTAGGTAGGGGGAGGTTCATTCCCAGATTGCCCATCAGGTAGCAAGTATCTGAGGCTGGATTTGAACTCAGATTATTGTGCTGACAGAAAGCAAAGGAAATATTTTTGCGTCTGCTTTTGCTCCTTGTCTCTTTTCAAGTGCTGTTAAGTTATTTCCTGATTCTTCCATCCCTCTCTCCCTTCACACTTGTCTCCTCTCCTTTCCTTCCTTTCACATAGCAATATGTAGCCACACAGTCCCAGTTCCCTCTGTACCACCTCATAGATGTCTTTCCATATTTCCTTATGTGCTTCCTAATGGTTATTTTTATGGTTCCATAACATTCCATTACCTTAATACACTACAATTTTTCCGGTCATTCTCCAATTGTTGGAATAGGAGCTGTTTCCCATTGTTCACGGTTACACACAAAGCAGTTGTGAATATTTTTAGGTAGCTAGGTTCTTTTTTTCCCCTTTTTGATTCTGTCCTGGGGATAGAGTCCTAGCCATGGAATCAAAGTGAATGATATTATCATTTTTGTGATCCTTATTGTATTTGCTGTGGGTACTTTACTGATGACTTCTTAAAAAGCTAGGTCTCCCTAGCTCCCTTTCACTTTCACACATAATCTGACCTTTCCATGGGGGGAAGAGGAGCATGAGAGCTAGCCTATGGCTTTATCAGAAACAGTTTCAAAAGCTTGAAATATTTGAATCTTCTAATTGAATCCACTTCACTTTGAGAGCCTTGGAGCACTGGAGGGAGGTTGCTTTTTCTGATATCTTTGTTTGGGTTAGAAAAGCAAACACACTGGAATCAAAACCTACATTTAGAGAGTATTTCATAGGATCATAGATTCAAAGCTGAGAGAGGGCAGTTATAAAGTGCTTTTCACTTTGGCCAGGGATTTTTTCACTTTCGTCTTTGGTCTCCCTGGGCTAGCACAGTGCTAAATAAATATTCAGTAGGCTTGTGAGGTAGGTAGTAAAGTATTTATTAGTCTTTTTTATATGGAGAAAGAGCTTTGATGAGACCAAGCAGGTAGATCTTGAATCCAGGTCTTTTGGTTCCAGCTTTGGTGCTAAATGGGAGGCTTAGACCTGTTGTTCTCACATTGCTTGAGTGCTATATAGACTCTCCTCCCTAGAATGGTCTATACTCTACATAGCAGCCTTAGGAAACAGAACCCCAAAGCATCATTGATGTTGATGACCTGGCGATGATCTTTAGATTTTGGTTCTCCTGAACAGACTAGGAAGGGACAAAGGGAACACTTACAAATGCCCCAAACTGGGATGGACTTCTATGGGATGTAGCAAATACCCCATCATTAGATGGCTCCAAGTGGAAGCTGGATGACCTATTGTTGGGCATTCTGTAGAGGGGATCTCTGTTCAGATATGGATTAGACTAGATGGTCTAAGGCTCCTTCCAGCTCTAATTCTATGTTACAAATTTTACACAATTTGACAAGTATTATTATTGAGAGCCTATTGTGTGCCAGGACTAAATTCTCTTGTGTGACTCCATGGAAGGCTGCTGTGTAGAGGCTGATTGGTCAGACTGGCTTTCCAGGGCTTCTTCTACCTTGGCTCTCTTTTGCCTTCATTTTGGCTGGAATCAGGGCTTTCCCGGTGCTAAGCAAAGTCCCATGGTCCCTGAACAAACCTACCAGCTCAGCGTACATTTCCGAGCCTCTTTTCCTTGATTCTGAAGGGTAAGGTCAGCTCTGCCAAGATGTCCTTCCTTATGCCCCTGCCAAGACTCCAGAATGAACTTAGACCAATAGTGCTGAGATCGAGTAGAAGCTAATTTTGGCACTAAAAGATGAGGCAGGAGCACAATCCATGTGCCAGGGAAGGAACGATCCCTAAAGAGTGAAATGAAATTGTTGAGGCTTGGAGAGCAAACCCAGGATTGAAATTGAGTCTTCCCTGGTTGACTGAAATATGTGTAGAATTTTTCCTTATTTGCTTGACGAGAGCTTGGAGTGCTCATTAAATGATAGGTTTTTGCTTTTTGTTGTTTCTTTTCTTTTTCTTTTTTTTTTAAAAGCTGGATCATAGTAGAGTGTAACAAACTTAAAACTGGGATTCAGAAGACCTGTGATCAAATGATAGTATCAATATTTGCTGATTATAAATGTACAACTTCAATTTCTTCATCTGTAAAATGAGAATTGTTATAGTTCCAACCTCTAGGATAATAATAAAATGACATATAATATGTAAAAGATTTTGTAAACCTTAAAGCACTGCATAACTGTGAGTTATTATTATTATTTCCTAAAAAAAGTGAAATAATAATCAAACCAACAAAGCAGTCCAAAGAGAACTGAGCTGATCCTTCCACATCTGGAATCCACCGCAGGTTTGAGAGTAGAGACAAATACTCTTGACTAATTCTTGTAGTGTTCTATCTTGTTCATGATAGGCACTTAATAAATATTCATTGAATTTAGAATTGGGGAAGATAACAAAGGTAAATGTTATTAAACCTAAACAGACATTTTTGGGGAGGCAGATTTCAGTTCATCTTGTAAGATTTTGTTATTGTTATTTAGTCATTTTTCAGTCTTGTCCAATTCTCTGTGACCCCATTTGGGGTTTTCTTGGAAAGAGATATTAGTTTGCCATTTCCTTCTGGAACTCATTTTACAGATAAGCAAACAGGGTTAAGTGACTTGCCCAGAATCACACAGCTAGGAAGTGTCTGAAACTGGTTTTGAATTAGAGTCTTCTTAATTCCAGTGCTAGCACTCTATCCACTGCACCATTTAGTCTTCTTTTTTCTAACAATTTGGATGTTTGGAAATGGAATGATCTTATGAGTGTTTCCTGTTACTGAGGTTGGACATATTCATGGGAAGAAGAGTGTATTAATAATCAAGACAACTGGACTGATTCCTGATTTCATTCTGTTACCCTCTCTTCTCCTAGATTTCATCATCTGTAAAATAGTGTAGTGGAACTAGATTATTTTAAGGTCCTTTCTGAGTCTTTTATATAATTCTATATTGTTTTATAACATTAATATTTTGTTATTCTTTGTCATAGAGAGGATTGATACTCCTAGGTTAGGACTGAATAGTGGACATCTTTGGGATTTATAATTCTAGGCTTTGCTTAAGGGTGACATAGGAACATAGAATTGAAACTGGAGGAATCCTTGGAGATTAACTGATGCCCCTGATGAAGAAACTGTGGGGTCACATAGCTAATAAATTAGCAGATCTAATTTCTTCTCCTTTTCTCTCTATGCCCACCCAATGTTTACCCATTTCTTAGTCTATGGAGTGATGATGAATGGCAAAATTCACTATAAAAATGGTGGTCCCTCAGCCCTGATTTGGCAAATCTTCAGTCTTCTCAAACTTCCCTGTGTGTGGTCACATTAAGTGGCTACCGATGTGTTTGCTTATTTCTTTAAGTCTGTGGGTGATTTTCTACTTTAAATGCTGCTGCTGAAGAAAGGGATAGAATACTGTTCTCAAAGTTCTTAGGAAGAACCGGGTTCAAGTCCTTCCTTGGACATATTCTGACTGTGTGAGCCTTCCCAAGTCACTTCAAACCCGGAGTTTGGAAAATAACTCTCTAAGGTGCCCTGGGAGAGTGAGTGTTCTCATTTAGTCTTCCTATACCAATGAAATTATAGCTTCCTTTAAACCAATCCCTGTGAATGTTCCCCTGAAAATAGTCATTCCTTAATTTTTCTCTTTTCTTTTTCATTTTCTCTGAGATGCCACCTCTGGCCCAGATCCTTCTTCCCATTCCACAGTGTTGGGCAGGCAGCCAAAGGGAGGTGAGGGCTCTGCCTTTGTCTTTGTTACTCTCTCTCTCTCTCTCTCTCTTTCTGTCTTTCTCCTCTCTCACTGTCTCTTTTTCTCTTTCCTCTCTCTGTCTCCTCCTCTTTCTGTCTCTGTTTGTCTCTCTCTCCTTTCTGTCTTTCTCCTCTCTCTCTGTTTCTGTCTCTTTTTCTCTCCTCTTTGTCTCTCTGTCTTTGTCTTTCTCTGTTTTTCTATCTCTGTTTCTCTCTCTCTCTCTCTCTCTCTCTCTCTCTCTCTCTCTCTCTCTCTCTCTCTTTCTCTCCATCTCCTTCTCCCCATGTCTCTGTCTCTCTCTGTGTTTGTCTCTCTGTCTCTCCTTTCTCTGTCTGTCTGTCTCTCTCTCTGGTTCTGTCTTTTTCTCTGCATCTCCTTCTCCCCATGTCTCTCTCTCTCTCTCTCTGTGTCTGTCTGTCTGTCTCTTTCTTTTCGGCAGAGGTCAGAGAAAGGGAAGGCTGTTCCACTGTCTAATCTACTGGGGATTTGTTTCTATTCAATTGAATCCAACAAATAAATTTATTAAGTGCCTGTTTTATTGAGAGCACTGTTAGGTTCATTCTGCCCCTCCTTTATATTGTTTTTATTTGTCTTTATATTTATTTATGTGTCCATATCTCTAAAAGGATTTATGTGACTTGAGGGCAGGAACCATTCTGGATTTCATCTTGAGATCCAGCAGACTTCACATAGGGACTGTTGGTAAAGTAGGAGCTTAAAAAATTGCTTGTTTATTGATAGACTTATAGCCCCAGGGACTCACAAGAGTGGCATATACAGTAGGCACTTAATAATTAGCCAATGATGAATAGATTTCTATCCTTAAATATTGTAGTTATTTCATAAATATTTGTTGAAATTATTGAACTGAGGGAAGATACAACGAAACATGTTATCACAATCAATCAATGAACCAATAAACATTTGTTAAGTGTCTACTATATGCCAGACAGGGAAGTTAGGTGGCACAGTAGATAAGGTGCCAGGCTTGAAGTCAGGAAGACCCGAGTTCAAATAAAGCTTTAACGCTTGCTAGCTTTGTGACACTGGGTAAGTCACTTAATCCTGTGTCCCTCAGTTTCCTCATCTGTAAAACGAGTTGGAGAAGGAAATGGCAAACCACTCCAATTTCTTTGCCAAGAAAACCCCAAAAGGGATCACAAAGAGTCAGACATGAATGAGCAACAACAACAACAGCAGTAGCAACAATAATAAAAACAACATGTTCCAGACACTGTGCAAAGTGCCGAGGATCCAAAAAAAGCTAAGACAGTCCTTCAAAGACCTCATACTCTAGCAGGAGAGACGACATGCAAACAAAAATATACAAAACGAGCTTTAGACAAGATCTGATACGTGTATATGTTCATGCTTCCATATATAGACACATATATACAGACACACAGAAACGAAGTCCCAATTAGCTGTAAATAATGAATCCTGTGAAGTAATTGTTTTATTCAAATTGACATAGAACGTTTCCATTGGGCTGGAACAAATCATCCTATTTTGCATAATTACAACTTCAAAAAAGTACAAATTCAAATGCATCGGACTCTTCCACAATATTTGCACTAACTGGAACCTGGCTATATATACATGAATATGGTTGGGGAGAAATTGTTTTGTTTTTTGGACAGAGCCTGTGATTTCAAAGCTCAAGGGAATTCCCAGGAAAGAAAGAAACTACCTTCTAGGATATCTCTTAGTTTAGAGATTTGCTTGGTACCCTGAGAAAATGATGAACTTGCCTAAGACCCAGTTATATACTTGTCTTTTATGTAGCAGAATGCTAGAATTGGAAAAAAGCTTAAAGGTCAATTAGTCTAATTTGGCCATTTTACAGGTGGGGAAATGGAGGCCTTAGAGAATTGAAGTCACACAGCCCTTATAGAGAGCTTTATTTAGAATAAGAGAAACAAAATAACTTGAATATAAAATTGTGCATGCTGAAGAATGCGGGACAAAAATCCAGACAAAGGACTTTGTTATGTATGAGGAAGGAAATATTATTCTTCCTTGAGAGGATCGTGGAGAAGATATCATTTGAACTGGGTCTTAAAGGATGAATCTATCAGGGCCATGAAAAATAGTCTGAAAAATTTGGACTGTTTTTTTCAAAATCAATTTTAATTTTTCAACTTATAAGCATTTATTTTTATACATATAGATTATTTTCTTTTTCTTTCATCTTTTAGGGATATAAGCCTAATAGTGTTATCACTTAGTCAAAGGTGATCTTTGGTTACTTTTTCTGGATATAGTCTCAGTTTGTTTTCCAGAAAGGCTGGAAATAGCTCCACCAATGGTGTGGAGTATCCCACAGCCCCTCCGACAATTGTCATTTTCTTTCTTTCTTTCTTTCTTTTTTTTTTTTGGCCAACTTTGTCAGTCTGACTAGTGTGAGGTAGAACATGAGACTTATTTTATTTTAATATACAGGTTTTTACTTATTATTGATTCAGGACATTTTTTTCAGATGACTGATATGTTTTCCTTTAAGAACTGCTGGTTCATGTTCTTTGACCATTTACTACTTAGGGAATGGCTTTTGTTCTTACAAATCTGTATCAATATATGTTGGATAAACGATATATATTTTTCAGAGAAACTTACTTCTAAGATCCCTCTCTCCCAGATAATTGGAATAATTTGTTTTATTTTTTTCCAATTTTGTGAAATCAAAATTATGTTTTATCTTCTTAAGCTGCTTCTTAGATTCATTTGTTTCTGTATTTCATATACCCAGTCTGTTCTACTCATTGATCCCTTTTTTTAACCAGTACTAAGTAGTCTTTCTTTTTTTTTTAATCTTTATTTTTAACATTCATTTAAAAATTGTGAGTTTCAAATTCTCTCCCTTTTTCTGCAGATAGTCTTGATGGCTATTGCTTTGAAGTATAGTTTGAGATCTGGTACTGTAGTTCCTTTTTTTAACCACTTTTTTTTTGCATTATTTCCTTTGATATGCTTGACCTTTTGTTCCTCTAGCTGAATTTCCTTATTGTTTCATCTAGCTTTATAAAGTCATCTTTTGATAGTTGGACTGGTATGGTACTGAATAAATAAATTAATGTAGGCAGCAGTGTCATTTTTGTTATATTGGCTGGGTCTACTTATAAGCAATTAACATTCCTCCATTGGACTTTTATGTTAGAAAGTGGGGAGTTATTGAAGGGTATAATTAGAACAGAGCATTAGGATAGACCTTTCATAGTCAGTTAGGATGCATTTATAACCATATGCCAGAAACTGCTGGGAATATAAATGCAAGCAGAGAGACAGTCCTTGCCCTCAAGGAGCTTACATTTTTATGAAAGACAAAGCTGAAAAGGGGGAGAGGAAGATGAAACGAAGGAATGGCACAGTGGGAAAAATATCTAGAGAGTGGGAAGTGCAGTCTAGGGATGATGAAGACTTGACTGCCCTAGTTGTCCACCTTAAAATTCATCTTTGTGAATTAAGGAGTCCAAAAGCTCTATGAACTAGCAGTGGATAGTAGAGAATACTGGGAGAAGGAAAGGTTTTGCCTTATAAAATAATGGTCACTGCAAATAGTAGGCTTGGAAAGGGATGCTATGTGGGAATGGATATCTAGTGATGGTCCTTAAGGATAACCAGTGGGAAGAGATGGTCAAAAAAGCTATTTTGGGAGGGTGGGGACTGAACTCGTGATTTCATCCAATAAGGGAACTTTGGATCAGGAAATTTCCTTTACCAATTCAAATCAGCAACTGTTTTTCAATTTATTTAAACTTAGCACTGAGTAGGAGTGACCAGTTCAGGGTCACAGAGCCAAGATATGACCAAGTGGGACTTGAAATTGTCAAAATAAGGCTCACTAGTTCTCTTTCTTGATCTGGTTTTCACTGAAATCATAGGCTGTATTATTAGAGATATAGAGCCCAGAATGAGGAAAATAATAAGTCTACTATTCTCTATCCTGGTTAGATCCTGTTTGGAATATAGTGTCCAATGAGGCAGCTGGGTGGTGTAGTAGAGGGAACCCTGGACTTGAAGTCAAGAATATCTAAATTCCAATCTAGCTTCAGACACTTGCTAGCTGTATAAACCTGGGCAAATTACTTGACTCCTGCCTGCCTCAGTTTCCTCATCTGTAAAAGGGGGATAATAATAGTACCTTCCTTCCAGAGTTCTGTGAAGATCAAATGAGGTAATTGAGAAGCACTTAGCACTATGGTTGACATATAGTAAGCACTTAATAAATGGTTTGTTTTATTTCTTCCTTCCTCCTTCTTTCCTTCTTTTTTCTTTCTTTCTCTTTCCTTCCTTCCTTCCTTCCTTCCTTCCTTCCTTCCTTCCTTCCTTCCTTCCTTCCTTCCTTCCTTCCTTCCTTCCTTCCTTCCTTCCTTGTTTTAAAATGGATAGTGTCAGAGCAGGACAAGCAGGACAGAGAAGCTCAAAATCTTGTCTGTGAGAGTTTGATGAAAGAACTGGAGTTGTTGTGATAACTATCTAACTACGTGAAAGCTGCTTTGCAGAAGATGACTTAGGCCATTTTGCCTGGCCCCAGAGGACATAGGAGGACTGGGTGTAGATTTCAGAGGCAGATTTTGGCTTCATATCAGGAAAACTTTCTAACAATCAGAGCAATCCAAAGTACAAGGGGAGGCAGTGAGCGCCACTTTTCTGGATCTTTACAGGAAAAGGCTGGCTGACAACTTCGTGATTTCCTGGTCAAAGGCATCAGTTGGATTAAATGACCTTTAAGACTATCTCCAACTTGGAGATTCAGTCATTCAGCCAAAGTCCATCCATTTGCAGAGGATGAGTATGATGCTTTTGGAAGAGTAGATTAGAGAGGGTTTATCACCTTCTTGTCCCACAGGTGAGAACCTGTAAAGATATTTATTGCTAAGTGGGCTTTAGCATTATCAGGAGAAATCTGTGACAGGCCCTTCCAGCCACCATTCCCTTCCTCCCCCATCCTGTCCGCCCTTCAGTTCCGTCCTTGGCATGAGGCATGTGCTCTCTCGTTCATCTCCTGAGTCTCCCTAGCAGTGGGAATTTAATTACTCTAATGTAAGTAACCATGGCTTGAGGCCTTCTGGCTAAAAGGAAACAGATTTGTCTTCTCACTGGGGGAAGAAAAATCGATAGAAAGGAAAGGCCCCTTTTTCTAATGTAGCCAAGCCTGCTGTGGTTAACAGGCTGACCACATCAGAGGCAGGGAGGGCGCCCAGGGCTTCTGCTGGGGAATGCAGACCCTCTTTGCCTACCGCCATTCTGGGAAACTTTTTGTAGGTCTCCTCTCTCATTCATTCTTATCAGATCTCTCTTTCTCTCACATACCCAAACCTATACACATAAATGCAATATACATACATATGTAGGTATGCATATAAACAATATAGATGCAAGTGTGCAATACATATATATGTGTACATACACCTATGTACATAACTGTTCCTGTAGAATGTAAGCGCCTTGAGGGCAGGATTCATTTTAGTTTTGTATTTGTATCTCCAAGCATCTAGTTCAATGCATGGTATGAAGTAATCCTTTAATAAATACTTCTTAGGTTTCTCCCCCCCCCCCCCCCACCGTGAGGCAACTGGGGGTAAGTGACTTGCCCAGGGTCCCACAGCTAAGTGTCTTAGACCAGATTTGAACTCGGGTCCTCCTGACTTCAGGGCTGATGCTCTATCCACTGAACCACCTAGCTACCCCTAATATTTGTTAGCTTGAACAACTATTTCTGAAGTCCTTTTTATCCAGAGTTAGCTTTATAGGAATGGAAACTATAGCAGACAGGAGTAAGATAACTTCCTTGAAATAAGGCAGTCAATGAGAGGCAACTCTAGAAATTCAAATGGACATATTTTTACTAAACATCTACTATTTACCAGGCTTAGTACAAAGCCCCACAAAAGTAGATAGTTCTTGGCCCCAGGGAACTTACAATCTATTGGAGGATAAAAGAGTTATAATAAATAAATAAATACAAGGTGATTGGAGATAGGAGAGTGAATTAATAAGTAGTGAACTCAGTGAATTATAATTAAATTTAATTCAATAGTACCTACTGTGTGTCAGTTATTGTGTTAAGTACTGGACTTATAATTATGTTATGTATATTATAATTAAATGATAATGTAATTATTATCAAGTAAGGCTTTAGGGTCTTTCTTTATGCAGATTCTTTTCCTTTTTTAAAAAGTGGATCAGGTAATTTTTCATGAAGTAGGTCTCAAAAGGGGAAAAAATCAGATGTCCTGAGTTTTAGTTTCACCTCCGTTACTGGTAAAAATTACTTTGTTGTTGTTGTTGTTCAGCCATGTCCAGTTTTTTGTGATGCCATTTTGGAGTTTTCTTGGAAGAGATACTGGAATGGTTTGCCATTTCCTTCTGCAGCTCATTTGATAGATGAGGAAACTGAGGCAGACAGGATGAAATAACTTGCTCAGGATCACATGGCTAGTAAATATCTGGGGCCAGTTTTAAATTCAGGAAGATGAATCTACCCGACTTCAGGTTCAGAACTCTATCCATTGTATCACCTAGTTGCTTTAATAAATAATATAAAATTTTTTAATAATAAAAATCATGAAGAATATAGGTAATATTTTAAGAATGATTTTGAGTGAATAAGTTATTTTGTCTATTATAAATATCCAAATTAACTATAAAGGCTGTGAAGAAAGATGCTATCTGCAGCCAGAGAAAGAACTAATAAATAGAAGTATATATAGAATAATTTTACATACATGCACATATATGTATATATGTATGTAAATATATATGTATATATACATATACACATATGTATTTGCGTCTAATAGCCATCTCTGGTAATGGGAAGGGAAGAAAAAAGAAAAAAAAAGAAATCCACATGATAATTTTATTGTATATTTGAAAGGAATAGCAAGTTGTGCATAGTACATGTGAAGTTTCAGGTAAAACCATCTTTTTTATTGTACCATATCATGAAAATACTTGTTTTTATTCCATAAATTAAAAAAAAGAGAGACAATAGCTATGTGATCCTGGGCAAGTCACCCAACACTAATTCCTTAACAACAAAAAGAATAAAGCAACATGCAGAAGTACAGAGAGGATAGAAGATACTGGGGAGTGAATATTTGGCTGGAGCTGGAACCAGTCATACCAGGGTATGAATCCACTGCAGAAACTCACAAGTTGTATGTTCTTGGGCAAGTACATTAACTCCAGCCTCAGTTTCCTCATGTGTAAAAGGGGGGTGATAATCTTACCTATTCTACAAGGTAGTTTTTTCAGATTAGATGAGATAACATCTAAAGTGCTTTGCCCATCTTAAAAACAAAAACAACTTATATAAATGTCAGCTGTTATTATTGATGGCACAGTCCTCCTGTCAGAGTGGGGTGCTGGCTGCCACATTTGAGGAAGCCCTTGGATAGAGGCTTGGGGTGACTAGCCTGGTGGAGGTACCATGGTTGGGACTCGGAACCAAGGCACATGAGGATCTCTTAAAGTAATCAGAGATATTTAACTTGGAGAAGAGACTTAGGGGAGATGTGCTAAAAGTCTCAAAATATTTGAAGGAATATATAGTGAGAGAGGGCAAAAAGGAGTGAAGGCAGATTTAAGAAAATGCTTCCTAATGATCAGAATGATGCAGAAGGGTTATGGGCTTCCACTGGAGCTTGTGATTTCTTTGCTACTGGGGATCTGTCTTTAAGCAGAGGATGGATGACCATAGGTCAAGGATGTCATGGAAGAGATTTGGGTATTAATTTGGGCATCTGGGTGATACAGGGCCGAGAGCACCAGATGTAGGGGCAGGAAGGCCTGAGTTCAAATCCAGCCTCAGACACTAGCTGTGTGACTCAGGGCAAGTCATTTAACCCCATTTGTCTCAGTTTGCTCATCTGTAAAATGAGTTGGAGAAGGAAAGGGTGACCACTGCAGTATCTTTGCCAAAATGGTCTCAGGAAGAGTCAGACGTGCTGGTACAACAATAACAAGAAAAGATAATTTTTCCAGCTCTCATATTTAATAAACAATTAAGAAAAAGAAGCCAGACTTCAGTATGTGGGCTCTTCTATCATAGGGGACTTTCTTCCCCTTCTCCCTTCCCTTTTCCCCTTTCTTCAGGGACAGTGCAGTCCAGTTGGGTGGAGTCAGTAGGATGAGATAAGGCTGAAAATGTGGGCTGAACTCCAGGTCATTTTGGCTTTGAACGTCAGGCAAAGAAGCTTGGACTTTATTTGGGAGATTTTTGAATTGGAGGACTTGCTTGGTCACAAGAGAGATGTATGGTATGAAGGAGGGTTTGGTGGGGGAGACAGGGAGACATCAGTATCATCATGATAGCTGAGATTTCACTTCCACATAGCATCTCATTCATTCCCCATAAAAACCCTGTACTTATTTCCATTTTTCAGATAAGAAAACTGAGGCATGAGTCTTAGAGTCATCCAGCGAGCAAGTGTCCTCAAGTCTATCTGGATTCTAAATCCAGCCTTCTATTCACTGAACTCTCTGGACTCCCTAAGGAGGTTCTTACCCTGCTTTGGGGGTAATGAGGTCTTGCCACTAAGGTGATGGCAGAAGGAACTGAACTGTTGGGGATGGAATTCTAAGGGCTTGGTCATTGATTGGATATGAAAAAGAGAACCAAGGACAAGTCAGAGTTAACTCTGAGGTACGAATGGATGGAACCTACTTCTCTTGGGACAGTTTCTAGAAAAGAAGCAGGATGGGAGGAAGGACTGAGTGAATATTGTAGACCAGAGGGGAGGGGAACATTGGATGCTTTTGGTGGTAAGCAGCCCACTTTTATCCCATGACTTCTCAGGAAAAATGCTTTGTAATGAGATGTTAACTAATCTCAGTGAAGGACAGAGCTCTCTGACTAAGAACAAGGTCTGAAAAAAAAGACAAAGGATCCTGGTTTCACCAGCCCGTTATCCCCTTGGTGAATATAGTCCAAGAGACCTACTATATTTACTACTAAGCAGATCGTCTAGGAAGGGGCCAGAGCTATATCCACTGCACTCATTGAGAACCATATCTTCCATCTCCCCCAAACAAGTCTTCATTTTAGATGGCTCCCTAAAACAATGATGTTTCAGTGGCAAGAAACTTGGGGGGTCTGGACTCAAGTGGGTCTTTCCCAAGTGGCTTTTGGAAGGTGACTCTTTGGGACTCAGCTTCCAAAATGACGAGGATTCTTGGATGATCCTTTCAAATATTAAATATCTAATTACAGTTTAGAAATGGATGGCTGATACCCCCACTTCTGGCACTTCTTTTCATTCATTTTCCCCATGGGCCCTTAAATAGCACTTCAATCTCTACTTGCCTAATGCACTTATGTATCTGAGTTATCCACATTTGCAGAGTATTCCCTTCCTAGACTGTAAGCCCCAGGAGGGCAGGGACCTGCGGCTCGGCTCCTATTTGCTTTTCCTCTGGTTCTCAGCATAGCCCCCCACACCTAGTAGGTATCTAATAAATGTTTGTTGTTTGGTTGAATGAATTCATGTCCTTTTTCTTCCATCTCTTGAAATGCTGATTGAATCATTCAGAAGCTAGCAGAAGAGCCCCTGAATGAGGGGGGGAGGGGAGGTGGTTCTCCAGAAAAGAGAGTCTATTGCTATAAATAGACCAGAGGAAGCTCCGGGACCCCTAGAAGCCAGGGGTGATCCTGAGGGAGAAAGAACAATGGATGAGAGAAGGGTCAGTGAGGCTTTCGGAGTGGAAGGAGCGGTGGTAACTGAGGGTGGGTGGGGGGAGGGGGCCACGGAGGGAAGGATGGAAGGAGTAGGGAAGAACAGTAACAGCTGCCGACTCCAGCTATGTGGATTGTTGTCTAGGCCTCTTGGAAGGGAGAAGGAAGGGGGTGTATTCAATCCTAGCCAGAACTGGAAGGGAGCCAGTGCCAAGTCCTGCTAGTTCCAGAAGGAAAGCCCCCAAATGTGTCTTGTAAAAGCTGGCTTGGGCTCGGCGCCAACCCCACCCTCTGACAACACAGCTGACAGTAGAAATGAAGGCTGAGTATCGTGGTCCTCCCCATCCCCCCGGGGGAGAGGGTTTGCCTTAGAACTGGTGGCTAGGAGAAATGCCAGGCTCACACCCTGCATTAGGGCTGGGAGGGGGTGGGGGAGGCTTGGAGATGAGAGTGAAGGGTGTGTGTGTGTGTGTGTGTGTGTGTGTGTGTGTGTGTGTGTGTGTGTAAGAGATGGAGACACACAGAAAGAGACAGAGAGAGAGAGATAGAGATGAAGAGACAGAAATAAAAGGCAGAGAAAGAGAGATAGAGATGCAGAGACAGAGAAGACAGACAGATGAGATGGAGACAGACGGAGACAGAGAGAGACAGAGACACACACACACACACACATACAGAGAGAGAGAGACAGAGACAGAGGCAGAGAGAGAGACAGAGAGACAGAGACAGAGAGACAGAGACAGAGAGACAGAGACAGAGAGACAGAGACAGAGGCAGAGAGACAGAGAGAGAGAGACAGAGAGAGAGAGAGAGAGACACAGAGAGAGAGAGACAGAGAGAGAGAGACAGAGAAATGGAGAGACAGAAGCAGAGAGACATAGATGGAGAGAGAAGCAGACAAAAGACAGACAGAAAAAAAGAGAGAGAGAGAAAGATACACACACATACAGAGTATCGGGGGAGGGGGAAGAAGTACAAGATAAAATTCAGAACATACTTTGGGTTTGTTGACTGAAGTCAGGAGGATCTGAGTTCAAATCCCACCTCAAACACTTAGCTACCTGTGTGGCCCTATTTATTTCAATTTCCTCAACTTAAAATGAACTAGAAAAGGAAGTAGCCAACCAATATTTTTAACAAGAAAAACCTAAATGGGGTCAGGAAAAGTCAGACATGCCCGAAAAAAATGACTCTATTCATGACATTTATTAGTGTTAAAATAGACCAATATTAGTGTTGGTTTGATTTCAACCTGTTTGGTGGGAGAGCCAGAAGAGAAAGATTTGCAGCAATTTTCCTAAAAGACTAAAAGCCAAGTAGAGAAAGTCACATGGGGGTGGAAGGGCACAGGTGTCCCCAGGGTAGGAGAGAGGCGGTGAGCCCCAAGAAGCAGAGGTTATTTGGGAACCTCTCTAGAGTCCTTTCTTCAAAGCACTTGAGGACATTTAAAATATGTATGACCAGACCATGGCCGCACTGATGTCGTAATGCATAGACTGCAGAAAATCTCCTTGGCGAGGGGGTAGGGGGGTGTTCTGGGATCTTGCTCTTGCTCTGCCACTGACAAACTCATAGCTCTGAAGCCAGAATGGTCCACAGACACCATCCAGTCCAGCCCCAGTCTCTTAGAGTTCAGGAAATAGCGGTCCAGGGAGCTATCCACCATTACCGGCCTTTTGCAAGGTTCCTCTTCTTTCCCCTGCAGCTGCTAGTGTTTTCCCCTCCTTTTTCCCATCTATCTTTTAAAATATTTTTATTTTTTCCAGGTAGACAAACTGAGGCCAGCAGAGTTAAGTGACTTGATCAGGATCACCCAGTTAGGAAGCATCTGAGTCAAATTTGAACTCAGGTCTTCCTAATGCCGGGTTGCCAGCCTGGCCCTCTGTGTACTTTATACCTAGCTGCCCTGTCCCATAGCCATTGCTTTTTATCCAGCCTACAGCAATGTGTCTTCCCTCAGAACTAAACATATGTAGCCTAATCCCACTTCCACATTTCATTTAAAGACTTTGATGTTATCTTTTCTAAGTCTTCTGCTCTCTCTGCTAAAGAGCTCTGGTTCTTCTCTGATATACTTGATTAGCTGGGTAATGCAGTGGATAGAGCATCGGGCCTGGAGTCAGGAAAATCTAAATTCAAATAGAGCCTCAGATACTTCCTAACTGTGATCCTGAGCAAGTCACTTAATCTTGTTTACCTTAATTTCCTCATCTGTAAAATGGGAATAAAAGCACCTATCTCCTTGGATTATTGTGAGGATCAAATACGATGGTATTTGTAAAGCACTTTATAGTAGGCACTTGATAAATGTTTATTTCCTCCCTCCCTTTACAAGATGCTAAACTGCTGGACATACAGGAGTCTCGCCAGTTAGTTCAGATTGGGATCTCCTGGAGGCCAGTCCTCCTGTTCCTCCAGTGATTGCATGATTGGGTTGTAGGTAATTCCTTTTCTCTTCCTCTTTCTTGGCAACCCTCCCCCATCATATAGACTGGCCCTGGCTTGCAGTAGTTAATTAATAAATGCATGTTGAATTGAATTGAACCAGCTGTATGATCTTGAGTCACTCACTTGACCTCAGCTACTGCCGGCTTGGATCAAGGGTTCTTACCCAGGACTCTTAACCAGGAGTTCATGAACTGCTTTGTTCTGCAATTAGATTTCAGGGAGATCATGTACTTGAATGGGAGTAAAATTCACATCTTATTTTCATTAAGCTTTAACTGAAATTTATTATTTCTTTCAGTTATTTAGAACCATGACTCTGAGAAAGGGGGTTTTGACTTCCCCAGACCACCAGAGGGGCCATGTCACGAAAAAAATTAAGACTTCCTGGGCTAGCTGGATTCATTCTAAGACCCCCGTGAGCTATGAATTTTGTCACCTGATAAATACTTTTTGAAGCAAGTTAAAGGTATTAACAAAATAAGATATATTCCCATTTCTTATCTCTTCTTCACTGTGAGATTTAGGGAGTGGAGCAATTTAACAAATAACTTCTCAGTTTTTAATGAGACTGGGACAGACAGAACCTTTTCTCTCTCTCTCCAGCCCTGTTTCTTTCCTTTTTCCATCTCATTAGAGAGAGCAAAATAATTTCATGAAGTGAGATGTCTGGAAAGAGCCCACACAAAAGATGCCAATCTGTGCCACCATGTGACATGCTGCCCTGTGGGGCTAGATGTATGTAATGGGGGGGTAGGGTGGGTGGCAGAGCTGAATTCTGTACCTTCCTTCCTGTTCTGTCTGCCATCCTCTTCCCTCATCCCTCCTTCCCTGGGGACTTCTAGCTTTTCATCTTGAGAACCGCTGTGCTCTCACCCACCCACCTGCCAAGGTTCACTGTGGACTCTGTTCCTTTCAGTCTCCTAGCCCCTCCAATCTCCTGCCTGTAATAGGAAAGGAGTCCCAGAAGGGCTAAGACCGCCCAGGCAACTTGACTTTCATGTGAGACCCACTTCATTAAATCCTGCTGTTCCTGGCTTTCCTGAAACCAGTTCTCAATTTACAGACATCTTTTCACCTAGAAGTCCCCTGGGCCATTATTTCTTAAAATTCTTCCCTGGCTGAGGTGGTTGTCTTACTTAAATACCTCCTACCGCTGTAAATAGGTAGAAGGTTTTTTTTTTTTTTTTTACTATCTCATTAGGGTGAAAGGGTAACAAGAAAGTGGAGGTGTTGCCTTAGTTAAATTGGGAATTATAGAAAACCTTAGCTTAAAAAGGCCAAGGTCTCCCACTGCATCCAGGGTCATCTCCAGTTGTTCTGATCTATATCTGGCTACCAGACCCAGATGGCTCTGGAGGAGAAAGTGAGGCAGGTGACCTTGCATAGCCCTCTCTCACTGACGATTTATTTGCATGGCACGGCATCCCTTCCCTGAGGAGGGGATGTCCTCTTCCAGAACAAAGGACAACAACAAGAAGGTGGGAATTCCTTGTGTGCCTGGAACTCAATTTTGGTTTTCTGAGGGGCTCTGCCCCTTTGGCTTCAAAGTATCCCTTCTAATTTCCCTTCCCTTTATTCTTTCTCCTCCTCCTTTTTTCCTTCTGTTTCCTTGCTTCTCTCCCTTGTTTGCAAGAATGAGGTTGATCTTCTGTAACCTGACATGTGGGGGAGGCCACAGGGAATGCCAGTTGGTCTCTTGAGAGCATCATGACCAGCTGAGTGGGTAGGCAGTTGGTTTCTAAGAAAGCTGCTGCAGGATTAGGTTGTCTTAGAGACTTATAGAATGCTAGAGCTTGAAGGCACCTTAGTCTGATGCATCTGCTTGCCTTAAGTGCCTCCTTTTTCAAATCCATCCTGGCAAAGTGATGTTCCTAACGCCCAGGTCTGACTGTCACAAATATAACACCTCGTCCGCCCAGCTTGACTAACCCCAGTGTTTCCCTTTCCCCCTTTAGGATCATATGCAAAAATCCTCTGCTTGGCATTCAAAACCCTTCATAATCTAACCCCTTCCCACCTTTTCAGCCTTCTCACCCTTTCCTCTCCATCAGTAGCCTTCCATTCAGTGATACTGGCCTCCCTTCTAATCCATGAACAAGGTCCTCCATTTCTTGGCTCTGGACATTTTCCTCTCCCTCTCTTTTTTTTTTGAGGCAGTTGTGGTTAAGTGATTAACTCAGTGTCACTGAGCTAGAAAGTGCTAAATATCTGGTGTCACATTTGAACTCAGGTCCTCGTGACTCTATTCCCTGTAGCATCTAGCCGCTCTTCTGGGCATTTTCTCTGGCTGTCCCCAAGACCTGGAATGTACTCTTTCCTCATCTCTGACTTCTGTTCCCAATTAAATCCCAACCAAGAATCCCCTCTGCTATAGAAAGCTTTCTCAAGCCCCTCTTAATTCCAGTGCCTTCCCTCTATTAATTATTTTCTATTCATCCTGTACATAGTTTGTGTGGACATATCTGTTTGCTTCTGTTCTCTCCTTTATTTTGCATGCTTTAGATGTAAGGAACTGTCTTTAGTCTCTTTTTGTATTCTTTTGACTTAGCACAGTGCCTGGAACACAGAAGGTGCTTAATAGATGTTTACTGACTAACTTTGTTCAAGACACTGGGGATACAAAAAAACAAAAAACAAAAAACAAAAAAAAACAACAAAGCAGCTTATAATCTACTATTATAGACTGAAGGATGGACCTGGAGTCAGGAAGACCTGAATTTAAATCCAATCTCATACATTTACTAGCTATATGAACCTTTCTCAGACTGTTTCTTCATCTGTAAAATGGGGTAATAATAGCATCTATATCCTGGGGTTGTTGTGAGGATCAATTGAATTAACATATGGCAAGTGATTTGCAAAGTGTAAGGTGCCACATAAATGTTCACTATTTTTTTTAGGGGTGGGGAAGGACACTTCTGTGCAGATAAGTAACAATAGTTAATAGCATTGTCCTTTAAGATTTGCAGAACATTTTACATATGCCCCACCCCACCCCACCCCACACTCTATTGGAAGATATGGAAAATAAGATTCAGAGAATATGAAAGTCTCAGAACCTCAGACTCTTGGGGGATTTCCAGAGGCTATCTCATCAAACTCATTCTTGGATAGGAATCTCCTCCACCACATAACCAACAAATAGTCATTTAGGCTCCACTAGTCATGGAGAACTGATGGGGGAATCTATTGCCTCCTGAGTCAACTCATTATATTTTCGAATAGTTCTAGTTATAATGTGTGGAAAACTGTCTGGAGCCAAGAAAACCTGTATTCAAATCCAGCCTCAGAAACTTAACTAGCTGTGTATCCTGGGCAAATCTCTTCATCCTGTTTGCCTCAGTTCCTCATCTGTAAAATGAGCTGGAGAAAGAAATGGCAAACTACTTCAATATCTCTGCCAAGAAAACCCCAGATGGGGTCACAAAAACTCAGATATGACTGAAAAATGACTGAAAAGCTATTAGGAAGTTTTTCATGCATGAAGCCAAAATTGATCTCTTTACAATGTCAAGTGGCTTCCTAGTTGCATCCTCTGGGGCTAAGTCAAGTAAGTTTTATCCCTCTGTCACATGACAACCTTTTCAATAATCAAAGATAATAGCTCTCATGTCATTCTTTTGCATTCTTTTCTCTAGATTATGTCCCCCTTCCCACTCCTTCCAGCTCATCTTCATATGGGATCACCATCTTGTTCATCCTCCTGCAGACACTTACCAGCCTATCAGTTTCCTGCATGATATGTGGTACCCAGAATTTAGGGTCATCCCCCAGTTGTGGTGAGGACAGCAAGATTATCACTTCACCAAGTAGCCTTTTATTAACACAACCTAAGATCATATTTGTTTCTTTGGCTGTCTGGGCACCACATTGGTTCCTATTACATTTGCAATCCAGTATAATTTCCAGAGACTTCTCCCATTGCATTTTTGTGCAGGTTTTTAAAAACATTATTAAAGCTTTTTATTGTCATAACACATGCAATTTTTTTTTTATTTAATAGCCTTTTATTTACAGGATATATACATGGGTAACTTTACAGCATTAACAATTGCCAAACCTCTTGTTCCAATTTTTCACCTCTTACCCCCCCACCCCCTCCCCTAAATGTCAGGATGACCAGTAGATGTTAAAATATATTAAAATATAACTTAGATACACAATAAGTATACATGACCAAAACATTATTTTGCTGTACAAAAAGAATCAGACTCTGAATTATTGTACAATTAGCTTGTGAAGGAAATCAAAAATGCAGGTGGGCATAAATATAGGGATTGGGAATTCAATGTAATGGTTTTTAGTCATCTCCCAGAGTTCTTTTTCTGGGTATAGCTAGTTCAGTTCATTACTGCTCCATTAGAAATGATTTGGTTGATCTCGTTGCTGAGGATGGCCTGATCCATCAGAACTGGTCATCATCTAGTATTGTTGTAGAAATATATAATGATCTCCTGGTCCTGCTCATTTCACTCAGCATCAGTTCGTGTAAGTCTCTCCAGGCCTTTCTGAAATCATCCTGTTGGTCATTTCTTACAGAACAGTAATATTCCATAATTTTCATATACCACAATTTATTCAGCCATTCTCCAACTGATGGACATCCATTCAGTTTCCAGTTTCTAGCCACTACAAAAAGGGCTGCCACAAACATTCGTGCACATGCAATTTTTCAACACTGACCCTTGCATAGCCTTGTGTTCCAAATTTTCCCCTCCTTCCCCCAACTCCCCCCCCAGATGGCAAGTAATCCAATATATATTATACATGTTAAAATATATCTTATGTCCAATAGACATAAAATATTTGTACAATTATCTTGCTTTGTGCAGGATTTAAAAAAAAACTCCTGTCTATGACTTGATATTTAACAGGGATAAATGCAAGCTCATTAGGGTGGGCCCTCTATTCCAGTCTGTCTCCATCATTTTGAATCTTGATTCTGTCATGAGTATGTTACCTATCCCTGCAAGCACTGTGATTTTTGTCTATTTTATAAATGTGCCGTCTCTGCTACCTTCATCTAAACCTTTCTAGACCCTCCAGATCTTAGCAGAATGCTGTATACAATGTATCCTCTTAATAAGTTTCATCTAAGTCACTGACAAAAGATTGAATACATGGGTAACAGAACTGAACCTATGATCTCAGGCTTCTTGAATCCTGCCTGGAAATATTCACATCTCTCCTGTTTTTTGGTTTATTTTTAGTTGTTGTTTAATTGTTTTTCAGTGGTGTCCAACTCTTTGTGACATCCATTTGTGGTTTTCTTGGCAGAAATACTGGAGAAGTTTGTCGTTTCCTTCTCCAGTTCATTTGACAGATGAGGAAACTGAGGCAAACAGGGATAAATGATTAGGAAATGTCTAACACCAGATTTAGACTCAGGAAGATGAGTCTTCCTGACTATTCACTCACTATAGTGAGTGACTGCCCCTATTTTTTTTATTATTCAAGAATTACCTTTTTTGCTCTTTTCTTATTGTTAATTTCCCGTTATTTTCGACTTTATTATAATCTGCATCTTTTCCTTCATACAGGGGGCTAGATGGAGAACAAATCTAGCTAATTTCACAAAAAACCTTATTAAGCGCATATTGAGGGCAGAGCATTCTGCTAGACCTGGAGGCAGTGGTCTAGAAAGGCTGGCTCTCTGACCTCATGGAGTTTCCAGTCTGACAGGCAGGAGAGTGAAAGAGATGCAAAAAGGAGTCTGAACAGAAAGGAACGTCTCAGTGACTCTGGGATTCTAGCAGATCTGAACAAACATTCCTTTGACATTGGCAGTGGCTGAGACCCACTCTCATTTACAAGTACTCCGCCCCCTTCATCTCATCTACATCCTCATTTGCATATATCCACAGACATTATGTTTCAACCTTTAATCTTCCTAACAGTATTTGGCTCCCTTTAAACTTGTTATTCCTTCATCTCCTCCTCTTTTCTTCTCTAGTTTTTCCTTTACTCCCCCTTCCCCCCCCCCCCTTCTTGGATTTTCCTAGCTTCCCACACGATTCTCAGGGAGAGGGACTCCTCACTAATTTCTCCTCCCGGGTGCCTAGTACTCCCGAACACAAAACTATCTCAAAGGATATGTACTCTCTGCTAGAGAGGCTTTAGGGACCTAGTCCAAATTCTGGCTCTGTTACTGAATAGCTATGTGACCACAGGAAAATTACTTTGCCTCTCTGGGCCAGAGGGATCTCCTCTGTAAAGTAAAGAAATTGGTACTCAGGGAGTTGAAAGATCCCTTTCAGATCTAAATTTTATCTTTTGGCTTTGTCACTAATTTAATGTGTGATCTTGTGCAAAGCACTTTCCTCTCTGTGTTCTCTGTACTAATATAATTAACACTTGAAAATTTATAAGGCCTTTTTTCACAACACTTCTTTAAGGCAGGGAGTAGAAGGCTGGGCCTGGAGTTGGGAGAACCTGAGTTCAAAATCCAGCCTCAGTTATTTACTAGCTATGTAACCCTGAGCAAGTCACTTGACCCGTGTGCCTCAGTTTCCTCATTTGTAAAATGAATTGCAGAAGGAAATAGCAAACCGTTCCAGTATCATTGCCAAGAACACCCCATATTGGGGGGGGGGTCACAAAGAAGAGGATGTGACTGAAACAACAGCACTATGAATCCTGATTTTACAAGTGAAGAAATTGAGACTCAGAAAAATGAAATAAAATAGTTCATGATCACATAGCTGATTAAGTGTCAGCATTTGAACTCAGATTTCCTGGATCTAACTCCATGATTTTTCTAGTATATTTCAATGCTTCTCAAGATGGACTTAATCTGAGATATAATACCATAGTGTAAAGGAAAAGAACATATACTTATTAAGTGCCTACTGTGTGCCAGGAACTCCTAAGCATGCTTTATAAATATCATCTCATTTGATCCTTACAATAAAGAGCGAGGGGCTAGTATTCTCATTTTACAGTGGAGGAAACTGAGCCGGACAGAAGTAAAATAAGTTTCTGAAGCTGGGGATTTGAATTTCAGCTCAGCATTCTATACTTTGCTATCTATCTGGTATTTCCAAGATCTTGGAAAGAATAATAGTTTAGAAGTTAAAATATTTGGGTTCTAGTCCTGGCTCTGCAATTTACTAAGTATGTGACTTTGGGCAAATCAGTCACTTCTGTCTCTGGTCTTTAGTTCCCTTACCTCTATGTGAGAGAAGGGTAAAATGAGGGTGTGGATACTAATGATCGCAAAGTCTCTTCCAATTTTAATACAAAAATTCATACTTATACTTTTAAAGACTGAAAAGTACTTCATAGCACATTATTGCATCTAAATATCACAACAGTCCTTTGATATAGGCAAAAGGTTACTCCTAAATCTATGTATCCAGCCCGAATCTTTCTCCCAAATTTATGCTGGGTGAGCATCCCCCTAAATTTCCTCAAAATATCACATACACACAAGCTCAAAATAAGACTTATTCTATTTCTTCCTGAATTTATTTGCCTTCTAAAATCCCCTTTCTCTGTTGATGATATCACTGTCCTTCCAGGTAACCAAGTTTAAGATCTTGGAATCAGTAATTGCTTTTCCTTTCCCCCTTACTACCTGCCCCAATAGTTTACCAGTTATCAAACCAAGTCTTATCTATTCTACCTCTAAGAATCTCTTATTCTATGTTCTTCTCTTCACTCACACATACTCTACCCTACTTCAGATCTTTACCTCCTCTCTCTTGGACTATTTGCAACAAGGGAATTGGTATCCAGGCCTCCAGGCTCTCCCCCCTCAATTCCTCTTCCACATAGTTGTGTCCAACCATGTCAACTCTCCCCTCAGAAATCTTAAATGCCTCCCCATTGCTTCTGAGATAAAATACAAATGCATCAACTTGGCATTTAACGCTTTCCACAATCTGACTCCCACCTACTTTTTTTTTTCAGTTTTATTTCATAGTACATGCCTTCTTGCATTCTCTCTTTCAGTTAAACTGGCCTGCTGGTTGTTCTTCAAATATAAAAGATACTAGATCTCTCTTTTCTGCTTTTGTTCAAGCAGAGCTCTGGGAATCATCTTCACAGAGATGCGAATTGGTGAGATTATCAAGTGAGATACATAAAGGGGAAAAAAAGACCCAGGACAGAGTCTTAGGAGACACCCATGGAAACTGGTGACATAGGTGAAGATGATGCAAAGGAGTTTAAGGATAATCAGAGGTACAAGGACATACAGGGTAGGCAGTGTCTTGAAAACCTAAAAAGAAGACAGACTATAAAGAGAGGAGTTTTTTGAATCTTGCATGTCCCTAGTTATTTATTTATGTATTGGCTCCCCCGTTAGAATGGGAAATCCTTAAAGGTAGAAAATGGTTTTGTCATATATATATATATATATATATATATATATATATATATATATATATATGGGGGGGTGGGGGTGTGTACATATATACATATATGGATAAATATATTTTGGGGGGAGTCTCAGTGCAGTGCTTTATACCTAGGGACATTTTAAAACCTTGGTTGAATTGAGACTTCATTTTATAGAAACTGAGGCTGGGAGGATGATGCACTCATGGTCAAACCTAGGTCTTCCTGACTCAGAAGTCTAGGTCTCCATCCATTGGGTCACAGTGTCCCTTGGAGGGCAGATGCTTGTGTCTATGCCTAGGATGGATGGTTATGCTTCAGAGAATAAATGCCTCCTGCTGGTTTATCTCCTTAAACCAGGCTGGATTCAGTCTGAGAGCCCTTCTTGGCTGATGGCTTTCTTTTTCCATCCGTGCTCATGCCCTGCACACACGTGTGCTTGTACTCTCATTCACCCACACGCATACACACACCTACACGTGCTCACTCACAGCCTTTCTCACCCTTTCCTCTGCCACCTCAGAGCTTTGTTCTAGAGAGAATTTAAATTGAATTGTCATCTCAGGAACGACCAGAACCTGCTGATTAAATTACTTTGAGAGCTTGTCTTCTCCCTGGCCCCCCTTTCCTGGCAGCTGGGGAAGTAGCCGCCTTAGATCTCAGCTCTTAGATCGCTGACTCTGTTTCCAGAGGAGAGCTCCTCCTTCCTTTCCTCTCCCTTTCCCTTCCTTCTTCCTCTCTTTCTTGCCCCCACCTTCCCTCACTTCTTCCAGCCTCCTCCGACACTCAGTCACAGGTTCTCATGTAAGCCCTGCTCTGCTCACTCCAGTCCTCCTCCTTCAGTAAAGACATGTAAATGAACATATACTGGCCCTGATGCTGATTTGGGGGCTTCCAAATCTTTCTTGTAAGTAATATTTTTCAGGAGTTGTAGCAGGCCTAGGGGAATCATTGTGGATTAGAAGAAATATTGAATTCGGTCCTTTGTTCACATCACTGGGCCATATTGATTCAAATTCTAGCTGTGCCTTTTTGGTTAAGATGCTTCATAATTCTCATTTGCAATAATATAGATATTTAAAGGCAAAGAATATAATGATGTTAATGATAGTAACTAGCATTTATATAGGCAGTTCCCAAAATCTAAGTTTTTTGGGAAATTCTGTATAAAGTTTTAAGGTTCATAAAGCACTTTACAAATATCATCTCATTTGATCCTAACTACAATCTTGGGAAATATCATCACCATTTTACAGATAGGGAAATCAAGGCAAATAGAAATTAAGTGATTTGTGTAGGGTTACACATCTATTAACTATGTAAGGTAGGATTTGATACCACTGCACTAGCCACTGTATTCCCTCACCTTTATATATCATAAACAATACAAACATTTATTAAAGACCCTATTCCTTAGTCAACTGCTTGGGTCACCATACTTGTTGCAATTGTCCAAGGATCTTGGGCCTTTTCAGTACCTTGCCTTTTTAATTCTGATCTCTATATGCCTTAGACCCTTGAGGATATTTCTATGGGAAAAGAGTATTTGTTCTTGTTGCTTCTTCTTGGGATTTTCTTGGTAAAGACACTTGGAGTGGCTTACCATTTCCTTCTCCAGCTCCTTTTACAGATAAGGGAACTGAGGGACACAGGGTCATAACTGGCAAGCGGTGGAGGCTGCTTTTGAACTTAGATCTTCCTGACTCCAGGCCCCATCTATTGAGTCAGCAGAGAGATTAAGTAACCTACACTATATCACTCAAGTAATGAGTGATACAAGTAGCAGGAGAACCTAGCTCCTCTGACTCCAGATCTGGTCTCGCGCTATCTGGGGACTTCAGTGGTAGCTTTGGAGTGGATTCACTTTTCCCTTCTGCCCCTTGTGCTGAACCAGAAGGGATGGGCTGGCTGTGAGCCTGACTGTTCAGAGAGGGACTTGATCTGGCAGGATGGAGGGTTTGCCTGGGATGCTGCGGTAGCTGGATGGGCTCCAGGGACCCGCGTGGCAGCAGCCTGCAGTCCCTGGCACCTGGGAAGGCTGCTGGTCTCGGCTTTGGGGAGAAAAGAACCAAATATGTTGGAGTGAGGGGGCATTAGTGGGACCCTTCTCCTTCATAATGGGCTTGAGAGACATGGGAGCAGACAAGGGTGGAAAAGGAACATCCCCTCCTGAAGAGCTTCCTCACTCTATTGTAGATTTATATCAAAAAAGGACACTTGGGATCATTGAGTCAGAAGCCTTCCTTTTGAAGTTGAGGGAACTGAGACCCAGACCCATTACTTGTCCAAATTCAGAAGATAGATGGCAGTCCTGTAGCTGAGGGAGAAGCTATTTTTTTTTCAATATTTTGAGATTGTTTTTATGCTTCATTCAGTTCAATTTAGTCCAACAAGCAGTTTTTAAAACTCTATGACTTATATCATACCCATTTATGTATTTGTCTCAGCCCCCAATCAGATTGTGAGATTCTTTAAAGCTCCTATGTCTTCTTTTCTTTTTTAATTTTTGGATCCCCAGTATTGTATAAATGGGAGATAACAAATGTTTGTTGAATTGGAAAAAGAAACAAACATTTATTCAGTGCCTGTTACCTGCTAGGCATTTAAGGGAAGAGAGCAAGCATTTCATAGGATTAAGTATATTTATTATATAGATCATTATACAGGCAACAGATAGCATAACGGATTGAGTGCTGGATCAGGAGTTAAGAAGATCCAAGTTCAAATCCAGTGTCAGATTCTTATTAGCCCTGTGACTCTGAGCCAATCACTTAATATTTCTCAGCCTCAGTTTCCTGATCTGGAAATATGGGTATATGTAATAATGAGTATAAATATGAATATAATATGTAATATGAGTATAATAACAACCAATTTCCAGGATTATTATGAGATATTTGTAAAATACTTTGCATCCTGATCTGGAAATATGAGTATATATAATTATGAGTATAATATGAATATTCCAGCATCCAGGATTATTATTATTATTGTTTTTTTCTGAGGCAGTTGGGGTTAATTGACTTGCCCAGGGTTACACAGTCAGGAAATGTTAGTGTATGAGGTCAGATTTGAACTCAGGTCCTCCTGACTTCAGGGCTGGTGCTCTCTATCCACTAAACCAACTAGTTGCCCCAACTTCCAGGATTATTAATATTATTATTATCATTTTAGATAATATTATTATTTTATTTGTGATAAATGACATTTATGTAGTATGTTAAAATTTGCAAACCATTTTATGTTCAATTCAGTCATTTTTCAGTTGTGTCCTACTATTTGTTACCCCATTTGGAATTTTCTTGGCAAAGATACTGGACTGATTTGCCATTTCCTTCTCCAGCTCATTTTACAGATGGGGAAACTGAGGTACACAGGGTTAAGTGACTTGCCCAGGGTCACATGGCTAGTAAGTGTCTGAGTCTAGACTTGAACTCAGAAAGATGGACCTTCCTGATGCTAAGCCCAGCATCCTATACTTTCTGGCACTATCTACCTTTCAGATCAACCCGGTGAGCCAATTATTATTTTGTCCATTTCAGAGATGAGGAAATTGAGTCTCATAGAGATTAAATGATCCGGACATGGTTATACAGATAGAGGGACAACAATATAGGGATCAGGGCTCTGGGGACATGAGGCAGGAAGACTTAGACTAAGTCCCACCCCAGATATTTATTAATTGTGTGATCCCGTGTGATCTTCCCCCCTTAATCCTCCTGAGCTCCATTGGTCTCATCTGTAAAATCAGAGGAGTTGACTCAATGGTCTGAGAAGCTACTATGATGGCTCAAGGCCCTTAGGTGTTGGAGGTGATGGATAATAAGGAGAACCTTAAGATTTGTGGTGCAATTTCCACTGTTATCTCATTGGGTCCTCACAATGATGCTCACCAGAAACTGAGGTTCTGTCTCCTAGCCCAAGGTCATGCAGTTTAAATGTAGCAGAGAGATTTCCCCCTGGGGCTTTTTGGGTCTGAATTCATCCTTCCCAGGACCCTCTCACAGGCTCATGCTTAAATCTTGAAAGGTGAGGATCTTCCTGAGTGGGGTGCTATGCCCTCAGCTCCTGGGTCTCCCCAAAGTCTCCTCAGAATTTGGGAAGGCATATGCTCATAGTTCTTGGCTATCCTATTAGGAAGGGGAAGCAGCTAGGAGGTGCAGTGGTTAGAGCACCTCTCTGGGCTTAAGCAGCTGTGAGATCTTGGACAAATCACTCCTGTTTGCCTCGGTTTCCTCATCTGTAAAATGGGGTAATAATAGCAGCTCCCTCCCAGCATTGTTGTGAGGATCAAATGGAATAATTGTAAAGTGCTTCACATAGCACCTGGTGCATAATAAGTGCTATATAAATGTGAAGTTATTATTATTATTATTATTATTGTTGTGCTTCACATAGTGCCTGGTGCAAAATAAGTGCTATATAAATGTGAAATTATTATTATTATTATTATTATTATTATTATTATTGTGCTTAGCATAGTGCCTGGTGCATAATAAGTGCTATATAAATGTTTAGCTATTTATTATTATTATACTTAACACAGTACCTAGAAAATAGTAAGTTCTAAATAAAGGTTTAGCTATTATTATTATTATTATTGTGCTTAGCACAGTGCCTGGTGCATAATAAGTGCTGTATAGATGTTTAGCTATTTATTATTATAATGCTTCACACAGTACCTGGAACATAGTAAGTTCTAAATGAAGCTGTTATTACTTTTATCATTATTATTGAGCTTAGCCCAGTACCTGGACCCCAGTAAGTGCTGTATCAGTGTTAACTATAAATATTATTGGAGTGCTTAGCACAGAGCCAGCACACAGGAAGCCCCGTGTAAATGTTCGCTATTATTAAATGATGATGATGATGTTTAACACAGTCCTGGCACACAGTAAGTGCTATATAAATGTTTGCTATTATTAGCCATTATTATTTAAGACAGTTGCTAAGCGTGCCTTGGTGGGAGGAGTTTCCTTACTGGGATCTCCCCTTCCCGATTAAAACCCAGATCTGAAACAACAGCCACAACAAGATTAATTATGGAATGTTCCAGCAAGGAGGGCTCTTTCAGAGGCAGGGCAAGGACACTGGATTGGAGTCAGAGAAGACGCCTTCCCATCCCAGCTCTGCCCATGTTTATTTCTTGGTAATTGTGTGACCTTGTACAAGTCACTCTCTGGACCTCACTTTTTCTCATCTGTGAAATGGGAGGTTTGGCCAAAGCTTGGCTTTTAAAGTCCCTTTCAGCTCTAAGCAATCTCATCTACCCTATGGGTATAATAAATAAGGTACATCAGCTAATTGACAGCAGTTATTGGAATGAAAATCCCGGTCTCCTTCCCTATTTTGGCTGTGTTCTAGTCAACTAAATCTCCTAAGCATTTGGTATTCTCAGAAAGCCTCCCTGTTGTAAGGTCTGTCCCTGTTTAGCTTCTGAAATGAAAAACACTTTTTTTTTTTTGGGGGGGAGGGGACCAGCCAAACCTAGGCAAGCACCTTCGATTTTGTGTTTTAATCCCAAACAGCAAACCCTTTAATAGCATAAAAACATTTTTGATCTCCAGTCAATTGGTCCCCAAACCCTATCCAAAGTGCACTCAGAATAGAAACTCTCAATGAAATATATTACATTTAAGCCTACATAAACCTGTGAAATTTGTACATTTCTCTTAAAGCATCTATACAAATTCTACAATATTGAAATCACTAACCAGTGACCTTTCAAGAAATACTAGACAAATTACAGGAGATAAATAGGCAAATAGAACATGGGGAACTGGACCATTTCCAGAGGCTTCAGTGCCTGTCATCCTGACCTGTGTCTTAGGTGGGCTCTTGCCCATGTGGGGGAACTGGAGGTCAGCCACGGGCCTATGGCAGTGACCTCTGAGGCCCACCTGTCCCATCCGCAGACAGTAGGGTTCAAGCCATGAGAGCCAGAGTATGTGTCTGGGACTCCTGGCACCCGGGGCTGCCAGCTTTTGGGTGCTCGCCCTGCTCAAAAAGGTTCCACTGCACTCAGAAAATGGTCTAGAAATTGGGGGCTGTTTTAACATCAAAACTGCCCAAGTGTAAACAGGACCCCTTGCCCTTCCCCTCCCCATTTCTCTCATATTTACTCCAGAAATCTAAAAAGTCAGAGTGATAGAATAATTGAATTGAGTTTTGAAAGGGTTATTTTATCCTTGTAGTCTTGTATTCAGGTCTAAGAGACCCCCTTTTAGGAAGGATATTGACAAAGTAAAACATATCTAAGGGAAGTGGGGGATTGGTTGAGCGGACTGGGGGTGTTTTGGGGAAAAGTAGACAGACTTGGGAATGAGGCAGGAGAGAGATTTTTGGAAAATCTGTCATGTGGAAGACTTTTTAGACCTCTCCAAGAATGAAGGACATGGATTAATGGAAAGAGCCATGGCTTTAATGTCAGAGGAATTGAGTTCAAATTCTTCCTTACTACCATGCAACTTTGGGTAAATCAATTGGGCTTGTGCTTGTGCCTCAATTTTCTCATTTGTAAATGAGATGGATGGATTTAATTTGAGGTCTCATCAAACATTACATGTACCGGTCTGTGAAATTATAGAGAAGATTTTTGAGTCTGAATAAGGGAAAGCTTCCTAAAAATGAGGGCTGGCTTAAAGTAGGACGGATTGCTTCAGTGGAAAGAAGGGTTTCCAGGCCCTGGAGGTCGTTGGGAAGAAGTTATAAGGTTACTTGTCAGGGGTGGTATTGGGGAGAGGATTCCTGATCAGGTTTGACTTAAAAAATCTGAGATCCCTTCCCGTTTAGAAATTTTGTGATTCTGTTTCTCTGAATGAATCTTCCTAAGAGATTAGGATTTAAGGCATTCTCCTTAAATTCAGTGACTATCTGATGGTGAACTAATTCATGGTTGTTCCTATGTGGATTATCCATTGTATAGGTTTTTTGGTCCAATTTGTGTCCAACTTTGAAAGCTTCCCTGTTGCCGTCTAATTCGCTACTGGGGCACCTTCTCTCACCACCAGTTGGTGGTGCTCAGAGATTGGGAACTAAGTGTAATATCCAATTAGCTTTATGTAATACAATTTGACAAGCATTTATTAAGTGCCCACTGTTTGCAAGGTGCTGTGCAAATAGTGGGCATTGGGAAATGCAAAGACAAAAAAGGAAACAATTTCTTTTCTTGAGGAATTTGTATTATTCTACAATCACAGAATATTGGAAGGGAGTCCAGAGGCCATTTGGAACAAAAAAGGTTGTTTCTAATAGTGTAAGAGAACTGATTGTTAAATTTTTAGTGGGAACATTTACATTTGGGAAATTGGCAAATGCTACAAACCAAGGATTAATTTATCATTTTATTAATTGCCTAGACTTAAGAAAGTGATGGAGAAAATTATAACAATGCAGATAAAACTTTAAAATGTATTTTAAGTTTTCAGAGAGCTAGTTGCCAGTATACTATTGAGTCTAGTCTCCTTTACAACATACCTAATTTGTAGTCGTCTAGCTTTTACTGAAAGACCTCTAGAAAATAGGAATCCATTATCTCTCTATTTCACCTTTGGAAGGCTCACAACATTGGGAAATTTTCCCTTATTAACAAGCCCGAACGGATCACTGCTCAACTTCCATTTAAAGCTCATCTGTGGCGACATAGTGAACAGAGTGCTGTGCCTAGAGTCAGGAGAACTCATCTTCCTGAGTTCGAATCTGACCTCAGACCTTACTAGCTACAAGTCACTTTACCTTGTTCACCTCAGTTTTCTCTTTTGTCAAATGAGCTGAAATGGCAAACCCTAACCCTAACCACTCCAGTGTCTTTGCCACAGAAACGCCAAATAGGGCCACAAAGAGTCAGATGTGACTGAAAAATGACAAACAACTCCATCCATTACTTCTGGGTCTTCCTCCAATCCCTTTTCTACATGACAGCTCTTGAGATACTTGAAGGCAAACATAACACTTTTTTTCCTTGTCCAGCCTAAATAATTTCACTACCTTCCAGTGATGTAGCACTATCTCTAAGTCTTTTACTATCCTGGATGCCCTTCTCTTAATGTCCTTCTGGTTGTCAATGTTTTTCCTAAAATGGGCGAGACATAATATTTTAGAAATTATCTGATGAGGGAAGAATACAGCAGGATTGTCACCTCCCTGACCTTAGGTGCTTTATCTCTCTTAATGTAACTTAAAATTGCATTTAGCTACCATAGTGGGGGAAGGAAATAAGTATTTATTAGGCATCTACTATATTCTAGGCACTATGTTGAGCACTTCACAAATATTATTTCATTTGATCTTTAGATAACCCTGAGAGATAGCTAACAGTATCTTGGAGGTGTTATTATTAATCCCATTTTTACAGTTAAAGAAACTGAGGTCAAAAAAGGGGGGTATTTTGCTCATGATCACATAACTAGTGAGGGTCTGAGGCTGGATTTGAACTTGGTGTGCTGACTCCAGATCCGATGCTCTATTTCATAGCACACAATTGCCTCTTTTTGGACTCAGTGAAATTGGGATGCATTTAAACCCCCACATCCTTTTTAGGCAAGCTGTTGATTCACTTGTGATGTTAACATTTTGAATCTAGATATAAGACTATATACATTTATCCCTATTAAAAATTAATCTTATTTATATTTGGGCTATTGTTTTAACCTTGAAGGTCTCTCTGGGTCTGGCATGTTAGCTATCCTTCTAAGCCTGATGTTACCAGGAAAATTGATAAACAGGCTTTTATCTTCCTTTAATCTAAATCATTGATAAAATATTGACCATCATACATCCAAGTGTGTATTCTTAGAACCTTCCAGTAAAGATACCCTTCCCCTAGGACAATGACTCATTAATAAACTACTCTTTGGATATGGCCATTCAATGAGTTCTAAGCCCATCCAAATGTCCCATTGTCTCCCCTCTCTCAACCTTTTCTACTAGAATAGTGTAAGATATTTGACAAATGTTTTGCTAAAATCTAGGCAAACTATTGCTAAAGCTCTTTCCTGATCCACTAGTCTAGAATCTGAACCAAAAAGAAAATGAGGTTATTCTGGCTTGACTTGTTTTTGAAGCCCTGCTGGCTCTTTGTAATCACTTCTTTTTTTTCTAGAGGTTCTCTAACCATCCCTTTAATAATATATTCTGGAATTTTTTTTGGGGGGGAATCAAAGTTGAGCTCAGTTGGTGAATTCTGTATTCTTCCCTTTTTGAAAAATTGGAACAGTTGTTTTTAGTTCTGTGGTACCTCTTCTATCTTTCATCTTTTTTTTTTAAACCAATGACAGTGGCCTAGAAATTATACCTGCTGCCTCTTTCAGTACTGTAGGATGGATGAGGTTCATCTGGCATCATCAGAGTCAGTCTGGTATTCTCTTAATATCTTCCTGCTTATCTCGAGCATCCATTCTTCATTAAACATTTTTTGTTCCATCAGTAAGAGTCCAAAGATCATTTTTCTTGGCAGAAAAAAACAGAAGCAATCTAAGAACTGAGCAAATCAACTTTCCCTTTGGTCTCAGTTAATGTTGAGTGTTAGCACTCCTGACACCATTATTATAAGTGATCCCACTATTTTGCATTGGCCCTCATTATTTTTCCTTGTTTCCATCCTCTCTTCACATATTTTAAAAACCTAAGTTATTTGAAGTGATCCCTGAGTATCCACATTAATGTCTTTTATGAAAATTCATTCTTTTCCTCTTTGTCCAGATTTTCTCTTTACAGCTTCAGAATTTTATTTCTAAGATCTTTCCTGTGTCTCCTGAGTCTACTTGATTTTCCCTGTAGAATTCTGGCCCATGACATCCTACCTATCCTTTCTCTAAAATCTGAAACCTCTGAAATCCTAAACCTAGAGGGCATAGGAAAGCTTAAGTAAAAATGATTATATACTCTCTACATCCAGAGAAAAGATTTGAGGGACTCTGAAAGCAGCTTCCAAGCATACTATTTTCACTTTCTTTAATTTTTCATGTTTTTTTTCTTTTGGTCTGTTTCTTCTTTACAACATGACTAATATAGAAATATGTTTTACATGATTGTGCATATATAACCTTTTTCAAATTGCTTATTGTCTTTAGGGGAAGAGAGGTGAGGGAAGGAGGGAGAAAATTTCAAACTCAAAATTTTTAAAAAGATGAATGTTGGGTCAGGCAGGTGGTACTCTGGATTAAGCATTACTGATGTCAGGAGGACTCGAATTCAAATCCTACTTCAGATGCTTGTCATTTACTAGCTGCATGACCCTGGGCAAATCACTTAATCCTGATTGCCTTAACCAAAAAATAAATAAAAATGAATGTTAAAAAATGTCTTTAACTGTAATTAGAAAAATTAAATCTGATTTAAAACGTAAAAAAGAAAAAAATTATGAAGGCAAATGTCCTCTAAAAGAATCACACAGTGTTCCCAAGTCAATAAGAAATGATTTTTGGATTTGCTTTTATTTGGTTGATTTAGGATTCTCTGTACTTATGATCCCCATAGTGTTTAGGGAGATGATACCATGGAAATGGCACTGAATTTGAACTCAGTGTGTCTGGTTTGAAATCCTGGTTTTGCCACTTATTATATGAATTTGGACAAATCACTTCTCAGCATCAGTCTCCTTACTTGGAAAATGGGAATCATAATATCTTCCTTCTCTATTTCAAGGATCAGGGGTAGAACTCCAAATGAGGGAATACATTTGAAGCTTTGTGAACAAGAATGTCTACAAATGTTAGGAAGCATGGCTTAGTGCAGAGAAGTAATTGTAGGTTTTTGAGTGTCTGGAAATTTTTGGGTTGAAGTCCTGGCTGTGACTTATATGGGTGATCTGATCCTAGGCAAGTTCCCTAAACTATCAATGATCCAAGCCAGTCTCCATGAGACTCTAACTAGCAAAACAGTTGACGGGAGGCATTGGTAGGGGCAGTTTTTCCAAGGTGAATTCTCAAACCAATATAATCATGGGTCTAGACCAAAAAATAAAAAGAAAAGAAAAGATTTAGCACAGATAAACATTGTTTGTAGTTTGGGGGCAATTAGATGGGTAGGAATGTAGAACTATTCTCTGCTCTCTTGGGGTTTGCTAATTATGGTTTATTTGATAGCTCTGGCCTTGTGTTTATGGGGGTCACTTTGTGGTTGAGTCTTGCTCACCAAGAGAGTGTACTTTGTTCTCAGCAAACCTTCTTCAGAGAGCCCCACTGGAAGATGAGGTCCACTTGGTTTGAAGTGCTGAGATGTTGGGTTTGCGGCCTCTCTCCGTTACTCCCTTCAGTAGTAACAATTCTCTCCATCAGTCCTAGTGGACTGGAACAGTAAGGAATAATAAAATTTCAATGATTACTACTTCAACTACTTTTAATAGCTAGCATCTATATGGGGCTTTAGGGCAGCAAGATGGTGTAGTGGATAGAACACTGGACCTGGAGTCAGGAAATTCAAATCTGGCTTTTAGACAATTACCAGCTGTGTCAGCCTGGGCAAGCCATTTAATCCTGTTTGCCTCAGTTTCCTCATCTGTAAAATGAGATGGAGAAGGAAATGGCAAAACCATGCCAGTATCTCTGCCAAGAAAACTTCAAAACTAGTCACACAAAAAAATCAGACATGAATCTTCTTACTCAACAACTCAACAACAATGTAATGCTTTAAGGCTTACAAGACATTTTATATATATTATCCGATTTGATCCTCACAACAACCCTAGGACATGTTATTATTTTCCTCATTTTACAGATGAGAAAACTGAAGTCATGTGGTTAAAGTGACTTGTACAGAGTCATAAAGCTAGTGAGTGTTTTGCATTCAAGTCCTTTGTCTACTAATACTTCACATTAAATAAAATTAAATAAAATTTAACTCTTTTCTGTCACAGCCCTATGAGGTAGAAATATTACTTTCTTCTTTCCAAAGACATGGCTCCAGAGCCCTTTTATGGACCCAGTGAAAAGAAGGTGATCAAAATCATCCCTAATCATGGAAGGTACAAGAAAAATTTAGCTTGGAAAAGGGAGAAAAGCATGATAGGTGTCTTCAAGTATCTCAAGAGCTGTCATGTAGAAAAAGGATTAGGGGGAAAATGAGAAGTAATGATGGGATTGGCAAAAGATACTGGGGTGGTTTGGCATTCTTATTTTACAGATGAGGAAACTGAGGCAAACAGGGTTAAGTGACTTGTCTAGGGTCACCCAGCTAGTATGGTTAGATTTGAACTCAGGGAGCTGACTCTTAACTCTAGACCTGGTACTTGCTGCCCTATATGCAAGTTGAGCAGAGACCTATGTAGGCTTGCTAATAAGGCAGCACTTCCTAATATTGAGAATAAGGGAACTCTTCCCAATATTGAGAACTTCCCAAAAGTGAAATAGAGAGATAATGGATTTCCCTGTCGTGGAGGTCTTTAAACAAAAGCTAGAATGGCTACAAATCGATATGTTGTAGAGGGGATTGAATTCAATATTGTGCCAGCAAATGTTTAAAAACCAGTTCTTGGAATTTAGAGAGAATTTAGAATTTATTTAGATGAAGGGCAAATAGCAGCCAAAGACGCGGAGATGGGAGAGCTAGTACCAAATTTTGGAAACAGCAAGTAGTCCAGTTTGGTTTTGATGAAGAGCATATGAAGGAAGAAAAACTTGTAATAAGCTGGAGGTAGATTGTAAAGGGCTTTCTTTACATACCAAGCTGAGGAGTATGTAGTTTATCCTAGAAGCAGTAATTTCTTGAGCCAGGGAACGACATATTACTTACCATCTGCCTAAGTAATAACTGCTGAGCAGTTGCTGAGAAATTGGAGGAAGGGAGATGGAGGAATTTTAGAAGGCTCAGTATCCTTGCTGCTATCTCTTGAATAATTATACCTTTCTTGTGGATGCTAACATGGAGAATTTCCCAGAGACTCACATTAGTCTCATCACAGAAATCTTATCTGAACAGGCCTGTTCACCTTAAGGAGAAAAATCACTCTTCCTCCTCCTGAAGGCCTCCATTAATCTACTTGCACAATTTGCCGCCCAGCTGTATCTCTTCTCTTTGGAGGCTTGGGCAGGGCCAGATGATTCAAATCCATTGGCCCTGGAAGTGAATTGAGAGGACATCGCCATGGAAAGATGTCAGAGTACATTTGGCCATTCATTTTCTTCCTTTGCTCCTGCCCTGATTAGGAAAGACCGAGGAAGTGTTCACTTTTTCATCTCAGGCAGGGACCTGGCCCCAAAGTCTCCACACTGACGCTTCCCATCTGAACTGGACCTAGCCAGAGCCAACTTTTTTCAGGAGGATTTGATAATGGCTGTGGGTGGATGGGGAGATCTGTCCAAGAAGCATCCATTGGTCTCCACCTTTCCATCTTGTATTGCTCTAAGGTCTGGGATTTCTCTGGGAGTGTGGAAACTAGGAGGAGGGGGTTACAAAAAGGAAAGAGAGAGAGGGCTCTTTCTCGAGTTTCCCCTCTGGGTCTTTCATCAGTACTGTTATATTTAAGCTTCTTTAAAACAATAGGTTCCCAGCAAATAACTGCTTGTTTAGTCATTCAAGTGAAGAAATTAAAGGTTTCTGTTTATGCTAAAAACATAATTCTACAACCTATTTACTATTAGAAGAAACAGGCTTGTGGGAGAACCAATTCCACTTGACTCTCAATTTGAGGGGGAATTTTTGATAGTCATTCCTGCTAGTACCACCAAAGCCTGCACCTTTAGCTGACCTATTTTGGGCTATTTCAAGAAGGTAGAGAGTATTTATCATAAATAATAATAATCATAGTTACATTTATACAGTCCTTTATGGTTTATAAAGAACTTTTCATCTAGTATATCTGACAAAATAAGCACTTATCAAGTGCCTACTCTTTACCAGGCAATGACAATATAAACAAAGGCAAGAATAGGGTTCATCTTCAAGGACCTCACATTTTAATGAGGGAGACAACATACAAACAATTATATAGATACAAATCAAGTTAACAAGCATTTATTAAGCACCCACTGCATTCCAGGAATTGTGTTACATGCTGAAGGATAGGAATACAGACAGAAAGCTCAGGAGCTTACTTGCTTTTTTTTTTTTTCTGTCATGATTGAATTCTTTTTTTTTTTTCTTTAATTATAACTTTTTATTGACAGAACATATGCCTGGGTAATTTTTTTTACAACATTATCCCTTTCATTCACTTCTGTTCTGACTTTTCCCCTCCTTCCCTCCACCCCTTCCCCGAGATGGCAAGCAGTCCTATACATGTTAAATATGTCACAGTGTAGCCCAGATACAATGTATGTGTGCAGAACCGAACAGTTCTCTTGTTGCACAGGAAGAATTGGATTCAGAAGGTAAAAATAACACGGGAAGAAAAACAAAAATGCAAACAGTTTACATTCATTTCCTAGTGTTCCTTCTCTGGGTGTAGCTGATTCTGTCCATCATTGATCAATTGGAACTGCATTAGATCTTCTCTTTGTCAAAGAAATCCACTTCCATCAAAATATATCCTCATACAGTATCGTCGTTGAAGTATATAATGATCTCCTGGTTCTTCTCATTTCACTTAGCTCATGTTTATGTAAGTCTCTCCAAGCTTCTCTGTATTCATCCTGCTGGTCATTTCTTACAGAACAATAATATTCTATAACATTCATATACCACAATTTACCCAACCATTTTCCAATTGATGGGCATCCATTCATTTTCCAGCTTCTAGCCACTACAAACAGGGCTGCCACAAACATTTTGGCACATACAGGTCCCTTTCCCTTCTTTAGTATCTCTTTGGGGTATAAGCTTAGTAGAAACACTGCTGGATCAAAGGGTATGCACAGTTTGATAACTTTTTGGGCATAATTCCAGATTGCTCTCCAGAATGGTTGGATTCGTTCACAATTCCACCAACAATGCATCAGTGTCCCAGTTTTCCCGCATCCCCTCCAACATTCATCATTATTTTTTCCTGACATTTTAGCCAATCTGACAGGTGTGTAGTGATATCTCAGAGTTGTCTTAATTTGCATTTCTCTGATCAATAGTGATTTGGAGCACCTTTTTATATGGCTACAAATAGATTCAATTTCTTCATCTGAAAATTGTCTGTTCATATCATTTGACCATTTATCAATTGGAGAATGACTCGATTTCTTATAAATTAGAGTCAATTCTCTATATATTTTGGAAATGAGTCCTTTATCAGAAACTTTAACTGTGAAAATATTTTCCCAGTTTGTTGCTTCCCTTCTAATCTTGTTTGCATTAGTTTTGTTTGTACAAAGGCTTTTTAATTTGATGTAGTCAAAATTTTCTATTTTGTGATCAATAATGAATGATCTCTAGTTCATCTTTGGTCACAAATCCTCCACAAGTCTGAGAGATAAACTATCCTATGTTCCTCTAATTTATTTATAATCTCGTTCTTTATGCCTAAATCATGGATCCATTTTGATCTTATCTTGGTGTATGGTGTTAAATGTGGGTCCATGCCTAATTTCTGCCTAATTTCTAATACTAATTTCCAGCAGTTTTTGTCAAATAATGAGTTCTTATTGGAGCTTACTTTCTAATGGAAGGGAGACAATATAGGAAAGGAAGCTGAAAAGGATGGGAAAAGCAGAGAGTCAGAGGTATAGCCTAGAGAAACCATGCTGATCTGGACCTCTAAAATGAAGATTGTAGGAAGAGTCAGCAGATCAGAGAGAGAGGCTACTGGGATAAAAGGAACATCTTTTTCAGTTTCTGGGGGTGGCAAAGAAGGTCTATAAAGAGTCCATGAGAAACAGAAGGGCACTTTCCAGTACACCACACAGCTCACCAAGTCTAATGAGGGGCAGATCTTGGATTGGAATCCTGGCTTCTTGACATGAATCGAGGGTCTATTCACTCTAAAATTCTCCCTTTCCATAAGACAACAACTCAGGAGAGGAAAAAAAAAAACTGGGCAAGGTGAAGGTAGGTCATGGAAGAAGAGAGGAAGGAGGAGGAGGGAGAGATAAAGAAAGCACCTTACAAAGGAAAGAAGGAGGAAGCAGACAGAATGCTTCACAGGGAAAGAAAACAGAAAGACATACATCCTGGCTGGCTGAGCTTTTATAGCATCAAAAGCTAAAATAAAACAAGCAAGATCTTGGATAAACAAAATGCTCTGTATCTCCTGTGGGGTGGGCTTTGTGATTTCTCTTCCTCATCTCCCTTTTCCTCCCAGTACCTTCCATTTATACAAGGTGGTACAGACCTGGGAAATAGGAAGTGAAGGTGTTATTGTTATCCCCAATTTGCAGGAGAGGAAACTGAGATCCAGAAATGACTTGTTCCAAGTCACAAAGGCGAGAAGTCACAGAAATGGATCTTGGACACTGGTCCCCTGTCCAGTAGCATGGTATAGTGGCAAGGAGAGTAGATTTGCAATGAAAGAACAGAGTTCCAACCCTTACTGTTCTCGCTACTTGTGTGACTTGGGTTACTTGATTTCTTTGGGTCCCTCATCTGCAAAATGCAAGCCTCCTTCTAGTTCTAAAATTGGTGATTCTAAGGATACTCTTGGAGCTTTGGGTAAGATGAGGGAATTGATCTCTAAGCTTCCTTCCAGCTGCAAATCCTGTGGTCTGCTAATCCTAGCACTCAGCACAGTGTTTGCCACACAGTTAAACCCTTAATAAATTCCAGTTGACCAACTGGCAGACTCAGATTTTGACAATAAAAGGCAAGGTTCTCAGGAAGAAAGTCTAAGTCAACTCCTCTTGTCATTTACTTGGGGGAATCATTTATTACTCCTGGTCTCAGTTTCTCCATCCAGAAAGTGGGCTTCTTCCCAATCCCATTGCAGGATTTCATATGCTTTTCCTGATTATATCCAAAGGAAAGTTTCTCAGTTGGGAATGTGTGTGAAGATTCACGTTGAAAACTCCTTTAGCTTTAGCTTGTGAGCCTGAATCTAGTAAGCTAACCCATATTAGGACCTGCAGTCAAGACATTTGGAACTTTAAGCCCCTATTTTAGCAACGCAACCTACATTTCTATAGTCTGTCCTGTCTTAAGACAGTCAAGCCATGATGGGTTAAAGTGGTCTCATAAATGACTGAAAATGGTCCAGAAATGATGAGATAAATAAATGATGAAGGGATGACATATAATTAACATGCTTTCTAGGCACTGTGACACCTTCTTGCTAAAAATAGTGCCTCCCCCCAATAGCTGTTCTGATCTTATATTATAATGATAGTTAATCAACCTGAGATCACAGCTGTCTGTAATGGGTCGGCTAATGGTTATACTGTCTCCAGAAACCGCTGAAGCCCATCAGAGATTCTGTGCTTCTGATAGCAGCTCTGTCACCAAAATATTTATTTATAAGGTGTTACCTGATCACATTGCCTAGTTTCCTAGAACTGTAACCAGGTTGGGGTAAATGGGGCTTTGCCTTAGGAAGTCAATATCCTAAGGGGCAATGTATTTCCTCCCATAGGTAATTGATATTTCTGTGCCTCTGTCTTGAGCTGGTATATACCGTAACTCCCTCCAGGGTCCTGTTACCAAGTCACCCTTCTCTAGAGATCTGCCTTTATTCCCAGTCCTCATAGCTGTAAGCGCTAGAACTGCTGAAAGATGGTGAGCTTCTCCTCCAGGTGTAACTAGTTATATCTGTTGTTGACTTGACTGTTAGACTGCTATCGTGGCTCACCTGCTCACCTTTGGTGGGGCTGACCTCTGCATTATGTGCTGCTACCCATACCTATTTTTTGGAAATGAGAGAATTCCTAGTTTCAGCTCAACTGCCTTCCCTCTCTCAGATTTGCCTATCATAGGAGCATCAGAGAGCGAAGAATCTTGGGTTTGGAGTGGCCGGGTTTGAATCCCATCTCTGACATGCATTAGCTGTGAGCAGGAGAGAATCACTATCTCTCTCTGGAGCTCAGTTAATTCATTTATAAAATGGGAGTAAAAGTCCTCTTTCTGTTAATCTTACAGGGTTATTGTGGGAAACTTTAAAAGGGTTATTAGAAATGTACAGAACAAGAGCCTGAATTTGAAATTAAAGAATCTGGGTTCAAATATTACTACCCACTTCTTTTCTCAATAGCTTTAACTGTCAAATAAAGGGGTTGAACTAGGGGGTCACAAGATCCCTTCCTGCTATAAACCTGTCCATAAGGTGTGTGTGATGGGAAGACCTGGGGAACATGGACAGGACACAGAACAGGGAAAAAGTAGCAGCTTAAGATGCTTGAGTTTCAGTATGGCATTTGAGTCTCTCTGAATGGATAATATAGTAAGCTGGTCAAACAATAGACTCAAAACAACCCTGGGAAGTAGGTGCTATTTACAGTTTTTAAAATTGAGGCAGATAATGAATTGGTGAAAATCATTCAGCTAGTCAGTGTTTGAGGCTGGATTTGAAATCAGGTATTCCGGATTCTATTCTCAGCATTCTTTCCACTGTTCCACTTAGCTACCTCTAAACACAACCTTTCACATATATAATTTGTCCCTCACAGCAAGCAATAATAATTGTTAGCATTTGTTTATAGTATTTTAAGGTTTATAAAGCAATGAGCATATTTTATTTCATTTGTTGCTTGCAAAAACTGTAGGGTAGGTGCTTTTATTATCCTCATTTTTTCAGGTAAAGAAATTGAAGTTAAAGATTTGTCCAGGGCCATACAACCAATAAGTGTCTGAAGCTGGATTTGTCAGCTTCAGATTATTTTTTTTAATATTTAATATTTTTATGTTCCCCAGTTACATGTAAAACAACTTTACATTTGTTTTTAAAACTTTGAGTTTCAGATTTTTCTCTCTTCCTCCCCAACCCTATATAACCATAAAGAAGGGAATGTGAAGTTATGCAAAACATTTCCATAAAAGCCATGTTGTGAAAGAAAACATAGATCTCCCCTCCAAAAAAACTTCAAAAAATATTTTTTTTTCTCTGAGCATAGATAATATTTTTTATCATAAGTCCTTCAGAGTAGTTGTAGATCGTTGTATTCCTGAGCGTAGCAAAGTAATTCAGCTGATCATCCCACAACATTACTATTACTTTGTATATGGTACATTTCACTTTGCTTGAGTTCATGGAAAACTTTCCAGGTTTCTCTGAGAGCATCCTGCTCATCATTTCCCATAGAACAATAATATTTCATCATAGCCACAATATCACAATTTATTCAGCCATTCCCCCAAGTGATGGGCATTCCTTCAATTTCCAATTCTTTGCTCTAAGAAAAAAGCTGCTATAAGTATTTTTGTACATATAGGTCCTTTTCCTTTTTTAAAAAAATCTCTTTTGGAATTCATGCCTAGTAGTGGGATTGTTAGTCAGAGGATGTGCCTGATTTTATAGTCCTTTGGACATAGTTTATATCTTTTGATCATTTATCAATTAGAGAATGGCTCATTTCTTTAAAAATAAATTTGATCCAGTTTTCCAGACATTTGAGAAGTGAGACCTTCATCAGAGAAATTTGCCTCAAAATTCTTTTCCCAGTTACTATTGCTAACCATATTTCCCTCCATTTATTCTATTCGCTCTCTTCTTTCACTTTGATCCTCCTCAAAAGTGTTTTGTTACTGACCACTCCCTCCCCAATATGCTCCTTCTTCTGTCATCCTCTCCCCTTCCCATATCCCCTTCTCTTCATAATTTCCTGCAGGGTGAGACAGATTTCTCTATTGAATGTATATATTTTTTCTCTTTGAGCCAATTCTCATGAGAGTAAAGTTCACTCATTCCTTCTGCCTTCCTCCTCTTCCTCTCCACTTAAAAGCTTTTTCTTGTGAGGCTGAATTTGAGCTCAGGTTTCCCTGACTTCAGGTCTAGAACTCTTACCTCCTGAGTCTCCTAGGGACCGTTCATAATAATAGTTAATATTTATTTGTTATTTTAACGTCTGCAAAGCACTTTACATATGTTTTATATGTAAACACATATACAAATATACATACATATTCTATATTAACACATTTGCTTATCAAGCAACTCTGAGGTAGGTGCTATTATTACCTCTATTTTACAGATGAAGAAACAGAGGCAGACAGAGATTGTAGTTACTAATAAAGTTAGGGAGGTAGGATTTGAATTCAGCTCTTCTGATTTCAAGTCTAGCACATGACTACCTCATTACCTATCTACCTTCTGTAGGTGCTATAATCATCCCTACTATACACATGAAGAAAATTAGCTTGAGTGAGATGAAATGACTTTTCTAAGACTATACAGTTAATAAGTATCTGAATTTGAATTCAGGTCTTCCTTATTCCTAATCCATTACTCCATCCCTAGGATGGCATGGATACTTAGTTTGTGTTTGACATGAAGCTGCTTTGACATGGGTCTAACATATAGACCACATTAGATAACAAGCTTTGGAATAATCTCAGGAGTTTAGAATGATGGACTGAAACTGGCAAAATGAAATTTATGAGGGATTATAGATCACAGATTTAGAGCCGCCAGGGACCTTACAGGGCATCTAGTCTAATCTTCTCTTTGGATAGATAAGGAAATTCAGGTCGGTAGGGGTGAAGTGACTTGTTCAGAGTCACACAGGTATCATGTAGGAGAGTAGGATTTAATTTCAGGTCCTTCACTTCCCGATCCATGACTCCTTCAATTTGCCACATTGGATATAGGTGAATTCTTGCACTTAGGTTAAAAGAAAAGAAGCAGCTAGATGACACAATGGATTGAGTCAGAAGATGCTGAGTTCAAATCTAGCCTCAGAGACTTACCACCTGTGTGATCTTGGGCAAGTCACTTAATCCTGATTGCCTTCTTCACCGCCACTCCCTCAAGGAAAAAAAAAAAAAAAACAACTCCAGGAATGGGATGGAAGAGATGTGGCAGAAAGTTGTGTTTCTATAGCAAAGATCCAGGACTTTTTAGTGAATTGTAAGTGACTCAGTCAAAGGCTTTTGGCATCAAAGAATATAGCCACAAATGCCAGTTTGGTCCAGTATAATAATAAAAAAATGATACTGATATTAATAACAAGCATTTACTCAAAACCTTTTTAAGATTCACCTTCCTCACCCCCACTCCCTAAAAAAACCTCCAGGAATAGGATGAAAGAGATTCTGAAACTTCTGTTTCTGGAGCAAAAAGCTGGGACTTTTTAGTGGATTGTCAGTACAATCCAAGTTTCCAGAAGAAGTGGCAGAACTTGAATTTCACTAATAAAGGCAGAGTATCCAGATTGAAAGAGCGATGCACTATTGTACAAAGGTGATGGGACTATCTCTGGAAGAACATGTCTAATTCTGTGTGCTGCAATTTAGGGAGGACATTGACCTAGCAAAAGGAGAACACACAGGCCAGGAATAAGACTAGCCATCAGTACATAATACTATCTATTGAAGGAGCTGGGACTGTTTAGTCTGGAGATGAGAAGACTGGAGGGTGGGCTGCTAGAGGGGACAAGAAAAGCTCTCTTCAAATATTTGAAAGGCTGTCATGAAGAAGATGGATTAGACTTCCCCTGCCTGTACCCAGCTGGCAGAAATAGGAACAATGGATGGGAGTTGCTGGAAGATGAATTTCATGTTAATATACTGAAGAATTAAGTTCTGAGCTGTCCAACAATGGAACTGGCTGCTTTGTAGGGTTGGGGTGGGGGTTTTCAATCATTAGAGCAAGGTAGGATGACAATAGGCTCATAGCAAAATCATAGAATTTAGGGCTGAAAGGAAATTTGGAGATAATTTAGTCCCAGCCCATCCCCGCCCCCACTAATTTTATAGCTAAGAAAACAAAGGTAGAGTGGATAGAGTGCTGGGCCTGGAATCAAGAGGACCTGAAGTTAAATGTGACCTCAGACATTTATTAGCTATAGGACTCTGAGCAAGTCACTTCTGCCTCATTGATTGCCTGTAAAATCTGTAAAAATGAAAATGATAATAATAGCACTTACCTCCTATCACTGTTGTGATAATCAAATGAGATAATATTTGTGAAATACTTTACAAATCTTAAAAGGTTTCTAAGTAAATGCTTGTTATTAATATCACTACCATTTTTTATTATTATGAAGGGGGCAAAACTGGGATTTGTGGCTATATCCTTTGATGCCAGGACCCTTTGATTGGGTCATAAAGGGGGTTCAGTTTCAGCAGAAATTAGACTCAAGATGCTCTGTGGTCTCTTCCCACTCTAAGATTGTATGAAAAATGAAATCAAGAGATATCATCCCACTGACCTTAATGAATTCAAGTCATTATTTCATCAAGTATTTATGAAGCACTTACTAGGAGCCAGGCACTGTGCTATAAGCAATGGAAATGCAAAGAAAACCTTACCAAACACCAGCAAGTATAATTACTGAGTCATTAGTGGTGGTCTTTGAAAATTCATGGAGATCAGCAAAGGTACCATTAGATAGGAGATGAGTAAATGTCCAGATTTTCAGAAAAGAGATCACTTTAAATCAGTGAGACTGACTTTGACTTCCTGACAACATTTTAGATCACATTATTAAAGGGATGACTTTTGAGTATTTAGTGTGATGATCATAAAGGACCAGAATGGCTTTATCCACAGCAGGTCATGACAAACTAATCCGATCTCCTTCTATACAAGATTACTGATGTGTTAGGGTCAAAGAAATGCTATGGGCATAGTGCATCTGGATTTCATCCAAGCATTTGACGATCCATCGTGCAATTTTCAGGCAGCTAGATGGTGTCATAGAGCAAAGGGTGTTAGGTCTGGAATAGAGACAAATTCAAATCTGACCTCCAACAGCTAGCACCTATGTGACCCTGGACAAGTCATTTAACCTTGTTTGCCTCAGTTTCCTTATGTGTCAAATGTGTCAATGGAGAAAAAAATGGCAAATCACTGCAGTATTTTTACCAAGAAAACCCCAAATGGAATCATGAAGGATTGGACATGACTGAAATAGCTGAATAACAACAAACAGAATTACAACCTTACAGACAAGATGGAGAGAATGGACTTAAAGTGGTCTAGATAACATTAAATAAATAGTTATTAAGTACCTGCAATGTGCAAGACACTGTGCTAGACCAAGACAAAAATACAGTTCCTTCGATCTGAGAGCTTGTAATCTCATGGATATTCTTTCAGACTTGCCAATGACGTAAAACAGGAAGGAAATGCTAACATTTTAGATGACAGAACTGGGATCTACAAAGATCTTAGCAGACTAGAATCATGGGCCAAATCTAATAAGGCAAAAATTGTCAAAGAATCAGTATAAAATCTTACACTTGGGTTCAGAAATTTGACTGCACAGATACGGAGTGAGGGGAGATGTAGTTAGACCATAATTTGCCCAACAAATTTGGTACAACGAATCAATAGGATGATATGGAAGGCCAAAAAGCTTTGCTCATTTTAGGTTGTATTATGAGAGGCATAAAGACCAGACTGAGGGAAGCCTTTGTCCTGTTGTACTCTGTCCTGGGTAGGCCATTTTTAGAGTATTGTGGTCATTGTAACAAGGACATTGCCAGGTTGAAGTGTGTCCAGAACAAGGCCACCAGGAGAACATTTCATATACGAAGTGGTTGAAGAAATCTCTAAAAAGGGGGTTGAAGTCTCTTCTATGATCCCTTCCAGAGCTCTGGGTCAAAGATCTCATGGTGCTATGGGAACTGAACAGGAGAAGATTGGGAGATATATGAAGGAAGATACCATCCACCTCCAGAGAGATGGAACTGTGATTATATGGAACTGTGTATTATATACTTTCACATCTATATTTGTGTCAAATGTTGGCCTTCTTTAGTGTGGGATTGGCAGGGAGAGAGGAAAACATCTTGGAACTCAAATGTAACAACAACAACAAAAAGAAAAGAAAAATTCATGTGGAAGACCTCCTGTAGAAAAAATTAGCAACAATAGGCTAAAATTGAAGAGAGGCAGAATTGGGCTTGGTAAAAAGGAGACATTTTCTAACAGTTAAGGAAAAATAGAACAGGCCACCTTGAAAAGGAATAGATTCTACTTTGCTGGAGTTAAGACTGGATAGCCAATTGTTGGGTCCAGTATTTAGTACAGTATCTGGCACATAGCAGGGTGCCAGAATATGCTAGTATATTCTCTCTATATCTGCAGGATAGACTTGTTAACCTACAAATTCTCTTCTAACTTTTATAATCTATGATTCCAGGAAGTAAACTTCAATACTTTTAAGTGGTATGGTGGGCCTAGAGAAGATAGTTTATGTTTTTGGTAAGGCTTTTTGTGTTTGCTAGTCTTAAAATTTCAGATCAAAGCTTCTTTCCTTGGCCTTTTTAATGCCTTCATTTTAAATTGTTGTTAAATAGTTTCAGTCGTATCCAACTCTTTGTGAGGACATTTTGGGGTTTTCTTGGTAAAGATACTGGAGTGGTTTGTCATCTCCTTCTCCAGATCATTTTACAGATGAGGAAACTGAGGCAAATAGGCTTAAGTGACTTGCCCAGGGTCACACAGCTAGTAAGAGTCCTAGGCCAGATCTGAATTCATGAAGATGAGATTTCATGGTTCTAAGCTCAGTGTTCTATCCACCTCATTACCTGGCTGCCCCTCAGTCTAAATAGCTAATAGAGTAAGAAGATGATGGGAGTGACTCATTTATTTTTCCAGGGATAGTAATGTAGTTCTTCTGATGAACCCATCTTCACTTTCTTACCTTCTTTCCCTTGTGGGGGATTGCATGTATATTCCAGACAGCTACCTGGGTTTAAATTATGGGACTGTGGCTATGGGAGGTAGCCTAGCCTGCTGAAGGCAGAAAAAACAAGCTGGGCCACTTTATCATGTGTTCTACTAAAATGTCCCTCACTCAGATGAGCAGTTCCATACCTTCTCATTGGTTATTTCTCAGTTCTTTAGGAACTGGGTTGGAAGGAGGTTCAGAGATTTATAGTGTTAGTCTGGAAGAGACATTTGAGATTGTCTAGTTAAAATGGAAACCCAGAAAAAAAGGACATGAGGGGTTCAAGGCCACAAAGCTACATAATGACAAAGCAGGGACTAACAAGCAAACACCCAGACATCAGAGAACTCCCCTTCTTAACAGGTGGTTAATTTTTCATCCAGCTATCTTACTCTGTGCAAGGTACAGAACAAAGATTGGGAAATGCATCATAGAAACTCAAGTTATTGAATGTGTTCCTCATTTGAACCCTTTCATTACAACTGTCCCTTCTTACCCCTCATTATCCCAAAGGCTCTGATGAATAGGACAAGGAAAACCAGGGGATACAGTTTAAGATGGGACACTATTGCTGGGATGAGTACAGTCCCAAAGCCAAGGGTAGAGCTTTAGTTCTGAGTCAAAAAAAGACCAAGAGGAAAGGAAAGACTACCAGAGAGAGAGAGGGTCATAGCCAGCAGCATGGCTTTTGGATAGAGGGTATCAGAATCCTGACTCAGACATTTCCTAGCTCTATGGATAATGGGCAAGTCACTTTATGTTGCTCAGCCCCAGTTTCCTCATCTGTGAAATGGGAATAAGAATCCTACCTCACAGCATTGTTGTGAAACTTAAGTGAGAGACTGTATGTAATGAACTTACATGTATTTCTATAATACATTAAGGTATGCAATTATTATGATTTTAGGTGAGGAGGGAAATGAACCTCAAAGGGGATAAAAAGTCTTATTCAAGGTCCCATGGGTAATATTATTATTATAATCATTATACAATTATATCATTATATAATTATTATTGATAAAAATCTACAAAATGAGAGAAATGAGGCAATAAGAATAATAATGAGTCAAGAATAATAGCAGGATGGTGAATTAACCAATCTAGACTACACATTTTTTGGTGAGAAGAATGAGAGGAGGATGATAAAGCTTTGAGAATTCAATGTCCTTAAAACTCAAATGATAAACTATTCTAGGATTGGATAAATATCAGGCTAATTGTTTTTTTATTTAAAAAATTTTATTTTCTCCAGTTACATATAGAAACAACTTTTTTTGGGTTATATATGTACATCCATTTTTTTTGGACACATTTCCATATGAATCATATTGGGAGAGAAAAATCAGAAAAGGAAAAAAAAACTACAAGAGAAAAAAGAAACAGAATAAAAAGAGAAAAAAGTAAATATAGCATATGTTGATTTAAATTCAGTCTCCATAGTTCTCTTCCTAGATGTGGATAGTGTTTTCCATCCACGTTTATTGGGATTGCCTTGGATCACTGAACCACTGAAGTGAAACAAGTCTATCATAGTTGATCATTGCACAATATTGCTGTTGCTGTGTACAATGTTTTCCTAGTTCTGCTTGTTTGTTTTGCTCAGCATTAATTCATGTAAATCTTTCCAGGCCTTTCTAAAATCATTTTTTTATAGAACAATAATATTCCATTACTTTCATATACCATACTTATTCAGCCATTTTCCAATTGATGGACATCTATTCATTTTCCAATTCTTTGCTACCACAAAAAGAATTGCTACAAACATTTTTGCACATTTGGGTTCTTTTCTCTTTTTTTTTTTATTTCTTTGGGATATAGACCCAGTAGTGGCACTGCTAAATCAAAGGGTATGCACAGTTTTATAGCCCTTTGAGCATAATTACATATTGTTTTCTAGAATTATTGGATCATTTCATAACTCCACCAACAATGTACTAGTGTCCCATGATATCAGAATAATTGCTACTAATAATAAGTTGCAGTTATGGGATGCTTTAAAGTTTGCAATGTAGTCTGCCTACTTTCCCTAATTTATGTATATAAATTTACATACATACATTATATATATACTTTATATACACTTTATAGTCTTCTGCCTACTGTATTGTAGGCATTATGTATATATTATGTATTATTACATTATGTATATAAAGCATTTGAGCCTCACAACATCCCTTGAAACAGATAGTAAAAGCATTTTTATTCCCATTCTACAGATGAGGAAACTGAGGCTCATAGAAGTCAAGTAACCTGCTCATGGTTATCACCGTTAGTGAGTCTCAGAAGTGGGATCTCAATCCAGGTCTTTCAGACTTTAATTCCAACACTCCATAGTGCCTGGATTTAAACCAGATCCTCTGACCCCAAATCCACGGTTCTTTCAACTTCTGTTCAAGGAGAGTAGAGAGGAGAGAAGAGAGAAGCCCGTTATAAAAATGCTGGGACTATTTATGTGCCAGGTCCTGTCTATTAATAGCCGTGTTTGGTCTCCATCACTTCTATCAACACCATCTATCCTATCTAAACAACTGAAGAGCCCAGTGCCAAATTGCTAAGAGTTAACAATACAAGAACTAGTTCGTGTTTCCAAAGAACAATATTTCCACTTCTTATGCCGCTTGGAAAGCAAGATTTGTTTTGCACAAGCTGGTTATTTTTCGCATCATTTCCCCTTGTTTATTGTGTGAGTGCATGTGTTTTGAAGCACATTCCACCTCAAAGATTGAAAACCGTGGAGTAGGTGGTGATTATCAGGCCTGGGATGCCCTGGGGATGGGCCTTAGGGAAACATTTGTCATTCCTGGTGTTTACCAGGCTCTGGAGGTGGGAGGGAGCTAGGGCTACTCCAAGGAAAATGGAGCAGTTGATGGACCCCTATGACTTAGAGTGATTTCACCCCTGTTTAGGTGCAGTGCTGTATGTAGAGAGAGGCCTGTGGTGGTTTTTGGATTATTGTTTCTTCTTATCTCTTGCTGTTTTTAGAGATTTATTTGGCTGAAATTGGGGCAAGCCTTTCTTGACTAAAATCCTTCCCACCCATGGCTCAGCATGGTTCGCAAGTGACCTTGTATCATGGAAGACCATGTCACCAGAGTGCAAGCTCTGATAGGTCCAGCCAATCAGGAAAGGCTTTGAGTGTGGGCTCGGGGACTGCCAGATGTCTGGACATCTGTCTTTGAAGCCTGGCTAAGTTCAGGGACTCTCATCACCAGAAAGGAAATAATTTTTTTTGAGGGAGGCAATGGCACTACTTTCATGGAAGACAATCTTGTGAGATATGAAGGATTCCATAAGACCACAGATTTGGACCTGACCTTACATCTCTTCTAGTCCATTTAACAGATAAAGAAACTGAGGCACATATAGGTTAAATGATTTGCCTCAAGTCACATAGATAGTAAGTGACATGGAGAGGATTTGAACCCAGGTTCTTTTTGTTGATAGAATGGGAAGGGGAAGGGAATAAGCATTTATATAGCACCTACTATGTGCCAGACATAATGCTAAGAATTTCACAAAAACTATTTTAGTTGATCCTCTCAACAATCCTGGGAGATTGTTATTAGTCTCATTTTTACACTTGAGGAAACAGATGAACAAGGTTAAGTAACTTGCCCAGGATCACACAGTTAATAAATAGAAGCTAGATTTGAATTCAGATCTTCTTGACTCCAGGACCAGTGTTCTATCTACTGGGCCAGTAGGTGGGAGGTGGCAGAGGGAGAAGGGAGAGGAGAATTTTGTCTACTTTTTTTTTTTAACCTTTCCCACTTCTCTTGAAACAGTTTTCTTCTTCTTTCTGCTCATACCACAATTGTCCTAGTTCTGGGTCTCATCATCTCTCACTGGACCATTATAATAGCTTCTAATTTGTCTTCCTGTATCCAGTTTCTCCCCTTTCCACTTTAATGATATTCCTAAAATCCGACTGTGTCACTCTACTCAAGAGGCTTCATTGGCTCCCTATTGCCTCTCAGATAAAATACAAATTTCTCTACCTGGTATTTAAAGTGTTTCATAACAAGGCTTCAGCCTCTTTTTCCTTCTCCTTTTCCTCTCACCATACTTTCTATTCCAACTAAACTGATTATTTTCTGTTCCCTGTATATGATATTGCATAGATTGTCCCCCATGAGTAGGACACTTTCATTCCTCATCTTTGACTTATGGAACCCCTAGCTCTCTTAAAGATTCAGCTCAAATGTTATTTCTTATATAAGGCTCCCATTTTGTGGTTAGCACCTCAGTTCCCATTACTTTGTATTGGTTTTTGTATATATCTTGTATTATAGGTACATGATGTCTTCCCTGTCCCCATCCTGACTTTCCCCATTTGGCTCCTGTGTCCTTTTGTCCTTTTATTGCCCAGTACCCAACACAGTGTCTGGCTCACACAGTAAGAACTTAACAAATGCTTGTTGATTGATTGATAGAAGGATTAAAGAAGGGAAGGCAGAATAGAAGCTTCAAGGCCCAGATTTATGTATGTGCATTTTGTTGTTGCTGTTTTGAGAAAACTACATTTCTATCCAGCTAAGATGTGAATGCTTAGGAAATTTCCTAGAGGCTTCAGCATCCTTACAGGTCATCAAAGTGGTACCTATGTGACTACCTGTTGGCTTTAGGATCATGCCATAGGAACATCAATTTAGAGTTGAAAGTTCCTATAGTCCAATCTCCCTGCCCATTTTACAGATGAGGAAACTGAGAGATAGACAGGTTAAGAAACATGCTCATGGATTGGTAGGACATAGTAAGTCTGAGATTTGAACTAGTCACTAGGGCTTCAACTTCTTTGTCTGTGAAATGAGGAAGCTGATTAAGCTGATTTCTAAGATTCTGGTGCTAAGATTCTACAAAAGATCTATGATAGGTTAAATTCTCAACCTTGCTGTGCCTTTAAATCCCACATGGACATTTGCTTATCCTCCTACAGATATCACATCAGAGGAAGTGATTTTATGTAGCTTCTTGCAGGATCTGGGACAGGTAGGATCATAAGGATGAAAAAAAATGCTTCAAAGCAAGTTACCCAGAAAGCACATTTATTTATTTTAAATGTTCACTAACGTTTTCACAAATACAAGGACTATGGGCTTGGAATCAGAAGTTCCTTTAGTCTAAACTCTATTGGAACAGAAACCCCATCTTCCGCATCCTCAGCAAAAGGTCACCTTGCCTCTCCTTCAAGAACTTCTGTGATGAACTTAGAACTCCTTCCATTTGGAGGTCAGATGGTGTAGTGGATAGAGTACTGGCTCTGGAGTCAGGAAGGCTTCTCTTCCTGAATTTAAATCTGGCTTCAGACACTTATTAGCTGTGTGATCCTGGGCAAGTCACTTCACCCTGTTTGCTTTACTTTCCTGATCTGTAAAATAAGCTGGAGAAGGAAATGGCAAACCACTAGCTATGTGACCCTGGGCAAGTCATTTAACCTTGCCTGCCTTAGTTTCTTCATCTGTAAAATGAGTTGGAGAAAGAAATGGCAAATCACTCCAGTATCTTTGCTAAGTAAACCCCACATGGGGTCTTGGAAAATTGGATATTATTGTAAAACAACTGAAGAACAATAACATTTTATGGAACTGAAATCTGCCTTCTCTCATCTTTCCCCCAAGTGATACACCAGGGATACAAAGTCAAGAACAAACCAATCTCTGCCCTCAAGAAGCTTACGTTCTATTTAGGGCAAGCATGTATTTATTGATGATGTTAAATTGAGACTCTTTGTGATCCCATTTGGTGTTTTCTTGGCAAGAATATTAGAATGGTTTGTCATTTGTTTCTCTGGTTCATTTGACAAGATGGGGAAACTGAAACAAACAGGATTAAGTGACTTTCTCAGGATATATGGATGTGTGTGTGCGTGCGTGTGTGTGTGTGTGTGTATGTGTATGTGTATTTGTAGAGAATGGGGATGGTGCTGTGGGGTTTTCTTGTTTGTGTTTTGAGGCCTTATTTAGTAGAAAAACCCCAGGCTATCTTAGTAGGTAAAAAAAAAACAAGTTCCAGCCATAGTGTAACCATGCTCCAAGCTTACCCAGTGAACCTCATTGATTCCCTTCCTATCAAATTGATGTTGCCTTCCTGTAAAAGGGTGCAGGATGGGGAGGATTAGAACACTTTTTGCCATACCCCCCCTTCTCTGCGACAGAGGGCAGGAACTTGGAAGCCTGTTTCTCCTTCCAGATGGGTCAGGCTTGGCTCGCTTGTTAGGAGACACAGACACTCTGCAACCACTAACAGCACATCACCATCTTTGCCAGTTCCCGAATTGAGGTGGGAATATCATTTATACACCAAGAGGCTGTAAGAAATTCATAATACATCGCAGCCCCTTCGCTTAGCTTTTGTAAAGGAGAGTGTGTCCTTAGTTGGAAGTTGCTTGTACCTTCCAGATTCCTTTAAAGGAGGGACAGATTCTCTCATCCTGAACTTCAAATTCCATGACAACAGAGGGGAGCTGATCAAGGAGAAGCAGAAAGCAGAGGGGGTGGGGTGGAGATGGAAATAGAAAGGAAACCAGAAGATGGAGAGGCAGGTATGAACATGGAAGAGGAGGCAGACACAGCAGGGAAAGAGATGGATTTGGAGTCACAGGTTGAAGTGCTGGTTTCTCCACCGTGCACCCATGGGCAAATGAGGGATTGGACTAGCTGATGTTGTAGGTCCCTTATGGTTCTAAATCTATGGAAGGATCTTATATATTATATATTTAAAGGAGGGATTTTGGTAGAATGTGTGGAGAGGCAGGGGGATGGAGAAAGAAAAGGAGACAGACTCAATCAAGGAACAACTATTTAAGTACCTTGTCCCCTAGGCACCAGAAACAAAATAACCCTTCCCTTCAAGAAGCTTACATTCTGTTGAGGGGAAACCATGTATTTTATTATTCAGTTGTGTCTGATTCTTCATGATCCCATTTGGGGTTTTCTTGGCAAGGATACTAGAGTGGTCCTTCTCCAGTTCATTTTACAGTTGAGGAAACTGAGGCAAACAGGGTTAAGTGATTTGCTTAGGATTACACAGCTAGTAAGTGTCTCTTCCTGACTCCAGATCCAGCACTCCATCCACTGTGCCACCCTGCTGCCCTTAAAAATGGAACAAAACAAAGCAAAAATTTAAAATAAGCAAACAAAAACCTACCTCATAGACATGTAAGTAAATGTGAAATTGCATAGACAAAGTAGTTTTGGAGATAGAAGCACTTGCTGCTGGGGGATGTGGATGGGGGATCAAACTTCTTATAGAAAGTGGTTCTTGAACAGAATTTTGTAGGAAGTTAGGATGCTTGTGATAGAAGGGAGAGGGCCCAGCATGATTCATGAAGAAATGTACATAAAAATGAATGTACATGTATAACCAGAAAAATAAAACAAGCTGAGAAACACAATTTTATATACACATACTCATATACTATAAGGGAAAGCAATATATTATGTTGTAAAATAAAGTTCTGGAGGGAAAAAATAAAAGTATTATGTAGGAAAAAATAGAAGAGAGAATGTATTCTAGGTACAGGAGACAACCTGAGCAAAGGTGAAGAGATGGGAAATGGGGGGAAAGAAGAGGCTAGAAGGGAAGTTGGAAGATGATAAAGGGGGGGTGGACATGATAATGTAATAGGTAACAAGATGCAAGGCAGATGGAAGAGATTCAGTGTGATTTAATATTTGGGCATGAATATTTCTTGGATGACCCCTTTCTGTCATGGGGACATTGCCCAGCCCAAGGATTACACAATATGGAAAATGTTTTTTTTTTTTCCTTTTGGTCCTTCTGTTTGCTTTCATTATATAGTATCAACAGCAGTAGCATAATAGCTAACATTTTATATAGTTATTACTATGTGTCAGGCACTGTGCTAAGCACTTTACAATTGTTATTTCATTTGAACTTCACAACAGTCTGGAGAGGTAGCTGCTTTTATTATCTCCATTTTACAGATGAGACAACTGAGGCAAACAGGAATTAAGTCACTTGCTCAGGATCACACAGCTAGTAAATATTTGAGGTCAGATCAGGTCTTCCTGCATTTCTAAGTTAGCTGGGTGGTGCAGTGGTTAGAATACTGGGCTTGGAATCAGGAAGACTCATTTTTCCCAAATTCAATTCTGGCTTCAGACTCTTACTAGCTGTGTGACCCTGGGCAAGCCTATTTAACTCACTTCCTAATCTGTAAAATGAGCCGGAAAAGGAAATGCAAACAACTCTGTTATCTTTGCCAAAACCACCCCAAATGGGGTCACGAAAAGGCAGATATCACTGAAACACTGAACAACAACTTCCTGACTCCACTGCCGAAAGACTAAACTACATCTTCCCGACTCTGCTACTCTATCTCCTGGGCCACCCATCAGAATCTTGCTCCAAATGAACCATTTTCTTTAGTAATATCCCAAAGATGGGTTGCCCTGATACTACCTAAGATATTTATCTTCCTTTGGATAAGTAACGGTGTTTTGAGCAGCCATAATGAAATACTCCCCTGCCTCTCTTGACTTCATTAGCTTTTGTTTGGAAATCCAGTTTTGCCTATTACTGGTGACTCACTTTCTGTCCATCATTTGATGACTCTATCATCCAACTCCCCCTCCACCTTCTGCTTCCATCTTCTAAACCCCCTCAGTTATCTTCCATCTCTTTTTATGAGATTAGAAGGCTTTCTTTTATTTACCTCCTGAGTGAACTTGCAAAAGTCTTTGCCTCTCTGACCCCAAGGTTCTTCATTGATAAAATGAAAGGCACAGATTCGATACTGTGCAGCATCCTTTTTAGTTCTTAAATTTGGGATATTTAAGGCATTCTTCATTCCTTTTTCTGTTACATTTATCCTTTCTATTCCCTTCTGTCAACTTGCTGATGCCAGAAAGGAAAGGCTTGAGGTACCTCCACTCCATGGAGCTTCTTGTCTCCTGATTCTAGGAACCTTTCTACTTCCATCCCTGATTAGCAAGTTCCTGCCCAGAATTTCCATTTAAGGAAGCACTCAGGCTAGCTACGCTCACTTATATTGAGATATAAGTTTCACTCTTGAATCTCCAGACTTTTACTCTTTGATTATCCTCCTGCTTTTCAGTTGCCTTTTATATGCTGTCTTCCCCTCTTAGAATGTGAACCTTGAGGGTAGCTGGGACAGCTAAGTGGCAAAGTGGATAAAATTCTGGTCCTGAAGTCAATAAAACTCATCTTTATGAGTTCAAATCTGGTCTCAAACATTTAATAACTGTGTGATTCTGGGCAAGCCCCTTAATCCTGTTTGTCTCAGTTCCCTCATTTGTAAAATGAGCTAAAGAAGAAAATGGCAAACCACCTCAATATCTTTGCCAAGAAAACTCAAAATGGTGTTACAGAGATTGTAGAATAAAAGTGTCTTTCCTTTTGCTTATATTTATATTCCTAGCACTTAGCACAATGCCTGCCACAGAAGCACTTAATAAAGGCTTTCTCTACCAACTGTCTGTCTGTCTATCTATTTGCTTACTTTTCTGTCCATCTGTCTATCTGTCTATATGTCTGTTTTTCTGTCTTTATCTGTGTATCTATCCATCTTTGTTTATCTCTGTCTGTCTCTGTCTTTGCCTATCTTCCTATCTATTCATCCATTATTTATTTATCTTTCTATCTGTGTCTATCCATCTTTCTATTTTTCTTTCATTCTTCTATCTACCTCTCTCCATTTATCTGTCTGTCTATCTCTGTTTATCTGTCTAATTACCCATCTTTCTGTCTCTATCTTTGTCTACCCATCTTTCTATCTGTTCATCCATCTATTGTCTATCTTTCCATCTTTTTGTCTGTCTCTGTTTCTTTGTCTATTCATTTTCTTCCTACATATCTATTTTTTTCTTTCTATCTATGTACCTATTTATCACATCTGTTGTCTATTAATCTATCTGTCTTTTTGTTGAAAGATAGATTTCTTGGTTTCTTTATCTGTAAAATGGGAATACTAATAGTACCTATCTTTTAGAATTGTTGTAAGGATAAAATGAGATCTGTAAATGCTTTTCACTATCTGTTTGTCTTTTTTTTTATCTGAGTCTATCATCTTTCTGTCTGTCTCTGTCTTTGTCTATCTGTCTATCAATCTATCTGACTGTTTGTCTGTCAGTCTATTTATCTATTTGCCTGTTTATCTATCTGTCATCTCCCTATCCATCTATCTTTTTGACCAATTTAGGGTAAGCTATAGGATTCTTAAAAAAAAGGTTAGAGATTTGTGTCAAGTTCCTATATTATATACTGGAATGGTGGCAAAGTCCCTGATATAAAGGAAAGGCTAGATCTAGATCTAGAATGAAAGGCTGGGTTTGCATCCTAATTCTGGTACTTAACTACTTTGTCTTAACTATCTCCTGCCTTCTTTTCTCTCTTCATTCTTTTCTTTCTATGTCTTTCGCCTTCTATCCTCATTCACCCCTCTACATCTTTTGCCTCCTTTTCATTTCCCTCCTTTCATATCTATCAATTGAATCAATTAATTTATCTAGATCTGTTTCCAAATCTGTAAAATGAAGAGATTGCCCTATATTAAGCTTGGTCTTATGCAAGCGCCCAGTAAAACTCCTATTTGGACCTAAAACAAATAAATTAAAATATAATTGGGAAATATTTGTTAAAATCAGTAAAAATGTATTACATTATAATGTAATTTTATGGATTTCTAATTCAATATGTAAGGACAGTTAGGTGACACCATAGTGTACAAAGTGATGAACCAGAATCAGGAGGAGCTGAGTTCAAATTCAGCTTCAGATCTTTATTATCTATGTGATCCTGGGCAAGTCACTTAACCCTGTTTGCATCAATTTCCTCATTTGTAAAATGAGTTGGAGATAGAAATGGCATACCTTCTATTATCTTTGCCAAGAAAACCTCAAATAGGGTCACAAAGAGTCAGTTCTGATTGAAAATGATTCGATAACAATAGCAAGAAGTCAATATGTGGCCCTTAGGGATCCATTTCTTTTTTAATTTTACACTATTGGAGTAGATGATTTCTACTCTGCCTTCTGGCTAAAAGATAGGATTCTATAAAGTCCAATAATTATATAGCAGCTATGAGCCTTTTTCTATCCTTCCTTCCTTCCTTTTTTTGTCTTTTTTCTTTTCTTTCTTCCTTTGTTTTTCTTTCTTCCTTCCCTCCCTCCCTCATTTCTTTCCTTCTTTCCTTCCTTCCTTCTTTCTTTTTTCTTTTTCTTCCTTTCTTTCTTTGAACAGCAAGTTTAGAGAAAAGACAGGTTGGAGGCAGAAAGATTGGTCAGGATGTTACTGCAATAGCCTAGAAGAGGTGAGGGTCTGAGTGAGGGTGAAGGTTGAACTTGCAAATTAAGATGTGGAATGGATAGGAGAGAGAGTACAGGGAAAGGATTGATAAGACCTAGCAACTGATTGGATGTGAGTGAGTGGTGATAGTAGTGGGAGTCAGGTCTCTAATACTCATGTGAGCTCTTTAGGAGGCTGGTCAGCAAAGGGAAACTACTACCAGGATATTCCAAGACTACTTGTCCAGGATTTGATAGTAGGATGGAGGGAGACAAAGTGTGGACCTCTGTTGGATCCCAAATATAGTCTAAGATTCACTTCAACACACAGTTATTAATCACTTATTAATATGCAGATCACTGTAGTAGGCACTGGCAGAGTTATATAGGTTAAATGGAATTGTCTCTGCTCTCTTGGAGCTTCTGGTCTAGTGGAGGATAAGATACATAGAAACATATAACATATAATAATAATAATAGTAATAATTACAGCTATTATTTATGTAGATATTAGATTTATATTTTTTTTTACATTTATCATCTTATTTGACTCTTATTGCAAGTGATGGCTCAGAGATTCTCCAAGACTTGTCTCTAGTCATATAGGTCATGAAACACTAATGGGAATTGAATCCAAGTTTCTCTTGACTTTAAGTCCTGGTTCTTTCTTTTAAATCATCCACTTTGACTTTAAAGATAAGTTTAAGATGGATGTTTAAACACAGAACTATGTGAGAGTAAAGGGGAGTGGGGGTGGGGAAGGTCATCACCATATTGGGAGTGGGAATGGGCTGCAAGGATATCCTCTTCATGGCCAATGTTGTGATTTTGGAAATATTTGGCAGCTATCAGCGTGTCTTCAGAGAAGTGTCTTCTGCCAAATCTACCTGTCTTGCTTTCTGTGCCCCATGGGCAGGCATCCTTGGCCAAGGGCTCTGGGTTCCATTTTTTGTTCTATGTTCTGTCTGAACTCTCCCTAGAATGAAACCCACTTTGCTTATACAGTGAATGGCAAGATGTTCCCATAGTCCTCATGTCCTAAAAGGAAAAAGTTCCCTATTCCTTTATTATTAGTACTTTACAATTATATAGTCCTTAATAGTTTACAGAGTACTTTTTCTACAAGAACCCTGTGAGATACAGATAGTACAAATATTTAATACCCATTTTATGGATAAAGAGTTACCTGGATTCAGGTAGTAAACGGATGATTTAGGGATAGTAAGTAGAACAAGGACTTGTTGTAACAGAGAGTTGCTAGCTTTTGTTCATGAAGATTCGAGTTCAAATCCTGCCTAATATACTTACTGTAACCCTGGGCAATTCAATGAACATCTCTTCATTCAGTTTTGTCAACCATAAATTAGGAATAGAAATGGCATCTATGTCACAACGTTGCTGTGAGGATCAAATGAATTATTATATGTAAAGTCCTGTAAAAGACCAGCTATCATTATTAATACTACCACCACCATCATTAGCAGCACTATTGCTCCTCTACCTTGTCTTTCTCCTTTTTTTCTTTTCCTCTTCCTATTCCTCTTTCTCCTGCTTTTCATCCTCCCCCTTCCCTCCTCCTTCTCTTCCTTCTCTTCCTCCTTCCTATCTTTTCTTCTCCTCTTCTTCCTTCTCCCTCCTTTTTCTTCTCCTCCTTCTCCTCTTCCTTCTTATTATACTTCTCTTTATCCTCTTCCCTCCTTATTCTCTTCCTTCTCTTCCACTTTCTTCTCCTTCCTTTTCTTCTTTTTTTCTCCTCCTCCTCTTCTTCCTCCTCCTTCTTTTCTTCATCCTGTTTCTTTTCCTCCTCCTTATCTTTCTCCTCCTCTCTCTTCTCTTCTTGCTGCTCTTTCTCCCTTTCTTCCCTCTCTATTATTTAAGTCTTCTGATTTTACTGCTAATCTTGACTAGAGGAAGAGATGGCCTTGGAAATATTTGCTACTGGAAATTTCTGACCACCAATCTAAACTGTGGTTCAGTGGATAGACTTGTAGTTCAGAAGATCTGAGTTTTAATCCTACCTTTGTGACCTTGGGTCATTCACTTAATATGTCTGCCTCAGTTTCTTTATCTGTAAAATGGGAATACTAATAGTACCTATCCTCTAGAATTGTTGTGAGGATAAAATGAGATTTGTAAAGTGCTTTGCAAGCCTCAAAGTGCTACATATGATAACAATTATAACAATAATAATATTATTCTTGAACCTGTCATTGGTCAGTGTGTTTGGGCAGTAGTCTCCATAAGCCTTTCCAGTTAAGAAGATTCTATAATCATGGTTTGCCTTTTACTGGATCAGTCAGGCATCCCATAGTACTTTCTCACCTTCCTCAGTTTCCCAAGAATCTTAATTATCTATTTCTGCATATTTCCAGGGCCAAAAAGAATGCCACAAAAAGTCCTATGCAGTTTCACTAGGCAGTAATGGTGTTATTTGATTTCCAGGAGTGATCAGCCTCTTCTCTCCCCACCCTTAACCTCACTTCCATATACCAATTAAATCAAGTGGCAAAATCTGGAAGGATTAGTCTGGCTAAGACGAGAAAGATGCTACATGTACTGCTGCAATACAGCATGCTATCATGGGAAAAAAAATTGAATCTGGTGTCAAAGGACCTGGATTCAAATCCTACTTCTAATAGTTATTGCCAGTATGACCTTAGTCACATAACCTCTCATTTTCTTCACCAATAAAATCAGGAAGTTGGACTTTGTGGATTCTGAAATTCTTTCTTGATTTCTGATACTATCCTATGACAGGGACAGAGGGAAGAGAAGAGGAAAGGAGAGACAAAGAAAGATATAAAGAAGAGGAGAGGAGAGAAAGAAAAAGGGAATGAGGGACAGAGAGAGAGAGAGAGAGGAACAGAGAGAAAGATAAGGAAAGAATCAGAGAGAGAGACAGAGAGACAGACAGAGACAGAGAGAGAAAGCGCTCAAATGCTAGAAAAGAAAGGAGGAGCCAATAAAGAAGAGGGAAAATAGGAAAAGGACAGAAGAGTAAAAATGGTGTCAGATCTTATTTATCTGCAAGCATGTTGGGTCTGAGGAAAGGAACCGTGCATTACAGATAAGTAACAAGGAGAAAGACAGTGCTACTTGGCAGTGAATAAGGGGCTGGTTTAATTTGCATAGCATTAATTAGCAAGAGTGTCTAATTAGGACATTCATTCCAGAGCCACAATATTCTACTGATGCTGAATATCAATCAATTTTGGAGTCTTTCCATGAAATCGAGGGGAAAATATTAAATTATTAAAAGAAGTAGTAGAGAATCAATTTCCCAAGTTGCATCCACTAGAAGGTGGGGAATCTTTCAGGGGAATTAGATGCCAAAGTGAGTTAAGATTGACTTTTGACTTTTTCTGCTGATCCCATTGGACGGTTCTAGTCTCAGGAAATCACAGAGGGCCTGCCCTAATACCTCCAAGTACAACAATCAGTCAACAAGCATTTATCAAATGATTACTAGGTTGCCAGCAGGGCTGTTAAGCACTGGAGACATAAAGACAAGAATGAAACAATATTACACACTCACACAAACAGAAATACCACAGACACACATTTGAAAACAGACATGCACATTAATTCATGTATACTCACATAAACTGACACAATGTCACATTTATTATCATGCACATTTAATCAAATTCAGTCGCTCAATATGTGATTTTGCATGCACTCAGAAGAGTAGCTATAATATTAGTTAGCATTGATATAATACTTCAATGTCGGTGAAACCTTCACAGATATTATTCACTTGAGACATATAGTAACCCTGCCATTTGGTCTTTTCTGGTCCCCATTTTATAGATCAGAAAATGAAGGTAAATGGAAATTGACTGAGATTACAAATATATATATATATATATATATATATATATATATATATATATATATATGTGTGTGTGTGTGTGTGTGTGTGTGCACACATGCACTTGTGTGCATATATACACACATATATGTGTGTGTATACACATGTTTCGCCTTTTACTGGTACCTTCTCATCTTCCTCAGTTTCCTTAATTATCTATTTCTGCATATTGCTAGGACTGAAACGAATACCACAGAGAGATCCTGTGCAGTCAGTAATGGATTAGTTGACTGACTTCCAGGAATAACTAGCCTCTGGTTTTGCCCCCCCACCTCAATATGCCAATTAAATGAAGTGGCAAAGTCTGGGAGGATTAATCTGAGCTAAGAAGAGCAAGGGGGCAGTGTGTTACTTTGGAGAAAAAACAAACACTGCATCTGGAGTCAGTTTGCAAAAAAGCCTTTGGCAAAGATATGTATGTATATATATATATATATATATATACAATCATGCACACACGTATATGCTCACACATATGTACACACAGGTTTAGCCAACACAAATAGAAGGCAACATACCTGTGTATGTACATGTGTATGTCCATATATGTATATATATGGACATATACATATGCAAACATATACACCGTCAGGTGGTAAAGTGAATAGCCTGCTGAGTCTGGAGGCAGGAAGATACATCTTCCTGAGTTCAAATTCGGCCTCAGACGCTTACTAGTTGTGTGATCCTGAGCAAGTCACTTAAACTTGTTTTGCCCCAGTTCCCTCATGTGTAAAATGAGACATATACACACTCCCACAAAAATCGTCATCCTGATATTCAGAAGTCTTGATGCAGTGGACAGAGTATTTGACTTGGAATCAGGAAGACTGATATTTATTGGCTTGGTGACCATAGGCAAGTCATTTATTGTATATAAGACTCAGTTTCCACAGCTGTAAAATGTGAAGGTTGGATGAGATGATCTAAAAGGGCTCTTTCTAGCATTAAATTTCTGACTCCAAGATGCCTCATTGTAATCAGAGATAAACATGATGATTCTGGGAGCCTAGTTATGCAGTTATGAGTCTCACCAAGAAAAAAAGCTCTGATTATGGGCCCTATGTTGGACATAGTGTCTAGTTGAGCTGGTCATCAACAGCTTAGCAGCAGAAGATAATGAATTTTCCAACCCCAGTAACTCTCAAAAGAACAGGATCTATATGGATGGAAAACTACAGAGCCTTGGAGCATTGATGTGTACACACACACACACACACACATACACACACACACAGAGTCTTTGATGTATATAACACAGGGAGCACATAGCATCTTTATTCTGTGTATTGTTTGATGTCTGCATCTTTCTCCAGCAAAACAAAAAATATTCAGTTTCATTCAGGTCCCTAAAGCCTTCTGAGTCTCAGGGAAGGTAATAAGAAGATCAATTATTCAATCAAGCAAGCATTTATTCAAGCCTTTCATGTGCCAGAACAATGTATATAACCCTGGGATAATAAAGACACAAATCAAGCAGTCCCTGACCTCTGGAAGCTTACATTCAAGACAGATAGGTGGTATAATGCTTAGGAAGTTGGACTTGGGGTCAGGAAAATCCAAGTTAAAATCCTATCTGATGATCCTGGGCAAGTCATCTCAGTTTTCTCATCTATAAAATGGGGGTGAAAATAGTACTTCCTTCACAGGCATGTGAGAATTAAATAAGATAATATGTGTAAATGCTTTGCAAACCTTAAAGAGCAATATAGATGTTAGCTATCGGGATTTTAACAAGGGAGACAATTCACACACACACACACACACACACACACACACACACACACACAAATGTGCATAAGTATATATAAAACACATAAAGCAGAATCCAAGTCATCTTGGAGGGAAAGGCACTAGTAGTTTGGAAGACCAGGGAAAGCCTGGTTAACATAGACCATAAAACATTATGAGGCAGTTAGGTGAAACAGGGAATAGAGTGCCAGACCTGAAGTCAGGAAACTCATCTTCCTGAGTTCAAATCCAGCCTCACTCACTTATTAGCTGTGTGAACCTGCGCAAATCATTTAATTACTGCTTACTTCAGTTTCTTCATCTATAAAAGGGGGATAAGAATGGCACCTGCCTCCCAGGTTATGAGGATAAAATAAGATAATATTTGTAAAGCAGTTTGCAAATCATAAGACATCATATAAAAGCTAGTAACAACAACAATAATAGTAATATAAAGCTTGGATAGAATTTGTAGAAGATAGAGGTATCTTCCTTGTTTGGTTAATGCTGTGATTTCCCATTTAACTCCTCTCAAAAGTTAGGGATGATTTTTCTCTTTTTTTTTTGTTTTTCCTTTAAAATTATAAAATACCTTTAAAGCTTTAGAGCCTCTGGGAAGATCTACTATAATCATTATAATTCTGGCCTTTCCTCTGTAAACTCTGAGGCTGGACAGCATAGCAATTTATATAGCTGGTTTAGAAACTGAAATCCGATGTTCCATCACCTTCTACCCAGAGCTCCAGGGATCAAGCTAACAGTGAAAGGGAATGGAAGCTAGCATGTTGTTTGAGGGGCAAATGAGGTGTGTGGCAGGACTGTGTGGGTTGACAAGGGGAGCCTGGCTGTGTGGACAGATGGCCTGATGTGGGCTGGTATCAGTGGCGGGGTGCCAGCCTCGGTTCCCATCCACTTGCATAGCAGCTGTCAAATCTGGACAGTGCCTTGTTAGATTCAGTTTGGGGGCTGCCACTCCAAATTCTTAATGACATCTCCTGTGGCCTCCAAACAGCTGAATGTTAGACAGTTAACAAACACTTAGAAAGTGCTCACTGTTTGTCAGCCTCTGCTCTAGTTGCAAAGGAAATAGGGTGGGCGTGGTGGGAAAGAGTGAGAGGGCAAGAGTTCCAGTCCTGCCCCTGACACTTATTCTTATGTGAAGCTGAGTAAATCACTTAACTTATCTGAGACTCAATGTCCTATCCACAAAACTAAGGTAACAATACTTCTATTATCTACCTCAGAAGTGTTGGATTCATAGAAGCAATATACCCGAGAGCAACCAACTGAAAAATCTTAACAAAATTAAACAAATTACAATAGAATGTGGATAAAATTAATCTATGGCTTTCTAAGCCAATATGCATACACAGAGATCCTTATGATATCATTATGATAGGTTTGTGATCCCTATTTCTATGCGAGTTTGATACCATTGATCTATCTCACAGGGTGGTGGTTTAAAAAAAAAAAAAAAAAAACCTCTGAAAATATCTTTAAGCACAATAGAAATGGATCCTATTCTTCACATTCTGCATTTGCCTCTTAGGAGCTATATGAGTATAGGGGAGCCACTTTCCTTTTCTGTGCCCCAGATTCTTCCTCTGACAAAGGAGGGGGTTGGGCTAAATGATCCCTGGGTTCTCTTTCTCTTCTGGAATTCAAGGATCCTATGATTCACCCCTAACATAGCTTTGTATAATGTAGATCTAGGGATTCTGTGGGTCCAATGATAGGTATTGAAACATGGTGTGTTTAATAATTGTCATTTGAGTCATACTTTTCTGTGATAGATTAATTTAACAATATGATCTCAATTTGATCCTTTAGATAACATTGAACTTAGGCAGATAAGGGGAGTCTCCTGATCAATTTTCTGATCTTGGTGAGTTTAGAGAATTATGAAACTTTGGGGTATCTGATGGGCATCTATCCCAAGGGAAAATAGAGACTTGAAAGCCTTATTAAGAGAACACAGATCATCTCTGATTGATTTTTAGTGACCAGAGATTTGGTTCTCTCACACAGATCAATTCCAGTTTCTAGAGTTGACCCCCAAAAGTCATACTTTACTCTAGGAAAATCTTTGATAATAAGTGTATTGATAAACCCACTTATATTTTCATTTTACATTTGAAGAAAATGAGGCTCAGAGAAGTTAGGACCATAGATTTAGCATAAAATAATTCATTGAGATCATCTAGTCTATGTCCCACACCCCAGTTTTATAGATGAGGGAGAGGAAGTGAATTGTCCAATGACATTCAATTAATAAGTAGCAATACTAGGATTTGGGTGAAAATCTCCTGACTTTAGGTAGTGCTGGACCCCAAATCAGAAGGATTCATCTTCCTGAGTTCAAATCCAGTCACAGATACTTCTAGCTTTGTGACCCTGGCCAATTCATTTTACCCTGTTTGCCTCAGTTTACTCATCTGTAAAAATGAGCTGGAGAAGGAAATTACAAACCATTCCCTTATCTTAGGGCAGCTAGATGCTATAGATAGAGTGCTGGACCTGGAATCAGAAAATCTTCCAGAGTTCAAGTCCGGCCTCAACTCTTACTAGTGAGATCCTGGGCAAGTCACCTAAACCTATTTTTCTCAGTTTACTTATCTGTAAAAATGAGCTGGAGAAGGAAAGTGCAGATCACTCCAGTATCTTTGCCAAGAAAACCTCAAATGGGATCACAGAGTCAGACATTACCAAACAAAATAATTTTAAAAAAACCTTCTGACTTTAAAATAGAGATCCTTCTACTTGCCTTCTCTGCTTCCCTGTATAATAAGCCATTCCACAAATCTACCAGCTGTGTATGTAGCTAGAAGCCTATCAGGTGCCTGATAGTCTTGTTTTCTAGGGGCTCTGTATTGGTAGGTGGCCCCTGATTCCCAGACAATTATATGGAGTACCATAAAGTATAATATAATCCTGGGCAAATTCTCTTGCCAGTGTCAATTGCAAGGTATCAATCCAGTGATTGGAATGGTAAGAAAAAAAAGACTTGAGATCCAGTTTCCCATATCTCCTGACAAGAAGGACTGACAGAGGTTCCAAGTATTTTTCCAACAAAGGGCTCCTCTCTTCATTCACACTTCTTGCCTCTTCTGATAAAACAAAGCCAAATGACCCCATGAAATCTGAAATCCTTGGATCTAGAGAGAGATGGGATTTTAGAAGTCATTCAGTCCAACTTTCCTCACTTTACAGATGGGACAACTGAGACCCAGAGAAAAGAAGGGGCTTGTTTAAAATAATCAGGATTAAAATCCAGACATCAGTCAGCTTTCCTATGAAAGAGGTTGGTGCTAAACTCTGTTTTTTTAATGATTGAAATCAAATGAGAAATAGTTTCTGGATATGTCTGCCTTTAATAATCCATTGTTGCATTAGAGAAAAATGTTAAATGGGCTTGTTGTTGTTCAGTCATTTCTCACTCTTCATGACCGCATTTGGGATTTTCTTGGCAAAGATACTGGAGTGATTTTCCATTTCCTTCTACAGCTCATTTGACAGATAGGGAAACTGAGGTAAGCAGGGTAAAGTGAATTGTTTGTGATCACACAGCTAGTGAGTATCTGAGACTAGACTTGAAGTCAGAAAGAGGAGTCTCCTTGACTCCAAACCTGCCATTCTGGGCACTATGGTGCCACCTAGAAGCCCTTAGATGACACTAACTTAGTAGATCTATGACTTTTTCCTTTCCCTTACTTTTGTCTCTTTTCATTCTCTATTGGCACTCTTCTAGCCTAGGTCCTGGATTCTTGCAGTAGTCTTCTTAGAGCTCACACAGTATCCTATTCATACCTCTTTATCCACTGATATTCTCTTTTATCCTTCAATAATTCAGAGGATTCAAGGGGAGTGTTGGGGAATTTATTCCTTCTAGCACTACAGACCTCTCCATGCCTTAGGAGGCTATTTCTAAGGTTATTGTAGCCAAGAAAATTAAAGACCCTGAGGCTAAGCTTTTGAGATGAACATCTCCAGGCTACTTCTCAACTGACAGACACACAGGCTTACTCATAGCTTTTCTTACTAGGGAGCTTCAGTCAGAGTTTGTACTCTCTGACCTAGTCTTTGAGAACCAGGGTCATTTAAATAAGAAGATAGTGGACAGAGTAGATAGAGTGCCAGACTCATTACCATGTCACTAAAAGGCACAAGAGAAAGCTTTTGGTGGATCTTATTTGTTTACATCTTAGTTTTCCTTCTTAACAGTAAGCTCTTTGAGGGCAGGCATTATGTCTCAATTATTTTATTTTTATTTTTTGCTGAGGCATTTGGGGTTAAATGACTTACCCAGGATTACACACCTAGGAAGTATTAAGTGTCTGAGGTTAGATTCAAACTCAGGTCCTCCTGACTTCAGGGCCTGCCCTCTATCCACTGCTCCATCTAGCTGTCTCTCAATCATCTTTTTTTAACTTTCTTGATGTTTTGCTTATAGAAGGCAATGTATTGGAGTGGAATGGAATGAAGGAGTCAATGAAAACTAGGTGGTTTTCAGTGTAATCTCCTTGATGGACTGGGAAAGGGAGAGTGTGTCTTTGGGATTACTTCCAGCCCTATCATCTCATTTATTATTTCCTAGATGGATCTAGTTGAAGGCAGTTTTGAATGTTCCTGAGCTTACCCTGTTGATGGAGATGACATTTAAGCAAGAGGCTGACTAGACCTGGGTCAATCCTAGTCATCAAAAAACTATAGATGCTCAACTCCAGGGAAGAGCAAGAATCAGAGCTATTATAACCGGGGCAGGATGACTGGGACTTTTCTCCCAGGCATCCGATTTAGAAGTCATGGCACTTAAAGTTTTTCAGTTGGAGGCACAATCAAGTTTAGCACTTGGTTAGCAAGAATGATTGACTTGAATGATAGGAAGATATTTTTGAGAGTGGGCTGCAGAGAGTTCTTTTCTGGCTTTTCCTTGCTTCTTAGCCCTTCACTTTTGCAGTGGCCTTCCCTAAAGTATCTGATCCCAGGGTCTCTGTCTGCCACGTATGGGTTTCTCTCTCTCCAACTGGGGCCATGCTTGAACCCCCAAAACTAATTCTCCTACATGTCCCAGTTGCAAACAATTCTAGTTTTGACTTTGCCAAGAAGCACAGAAAATCAATTCTATTTTTTAATGTATAAGAAAATGTTATATTCCAATCTTTTAGTCTTTGACCATACTAATTTAACAGTCACTGTATATATAAAAAATATAGAGAGAGACTCTGCTGGTCAGTAGAAGGTAGAATCAAGGTTTAGATAAGACATGCTCCCAGACCTCATGGAACTTAGTAAACCTTTGATTTGATCCAACTTTATTTATGTTAAAATTTATCCTTATTAGAAATGACTTGTGTGCATATGTGTGTGTTATTGGTATACCATAGAAATTACACGCAAAAATAGGATACCCGGGCCATGAAGAGTACTTAATAATGATCTCAGAGACTCCAGTAGCCCAGAATATCTATCCTGTCTCTGACCAGGATTGAGTCATTTAAATGGAAACATAATTCTGGTCATAGCCAAAAAACAAGGGGCCAGGAGTTTTGAAATAAAAAGAGTAAATAGAAAAGCAAGATGATGGCTCCTTGTCTTCATCTTCTTCAACCTTCCTTCTGAAAAAGTCAAAACAGTATTGAGTTCTAATTTCAGACAATTTCTCACCCAAAGGACTCAGGGTATGGTGGGGAAAAGGGTCAATATGAATTACACCCCTATACCCTCCATAGAGACAAATGATGCATTCAGATTCCTCTGAGAAGAAAATTATGGACATTCCTACCTTGAGCTCTTTAGAATCATTCCTAATTCATTCCCTTCAGAGAATATGTCTATTTGCAAGGCCAGCTGTTCTCTGGAGGTGATTAAGTCACTCTGAGAGTCCCCGAGGGAGGCCATGAGGTCAAAACTATTTTCATAATAATACTAAGATGTTATCATTTCTAATACAGCAAATGTAGAAAGATAATCCATATAAACAAAAGCTCTTTGGGAGAGTCTTCAAAATTTTTTAGTTAATAGCATTTTATTTTTCCAAACACATACAAAAATAGTTTTCAACATTCACCTTTGCAAAACCTTGTGTTCCAAATTTTTCTCCTTCTCCTCTCCCTTCCCCCCTCCCTCAAGACAGCAAGAAATCAGATATGGGTTAAACATGAAAAACTTTTAAAGAGTTCAAAATGATTCTGAGATCAAAAAGTTTGTGAATTGATGTTCTAGACCATTTGGAGTACCACTGAAGAATAGATGGAATCCTTCTTCCCTTCACTGCCCCTGCCCTAAAGGATCCACCATTCATTCACTCCAAATGACTTCTACAGGGGCACTGGATCGTTGTTGGGCTTTTCTAGAAGGAGTAAGGATTGTGGCTAGACACCAAGAAGTACTTCCAGAGAATAATGTGCTTGAAGGCAGGACTGTGGCTTTCTCACATTTATCTCATTCTCCCTATCCCCACTCCAGCCCCTTCATACACATGCTCCCTCCATTCTGTTGGAGGTCAATAGTTAACCAGAATGTATTAAGCACTTACTAGATGCCAGGCTCTATGCTAAGCACTGGGGATATAAAAAAGGGCAAAATAGTCTCTGCCCTCAAGGGGTTTGCATTCTAATGGTAGGAGACATGTGGGTGAATAAGTACAAACAAGATGCGGACTAAATAGATCACAGAGCCAGGACTGGAAAGACTTTAACCTATATACTCTTTCATGTTATGTACCAGGAAACTGAGGAAGTCCTTGGCATAGTGCTTGGCACAAATTAAGGGGTTAATAAGTATGTCCTAACTGCTAAAAGAGAAGAAATGGAGACTCAGGGAGCAAAATGTCTTGCCCAAGATCACATATAATAAACATCCAAGGTGGGATTGGAACTCAGGTCTTCTGCCTCCAGAGTCAGAAATCTTTCCATTAGAGTATGAGTTGTTGATGCTCTTATTCAGTCATTGCAGTCACATCTCACTCTTTACGACCTTATTTGGTGTTTGTCTCCCCTCAATCCATCAATCAAGAAGTAATTGAAGGGCTGTCATATGTCAGTGAGTCAAAAAGCCTTTTTAGTAAGCATTGACTATGTGCCAGCACGAGTACAGAGAAAGACAAAAAGTGGCTACTTCCTTGAAGGAGACTGCATTCTAATAGACAAGACACAATGTGTGAACAATCAGGGACAGACTATATATATATATATATATATATATGTATGTATACACACACATTCATATCTACTTGTCTATATCTATATGTGTGTATATAAATATATGTGAGTGTGTAGAAAGAGTCAGAGGCAAAGAGAAGACAGAGATACAGAGAGACAGAGACAGAGGCAGAGAAAGACATAGTAAGAGACAGATACAAAGAGATATAGGCAGACAGAGACAGAGACAGAGATACAGAGGCAGAGAAACAGAAGTAGAGAGAAAAACAGATAGAATGAGACCCAGTGAGAGAGAGACACACACAGTGAGTGAGTGAGTGAGAGAGAGAGAGAGAGAGAGAGACAAAGGCAGAGACAGAGAGAAACAGAGTGAGATAGAGAGACAGAGAGACAGTGATAGAGTAGAGACGGACAGTAAATGGAAGGTAATCTCATTGGGAAGGCAAGAACAGTTGAGAGGAGAACTGCTTGTGGCCTGGATCAGGAAAGTCCTTCTGCAGAGGGTAGGCTATGAATCAAGTCTTAAAGGAAACTAGGGAAGTTAAGAAATTAGAGGGGAATGGATTCTGGATGTGGGAAGCTGCCAGTGGTGGGAGATAGGAATCAGGATGTCATCTTCAAGGACCTATAGGAGGGTGCTAGAACTGATTAGAGTGTTCATTAGGGTGGGTAAAATATAAGCCAATCAGAAATAGGAAGGGACTATGAAGAGTTTTGAATGCCTAATGCATAAGTTTTAGGGTAATCAGGAGCTACTGGAATTCCTTGAGTAGAGGAATATCTCAGTCATCTCTATGCTTTAGAAAAATCACTTTGGCTGCTGAGTGGCGCATGGACTGCAATGATAAGGTAGCTTTAGAGGGAAGGTATCTAGAAGATGGCAAAACAGAGGGGAATACCAGAACAACCTCCTGACCTAATGCACAGGAGCAGAATTCTTGGATAAGATTTCTTTTTATAGTCTATTCTTGATATACAAGTCTTAGATAGGAAACACTGAAAGAGAAAGAATTGGATTTCCCTTGTCCTTATCTAAGTGCTCTACATATCTAAGTGCTTGACATAAAGTTATTAAGTACTTTAATAGCTAGCATTTTTATGTTCAATGTGTTAACCTATGTAAAGTGCTTTGCAAACCATAGTACACTACATAAATGTCATTTGTTGCTATTATATAACAAGTTAAGATTTGCCAAGTGCTTTGCATAAATCTTATTTTAACCTCTCAACACCCTTGCAAGGTAGTTATTATGTTATTAGTCTCATTTTTACAGATAGAGAAACTGAGGCTGAGAGGTTAAGTGATTTGCCCGGAATTGCATAGCTGGTGTCTAACTAAGGATTTGAATTCAGGTCTTCCTCACTCCAAATCTGACATTCTAATTTACCACTTAGCTTCCTTCATGAATTTAAAGACTGTGAAGGGGTGATATTTTATTTTGATCTTTTGTGGATAGGGCATCCTCCACACCTCCCATTCAGGAGATGGAGAAAGTAGGACCAGAGCCAAGAAGTGGGGGCTAGAATGTTGCTTCAGGTAGGCTCTATTTTTTCATTGTAGAATTCCCCTCTTGTTGCCTATCATATGCTGCCTATTTTGCTCCCCTCTTTTTACTCCCTATCCTTTCTTTGAGCAACAAGCCAAAAGTGAAAACAATATGGTAAAATAGCAAGTGGGTTCAGGAGATGTGAATATAAATCTTGTCTCTGCCACTTGTTACCTGTGTGACTTTGGCCAAGTTATTTAGCTTCTTCATGCCTCAGTTTCCTCCTCTGTAAAAATGAAGAGAGCACCTGTAAGATCCCTTTCAGCTCTAAGTTCTTACAAAATCAGGTTTTAAGAAGTATTAATCCATTTCCAAAGGTTCCAGACATCCTTATTGTTTAGAGTCTCCTGAAATAGCACACTCCTCTGGTGTACAGCCAGTCAATCCTTTCCCTCTTAAGTAGGAATAACCAGAGATTGTTTCTTTCACCCTGTCCCTGCTCCTCCCCTCTTCTAAACCTCTCTTTCATTTTTCCCTTTCAGGATTCCATGTTTTCTTTGGCCCTGAAATGCCTTATCAGTCTGTCCACCATTATCCTTCTGGGTTTGATCATCGCCTACCACACACGGGAAGTCCAGGTAGGCATCCTTTCCTTCCATCGATTTCCATTCTAAACTGTTGAAGCCATTGGTGTGGTCCTTACTTTCTGCTGGAAGTCTTCTTTCAATAGGGAATCCTTCTAAGTCACATGTCTTTTGTAAGTAGGTTTCTTTGTGCCTTCCCTCATACCCACTATGCCCACCAATCCTTCTCAGGATTTGACCCCAAAAGATGTGAGGAGATTTACAGCCTCCCCAGTGAACCTGAGAACAGCTTTGTGGAAATCCTTATCTGAGGATTCTGCAGCCCAATTTCTTGTCCTATATTTAATTTATAAACTGTGGTATTTCAAGATGCCAACTTGAAAGGTCTTCAATGAAGTACTCCAAGGATCTATTCTATGTTTAATATTTTTATCCATTCCTTCGATAAAGACATGAAATGATCATCATATTTGTGATGATTTAAAGACCTGTGTGTGAAATTTAGGATTCAAAAGCTCCTGAGAGTCTAGAACATGGTTTTTTAAACTTTTTCTACTTATGACCTCTTTTCATCAGAGAAATATTTACACGACTCTGGCTATGTAGATATATAAAATAGATATACAATTCAAACATTTACTGATAATAAATCATAATTTTGTGACCCTCACATTCAATTATATGATCTTATATGGAGGTCATGATCCATGTTTAAGAAGCTTTGGTTTAGAACATTGGGTTAAATCAAATAATTTATATTTGAAATTCAATGACTAAAATAAAGTCTTAACATCTGGGTTCAAAAAATCAGGTTTGTAAATATAAGGTATGTATAGGCAGAAGGAGTAGATAGCAATTTGACTGAAAAAGATCTGGAGATTTTAGTAGCCTACAAGCAGAGAATGAAATGGTTGTCATCTTAGACTGTATTATCAGAGCTATACACCATCCTATACTAGGATGGTCATAGTGGCCCTCTACTATGACCTGGTCAGACTACATCTGGAATACTGTGTTTAGGTCTAGGAAAGCCATGGTTAAGATTGAAGTCCTTGGATTCATGCCACATGAGCAGAAATTTAAGTTGTTTAGACTTGGAAAGAGAATACTTGGGAAGAGGAGGAAAGAATAGGGGAATTATAGCTATCTTCAGGTATTGGAAGGGTTATCCTGTGAAAGAGGGATTCATCTTGTTCTTTGTGGCCTCAAAGAGCAGAAGTAGGAGCAGAGGGTGGATATTTCAAAGAGATAATTTAGGCTTGCCTCTGAAAAAGAAAGATCCACCAGCAGCAGAGTGGAATGGATTGGCTCCACAGTTAAATGAATTCTTCCCTCCTTGGAAATCTTCAAAGACCATATAACCTTGTCTCTTATGTTATAGAGGGAATTCTTAGTCAAGTATAGATTGAACCAAAAAGCTGCTGAAGATCCTTTCAACTCTGAGGTGTTTCTGTGATACAATACAGTAATGATTGTATACAATAGCCATTATCTGTGATACAATAGCAGTAATCGGGTTTGGGATTTTTTGGAGGGGAAAGGTAAGAATGGAAATTACTGAACCCTTTGGATACTTACACTAAAATCCCATGTGTAAGGTCCAAGACATATCTGTCTCATATTAAATCTCAACATAATTACTGTACTCAAAAGCAAATTACTCTAGAAAGTTTTCTGTGTTGGTAGCCCTTATTTTTTCTGGCAAGAGCTGGCATCTGACTGGAATGAAAGTCTTTAGAGGCTGAGAGGGGGCCATTCCAACTTCTGCTGCTCAAGAGAGACTTGGCAATGAGGAGGTGCTTGGGTGAGAATGTAAAAAGCACTCTTTATCCTGGGCTGCTTAGAGGGATGTTAGAGTCATTCTTCCTGTGCTTTGAGATTAGGAGGAAAGTGAGTGGAATAAGCTGACTAGATGTGTTGTGGAATTGGAATGATGGTACACAGATAATCTAGATCCTCTGGCTAATAAAATGAATCAAACTCATATTTGAATCCCAAAATATGTATACACACAGAGCTATAAGGAGGGAGAGCATTCCAGGCATAAGAGAGCTAATACAAAGACATGGGAATGAATGAATGAAAAGTGCTGGGGAGAAGAGATGAAGAAGAGTGGGAAGACCTGTTTGGCTGGATTAAAGAATATAGTTAGGGATAATGTGATATAAGGCTGGAAAGGCAGGTTGGGACTAGGTGCTGAAAGACTTTCAGTGCCAAAGAGAAAAGTGTGTATATGTATATACATATATTTACAAATATGCATGTATTTATACATACTGAAGCTGTTATACATATATGTATACATATGAAATAGGGAAATATCAATATATATGTTTATATAAAAGTAAAAAATATATGTGTACATAAACAAACATAAACATAATCTCAAGTAATGGGAACCATTGGATTTTACTGAATAGCAGGTAAGATCACCCAGTATTATTCCCTTTAGAGGATAAAGCATTTTAGAAAAGTAACTTAGGTAGAGAGGATGAATTGGAGTGGAGAGAGGTTTGAGGATGGGAGACCAAGAAGGAGGTCTTTGTGATAGTCTTTGTGAGAGATGATGAGGACGTGGCTGTGTGAGTGGCAAGAATGGATAAATGTTAGGGAGGTAGAAAAGACAAGATCTGGATAACTGAGTGTATATGGGAGGAGAGTGAGGAGTCTGAAAAAAGCATCAAACTCCATCCAATTGGATAACTAGAAGGATGCTGGTATCTTCCACAGAAAGAAGGGTGAGTCTGGAGGCAAGATGAAAACTTTTTTGGACAGGTTGAGTTTGAGAAGCCTGAGGGACATTTATTTTAAATGTGAGGCTTGTTCAGTTATTTTTCAATCTTGTCCAACTCTTCATGACCACATTTGGGAATTTCTTGGCAGAGATACTGGAGTGGTTTGCCATTTCTTTCTCCAGATCCTTTTTACAGATGAAGAAACTGAGGTAAACAGGGTTAAATGACTTCTTCAGAGTCATATCTATTAAGTGTCTGAGATCATACTTGAACTCAGGAAGATGAGTTTTCTTGGTAATCTGTGCACTATGGCGCCACCTACCTGCTCTCCACTGTACCCACCAGACTGGAAATCTGGGCAGTTCACTAATTCAGTTGGTTTGAGCATGGTAGTAATATTTAAATAATACAAGCAGAGCAACAGCAGACATGTTAAAAAAAAATGCTGCTGTAACAAGAGTAATTTGGTTTATTGTATCAAGAGATGGTAGATGGTATGATATAACAGGGTGAGAAAATTTGGATTCAAATTCTGACAGTCATTTTACTCCCTGTGTTATCTTCATTACTCTGGAATTTAAAAATTCACTTCTGTAGAATTAAGGATTAGGATTAGGAGACCTTTAAAATGCCTTCAAATTAGGGGTGTGCTTGATAAATATTTAACATCTGGCTTTCCAAAAAATAATGTGTTCACTATATAATGCATTGCTAAATTTTCTTCATCTCTTTCTTAATTCTATACAATCAAGTTGAAACATTTGTCAATTTTCAAGATGTAACTTCTCATGCTGAAAATTTAATAGTCGACTCTCATCAGCTAGTGTGAGCTACCTCCATCACAACTTTCATCTGCCTCTGGCTCTTAAAGCTCTGTTACATCTTTGATGGTTCGATGTCTGATTGGCAATACTCCTCTGTTTCACTCCCCCGAATCCCCCATTTTGCTGTGATCAACTTACAGTTCTATTTTTCTTGCCCATTTCTGTCTTCCAAGACCTTTTATCTATCACCTGTTTTCTTTCCTTCCCTTTCCTTCCCCCTAAACACCTGATGCCTTCCACACTCAGCTTGGAATCTGAGGACTAATCCTAGTCAGGTGGAGTGCTACCACAGCTGTTCAGCAGTTGACATTCATTCAGTCACCAAGCATTTATTACTCACCTACTTGTTCAGTGTCCTTGCCAGGCATTGGGGAAAGTCAAAATCTAAGTTAGAAAACATTCCTGCCCTCATAAAGCTCATAGTTCAATAAGGGGATAAGACGCAACCATATTATTATAAAAACATAATTACATGATCAATATGTTAGATACAGGACAAAATGCCACATGAGGTCCAAAGTAAAGCTTGTGACCACAGAGGAAATCAGGGAAGGCTTCCTATAGAAGGTTTGACAAATTGATTGAACACCTTCCTCTCTCTATCAGTCTGCCTTTATGTTTGGTTTCCAACTTGCTGCTTTAAAAAAACATTTTTTATTGATAACTTTTTAAAAAATTGCTGCAACTTCCCAATAAGCTCATTACCCCCAAAGAATTCTCCTCTATGGCAAAGAGGTTCAGTTAAGCAAAAACCAATCAAGATAACAGCCATATCTACATAATTATGTATGTCTCATTCCACACTTATAGTCCCTCACTTCTCTTCAGACAAGGGAAGGTATGTTTCCTCATTAATCTTCAGGAATCAAGATTGGTTATTTCATCGATCAGAATTCTGAAGTCTTTCCCTGCTATTTCCCTTTACATCACTGTAGTCATCATATAAATTATTTTCGTGGTTCTGCTTGCTTCATTTTCTATCGATTCATCCATGTCTTCCTAAGTTTCCAATGAAATAATATTTATAAAATGCTTAGCAAAGAGCCTAGTATTTAATAGGGACTAAGTAAATGCTTGTTTCCTTCCCCCTTCCCTTCTTTTATTCCCTCATATTTGTCATTTATTATGCGGCAATGATATTCTATCACATTCACGTACCATAGCTTGTTCCTTCATTCCCCAAATGATAGACATTCCGTTTCAATTTTTTTTGCTACCACAAAAAGTGCTGCTATAAATATTTTTATATATGTGGGACCTTTCTCTCTGTCTTCAACCTCTTTGGCTCTATGCCCAGTAGTGGGCCAAAAGGGTATATACAGGACAGTGATTTTTTATTTTAGAATGCAATGCCTCCTAATTCTAACTTCTCCAGAAATCACCCCTGCTGTCTTTATCCATCTCACTCCCACAGCTAGAAAACTACTCTGGCACTTGGATAGTGGGAAGCCTGGCTCAGTGGCTGACTTGGGAGAAAGAAATAGAGGAAAGAAGAGAGCAAAGATTTATTCTCTGACTCCTTGTAATTGTTGGGGAGACATTGAGATAATAAATTTATTATAAATAATTATAAATTCATAATAAATACATTTGTTGCAAATAATTATACATTTATAACAATTAGATTTATAAATAAATTTATTCATTATAAATTTATTGTCAGGAAGGTGTTAGAAAATTCTCTTTTGGGGGGAATTTCTGTTTACCTTTCATTTCTTTTATGCCAGAAAGAGCTAGGGCAAAGTTTGGGAGTTGATGTTAATAAAAGTCACTTCCTATCATTGCCTTTCCCCTCACCTTCCATCCCTTAGAAGGGGGAGGTTCCTAAAGGCAGTATGAAGTGGGATGAAAGACTTCATGTGGTGTATGAAAGGATGAGTGTTGGATTCAGGTTCAGAAGACCTGGACTATAATCCTGTCACTGATGCTTCCTATATGAGTGTTGTCTGAATCTCAGTTTTCTCTTTTGTATTATAAGGATAATAAAACTTAGATTACTCCTTTCAGAGAGTCGTTTGAAGAAAGTACATTATAAACCTGAAGGGGCTATAGAAATATGAGCTATTGTTGTTAAGAGCTTTAAAAGCTTTCATCTCAGAGACCTTTTGCTACTCTCCCCTTGCCTTATCCTCTGTCTTGGATTGTAATAAGCAAAATTCTAAGCTCCCATACTGCTCGATTCCCTCACTGTCCCTCCCTCACCTGCCCTTTTGTTGTCTGGTACATGAGTACCAATGCCCAGTGGGGGCACACTGGCAATAGGTAGCATGGTGCCTTGAGAAGACTGTTGAATGTGGAGACAGAAAATCTGCATTTGAGGATCACTCCTATTTACTAGTTATGTGACTTGGACAAATCATAGAATCATAAATCTAAGAGCTGAGCAAAACCTAAGAAAACATCTAATTCAACCCCCTCACTTTACATATGAGGAAACCAGGGCCCAGAGAGATGAAGTGACTTGCCCAAGTCTAAATAGACAGGGGACTTTTACAGTTTAACAGGCTTTAAAACCAGGTCCTTTGATCCAGAATAAGTGATATTTTCACTGAATTTGCTGCCTCTGTATCTCAATTTCCTTATCTGCAAAATGAAGAAATTGGCTGTATTTCAAGCTTTCAATATAACATCGGCATACTCTATATCAGATTGCTTACTGTCTTGGAGAGAGGTGAGTGACAAAGATTTGAAACTGAAAATACTACAAAAATGAACGCTGGGGGTAGCTAGGTAGTGCATTGATTAGAGCACCAGCCCTGAATTCAGAAGCACTTGAGTTCAAATCTGGTCTTAGACCCTTACCACTTCCTAGCTGTGTGATCCTGGGCAAGTCACTTAACCCCAAATGCCTCAGGAAAAAAAAAAGATTGCTGATTCAATATCAGGAAAACTATCAGCATAATTGACTGGATTAATAAAAAACCTACAAAAATCATGTGATTATCTCAATGGTTGCAGAAAAAACTTTTGACAAAATATATTGCCCATTCCTATTAAAAAAAAAAAAAAACAACTGGAGAGTATAGGAATAGAGTTTCCCTAAAATTATAAGTAACATCTATCTAAAACCATCTGTAAGCATTATATGTAATGGGGATAAATTAGAAGGATTCCCATTAAGATCAGGGATGAAATAAGGATACCCTTTATTACCACTATTCAATATTGTACTATATATAGCTTTAGCAATTAGAAAAGAAAAAGCAACTGAAGGAATTAGAATAGGTAATGAGGAAATAAAACTATTATTTTTTGCAGATGATATGATGGTATATTTAGCTCATGATAGAGAATCAACTAAAAAACTACTTGAAATAATTGACAACTTTAACAAAGTTATAGGATATAAAATAATCCTACATAAATCATTGACATTTCTATATATTACCAACAAAGCCCAGCAACAAGAGATAGAAAGAGAAATTTCATTTCAGATAACTATAAACAATATAAAATATTTGGGAGTTTGTCTTAGCAAACCCAGGAATAGTTACAAAACACTTCATACAAATAAAGTTGAATCTAAACAATTGTTAAAAGTACCAAGTTCTCATGGGTAGGTTGAGCTAATATAATAAAAAATGCAATTATATGATTCTTATATAATTTATAATCTTATGTAATTATATAATTCTATCTAAATTAATCTACTCATTCAGCACCATACCAATCAAACTGCTAAAAATTGTTATAAAGCTAGAAAAAAAAAACAAAGAATCTAGAAGAATAAAAGGTCAAGAATATCAAGGGAATTAATGGAAAAAAAAATGCAAAGGAAGGTGGCCTAGAAATACCAGACCTAAAACTATATAATAAAGTAGCATTCATCAAATTTACATTTGTACATAGTACTAATTGGTACTAGCTAAGAAATAGAATCATGGATTAGTGGAATATGTTAGGTATATAAGGCAGTAGTCAATAACTCTAGTAATCTATTCTTTAATAAACCCACAGACTCTAGCTTCTGAGAAAAGAACTCTATATTTTACAAAAATTTATGAAAATTTCTGGGAAAACTGGTAGAAACTAGGCATAGACCAACATCTCACACCCTATACCAAGATAAAGATGAAATGGGTTCATAAATTAGACGTAAAAGATGATAGTATAAGCAAATTAGGAGTACAAGTGATAGTTTACCTGTCAGACCTTAGGAGAAAGAAGGAATTATGACCAAACAAGAAATAGAGAACATTATGAAATGCAAAATGTTTAATTCTGATTACATTAAATTAAATTTTTTTTGTACAAGCAAAATCAATATAGCCAAGATTAAAAGGAAAGCAGAAGCTGAGAAATATTTTTTACAGTGTTTCTGATAAAGGCCTCATTTCTAATATATATCAAGAAAATGAGTCAAATGTATAACAATACAAGTCATTTCTTAATTGACAAATGGTCAAAGGATATGAACAGACAATTTCAGATGAAATTAAAACCCTCTATATTCACATGAAAAAATACTCTAACCTATTGATTAGAGAAATACAAATTAAAATAGCTTTGAGGTACAACCTCATATCTATTAGATTGACTAAGATGACAGGAAAAGATAATGATAAATGTTAGGGAATGTGGGAAAACTGGGACCCTAATGCATTGTTGGTAGAGTTGTGAACTGATTTACTCATTCTAGAAAGCAATTTAAAATTATGGTATAAAACTGTGCATAACTCTTAATTCAGCAGTAGCACTACTGAGTTTGTATCCCAAAGAGATTGTAAAGCAGGGAAAAGGACTCACATTTGCAAAAATGTTTGTAGCAGCTTTTTGTGGTGGAAAGGAATTGGATATTGAGTGGATGCCCATTAATTGGGGAATGGCTGAATAAATTGTGGTATATTGTTCCATAAGAAATGATGAGGAGGCTGATTTCAGAAAAATCTGAAAGACTTAAACGAGCTGATGTCGATTGAAGTGAGCAAAACCAAGAGAACATCATAAATAGTAACAAGATTGTGTGATGATCAATTATGGTAGACTTAGCTCTTCTCAGCAATACAGTGATCTTAGATGATTCTAATAGATTTGGAATAGAAAATGTCATCTGAATTCAGAGAAACAACTATGGAGACTGAATATAGATCAAAGCATATTTTTACCTTTTTGGTTTTTTTCTTGCTTGTTTTCTTTCTTGTGGTTTTTCCTTTTTGTTTTGATTTTGTTTGTTTTGTTGTTTTGATTTTTCTTTCACAACATAAAAAACTAATACTGAAATATGTTTAAAATGAAGGCACATATATAACATATACTAAGGAGGAAAAAAATTTGGAACTCAAAATCATAGAAAAATGACTATTGAATACTATCTTTACATGCAATCAGAAAAATAAATATTGAACACAATCTTTACATATAAATGGAAAAAAATATTACTAAGTAGGAAAAATTAATGTTGAAAACTATCTCTACATATAATTGGAGAAAAAAATACTGTTAAACTAAAAAGTTAAAAAAGAAAAAAATAATCATTTATTAAGCATCTACTATGTACAATGCCCTGAGCTCTATGCCCTTGTCTTTAGAGATCAAAGAAGATAATAGATGCAGAGTAATTTGTAAATTGTAAATCATAATACAGATGGTGAACTGTTATTATTAGTTTCAGGGTAGGTCCTGCCACATACAAAGGGGATTTCTTCTGCCTAGGTTTGGGTGAGGGAATGAGCTTCCTCACTTAATTCCTTTTATTTGAGTTCAGAATTTTTTAGCCAGGGTTATTTTTGAAAAGAAAAGCTTTCAATGCTATTGTTAAGGTATCTGACATCTGAATCTCAATTTGCTAAGTTATATTGATTCAAATGAAGCTAATTAACTTTAATGAAATATGGAAAGATTCTTAATGGTGAGAGTACATGTATAATCTATATCAGATTGCTTGGAAGGGAGAAAAAATATTGTAACTCACAATTCTTCCTTACCTTATATTAACTTCTTTTTGGAGAAACTGGTCATAGGGAGTTTCTTAGAAAAGAGAGAAGCCTGTGAGATGTCCTTGTAGAAAGATTTTTGGGTTTCCTATCCCCTTCTTTCCTACTGCAGTAAGGGTTATCCAATCTCCCTGTTGCTCTTTCCTGACAATGCCTTCTCCCTTGGTTGTAGCAGGTACTTATTCTGTTTCTCAATTGGTCATTGAGTATCACTTTTTTCATAGATAAAATCAGGGAATTAGACTATGACCTTTAAAATTCTGTCCATTGAAAATATTTTCCTCTATTTTTCTGAGTCCCAGTTTCCTCTTCTGTTAAAAGAGGATGATTTCATATCCTTTACTACCTCACAGAGTTTTAAGGAAGTTGTTGAGTCATTTCAATGATGTCTGTTTCTTTATGACCCCATTTAAGGTTTGTTAGTTGGTTTGTTTGTTTTTTGACAAAGATGCTGCAGTGATTTTACTGTTTCCTTCTCCAGATTATTTTACAGATGAGGAACTGAGGCAAACAGAGTTAAATGACTTGGCCAGAGTCACACAGCTAGTAAATATTTGAAGTTAGATTTGAACTCCTGTCTTGTTGACTCCAGAGCCAGCACTCCATCCACTGCACCATCTAGCTGCTGCTGTAAGGAAGATATTTTGTAAATCAATGCCTGGTAGAAACACAAATTATATGCATTATCTCCCCCTTAATAGTTAATTTTTTCAACCACATGTAAAGAAAGTTTTCAATATTTATTTGTACAGATTTTGAGTCCAGAATTTTTCTTCCTCCTTCCTTCCCAAGACAACAAGCAATATATATATGTACAATCATATTAAACATATTTCTACATTAATCATATTGTGAATAAAAATCAGGATAAAATAAAAAAAACATGAGAAAGAAAAAAGCAAATCAAAAAAACTATTGAAAAAGCTTCAATCTGCATTCAGACTCCATGGTTCTTTTTCTGGATATGGACCACATTTTCCATCATGAGTCTTTTGGAATTGTTTTAGATCATTGAATGGCTGAGAAGAATTGTCTATCATAGCTGATCATCACACAATGTTGCCATTACTACATACAATGTTTTATTGGTTCTGCTCACTTCATTCAGCAACAGTTCATGTAAATTTTTCTAGGCTTTTCTGAAATCTGCCTGTTCATCTTTTTTTATTGAACCAATAGTACTCCATTGTATTAATAAAACCACAACTTATTCAGTCATTTTCTAATTGAAAGGTATTTCCTCAATTTCCAAATCTTTGCCACTGTAAAAATAGCTGCCATAAATATTTTTGTACATAGAATTATTATATTTAAGAATATATTCTAAGCTCCTTTCTGATTTTAATATTCTAATTGTATGATCTAACATTTTGTGTCCTAAGTTCTCTTCTCTTCTAGTTTTTTTTTTTATTATACAGCTTTTTGTTTATAAGATATATGCATGGGTAATTTTTCAGCATTGACAATTGCAAAACCTTTTGTTCCAATTTTTTCCCTCCTTCCTCCCACTCCCTCCCCAAGATGGCAGGTTGACCAATACATGTTAAATATATTAAAGTATAAGTCAAATACAATATATGTATATATGTCCATACAGTTATTTTGCTGTAAAAAAAGAATTGGACTTTGAAACCGTGTATAATTAGTCTGTGCTCTTCTAGTTTTAATATAAGATCATAGATCCAGAGCTAAAAAAGACTTCAGAGAACATCTAGTCCAATTTCCTCAATTTGGAGTTGAGGAAACTGAGGCCCAGAAGACTTAAATCATTTGCCTGATATCACAGAGAGAATAACTATGGATTCTAGGTTCTAAGAGTCTACAATTTAAACTCTTTCCTCTTAAACCATATGATCTATATCCTAATGTTCTATGTTCTAAGTTCTTTTCTAATTTTTATATTCCATGTTCTATGCTGTTAAATATTAAGCCCTCTTTCAGCTCTTAAACCCCTGTTGTGTGGTGTTTGCCTCTTTGTGACCCCATGACTACAGCATGCCTGGTCCTTCTGTTGTTCACTATTTCTCCAAATCTCCCAAGTTCATTGTTGTTTTTATCATGACACTATTTATACACCAGTCATTCCCTTCTCCTTTTGCCTTCAACTTTTCCCATCATTAGGGTCTTTTCCATTGAGTACCATCTTCTCATTATGTGGCCAAAAGATTTAAGTTTCAGCTTTGGTATTTGATTTTCCAGTGAATAGTCTGAATTAATTTTTTTAAGTATTGACTGCTTTGACTTCCTTTCTATCCAAGGGATTCTCACAAGTTTTCTCCAGCATCACAGTTTGAAAGCTTCGATTCTGTCTCTTTCCTTATAGTCCATCTCTCACAGTAATAAATTATTATTGGAAAAACCATAGCTTTGACTATCCAGATCCTTGTCTTAAACCCTTAAAAGCTCTACATTTCAACATTTAAACTCCTTCTATCTTAAAATTCTGTGCTTTAAAATTCTGCTTTTACATTCTAAGCCCTCATGTAACTTTAACAAATCTTACATTCTATGTTCTAACTTTCTATGCTCTAAGCTTCTTTCTAGTTTTAATATTTCATGTTCTAAACTTTCTTCCTCCTGTAATATTTTGTGTCCTATATTTTAATATTCTGTGTTCTCTTCTATGATACCATAAAGGTACTTCAGATCTAAAAGTGAGGAAATGCCCCAGGTTACCTCTTTCTGGCAAAAGAAGTCTTACCTCTGGGAGGGCTCACAAGCACAGCTGTCCAGCAGTGTTCTTGCAAAAGGAAACAGCCTTGCAGTGACAGACCAACAGGGAAGTTCTTAAAGCAGTGGTAGGATTAAAGAAGATGGCTCTATTCTGGGATAAAGCCAGTACAGAAAGGGTGCCTGGGAAGCCTAGAAAAATATAATTCTGGAGATCTGCCATCCTTTGCCAAATGAACATTCATCTTTTTCTCCACTTTAATTAATGTTACATTGATTGATTGTAGAATCGTATGGGAAATTGGAAATAGGAATTGTGTTCTGGGGTGTGGAGCGTGTGTAGGCTGGGCATGTGGGGCTCCAAGTTTTATGAATGGCCCCAGCAGCCTATCTGGCCTTCCTGTATGCCTCAGGCACCTCATACATCATCTGAGGCTGCTGCTTCTTTAGAAAGCAGCGTTAAAGGTGATGCAAATTGTGCTAGTTTTGCAGTTAGAAGACTTAGGTTTGAGCCTCAGCTCTGTCACTTAGCTATGGCCTTGTGCAAAGCATCCCTCCACTCTAAACCTGTTTTCCTCCTCTACAAAATGGGAATAATAATCTCATATTACCTATCTCATAGAACTATTATAAGGAGGCATTTTGTAAATGGTAAAGTATTATTACAAAAATTAATTATGAAAAAAAATTTTAAAATACATTATGATTATTGTGATTTATATTCAGGGTCCTTTTATATTCATTGTAGCAGCATTTGAATGAAGGAAAGAGTGAGAAACTTGGAATTAGGATACCTGGGTTTGAATCCTAGCTCTGATATGAACTGTGTGTGATCATAAGGAAATCACATCACCTCTAAAATTCTGTAAAATGGGTATAGTAACACTTACATTACTTATCTCATTGGGTTTGTAGCATTATTGAATGGCAGCCTGGGATCAGGATAGGACAGCAGGGTCCAGGAGAAAGTATGATAGTTTTGCAATCAGAGGAAGGAAAACCTTGGTTTCCTCTTCTAAAGTGAAGGGATTGGGTTGGATGGTTTGCTAATAGGATGCCTTTCCAATTCTAAATCTATTATATTATGGAAGATGCTAAGTGCTTTGTAAAGGCTTTGTAAAGGCGCTTTGTAAAGATCAGTGTAAATAATACTACCCAAAGCCTTTTCATGCGCAAAACTGGTTCTTTCAGTCTATTTCATCTCCATTGGTTTGTGGTGAGGTAAGGTAAGCACAATTCACAGAATCTTAAGAGCTGGAAGTGATGCCAGAGTCCATTTGGCTTAACCAAACTTGAAAAAGAAACCCCTGTTACAACATATTCTGTATGTAGCCATACAGTCATTGCTTGAAGACTTCCAAAGCTGCATCTCATTCTATGGATGGATAATTCTAATTGTTACAAAGTTCAAATTTGGCCTCAGACACTTGCCAGCTGTATGGACCTGAGAAAGTCACTTAAATCTCTATTTGTCTCAGTTTCCTCAACTGTAAAATGAGAATAATAATAGAACTTTGCTTCCTAGCTTTGTCATGAAGATCAAAGAAGATAATATTTGTAAAAGTTCTTAGCGTTGGAATAGAGTAGGTGCTAAACAAATACTTATTCCCTTTCCCCTTTCCTGACATTACTTCTCAGAGTCTCTCAAGTTTTTTTGGTACCAGGTTTTCCATTCATATACATCGTGCCATTAGATCCTCACAACCACACTGGGAAGCAAGCAGGGAAGGTGCTACTGTCTAAATTGAGTGACTTGCCAATGATCACTGAGCTAGCCAGTGGCAGGCCTAGATGGAGACCCTAGATCTTCAGACTTGTGGTCCTGGGATTTTTCCACCACTCTATGACATTTGAATGAATTTTAACATGGCACAATTGAATGAGCACTGATTTTGGTTTCAGAGGACCTGGGTTCACCCTTCCCCCCAATACTTAAGATCAGCTTTGGTCCAATAACTTAACTTGTCTTGAGCCTCAGTTTCCTCATGTGTAAAAAACTAGGCAGTTGAAATTGTTTTTGAGATCTTTTCCAGCTCTGCATCTATGGTCCTGAAAACCTAAGTTTCTCTAAGATAGTGTTCTAGCCTTGGTGATGTACTGTCTGGGAAGTGCCATGGCATGTTATTGCTCTATAAAAAATGATGAATAGACTGTTTTTAGAAAGGCCTTGAAGGACTTAGATGAACTGATGCTGAGAGATACAAGCAGAACCAAGAATACATTGTATACAATACAGCAAGAATGTGCGATGATCAACTATCAAAGACTTGGTTCTTCTCAGTGATTCAATGATCCAAAGCAATCCCAATAGATTTTGTACAGAAAATGCCATTTACATCCAGAGAAGAACTAAGGAAACTGAATGTAAATCAACATATACTATGCTCACTTCTTTTTTTCTGTTTTTTTTTTTTATCTTTCCCATGGTTTTTATTTTTTGCTCTGGTTTTTCTCTCCCAAAATGATTCATAAAGCAATGTGTATTAAAAATAAATAAATTTACTAGGGAAAAAATAAATGACTTGTCCAGGTTCACACAACTGGTAAGTGTCAGGTATCCTGACTCTGGAGCCAGTGCTCTATCTGCTGTGCCAACTAGTTTTTTCCTCTCTTCCCCCTATTAATGTCCCTCATTTTCTTTGCTTCTTTCTCCGATTTGACTGGAGTTAAGACTATCTGAAGAATAGAGACTGGAAGCACATTGTGGCAGTAGGATGATGGCTTGGGTATTAGAAGTTTTGAGCTATCCCACTTTTTCCCTTTGTGACTTCACTTAATCTGTACAGGCTATAGTTTCCTCATCTGTTAAGAGGTTGGACTAAATGATCAGATAAAGTCCCATTCTGTTCTAAACCTGTAATCTTAAGGAAGATTTAAAATGCCAAGGTCAATTAATATTTTATTTAGTTGGCAATGAGGAACCATGGCTTTTAAAAGGGGCTATATATTAGGAAAAGTGATACTGATAACCTAGCCCAAAGAATGCACCAAAATCCATTTGCAGGGACTGAAAAAGTGACTTTATCTGTTACCTGTTAATCTTCTTAATTTTCTTATTGCTAGATGGTACAGTATTTAGAGTATTGAGCTTGGAAGTAGGAAATCTGAAGTCAAATCCAGTCTCAGATACTATGTGACTCTAGACAAGTAATTTAAACTCAATTTGCCTCAGTTTCCCTAAGTGTAAAGTGGAGAAAATAATAGTACCTACTTCTCAGGGTTGTTGTAAGTTTCAAATGAGATAATTTTTATAAAGTGTCTGATACCTAAAAACTATTTTCTTCTCTTTCCTTACTCAAATTTGAAATGGTAAGGAGGAGGAGGCTCAGACATCTTACTTTAACTGATTCCTCTCAGTCTCTTAAAAAGATCAATTGGCTAGGTTATACCTCCTACCTCTGGTCTCCCACAGTGCTATATTTGTACCTCACTTACTGCTGGGTTGCAAGCTGCCTTGTACTCTTTGTGGACTTGCCCTACTGAACTGTCAGCTATCTGAGGGCAGGGGCTGCATCTCAGACATCTTTGTATTCCCTTTGAAGCTTAATACAATTCTTTACTTATAGAAGGTATTCAATAACTGAGAAAAGAAAGAAGGAAGGAGTTCTATTATAGATTGTTTGAACTAGCATCTTTAAGTAAACTCATTGTTCAGTAATTCCAATCATGTCTGACTCTTCATAACCCCTTGACAGAGATATTGGAGTAGTTTGCCATTTCCTTCTCTAGCTCATTTTTTTCAAATGAGGAAACTGAGGTAAACAGGATTAAGTGACTTGTCAAGAGTCACAGATCTAGGAGATATCTGAAGCCAAATGTCTTCCTGACTCCAGATTCAGCACTCTATCCACTGAACCACTTAGTTGCCCCAAGCAAACTCATAGGAGGCTCAGAGATTTCTGATTTTAAGGAGATGGCCTTTAAGGTCCCTGTTAGTGCTAAGATTTTGTGATTTGTACTGCCAGTAAAGTGTGGAAATAGTTGTTCTAGTCTCTACTCATCAGTGTGAATGGTATCTCTTAGGTTCTCCTCAATTCAATACTTAAATGGCATAATTTTTTGCTTATAGGGCCCATCTATTTGAAGCTTTTGTAATATGGATGGAAGACAGTGAGTTAATTATACTAAGATATTTTGAGTTTTCTCAGTTATTCTTTTGAATATATTGTTCATGTTCTTAAATTTATTGAAAACTCAGTCATTAGAAACTTATTGTTTCTACTCTTGTTTGTGCTGATTAAAATTTCTATTTCTTAATTAGTACCAAATGGTTTTAGTAATTACAGCTTTGTAACATAGTTTTGAAGCAGACAGATGAGAGGATCTAAATTCAAATTCAGCCTCAGACAATTTTTAGCTATGTGCCTCTGGGCAAGTGACTTAACCTGACTTTGTCTTAATCCACTTGAGAAGGAAATGGCAAATCCCATAGACAGTCCTGGAGTGCTATGGTTCATGGAGTCATGAAGAGACAGATATAACTACACAATAATAATATAGTTTTAGATCTGGTAATGGTGAACTGCCAGCTTTTATTACTCCTTTTTTATTAGTTTTTTTTTTTTTGCTGAACTTTTGCTTCTTCAAACATATTTTTTTTATTATTTTGTCTAGTTCTATAAAGTAACTCCTTGGTAGTTTGGTACCATATCATCTCTGTAAATTAATTTACAGAGTATTACCATTTTTTATTAAATCAGGGGAAATCCAGCCACAAACAATGAATTTTTAAATATTTGTCCCCTTATATTTCTTTATATTATCTTTAAATATTTGTCTCCTTATATTTCTGTAAAGATTCTTCTATAGTGTTACTTAGAATTTTTATTCCTGAGTGTACCTTAGTAGGTTAACTCCCAGGTATTTTATGCATTTTGTGGTTATTTTGAATGGATTATCTCTTTCATTGTTTCTTCTTGTTTAAAAAAATAGTAATGTGTGGAAATATTGCTATTTTAATCTCAATGTTTGCATTGATTTGCTGGAATTTTATAAAGAATTCTCTCCCCCTCCTTCTTTTCTTTCTCCTTCTCCTCCTCCTTTTTGTCCTTGGCCTCTTCCTCCTTTATGATTGTAACTTCTTTGACTTAGGAAATGTCAGATGAGCGAGCTCTGTTTCCCAACACAGATCAACACATGTTCTGCTAGTTAGATAGTTGCCTGGGCAGAGAGAGATTGGATTAGCTCAAACGGTCAAAAGGTTAATAGTCAAAAGTCCAACTTGAACTTGAACTCAGCTATTGCCTATTCAGAGGCCAGCTCTCTATCCTCCATTACATACTTCCTATCATCTGCAAATAGGGATAATTTTGTCTTTTCCTTGATGCTGTTTGGAGCTTTAATTTCTTTCTGCTGTTTTATTGCTGTAGCTAGTATTTTTATAATATGCTCAAGGTTCTTTCCAAACCCTAAAATACTATATAAATGTCAGCTATGATAATAATACCAAATGATAATGGGGTTATCCTTGCTTTATCCTTATACTGACAGGGAAAGATTCCAATGTTTCTCTGTTGCAAAGAATCCTAGCTCTTGGTTTAGATATCTACTTTTAAAAATTCTCTTTATTTATTATTTACTTATTTTAAACATTCTTTTCTTTTTAAATGTTGAGTTCCAAATTCCCTCCCTCCTACCTTCTCCACCCACTGAGAAGGCAAGCAATATGATATCAATTATACATGTGAAAAAATGCAAAACATATTTTCCATATTGGCCATATTTCCTAAAAAAGCAAGAAAAATAAAGAAAGTGAGAAAATTATATCTCAATTTGCACTCAGAGTTCATCAGTTCTTTCTCAGGAGGTGGAGAGCATTAAGGAGAGGCCCTTCCTCTCATACATTCCATACAAACACTTGTCAGGATTTTTAGCATAAATTAACATTATATTTTGTTAAAATCTTCTCTATTGAAGTGAGTACAAGGGATAATGTTGTAAAAAATTACTCAGGCATGGGTTCTGTTAATAAAAAGTTATAATTATTTAAAAAAATAAAAAAAATCTTCTGTATTTATTACTATAATCATGGTTTGTTTTTTTTTAATTTATGTGATTAATCACAGGTTGTTGTTTTTTTAACACTGGACCACACTAGCATCTCTCACAAAAACCCAGTTTGGCCACCAATGAATATTTTTTCATGTTTCTGTAGTTTTAGCTAATATTTTATTTAACAATTTTTGCCTTACTGTCATGAAATTGGCCTATCATGTTTCTCTATTTTATTCTTCCTTCACTAGGGTATCAGGATCATATTTGTCTCATAAAAGGAGTTTGGAAAAGTGTCTTCTTTCTCTATTACTGTAGTATACAATAGACATCAATTGTTTTTAAGTATTTGATAGAATTCACTTATCAATCAATCTACACTAGTATTTCTTTCCATTGGTATTTGATTTATGGCTTGACTTCTTTTGTTTAATGGGGTTCAATTAAAGCTCCTTTTCTTGTTTAGTTCATATAAGTATTTTATATTTTTATAGATAATTACCCACTTCAGTTCTCAGCTTTGGTGGCATATAAATGTGTATGGTAGTTTTTAATAATTCTCTTTATTTCTTCCTTATTTAAATTTAGTTTGTTCATAATTGATTTCTTGCCTGCCCCTACCCCATCTTAATTAAGTTAGCTAATAACTTATAGATTTTTAAAAATCTAGTTCTTTGTTTTATTTATCAGTTCTATAGTTCCTTTGTTTTCAGTTTAATCAGTTTTTCCTGCCAATTTTCCAGATTTTTTTTCTTTTATGCTTGTTTTGCTACATATTTTTAAAAGCTGAACTCAATTGTTAATTTATCCCCCCCTAACAATCCAGATTTCCTCCCAGTCAAAAATAGCTTTCCCTTTCAGTCTTTCCTTGGCACTTTGTTCCCTACCTTTCTGGGGACACTTATCCCATTGTGTTATGTATTATTATAGTTACCTGTATCTGTGTTTTATTCTCATAATAAATACATTTCAAGACGGTAAGGGCCTTATATTACCTAGACTTCATGTCTCTACCTATACAAGGGTCTTAATAAAGAAGGATAGGATTTACATTGAATTTGATGTTTTAGAAAGCAATAAAGAATCTTTCTGTACTTCGGGATACTCATCAAACTATAAATATCAGTCCAGTGGTATATATCCACAGAAACTTGGAGACTTGATTTCCCTACTTATTTGAAATCTCCATAGAATTATTGTTGGAAAGTTTTTTTGTTAACCATTCTTGGAACAAAGATCAAGGCTCTTTTTGAGATGAATCAGTAGAATGTAAAGTAGATCAAGATTCCAAAGACCTGGATTCTGGGTTCAGATGTAAAGCTCTGATTCTATGATCAGCAAACCATCAAATTGAAAGGATTCTGTGAGCCTATTCCATCAGTGTTTAAAGCAGCCTATATTCTCTAGTCTTAAAATGGGGAGGATGAAATGAGATGATGTATGTAAAGTGCTTTGCAAACCTTAGTGTTCTAAAAATGTCAGTCATCTTACAAAACATTAGACTTTTAAAGAAAATAATGTCAGGAAAACTTAGTGGATTCAAGAGCAAAGGGTAATTACTATGATTTGGGTGGGATGGGACAGGTAATATTTAAGCTGAATAAGGAGTAAATATTCTCTCAGAAATAGTAATTGTTAAGGGCAGTTAGATGGCACAGTGGATAGAACACCATCTCTGGTCAGGAGGAGCTGAATTCAAATCTGCACTCAGACACTTAATACTTACTAGCTGTGTGACCCTAGGCAAGTCACTTAACTCTAACTGCCTCATCAAAAACATATATAAGAAAAGCAAAAAAATAGAAATTGTTTTTCATCTCCCTTGAAAATTGGCCAGCAGGACATACATTCATTCATTCAGCAGACATTTATTAATAGAATGGAACGAACTTATAAGTAAATCTAGATTCAAGGCTCAACTCAACTTTTCCATATCTGTAAAATGAGGTTGATAATAGCCTCACAGATGGAGGTAGCTAATAGATAGGGCACTATGTTTGGAGTCAGGAAGATCTAAGTTCAAATGTGGCCCCAGACACATAGTAGCTGTGTGACCCTAGGTAAGTCACCTCACCCTTATTTACCTCAGTTCCTCATCTATAAAATGGTGACATCCTGGAAATGGCATATAACTCCAATATCTTTGCCAAGAAAATTCCATGGATGAAGTCCATTAGGTCATGGAGAGTCAGATATTAATGAACGACTTAACATAGATATCTAGCTCTGTGACCATGGATAAGACCCATCACCTTTTTTGAGCCTCAGCTTCCTCTTCTCTAAGTCAGGAAACTAATATTTGGATGATCTGCTTCTCAGGGGTGTTATAATAAAATGTAAATTTGAAAATGGCTACTTATATAAATGTAAGCCATCATTAATATGGCATAGATACTGTTAAAGATAGAAAAATGAATAAGGTATAGTGCTAGACTAAGAACTAAAGTTTAGTGGGGAAGACATATATATAAATAAGAGCGAGCTTGGGCATTATGTGATGAATCTTAATCTTATTTCAAAGTACAAAATTAATGACATCTTCTCTATGAAGCCTTCCTTGATTCCTCCCATTCCTTGGAAATTGTCTTTCCACTGCATATCAGAGCACTGTATTCATTTATTCCTTCTGTCTCCTAGACTGTAGGCACCTTGAAGCAATAAGCATTTATTAAGTTCTTCCTATATGCTAGACACTGGGCTCAGTGGTAGGGGTAAGTTCTGGGCTAAGTGACTCCTCCCCCAATTGGAATCCATAGGGAGAACTCACCAGTGGAAGAAGGAAGAAGGGGACTGGCATAGTAGAAAGATGTTCCAGGTCACAAGTTGATGGATGTGCATGGGTGAAGATGCACTATGGGAAACTCCAGGGTAAGGAGCTAGCAAGGACATGGCATGAATGTCCTGAAAGCCAAAAGCACCATTGGCAGAGAGAAACTCCTGTCTCAAGGGCAGGATCTATCTCATTTATCTCTGTATCTCTCTCATGGCTGAGCACAGTGTTCTGCACAGAATTGGTTCTTGATAAATGTTCTCTGAATTTGAATTTCTTAATAGAATTCCATAAGAGAGACAACCACTGTTAGAAACTGGAGAAGGAGGGAAGAATGTTTGACTGCAGGGGTCAGGATTGGTTTTATGAAGGAGGTAGTATTGGATCTGGGCCTTGAAGGACATATGGAATTTGTCAAGTGAAAATGCCAAATCTGACAATCTTTTCTCAATTCTCATCCTTCTTGATCTAGCTACTATTGACTACTCTCTCCTCTGGGATACTCTCACCCCTTAGAATTTTGGGACACAATTCCCTCCTGGCTTTTCCGGCTCTTTGCTGTCACAATCCTTATCCTACCCCTTAATGGTGTGCATTCCCCAAGGTTCTGTCTTCTCTTTTTTGCATGTTCTTTCTCTCTCAATGATTTCATCAACTCCTGTGGGTTTAATTATTGTCTTTTGTGCTGAAGACTCAAAGATCTCTCCCAAGCTTCAGTCTCCCATCTATTGTCTATTGAACATTTCGAAAAGATGTCTAAGAGACATCTCAAACACCATATGTCCAGAATAGAGCTCATTATCTTTCCTCACAAATCCTCCTCTCTTCCAAATTTCTCTATTTCTGTCAAAGACACCACCATTCTTGTAATTTCACAGATTTGTAACCTTGGAGCTATCCATGACTTGCCTCTTTCTCTTACCCCACGTATCTAATCAATTGCCAAATCTTGTTTCTATCTCTCACATCCAACCCTTTCTCTCTATTTACAGAGCTGTCATCGAGTTTAGGCTCCCATCACTTCTCCCTATTATTGCAACAGCCTCCTAATTGGTCTCCTTGCCTCAAATCCCTCCCTCCCCCACTCCATCTTCCATTCTGCTGCCAAAGTAATTTTCCTTACCCACAAGTCAGACCGTGATATTCCCCTATTCAAAAAAATTTTTTGTTATTGTTCAGTCATTCTTCAATCATGTCCTACTCTTCATGATTTCATTTAGGGTCTTCTTAGCAACAACACTGGAGAGGTTTACCATTTCCTTCTCCAATTCATTTGACAGATGAGGCAACTGAGGCAAATAGAGGACTTTTCTAAAGTCACACACAGTAAGTGTCTAAGGCCAGATTTGAACTCATGAAAATTAGTCTTCCTGATTCTAGACTTGGTATTCTGGACATTATGGCATCATTCAGTAAACTAGCTATCATTCAGAAAACTCTGCTAGCCCTCTATTGCCTCTAGACTAAAACACAAACTCCTCTATTTAATTCTTAAAGTCCTTCCTAAATGATCACAATTTCCCTTTGTACATTGGCCCCTCCCCCATACTTAGCAGACTAGTCATACTTCCATTCTCTCTGTTTCTTATAATCTTTGTGGTTTTGTACTGGTCATCTCTTGTTCCTGAAATGTCCTCCCTTCTCTCGATGGTACAGTAGATAGAGCAATGGGTCTGGAACCAGGAAGATCAGACACTTACTAGCTGTATGACCTTAGAGAGTCTCTTAACTTGCTTATCTCAGTCTCCTCAACTATAAAATGGGTAGGATAATAATAATGTAGTGTTGTTGTGAGGATAAAATGAGATAATGTTGTAAAGTACAATATCTGATACATAGTAGGTGCATTATAAATGCTATTATTATGATTGTCGTTATATCTTCCCAACAGCTAGTAACCTGTCTCCCTAAATACTTTGTATTTATTTGTATCTGTTCTGCATATATTTATAATTGTATTTGTTTTCCCCTTGCCTACAATGTAAATGCCTCAGGAATAGGAATTGCTTCATTTTTGAAACCTCCACTAGAGCAGGGCCTGGGTTTTTTGGTTTTTTTTTTTTTTTTTTACCTTTCTTTGTAATTCCACTTCTTAGTATTGTTTTTGGCATATGGGAGGTGTTTAATAAGTGTAGTGCCTGGCATATAGTAGGTACTTAATCAATGCTTATTGATTGGTTGATTGAAATGGAAGTGAGCCACGTTTGTAGTCATCATTATCATTATTCTCATCACAATCATATTTGATATGATTGATATATTCTTTAAAGTTTTCAAAGCATTTTATATCTTCTTTCTCCTTCAAATATGAGAGCTGTCTAGTGAGATAGTTATTTCTGGTAGTATTGTTTCCATTTTACAAATAAAGAAAAGGTGGGATAGTAGATAGAGCACTGTATATGGAGTTAGGAAGACCTGAGTTCAAATGTGGCCTTGGATACATCTAGATGTATGACCCTGGGCATGTTACTTCCCCCTGTTTGCCTCAGTTTCCTTATCTGTAAAATGAGCTGGAGAGGAAAATGGTAAACCACTCCAATGTCTTTGCCAAGAAAACCCCACATCGGGTTATGGAGAGCTAGACATGACTGAACCACAATAAAATAAAAGGATCAGTCAGGGAAGGGAAGAGTCTGTTTAGCAAATGTGAGCTATTCAATTTGACTGGAGCATGAAATGCATGAACCAAAACAAGAACAAACATTTATTAAATACCAGTGATATACAAGGGCCTTCATTAGGAGAGTAGAGACATACAGACAAAAGCCAAAGGATTCCTTCTATCAAAGAGCTTGTAGGAGAAAGCAACACAGATAAATAAATACAAAGTAATTGAGGTGAAGTGGAACCACATTAAGACTTCTGGATTTGGAGTGAGGGGGCCTATGTTTTAATTCTGAGTCTGTCACCAGCAGTGTGACCTTTAACAAACCAACTCTTCTCTCTGAGTTTCTGTTTCCTCATCTGTAAAATGGGATAGTTGAACTGAATGACCTTTAACTTCTCTTCCACATCAAATTCTATGGTCTTAATTTTAGTAAAAGAGAATAGTAAGAAATAAGATTGAAAATTAGGTTGGAATCAGATCACATAGGGCCTGTAATGTTAGGATAAGATTTTTTAAAACAGGAATTTAAGACAAAGCCAGAAAAGAGTGAGATTGAACATCAGGAAAAAGTCCTTAATAGTGAGGGTCATCAAACACTAAAATGAATTCCCTGACTCTAGTAAAAAAGGAACTTAAAGATACTCTAGTTTGCCCCTCCCCCCTTATTTTACAAATGGGTACATTGAGGTCCAAAGGGATAAAATGATTCTTTTCAAAGTCAGAGAGATAGTAAGTAGCATAGTAGTAAGAGTAAGAAGCCAGCACCTTGGATTCCAATCCTGTGCCCATTTGTTTTGCTGATTTCCTGATCCTCAAAAATTGGGAGTTCTATGAGAGGTCTTTTAAAACTGTGGAGATTGTGGGGTTTTCTTCCCTAAGGAATCTTTCTTTTCCTGAGGCAAGTGACTTTTCCAGGGCCGCGCAGCTAATAAGTTTCTAGTATCTGAGGTTAGATTGAACTCAGATTCTCCTGACTTCAGGATTGGTCCTCTGTCCACTGTGCTATCTAGCTGCTCCTCCCTAGGGAAGACTTGGAGCATAAGGAAGGGACTCATTATATATGACTTTGTGGCTTACTGGATTAAGTGGTGGGTTTAGAGTTAGGAAGGTACATCTTCCTGAGTTCAAATTCAGCCTTAAATACTTACTAACAGTTATATGATCCTGGATAAAACATTTAACCATGTTTGCCTCAGTTTCCTCATCTGTAAAATGAACTAAGGAAGGAAATGGGAAACAGCCTTAGTATCTCTGCCAAGAGAATCCCAAATTGGTCCCAAAAAGTTACACACAACTGAACAACATTAGATAAAATTTTGTCTCAAGACAAGGGAAGAGATTTTCTTTCTATCCTTAGATTTGTGTGGATTCCACAATCTCATCAAAAGAACATGGAGTCTCTGTGTATTAAAAATTGTGGTCCTTATTTTTCTACCTTGAGCTCCTGCAGTACAGGGAGGCACAATTATTCCTGCCTTGAGATACTTGACTCCTGATCAAAATTAACAAGAATTTTAGGTTTTAAAGACTTGCTCTTCTGTGATTGTTCTAAACCAAGCAAGCACCTAAAAATACACTGTTCTAGAGGCAGCCTCGGGGACTTAACTTCTCCCCAAGGCAGGGAGTTTGCATCCTTTTTATTGTAGGATTAGATCTTGCAGCTTCTGTGAGAGGGTGGAAAGCTGCTGCGGCGCATCTCAGGCAGTACACAGAGCAAAGCATGTTCTTGTTGTCTCCAAGGCCTGGCGACTGTGCTCTCTGCCGGTGGCAGCAGCAGCAGCAACAGCAGCAGCAGCAGCAGGGATGACATCATCCAGGATTGTCATGTGGATTTTACAGCTTGAAGTAGGCTCCAAAGGTACAAAGATGTTTGCTGGAATCAAGAGGCAGAGGAGAAAGCATTCTGCAAATTAGTTTGCAAAGGAACTGTTCTCTTAAATCCTTACCCATCCTTTGGGGATTAACTAACTAATTACTCCCCATTTCTCTTGTAACATTGCTCACCCTTTGGAGAAGATTGAAAATTCCCATGTTAATAAAGTCCCCCTTTTCTCCCAGCTTGGCTGATCTCAAATCAGCTTCAGTCAAACCTGTTTTTTCCCTGTTTTCTGTTGTAGTAAAAAGAGCATCGACTATGAATTCTGGCAAGTCCATTTGTCTCTCTGAGCCTCAGTTTCTTTAGTTGAAAAACAGGTCTGTCTATTAATTAATTTTCCCCTTTATGTGGTCCTTTGCAGTTTCCCCAAGGTTTTCCTTAGGACAACATTGAAAAGTAGGTAAGGCAGGTACTTAAAAGCTCTGTTTTACAGATGAAAAAACCAAGGCTTAAGGTGGTTAAGTGTCTCATCCAACATTATACAACTAGTAAGCTAATGGAGTGAAGATTCAAACTTAGATCTCTGCCAAATTTATGTGCAATGACCGGTCTGTCTCTCCAGGTTAGTCCCACCTATTTTATCGACCTCATGGGATCGTTGTTAGTCAAATAAGAGAATACAAATTAGGTGCTTCATAATTATCAATTCTTTTATAGATAGTAGAGGGGAAATAGAAGTGAGATCAGGAGACTTGGATTTGAATCCTAGGTTTGCTATTAACTGGCTGTGTGACTATCATCAATTGACAACCTCTCTGAGCCTCAGTTTTCCCATCTGTAAAAGAATTTTTGCACTATCTGTCCCAAGGGACTGTTTTAAAGAAGGATTTTTTGTAAACCTTTATGTGCTATAGAAAGAGAAGTTATTATGATTATTTTAATTCCTTTCCACCTTCCAAGATAAATGTTCACTGACTGTAGCGACATGTGCCTATTTGTATGTAAAACCCTTATTTTGACCTGGTACATTAACACAGTAGTGACATTAGAGAAAGAGGGATGATGGGAGAAAATAGCTCTTTCGAGCAGAGAATATTCTGATCTGAGTGTTCTTTGGAGAGAAGTGTGGTTTTCAAAACTGCAGTAATATTCTGTCATACAGGGAGGCACTGGCAGCCTGTCTCAGTTCTTGCCCTTCGTCTCCTTTTGTCTCGGGCACAAGGTCCAGACAGGGCAGTTCGGTCAATCAGTTCCTTATGTTATAGATGAGGAAACTGATATCTGTGAAGGTTTTTCCCATGCTTCTTCCCCCATCATATTCACATCTATATTCATATTTCTCTTCTTCCATAGAACCTTCTCTTGTAGAAAGAACAATAGTTTATATACCCAAAGGGCTATAAAATTGTGTACCCTTTGATCCAGCTACCAGGTCTCTATCCTAAAGAGAGCATGAAAAAATGGAAAAGGATCTATTTGTACAAAATATATCTATGATAGCTCTTTTACATGATAGCCAAGAATTGGAAATTGTGGAGAGGCCCATTAATTGGGAAATGGCTGAACAATTTGTGATATACAGATGTAATGGAACACTATTGTGCTATAAGAAATAATGAGCAGGTAGATTTCAGAAAACCTGGAAAGATGTAGGTGAACATCTGATGCGGAGTGAAGGGTGCAGAACCAGGAAAACATTATACATAATAACTACAACATTGTACCATGATCATCCTTGTTAGATTTAGCTCTCCTCAGCACGGATCCAAGACAATTTCAAAAGACTCATGAGAAAAATTGCTATCCACATTCAGAGAAAGAACTATGGAATCTGAATGAGAATCGAAGCATGCTATTTTCATTTTTGGGGGTGTTTTTATTTCTTGTAGTTTTTCCCTTTTGTTCTGATTTTTCTTTCACAACATGACTAATGAGGAAGTATGTTTAATATGCTTGTACAAGTATTACCTAAATTAGATTGCTTGCCATCTTGGAGAGGGGAGAGGGGGAGGGAACAAAAAAATTGAAACTCAAAATCTTGTAAAAGTGAATGTCAATGTATTTGGAAAAAATAAAATACTGTTAAGTGTATGTGTGTGTGTGGGAAAGCCAGTTGCCATATTCACTGTTTGATAAATGCTGTAGCTGTGGCTTAGTATCCAACCCAGAGTCAAACAACTGGAAGGTGTCTGAGATCATATTTGAACTCAAGAAGAGGAGTGTGGCTAACTTCAGACCCAGTACTCTGCGCACTATGTATGATGCTACCTAGCTACTCTCAGATGGCATTTGAGCTGAGTGCTAAAAGAAAACCAGAGATTCTAAGAGGCTGAGGAAGAATTTGTCAGGCATACATAAAGGTATGGAGTGAAGGTGGGAAATGAGAGGAACAGCAGGTAGGGCTAATTGGTAGAGTACATAGAGGGGGAGAAACACTTTCTAAGAAGACTATGAGGGGCTGCGATAGTGTTGTATACCTGTATACCCTACTCTGGGAGACAGCGAATTTCTTGGATTGTTTGAGTTTAATATTTCTGAGCTCCACATTAACTTGGGAACAATATGGGGAACCTTTACAAGTGGGAGTCTACAAGGCTGCCTAAGGAAGAGTGAACTGATCCAAACTGGAAATGGAGAAGGTCAAAGGTCCCACATTGTGGGGGACTCCACAACTCCAACAGTAAGATTGGGCTGATGAATGAAATAAAAGAGAGGAAGGGAGGGAAAGAAAGAAGGAAGAAAAGAAAGGAAAAAGGAAGGAAGAAAAGGGAGAAAGAAAGAAAAAAAGAAGAAAAAGAAAGGAAGAAAGGAACAGAAAAGAAAAAAGATGAATATAACTGTAAGGATTAGGTTATGAAGAGTTTAAATTCTAAATTTTATATTTGATCTCGGAAATAATAGAGAGTCACTGGGAAATTGAGTGGTGGTTTGGGGAGTGAGATAGGATGTAGTTTAAAAGAATAATTTTGATAGCTGAATGAATGATTGGAATGGAGAGAGACTTGAGGCAGGGAGACTAATTAGAAGGCTATTCTTGGGGATAAGTTATGAAGGTCTGATCTTAGGTAGAGTCTATAAGGAAATATAAACAAAAGATGTGAAGACAGAAATGACCATTTTGGGCAACTGATTGGATGTATGGAATAAGTGAAAGTGAACAGGTCCAGGATGACACTAGGGTTGTGAACCTGGGGTGATTGGGATGATGGTGGTGTTCTTGAAATCAATCTTGAAGTTCAGAAGAGAGGAGGGTTTGGAGGAAATGACAGTGGCTCCATTTTGTATAGGCAGAGTTTGAGATTCCTATGGAACATTTAGTTTGAAATGGCCAAAAGTCAGGTAGCACTATATAAATAAAACTGGGAATCATTATATAAGTCTTCCCATATTTTTTTTGTGTTTTTCATTTCACAATTTCTTATTGGTGCAGCAATAATTTGTTACATTCATAAAACAAATTTGCTTATCTATCCCCTAATCAACAGGCCTCTTTTTTGTTTCTAGTTCTTTACTTGAACTATTATTTACTAGTACTATTTTAATGTATATGAAACCCTTATTTCTATCTTTGATCTCTTTGGGGCTTAAGTCTAGCAGTGAGATTTCCGAATTGAAAGAAATGTTTAGTTACTTTTTAAGCATAATTTTATGTTGATTTTCTGAAGTATTGGACCAATTTATAGGTCTGCCATTAGTTTATTAGTATTCTTGCTTTTCTGTAGTCACTCAAACATTGGCTATTTCCCTCTTGTGTCATTTTTGCTAATCTATTGATTTTTTTTTTCCCTGAGATAATTGGGAGTTAAGTGACTTGCCCAGGGTCACACAGTTAGGATGTATTAAGTGTCTGAGGCTGGATTTGAACTCAGGTCCTCCTGACTTCAGAGTTAGAGCTCTATCCACTGTGCCACCTAACTGCCCCCAATCTATTGATTGTGAGGTGAAACTTAAGTTGTTTTGATTGGCATTTTTCTTATCATAGTATTTTTTGAGCATTTTCTCATGGGTTGGTGATCACATACGCTTCTTCTTTTAAAAATTGTCCCTAGCCTTCCACCACTATCTATTAGGGAGTGATTCTTAGTATTATAATTTATGTCAGTCTTTTATATAACCTTACTCCCACCCCCCAATGCATTCAAAGTACTCCAACTTAGACTGGTAGGTTCAGTCTTAAGAGGGAGACTGACTATTACTATTCAAGGTTATAGAATAATCCTGAGGGCCTGGATTTCTAGTATTTCTTTTAGTGGGCTTCTTTCACCTTTTCACTAATAATAGGGGGAGAAGGGAATAAAAAAGAAAGTTATCTAACATATACATGTATGTGTATATGTATGTATATAATACGTGTTATATATTATACATAAAAGGAATCACAAATTGTACACAATCATGTTCAATCATCTTTTTTTCTATTCTATATTATAGAAATGTTTGAACTTAAGGAAAGTTCAAAATAAAATAAAATAAAAAACAAACAAAAATTATCAGTCAGTTGTCACAATTAACTTTTATCAAAAAAATTTACTAAGATGATTTAGTAAGAACAATTGCAACATTCCTCCCAAGCTAGGGCTACATTCACCCCTTGAGCACACAAGGTCCCCAGGGAGAGTGGGCTCAAATTTAAAATACAAATGCACATATACAGAGTATATACTTGGCAAAGAGGGGTCTTACAAGTCCTATCACTAGAAGTATTTTTTTTTCTTTTGTGCAGTCCCCTTGAACTTCCCTTTAGGAGCAGCTTTCTGTTGGGCCCAATGGCTTTCTAGAGTTCATATCTGTCATTCTCTCCAGCATGGGGCTCTCATTGTCTGAAGCTACTTTCTCCTTTAGGTGTCCATGCTTCTGTGCCTGTGTCTGTCTTTAACATGACTCTTTCTAGTTTGATGTTTTGTTTCTTTTGACCAGTCATTCCAAAATCAAGGTCAATGATGGTGGGGAAGCTGCAAGGAAGTGTAACATTGTCAGGGCAGCTGAGTGGAGCAGTGAATAGGGCTCTGGAACTGGAATGGGGAAGACCAAATCTAACCCCACACACTTACTTGTTGCTTGAACCTGGACAAGTCACTTAATCTTGGGGTGCTCCAGTTTCCTCAATTGTAAAAGCAAATAATAATAGCACCTACTTCTTAGGGTTGTTTTGAGGATCAAATGAAATAATAATTGTAAAGAATTTAGCACAAGGCTTGTATTAAGAGCTCTATAAAGTCAGTTATTTTATTTATGACTATCTTTGGACTCACCTCCTTCCCTTGCTGCTCTATGGTATAGATTCAAGGGTCTGCCTCTTCAGGGCACTCTCAAGCTTGAAGTTCTCCATTACTTGATTGACTTGTTCAAAACTGAGCCCCCTGTTAGACTAACTGCTCACAGCCCAAGAAATGTGACTCAGTCTTCTCAACCAGTCACCAGATGTGTCGTCTGTGGCATCTTCTGCTTTTTGTTCAGTGGTGTACTGGAGCTGGCTCATATGGGCTTGCAAGAACCAATGTTAAATTCTCAATATGGATGCTTTGGAAATCAGCAAATGCTCCAAATCAGGGCTTGATTTGTTGTTTTGTTGATTGTCTGGACTTAAGAAGGTGACTGAAAAAATGTTTATAATGCAGATTAAATTTAAAAGTGTGTGATGGGTACAGTTACTCCCCCCACCCCCCACCCCGGGATAGCTGGTTAATAAATATTTTGCCAGCACATACCTGGACACTAACCAAAAAGAAAGTAGGGAATCAGCCTGTTTAATGAATTGAGGCTTGGCTTTTGTATTTCCTATCTGAGGGTCCTAAGATAAGTCATTTCACTTGATTGGACTATTTCTTCATCAGTAGAATTATAGTATCTTGGCATTTTAGAGCTAGAAGGAAGATAATATAGTGATCAATAATCAATAAACATTTATTAAGTGCCTATTATGTATCAGGTCCTGTGTTAAATGATCAGATATAAATCTGAAGAAGAGAAACAGACAGTCAGAGAAAGAGAGACAGAGACAGAGAGAGAGCAAGAGAGAGAAAGAGAACAGAGAAAGAGAGGGAGAGGGAGAGACAAAGAGAGAGACAGAGACAGATAGAGACAGACACAGAGAGACAGAAACACTGCTCTCAAGGAACTTACAATCTAATGGTAGAATGGAAAGAACTCTTTTACAAAAATTATTTCATTTTATCCTAACAACAATTCTGGGAAACAGGTGCTATTATCACCCCTATTTTATAAATGAAGAAACACACAAATAGAGGTTAAACAACTACCCAGGATTACATATCTTGTAAGTATCTGAAGGCCAAAGTTGAACTCATTTTTCTAACTCTGGGCTCAGCTAAACTCCCTAATAATTATCCCAAAATGGCACGATCTGCCTCAAGTGGTGGTGGGCTCAGTCACTGGAGGTCAACAAAGATTCTTGTTCATGTATGGGTTAAACTAGGCAGCATTTGAGGTTACTCCCAACTCTTGCAATTCTAAAATTTTGGGATCATTTATCTGTGAAATGAAGGTGATTGAGTCAGATGCCTTTTAATATCCTTCCCCACTCTAACTTTCTGTTAATCTATGACCTAACACATCAGCTAGTCAAACTGTCTTACTTGAAAATATGGAAATAAAAGGACCCTAGAGGGAAAGTCTTCTGTAAGGTCACACAGCAACTTGGTGGCTAATGAGGCAGGGTTGGTTTAAGACTGCTGTAAAGCACTCTGATTTTGTGCTGTGATTCTCCAGTTTGCATAGCAGCATATTGGCATTCCTACTAATAGCATCACCCTCATTATTAAGATGACCAGAAGCTGATACATGTCAACATTGCTATGAAAACCATGAGTGGTTGGGAGCCGCTCAGAGAACTGGGGAACAGTATTCATCCGTCCCATTTAAAATAAAGCTTCCGGGCTGGCTAGGTGCTTGTGAGGATCCATCTCTTCCTGCACTACTTTTTGAACCTGGGATGGGAAACATTCAGTGGCTCTTCCCTCTCATCCTCAGTGCTACCTGCTTTCCTGTTTTTTCTAAAGGACAGATTCGGGTTGCTGGAGGTCTGGGCTGGGCTCGGCTCAGCTGGCTTGGTGCCTTTTAATTCTGGACAGAAAGGTTATCCTTGTTCAGCACAGACTCAGCCAGTCCTAACATGGCCTGACCATAGGTTTGGAAGCCAAGCAAGCCGAGTTGGAACTGACCCAGAGTGATGAAAGAATGATATTTGCCCGGGATGGAGCCTGAAATGGACTCATAGACAGCAAGGAGGGTGGGAGGTCAAGACTGCAGCTTGTCATCTCCAGCCGGAGAAAAGGTGGGATGCTACTGCATTAGACAGGCTGGGCCAACCAGCACAAGAGGGCTGGATCAGTGCCAGGGGAACTGGGCACTCCAGTGCCCCCAAAGTTGGAGGCCATCCAAGGATCTGTGTGTGCTGATGAGAGTGAATATGGCTCTCGCAATTTTTCTTTTACCATTTTGTTTTATAATGACAAGAATCTGCAGATGGACTACTTGAGGACATTACTAAGGTACCATTTGCTTTTCTCTATACATGTTCCAGTAGGAAACAGCGTGTTGCTGTGAGATGCTCAGAACTCAGTGTGAGTCCCCAGACATCTAATAGCCTGTGTGATGAGGAGCCAACCACTGCTCCAATCTGAATCTCAGTTTCTTCTTTGTAAAATCAGGATAATGATATTTTCTTTTATTTCTCTCTCAACATTAATTCTTTTTAATTTAATTAATTAATTAAATTTATTTTTTACATGTATATTTACTTTTTAAATACATATTTCTTTATGAATTATATTAGGAAAGAAAAATCAAAACAAAAGGGAAAAACCATAACAATGATATTTCCAATGCATCTTTCACAGGGCTTCTATGAGATAAGCATTTTGTAAGTTGTAAAGTGTAATATCAATATGAGCTGTTATTATTACTCTTCAATAGAAATCCTTAACTCCACTCAAGCCTATTTCCTCACCGCTGTGTTCTGGGCCATCTCCAGTAGAACTGACTTGTTTTGTCAGTGGATTTCAATGACTCTGTAAGAGACAATGAGGTTTGTGACTTTGTGCAGCCCTGCCTCACTTAAATTCAATTCATGTGCAAATCAAGACGTTATCCCATGACATCACTGGTCCTCTTTGAAAATGAAAGACCCACAGATCTACATTTCCTTACTATCCTTGGAACATAACTTGTGTTTCCCACTTCCCATCTTTCCTCCATTCTGGTCCCTACTTGGAATGCCATCTTTTTCCCTTCTCCCATTCTGCAACCCTCCACCTAGTTTATCTAGATCCTACCCACAGTAAGGGAGGGGAACATATCTCAATAATAATAACAATAACAACTAACATTTATAGAACACTTACTATGTGCCAGGCTCTGTGCTAAGTGCTTCGCAATGTTTTATTTCATTTGATCCTCATAACAACTCTATGGAGGAGGTGCTATTATCATTCTCATTTGACAGAGGTGACAGTGAGTGGCTGGATTTGAACTCAGAATCTGAACAACTCCAGGTTTAGCTCTCTATCTACTATACTACTTACCTGCCCCAAATTCTAATATATCCTAATGTATCCAAATATTACCTGGCCTTAAGGGAAATTTTTCTTCTTCTTCTTCTTCTTTCTTCCTTCTTCCTTCTTCCTTCTTCTTCTTTTCTTTCTCTCTCTCTCTTTTTCCTTTTTTTTTTTTAAATGCTGGAGGCAATAAAGGTTAAGTGACTTGCCCAGAGTCATACAGGTAGTAGGCATCTGAGGTTGGATTTGAACTCAGGTTCTCCTAACTCCACAGCTGGTGCTCTATCTACTGCATCATCTAGTTGCCTTTCTCAAGAGCACAGAGGCGCAATCATTATTCTGGGGCCTGACTTGGGGTATGGTCCCATCTTTTTCTGTGAAGCAGTTCTTGACACCTCTAACAGTAATCTCTTTTCTCTGTGCTTCTATAGTTTATTTCTATCTTTATCTTACTTATGGTTCTCTCACTGCATCCATGGCCATCTCCAGTTGTCCTGATCGCTCTCTGGCCACTGGACCCAGATGGCTCTGGAGGGGAAAGTGAGGCTGGTAACTTTGTACAGCCCTCCTTCACTTCAATCCAATTCACTTGCACGTCACAGAATCCCCTTCCTGATGTCATGGTTCTCCTTAAGAATGAAGGACAAACAACAACCTTTTATGGTGGTAGTTATTTTCCAATACTAGTTGGCACCCAAATGGCAAGAACCTTGATTTCTACTATTTCTTACTTATACCCAAACCTTACTTAATATACAGAAAGTGCTCAATAAATACACTTTTTTGACTTAATTGATATCAATCTACAAGTACTTAAGGGCAGGAACTAGTTCTGTTGGCAGCAGAATGCCTCATGCACAGAAAACATAGGAGTGCAGTCTGTGATTCCCTTGCTCTTGGCAATCTTTAGAGCTTTTAGGTGAAGAACTTCCTCTGTTAATTCAGGTAAGTACGTTTTCTGCAACTTAAAAGAGTTGTCTTAGAGCACTGAAAGGAGAAGTGATTTGTCCAGAATCATATACTCAGTATGTGTCAGAAGTGGAGACAAACCTAGGTCTCCAGGCCCAACTCCCATATGAAGGTAAACAGAAGGGAATACACATTTATGTAGCACCTGCTACATATCAGGCACTGTGCTAAGTGTTTTTTATATGTTTAAATATATTATACATTTAATATATTAACATATTATAGATATTTAGATTTTAGATTTTATATATTTATATATTTTTGTTTATATACATAAATTTTTCAATAGTATTTTATTTTCCAAATACATGTAAAGATAGTTTGCAATTATGCTGTGTTTTTCAATAGTATTTTATTTTTCTAAATATATCCAAAGATAGTTTTCACCTTTGTAAATCCTTGTGTTCCAAATTTTTCTCCATCTCTTCCTCCTAACCCCTCCCATAGAGAGCAAGCAAGTTGATATAGGTTAAACAGATGCAATTCTTCTAAATATATTAAATATATTTCTATATTCATCATGCTTCACAAGAAAAGTCAGATTAAAAAGGAAAAAAACACAAGAAAGAAAAAAATGCTGTTTTTTTTTACAAATATTATTTCATTTGATTCTAACAACCACTTTGGAAGATAGATGTGTTATTATTCCCATTTTATAATTGAAGAAACTGAGGCAGACATAGGTTAAATGACTTATTTGCCAAGGATCACAAATTAATATTAATAATAACAATAATATAATAGTGATAGTAATAGCTAACATTTTTATAGAGCTTACTATGTTCCAGGCGCTGTGCTGTTTTTTTTTTTAAACAAAGATTAATCTTCATTAATCTTTATGACAACTCTGGGAAGTAGGTGCTATTATTATCCCCATTTTGTAGTTGAGGAAATTTGAGGCAGAGATTATGTGACTTGCCACATAGCTAGTAATACAATGATAATAGCTAACATTTATATAGTACTTACTATGTACCAGGGACTGTGCTTCTTTAAAAAAAAATATTGGGGGCAGCTAAGTGGTGCAGTGGATAGAGCACTAGCTCTGAAGTCAGGAGGACCTGAGGTCAAATTTGAGCTCAGACACTTAATACTTTCTAGCTGTGTGACTCTGGACAAGTCACTTACCCAATTGCCTCAGCAAAAATAAACAAATAAATAAATATTGTCTTCTTTAATTCCCACAACAACTTTGACAGATAGGTGCTGTTATTCCCATTTTATAGTTGAGGAAACTGAGGCAGTTAGACGTTAAGTGACCTATTCAGATCACACAGCTAGTTAGTACAGTTAGTACTTGAGGACATATTTGAACTCAGGTCTTCCTAACTCTGGTTCTAGAGTTCTACCCACTGCTACACCAGTTGCCATTTGATGCCATACTATGTGCATTTTATATAACACTTATATATATATATATATAACACTTAAGTATAAACACTTAAATCTGCTTGAATTGAACAGAATTAAGAGTAGCTATAACAAGGTACAAATAGTTTACTTTGTGTGGATTCAAAAACTGGACCAGAAATAAAATGGGGAAGCCTGGTAGCTAATAGGAAAAAAAAAGCTCAATTTGGATTTGCAGACCTGGATTTGAATCCTGCCTCTGTGGTTCACTGTTTCTGTGACCTTGTACATGGCACCTTTACCTCTGTGATTCCCAGTTTCCTCATCTATTAAAAAGGGTGTTGTACCTGGCGGTCTCTAAGATCTGTTCTGGTCTCAAATGATGATCCTAGAATCACCGAATCAATAAGCATTTATTAAGTACTTCTATGTACCCAGCACTGTGCTAAATGTTAGGGATACACCCCCCCCCCAAAAAAAGGCAAAAGACAGTCCCTGGAGTAGCTCACAGTCTAAAGGGAAAGACAACAAACAAACAAATATATACAAACAACTCATACACACCGGAGAGGTGAGACATAATTAAAGAGGGAAATGTAGGATTAGAAAAAGCTTCCTGTAGAAGGTAGGATTTTATTGAGGAATCATAGTACTTTTTGAGTGAAGAGGGATCTTAAAGATCTTTTCATTCAACCCCTCATTTTACAGATGAAGGAAATGAGGATTCAGGAGGGGATGTGATTTTCCTGGTCACTGAGACTCAAATCCAGATTTCTTATCTGGTATCTAGTACTTTGATCCTCTGTCCTCCCTCCTGCTTTGTGGGAAGGATTGAAGCTTCATTGGCCGTGTTGTGAAGTAGTATGGTTAAGGACTAGTATGGTCATGGACCATTAGACCTAGAAGAGGCCTTCGAGAACCAGTGTCTATCGGAGCCTTCCCCTGAAGAGCAGCATTTTCTTTTTAATCTGTTAGTTAATTCAAGAGCAGATTCCTTATCAAATTGCTAAATTAAAACATTCTAGAACTTGTGCAACTGTTTTTTTTTGGTTCCTGTGTTTCCTTATCAGCACCATAATAGCATCACAAAGGCGTGGGGGCACTTCTGGAGTTGTCCTTGACCTGATATCACTCAGTTCCCTTGGTCCCTCTCTGGGATGGCCAGAGACCATAAAGCTCCCCTCTCCTCTTGCTGAAAAACAAAATGAGACATCTTGCTGTCCAGACTTGTGAGGGTACAGGTTGTATCAATGAGCATTCCATAACAGAATGGTTTATAGCATCCTCGGTTTATTACAATTTCCCAGAAGAGAGTAGCCTCACAGAAATATACCAGTATTAGAAAAATATGATAATAAAATTCATTTTGGTGCAGATGCCAAAATGATGAGAGGATGAGAGTCAGGGTAATGGGATCTACTCTATTCCAATGACATTTGGAAATGCCGTGTGGTGACACAATAGACTTTGATACCCATTTTTGCATTTGAGATAAGAAATACTAACATCATCCTCATTTTATAGATGAAGAACTCAGAAATGGGATTCAGAAATGTTAACTGACCTGCCCAAAACTGCACAGTAAATGGCAAAGATCAGAATTTCCCATTTTCAGTCTAGTGCTTCATGCTCCAGCTTCTTTTTTTAAAATTTTATAAAGATTTTTATTTTTAAACACATGCATAGTTTTTAACATTCACCCTTGCAAAATTTTGTGTTCCAATTATTTTTTCCTCCCACTTTCCCCATCCCCTACCCTAGATGGCAAATAATCCAATCTATATTAAACATGCAATTCTCCCATATGTATTTCCACAATTATCGTGCTGCACAAGAAAAATCAAATCAAAAAGGAAAAAACGATAAAGAAAACAAAAAAGCAAACAAACAACAACAAAAAGGTAAAAATACTATATTGTGATCCACACTTTGTCCCCACAGTCCTCTCTCTGGATGCAGATGGCTCTCTCCACCACAAGACCATTGTAACTGCATGCACTAGCTTCTTAAATTGTAGATCGAGATCCCCATATATGACCCCATTTGGGGTTTTCTTGGCAGAAACACTGGAGTGCTCTGCCATTTCTTTTTCCAACTCATTTGACAGATGAGGAAACTGAGGAAACAGGGTTAAGTGACTTGCCCAGCTAGGAAGTATCTGAGGCCAGATTTGAACTCCATAGTTGAGACCCTGATTCCAGGCTCGGTGCTCTGTGCACTATAGCACCACCCAGTTGCCAGTATTTATTGAAGATTCATTTTTAGTTCAGCACAGTGCTATCTCTTAGAGAAAAAATAGAAGATGAGAAAACATTGTCTCTGTCCTTAAAAAAATTGATTATCTAGTTGAGGGAAGAAAACAAATATGTGACAAAAGATTAGTAATCAGCATACAACAGCAGGACCATTATCACAAGAGTTGAGATTTCCTTCAAGGTTAAAGTCAAAGATTTCTAAGTTGCTTTCCTCACAGTGGCTCTATGAGGAAAATAGAACAAAAATTATTATTCCTATTTTGCAGGGGAGAAAATAGAGGAATAAAGAAATGAGGTGATGTGCTCATGGTTACAGAGAAGACAGTGGAAAAAACAGAATTGGAAACCAACTGTAATTTGAATTTCAAAGTCCATCCCCTTTCTGAATTTCATGCTTTAGAGTCAGACCATTAACCACTGAACTCTAGACCTAGACTCAGTAACTGGACCCGAGTTTAAATTCAGCCCCAGATACTTAATAGCTATGTGACGCTACACAAAACATAATTTCTGTTTGCTTCAGTTTTCTCAACGATAATAATAGCATCTACTTCCCAGGATTGTTGTGAAGATCAAATGAGGTAATATTTATAAAGCTCTTAGAACAATATTTGGGGCATGGTTGATTTTTAACAAATGCTTATTCTCTACCCCTCCCTTACTCTATGATCTCCATGAGTGAGAACTCTTTCATGGTACAAGGGATTCATTGGTAGATAAAATCATCTATTCTAAGTGACTCTAGAGGAGATAACTAAGACTAATGGGTGGGAGCCATATTGAAGCACATTCTGGACCACTTCAAGAAAGAACTACTTTTAAAATGGATTGAATGGTTTTGTAAAGTGGTTAAGTTCTTTGTCACTGCATGTGTTCATGCAAAGGCCGGGGGACCATTTGTCAAGACACAGAGAGGGATTCATGTATCCAGCAGGCCAGTAGCCTGGACTAGGTCCCTTCTAACTCTGGGTAGTACAGTGAATAGAGTGCCAGACCTAGAGTTAGGAAAATTCATCTTCCTGAGTTTAAATCTAGCTGTATGACCCTGCACAAGTCACTTAGTCCTGTCTGCCTCAGTTTCCTCATCTGTAAATGAACTGGAGAAGTAAATGACAAACTACTCCAGTATCTCTGCCAAGAAAACCCAAGTGATATCATGGAGAGCTGTGAAATGTGACAGCAAAAAATATCAATAAGATTATGATTCCTTTGCAGTTTCCATATCATTGAAGCATAAGATGAATGAATAAAGTGCTGAAATATAGTCATTTCTGTTTACTTTTTATCCTCCTATTAGATTGTAAGATCCCTGTGGGCAGCACAGTATAATGTATTAGTTATCATTTGGGATGCTAGGTCAATCACAATTGAATTCCATTGACTTTGTCGATATGAATTATAATTTTTTTAGTCTCCACTTCAAAGCTATAATTTTAGCATGGAAGCTCTAACTATCCAGTGATAAGGTTCACATCAGCAAATCCTTTATAAAGTAGTCTTAGAAAATTTTGTTGTCTGGAGGCACTAAGCGATTATAGCTAATTTGTGTCAAAGGAAGTCTTATGTTCCTCCCCGCTCTGGACCCTCTATCCACTATTCCACACTGCCTTGCATGAATTACGAATGGAAATAACCTTAGTTTTTGTCTCGATTATAGGCAACTCCAAAGGGAAGGCCATTTTTTAATCACCTAATCTCACCTGGTCTTTATATCCCAAACAAGAGGGGCTGAACAGGGGCAAGAAGAGATTTCCCAGGCAGGGTTAGCACTATTTCTGGAGAAGGAAACAGAACTCTTTAAGAAGGAAATATTAACCTGTCTTTTAAATATTGCAGCTTTCTCCAAAGCAGCAATGGAGAACTCAGCAGGACTCCACTTCAAAGCATAATGCTGGAGTTACAGCCTGGCCAACCAAGGCGAGAATGCAAGGCAATTAAGAACAAACAATATAGTTGCCTGCAAGGTCACAGGCAATTTAGATGGTGGCACAAAAGGAAAACACACAAAGGGGCATTTTAAAAGTCCCAGCACTAAAAAAAGGTGAAGGCCCTTAGGAAATTGGAAGAAGAGCCCATGGAAAATCTCAGCTGGATGGCAAAATTCTTCCCCTGTACTACTAAAAAATTCAAGAGGGAAATCCCTGATTTGAGAGAAGGCTATGGAAATAATGGGGAACACAGACTCTCCTTTCCATAGCTGCCCTCCCTCTTCTCATCATCCCCCACTCTGCCAAGAGACAGCTTCTGAAGGCAGATGTGCCCTCTATCCCAATGCCCGCTTCCTCCTCATACATTTCTGACCTCCCCTGTTGGCTGATGTAGCCAACAGCTGTGGTTATTCCCACCAGCTGTGGGAACAGCTGTGGCTCTGCCAGTTGGCCATAGTACCCTAGGGGAATGTTTTCCATCATGGTTTAGTTGAGAACACTTAAAAATAAAGGCCTGGGCTGCCTTTGTTTTTAAGTATAAAATCCAGCACTTGGAGGAAAAGATTCCTCCATTTATTGCAGAGCACAGAAGGAGGAGGAATGAGAACTTTCAGCTATTTCTTATTCTGAGGGAAATCAAATGCCTGAAATGAGAATAACTAACTGGCCCCAGAGGGCAGAACAAGAAGTGGTGGGTGGAAATTGCAGTGAGGCAGATTTAGGCTTGATAGAAGAGGGGGAAAAGTTACTAACAATGAGAGCTGTCCAAAAGGGGAATGGGTTACCTGGGGAGGCAGTGGGCTTCCCTCATTAGATTTTATAAGATCATAGACTTAGAGCTGGAATGGATCATAAAGCTCTCATTTGAAGAAACAAAATCCCAGAGAAAAAGTGTGATTTCAATGAAAGCCTGGATGAGTTCTTTTAAGGGGTGGGGAGTCATATAATAGAGTGTTTTCTCAATCAGGATAAATTAGATGATCTCTAAGGGTTCTTCTAGCTCTGAGATCCTGCGATAATCTCTAGTACCTTACAAGAAAGAAGCACTTATTAAGCACCTGCTGTATGCCAGGCGCACTACGGATATTATCTCGTTTGATGCTCAAAACAACTCTACAAAGTAGATGCTATTATTATTCCCATTTTATAACTGAAGAAACTGAGTCAGAGAGAGATTAAGTGAATTGCCCAGGTCACGCCACTCATATAAATGTATGAGGCTTAATATAGACTTATATTATATATGTACATATATATATATATATATTATATAGACTTATTGACTATGTGTTGACATTGAGATATAATAATATATCTAATTGGCCCTGGGTGAGATCAGAATATAAAGACCTAATCCCATCCATCTTTTACCATCTTGTAGAGATGGTTACACATGAGGTAACCCAGAAAAATACAAATTAGATTCTGATAAATGCTTTTGTTGTTCAATCATTTTCAGTCATGTTCAACTCTTTGTGACCCCATTTTGGGGTTTTTTTTGGCAGAGACACTAGAGGAGTTTGCATTTCCTTTTTCAACTCATTTTACAGATGAGGAAACTGAGGCAGAGTTAGATGACTTGCCCAGGGTCATACAGCTAGTGCATATCTGAGGTGAGATTTGAACTCAAGATCAGGATGAGTCTTCCTGACCCCAGGTCTGGCACTCTGAGCATTATGGCACCACTTAGCTGCCCCAGGTACCATAATCTATTTGTAATTCTTCACCTTTATTTCTTAGTTCCTCAACTTTCTTCAAGAGTACTTAAATTCTGCTTTCTGTAGAGAGTCTTTCCTGGACCTCTCAGCTGTTAGTATCTCTTCTTTTAGATTGTTTCACCTGTTCTCTAGATCAATTGTCCTGCATACATCCTCATTAGAGTGGGGTTTCTTGAGTGCAAAGCTAATGTTTTTGCCTTTCTTTGTCTCCCAAATCTTAGCTCATAGAACCTGGCACAAAGGACTTAATATGTGCTTGTTGACTGACTGTGTGCCAATAGTGGACCACAATAGTACTATACTACCAGCATTGGGAGAGAGAAAAATTTACAAAGACCTGGCCCCTTCCCTGAGGAGCTCACCATATTGGAGAGGTGGTGACATTCGTGCACTCAAATATAAATTAGGATCCAATAAATGCACTTAGGAGGTCTGAAGATAGGGGGCAAAATCAGTTTGGTGAGATCAGGGAAGACTTCTCGGAGGAGATGGCATTTGAAAGCTTGGAGCTGGGCTTTGAAAGTAAAGAGGTGCTTATGAAGAGCCTTGACAGGCAGTGTCATGCGGTGATGAGAATAGAGTCAATTGGCTGCAGGTTCATTATCTGTAATAAGGAATAAATTCCTATGAGGAAAGTACAATCCTATAAAGCTTATTTTTGTTATTATTCAGTCATTTTAGTCATGCCTGATTGTGACCCTGTTTGGAGTTTGACAGAGTGATTTGCTGTTTCCTTCTCCAGCTCATTTAACAGATGAGGAAACTGAGGCAAACAGGGTTAAATGATTTACTGAGGGTCATACAGCTAATCAGAGCCTGAGGGCAAATCTGAACTCATATTTTTCCTGACTCTGGTCCCAGCATTCTATCCACTGAGCCACCTAGCTGCCCTATATAAAAGACTTATAGCGCTATGGAAATATACATTGTTAAATTCTCCATAATCCCATTGGATTTGTAATAATCCTCAGAGGGAGCGTGGACATTATTGGCCCTCTTTTCAGATGAGAACACTGAGGCTCCAGAAGCAAAGTGACCTGTCCAGCTAGGAATTGTGGGAAAAGAATTTCTGCCTCCCAGCATAGGCATCTCTAATACCACCAGAGGCATTTTGTGGAAGGTATCTAGGAGCAGAGACCTTCAAGTCCATAATGATGTCTTCTGATTATCAAGATGACAGAAGCCAATTTTGACCTACATCACAAAGGTTTCTGCTGTCAGAAACACAGTTTGAGCCATAGCTCTGTCAAAGCCACACACTTGAAGTAGCTGACCTTTCAGCTGCATTAATAACCCGCACTGAAAACCAGGTATTAGAGGTAAGCAACTGTTTGCTTAGCACCATATTAATCCCCACAACCTCTTTTTAGCTACTGTGGAGAAATGTTCATTTTTGTTCCCCTTGGACCTTTTGGTTTCCTGTTATTTCACAAAGATGAATTTGGGAAAGAGGAAACTTGCTCTCTGCTTTGTTGACAGGGAACTCGATACCAAGAAGAGAAATTTGGACCCAGGCAACCAGGACTGCTGTTTTAATGAGACTTGGCCAATGACCCAAACCAATTGTCCCCATTGAAACAATAGTTTGCATGAAAAGATCTGAGGGTTAATGGGCTGCAAACTCATTAAAAATCAAGGGTGCACAGTTGGAAAAAAATACCTAACATATTCTTAGGCTTAAGGATTAAAATCCATATGCTGTGTAAGTCTAAGCAAATCACATCACTTTTCTCATGCTGTTTCCTATCTATAAAATGAAAATAATTATTGCATTAACTCGAACCAGTCAGGCATTGGGTCCAGATGAAGTAGGTGATAATTTCATTGTCCTCTGCCTTAGTGAGATGATATTGGGAAGTTTTATATTCATGTCTGACAAACATGTTGGAGGAAGGGCATTGACATACTTAAATACTTCCAGAGGAGGACAGCCAAGATGGTGAAGGAACCAGAGATTCTGCCTTGTGAAGACTGGCCAAAGAAACTGAGATGGAGGAGAGAAGATTTGGGAGGGAGGACAGAGAGGCGAGAGGAGGGAGCATGACAACTGTTTTCAAATGTTTGATGAGCTACCATATGGGACAGGAAGGGAATTGGATTGGTCCTATTTGGCTCAGAACAGAGTAGAACTTGTAGGAATGAGAGTCAGGAGGAGAGAGAAAGGGATTTCATCTGATTATAAGCACAAGTCTCATAACAATTAGAACTATCTAAAAGTGAAATAGGTTATCTTGGGAGCAATGGAAGGAAGGAAAGAAGGAAGGAAGGAAGGGAAGAAGAAAGAAAGGAAAGAAGGAAGGGGAAGAGAGGGAGAAAGGAAAGAAGGAAGGAAAGGAGAGAGGGAGGAAGAAGAAAGGAGGGAGGAAAGAAGGAAGGATGAAGGGAAAGAAGAGAGGGAGGAAAGAATAAAAGAGGGAAGAAAGGAGAAAAGAAAGGAGAAAAGGAGGAAGAGAGGAGAGGGGAAGAAAGGGAAAGAAAAGAAAGGGAGGGAGAAGAAAGAAGGCAAGAAACAAATATTATAAAGTACCTTCTATCTATTGGACACCATGCTAAATGCTTTATAAGTATTACCTCATTTAATCTTCATAATAACCCTGGGAGATAGGTGCTATTGTTTATAATTAACAAAATTGAAGCAAATATGAAAGAACTTACCAAGGGTCACACAGCTTCTAAGTATCTGAGTCTGGATTTGAACTCAGGTCTTCCCTGAGACAAGGTGCTCTAACAATTATACCAAGCCTTTGGCTCAGGAGTAAGGATTTCCCCTTATTGTAAGCAGAAGTTGAATGACCACTTATCTGGGATATTGAAAAAGAGGATTCCTGTTCAGGTACAAGCTGGATCAGATACCTTCTGGGGTCCCTTTTAATTAAAAAACTCTGAGATTTTGAAGTTTTCTACAGCAATCTTATATAAACCTTAAAGCCCTATATAAATATGTTATTAGTCTTATCATCATTATTACTATATTGCCAGCAAAAGAGACCATACACAAAACTATAAGTGAATTATATAAGAAGTCAAATGGATAACTTGGTTTCTGTGATATGATAAAGGTCAATAGCCAAGGCAGAGTATCCTTTTTATTACAAAGCTTCAAAACAACTCATTGGAAAAAGCACAGCCTAGGGAGAACTGGTGTTCAGGGAAGCAACTAGAAAGTGCCAGGCAGAGGAAGGCCCAGGCAACAGAGGTAAGACCTCCTGAGTATTGTCATCCTTTCTAAATTTAGATGGTTCCCCCACATGCGTAGGCAGACAAGCTTATGGGCAGGAGAGGCAGGTGGGGTGGTTATCATTCATTAGGGTTTCATCATATATGTGCATAAAGGGAAATACAGGTGCTTTGGAAAATGGATTGCAGTGTTCCTGTAATATGATGAAATAATATATTGGTGCCATGTCCTAGAACAATAAAATAAAAAATATTGAGTAATAGCTAGCACATATATTTATTATACTATTATACAAATTATACTATTTAATTATGATTATATATTACATCACATAATTATTTTTGTCAAATCTATAATCAAATATACATAATTATGTATTATGAAATCATAGATAACATAATTATTTAATTATGATATAATTACAATATATTACAATTATAATATATTTTATTATAGTAGAATTTTATGATATATAATATGTAATTATGAAATTTTATGATATAATATAATCCTATTGCAATTATATAACTACATAATTGCATATGATATAACAATATTGTTTATACCTAGAGAGAGATCGAGCTTTAAGACCTAAATATTCTGTAAATATAAAAAAAATTGTAAAATACTTTACAAATGTTTCATATTATGCTCATGGCAACCATGGGAGATAAATGTTATTATTTTTAATCCCCATTTTAGATATGGAGACTAATGAAGATGAAGGTTAAGTGATTTGCCCAGGACCACAAAGCTATTAAATATGATGATATTCATAGGATAATTCCTACACAATGTAATTTCATTACTTTGATGAAGTTACAAGTCTGACCCCAGAACCTATTTTAAAAAATTAAGCTCATGCTTATATAATTCTTAAAAGCTTACAAAGTATTTTTTTTATAAACTTCAAACCTATGAAATAGAGAGTACAATTACAATTATCTCCATTTTACAGATGAGATCTCTCTGATCTTCAGTTTGGGTAAAATCTGTAAGATGGTGATAAAAATCTAATTCAGTTAAGTAATACTATGAAATAAAAAATCCAATAAAAGTAGCAGCTACCTTGCAGGATTGTTGTAATGATCAAATGAAATACTGGATGTAGAGGGCTTTGTAAATCTTAAGAGTATGATAAAAATGTAAGAGGGATGTGTGTGTGTGTGTGTGTGTATGTGTGTGTGTGTTTTGGTCTAACTTTGTGATGTCTTTTGTGATTAAACAGATCAGCAACTTTATTATAATTTATAATCATAGAGAGCTTCCTGATACACTGAGAGGTTTAGTAACAGGGCCAGCGTCACTAGTCAGTATATGTCAGAGGTGGGAGTGGAATCCAGATCTTCTTGACTCTGAGAGGCTAAATCTCTATCCACTATGTCACATTCATGGCACTTTACACTTTGCAAAGTACCATTATCACAACACAGGATTTCCCCAAAGTCTTAGAATAGTATTAAGTGGCTTTTAAATGGCACTAAGACTTTTTGGATAACATATTCTATGAAGTAGGTTATGTTAATAATAATATGTATTACCCCCACCTCAGAGATGAGGAAATAAGCATTAGCACTCTGCCTGGCACTTGGTAAATGCTTAATAAATGCTTGTTGCTTTCTCTTGCCTTAGAAGGTGTAAAAATCAGTCCCCAGGTCACACAATAAGTGCCAGAACTAAAATTCAGTTTCCAGTCTTCCAACCCCAAGTTCAATGCTTCTACCTTTGGTTTTAAGTCCTGACATAAAGAAATTAATATTCCTAACATAAACATTTGAGCATGTTGCCCCCTTACTCAAAAGCTTATCACAACTTCTTTTTTAAAAATTTATTTTGAAAAAACAGAATAAAAGAAAAGAAAAGCAGAAAAGCAGTACAAAATAGAATGAAAGAAAACAAAAGAGAACATTATCATATGCCCACCAGAACATCAGGGAGGATTCAAAATATATAACAATAAATATCAATTTAAGAAAGTATGTATGTGTATATGAAACTATATACATGAGTGTCTGTCTTTTCACTATTTCCTTGTAAAATATTCTTTTTTTCTCTGCTGTGCATCTTTTTTTTTTACATTATTTTCCCTCCTTTCATTCCCCCACCCCAAGCTACACTTAAGACAAGATATATTTATATATACATATGTATATATATAAATACATACACACACTCATACACCCACACACCCCAGATACACACATGTCTTTCCCATCCCTGCTGACTCTTTCATTAAATTTTGCTCCATAATTTAGCTTACTATTACTTAATCTCTCCTCACCCAGGGATTCCTTCTTTGTCTTCTTTCCTTACCCTTTGTTTCCTAATCCGCTCATCCCTCTCCCCTTATTTCTTTATAGATTTTAGAGAGTGCTATACTCTTCATGGTATATACGTAGTGTTGCCTATTACATCCATGCCCATTTCTACCCATTCCTCCTCCTCCCCACTCTAATGCCTCTGTATCAACTCTTCCTCTGCACCTCATTGTATAACATGATTGCTATTTTAGCCTTTACTCTGCCATTCTTTCTTTTGAGCTATCCTATTGTTGATGTAAATCTTAAACATAAAAAATACATTTCCTATGTATATTTGTCCATGTTGAGTTCCATCTTTCTCTTATATATTGAATTTTCTGCTAAATTCAGGTTGGGTTGATAGAAAGTCCAGGAAATCTGCAAGTTTGTTGAATGTCCACATTTTTTCATTCAAAATTGTAGATAATTTTGCTAGATATGATATTTTTGGTCACAGGTTTAGTTCTTTTGTTTGTCATTAGAATGATTCCAGGACCTACAGTCTATTATTGTAGCTGCTGATAAGTCTTGTACAATTCTAATTGTAGCTCTAGCATATCTGAATTTTTTTTTCCCTTGTTTCTTGCAAAATCTTCTCTTTGAGATGGGGGTTTCGAAATTTGGAAATAATATTCCTGTGTTTTCTACAAAAGATCTTGTCGAGATGGTGTTCAGTGGATTTTTTCTATTTCTACTTTCCCCTTGTGTTCTATCACTCCAGGACAATTTTCTAGGTTTATTTCTTGCATTATTGTGTCAAGGTTCTCTTTTTGGTAGCAACTTTCTGGCAGTCCAGTTATTCTTATATTTTCTTTTCTAGATTTGTTCTCCAGATTTGTTGCTTTTCTTATAAGATATTTTACATTGTTCTATTTTCTCATTTAAAAAAAATCTGTTTTGTTATTTCTTGGTCTCTCATAGCTTCACTGGCTTCCCCTTGCCCAATTCTAATTTTTAAAGAATTGTTTTCATCTTTGAGACTCTGTACCTCCTTTTCTAATTGGTTAAGTTTTTTTCCCCATAATCTTGTTTTTCTAAGATGGTTTTAATTTTTTTCCTTAGCTTTTCCTCAATGTCTCTCATTTGATTTTTGAATTCTTTTTTGAGTTCTACAAATTCTCTCCATTTCATGTTGCGCTTTGGGGTAGAAACTTTTTATTATTATTATTTATTTATTTTCATATAAAGTGTCCTCCTCTGAAGATGAACCCTAGTTTTTTTTTTCTATAATATGCCCCAATGGTGGGGTTCTTTATTTTTTGACAATTCATTTTTTTTAAATAAGAGGTATTAGTGTAAGCACCTCTAATCATAGAGTTGGGGGATGATACCTCAAACTTGCCTTTAGCTCTCCACTCTGACCAAGAACTCTAAACTAAAAGCTCCACCCTCCCACAAGTACCCACAGCCAGCAATGCCCCTGCTCCGCTTTTCTGCACTCACCAGGTGCTCGTTCCTTCTTGCCAAGGGCCCTCTTTTAGCAGCATAGCTGGGCCTGGCATTCCCAATCACCTGAGATTCACTCTGTCTTCCACCGACTCAAATCCCACTCCACAAACAGTCTAGAAGGTGAAAGTCTCTGTGGTTCTCAATGAGAATCCAGCCACACTCAGTCTGAGGAATTCCCACTTGCCTTAACCTAGAGGTATTTATTTACACTTAAGACAGGTTAATTACCAGCCTAGGGTCTTTTTTCAGGTCTTCGCTGGTTATATCAGGAGGACCCCCATTCTGCCCTAAGTCTTCCTGATTTTTAACCAGTCTACGTTTGCCCTGAGGTGCAAATTTGTTTTATTTATGGGGGAAATCAGGAGAGCTTGAAATTTACCAACCTCTTCCACCATCTTCCCAGAATCCTTTCCATAGCTTCTTCATATCAATGAGAATTCAGGTCCATTGTAGTGAGAAAAGTATGTTGAGTCAGGGCAGTTAGGTTCAAGCCCTGGTTTTGACCTTTATGAGGCTTGTGACTATGAGTAGGTTGATTAATTTTTCTTAGTTCTTTTATTTCCTCATCTTAAAATGGGATGTTTTGGTTCTGAGGAACATATTTTCTAAAACTGGAAAGGAGATTGGCTTCTTTTATGCATTCTCCTGCTTCAGTAGCAAGAATTTTCTAATGAATGGTAATATGATATCATCTTGCATGTGATAAAAAAAAGCACAAAAACATATATCTTAACAGAGTTTATCAAAGGTTCCCCAATGTTCTGGTCTCCAATGAGTAATTAAGAGATTAATTTTGGATTAAGTTTGGATGCAAGGAATTTCTCCCAGTCCAGAGCAGAACTTTGTTGATTGTCTCATGCCAATCATCTACAAACCAAATTTTAAAACCAGCATTCAAAGCCTTGCATAACCTGGATCCTCTGCTACTTCTCTGGTCTTCTTTCATCTTATCTCTCCCTCCTCCTAATACTTGGCAATACAGTGACATTGGACTTTGGGTTTCTTGTACAAGATACTCCATCTCCTCACCCTGGGCATTTTTTACTGGTTGTTACTGCCCGGAATGCTCTCTCTCCTCATTTCCACTTCCTGGCTTTCTTCAAGTTTCCACTAAAATCCTACCTTCTACCTCATTTCCCTTAAATCTAGTGCCTTCCCTCTATTGATTATCTCCAATGTATCCTTTCTGTATCTTAATTGTACATAGGCATTTGCACGTTGTTTCCCCCACAAGACTGTGAGATCCTTGAGAACAGAAAATAGTGCTTAACACAGGGTCCAGCACATAGTAGGTGCTTATGTTTATTGACTGAATGACCAAATAAATAGTATTGTAGACAGTATTTGGTTGAGGATCAATTGTTGCTGTTCAGTTGGTCTGAACTGTTTATTAAGTGCCTGCTATAAACCAGAGGAGTTCATTGTTCAGTCATTTTTAGATTGTGTCTGACTCTTCATGACCCTATTTGAGGTTTTCTTGGCAAAGATACTGAAGTACTTTGACATTTCCTTCTCCAGCTCATTTTACAGATTAGAAAATTGAGGTAAAAAAGGATCAAGTGATTTGCTCAGGATCACACAGTTAGGAAGTATCTAAAGTCAGATTTGGACTCAGGAAGATGAGTCTTCCTAACTCCAGGCCAGGCACACTGCACCATCTAGTTGCTTAGCGAGGAGCTATATACAAAGACAAAAGTAAAAATAGCCTTTGCCTTCTAGAAGCTTATAGTCCAGCTGGAGGTAAGTGTATATACCTATTTGGATATATTCAAAATAGATGTAAAAATGTAGAGTGAATTTGGAGGAAAGACACTTAGTAACCTGGGGGATCAGGAAATGTTTCCTGCACCTGGTAGTCTTTGAGCTAAACCTGGAAGGAAATGGGATTCTGAGAGACAGAAGTGGGGAAGAAGCACATTACTTTCATGGAGAATGCCTTTACCCAATGAAAAGAAAGGCACTGAAATAGGCGATGGAAGTGTGATGAATAGCAAGGATGCCAGTTTGGCGGGCCACAGGATGCATGGAGAGTGATAATGTGCAATAAAGCTGGAAAGGCAGTTTGGACACAGACTGTGAAGAGCTTTAAATGCCAAATCAGGGAGTTTATATTTGATCCTTGAGATAATAGCTTCTGGGGAGGGTGTATATGTGTGTTAAATGTGTCAACTTGGTTCAGTAAAAGAATAATGGTGTCCTTAAAAGAAGGGTAGCTTTGAGGAGAATGGGGAAAGTAATGAGTTCAGTCTTGAAAATGTTAAATTTGAAATGAGAAAATCAGTTTTAAGTCTCCAGGAGGATCAATTGGGGAATGACTGAATCAGTTATGGCATATGAATGGAATGGAATATTATTGTTCTATAAGAAATGATCAGCAGGATGATTTCAGAAAGGTTTGGAAAGACTTTTTGAACTGATAGTGAATGAAATGGGCAGAACTAAGAGAACATAGTAACAAGAAGATTATGTGATGATCAGCTATGATGAACTCAGCTCTTTTCAACAATGAGATGATTCAAGGCAATTTCAATAGACTTGTGGTGGAGAGAGCCATCTGCATCCAGAGAGAGAACTATGGAGATTGAGTATGGATCAAAGCATAATATTTTCATCTTTTGTTGTTATTGTTTGTTTGCTTGTTGTTCTTTCTTGTTTTTTTCCTCTTTTGATTTGATTTTTCTTGTGCAGCTTGATGAATATGGAAATATGTTTAGAAGGATTATACATGTTTAACCTATATTGGATTGCTTGCTGTCTTGGGGATGGAGGACGGAGAGACGAGAGAAAGAAAAATTTGGAACAGAAGGTTGAATGTTGAAATGGTGGTAAATGTTGAAAATTCTCTTTGCATGTATTTGGAAAAATAAAATACTATTAATTTTTTTAATATCCATGAAGTAGTTGATATTGTGGAGCAATAGACCAGGGGTAAAACTAGAAATTTAGAAGTCATTAATATAGAGATACTCATTAAACCCATTTCAGACAAAGAGAGTGGAGAAAAGGAAGAGACAGAAGGGAGAGAAAATAGAGGAGACAGAGAGGAGAGACAAAAAGAAGAGAAAATAGAGGAGATAAACAGAGACAGGTAAGACAGAGGGAAGAAGAGAGATGAAAGAGGAGAGGGCAAGGACAGAATCTTAAAATGATCTTATTCTTCAAAAAAAGGATGAGGTAAATTGTTATTCTGGACCTCATTCTAACCAACAAGAAAAAACCAGTTGCCTAAGTAAAAATGATGGGAATCTTGAGAGAGAAAGAGAGCTTGTGATAGATTAGGAGAGGAAAGCCAACTATATATCCAACATGTTGGAAGGATAAATTTCAAATATCAGAGAAAAGTGGAATCTAAAATTGTATAGAAATTAGTCCATAAATAGGAAAAGTTCCCAAGAACAGAATTTGATCACATCAAAACAAACTATTTTAATGAGGAAGAAAGGGGGAGATCTCTAAAAAGATAGCTGTAAATGTACAGGGAACTCATGACTAATGTGGATTTTGAAAAGACAAGATGTGAGCAAGGACAGGTGAAATGGCTATTTGGTACGGTGAATGGAATGATGGACTTAAGTCTGGAAGACAAGTTCAAATCCTACTTCAGACACACTTATTAGCGGTTTGATTCTGGGCCATTTAAGTTTTCCTAGCCTCAGTTTTCTCATTTGAAACATGGAGATAATAATAGCACTTACTTCCCAGAGGTGTTGTCAGAAAATCAAAGAGGTAATTATTGTAAAGTGCTTTGCAAATGTTATATAAACACTAGCTATTATTAAGTGAAGATGAACATCTCACTCAAATTCCTTTATATTTAATTACTTTGTATATATTCTCTTTATATTTATTCTGCATATCCTTATTTATGTCTACTTTATCTCCCCTGTTAGAAAGTAAGTCCCTGACCAGTGGGGGTTGTTTTAATCATTGCATTTGCATCTCTAGTGCCTGGTTCTTTGTTACTGTTCAGTCATGTCTGACTCTTCCTGATCCCATTAGGGGTTTTCCTGGCAAAGATAGTGGAATGGTTTGCCATTTTCTTCTCCAGCTCATTTGATAGATGAGGAAACTAAGGCAAACAGGATGAAGTTACAGGGTCACAAAGTTACTAAGTTTCTAAGGCAAGATTTGAACTCGGGAAAATGAGTCTTCCCAACTCTAGGCTAAGAACTATAGCCACTCTACCAGCTAGCTTTCCTCAGATGCTTGATAATTGCTTATTGATTGATTGATTAAAGAGTTGAGGTTGATGAATGATAAGTGCTGAATGATAACTATAACAAAGAGGGCTTTGTTAATTATGTTGAGAGCAAAAGAAGCCTATCAAAGATATAAGCCTGTTACATGAGGTGGATGGGAAAATAGTAGCAAAACATTGGAGAGAAGGCAAAACTACTCCACACTTACTTTGTCTTATTTTCTCTATGAAGAAGAACTTTTCCCAGTTTTGGGGAAAAGTTGTTATTTGGATTGGAAAACAGAAAGCAAAAATAACTAATAGGGAGTTTGAAGTCCAATGCAAATGATGATATGGGAGCACCTAAGTGTCCACAATGAGTTCAAGTCACCATGTTCAGGTTAACTGTATTCCCGGACCCTAAAAGAATCTTTGGATGTGATCTCAGAAGTACTGCTAATTAGCAATCATTGAAAAAACTGTAGAGAATGGGAAAGATATTACAGTATTGGAGACTGACAGATATCTCAATTTTCAAAAAAAAAATGAGAATTTTTAAAAACCACTATAGTTTGGTAATCTTGATTTCAATTCCTGGAAAATTCCAGAATGTTTTGAAAAGATGTATTGTTGGTATTTATATTGGAAAACAGTGACCTGAAAGGAGAGCAAGTCATTTCAGGCTAACCTCATTCCTATTAAAAACACTTGAGAATATAGGAATAAATGGACTTTTCCTTAAAATAATCAGCAGCATCTATTTAAAACCATCAGTAAGCATCATCTGTGATGGAGACAAACTGCAACCATTCTCAATAAGATCTGGAGTGAAACAAGGTTGCCCACTATCACCGTTACTATTTAATATTGTATTAGAAATGCTAGCTTTAGCAATAAGAGCTGAGAAAGAGATTAAAGGAATAAGAATAGGCAATGAGGAAACCAAATTATCACTCTTTGCCGATGACATGATGGTATACTTAGAGAACCCCAGAGATTCTGCTAAAAAGTTATTAGAAATAATCCACAACTTTAGCAAAGTTGCTGGTTATAAAATAAACCCACATAAGTCATCAGCATTCTTATATATCACTAACAAAATCCAACAGTCAGAGTTACAAAGAGAAATTCCATTTAAAGTAACTACTGATAATATAAAATATTTAGGAATCTATCTGCCAAGGGAAAATCAGAAACTTTATGAGCAAAATTACAGACCACTTTTCACACAAATTAAGTCTGATCTAACCAATTGGAAAAATATTAAATGCTCTTGGATAGGGCGAGCAAATATAATAAAGATGACAATATTACCTAAACTAATCTATTTATTTAGCGCTATACCAATCAGACTCCCAAAAAACTATTTTAATGACCTAGAAAAAATAACAACAAAGTTCATATGGAAAAACAAAAGGTCAAGAATTTCAAGGGAATTAATGAAAAAAAAATCAAATGAAGGTGGCTTAGCTGTACCAGATCTAAAATTATATTATAGAGCAGCAGTTACCAAAACTATTTGGTATTGGCTAAGGAATAGATTAGTTGATCAGTGGAATAGATTAGGTTCAAGGGATAAAACAGTCAACAAATATAGCAACCTAGTCTTTGACAAACCCAAAGATCCCAGCTTTTGGGATAAGAACTTACTGTTTGATAAAAATTGCTGGGAAAATTGGAAACTAATATGGCAGAAACTAGGCATTGATCCATACTTAACGCCGTACACCAAGATAAGGTCAAAATGGGTTCATGACCTAGGCATAAAGAATGAAATTATTAATAAATTAGAGGAACATAGGATAGTTTACCTCTCAGACCTGTGGAAGGGGAAGGTCTTTATGACCAAAGCAGAACTAGAGATCATTACTGATCACAAAATAGAAAATTTCGATTATACCAAACTGAAAAGTTTTTGTACAAACAAAACTAATGCAGACAAGATTAGAAGGGAAGCAATAAACTGGGAAAATATTTTTACAGTCAAAGGTTCTGATAAAGGCCTCATTTCCAAAATATATAGAGAATTAACTCTAATTTATAAAAAATCAAGCCATTCTCCAATTGAAAAATGGTCAAAGGATATGAACAGACAATTCTCAGATGAAGAAATTGAAACTATTTCTAGTCATATGAAAAGATGCTCCAAGTCATTATTAATCAGAGAAATGCAAATTAAGACAACTCTAAGATACCACTACACACCTGTCAGATTGGCTAAGATGACAGGAAAAAATAATGATGATTGTTGGAGGGGATGCGGGAAAACTGGGACATTGATGCATTGTTGGTGGAGTTGTGAACGAATCCAACCATTTTGGAGAGTAGTTTGGAACTATGCTCAAAAAGTTATCAAACTGTGCATACCCTTTGATCCAGCAGTGTTACTACTGGGATTATATCCCAAAGAGATTATAAAGAAGGGAAAGGGACCTGTATGTGCACGAATGTTTGTGGCAGCCCTTTTTGTAGTGGCTAAAAACTGGAAACTGAATGGATGTCCATCAGTTGGAGAATGGCTGAATAAATTGTGGTATATGAATATTATGGAATATTACTGTTCTGTAAGAAATGACCAACAGGATGATTTCAGAAAGGCCTGGAGAGACTTACACGAACTGATGCTGAGTGAAATGAGCAGGACCAGGAGATCATTATATACTTCAACTAACAATACTATATGATGACCAGTTCTGATGGACCAGGCCATCCTCAGCAACGAGATCGACCAAATCATTTCCAATGGAGCAGTAATGAACTGAACCAGCTATGCCCAGAAAAAGAACTCTGGGAGATGACTAAAAACCATTACATTGAATTCCCAATCCTTATATTTATGCACACCTGCATTTTTGATTTCCTTCACAAGCTAATTGTACAATATTTCAGAGTCTGATTCTTTTTTACAGCAAAATAACGTTTTGGTCATGTATACTTATTGTGTATCTAATTTATATTTTAATATATTTAACATCTACTGGTCATCCTGCCATCTAGGGGTGGGGGGGTAAGAGGTGAAAAATTGGAACAAGAGGTTTGGCAATTGTTAATGCTGTAAAGTTACCCATGCATATATCCTGTAAATAAAAGGCTATTAAATAAAAAAAAAGATAATAGATAAGGGGAGTGCTATAGCTATAGTAAATTTGGATTTTTACCAGGTATTTGACAGATCCTCATTGAGAAGGAGATAGAGATATGAACTAAATGATAATAAAGTTAAATGGATTCAGAATTGGTTGAATGATCATCCAAAGAATTTTGATTAATGAATTAATGTCTATCTGGATAGAGTGCTTTAGAGCAGAGTTGTCAAACATGTCCCCAACACTCTGGATTTCTTCTAGAACCAGATTCAAATGTAAATGGGAAATATTTAACAAAACAAATAAAAAGACAGCAGGACATAAATGATGTATGTGGTTTTCTAAGTTATTATGCAGTCTGAGGAATCCTTATGTGTGGTTTAGTGGCCCTGCTTGTAATTGAGTTTGACACCATTATTGTAGAAGGTAGAGGGAGTTTCTCCTCATAGAATTCCCTAAACTAATGAAATCACAGGTTCAAAAACTCAAGGTTCACAAATCACAAAAATCACAAAGAAATCACAATTTCAAAAAAAATTGTGGAGGTGTTTCCAGTTCAGATGACCACCAAGACTCCTTCTAATTCTTAGGTTAGATAAGATTGTAATTCAGCTCATAGCCTCTCTATACCTTAATGGTTTCATGAGCTATCATGGCTGAAAAAATTCTACATGTGGCGATCAGTCCTATGATGAAGAGTTTTCCTAGACATAGCTTTGATCATAATTTTTAATGATAATCGCATTAATGAGGTTGGTCCTCATGGAAGGCATAGCCCATATAAGGCATATTCAAAGTTATTCTAGCTTCATATGATGTGCCAAGAATTATATTCTGCTGGCATGGGAGAGAATTATAGGCCTCCTCCAGCAGTGAAGGAACAATAGAAAGAATAAAATTAAAAGGAGGATGAAAAAGTCTCCAAGTCTCTGCATGGAGCACATTGCTTAATTGCTGTCTAAACTCCATTTTACAGATGAGGAAACTGAGGTACATAGAGATGAAGAGACTTACTCAACTTCACACAGGGGAATGGCGAACAAGTATTTAAACTCCCAACTTCCAGGCCAAGAGTCTCAGCTGTTTTGAGAGGAAGGAAGACTTCAGGGAGGCTGGTCTAGGGTTCAACTAGTGAGTGTTGTCCTTTTCCTACCTGGAGCATTTCTTTCCCTTACTATTTTACTTACACCCCCCATCTCCCACCCCCACCCCACTTTCTGGATGTTTTCTATCACTTTAATAAGCAAGTACAAGTGTACTTTTTGAAAGAGACGAAAGTTGCACTTGTTTGAAGTGTAAGATATGTCAATCCAGGAAAGAGATTTGTTCTGACTGTTTAAGAGATGAAATCAATAGAAATATATTTAAAGAATTTTTAGCTAGTTCTTGGGAACAAGACTCTTTTTGTCCTCTCGGCTGAGACTCTAATTTGGGATCTCATATACTTGCTTCATTCAGAACCACCCGAAAACTCTCTCCAGACTCTCGATTGCTCTCATTGATCTAATTCCTTCCAGCTAGCAGGCATTACAAATGCTGCAGAGATAGTTTTTTTTCTTAAGGATAAAAGATATAAAAGAACAAAATGTTATCCTGGGATAGATATCTTGGGACCTCAATTGTCCTCAAAACCTGTCACTTCATTTTAAAAGAAGGACCTCAGATATTTCTTGTTCTCCCATCTTGCTTCAATAAACTGACCTCGCCAGTGATAACCAAAGAGCAATGGAGCTTTCACGGAGAATCAAATGCATCTTCTCAGTGCCAGGTAAAAGTATATTGCCCAGTTCCTGCCACTACTAATAAAGACAAAAGATGAGATGTAGAATGAGGTGATGTGATGGGTTAAGGTGATGGATTTGGTGTCAGGAAAGCCTGAATTTAAATTTAACCTTAGGCATTTACTAGCAATGTGAGCCTGGGGAAGTCACTTACCCTAAATTTAGTCTCACTTAGCCTCAGTTCCCTCTGCTGTAAAATAAGGATGATAATGGTACCTATTTTACAAGGTTATTGTGAGGATCAAATAAGATAGTCTAAACAGTGCATTGTAAATCTTAAAGCATTATTTATGTTAGTTGTTGATTATTATTATTATTATTATTATTAAGATCTCACCCACAATGTCTAAACCAATCTAGAGCTTTATAGACTGATTACCCAGGTTTTCCTCTTCCCCTTGCTACCTCCCCTCTCCACTGTAACCTCATCCAGGGGTGTGCTTCAGCTAACTTGTTATAGCCTTTATTAAATTTTCAAAGTGAATATTTATACCTCACTAATCTTAGTATAAGAGCAGCTAGGCAGTATCATAGTGCATAAAATGCCAGGCATAGTCAGGAACATTCATCTTCCTGAGTTCAAATTTGGTCTCAGACATTTACTTATTAGCTGTGTGACCCTGAGCAAGTCACTCCACTCTGTTTACCTTAAATTTCTTCATCTATCAAATAAGCCGGAGAAGAAAATGGTAAACTATTTCAATATCTTTGCCAAAAAAACCCAAATGGGGTCACAAAGAGTTGGACATAATTGAAGTGACTGAACAACAACAATGAGCAGTACAAATCAAAACTTGGTTTATTATTTTATTGATTTTCTAGTCTTAAGAAAATGCAGTTTAAATGTAAAATTTTAAGTGTGTGTGCATGAAATTATTTTCCCCAGAATCTAATTGTTAAACATTTACCAATATACCTGTAGTGCTCTATAAAACATTGCTTAAGCATAGATTCATTAGAAGAAGAAGTAGAAGACTCAGGGAATGAAGTAATCATCAAACTGGCAACCCAGTGACTATAAGTTGTTATTCTGAATAATAATTATACAAATGTTTATATACATTATATGGAAATATTATACAGTTTAAGGTTTAGGAAGTGCTTTACATCCATGATCTTATCTAAATCTTACAATATCCTTGGGTTCAAATCTCCTTCTATTAGCATTCTGCTTCTCCTTCCAGACCCAGCTCCATGAAGCCTTTCCCTGGTCTCACCAGGAGAGATTTCTTTTCCACCTGGTAGCAAAGAATATATTCTTCTTACATATTTAATAATGATAATAACTAACATCGATGTGTGTATTATTAGTGCTCTGCCCCTCATGAAATTACTTTGTATCTATAATGAGGACAATGATCTGTCCATACAGGGTATCATCCCAGGAGAATGTAAGTTCTTTATGGGTGGGGATTAATTTTTTTTTTTTTTTGTCTTTCTACACTAAGTGCTTTACTTTTTCTTGGTAGGAGCTTAATAGAGTTTTGGGGAACTGACTTGGATAACTGAGTTGGATTCAAGAACAGACTTCTCTCAGTCTTACATTCCCAGCAGGGGTTAATAAATAACTCATTTCAAACCCAGGCAGAAATTGGTTATATGACCTCAACTCTTTTACTTCTGACCTCTCTGTTGATATTAACAGTGATGTGACTGAGCATAAGATGTAATTTTGGAAACAAGAGCAGGATGTATTCCATATCCCAACAGTGGCTGGTTTGTTCCTTGGAGCACATTATTTCATTACCATCTTTGGGTGAAAACCCAGCTAGTGAAAAATAAAAATACTTTGGGGCATGAAGTTTTCAAGGCCATTTAAAAAGCAACTACAATACTAAACCCACTAACACTCCTGGGGCTTTGAGTTCTGCTAAGTAAAAATGAGTTGTATAATTCTTCATTGAGGTGAGGCAGTCTCCATTGAACAGGCTGGTTGAGATGGTGACCTACTGCTATCTATGGAGCCTCAAATATTTTCCCTTAAGAGCATCTTGCAAGTTTGCGGGGAGGGGAGGGAAGAGGGGAGTGGAGTCTTTTCCTGTTTGTTGTGTTCCAGTGGAGTTCTTTCCTTTACCAGCTGAATTCCTATGAGTCAGTTCCTTGGGGGCATTTTAATCCATTTGGAGTTTCTCACAATTGTCTGCAATCCCTCCTGATTTTACAGCTGAATCCCGATGTGACCCTGGTGTGACAGGAGGGTCTGAAGTTTGAGAAGTTCATTCTGGAGAGCCCAAGGTCTTAATAGGCATGAAAGCAAATAGTCTCACAGCTGCTGAGGCTCCTAGCTTCCTTTTCCCAAGCCTCCTCTAAACTAAGCAGAGAATTAATAAGGTCAATCTAGTAAAGAGTCACCCTGGTGAATTCAACCCAGAAACAACTGATATTACTGAATTAGGGCAACCCCAAACTGGAGAAGGTTGTTTTGATGCCAGCAAACATTGTCACAGTTTTGTGAAATTTAAAAAAGTCTTTCTTTACAATAGTTCCTCTTGAGAGTATCCTGAGAAAGATAACCAGTATGGGGAAAGTCCTTGTGCTGGTACAACATAATAACTGATATTCATAGAGTGCTTTTCAATTTTCAAAGTTCTCTATACACATTCTCTTATTCAATCTCCATAGCAACCCATCTGAGTGCTATAGCTATCTGAAGCCTGCCGCTTATTATTTGGGAGACTTTGAGCAATCATTTTGTTTCCTTAGGCCTTAGTTTCCCCATCTGAAAAATAAGGAGGGTGCGTTGTAATAGGGCTTCTTAAACTTTTTCCACTTGTGACTCCTTTTCACCCAAGAAATTTTTATGTTATTATATGGTATATGGGCATACATATGGGCATTATAAGGTATATGGGCATATAAAATAAGTATATAAATCAAATATTTGCTGATAATAAATCACAATTTCATGATCCCCACATTCAGGAACGAGACCCCATATGGGTGGTGATTTGGTTTAAGAAACTGAGAGCTAAAAAGATCTCCAAAGCCCTATGACCTCCATTCTGTGAATGAGGACACTGAAGTTTAAGAGACTAATTCTTGGTCACTAATTATAACTGTCAGGTATTGAATGATTTGGGAAGATATTGAATATTGATAGGTCTTCCAAACTCTAAGACCAAGCCATCACACTCCTATGCTGGGCTGTCTCTTCTATGATAATCAGCTGAAGGAATGTTGTTGTTCAGTCATTTCAGTCATATCCAACTCTTCATGAACCCATTGGGGTTTTATTGACAGAGAAAAAGGAATGGTTTGCCATTTCCTTCTTCAGCTCATTTGACAGATGAGGAAACCAAGGCAAATGGGGTTAGGTGACATAGCTAGGGTCACACATATACTAAGTGTCTGAGGCCAGATTGAATTCAGATCCTCCTGATCCAGGCCTTGCTGTTCTATCCACTGGACCAACAAGTCTGAAGGCACAGGGAATATTTAGTCTGGAGAAAAGAACACTTGGAAATTAGGGTTAGGATTAGGAATGATAATTGCTTTCAAGGATTCAAAGGGTTATTATAGAGTCATAGAATTCTGGGCTGAAAGAACTTAAGAGACCATCAAGTCCAACTCCCTAATTTTCATAAGTAACAGAGAAGGCTACCAAAGTTATTTAAGATCATATAGGGAGTAAGGGAAATAGACAAGATCTGAACTCAGGTTTTCATATGGAAGAAGGATTAAACTTGTCCTTTTTGACTCCAGAGGATGGACAAAACAAAGAGAAATGGGTAGAACTTGAGAATTTAGTTTTGAAGCAAGACACAAACCAAATTAAAAAAAAATACAACAATTTCCTAATTATTAGAGGTGACCCAAAGTGGAATGTAATGATTTGAGAGATGTTGGGTTTCCTTTCACTAGAGCTGGATTCTTAACTTCATGGATTATTTTAGGGACACCATGGACCTCTTCCCAAAATAATGTCCTTAAATGCATAAAATAATAGACAGAGGATTACCAAGGAAATGATTCATATTGAAATTGCTATTAAAATATACATATTAAAAAAAAACAAGTTCATAGTCTCCAGATTAAAAACCTCTGCAAATGACTTTGAGCAGAAGCTGGAAGACCACCTGTTCAATATGTTGTAGAGGGATTACACCATGTATTCTCATTCAGGCATGGATTGATTGAATGACCTCTGAGGTACCTCTAACTCTCAGATTCTATGAGGTAAGTATAGCAAGTCTAATTATCCCCATTTTAAAGAAGGATAAACCAAAGCTCAGAGAGAAGATGCAATTTTCCCATGATCATATTTATGCAACCAGTAAATTTTGGAGAAGGGATTTGAATCTAAGCCTCCTAACTCCAAGACCAGGGCTCTCTCTGGTCATTATTCTACAGTACAGTTGCCATGCTGTTTTCACTAATCTCATAGCTTCTACTTGTGATGGGCCTCTCACATTTAGGGTATTCCTCCTACTGGTCCATCATTGATACTTAAAGCTGGGGCAGCTAAGTGGATAGAACACCAGTCCTGAAGTCAGGAGGACCTGAGTTCAAATTTGGCCTTAGACGCTTACCACTTCCTAGCTGTATGATCCTGGGCAAGTCACTTTGATGAGGTTTGGCTCCCCTCGATTCTCAGGCAGGGAGCAAAAGATGAAGTTTGGTGCAGGGCAGGGAGTTGTGGGAACCCCTTCTGGTGGCGCAAGTCCTTTGTAAATGAATTTACGAACCTGAAAAGTTAAACTGGCAAAAGAAGTTTATTATTGGCATTGGGAAGTCAGCCTTTGCTAAAAAGACTAAGATATCTTTGGTGGCAAGGTCCCGACAGAAGGATATAAAGTTTTTAGCAGAAAAATCCTATCCTAGCAGAGAAAGTGAATAAAGTCTTGTTAGGGAAATAGGAAAGAGAGAGATAAAGAGGGAGTAACGCTGAAAGAGAATGTCTTTCGGCAGGCAGAGAGTCCCTTGCAGGTAGTTATGCCAAGGGAGATCCCTTGGCCTGGCATGATTTGCTTTGAGATCCTCTACTGTCAATGATTGAGCTCAGCTGCCCCCTTTTATGGCTAGAAGCTGGGGGCAGCTCTTGGTGGGGCTGGGAGCAGTTTGAGCTGGAATCAGAATAGAAAATCTTGGAACTGAATGAGTGTCTCTGGGCTAATCTCCAACTCATTAGAGTTAGATAGAAATCTCCAGCTCAGGCTAAGTAGGAGTGGTCCTGGGCTCAACCAGTCCTACCCAGATAACAGAATGAAACCACTTTATCTTGAATCCCTGGGGCGGATATCTCAGGGGAGAGCTTAGCATTCCCCCCAAAGTCAGAGAGAGAGTTTTGGGGCTCCCCTTGTCAATTTGACCCCAATTGCCTAAGCAAAAAAGATACTTAAAGCCTTTCTAACTTGGGAAAACTTTTCATAAATTGGGTTTCATTGACTTAACCTCTGCAAATGAGGGTTATCACCACACCATTATTGGGTATGGAATAGTATTTGGTGTTGGGGCCATTGCCAGTTGTCCTGATCTATATTTTGCCATTGAGCCCAGATGACTCCAGAGGAGAGAATGAGTTTGGGGATTTTGCACAGTACTCTTTTGCTTAAATCCTAATCACTTTCAAATCATAACATCATCTTCCTGATGTCATTGAGAAGGAAGGACATAAAACAATCTGTGAATAGTACAAGCTGCTTAATAGGGACCCAACCTGTCAGTTCTAATTGGGCAATGCAACTCTCTCCTTTTCTTCCCTCTCTCCCCTCTTCTCTTCCCTCCCATTTTCCTTTCCTTCCTATTGCTTAGTCCACACAGGGTTTCTGCCCAAAAGAATGTAAATTTTGATCAATGAAACCTTGAAAGAAATTGGGGTTTACAGATTAAACTTCTTTCTTAAGAACCTTGTTTCAAACCCAAACCACTCTGATTCTCATTGATTGATTAACAGTAAATCAGCTCAAGCCTTCCTTGGTCATTGTTTGGGTCCTGCTGGCTCAAAGTGAGTGTAAATAGCAATTGTTTCTGTTTTGGCCAGACACCCTGAGGGTCATTCCTCTCCCAGATTGATTAAAAAAAACTAGGTCAAAGAGGCTATATATACTTTGTTTCATGTCTTACCTAGCCTTAACCTATTTTTGGTCAATGAGCCAGAGTGATTTTTAATGGGTCCCAGTTCAAGCCCACTTGGTCTTTGTCTGGACCCTGACTGACTCAGAGTGCATATAAATAGCAATCATTTCTTTTTTGGTCAGAATCTCTGAGCAGAAATCTGCTCCCAGATTGATTGTTTTGTTTTTGTTTTTTTGTTTTTTTTTACTTGATAAAAGAGGCCATTTTTTGCCTCATTTCTTACCTAGTTAATTACTGAATGGGCATTGCCTCAGTCAAACTGAGACTTGGAAAAGATCTAAACTTAAAAGACCAAGGTTTCCTACTGCATCCAGGCTGTCTCCAGTCGTCTTGATCTATATCTTGCCATTGGACCCAGATGGCTCCAGAAGAGAAAGTAAGACTGGTGACTTTGCACAGCCCTTCCTCACTTAAATCCAATTTATTTGCAAGTCATGACACCATTTCCCTGATGTTATGGTCCTCTTGGAAAATGAAGGACAAATAACAGCTTCTACATGAATGAGAAACAGGCTCCCTTTGACCAATGACTGAAATGAAATGTGGTACATCAGGCAGCCAGGCTGCCTTGAGTAGGGCTGAACCTAGGCTAGGGATCAAGAATCTCTTTTCATTTCAGTTTGGCTGCATGAAGTGTAAACTTTGACTTCAGGGTTCCAAGTCATCAACCAGTCAACAAGTGTTTATTAAGCCCCTATTAATGCGTTACAGCTCTTATATAAAGGCAAATGAAACAGTAACTGCACTTCAAGCAAGAGTTTTTATTTTATCAGATGGAAGACAACATATCTACATATAAGCATCTATGAGCTACACACAAAATAAATACAAGATGATTTTGGAGGGAGGTACCAATATCCAGATAAATAAATTTATGAAGGAGTTTGGATCATAAAAGTGACCACTGTCTTCCCTGAGTTCCCATCAAACTAATTTATTGCTGGGAGGTGGGAGGACTGTGAAAAGTTTCATACTGGAGGTGTTTGAGCTAAGCTTTGAAGGAAGCTGGGGATTTTAAGAGGTAGAAAGAAGGGAGGGAGACTATTCCAGGTGTGACAGAGAGCAGAGGCCAGGAGTGAGAGATAGAATATTGCATAGAAGTTCAGTCTGGTTGAACTATAGAAAGGTGAAGGGAAACCTGGAAATTCTTACAACTTCATTGTTAAGAGTTTTAGGTCATAATCAGAGGAGTTCATAATTGATCCTACAATAATAGGGATTCACTAGAGATAATATTTGTTAAATCCTTAGCATTGTGCCTGGTACATAGTAGGTGCTATATAAATGCTTGTTACTGGCCCATCTTCCCCTCTCCTCCTCATTAACAATGAGATTTTTAATTCCTAGAGGAGGAGGGACATTGGAGGGACTTTGGGGTGTTTTTGATTTGGTTTGGTTATTTGTCTTTTTGTCCCTAGTGAATTCAACAGTAAAAATTAGAGATGGAATACCATTTGCTGAGTTGAATTGAAATGAAACTGATTTGCAGATCTTAAAGTGTTCAGTCAATGCAAATTATTACCAGTTCAGAACTTTGCCCATTGACAAGTCAAAGAATTGAGTAGCAGCTGAGTGATCTTGGGTGACCTCACTTAGTTTTTCTGAGACTGGGTATCTTTATCTATTCAATGAAGAGATTGGACAATTTGTTCTCTAAAGTCCTTTTGGTTCTGATGTTCCATGTCTCTAATTCTGGTCTGGTCACTTATAACTACAAATGAAGTAAGAGAAGAGCCAACTGCTATTGTTTCTAGGCATTGAGCACAAGATGTCTCTTCATCTCAATCAGCCACTGATGAGTAGGAATGTATATGAAGTATTGAGAATGGGATTGAGCCATTATTATATGAACAGGAGATACTGGTTACAAGTTCTAGCCAAAGGGAGAGTCCCTCTAGAGAAGAGAAAACTTTGGGAGCTGTTGATTGTCTTCAGTTCCTTAAAGGGAACCCAACATTACATGGAGCCAAGTCTTGTTCTGTTGGGCACTAGAGGGCAGAATAAAAAATGGAAAATTTACAGGAAGATAGATTTCAGCTTAATATAAGGAGGAAGGACATGAGAGATAGTAACAAGAGTGATTACTTTGAATTCAGAGGACCTACCTAGCTTCAAATTCTAGCTCTAATGTTTAATACGTGTGTAACCTAAAAGTTACTTAAGCTTCCTGGGCCTTAGTTTTCTGATCTGTGAAATGATTAAATCCTAAGACTTGCCCCTTCACAAAATCTGTGATCCTATGACCTAAGCTCTATAGCACTCAGAGGGGTCTGCCTTGAATTGTGTTTTACCTGAAGTGCTCAGGCAGAATCTGGATAACCCATCACTTGTTGGAGAGCTGTGCTGGATAAGAATTCATTGGGAATTGAGCAAAGTGCCTCAACCAATGCAGATCAACAGATGCTCTGCCACTTAAAGTCTTGGCTAGTCGCCCTCAGATGTCACAAGGCAGTATTTGTCAGAAGCTGAATTAGGTACCTCTAATGTGAGTTTTAATTCTTCAGTTCTATTGAGGCAGCTAGGTAGCACAGCACAGTGGATAGATCACTAAGCCTGGAGTCAGGAAGACTTGAATTCAAATGCAGCCTTAGATATTTTCTAGCTGTGTGATCCTGAGCAAGTCCCTTAACCTGTTTCTAGGAGAGTTGTGAGGATAAAATGAGATAATATTTGTTAAGCCCTTTAAAAACATTAAAATGTTAAATAATACTATTATTATTGTCATAATTTTATTATTATGTATAATTCTATAACAGTATAATATAATTATATTAATTATATAATATAATCATGTTATATATTATATTACACTACACATTGTTGTCATTATTATATTTGAAACCTTCTCATCTGTCTCCGTTCTTTTTCACATACTCTTATTAAGTACCTACCTTAGTATTCAGAGCCTTCAGAATTGCTTCCCTGCATGAAGGTTCAGTTTAATATATCAATCACTCATTAAGCATTTTCTGTTTGTACATCTACTACAAACTTTCTAATTTCTAACAGATATCATAGAAAGACATCGTGGTATGTCTAGTAGAGAGCTAGTCTCAAAACCAGGAAGATTTTGCTTCAAATGCTGTCCCTAGCACCTGCCCGATGAGTGTCTCTGAGCAAGTCATTAAACTATTCAGTGCTCTGGGCAATTCTTCTTCATCAGGATTTTTAATCTTTTGAGATATGAACCCTTTGGGCCGTCTGATAAAGGCTAGAGTTTGCTTTTCAGAGTGATAATTTCAAATGCATAAAATAAAATTCCTAGAATCGCAAAAGAAACCAGTTATATTGAATTTTTAAAAAAAAAATGCAGAGAACGTACTAACT